>NC_072864.1:21875558-23241324 GCF_028858705.1 Grus americana | reverse complement strand
TACGAGCAAAACAGACTGAACTTAGAGAGGGAATTCATCTAATTTATTACTAAGCAAAACAGAGTGGAGGAATGAGAAATAAAATCAACTCTTAAAACAACTCCTCTCATCGTTCCCCTGCTCCAGCATGGAGTCCCTCTCACGGGAGACAGTCCTTCACGAACTTCTCCAACGTGAGTCTCTCCCACGGGCTACAGTCCTTCACGAACTGCTCCAGCGTGGTCTCTTCCATGGGGTGCAGACCTTCAGGAGCAAACTGCTCCAGCGTGGATCCCCACGGGGTCACAAGTCCTGCCAGCAAACCTGCTCTGGCGTGGGCTCCTCTCTCCACGGGTCCACAGGTCCTGCCAGGAGCTTGCTCCAGCGTGGGCTTCCCACGGGCCACAGCCTCCTTCAGGTGCCTCCACCTGCTCCAGCGTGGGGTCGTCCGCAGGCTGCAGGTGGAATCTCTACACCCCCTCATCCTTCCTCCATGGGCTGCAGGGGGACAGCCTGCTTCACCATGGCCTTCACCACGGGCTGCAGGGGGAGCTCTGCTCTGGCACCTGGAGCACCTCCTCCCCCTCCATCTGCACTGACCTTGGTTTCTGCAGAGTTTCTTACATCTTCTCACTCCTCTCTCCGGCTGCAAAAGCTCTCTCTAACTGTTTTTTTTCCTTCTTAAATATGTTACCACAGAGGTGCTGATTGGCTTGGCCTTGGCCAGCGGCGGGTCCGTCTTGGAGCCGGCTGGCATTGGCTCTATCAGACACGGGGGAGCTTCTAGCAGCTTCTCACAGAAGCCACCCCTGTAGCCCCGCCCCGCTGCCAAAACCTTGCCACGCAAACCCAACGCCGTTGCTCATTTCCCGTCTTTCTCCTCATGCTGTTCCTTTTCATCTTCGTCCTCTTTTTTCCTCCTCCTTATCCTCACCTTCCTTCTTGTGTTCCTCCTCCTTCACCTTTTCCTCCATCTTCTCCTCATCCATTTCCTTTTGTTTCTCCTCACATTTCTCTTGCACTTACTCCTGGCCAACTGAGTCCTTCCCATGGGTTACAGTTCTTCATGAATTGCTCCAGCGTGGCTGTCTTCCACGGGATGCAGTCCTAGAGGAACAAACTACTCCAGTGTGGGTCCCCCACAGAGTCACAAGTCCTGACAGAAAACCTCCTCCAGTGTGGGCTCCTGTCTCCACAGGTCCTGCCAGGAGCCTGCTCCAGCGCAGGCTTCCCACAGGGTCACGGCCTTCTTCGGGTGCATCCACCTGCTCTGGCGTGGGGTCCTCCACGGGCTGCAGGTGGATATCTGCTCCACTATCATACTCCATGGGCTGCAGGGGGACAGCCTGCCTCACCATGGTCTTCTCCATGGCCTGCAAGGAATCTCTGCTCCGGTGCCTGGAGCACCTCCTCCCCCTCCTTCTTCACTGACCTTGATGTCTGCAGAGTTGTTCCTCCTACGTGTTCTTGCTCCTCTCTCTGGCTGCAGTTGCTCTTGGGGTTTTTTTCTCCTTCTTAAATACAAATATTTTATCCCAGATGCACTACCACTTCGACCTTGGCCAGCGGCGTGTCCATGTGGAGCATGGAGCATGTCCATCTGTCGGACATAGGAGAAGCTTCTAGCAGCTTCTCACACAAGCCACCCCTGTAGCCTCCCGCTACCAAAACCTTGCCACACAAACCCAATACAAATGCAGTACATACTCTATATACAATACAGTACTAAACAAAACACAGTACAAACCAAAACATAATACAAACCAAAATCCCATCCAACACCTACCGTACAACACCTACCATACCATAATATACAAAATTCTACATGTACAGTACATCACCTAAAACACAACACAGCACAATACAATTTATAAAATACAATAAATAACATACCGTACACTGCGTACCATAAATTAAATACAGACATTGTAAGCACAATACAATTCCATGTACACAATATATGCAATACATACGATAGAATAAAATATGATACATATGATACAGTATGACATGATATGTTATATAAGGTATAATACGATACATAGGATACAATACAATACATATAATACCATACAACACATACCATACAATCCATTCCTGCGGTAAAAGGAACTAACAGGGAAACACCAGTAAAGTACATCAAAGGAATTCCAACCACTCCAGCCAGCCAGTCAGCCTCATTGGGGGCCCAGCTGAAATGCCTCTATGGAAACACACATAGCATGGAGAACAAACGAGAAGTTAGAGACGTGCGCACACCTGCAGGGCTGTGATCTTACTGGTGTCACAGAGATGTGGTGGGATGGCTCCTATGACTGGAGTCTTGGAATGGAAGGATACAGGCTCTTTAGGAAGGACAGGCAGGGTAGATGAGGAGGCTCTCTATGTCAATGGCTAGCTGGAGTGCGTGGAGCTCCATCTGGGGATGGATGAGGAGCTGACCAAAAGCTTATGGATCAGGATTAGGGGAGCAGAGGGACAGGGAACATTATAGTGGGGGTCTGCTACAGGCCACCTGACCAAGGGGACTGAGCAGATGAGGCCATCTGTAGGTGGATAGGAGTAGCCTCACGTTCACAAGCCCTGGTCCTCATGGGAGACTTCAGCCACCCTGATATCTGTTGGAGGGGAAACACAGTAGGCCACAAGCAATCCAGGAAGTTCCTGGAATGCATTGATGATAACTCACTCCTCCAAGTGATAGAGGAGCCAATGAGGAAGGTGCCATGCTGGAACTTGTTCTCACCAACAAGGAGGGGCTGGTAGGGGATGTGAAGCTCAAGGGCAGCCTTGGCTGCAGTGACCATGAAACAGTGGAGTTCAAGATCCTCAGGGCAGTGAGGAGGGCACACAGCAAGCTCACTACCCTGGACTTCAGGAGAGCAGACTTTGGCCTCTTCGGGGACCTGTTTGGTAGCCTACCATGAGACAAAGTCCTGGAGGGAAGAGAGGGCCCAAGACAGCTGGCTAATATTTAAGGGTCACCTCCTCCAAGCTCAGGAGCGATGCATGCCAACAAAGAAAAAGTCAGGCAAAAACGCCCGGAGGGCTGCATGGATGAACAAGGAGTTCCTGGGCAAACTCGGTCACGAAAAGGAAGCCTACAGCGGGTGGAAGCAAGGGCAGGTAGTCTGGGAGGAGTACAGAGAAACTGTCTGAGCAGCCAGGGATCAGGTTAGGAAAGCTAAAGCCCTGATAGAATTAAATCTGGCCAGGGACGTCAGGCGCAGCAAGAAAAGTTTCTGTAGGTACGTCAGTGATAAAAGAAAGACAAGGGAAAACGTGAGCCCCCTCTGGAATGAAATGGGAGACCTGGTTCCCGAGCATATGGAGAAGGCCAAGGTACTCAACAACTTTTTTTCCTCAGTCTTCACCAGCAAGAGCTCCAGCCACACTGCCCAAGTCACAGAAAGCAAAGGCGGGGACTGGGAGAATGAAGAATTGCCCACGGTAGAAGAAGATCAGCTTTGAGAATATCTAAAAAACCTGAAGGTGCACAAGTCCATGGGATCTGATGAGATGCGTACGCGGGTCCTGAGGGAACTGGCAGATGAAGTGGCTAAGCCATTCCTCATCATATATGAGAAGTCCTGGCAGTCTGGTTCCCACAGACTGGAAAAGGGGAAACATAACCACATTTTTAAAAAGGGACACAAGGAAGACCCAGGGAACTACAGACTGGTCAGTCTCACCTCTGTGCCTGGCAAGATCATGGAGCACATCCTCCTGGAGACTGTGCTCAGGCACATGGTAAATAAGGAGGTGATTGGTGACAGCCAACAGGGCTTCACTAGGGGCAAATCGTGCCTGACAAATTTGGTGACGTTCTATGATGGGGTTACAGCATTGGTGGGTAAGGGAAGAATGACTGATGCCATCTACCTGGACTTGTGCAAGGCATTTGACACTGTCCCAAACGACATCCTTATCTCTAAATTGGAGAGACATGGATTCGATGGATGGACTACTCGGTGGATAAGGAATTGGCCAGATTGTCGTACTCAAAGAGTTGCAGTCAATGGCTCAATGTCCAAGTGGAGACCAGTGATGAGTGGCGTTCCACAGGGGTCGGTATTGGGACTGGCACTGTTTAACATCTTTGTTGGCAACATGGACAGTGGGATCGAGTGCATCCTCAGCAAGTTTGCTGACGACACAGAGCTGTGTGGTGTGGTCGACATGCTGGAGGGAAGGGATGCCATCCAGAGGGACCTTGACAGGCTTGAGAGATGGGCCCATACGAACCACCTTCAACAAGGCCAAATGTAAGGCCCTGCACATGGGTTGGGGCAATCCCAAGCGCTACAGGCTGATCGGAGAATGGATTGAGAGCAGTACCTACGAAACGATACACACAATGCAATACATGCAGCACAAAAACGTACAATGCAATGCAATACCCTACCATACCTGCCATACCCCCAATACCTACATAACCTACAATACAATACATACCATACAATACATACCGTACAATACATACCACACGATGCACTACTACTAGACGTAGAATACACTCCATACCATATATTACAAAAGAAAGTACCATAAGAACAAAATACAATAGAATACATACAAGACAATAAATACCATACCACACAATAGAACAAAACACATACAATACAAACAAGACAATGCAAGATGAATTATAATACATACAATACCTACAACACAAAACACACCACCACACATTACATACAACACGATACACAATACAGAACACATACCATACCATACAGTACATACAAGTTAATACAATACAATAAGAAATACAATACATACAATACTGTACGTTACAGAATAGAATACCATACAATAATGCATACAATACAAAATACAACAAAACAAAATACAAGCAGTACAATACAAACAACAATACAACAGAATGCAGATGATACAATAAATACCACACAATAAAACACAACACATACAAGACATACCATACTGTAGCATACAAAAAACCCCTAAACATACAATGCAGTACAAAAAATATAAAATACATTACATACAATACAGTACATATCATATTACGCAGTACGTACAATACCATACTGTATAATACCATACTATGCATACCACAGCATACAACACATAGCATACCATAGAATACAATATGTAGCATACAATGCACTACGTACAATACAGTACGGACAATGCATACCATCCCATAGAATACAACAGAAAATACATTACATGCAATACACTGCAATACATACAATACAATGCAAACTATAATGCAACTCCTACGATACAAAGTACAATACCATACCATACATACCTGTGACAGATGCCCTCCTCCTGTTCGACCTAACTGAACTTTGGTCCAGGCGGATACATACAATACAATAAATACCATACTACACAAACAATACAAAGTACTGTGCAAAATACAATACATTCAATGCAATACAACACAATGCAATGCAATACATACGATACAATAAAAAATACAATATATACAATACAGCCTATAGCCCTCCATCCCAGAACTCCTGTTGTGGGACTCATTCCGCTAAGTCTCGCCAATACCAATGAATACACAAGTGAATACAATACCTATTGTTTATACTCTTGTACAAAATAGTGTACAATACTACAGTGCAATACAAGCCGTACAATACCGGCCATGCCACATATAAAATGCAATACAAAATACAATACAATACAAAATACATTACAACAGAAAAATACATTACAAAATACATTACAAAGTACATTACAAAACACATGAAAATACATGCAATACAATAAATACCATGCATTACAATACATAAAATACAATGCAAAATAAAATACAATGCAAAATAAAAACAATACAAAATAGGATACAAAAGAGAAAATAAGATGCACGCTACCATACACTACATACACTATGTACAATACATACGATACAAAATACAATAGAAAACACAATACAGAATTCAATAAAATACAAAATACAGTACATACAAGACATTGCATACAATACAATAAACACAATATCTTAGAATGCATACCATACACTACAAAATACAGCACAATACATACTATACAACACAATGCATACAATACATACATTACAGTAAATACTGTAGCATGACATACAATACATGCAATACGATACGACACAACACAACATAAACACCCTAACACATACAATACAATGCAATAGCAAATACAACACAATACAAAATACAATACCTACAACACAATATACACAAGACAATCTACACCACACAATACCGTATCATACAATACCACACAATAGACAATACACAGCACACAATAAACAATGCAATATATACACAACATACAGTACATACAATACCTACATACAGTACAGTATATACAATACATGTCACACCATAGAAAAAATAGAATACGATGCATACAATACACATTGTAAAATACAATACACACCATACCATACATACCATTGCAATACATTAAAGAAAATACATAAAATAGAATGCAATACGTAAAATACCATGTATAAAATACAAAATACAGTATAATACAAAATACATTAGATTACAATACTATATCGTGTAACACCATACCATACATTAAACACCATACAATACAAAGTACAGTACATAAGATACAATAAAAACCATACCATATGATACAATACTTACAAAAAATAAACACCATACTATGCAAGACAATATATACAATTAAAAAATGCCATACCATAGAATGCAAAATAGCAGGCAGTAGGAGAAACTACCAGGATGAAGTGGAAGCCTTGGTCCATTCCCAGAGCTATGACATCATTGCTGTCAGTGAGCCCTGGTGGCACAAGTGTCATGCCGGGAGTCCTGAGATGGAGGGCTACAGGCTGTCCAGGAAGGACAGGTGGGGCAGACGAGGTGGAGGTGTCACACTGTATATACGGGAGAGGTTTGACTGCACAGCCCTCACAGTCAGAGATGATGTGATTGAGAGCCTCTGGGGGAGGATTAGGGGGATGGGAAACAAAGGAGATGTTGTAGTGAGTGTCTACTACTTATCACTCAGCCAGGATGTAAGCACTGATGAGTTCTTCTGTAGGCAATTAGGAGAAATTTCTGGACTGGTAGCCATTGTCCTTATGGGAGATTTCAACTTCCTAGACATCAACTGGGAATACGATACTGCCGTGACGAGCAGGTCTGGGAAATTCCTGAAGATTATAGGAAATAACTCCTTGTCACAGGTACGCAGGGAACCAACTAGGAAAGATGCCCTACTAGACTTGCTGTTTGTGAATAGAGAAGGACTTGTGGGGAATGTGATGGTAGGTGGCTGTCTTGGCCACAGTGATCATGAAATTACTGAGTTTAAAATTGCCAGTGTAATGAGAAAAAAGGACAGCATAGTTTCTACCCTGGACTTCAGGAGAGCAAAGTTTAAGCTATTCAGTAGAGTACCCTGGGATTCTGCCGTTGAGGGATCAGGAGTTCATGAGTGCTGGTCAGTCTTTAAGAAGCACCCTTTAGAAGCGCAGGAGCAGGCAATTTATGCAGGGAGAAGACACGAAAAGCCAAAGCTCAATTAGAGTTGAAACTGGCTAGTGTTGGTTTCAGATGACAAGAAGAGCGGGTTTTTTTAATATGTTAATAGCAAGAGGAGGTCTAAAGAAAACATTGAACCAATTCTTGTTGAAGATGGTCATCTGACTAATAGGGATGAAAGAAAAAGCAGAGGCATTCAGTGCATTTTTTTCAAAGACTCATAGAACCATACTATCATAGAATCATAGAATACCAGGTTGGAAGGCGACCTCAAGGATCATCTGGTCCAACCTTTCTTAGCACAAGCTCCATATAAACAAAAGCACCATGTAGACAAGATGGCCCAGCACCCTGTCCAGCAGAATCTTAAAAGTGTCTGATATTGAGGAATCCACCGCTTCCCTGTGGAGATTATTCCAATGGCTGATTGTTCTCACTGTGAACATTTTCCTCTAGAGTCCAATAGGAATCTCCCCAGGAGCAACTTGCACCCGTTACCCCTGGTCTTTTTCATGTGACTTCTTGTAAAAAGGGAGTCTCCATCTTCTTTGCAGCCACCCTTTAAGTACTGGAGCATGGTGATGAGGTCACCCCTAAGCCTTCTATTCTCAAGGCTGAACAAACCCAATTCTCTCAGCCTTTCCTCATATGGCAGGCTTCCCAGTCCTTTGATCATCCTGGCGGCCCTCCCCTCAGGACCCTCTTCAGCCTGTCCACATCTTTTTTGTATAGTGGGGATGAAAACTGAACACAGTATTCCAGGCGTGGCCTGACAAGTGCTGAATAGAGAAGGATAATGACTTCTTTGTCTCCGCTGGTGATGCCCTTGTTGAACCTGTTGGCTTTATTTGCTTCTGCAGCACACATATTGAGCTTGCTGTCCACCAGGACCCCCAGGTTCCTCTCCACAGAGCTGCTCTCCAGCCAGGTGGTTCCTAGTCTGCACTCCTGGATTATGTTTTCCCAGGTGCAAAACCTTACACTTGTCCTTGTTGAACTTCAGAAGGTTCTTCTTAGCCCACTCTTCCAGCCTACGTAGGTCTTCCTGCAGGGTGGCTCTCCCTTCCAAAGTGTCTACTTCCCCACTCAGTTTGGTATCATCTGCAAACGTCATCAGGGTGCACTTGATCCCATCATCCAGCTTACTCATGAAGATACTAAACAGCGTTGGGCTGAGTATTGATCCCTGGGGGACCCCACTTGTGACAGGTTGCCAGTTCAAAAAAGAGCTATTTACCACCACTCTCTGGGTGCAGCCTGTCAGCTAGTTCCCCACCACTTGTCTAGACCATAATGCATCAGTTTCTCTAGGAGGAGGCTGTGTGGAACTGAATCAAAAGCCTTGGAGAAATCCAGGTAGACAATGTCCACTGTTCGCCCCACATCAGCTGAGCAGCTTACTTTGTCATAGAAGGCAATCAGGTTTGTCAAGCACCAATTGCCCTTGGTGAATCCATGCTGGCTTTTCCCAATCACATGCTTCATTTGACTTGTGATAGCCCCCAGGAGGATTCGTTCCATTACCTTCACAGGGATTGAAGTAAGAGTGATGGGCCTACAGTTTCCTGGATCCTCCTTTAAGCTCCAGTTGCTCCTGTTTGTTCCCCAGGCTGGGTGCATTGGTATACGTACACTCGAGGTGGTTGGTCTTCTGGTTCACATCTTGGGCGGACTTAGCTAAGGAACAGTTGTCACCGCCCTGGTTTGCCAGTCTTATTCCCCAGTTGGTTGTAGTGGCGTGAGCATTGCCACTTTGGACCCCGCCCCCCGAGTCCTTCAGTTTAAAGCCTGCCTCACTAAGTTGGCCAGCCCACTGCCAAAGACTCCCTTGCCTCTTCTAGACAAGTGGATCCCATCCCACCGTAGCAGGCTATAGTGATCGAAGAATGTCCTGTTGCCGAGACCTTCACAACAGCATCAGCCACGAAGCCAGAAGTTGATTTGCATTGTATCTCTATTTCTGGCTGCACCCTTTCCTCTGCTGGTAAAATGGAAGAAAAGATAACTTGGGTCTGTGACAATTGCACGTAAGAGGTGGTGTCCGGTTACCTCTTATACAAACATTGAGGATGGAGATCCGCAAGGTTGGTATGAGAAGCAGCTGAAGGAGGGAGTCTTACGGCAGCAAGACAGCCCTGTTTTGGTTAGACAATGCGGAATAAACAGATGCTGGCTGAGCCCCGGGAAAGGACGGTCCCAGCACTCTCTCTGACTCTAGCCAGACTCCAGCTCCAAAATGGAAAATATACAGCATCTGCTCCCACACAGAATGTGCTGGGACAGAAAGCTGTTGCTGGTCTGCACCTTCCCTAAAGCTGGGGTGGTTTTTTAAAACCTCCTGTCTTGTGACCCATTTGACAAAACAGTCCCACGCCTTGCAAAGAGATGTAGCAAAGACTCTTTCTCATGCGAGTGCTTTGGCCAGAATCCCCTCCAAGCCACAAAGCAGTGTTTTCCACTGAACTGCATCAGGATTAGCCTGGGTTGGTCAGTTTTGCTGCGCCGTGACTCAGCTGGCGGCACAGCTGCTCCTCACACCCTGCCCCTCAGTCCCCAGGGCAGCGTGCTGCCGCGGTGCTCCCACACAGGGCAGCTCCCAAGAGAAGCCCCACGGTGCAGGCCAGCCTGGGTGCAGCCCCTCAGCACCTGCCTGCACCAGGAAACACGGAACCGGCATTTGAGCGAGCTGCTCCTGGCCGTGCTGGCCGCCCCAGTGCTGTGGAGAGCCGGCTGTGACGTGACGCCCGGGACAGGGCCACGAGGTGAGGGGCCTCCACTGCACAGGCCCCGGCTGGAGGGGGGACAGGAAGGGGCAGGCTCAGTGTCCCTCCCCTCCAGGAGCCCCGCCCTCCCGAGGTGAAATGTGGGGGTGGGGAGGCCAGGCTGTGAGGTCATAGAGCCCTGCTGTGCCGTGCTGTGCCATGATATACAGTGCTGTGCCGTGGGCACACCCCAGCAGTGCTAGCAGTGCCAGCAGCGGCGGCAGCAGCAGCAGCGGCGGCATTGGCAGCAGCAGCAACAGCAGCAGCAGCAGTATGGTTCAGGCACGGGGGGCCGTGGCCCCCGCCTGCCTCCTTATCCTCCTCCTGGTGGCCCTGCAAGCCCAGGGCGTCGGGGCTGCTCCGTGGCGAGCACGGGAATTAGGTAGGCAGGCAGGTGAGGGCCAGCACCCAGCCCTGGCAGCATAGCGCGGCACCCACTGCCCCTTGGTTGGGCTGACAGCGGGGCTGGGGTCGTGGTGGGGCAGGGCTGGGAGAGCAGCGGGGCCGGGCTGGGCTGGGTGAGCCATGGCCAGCTCCACAGGTAAGAGGAGGCAGACGCCCTGTGGGGAGACGCAGGGGTCGCGGCTGCTGCGGGGGCATTTTCCAGGTGAAGGCTGGAGCCCAGAGCCGTGAGAAACCATCCCTAGAGCTGGCCCTGTGCCACCCTGCCCTGGGGCAGCCTTTCCCCCAGCCTGTGTGCCAGGGCCGGAGCAGCACCACAGGGGCCAGGCAATAGCCCGCGGGAGCGCTTCTCGAACCCCTGGGCTTGTCACAGCCGTGCCCAGGGCCGTGGCTCTGCTGCTCCCTGGCTGGGTCCCAGCTTTCAGCCTCAGAGACGTCTGTCCTCAGGAGATGTCTGCTGAGGAAAACAGCAGCATTCCAGCTCTAGCCCGGCAGCATTCTTCTTGGGCAAACCCAGGTCCCCATGGGACACCCAGCCCCAGCCCACAGCCCCAGGGAACAGATGGGACAGCGCTGGTGCAGCCTCTCCCTGGCCAGCGGGCTCTTCTCCACAAGACATGTGAACAATCATTTTTTTCCACCAGTGCTTTCATGTGGGCTTCTGTTGTGCACAGATGAGATCTCCCAGTAAGGGGCTGTATGTTTGTCCATCCGGCCCTTGAGGGGTGTTACACATGGCCTGGAAACACTCGCATGAGTGAGCACTTAGCTTTTAATATTCTGTTCATATGAAATTTAACTTAATATTTTCTTGGTGGATGCTCAAACATGCAGAAGAGCAGAGAGGGAATGGGTCAGGCTCAGTGATGCGCCCCAGGGAGCTCTGCCTTGCAAAGTGTTCTAGCGTTGTTTCCCAGCCTTTCCAGTGCCTGCTGCAAAGCCAGCGGGCTTGTTGGGGTTGAGTTTAGAGCTGGTGTGAGCTCCAGGGAGTCCTTTCTCCCGACAGCCCCGTGCACGGTTTGTTTCAGACCGGCATGGTCCAGGCACCCGGTAACTGTCTGCACAATGCTCCTGAGCGGAAGGGAGAGATGAGCGACATGGACCAATCCTGCGTTTCAACTGCATTCACTGCTGTTCAGATCTGAAGAAGTACATTTAAAGATTTCACGAGAGCTTCTCTGTTTGGTTTGTTTACAGACGTGGCTGGAGGTAATGGACATCCAGCTTCCCGGCTGGGTTCCAGGGCTGATGCACAGGGAGATCTCATGGGTACGTCACAGCTTTTTACTTCCTTTGAGAGGTGCCAGCTCAAAGCCCAAACGTGAGTGAGGCATCTCTTGCAGCAGGTGTGAGAATATAGACCTGCATCGTGTGTGCCCTGTTGCTACGTGATCCCTTTATATGTTGTGCTATTCAGTTATGACAGTATCACAGTGTATGATGGAAGCTTCTCGTGGGTGTTTGGTTGTAGATATGGGTAGAGGGAGAGCTCTTCCAGCTCCTCGGCTGGATCCTGCACTGGACCTCACCTGGCATCCCAGGGGTGAGTAGTCAGTCTTGACTGACTTCACAGACTAACCACTCCTTTTCAGTATTTTAGTCGTGAGAAATTTAACTTTATGTTTTCCATTAAGGTCCTCAAAGAGCAAAGTATAAAGCTGAAACAGGAAAGCGTTCCCAGCAATCATCAGAAGACCTAAAGGAAATCCTGAAGGAATTGGACAAAGCAGCACGTGGTAGGTATCTATCACTCTGAACCAGAAGATGTGGGCAGCTGAGGTTTTAGACGTATGTACGGACAAGCAGGATGCGCAGGCAGCTTGGGGTCGCTGAGACTGGCAGACTTTTCCTGGGCTGCAGGCATGCCCTGGCCAGGGTTGGATCAACCCCAGCTTCACAGCCTGCTCCAGCCCCATTGTTCCCCTTGAGGTCTGAGGTCTGTTGGTGACACCTCAGGGTCAGGGACAGGTGGAAGCTGGACACCCAGCTTGAGGCAGCACACCTAACTTGAAGGCAGCTGAAGCGAAGGGCTGTTCATTCAGTCTTGGGTGGGTTAGCTGTCTGTTTCTGGTTGTGTTTCAGATAACTTGGTTGTGGTTTTCCTCTTGTTTTGGGGGACTGTGGGCTCTTCACTGCCGCTTGTGAAAGTGCCCAGAATATGGTTGCAAGAGCTTGCAGTTCAGTCCACCACACGTGCCTGTCACCCTGACCGTGTGATGGAGTTGGCATGATGGCAAGTGCTGCTCAGAAGGGCTCTTTCCCCAGCTGAACTGGCTACAGCGTCTTCCCATCCTCTCTGAAGGAAGCAATTTACCATCCTTTTGCAGTTTGCCAAAAATGCACTAAGTGGAATGCAAACACGACGATCACATGCAATCCCCTAGTCTCTCAGCAGGTCAGGATTTGCTGTCTACTGGTAAACTGGAAAGTGCCTAGCGCTTAATTTTTTCTCCATGAATGACTCGTCATTTGAACCAGCGACTAGGTGCACCGCCAAATGCCCAGGCTTTGTTTCTAAGTGTTATTAATGTATTTGGAGAAGTATTGCCTCCTGAAGATACCCTGTTCCTGACGAGGAATGGTTGCATCTAATGAAACTGACCCACTTTCTTTCTAAAGAGCTGGACCGTGAGACTGTGGAGGAGGAGGCGCTTCAGGAAGGAGGCAGCCAGGCAGCACCAGTCTCTGATGAAAAAAAGGGGGCAATTCAATCAACAGGCGTGCCAGGTAATTGCTGTCCTTTGGTCAGCCAGTGTCATAAATCAAAATCACCTTGTGCGTGCAGGCTCGTGCCCTGGTGCCCACTACTGCACACCGTGTCAGCAGCCAAACTATTAGTCCAGAGCGAGTGTTCTGAAAGAAGCCGGGAGTGGCTCTCTGTGGATGACTGTCCTCTCTGGGGTGCGGAGGTTATTGCCATCAGTGTGCCAGAGAGAGACACTCGTAACCCTCTGTGGATGCAGCGAGATGCTCACCGCTCACCACACCCAGTTCACAGGAGTTTCAGAACTTTGCCATTTTGGGAACGAGGCCACCTGAACCATGCTCAGCACATGATGGGAAATAGGACTCTTAATCGAAGGTGCCTCCCGCAATACCTGCATCCCAGAGCTTGCCGTGAGTCGTCGTAGGTGCCACAGAGCTGGGGAGGCTTCCTCCTGTGAGCTGAGGTCCAAAGGGATGCACTGACAGATCGGGCACGGCCTTAGAGGGGAACCTGCACCATCCTCCGGCATCCTCTGTGCCTGAGCCACGCTGAGGCTTTACCTTTCTCTGATTCTTGGCAGCGCTCTCCAACCCCGGGGAAGCCCACCACACCGGCATCTATGAATTTTTTCGAACGAATACAGGTACTGAGCAGTCTGGCAGGGGGCCATAAGTGGGAGCAAGTCCTGGAAACTGGGGGCATGCAGGCAGTGCCCATACTGGAGAAAAGGCAGAAGGAGAGCGCGTCTTCCCCAGAGGGCCTGACTCCATCCCCTCGGGGGGTGGGTGCTGGGCTGGGGAGGGAGACCTGGGGGTGGCACTCCCTGACGCAGGGATGGTTTTGGTCTGTCTGTCTCAAAGGGGCAATTGGTCAAACAGCCGCGCTCCCCCGCGCGCTCTCCATCTGGCCTCATGAGTTCTGTTCAGTGGGACAACTTGTCCCAAAGGGTCAGAGAGAGCCTCCAGGCAGCAGCACTAGCACGCCTCGGAGAGCGAAGGTGGGTGAGCGCAAAAGAAATTGTGTGCAAATGTGAAGGCTCACCAAGAAGGGGTAGCAAAGCCATGACACTGGGAAAACTGGATTATGCCACCCCAGAGCGTAAGCAAAGCTGAGAGGAGAAAGAGAGGCTCCAGAGTGCATTGATTTGCAATGGCTTTGGGAGTTTCCTTTGCTTCTACTGAAACCAAGGAAACGTTACAGCCCCAGGATGTCCACTGCTTCAGGGATCCTAAGAAAGTGAGAAAGAACATTTCCTGGCAAAATCGGGCCTCCTGTGAGATTACCGGGAGTGTGCAGGACACGCTAACGTACAGAATGGTTCCTCCAGGTGTGGATGGCAAGAGAAATGCAAATGCTATGGATCCCGATGATTTCCAGAAGTACTGCATAGAAGGCGCCGCGGCAATCCTGGGCTCCATGCTGCTTGGGATGCTATTGTGTTGTGGCATCTATGTGTGGAGGAAGAGGAGACAGTGAGTTGTTGGGGGGAGAGGGGGGCTGCCAAACTTCTGTATTAGATGGCTGCTATTAGCCATGAAGCATTTGGAGGTAGGGTATTCTGGAGTGCCGCGTTAGTTACTGGCCAAACTCTACTGATACTTCTGGTATAAGATACTTGAACTGGCCTCTCAATACACACGCACTCTTTTCAGAAACCCCTTCTTACTGTTGCAAGTGTTAGTTAAAAGTGACCCTGCCTCAACAAGAGCAGGCCAGTGACAGACGTAGGCAGAGCAAGGTCAGGAAGAACAACAACAAGGGATGACATTGCCATAGAAAGTGAGAAGCGCAACAGTGATGTCTCCCTACCAGTGAACCTACCAGCAGCAATCCCCCTGTTAGGCGATGCCATAAATTCCAGATGTTTGCCTCGGCCAAGGTGTCCCAGCAGCTCAGACCATGGTCAAAAGCCTTCCCAGCTACTGGCCTTGCTTTGGAGAAAGAGAGGAGTCAGGCTGTCCCAGCTGCACCCCAGCACTGCCAGCGTGCGTGTTCTCAGCACAGGCAGGGGTTTTTGTCTGCGCAGGCGTCTGTATCTCTTTGGATACGTATTCCAAAGAGAGGATGGAGAACATCTCACTGGGCCGAGGCTGTCCCCTCATCTGGTCAGGGAAGCCGAGTGCTGCTCTCTGCCGGGCACGCTGAGAAAGGAGCTGTGCCCAGCTTTGGTCTGTTGGGGTCAGGTCTCCTTCCGGCACGTGCAGTGCAGGCAGGTCAGGACGGTCAGGGCTGAGAGGAGATGAGCCATGGGCAGGCAAGCAGAGCCCAGGCCGAGGGGTGCAGGGCTCCCCGTTTTCTGCACAGAGCTCTCTGTGCCCACAACTCCCACATGCAGCCAAGTGCCCGCACCCCACAGCATGCTCAGCGCTGCCCCACACCCTCGCACCCGCCCAGCACCACAGCAGGGCCTCAGCAGCCTCCTGTCTCCGCAGGCGCCTCGCTGCAGCTTCGTGAGCCCGGCCCAACACCAGCAACTACCCCTCACACCTAGACAGCCGGACCACCCCCCTCAGCAACCCTGAGAGCCAGACCCAACACCAGCAGCCATCGCCTGTGCCTGGAGAAGCGGCCCGCCAGCCACGGAGCATCGGGGGGGGCGACCGGCCCCCACCAGCCTGGACACCCACCCGGTCTGCCCGCCTCCACCCCGACCTCCGTAGCTGTCCAACTCAGCCAACCGGCTGTTGCGGGACCAGCCCAGCACCCTCCAGCCCCCGGAGGAACTCAAACCAACCCCCGCCCCCCCAAGCCCATTGCCCCAGCCCTCCTGCAAGGGCCTGAGGCAGCCCCACCGGGGTACGGGTTTGGGGTGCGATGACAGACTCCCGGGCAACAGCTTCAGGGGTTGACCATTTATTTCTGAGCAATGGCATGACAATAAATACAGACCCGTAGCACAATTGTCTGGGTTGTATCGGCAGCAAACCCAGAAGTTCACCAGTTCTGGGCCAAACGGCATCTTGGGGCACGCAGGGATGTGGATGCCCATGGTGTCAGCAGTCACGGAGCTGGGCATGGGACCCGCCGACGGCCGGGGCATGGGACCAGCCTGCTAAATTTTGAGCCACAGAGGCGCCGGTGGGGCTCCTTAACAGTTCATCACCCCCACCTCTGCTCCCTGTGCCAGCTCTGTCCCAGGGTGCACAGGACAGGGATATCATGGAGGGCAATACCAGCCCCAGCCCCTGCACTGTGTGCACACCAAATATACCACATAAGGCAAAGCCACAAATTAAACACACAAAGCTGCTGTCAGGCTATAATGGTGACATCGTCTGTTCTGGTTTTGGCTGGGCTGGAGTTAATTTTCTTCCTAGCAGCCCATATGTTGCCGAGTTTTGGATTTGTGACCAAACCAGCGTTGGCAGCACACCCAGGTTTTAGCTATTGCTCAACATTGCTTGCGTGGCACCAAGGCACGAGCAAGCTGCGGTTGCGCTGGTGGATGAAAAACTGGATGGGAGCTGCCAGCGTGCGCTGCAGCCCAGAAAGCCAACTGTACCCTGGGCTGCATTCAAAGCGTGGCCAGCACGTTGAGGGAAGGGATTCTCCCCCTCTACTCCATTCTCCTGAGATCCCACCTGGAGCACTGCATCCACCTCCGGGGTCCCCAGTGCAAGACACGGACCTGTTAGAGCGGGTCCAGAGGAGAATCCCAGGGCTGGAACACCTCTCCTGTGCAGAAACGCTGAGAGAGTTGGGGGTGTTCAGCCTGGAGAGCAGAAGGCTCCAGGGAGACCTTGCTGTGGCCTTGCGGTATATAAAGGGGGCTTACAAGAAAGGTGCGGAAAGACTTTTTACCAGTCACAGGAGAAGGGGCAAGGGTTTTAAACTGAAAGAGGGTAGGTTTAAATTGCACATAAGGAATAAACATTTTACGCTGAGAGCAGTGACACACTGGCACAGGTTGCCAGAGAACTTGTGGATGCCCCATCACTGGAAGTGTTCAAGGCCAGGTTGGGGGGGGCTTTGAGCAACCTGATCTAGTGGAGGCTGTCCCTGCCCACGGCAGGGGGTTGGACTAGGTGATCTTTGAAGTTCCTTTCCAACCCAAACCATTCTATGCTTCTATCATTTTTGCTCCCTACTGGGGGAGGACAAATGGGGGAGACACTGCAGGAGATGCCTGGGAGGAGTCCCAGGGAGGTACTGGGCATTGACCTACCTCCAACATACACAAAACTGCTCAGGTAGCTTCCTTGGAGGAGTTCGGGGCTGATGAGTTTTTTTCCCTCTTGCAGCAAACACAAGACAATAGGTTTATGTTCCCTGACTTCCTCTGCGGACGTGGACTGCTGTCAGGACACCCTCCATGGGACAGCCAGCAGCTCTATGCGAGCACTACCCCTCAGCTCGGCCCTGGCCCCCCATTCAGTGAGGTCCCCAGCCCCATGCTCTCCCAGCACCATGTCACACAGCACTACTACTCTTAAGCAAGGAAAACCCCAACGCTTCTTTCCCATCTTATTTCCCCATAGCATTCAATTTTGAGTTCTCAAACAATTTCACATGTCGACAACAGTGAAGTCGGAACATTTCTGAACACTCCATTTGTAGCATGCAATAGATGTACTTCCTAATCATTTGCCAATCTAAGAGACCTTTTACTGAAACTGATTTAAAAGAGCCAAAAAGCCCACACAGAGATGCGCTCTGAGGGCCGCACAGTGATGAACTCCAATAACAGCCAGGGAATGGAGCCCTCCAGAAGATCTAAATGTGAAGAGCTCCTCCAGGGTCACAGGGCATCGCAGCATTCCAGAAAATAGCAAAACTGCAAAGGGCGCCAAAAACAAAACGGTGAAACGCTCCAAGCAGCCCCAGGGTGCAAAGCTCCCAAACAGACCCAGGGTAGAGTATTCCCCAAAACCCCGAGTGATAGAGGCTGCTGAAAAAGCCCTGGCATGGAGCACTCTTAAAAAGCACCAAAGCGCTCCAAAATACCCAAACAGTGAAGGACTGCCAAAAAAGTCCCGGGGCTGGCGAGCTCCAAAATATCCAAACCATGAAGCGCTCAAGAAAAAACCAAACCACCAAACCCCAAAACACCAAACCTCAGGACAGAGAGCTCAAAAACACCCAGGAGACGGAGGGCTCCAATAAAGGTCTGGGGTGGAGATCTGCCAAAAAAACCCAAACAGACAAATGGTGACAACTCCAAAAAACCAACATGGTAAACAGCTCCCAAAGAAACCAAACAGGAAAAAGAAACACCAAAAATATCAGGGGTTGTAGTATTCCATACAAAAAGAAAAACTGTAAAGGCCTCCAAAACACCAATATGGTGAAGAGCTCCAACAAAGCCTCAGGCTGGAGACTTCCCTAAAAAAGCCAAGGATCGAGGGTTGACAAAAAGCTCCGGGGTGCAGAGCTCCCAAAAAGCCTTGCGATACAGAGCTTAAAAACACCCAGGAGATGGAGAGCTTCAAGAAAATACCCAGGGTGGAGAGCAGCCAAAAATCCAAACAGTGACAACTCCCACAAAGCAACATGGAGAACGGCACAAAACACCAAAGAGGAATGCACTCCTCCAGGGCAGCACAGCGGCGACACGCTCCTCCGGGGTCACAGTACACAGTTCCCAAAAAACCAAACGGTGATACATTTCTCCAGGGCAGCGCTGCAATCCTTTTTCAAAAAAGCCAAGTGCTGTAGTATTCCATACTACAGTAAAACCATAAAGGGCTTACAAAAAACCAAGAGTGAAGCACTCCTCCAGGGCCGAGTGCTGATGCATTCCAAAAGCACTGGGTGTTGTAGTGTTCCATAAAAAAGACACACTGTAAAGGCGCCAAAAAACCAGAATGCTGAAGAGCTCCATAAAAAGTTCCAGTATGGAGACCTCCGGGACAGCAGCAGGCGGAGACCTCAAACACACGCAGGAGATGGAGGGCTCCTACAAAGACCCACACTGGAGACCTGCCAAAAAAACCCAAATGCAGATGACTGCAAAAGAACAACACAGTGAATGGCACAAAAAACCCAAGTGGTGATGCGGTAGTCTAAGAAGCTAGTGAAGCTATCAAAGACTGCTATGGACTTCCAGAAAATACAAAATCAATAAAGTGCAACAACAAAGCCCAGGGCCAGGCCGCGCCTCGAGGGGGACTCCCAAAAGAGCCCCGGGCCAGGCCGCGCCTCGGGGAAGATTGAGGACTCCAAAAAAAAAATCCCTGGTTGTTAAGCTAAAAAAAAAATAATAATAAAAAAAAAACAAAAAAAGCGAAAAATCAGGGATGACTCAAAAAAAAAAGTCTCCCAAAAACCAGAACAGTGATGTACTCTTCCAGGGCCTTTCGTTGAAGCATTCCTGCACTGCAGTGCTCCGTCTTCCTGGGCTGCGAGGTGATATACTCCTCCAGGACGCTGTTGTAAATAATTAAAAAAACTGCTGGGTGTTGTCCTGTTCCATAAAACACTAAAACAATACAGGATGCCCAAAAACCAAAATGGTGAAACTCTCCCAAGTAACAGAGCAGCGCTCCCAAACAGTCCCCATGTATAGTGTTCCCCAAAACCCCTGCGTTGGCCAGCTCCAAAACACTCAAGTGATGGAGGCCTCTGAAAAAGCCCCGGCATGGAGCACTCTTAAAATCACCAAGGCGAAGCACTCCAAAATATCTCGGTGGTGAAGAGCTCTGAAAAAGGCTCACGGTGCAGAGCTCAAAAAAACCACCCCAGGCTGGAGTGCTTTTAAAAAGCCCCAGGACAGAGCGCTGAAGAACACCCAGGAGATGGAGGGCACAAAAAACCAAGGGTGGAGGGCTCCTCTAGGGCTGCGTTGTGTAGCACTCCAAAAAATGCTGGGTGGTGACACACTCCAATAAGAATGGGGCATTTTAGCCATCCAAAAAAAAGCCAATGAAAAACCTCCAGAAAAGCCAAGCGATGAAGTGCTCTAAAACAGCTGGGCAGTGAAGTGGTCCTCCAGGGCCAGACGGTGATGCACTTCAAAACTAGTGTGCGCGATCCTAGAAAACAGCAGTGGAATAGCTATTTTTATTCCCGTTCGGAGATTAGTAGCCAACAACTGTACAACATTCCCGTCTGTCTCCTAGAGACAGGAATTCCTAGCAAGTCCTGTAAAAGTCCTTGAATGCATCCCAATTCATCGTCTCCTAGGGGTTCCTGGGAAATTCCTCATCTCTCCCTTATTTTCCTGTGCCCAAGAACCACACTGCACACTCCCACAATGGAAACGCTGCCTGCGCTTAGCCGGACTACACCTGATGGGTACACAAATGCCACACCTCTTCCCAGAGCCCTGCTATTGCACGGGGATTAGTCAACTCTGCGCCAGCCCCTCTTCATGCTTCCCAGAGAGCTTTCATCCTCCACAGGTGGCCCTTGCGCAGGGGCACAACCCACTCCTCTGCCTTTGAGGAAACCTGCCACTCACAGAAGGCCCTTTCTGGCCAAGATACAAGGTGGCCCCCAAAACATTCCCCTTAGCCCCTTCAAATGACCACCTGCAGAGCTCCCGTTTCACCCGGGAGCCACTTCTCCGCTCCTCTGGTCATTCTCACCTCGCCCTTGCTGTTCGCCTGCTACCCAAGAGACACACAAGCAGCACAAAGCCCACATCTGTGTCAATGCACAAGACTCAGCTGAGCTCCCCAGGCTCAAGCTACAAGACACTCAGGCACCAGAGACTAGGTGGACGGACAAAAGGATTTGCACCGTGTCCCTGCTTTCCATCTATAGGCTGAAGAGAACTTGACGGTATGTTTACTGCCTACACTTGGAAGAGTCTGGCTGAGCTTGTAGCATCTGTGAACAGGGCATAAACAAGAGAGTATGTAGTTTACATGGAAACAAAAAAGCCTCACCTTGCCTAGCTGAGTCTTGCTTCATTTCAATTTACACTATCTGTAGGTTGTTATATTAGCTGTTCTACATACAGAACAAGGCCTGCATTGCTTGAGTGAGGCAATTTCGGATATAAAGCACGCGCAGCTAGCACACCGTCTAGATATCTTTATATGCACAGAATATATACAGAAAACATGCAACAAGCATAAACAGAATATCTACGGATAGACAGAGACACATGTCAACAGAAGTCTTTGGAGTATATAGATACACACCCCCCCACGCACGGTCTGTACAGAACATCCACAGACACTATATACTCCATCGCCAGGAAGAGAAGCCTCAGCCGATCTCGTCTCCCTGAGGCTTTATTCCTCTCCCTATTCAGAAGCTACATTATCTACACATAGAAAAGTATACAGGAAGCACCACCACGGTCTTACCTCCATAGATGCACTCTCTACACAGAGCACAGACATAGAACATACCAAACAGACACACAATTTGTCAATTCCTACCCAAAACAGGCAGCCAGGTGAGGGGAAGCTATGCTTTATCTTGACTATGGATGTCGAGGTCTTTATGTTGAATAGGTATTGTCTCTACATGGAAGACAGACACTTTCAAGGCCATGGGAGGAAGGGCATTTCTCTCTGCGCGTGGAATGTATGCTGCCCTGACTTGGAACACGTGCACATGAATACGCATACTTTACATGCAGACATACACAGAGAGAGAGGGAGGCAAGGCATGGGGGTTTTCTTCTTGTCTGTAAAGAGCTCATATACTGCCAGTATACAGAATATGTACTATCTGTATGTACAGTAGATACAAAGAGATGAAGCAGAAGATAGCCTCTTTCCACAGAAGCCTACAGAAGGCCCTTACAGGCATGCTGTTCTGTCTGTACACACAAGAGATCCTGAAGAGAGGATTCGGTTTCTCTCTGTAGAATACATTTGATAGGAGAGGAAGGCTTTTCAGTCTTTTCTTTAGAATACAGCCTATGCAGAATATACGCAGGCACGGTGATGAGAGGCTTTTCTGTCTGCGTAGAGACTATACGGGCTAAATGTAAGACACGTACATTGAAAAGCAGTGCCTCACCTACCTCAACATCTAGTATCTACCACCTGTGTACACATGACACAGCAACAAGGGGAGGCTTTTCTGTCCCTCTGCGGACTACATACTGTCTTCCTCAAGACTACACACGGACAGGCCAAGCCAGGCTTGCTTTCTCAGTATTCAGCATATATCAGGATATGCTCTGCCTATCAAAAAAGGGACAGTGAGACTTTTCTCTCTGGATACGGACTATATCTCATCTGTAGATAGACTGTACGCAGGCAAAGCATGTCCCTTCCCTCTAGTCATAGACTAGATACCGCCAAGGCAGAGCTTTTTGGTCTGCTTATACAGCGTACACTGGCTGTACAGAGAACAGAAACCACCACCACACAGACTAGAAAATGGCTGTATGGAGAATACACGTGGAGAGCACTGCACACTACTTTCCTGTCAGGACGCAGAACGTATTCTGGTTACACAGCAGAGATGGGCCACGTGAGACACCCACCCACACGTGAAATCTGGGGACGCTAGGGAATGAAGGGGAGGGTCTCTGTACATCAGGCACACTCTGCCTACAGAAGCACACAAACGGGGGAGGTGAGGCTTTACAGGTAGTAAGTACGGGGCTCTTCTGCCTGTATGTGGAATATAGGCTGTCTATAGAGCAGAGAGATGTCGCTGTACTTAGAACATCTACTGCTCACCTGTACAACAGGCCCAGAGAGGCTAACCCAGTGAGGAAGGCCTGCAACCACATACACCAGCACAGGCCTCTCAGACTCTGCAGGCAGGGTGGGTGTGTTGGGGGGGGGGCAGCAGACTTCGAGCAACATCATCTCACACCCCATGTGTGAAAGCAGAATGACTGGGCACCCGTCTCTACCCTCCGCTGGACTCCTTGTCCACAGACAAGGAAAAAAAATGATCAAGGATGCAAAGGTCACGGGCATGCTCGGCTGCAGCCACCATTCGGTTGTAGAATTTAAAAACCTGAGAGAGGTGAGCAAACCAGCAGAATCACAACACTAGACTTGAGCAGAGCAGACTGCCGCTTCCTGAAGAGCTTTGGACAAGAGGCAACAGACAATTTGCAGATTCTGACTCAAGACAAAGAAAGTCACTCACCACGAGGGTGCCCAAGCACTGGAACAAGTTGCCCAGGAATGACACCGAATCGCCATCCTTGGAGACAGCCTAAACGTGACCGGACACAGCCCAGAGCAACATGATCTGACTGGACCTGCTCTGAGCAGGAAATCAGACTAGATGGCATCGGGAGGACCCACCCGACCTACCCCACTCTACGAATCCCCACAGATTTCTCATTTCACTCCAGTACTCTCCTGTTTCATCACTGGCCACTGCTCATGTTGAGAGCCCTACGAAAGTGTTTGCAGAGCACAACACTTGTTCGTAGGACATCAAGCGAGTTGCTTGAGGCAGCAACCCTTGTAAGGCCCTGATAACAAGTGAATGTCACAAACACCCATCTTGACGTGGACAGGGATGGGCTGACGATGACGAGGGAGTGTTGACCAAGAACGGAGCCTGAGGAGGCAGGATAACGTCTTCTGAGACCACTCCTCGACCACTCCTCTATTTCTGAAACAAAGACCATCTGTGCCCTGTGCGCCATGTGCCTGTGACAGATCACCACTCACTTGGTCAGCCCTGGGCGGGGGGGGCAGTGAGACCCCCAGGACCCTCACAACCCACCAACTCATTTCTAGAACATTTCTGAACATTCCCGAGCACACACTGCGCCTGCTCAGTGTTGACAGACCCCCACCTATGGGGCGGGCACATCGGGTTATAAAAAGGGAAAACACAAGTTTTCGGCGCGCGCCCACCACCGGAAGACTACAGCTGTGAGCAGAGAACATCACTGGATCCAAGGGTGGCGATATCTTTTCTCTCTCTCTCTCTTTTCTTTCTCTCTTTCTTTTCCTCTCTATGATTCTCTTTGTCTCTAACTCCATTTTCAGCACATTAGGGTAATATTGTCACACATTTTGCTAAATCCTTACCTTTCATTGTTCTGCTAAGTTTTGAGCATTGTTATGACTTTTGCCAAGCCTCTATCTTTTGTAGTTCCACTGAGTTTTAAGTAAATTTGTGATTGGTTTGAACCTCTAAAGTAGTTGTCGTTACTTCTGATTACCGCGCAGAGAATTAAACAGTTAACCTCACCCTAACCCCGAGTGGGATGGGACAACCCTTACCTTCCATCACTTCTACAGAGCTGAAGCATGGCAAGCCTAAGGCACACTAAAGCCATTTCAGACAGGTAACACAAATGAAGGCAGAGTTTAAAGGCTATGTCTTCCCATCAGAAGCCATCTCAGACCAGATGGGGGCAAGTAAAACAGTTCCTGAAAGCACAGGGCTGACAGGCACATGAGAAGACACACGACAGCTCCTCTCGGGGAAAGTGGGCCATGTGCAGCTCAAGGTCCTCCCCCTGCCTTTCTCTCCCCCAGGGGGAAGAAGGAACCGCAACCAGCTAAACTTGCTGTCACCCTCATTGAGGGCACTCAATGAACTGGTCAGACTGTTGGGTAGTATCTGATACAGAGACACCCCCCTTCTGGGCTAAAAAGAAAAGTCTTTTTCATATATATATATATATATATATGTTATTGAAATCTATATACTAACATCAATATTTACAGACTTCTAAAATACCAGTACTTTTATAGAAATATCATTCATAAAAATATTCCCATTTAAATATAAATGTGGGCAGGACTACAACTCAAGCGGAGCGTGCCACATACAGCAAAGGCAAAGCACGTTTAGCCAGGGCAGCTATCTCAGGGCGACTTGGGTGCAATTTTGCTCTGCAAGGGTCCACAACAACTGCAAACCTTGCTCCTGGCCTCCCCACCGGGAAAAAACGTTCACTTTTCCCAAATGCAAGATGCTACCACAAGCACCAGATATGATACTGTCTTTACCAAGCAGAAAGGGGAATCCCTCCACCCTACCAAGTGAATTCACCTTGGGAAGGCAGAGAGGAAGGAACCAAGGAGATTGCCTTTCAGGAAGGCAATAAGCCTCGGACAGAACAGGCTGATCTAAGAGCAGAGATGAATTTTTATGAAATGAGTCAAGTGGTAAGTATTTTGGCCTTGGCGATTTCCCACTTTCTAGCAAGAAGTAATGCATTTCAAAGCAAAGGGTATTCTAGAATCATCCAAGCTGCTGCTGCCGCTAAATGTCCCCATTTCCTGTGGCTGGGTGCAGACCTGTCAGACAGACAGACAGGAGGTGTCAGGTACCGGTTCTTGGAGGGTATGCAGACAGGAAAAGCTCGGAAAAGGGAGAACAGGCTACACTTGGCTTTCAGTCAGTTCAAAGCATCCCGCACCATCACTGAGTGTGAGCACGAGCTACCGCTACGCTAGCTTGTGAAATCTGGACTTGGTGTCAGCTAAGAGAGGCATTCGTTTCTACCAAGTTTTGCTTCCATTCAACTTTTCACCTTCAGAATACTCTCTCTTTGCAACTTAGTTTCTTACCAGCCAGCTTGAAAGTCATCTAAGAGCGGGTCCCCGCTGCGTATCACAGAGAAGCCAACTTGGTGACCAGTCTACTCTAGTCTCCTCATCTTAGTCTCAAACTCATCAGAAGATGCTGCAAGAGACAAGCAGCATTACTACACTGTAATATAGATGAAAAATAAAGCAGAGAGACTCATTTCTGGGCTGCCAAACAGCAGAATGCAGCACATTCTGCAAACAGCTACATAGCAGGGAAAGCAACGTGCAAGCCAGCGCACTCTAGACTTAGACCCCACAGGACTTTCACAAGCATGAGGGCAGGGGGCCTCTCTGAAAGCCAGTCCCCTCCTCCCCCTGGGAGCAGCAGGGATGGAAGAGCAACAGGCACCCTCACCAGGAGGTGGGAGGCAGGGGCAGGAGGGCTGTAATAATCTTTGGTGAGGTGGAAACCGGCAGCACCTGAGGTCCCCAGCCTCCACCTCCAGTGCTCAGCCTCTGAACCGCTGGCACCTCAGCCTTCGTGCCTGTCGCAGCGCTGGGTCCTCACGGCAGGGCCGGGCACAGGCTCCGGACCTCTAGGCAGGCTGCCCGCCGCCTGCTCCCCGGAGGAAAGCGGCCTTCTCCCCTCGCCAATACCTCGGGATCAGGTGCCCGCTCCCCCGGCCGTCCTCCCCGAAAACGACCCCGTCCTCCTCCTCCTCCTCCGGGCAGCGCCGCTCCGGCCCGCTGGCAGCTCCACGCGCAGCGCCCCGCTGCCTTCAGCGCGCTCCCCCCCCCCCACCTCGCGCCGGCCGTTCCCGCCCGAGCCTTCCCGAAGCCGCGCGAGCACCCGCTGCCGGAGGGAGGCAGCGCCCGCCTGGCGGCAGCAGGAGAGGGGAGAGAAAGCGGTGCCCAAACCAGAGCCGGCCCTGCACAGTCCATAGCCACAGCAGGTCATTCACCTAGGTAGCAACAATGTAATGAGGTCATTCAGGAATGACAATTTACTGACAGCATAGCTCGGACTTGGGTTTTTTGTTGGGGTTTTTTTTTTTTGCTTCCTCCCTTACAACCATTTCCCTGGTAATTAGCCTTAGATGATTTCTCAGAACACAGAGCACATTCTCTACAGACAACTTGCAACCCTTCTGGTAGCAGTTAGAATAAAGATGTTAAACACTAAACATGTCAAGTGCCATGGAGATGGTACCCTTCCTTTCTTGGCTGGTGGGGTTTAAATACGCTTGCATGGAAATTAATCCTGCTGTGCTTAAGAGTGCAGTCGTGCCAAAGAGCACGAAATAAAGGTTAATGGAGCCCTGTCTGGCTGTGCAACCTCGCACGGCTCACTATGACTGCCTCAGGTGTGAACTTGCTGAGCCCAACCCTCTACAAGCTTTGCCCTCAAGAGAACTAAGCGAGCCAGGCAAGAAGAGAGGGGGGAGAAAAACCCCTAGGAACTATGAACAGCACTTTAATTAACAATTGCCCTTCTCTCCCCCATGCACGGAACATCCATTGTTCCCTGCTCCTTACTTAGCAAGAGGAGTTGAATTTGACACGCTGAGTTTCACTTCCACGTGGAAGTTTTACACGTTTACAAGAGAAGCACTTTGCCATCCATAGTCACGCTTGGCTGACGACCTGCCCTGAGCCGTACACACAGGATCCACCGTTCGGGTAAGGAAGGCATTCTTGTGAAAGGCACGGCTACAATAGAAAGCGTTCAAGAGTTAGATTGCAAGTAAGAAGGGCTTTAGAGATGCACACAGCCCAGCTTGCTTCATTATCAAATCTTGATAATTTTAATTACAATCATTTAGTTATAATGTTTTTAATTTTAATAACTAAGACCTCAGATGCAGTTTTAACTGTATTCCCTCCAAGCTTCAAGAGAACACATGTGCAAAATATTTGTTCTCTCAGCAAGAAAATCACTGGTCCAAAGAAAGATTTATTTAAAAAAAAAAGACAGCCATGCTTGCGATATTTGCTTTAGAGCATCCTAAGACTGTAAAATTCTATGTTACCTTAGGATTTCCTATCAAAAGAAAAATAAGAATAAAAATTAAGTATGAAATCTTGAGATCTAAATCTATACAGTTAAAACATGAATCATTTCTGTGCACACATTTTGCTATGGGGACAGGAGAAAAGTTATAGAAATAATTTACTGCAGTAGCCATTTGAGATGCTGAGAAACACTTCGGTAACACCTAATATATTCTCCGTTTTCATTGTAATACTCCAGCTCTGAATGGGGGAAGTAGAATACAGACATCCAGTAATACCACACTAGACCATGTCTAATTCTCAATAAAACTCACTAAACTCGGGAAAACATGCACTTGCCGTGCAGCATTTTTGTCAATATGTAAGATACAAGAGCATAAAACCACATCAGTTGTGTCTCACTTCAGCTGAAAACCATCTGACAAAGTGAGTGCAAGTTTGCACTGGCCCAGCAACCTTATCACGGACAAGGGCAAGACCTCCAGCTTAAGAAAAGCAAGAGCGCAGTGTAATGCATAGCAAGCTGCAAATCCAGTGGTTTTCACTTACGGTAGCTGAAAGCATTTTAGTCCCTTCTTTTTATCCATCGATAGGTTGTGGTTGGCTTCCCCCCCCATTTTGAGCTATATTCAACAACTTGAGACAGAAACAGGGACAACTAACAGACCAAAACCAAGGTGAAGGGGACCCTGTATCCTCCCCTTGCCAGGCAGAAGGCAGTAGCCTCAAAGGGAGGAGTGAATGGAAGCAAGTCCTCACTCGGCGTGGCAGGCAAACCTTCTCCTCCTCGCCCACCTTGCCTTGCCACGTACCCCTGTACAACAGGTAGGAGGCTCTGGCTGTGGAAGGCCACTCAAGGGAGGATATGGATGGTAGTCGAGCTACACCAGAGGTAGCGCCTAGGCCAGAAAGGCCCGCACCTCGTGTCGTGACCACCCCCACAAAGAAGAAAAGGCGGGTTATAGCTGTAGGGGACTCCCTTCTGAGGGGTACAGCGGGCCCATTATGCAGGGCAGACCCTCCCCTCAGAGCAGTCTGCTGCCTCCCGGGGGCCCGCGTTAAGGACATTATGAGGAAACTCCCCAGCCTGGTACGGCCCTCTGACTATTACCCACTGCTGCTCCTCCATGTGGGTGGGGATGAAGCAGAGACATGTAATGCAAAAGCGATCAAAAGGGACTTCAGGCTCTTGGGATGGTCACTGAAGGATTTGGGACCGTAGGTAATATTCTCCTCCCTCCTTCCAGTTGAGGGCAGCAATGTTGGGAGGAACAGGCGGACCCAGTCCATAAACACGTGGCTCTGTGGCTGGTGTCAACACCACAACTTTGAGTTCTTTGACAATGGGACGGCCTATATGGCATCAGGCTTGATGAACTCTGACAGGATTCACCTCTCTCAAAGAGGGAAGAGGATCTTTGCCCAGGAACTAGCGAGGCTCATCGACAGAGCTTTAAACTAGGCTCAAAGGGGGAGGGGGATAACATCAGGCTTGCCTGCGACATGTTGTGGGACAACGTGTCCAGCATGTTGGAGGGACAGGGTGCTAGTGAGGGCCTTCAGCGTATTGCTCAGAGACGTGCTGGACGCACTGCAGCACGCTCGAAGCCTAGAGGAGATGAGCCAGGGGCTCCAGATGCAACAGGAACCAACAGGGAGACACTGGGAGAATACATCAAAAGAATTCCAGCCACTCCAGCCAGTAAGTCAGCCTCATCGGGGACACAACTGAAATGCCTCTACACGAACGCACATAGCATGGGGAATAAACAAGAGGAGTTGGAGACGTGTGCGCGCCTGCAAGGCTATGACCTTATTGGCATTACAGAGACGTGGTGGGATAGGTCCTATGACTGGAGTGTTGGGATGGAAGGATACAGGCTCTTTAGGAAGGACAGACAGGGCAGACAAGGAGGGGGTGTCACCCTCTATGTCAATGACCAGCTGGATGGAGTGCATGGAGCTCCGCCTGGGGATGGATGAGGAGCCAACCAAGAGCTTACGGGTCAGGATTAAAAAGAGGGCTGGGGCAGGGGACATCATAGCGGGGGTCTGCTACAGGCCACCTGACCAGGGAGACCGAGCAGATAAGGCCATCTATAGGCAGATAGGAGCAGCCTCACATTCACAAGCCCTGGTCCTTATGGTGGACTTCACCATAAAAATATAGCATCAAAGCAATGAAAGACAATGTAAAGTCAACATCCTCTTGGATTTGCAATACATGTTCCCCTCATTCAGGCTGCAATCCAGATCTCAAACACACTGACTGATCCTCCTCCCACAGTTATCCAATGCTGCACCCAATGTTTTAACTTCGTCCAACTTTGCCACAGCCAACCGGGCAATGCAGCAGGGATATAGGGAACCAAAGAGCAGGGTTGTGGGAACTGGCAGGGGAGTTATGTTCAACTAGTATCCTACCAAAAACCTCCTCTTGTAAGGAAATGCTGTGGCGACGGGCAAAGGCAGGTGCGTCCACCTGTATTGCTCGGTGGGTGTCCATCAGCTGCTGGTAAGCTTTATGCTGAAATGGCGATTCCGGAAAGAGAGACTCGCCTTGTTGAACGTGCAGCTCTTTGAGGAAAACTCTGTGGTGTGGCCAAAGAGGATTTTAGGTACTCTTGCGAAATTGTTCATCCCCAGGCCCTCACATGAGCACGCAGCTGCTCTGCGTTGATGCCCAGCTGGGTGAAGGCTCCTTGGAAGTGAGGGATTTCTGCTGAGATCGCTGCGCAGCCCGACTGCCCTGGTAGCTGCTCTCCTGCTTGCTAAGGTAAGCGTGTTGCCTGGTGAGAGGCAGCTGTCAGTTTTCCACTCCTGCTTCTGGAGTGTTTCCTCTCGGGCCCACCCAAAGACTGGACTACACAGGACTCGTGGCATCAGTGTTCCTGATGTCACTCTGCCTCTGTCCCCTGTAAATAAGCGGGAAGGGGGGATGAGAACTGAGTCGTTTGGAGATAAAAGCTCCTGCGCACCCTGCGGCAGAGCTGGTCGCCCGTGGGGGGGAGCCGCTGGCTCCCAGCTGCCCTCCCGGCGCTTCCCCCTGGGCCGTGGGTGCTGAATCCCTCCCGGGGGGCCTACAGGTTTTCGTCCCAGATGCTGCGGATGCAGACACCGCTTCTGCGCCACAGCCATCCTCCTCTCCCCACCAGCCCCGTCAGGAGCGGTGGCGCGGTCTTCTGCCGAAACAGGAGGAGCGAGAGCTGCGCGGCAGCGCTTCACCTCCCCGCCCGCACTGACGGTCCCTCAGGGCGTCCCCTCCCGTCACGGTGATAACCGCGCTCAGTGGTGAAGCGGTCCCGTGGGGGCAGGCGAAGATTTGCCCCGCGAGTGTACACACACGGTCCGGACCAGGTGCTGGGACATAAGGTGCTCTGGTGCCGAGGCAGGCGGCAGCGGGGGCCATCGCTCTGCCCCGCCGACCCGCTCCCAGGGCGGGCTCAGCGCGGGAGAGCCGCCCCCGCGGAGGGGCCCCGCCGAGGAGGGCCGGTCCCGCCAGGCCCCCCGGCCCGCGCTGAGGGCGGCGGGGCGAGCCGGGATGGCGCCGGGGGGCGGGCGGTACTTCTGCACGGCGGGCGGCGGGCTGGAGCCCTTCCTGGCGCGGGAGGTGCGGGCGCGGCTCGGCGCCACGGAGGTGAGGGGGGAGCCGGCGCCGGTGTCCACCCGGGGCGGGGCGGGGCGGGGCGGCGGGACCGGCGGCCTCGTTCGCTTCGCGCCCCGGAGCCGGGCGGCCGCGGCGTGGGCTGTGCCGCCGCCTGCGTGGGGCCCCACGGGTCTGGTCTTGGTGTGGGTCGGAAGGGACCTCGACAGGCCGCCTGGTCCAGCCCCTGCTGTCACTGAATATGGGATAATAAACTCTCCAATACTCCGTTTTAGTATTAGAAAGCAGGCATTGCTTTATTTGTTGCCGGATGCACGGGGGATAGCCTCGCCTGTCGTGCATACCCTAAAACAAACGTTCATCCTTTATATACCTTAAGACATGAATATTCAGACATTTTCCGAGAAATCTCTGCCTTTCCACCTATCTACTACATTTACATAATGCTGGCGTTGCAAAACTACACTCCGCATGTGCGGGGGTCTCGGGTGGTCGCCGGTGGTCGTTTGGGGAGTTAGCCCCCCACTCCTTTGTCCCTGTTATGGTCACAAGCCTTTGAGGACAGTTTCTTCTCCTTGGACGTTTCCCAACTCTGTTGTCCGGCCAAGCTGTTCTTCCTTATCAACGCTGTTTGGGCAATCCTGCCGGGATGTTTCTGTTCTCAAGGGTACGATATCTTCTCCGTACACATTAATTACTCATAGGCCCTCTTAAATTCAAAGCTAATCATTGTTTGGTCAAAGAATTTCTCAACATTTCCCCCCTTTGAGACTTCCAAAGTAAGAGCTCTTTGGGAGTGTCACCTAGATTGCATAATTTTGATAATATCATTTTCGATTCTCAGGTACAACATGATGTGATTAAGGGTAAACATTGAATCATGATACAACATAACATACATATAACAACTATATCTATGATCACTACAAATAATTCCTTCAGCCAGGTTAGGTTTGGTAGCCATGAGGTTAACCAATTCCACTACGAGTTGGAAAACAATTTCCCCCCCCTCCCCTTCCACTGCCTTCTCAATCAAATTGATTCCTTTCTGTTGGGTCTGAAATCCATCATCTATGTATGTATAACATTCTTGTCCTATAAGAGCACAAATTCCTCCTTGACTAGCTAACAGATAATCTAGGACCATATGATTTTGTAGACTCACCATTCTATTTTAGGCCATTTCATAAGATGTGCTGTTCAATACCTTAATGGTTTCGTTAGCTACTTCCTTTAACAAACTGCTAAGTTGATTTATCTTAGTTCCATAGGTCACAGCTGCACACATGGGGCATAGCGTATAGAAAAATTTTTCCCCTTCTGTTGCAATAAGTCTGTTTTCCACTTTTATCTCTCTTTTCCAACGTGGTCACCCTGATGGAAGTTGTTGTGGTACTTGAACTGGGGGCATTAACAAACCTAAATAACAGGATACGTACCATCCCCCAGGTAACCATCGGTACGCCTTTTTCCACAAATCCAATATGTACCATTAAATCCTCCTTCCCAAGGTTTAGTTCCATTTTTCCACATTTCACAAGTAATGGGAGACTGCCAAAAAGAAAGATTTCCTCCTGTTGTACCATTTGAAAAAGTGAGTGGCACAGTAACACTTTGAGTGGGTGTAAGACAAAATTTACATTTACTGTTACCTGCACTAAAGCCACCAGAGTAGCCACCACCAATTGTATCACCTTTGGCTGCTTTGTAACAAAGGAATCCATCTTTTGTATGCCCTAATTTGATGGCATGAGGTCAGTCTGTCTGTCTAATTCACCTTAGGCTCAAAGGTTTGCTTAGGTAACCCATACGGGATGGCACTATGGTTTTTCTTTGTTGTACAATTGACTGCTAACCCTGCTGCTGAAATAACATTCTCTTGTTCTAGCTTTGTTTGGTTAGACCAATTTAGCAAAATACAATATTCTGGCCATTGTCAAGGGATGGGGCTAAAAGGCAACCCTGTTCCTCCCAACATTGTCTGCGAGCATATCCAGCAATTTGTCACATTAAGCTCTTTAGCCAATCGTATTTTCGTCTCCTCATAAAAGTTGTCGTGATTTGTGCCCTGGTTAGTTCAACAGTTAGTTAACATCATGGCTATTCCAACCAAAACACTTACAGCTTACTGGTTAATTTTCAGGTTGATTTTTGAATTTTCATTCGGAGGAACTTTATCTGTTGAGGTGACCTTCCACTGAGGTTCTTTTGGCTCTGATGCTGGTTTTACTCAAGTATAATGCATCCAGGACTCCTTCCCTGCAACCTTAGCAGCAGCAAAAGTAGTTAATATCACTTGATAAGGTCCTTTCCATCTTTGCTGAAGGGGTTCCTCATTCCAGACCTTGATATAGACCCAGTCTCCAGGCTGGTAAGGATGAACCTGTGTATCCAAACCCAGAGGTGAAGTAAAGAACCATGTAGCTATGTAACGAGGAAAGGATCTTTCCCATTCTCATCACATATTCCTTTAAATCCTGATTTCCTTTGACCTGCCAATCTCCAGGATAGTTTACCACTTGATAAGGTTTTCCTGGACTAAGTTTCTTTCAACAAAGCTAGTGGAAGGGCCTGGGGCTGTTTGAATTTATTTTCTTGACACATTTTGCTTGTCTGTCTCTTCAAACTGATTCATTCTTTCCACCTTTCCACTAGATTGTGGCCTCCGTGGAGTGTGCAGGTCCTACTGTATTCCCAATATACAAGCCAAATTTTGAAGGATTTCAGCCACAAAGTGGGAACCCCTATCCAAGGACATTCCTATTGGTACTCCAAATCTGGGAATTATTTCTTTCATTAATACCTTTACTACTTCTCTAGCCTTGTTGGTGCAACACGGAAAAGCCTCTGGCCATCCAGAAAAGGCGTCCGCTAGCACTGATAAATATCAGTAACCACTCTGACGGGGCAATTCAGAGAAAATCTATTTGCCAGTAATCTCCTGGACTGTTCCCTTTTCTAACGACTCTCATAGGTGGCTGTCTAAAATTTTGCCTGATATTGCGGCCTATCCTTGGGAAGGTTAATGTGTTTGTTAGGGACAATCAAAAGATGCCCCCCCCCCCCTTAGCTGCTTGCTCAGCTGCCTGATCTGCCAACCTGTTGCCCACATTGATTTTTGGTATCTCCGAATTGATGAGCCTTACAGTGCATCACTGCGACCTCCGCCGCTAATTGGACACGCTCCAAGAGCTTTGCCTCCATGTTTAATGGGGGACCCTTGAGCTGAGAATAGACCTCTCTTTTTCCAAATAGCTCCATGAGCGTGCACCACTCCAAAGGCATACTTGGGGTCTGTTCAAATATTTACTTGCTTTCCTTGAGAGAGCGTTAATGCCCTTTCTAGTGCCACTAATTCCGCCTTCTGTGCTGAGGTGTTGGGTGGAAGAGCCTTTGCTTCAATCACCTTTTCCTGTAAAAGCACCGCATAACCTGCCAACCGTCTTCCTTTTTCATGTAACTGCTTCCATCTGTATATAATTCCCAATCGGGGTGTTCGAGTAGGGTATCCTTCAGGTCCTCTCGGCTAGAGTAGGCCTGTTCGATTGTTTGCAAACAGTCACATTCTATTTCCCCACTATCTTCCAAAAAGGTGGATAGAAGTAATGCAGGATTAAGCATAGATGTTACCTTTAAGTTCACATCACGCATCTCCAATAAGATGGCTTGATATTTCATCGTTCTGCTCGGTGATAACCAGTGATTTCCTTTTGCTCCAGTACTGCTGTCAGCATATGGGGCACGTACATGGTCATCCGTTACCCCATAGCGAACTTCCGCGCGTCTTGAATCAGCAATACTGTCGCCGCTACAGCCCGGAGGCAGGACGGCCAGCCTTTACTCACATTGTCCAGCTGTTTGGAAAAGTATCCCGCCAGTCTCTTCCAGGATGCCAAACACTGGGCAAGGACTCCCAGAGCCAGGTAAAACCTTGCATGAACAAACAATTCAAAAGGTTTAGTTAGATTTGGTAATCCTAGAGCTGGGGCCATCGTTAAGGTTCTTTTAAGTGACTCAAAGGCTCGACAACACTGCGGGGTCGAGACCAAGATGTCTCCTGATTCTTTCAATGCCTCGTAAAGAGGTTGTACTATTAATCCATAGTCCATTATCCATAACCTGCACCACCCCGCCATTCCCAGAAAAGCCCACAGTTCCCTTGTCGAAGTCAGTTCCGGTGTTTGACATATAGCTTCCTTCCTCTCTGTCCCCAGGCTCCGCAATCCTTGGGAAAGAGTGAACCCTAAATATAATACTTGTTGTTTTACTAATTGAGCCTTTTTTTTAGACACTCGATATTCATGATCAAAAAACCAGTTTTGTTGGTGGAGGAGGACAAAGCTGAGGCTTCTAAGAGTCCTCTCTGTGCTCTGTGCTGGAGGAGCAAGGCAGAAGATATCTGGGATGTGGCTGGAAAGGGAGGAAGCAAAATTGCTGGGCATGTATTTTCACATGACCACAGCCAACATGTATGACTTCATTACTGGCCATCTGATTTTAGAAGCAGCACACACTTCCTTCCAGAATACACAATTTGCAGGCTGTGCAAGAGCTGTGGCCATTTGCTATCTCCAGAAGTGAAAACTCTGAATCTTGAGCAAAATAAGTTACTTTCTCTTCCTAAAGGATACACTGGGACCGTCAGCTCTGAAGACTGTTTCAGCCTTCCATCATCCCAGTTAAATTTGCAAACACTGTAAGGTTTGGACCAGGAGGAGGGGTGGTGGTGAGACTGTTACTAATCAGCAATATGGTACTGAATGAAATCCAGGTTCAAAACCATGTGTTTATGGTTCTGCCAGATATAATGGCATGGTATTAGTGAGCGAAAGCCATATCTTTCACTGACTAAATCTGGACTGGCTTCAGTGATTCCTGTCCTGTATTTGGGAAAGGAGGATTCATTGTCACTCCATAATACAATGCCATTTTCAAATAGAGACTGAGAGCAAGATCCTCACTCAAGTCAGTGTATGCAACAACCTACAAAGTTGCTTGGTGTGTTGGCTTTGCATGGCAAGGTTTTGGTAGCAGGGGGGTCTACAGGGGTGGCTTCTGTGAGAAGCTGCTAGAAGCTTCCCCTGTATCTGATAGAGCCAATGCCAGCCGGCTCTAAGACGGACCCGCCGCTGGCCAAGGCCAAGCCAATCAGCGCCTCTGTGGTAACATATTTAAGAAGGAAAACAAAACAGTTGGGGGAGCTTTTGCACCCGGAGGGAGGAATGAGAAGATGTAAGAAACTCTGCAGACACCAAGGTCAGTGCAGATGGAGGGGCAGGAGGAGCTCCAGGTGCCAGAGCAGAGCTCCCCCTGCAGCCTGTGGTGAAGACCATGGTGAAGCAGGCTGTCCCCCTGCAGCCCATGGAGGAAGGATGAGGGGGTGTAGAGATTCCACCTGCAGCCCGCGGACGACCCCACGCTGGAGCAGGTGGAGGCACCTGAAGGAGGCTGTGGCCCGTGGGAAGCCCACGCTGGAGCAAGCTCCTGGCAGGACCTGTGGACCCGTGGAGAGAGGAACCCACACCAGGGCAGGTTTGCTGGCAGGACTTGTGACCCCGTGGGGGATCCACGCTGGAGCAGTTTGCTCCTGAAGGTCTGCACCCCATGGAAGAGACCACGCTGGAGCAGTTCGTGAAGGACTGTAGCCCATGGGCGAGACTCCATGTTGGAGCAGGGGAACGATGAGAGGAGTCCTCCCCCTGAGGACAGAGAAGCAGCAGAAACAACGTGTGCTGAACTGACCGCAACCCCCATTCCCTGTCCCCCTGTGCTGCTGAGGGGGGCAGAGGTTGAAGCCGGGAGTGAAGTTGAGCCCGGGAAGATGGGAGGGGTGGGGGGAGGTGTTTTAAGAGTTGATTTTATTTCTCATTCCTCTACTCTGTTTTGCTTGGTAATAAATTAGATGAATCTCCTCTCTACGTTCAGTCTGTTTTGCTCGTGATGATAATTAGTGAGTGATCTCTCCCTGTCCTTACCTCGACCCAAGCCTTTTGTTATACTTCTCCTCCCCATCCCGCTGGGGGAGGGGTGAGTGAGCGGCTGCGTGGCTCTCAGCTGCTGGCTGGGCCTAAACCACGACACTTGGTGATGTCTCAACATTCCAGTTTAAATGGGGTGTATCAGCATGGACAACATGAGGCATCTGCAGATGGTGTAATGTGGGAGACAAAGTGTACTATTACTCCTACAAACAGACCGAACCGAAATTCCACCCAGCATAGCACAGCAGGAACTGATCCAGATCCAGTTATTTTTGTCAGTGTCAGCTCTCATTTTTATATCGATTTAGCACTGTTCTTTCTCAGTCTTAAAATTTCAGCCATTTAGAAATACAGTTGCTCATTGATCCCTATTAACCCATGGTTCCATCATAAAGGCAGTACAGGACAAAGTAGATAGACAAAGACTGGTGAATGGAAGGTTTGAGGATATCTGAATAGCTTGTGTAAGCTGCTTTTCATTGCTAATCATTTGTATTAATTAAAAAAGCTCTGTAAACTCGAGATTCCTTTCTTTTCAAACAATTACAGGTCGTATAGCAATCTCCTTATAGCTAGCTCTCCAGGTAAGATGTTCCCTGAAGTCTTGTCCAGTAGTCACACAGCAGGGGTTTTATAGGAGTGGATAGAAGAGATGGCTTATTATGGATTTTTGGACTGGTTTAGCTCTCTTGGAACGTGTTTGTATGACCAAAGGTAGAGCTAGATTAAATGACTCTCAGTATGCAGACGTCTCAAAAGATTAAATTCATTTTACTCTGCTGGGTAATGGGGACAATCAAGTGAGCCAATGGATATCTCTACACTTCACAGCTGGTCAATGTGACTAACACCTACATATGACCATTCACCTGTGTGTTTTGAAAAACTGTGGGAAAAGCTCTAGGAAAGTAAACAGTTCACTCCTGGGATATGTTTGAGCATGATCTAGTGCACAGACTGACCTTAACATCTCATTTCCACATAGAAAGGTGCCAGACTCTATGCCAATGGATTAATAACCATGCACTTTACAGTTTGGTGCTGTGGACTAAGACCGTGAAGGAGCAACATTAAACCAAAGAGCAGCGTTAGTATCAGTGGGCATTTCTGCTATTGAAGAAAAGTCAAAAGCAACAAAATTTTGTTTGCTCCTGCTAGAGATTTGCCAGTAAACAGCAGAACTAGCATTTAAGACTAGGCTGATGCATTAAGTCACTGCCGTATGTCTAAGAGACTATACAGAAAACATCAAAGCAAAGAGAAAGTTGTAATGGACATGAAAGGGATGGCTGACCATAAATGGAGGTTCTTTCTTCACATACGTACTGACTTTAGTGCCTCTTTTTGCTTTTGCGTCTAAAACCTCCCATCACCCAGCCAGACACCAGCCTCTCTTACTTTGATGACTGGTAGCATCCTCACCTTGCTGATAAGACCATGCCAAAGTTCCCTATCTGGTTTTGTAGAAATGTTTCCTTCCTGGAAGATTTATTCCTCCAGTTCTAAGAGGACAGAATACTTACCTGGTAGAATGGCAGAGGATTGGCATCTCATAGCATCACTATTTTTATCTGAAAACATCGAAGTGCTTTGCAAAGGAAGGGTGCCACGACTGTAGCTAATTAGAGGCACAGAGGTTTTCTCCATATTTCAGCACAGTTGTAAGATGTCATAGCTCTTATGACAGGATGTTGTGCCTGTGCAGTGAGTCTCCTGGCTGGGTTTCCCACGTGTCCAGAGACGGCATGTAATAATACCAGAACTTTTGTATGCTGCCAGGCACAACCAGGCAGACTGAACACAGTCTACAAAGCATCTCTGGCTGGGAGGTGGAAAAACAGCAGAACAAGCCCTGCTCTCCACTGTTATTGTGGATCATTCCAGATCAGGAGGACTCAGAGGATTACAAGTTGCTCATGGTGGCTGCTAATGCAGGTGACCTCATTTGCATTCGTGGCAAATGCAAAACCTATTCTGCTAAGTGAAATACCAGCAGTTTAGTCCAATCCTAAATCCCAAGTCTCCCTTCCCCTCTCCTCCTTCTCCTCTTCCTTTTCTTCTGAAAATGAGTTAAGTCAGGGAATTGCCATAGCATGAGGCAGGACAGGTGAGCAACACGCATCTTTAACAGCTATGCTGCCAGAATTTGGCACAGTCAGTGGCTATGGATCTTTTTATTTCTCACTGTCTGAAACAATAAAAAATCTCTCATGTGCTTCCTGATACAGCCTCAGCGTTGGTAAAGCAAAACCTAGTAAAATTACATTATTCCCTGCTCTGGTTTTGCATGGAATTTGTAAAATAGGCAAGAAAACATGGAGAGAAAATACATGCTATAAAGAGGGAAAGAGAGGACAGTCAATGTAATCCCCAGAGTCTGTAGACAATTTCTGATTTTCTTCTGCATTTGTGGTATGTGTGGCCTGGGTCTCCACCAACCCCGTCGGGGCTACTATAGCCTGTGTTACCAGCGTAGCAATACCAGTTTTGCAATCAACTAGATAATGGTTAATGCAATACTGAAAACAGAATTCAGCTAGTGATTAAATAAAGGCTTTCCACACAAATTGTCAGAGGGTGAGAAGCAGGAATAGGTGTGTGTGGGAAGCTGGGAGTTCAAAGTTTGGGGAGTTCTTTTCCACTGTTTAGAAGAGGCTCAGAGGGTTGAAATAACAGGCCAAGAAACAGCTGATTCTGCAGAAACCGCTGTGCACCATGGGGAGAACTGGCCAGCAAACACACCTTGCTCTTTGCCTAGCAGCCATGCTCATGTCTGAGTAAGCGAGGGTGAACCAGCCCTAAAGAACTTTGGTCTGCAGAGACATCTCTGAAGTCTGCTGAACGTGCACTGCCTGAGGGGGGGGGGGTGGGGAGCATCCCCAGGACTAACAGTGTTAGAATATGATTTTAGGTATGTGAATTCAGTACAAAGTATGTTTCAGGTTTTTTTTTCTTCCAAAGAAATAGTTTCAGAGTAGTGTGCTCCTTGCCCCAATGCCTGTTGGTGGTGACAGCCCATGGTGCCATGGGAACTGCCCAAGCAGAGCATGGGCACCAGGATGCTCTTCCAAGGAAGTCCTCCTGCGTTGTACATCACACATCCTGCAGGCTGTCGTGGTAATGCTCCCTGAAGCAGAAGAAGATCTTGATGTAGTCTTCGGTGTTTTTAGGTTTTGGTTTCTGCTAAGAATGCATTTAATCCCTTTCCAAACTTATTTTTTGCTCTCTCACACCTTTTATCTTTTCTTTCTTTTCTTTTTTTTTGTGATAAATATCTTGCACTTTTTTCCATTATTTTACAACCCTTTATATCTTATGGGCTAGAAACCCAGCAATCGCTTAGTATTTTTGACATTACGTATTGAGTAAGGATTAGTCCAGGTGTGTCTTGGTCAGAGGTTTCTGCTCACTTCTTTTGCCCTCAAGTCTAAGAGATGTCAGCATTATTCCATAAAACAAACAAACAAACAAATGTTAGTCTCTTTAAACATTCTATTTAAAGTATAATCTGAGAATAAGACCCATGCCCAGCTAAGATCTACCCAAGTATTTTCAGCACTTTCCTTTCCCCATATTTATACAATTTTAAAACCCCTAAAACATTGACAGCCTTGCCAGCAATGCTAGTTTCCTTTTCCAGTTCAGCCATCAGTAATTAATTCTTAGTTTAAGATCTACCTGGTAGCAGGAGCTGTCGGGAGCTGTTAGCCAGAGAGGTTGACCTGTGTGGCCGGTACACCGTATAACCCTGGGACTGCCGTGCGGTGGCTGTGCTCTGCCAGACAGACATGGACGGGGCGACTGGCTGATAAGTGCCACCTGAGCAGAGGTGCGAGGCTGCCCTGGCCCCTGCAGGCAGGTAGCTTCCTACCCCTGTGCTAGCCAGCAGTAAAAGAGATCTAAAACATGTAGTCAGACATCTCAGGCCAGCTTTTTGATTGTGAAAGTCTTTGGGTCTTTAAACTAGAGTATTTAATATGTGAAGCAAAAATCACCGAAATAATTATGACCTTCCACTTTTTTGGAAATAATTTGTATGAGGTTTTGTTTGTTTGTTTCAGTCAGAGCCAAAAAAATTCCAGACTTTTACTTTATGCTTTTCTTAATGGCAGTGAAATGAGGAGTGTTAAAGTTACAGAGTGAATTTCCAGGACTGTGCATATGTTGCTAAATTATCAAAGTAAATATTGTCCTTAATGCTAATCACCATGGCATCATTTATTATGATGAACTACTAACCCACAATCCAGAGGTGCAGGAGTATGGACTGCTGCTCTGTTATGTAGGATCCCTAGCAAATGCACACAAACAATCTTTTCCCCAAAAGCAGACTTTGTCATTCCATGTGTAGCCCACACAACACTTGGAACAGCCTCATGATAAACCGGCCTTGTGTGAAAAATCCCCTCCCCTGTCATTATTCACCTTGTACTGAAGATGGTCTAATTATTTTAGGCATAACTTTTCCTTCTCCTTTCTTATTAAGACCCATCTGCCTTCTGCCCTAGCAGGTTTTCCAGAGCCAAGTGGATGTCTCCATGGACTATTTCATAGAACCATAGAATCATAGAATGGTTTGGGTTGGAAGGGACCTTAAAGATCATCCAGTTCCAACCCCCCTGCCATGGGCAGGGACACCCTCCACTAGACCACGTTGCCCAGAGCCTCATCCAACCTGGTCTTAAACACTTCCAGAGATGGGGCATCCACAACCCCTCTGGGCAACCTGTTCCAGCACCTCACCACCCTCGCAGGGAAGAATTCCTTTCTAATTTCTAATCTAAATCGACCCTCCTTCAGCTTAAACCCATTAGCCCTTGTCCTGTCACTACACTCCCTAACTATTTCCGAGACTGGAATTCATATAAAAATGCTTTGGGAGCCAGGTGACCACATTCTGGCTCAGGAATGACGATATTCACATGCTGACATCAGAGGGTAAAGAAACTGCTAACACGTTTTCCCAACGCTGTTCTTACCCAGTGGCAGGAACTGAAAATTTGTCCAAATGCGATGGCTCCTCAATAGAGCCTGGCCAGGGAGATATGGAAACAGCCACATCCCCTTGCCTTCAGACAGAGTCTTTGAGGGAGAAAATGAATGTGGCTGCTATTTTGGCAGATGGAGGGCAGGAGCCATAGCTGTACACAGTTATTGACCTGTGAATGACCCTGGCAGCACAAAGCGTTTTCCCTCTGCGGGTCCCATAGCACATCCCAATCCTCTGCTTTACTTCAAGACAGAGGGAGAAAGATAATGGAGGAAGGCCCTAATTTCAGAGGGAACAAGATAATCATAAAGATGGAACACCAAAACAAATCATTACAAACAGAAGGGGAAAAAAAAAAGATTTGACAAAATTTGTTTTTCCCCAAAAAGAAGTCATCAACCTTTTCTGGAAATCTAAAGGTGAGGCAGGAGACTCAGGTAACATCCTGATTTCACACTGATTTCAGTTGTGCTATAGATATTTAATGAGCTGGGGAGTGGCCATGAGCCAAACAGTGGTTAGGAATTTCTTCAGTAATAAATCCGAATTCCTACAGACCACAGAAAGAGAAATACAGAATAAATAATCCAACAAAGCACTGCCATAATGTGTCTATCAGTGTATGTCTAAATTGTTGTGATGAGGCAATAATGAGCTTTGCATTGACCTGAGACAGTTTGACAACAACCTTCATTTTGTCTAATATACATCATTCAAAATTTCAGGGGAGACTGAAAATTGCAAACTGATCCTCGGAAACTTCAGAGGTGCCAGCACAGGTAAGGGAGATCCAAGGGATAAACTGGAGCTTCCAGCAAGGCAAGGGTGATCTGCAGATGAAATGCTTTGATATAGTGGCAAGACATGAAATTCTTTTTGCATCATGTGAATGATCTTGTCTCACCTGCCCTGTAAGAGACCATGCAGGACCTTTCATGGGCTGGCATTGCCAGTGATTGTCAGAGCACAGGTAACAGAGCATCCAGAGCAATCACAGAACCTCATGAAAAACCACCCCAGATCATTATCATTGCTTCTGGGGTTACAAGTTCTCCTCAGACCAAGGTCACTAATCCTAAAACTAAAAAAGGCATAGCATAATTTAAGAGTACTCCCTGGAGATCTGTGAAGGCAAAGCTCTCACTCCATCAGGTATCCAGAATTAATTGGTTTAAGAATACCACCCAGAGATTTGCTCTGAGGCTTGATAGTCATGGGTGGCGTGGCATGTGGGAGACTATGAACAGGTATCTGGAGAACGTCTCACCTCCAATGGTTTGGAACTTCAGTCCCAAACAACTACAGGACCCTGATAAAGTGATAGAATATTTGAAAGGAAATGCTGTGGCTATTTCAAAGAGACGCAACTTACTTCACTGTGCTGAGCCTTGGCCAGTATCTACCAAACACTGCTCGATATTGGGCAGCACACTGAAGGGGAAGAGAGGGAAACCAGAGTCACAGGCACCATGGCTACTCAAATCCCAGTGACAGGCAGTGCAGATGAACCAAAAAATACAAGCTGTGCCAGTATCAGTCACCCCTATACACAAGAAGAAATACAGAAAAAAAAACCCATTCCTTAGTAAAGGATGACGATGAACCAGGGTCATCATGAGAACAAGAGTAAGAGGCAAAACCAAAGGTCATCACCTCATCCCTGTCCCTGTGAGATATGCGAAAAGATTTCAGCCACAGTCCAGGCGAGCACATCGGTACCTGGCTGCTCAGATGCTAGGATAACAGGGCCAGTATCCTGGAATTAGAGGGTAGGGAGGCCAAGCAGCTGGGATCCCTGTCCAGGGAAGGGGGCATCGACAAGGCAGTTGGGAAAGGGACACAAGCCCTCAGCCTCTGCAGGTGACTTCTCTCAGGCGTGAGGGAAAGGTATCCCTTCAGTGAAGATGTTGTATGGCAGCCAGTCAAGTCCCTGAGGGAATTAGCCGTGTGGGGAGATGGATTATGATGATCTGGACAAAACGCAGTTACCCACATATCCCGATGAAGTCCAATGTACCCGACACATGTGGTGGAAGTTTGTACGGAGCGCACCATCATCATACTCCAACTCACTGGCAGTGATGGACTGGGAAGGTGAAGAGGCACCAACAATGGATGAAGTGGCTGGCCGACTCCAGCAATACAAAGAAAGTCTCTTTTCCTCCCTCATCTTGGCTGTGGAGAAACTGTCCCCTCAACCTGCTTCTGGCCTATCAGGGTCTCAGGAAGAAGTGACCCTGCAAGCATACCTCCCAGCCACAAGCCTGCTGCTGGCCTGTCACCTGCAGGGACAGAAATGACCTCACAAGGAATAACTAAGCCACGTGCCTGCTCCTACACTGTCAGCATCTCCAGATGAAGTGATTATCATCTGCCCCAGCCATCACCTCACTTTTGGCCCCTTGCCTGCCCCCCTGACTGCCTCTCCTCTGTTCCCCCAGCTCTCTCCTCTCTGTGCTGCCACCAGCAGGCACTGAGATGCTCGGTGCCACCTGATGCTTCTGACCATTCAGCTTCCTTCCACACAAGTGACATCTCCACGCCTCAGTAATGTCACCTTCCACCCCACCACCCCCTTGCCTGCCTCTGTTTTTCCCTCTCCTTGCCTCTGCCTCCAGTTCTCACAGTCTCTGCCCTCCTCATGTCTCTCCAGTGGCTGAGGAGCTGGGCTAAAGCGGGCACAGTGGTGCAACAGGAGCAGGGAAGGGGTTGTCCCCCTGTACTTGGCTCTGGTGAGGCCGCACCTCAAATACTGTGTTCAGTTTTGGGTCCCTCACTACAAGAAGGACATTGAGGTGCTGGAGCGTGTCCAGAGAAGGACAACAAAGCTGGTAAAGGGATTGGAGCACAAGTCTTATGAGGAGCGTCTGAGGGAACTGGGGTTGTTTAGCCTGGAGAAGAGGAGGCTGAGGGGAGACCTTGTTGCTCTCTACAACTACCTGAAAGGAGGTTGTCGTGAGGTGGGTGTTGGTCTCTTCTCCCAAGTAACTAGCAAAAGGACAAGAGGAAACGGCCTCAAGTTGTGCCAGGGGAGATTTAGATTGGAGATTAGGAAAAGTTTCTTTACTGAGAGAGTGGTCAGGCATTGGAACAGGCTGCCCAGAGAGGTGGTGGAGTCACCATCCCTGGAGGTGTTCAAAAAACAGGTAGATGTGGCACTTTGGGACATGGTTTAGTAGACATGGTGGTGTTGGGTTGACGTTGGACCTGATGATCCTAGAGGTCTTTTCCAACCTTAAAGATGCTATGATTCTATGATTCTATAAAGAAACTTTCTGCTGGGGATTCACAGGTTCCGTTCTGCTTATAAAAGAAGCATGGTCATCTCTGTGAGGAAGAAAATACCCTCCTGACCATTATGTCACTCTCACTCACAGCCCACACTGCTTTTGTTGGAGACGCACAAAATACATTAATTGCGTCCGACACTCAAATAGCGTCAACATGGATCCAACTAGAGTTTTCCTAACCCTCTTGCAGAAGAGGGTAAGGAGCCACCAGCAACTACAGTGTCTGTATCTTCAATACCCCACTGGAGAACACACTCTGCACTTGCTCTTTGCAGAGATGCCGCTTCCTCAGCACTAGGGAACGGGTGTGAGCCAGGCAATATAGAAAACAGTAAAAGCAGGGGTAAGTCAGTGTTATTGGTGAGCACGCTCCCACCTCCCCTGGGAAATGGAGCAGGCAGAGCATACAGGTGTATCTGACTGGAAAAATGAAAAGCAAAAGGGAAAAAAGCTTGGGGAATCTGAAGTTGTGGTCACAATGACACCTCCTGTCTTAATCCACAATAACCCTGTCCAAATTCACTTTGTTCCAATGGGGCAGAATAAAAAAAAAGAAAAAATAAATCAAAAGAAGCCAAGAATATTATGTAGTATGGCTTATATTCCAAGATTTAGTAACTAGTAACTTGTAGACAGATGCAGATGCCACTGCAGATGCAGATACCATTGCAACTACCATTGTAGATGTAGATGCCTTTTCAGAAACCATTTCAGCTGCAGATACCATTACAGATTAAAGATTATACGGCAGAGGCAGGTACCACTGCAGATAAACATACCGTTGCAGTTGTTGTTGCACAGAGTATTATGCCAAACTTTTTATATTCTGAGATTTTGTAATTTGCATCCAGGCAAAGTCCTCCCAAGAATCTTCTTCTCCATATTCTCCACCATCTCCTTCTGCCGTCAGCCACAGAAAGTCTCAATAGCTTGAGTAATTTGACCAAAGAAAGCAAGAGAATGTGTTCCTGTATCTGTAACTGTATCTGCATACTTAATTGGTATTTGTGTCTGTAATTATATCAGTATCTGGAATGGTGTCTGTGATGTATTTTACCAGTACCTGTATTTCTGATGGTGCCAGCATCTGTGTCTCATATCTGTATCCATAATCGTACCTGTAACTGCATGCATATTGGTAATGGTATCTTTATGTGCATGTGTACTTGTAATGATACCATCACAAGTATCTGCAGTGGTATCTGCACCTGCAATGGTATCTGCATCTTTTTTGGCACCTACTATTGTCTCTGCATCTGCAATTGTGTCTCCATCTACTATGGTATCTGCATTGGTATCTGTGTCTTCCATGCTAAACGCATCTGCAATGGCATCTGCAAAGATACCTTCCTCTGAAATGGTATCTGCATCAGCAATGCTACCTCTATCTGCAAGGCTAGCTGCAATGCTCTCTGCACCTCCAATTTTGTCCGCCTCTGCAATGGTTTATGCAGAGTATCTGGAGTTGTATCTGCATCTCCAGTAGCATCTCTATGTGCAGTTACATCTGAAATATTATGTGTTTCTGCAATGGAATCTGCAGCGGTATCTCTAATGGTATCAGTGTCTCTGCCTAGATTGGGTTCGGTGTCTGTAATGGTATCTATATGGATACCTGCATGTCTAACTGTACCTGTATCTGCACCTGTACTGGTACCTGTATGTGTATCAATTGCATTTGGATCAGCGCCTCTTTGTTTAATAGCACCTCTGCCAGTAATGGTGTCACGACCTGTAGCTGTAGGTGTGATGGAATGTGTGCTTGTGCCTGTGACTATACTTGTATCTGCAACTGTATCTTAATCTGTAACTATGTGTGAGCCGGCACAGGCAGGACACAGGAACAACCATAAAATCACAGATGAAACGCAGAGAGTAAATTTATTTTTGTTACCTCACCAACCGGAGGATCCCGAAGCAGTACCCAGGCACGCAAGCGGGGAGGCAGACACCGCAGAGCTGGGCCCGTGACAGAGGATCACCCAGCCTGCTGTTTTCCCCTGTCTATCAGGGATTCACACCGGTGTCCTTTGCCATTGTGCTTTGATCTTTCCCGTAGCAGGGCAGGAATCTCTAGCATGTTCGATAGGGTCCCTCTGAGTCTGTCGCAGGCCTATGTTATCCAAACACAGATGTTCTACTTGTCCAACACACAAGGCTAAAGAAGGCTAAAGAGCAATTAGTATGATATATGTGTTTTTCTACAAGCCAACTGCAAGTCACTTGAGCGTATTTACAATCCTCCTTGCCAATCTTTCGTTATTTTCCCACAAACTATATCTGCAATTCTGTGTATTTGTGTGACTATTCTTGTATCTGTAATTGTGCATATTATAGTATCTGTGACTGTAACTGTATCTGTGATTATATATATATATATTTTATGCATGTATCTACAATTGAATGGGTGTCTGTGTCTATAGCTACAACGGTGCCTGCGTGTGCTGGTTTTGGATGGGATAGAGTTAATTTTCTTCATGGTAACTTGTATGGTTTTCCTGGATTTCAGCTAGGATAGAATTAATTTTCACAACAAGCTGGCAGGCGACACAGTCAGGACAGCCAAAGAGGTATTCCACACCATATGACATGTCATGCTCAGCATATCAAGGGGGCTGACTGGGGAGGAGGGGCAGCTGCTCTGGGACAGGCTGGGCATCAGGCTCTGGGGGTGAGCTAATTGCATTGTGTATCAACTGTTTTGTATGTTGTTATAAGTATTGTATTTCTCTCTCCCTTGGTATTTTTGTATTTCTCTCTCCCTTTGCTGTACTTATCCCAATCCACCAGTTTTACCTTTTTCCTCTGATTCTCTTCCCCATCCCACAGGGGGAAGGAGGGGGCTGAGCGAGCAGCCGCGTGGTGCTCAGCTGGTGGCTGGGGCTAAACCACAACAATGGATTTGTAATGACCACAGGATTGATAACATTAGAATGTTTTAGTAATTGCTGCATGCTCACTGTCACGAAAATTCACAACTGGCCTGTGCTGACCAAGGCGAGAGGCTAGGATGCAAAGTATAGAAACACAAGAGTAAATATTTATTCATGCACATCTGGTGTCCCAGCCAAATTAGGGGACTCAGAATGTGGCTGTACATAGGGTTCTTTTACCCTTCAATTTTTCAGATACAACACAACTTGACTAAACACTAACAAACACACATATTACTGATAACTAATCATAGTCAAACTTTGCAAAGCGACTCTAGTTTTACAGTGTTCTTGCTGCTTGTCTATTTATCCGGATGTCCCTGGAGTCAATCTTGCTATAGTTACTGATCTATGATGCTGGATGATGCTAGGAGGGTTTCAAAGACGTGTCAGAGGATCTAGGATGCTGGCGTTATCTTGGTTGACCCAGGATATCCTTTATCCTTCTTGGACAGCTCTAAGCTTCCCAGAAGCAAAGTCTTTCTTTCCAGAGCCGGCTGTTCTTTAGTTTTCCTTAAGCATGAAGAATATCAGAGTGTCCAGTAAAATTCTACTACCTTGTTACACTGAGTGGACATTGAGGTGGGTAGAGAACTGGCTGAATGGCAGAGCCCAGAGGGTTGTGATCAGTGGCGCAGAGTCTGGTTGGAAGCCTGTAGCTAGTGGTGTGCCCCAAGGGTCAGTGCTGGGTCTGGTCTTGTTCAACATATTCATCAGTGACCTGGACGAGGGGACAGGGTGCACTCTCAGAAAATTCGCTGGTGATACAGAACTGGGAGGAGTGGTTGACACAGCAGAAGACTGCGCTGCCATTCAGCCAGATCTTGACAGGCTAGAGAATTGGGCAGAGAGGAACCAAATGAAGCTCAACCAGGGCAAGTGTTGGGTCCTGCATGTAGGGAAGAACAACCCCAGGCACCAGTACAGGTAGGGGCTGACCTGCTGGGAAGCAGCGCTGCGGAGAAAGACCTGGGAGTCCTGGTGGACAACAGGCTCTCCATGACCAGCAGTGTGCCCTCGTGGCCTGGGGTGCATTCAGAAGAGCGTGGCCAACAGGTTGAGGGAGGTTCTCCTCCTCCTCTACTCTGCCCTGGTGAGGCCACATCTGGAGTTGTGTGTCCAGTGCTGGGCTCCCCAGGTCAAGACAGACAGGGAACTACTGGAGAGAGTCCAGCCGAGGGTACGAGGATGAGGAGGGGCCTGGAGCATCTCTGGTATGAGGAAAGGCTGAGAGAGCTGGGGCTGGTTAGCCTGGAGAAGAGAAGACTGAGAGGGGATCTCATCAACGCTCATAAATATCTGAGGGGTGGGTGTCTAGAGGAAGGGGCCAGACTCTTCTCAGTGGTACCCACTGACAGGACAAGGGGCAATGGGCCCAAACTGGAACACAGGAAGTTCCATCTGAACATGAGGAAAAACTTCTTCCCTCTGAGGGTGACCGAGCCCTGGGACAGGCTGCCCAGAGAGGTTGTGGAGTCTCCTTCTCCGGAGAGATTCAAAACCTGCCTGGACACGATCCTGTGTGACCTGCTGTGGGTGATCCTGCTCTAGCAGGGGGTTGGACTACATGATCTCCAGAGGTCCCTGCCAACCCTTACTGTTGTGTGATTCTATGAATTGCAGTGTATAATGTGAACTAATGTATATTAATACACTCTCATACTCTGAAGACTGATTGCTATAATTGGTAAAGAAGGGGATTTTTCTTAATATTTCCTCCTTTTCTTTTGACTGTCAAGGTCACATTATGTTATCCATGATTTAGTACTAAGTTGAGTGTATAAGGTGATACAACACTACAAAACACACATAAAATTACAAAGGAAAATAAAACAGCAAATACAACAACCAAAATCTTTTTAGTTCACAATCGTAACCCAAGTCTGGGAGCCAAGAGGTTATGCACACAAATAGATTTGGGGAGATGCCTGTCTTACTTCATGTAATACATCGTGTAATACATGTGTCTTTATCTTGTTTATATTGGTTTTATTTCTCTGGTCTGGATTTACATAAAACCAGCAAGTATTATTCAATAATGCACATACTCTGTCCTGTGCTGCTCATAGGTCATCTAAGGCTAATCGATTCTATATTACCATTTGTGTTATAATTTGATTTTTTTCATGTAGCACTAAAATACTATCTGCTGTTTCATTAATGTCTTTTTTCTAATTCTGTCGCCACATTTGCAGTTGCTCTTTGTAGTTCAGCAACCCCTCTAACCATGGGATAAAAGCTCTTACAAGCAGGTGGAACTTAGTGCCACACTCTGTCAGAGGGTTTTAACGCTTTTTCTCATATAGATATCGTTAGTTAGGAGCTAGAGAGGCAGAAGAGAGAATGGTTCTAATCTGTATGGATGGTATTAATGCACCTAGAATACACTTCCCATCCGAGGTTGGTTGAATGTCCTTTCTCCACATATCCAATATTGCCCAGGTAGTTGTGTCAATAGAGTAGTATAATTTTCAAATTAATCTTAATCATGTAAACTATTTCCCATAAAAGGTTTTGCATGTGCCGGATCCCAATATGGTGACACATTTTTGCTAAGAGAATCAGGTATTGCTTAGGTAAAATGAGAAGATTTTCTGCACCACATTCCCTGGCAGTCTTTGGTTGCTCCATACCTTTTCGAAGAGTCAATTTCTTCACCAGGAAGAGTCAAACCTATCTTTTCAGGAACAGGCAACACCAGATTGGACCACCAGACTGCCTGTAAGCCTGGTAAACCACCAGCTGGTGGCTGTCGTGCTGCGGCTTTAGCGGCGATGTGCACTAGACCATTTCCTATTTCTTCTTTTGTCCTTTCTCCAGTATCAGCTGGCTGATGAATGATAGCTATTTTCTTTGGCAATTGTAGAGTTTTTAATAGTTCAGTACTTACTCTCATTAGAAGTTATAAATCCACGCTGCTTTCTTAACTGTCCAGTGGCATGGTACACTCTGAACGCATGCCGAGAATCAGTATAAATATATGCACTGTTTGGACAGTTGGCAAGTCTTTGTTACCACAGTCAATTCTGCTGCTTGAGCACACACTGAGTGGTCAAGTCTCCACTACTTTATTTTCAGTAGTTACTGAAAAACCTGTAACCCAGTTACTGTTCAAATAACATGAGGACTCATCTACACATAGTTCGCGATCAGGATCTGGAAATGACACACCTGTTAAATATTTTTTACTCTTTTAGACTTCACAGGTTGTTACCACACAATTGTGATGTGGAGTTTCTTCCCTAGGTGGAGGGATTACAGAATCACAGACTGGCAGGGGTTGGAAGGGACCTCTGGAGATCATCTAGTCCAACCCCCCTGCTTGGAACCTCTGGTTCCTCTCCACCCAATAAAAGTTGCAGCGTTCCGTGTATTACATCGCTTAACTCGTATGCTTTCTGCCAATAACAGAATCAGCAGATAGTGATGCATTCGCTGTGCTGACAGTCCTGGGTAAGGCGCTGTGACAGCAGCATTTCAATTTCTTGTGGTCCCACTAGAGGGGACCCAAGCATCACGTTTTAATTTGTTCAACTCGGAGTGCGGTAGCAGCTGTCTGTCCTAGGGACACAAGCAAAGGATACTTGAGCTGCCAGACCAGGCTGGTTTGGACTGGGATGATAGTTTGAATTTCTTCATGTACAAACAAGGTAAGTGGCTTACCATAGTCTGGCAATCTCAAGGCGGGTGCAGTCGTTAATGCTTGCTTTCAAAGCTCAAATGTCTTTACCCGCTCTGTTGTCCAGTGAAGGGGTTCCTCAGCTTCTTGAGCAGTGAGCCTGTACCACTGGGTTTGCCATTTCCCAAGAAGCAGCTCTCCAGGGTCAGCTCCTGAAAAGGCTTTTGGTTTAAGTAAAGGGTTGAGGAAGATTTTGAATGGCTTTAAAACAGACTTCAGATGAATGACAGTCCCCTTGTTGGAGAATGGAACCCAAATATTTTATACTTCTGTTACAAAAAATTGTAACTTACGTGGCAATGCCTTCTCAGCGAAGGCAAACAGTAAGGTATGGGTGTCAGCTATACAAGATTCCTTCGCTACCAAAAAATCATCAACAGACTGTATCAAAACATATCTGTTTTTAAACACAGCATCCTGCAAATCTTTTACTAAATTTTTTAGGAGAAAAATAAGGGAAGACCCAGAAAAGCCCTGAGGAAGCCTTGTCTGTGGTCACTGTATCTTCACTCAAGTAAATGCGAAAAGGTATGAATAGGTGTACTGATTTAAGTTGGAAAAAGTTGCCCCAGTATCTTTTAGACAGGAGTAATTATGTTCATCAATCAAAAGGTTTAAGACTGGATTCTCACAAGAGGGGGAAAATTCTTTGCTCAGGAGCTTGCAGGGCTCATCGACAGAGCTTTAAACTAGGCTTGAAGGGGGAGGGAGACAACATCAGGCTTGCCTGCGACAAGCCGTGGGCTGATACACCAAGGTCAGAGGGACGCGGTGCTGGTGAGTGCCCTCATGCTGGACACACTGCAGCACACTTGAAGTCTTACAGAGATGAGCCAGGGGCCCCTGACACAACAGAGGCCAACAGGGAAACACCAGTGAAGTACCTCAAAGGCATTCCAGGCACTCCAGCCAGTCAGGTAGCTTCATCGGGGGCCCAACTGAAATGCCTCTGTGCAAATGCACGTAGCATGAAGAATAAACAAGAGGAGTTAGAGACGTGTGCACACCTGCAGGGCTGTGATCTCATCAGCATCACAGAGACGTGGTGGGATGGCTCCTATGACTGGAGTGTTGGCATGGAAGGGTACAGGCTCTTTAGGAAGGACAGGCAGGGCAGAGGAGGAGGGGGTGTCACCCTCTGCGTCAATGATCAGCTGGAGCGCTGCCTGGGGATGGGTGAGGAGCCACCGAGAGCTTATGGGTCAGGATTAAAAGGAGGGAAGGGACAGGGGACACTACAGTGGGGGTCTGCTACAGGCCACCTGACCAGGGAGACTGAGTATATGAGGCCCTTTATAGACAAATAGGAGCAACCTCAGGTTCACAAGCCCTGGTCCTCATGGGGGACTTCAACCACCCTGATATCTGCTGGAGGGACAATGCAGCAGGGCATAAGCAATCGGGGAGGTTCCTAGAATGTGTCAATGATAACTTCCTTCTCGAAGTGATAGAGGAGCCAACAGGGAGAGATGCCATGCTGGACCTTGTTCTCACCGACAAGGAGGGGCTGATGGGGAATGTGAAGCTCAAGGACAGCCTTGGCTGCAGTGACCATGAAATGGTGGAGTTCCAGATCTGTCCAGAGGGACCTTGACAGGCTGGAGAGGTGGGCCCATGAGAACCACATGAAGTTCTGCAAGACCAAGTGCAAGGTCCTGCATATGGGGCGGGGCAATCCCAAGCACAATATAGGCTGGGCAGAGAATGGATGGAGAGCAGCCCTGAGGAGAATGATTGGGGTTGTTGATTGATGAGAAGCTCAACATGAGCCAGCAATGCGCACTTGCAGCCCAGAAAGCCAATCGCGTCCTGGGGTACATCCAAAGCAGCATGACCAGCAAGTCAAGGGAAGGGATTCTGCCCCTCTACTCTGCTCTGGTGAGAACAGTGCCCAGTTGCAGGGTTATGTGTACTTCAAGTCTCCCACTTGGCCAGTGGAATACCCCTCCTTCAAAGAGGTGCCTTCCCTGCACACCCTCCCACGCCAGCTGCCATGCAAACTGCAAACTGCCAGGAGGCGGTTTAGTCAGGAGTGTATTTGTCCTCTGGGTCACTTCTCTCTGGGTCACGTGTTCTGGGTGCTGGTGCAGGCACCTCTGTTCCACTGATGTGTGCACTTCTCTTGTAGAACTTGATCAAGCTCTGCCACAGCCCTGTGTGAAGCTCACAGAAATGCAAGGTACGTACAAAGACCTGGCAGAACATGGGCAGTTTGGTGTTATGCTAAGTGACTTCTCCTCTAGTCAAAGAGAGATTATATCAGCATCTACCCCTTATTGAAAAATTGCATTTTTCACTGGTTTCTTCCTTGTTTGATGTGCCACCATGCACTTTGTGCTCCTTGCAAGTGTCTCTGCATTTGCTTTGCCTAATGTTGCACAAAAGGCAACAACACAAGCTAAAATGCACACAGATTTATTCTCAGGATCCGTTGCTAATGGCAGGCATCAACTATAGCAGTAAAAGTGCTTTTGGTGGGCCAGGTAGGGGAAATAAAAGTAAAAAGAGATAAAAGGGAAAAAATCTCCTCAGTGGGAAAATTTTTCTTCCCATTCCCTTCTGCGACCGTGGGCTGTCTGAGCCTCTGAGTTTGAAAGGAGCACCAGTCTGATCTGGGTTTCTCCAAGGTGCTGTTTGGCTTCTTTCCTGGACACCTACTCCTGTGGGACTTGCCAGAAAAACCCATGTGCCCATGGCTTCTGCCTTTAAGAGCCTTTGAGGAGGAGGGGAGAGGGAGCAGTGCGTTCTCAGCGAGTGGTCCTCTCAACTCCTGCGTGCTGCTGTGGGAGAGGCCCAGGTGCTGCAGCGTTGGGGTGCTTGAAGTCTTAAGTCGGAGCTCCTTTAAGAGGTGGAAACAGTTAAAACACACAAACCCTCTCATTCATCCATGGAGTTAGATGATGGAGGGGGAGGGGAAGGAAGAAGTCACTGTTCATTCCCTGCTTTCTTCCTTCCCCAAACAGAGGAGAGGCTTTCTCCCAGCATCTGACTCAATAATATTTGCAAATGGAACAAAAAGCTGCAGCTTCTGCACCTCAATCCAAAAACACAGGGGAGCAACTTATGATACAGCTCAGGGTTTCATGTGAGGAAGATTCAACAAATACCTCTGGCTGAGCAGTCTTGCAGTCAGCTTCAGATACAGAATCCCATGAGTTTATTGTGTGCCCAGATTCTCATACCTAAGGATGCTAAGCCCTGGCAACAGGCATGTGGGAATGGGTTATTTCTGTGACTGTTGTTAGAGCTTTCCCTCCAACAATGGTGCTTGTTCTCTCCCAGACCACTTCCCATATGATTAGTCGTAACTCTTTGATATCCTCCAGTTGCTAGACCCTCATTTGCCCACTACCCAGAGAGCTCTTTTTGTGATACTAGAGTAAACTCAGCACTGCTTTTCTTAACCATACCAGGATCACATCTGTTGAGCTCTGCCATCAGAGATATCACCTGCATAGCACCTCCCTAACTTCCTACTAGCCTTCTCCTAATTCCTCTTCCCATTGCAGGCAGTGGTGGATGCGCTAGGAGAAAACACCTAACTCCTCAAATCAGCTAATGTATAAAGGATGTTTAGAAGTCCTCGAGTACTCTAAAGCTGGAGAGAAGTAAATGAAGTACAGAGGTGAGGCAGGCACCCCAAATTACCAGTGTCTCAGCATCCTTCTCCTCCCTTCCTGTCCCATTGTCTGGCTTGGGCTGATATCAGACTGAAGTCCCCAATGGGTCCCTGCCCTGCCTCATCCTCAGAGACCATTCACAGCCACCTAGACCCTCCACTTGGGCTTGGCAGAAGCAGATGGATATGTATCTAGAAAGCACAGACTGTAATGGATGCCAATGGGCTACTGCTGTTGCTCAGCCTTCCCCCAAACCTTTACGAGAGTCCCACAGGTGAATTTGGGCGGGTTTGGCCTGAGAGGAGTGTCTCTGCCAGCCTTAGGTGGCAAAGTCACAGTGATCTGTGCTGAGCGCCACAAGCCTCTGCCCCACTCAGCTGGGGCGAAGGTGCTGTCCCAGCGCTGCCTGCCACCAACCACACCTTATGGCTGAAGGTCTGTGGCTCAGACACCTGCTCTGGGCCTGTCTGGCTAGGCACCATCAAGAGAGTGGAAGGGAGGCTAGAGGGCAGTGGATGGCGTTAGTGTCACAGGTTAAATCACATCTCAGACCTGAAGCTGATCATAACACTTAATGCATTGGAAACCTGTTTTTTTAAAAATTGTTACAGGATCAGATCAACTTGATATGCTTAAACAGATCTGCTTGTTTAGGTTTTTCTGTAAGGTCATCCTAACTGCTGTACCGCCAATGCCAGGATCAGTAGCGTGGATTTACAAGGGATTCTTTAAGAACAGCCCCAGTGAAGTGAAGGCATTGACCACATTAGCAACTGTAAGCACTGAAAAAGTAAATACAAGGATTATTTGGAAAATTAAATACATCTCTTGGTGGCAAGAGGGACATGTCATCTAAATAACTATAGGAGGATCTATGGAATTTTTCCTTCAAGATTGTGTGTGGGGAGAAGTTGGACCCTACTGTTTACCACCACCTCTGGTCCTGGAAACTAGCCCACACTCTGCCATAAACCCTACCACTATGACTACCCAAAACCCCTGTAACACAAAAAAATCCTCCTCCACCAAAGGAACCTCATCTACCCATATGCTGTGGTTGGGGACTTGCCAGACTTGTCCAAAGAAATTTTATGTAAGGGAAAAAACTGATTAATCAGGGATTGAAAAGGCAAACACATGAATTTATATAGCAAGAACACAACTCAGTCTGTAAATGGGGGTTTCCAGTCCTATTGGTTCCAAGGTAGCCTTCATTCTGGAGTAGGCATTAATAACATTTGCGAGATACTGAGATCAGCTGAGCATGCAAGATATGCAGCTGTCGCTATCCCAGGATGGTGTTACCTCCTAGATGATTTACCTATGGGGCACTTACAAGAGTGGGATGTATACTATGTAAATGAGACTCACCAGTTATACCTGGAGTATTGTCTTGGTTTAACCCCAGCCTGTAACTAAGCACCACGCAGCCGCTCCCTCACCCCTCCGTCCCCAAGGGGATGGGGAGGAGAATGGAAAAAAAAAACCTTGTGGGTTGAGATAAAGACGGTTTAATAGGGTAACAAAGGAAAAGAATAATACTGATAGTAACAACAGCAGCAGCAATAATACAAGTGAAGCACAAATGCAATTGCTCAACATATCCCTCTTTTCTTACGACGTTCTTGAATCTCTTCACAAAGTTGCTCTAAATCCTCATCCATTTCTTCTGTCACTATGGCATATGCAGTACCTCTCAGAATACAAGTCTGGTATCTAATGAGATGATCTGAAATTTTACAGTCAGAACTGAATATTTTCTACCAGTTAATGAAATCTTTTATTCTGATCACGTAAAAATATTGTTCTTGTCATCGGTAGGTTCTGAAAGGTTAGCTGAGTGAATATTTTTAGCATAACAATATAAAAGTTAATTATAAAGGCAAAAGCACCAATTAGTGATTAACACTTCTATCACAATTTCATGTCCAAGGAGTTTAAGGTTACAACATTTACAATCTGGCCATATATGCTCTCTGTGGATGTTTAAAATGATCTACTCGAAAGTCTACTGTCCACAAACATTCATCCATCTATACATTTTAGAAGTTTTTCTTAATGAAGAATAAAAACACATCCTCACCTCCAGGATATTTCCCTGGGCTTGTATTCCAAGACATTGCTGCAGAATAGATCGGTATCTTTCAGAAAAATCTCCTGCAGTTGCATATTGTTGCAAGTCAATGTTAGAAAGAACTGCTGAAAGAACCATTGGCTATTTGATAACTTTGTCTTAATCAGATGCCTACAAATTAAGTATTTGTTCAGAGATTTTATTAGCCTTACACAGTATATACCAAAATTAATTATTTTAATACATTCAAATGAGTGACTTCCTAAAATCCCCAAATATTTATGACACGTCAGAAGAAATTAACCATCTAGCTTCTTGAAAATGGAAGGGCTTTTTAATCTGGCATTGAAGAGACTGACTAGAAGTGGGGGGAAAGCAGGAGGTCAGAAGCATGTGTGGGGTAGAGTGGGGAACAGACAGTCAGTGTGGGATTCATTGCACTTTGCTTCAGAAAACCCAAATACAGAGATCTGAGTAAAGCACTCAAGAGTGTCCTTGCTTTTGGCAGTGAGAAAAAGACTGCATGAATTGTAGCTTTGAAAGCTCTGTTCTGGGCATCTACTTCAGAACAAGGTAACTGGACCCAGAGGGGCCCATTTCTTTACTCTGACCATAAGAAAAGCTGAAGAACTCCTTTAGACAAAAACATCTCCAGGGCATGGTGTGGCTTATTCATACCTCAAGAATCTAGAAGGAATGGGAAAGACAAGTCAGTGGATGCCAAGGGGAAATGCAGCGGGCCCATATTTTCCCTAGTCTGCCTTTTGTTGCCAATGTACTTAGAGAAGCCCTTCTTGTTGTCGTTGACATCCCTGGCCAGATGCAGTTCCATTTGGGCTTTAGCTCTCCTAACTTCATCCCTAGATGCTCAGACAATGCATCTGTATTCCTCCCAGGTTCCCTGTCCTTGCTTCCACCCTCTTGTGCTTCCTTTTGTGTTTGAGTTTGGCCAGGACCTCCTTTTCCATCCATGCAGGCCTCCTGGCATTTTTGCTTAACTTCCTCCTTGTTGAGATGGACCTCTCTTGAGTTTGGAGGATGTGATTCTTGAATATGAAGCAGCTTTCTTGCCACCCCCCCCCCCGCCACCCTTCCCACCAGGGCCTTATCCCATGGGACTCTTCCAAGCAGACCTTTAAAGAGGCTAAAGTCTGCTCTCTAGAAGTCCAGGGCTGTGAGCTTGCTTTTCACCCTCCTCCCTGCCCTCAGGTTCACCATCTCATGGTGGCTCCAGCCAAGGCTGCTTTTGATCTTCGCATCCCTGATGAGCCCCTCCTGGTTGGTGAGGATGAGGTCCAGCAGACCATCTCTCCTGTGTCACTTGGAGGAGGAAGTTATCACCACTGCACTGCAGGAGCCTCCTGGATTTCTTATGTCCAGCTGTGTTCTCCCTCCAGCAGATATCAGGGTGGTTGAAGTTCCCCACGAGGACCAGGGCCTGTGAACATGAGGCTGCTCCTGTCTTCCTGTAGAAGGCCTGATCCACTTGTTCTTCCTGGTCAGGTGGCCTTTAGCAGACACCCACTATACCTGTCACCTTTGCCTGTGCTCTCTCTAATCCTAATCTGTAAACTCTCTGTTGGCTCCTCTTCCATCCCCAGGCAGAGTTCCAGGAGTTCCAGCTGCTTTCTCACATAAAGGGCAACTCCTCCTCTGCGTCTGCCCTTGCTGTGCTTCCTAAAGAGCCCGTGTCCATTGCAAGACTCCAGTTACGGTAGCCGTCCAACCATGCCTCCATGATCCCAACACTATCATAGCCCTGTAACTGCATGCAGATCTCTCATTCCTTGTGTTTATCCCCCATTAGCCTACAGGCATTTTAGGGAGGCATCTCAGCATGTTGAGTTCCTGGAGAGGGTTTGGGGGAATTTTCCACCATGGTGCCTTGTAGGTACTTTCTTGTTTACAGCCACAGCCAAGCTATTTCAGGGGCAGCTAGAAGCAGACGGCGAAGCCACCCAGTGCTGAATGAGCTGCCCCACATTGCAGCTGCCTTCATGTGAGGTGTCCAGCCTCAGCTTGTCACCTCTGTTCCTCCCGTCCCTGCCAACAGCAAAGAACAGGAGCTCCCTGTGGCAATGCAGCCTCCTGTGTCCCAGAGCCCCAGTGTCCTGGTCAGCAAAGCTACCACCCATGCAGTCAGTCCACAACCTTGGGGGGGCTCCTGTGGGAGGAAAGGGAGAGTCTGCGAGAAGGAGTGATGAGAATGAAGGCAAAGGTAAGAGATGGAACAATTAACAATTGACTTGGAAGTGTGGATCTTTGCAGAACTCCTGCTAGAACCAGCACTTTATAAATAAATGATGCAGACATCTTAGATAGCTTGTCTACGGATAATATATTCTGGTCGTGGTTTTGCCCCAGTCGGCAGTTAAGCACCACGCAGCGGCTCACTCACTCTCACCCGGAGGGATGGGGGAGAGACTCAGAAGGGCAAAAGTGTGAAAACTCGTGGGTTGAGATAAAGACAGTTTAATAGGTAAAGCAAAAGCTGTGCATGCAAGCAAAGCAAGACAAGGAATTCCTTCCCCACTTCCCATGGGCAGGCAGGTGTTCAGCCATCTTCAGGAAAGCAGGGCTCCGTCACATGTAACGGTGACTTGGGAAGACAAACACCATCACTCCAAACATCCCACCCCCCCGTCCTTCTTCCTCTTCCCCCAACTTTACTTCCTCTTCCTCAAACTTTATATGCTGAACATGATGTCATGGAATGGGTATGGAATATCCCTTGGGTCATTGGGGTCAGCTGTCCCAGCCATGTCCCCTCCCAACTCCTTATGCACCCCCAGCGTAATCGCTGGCAGGGACATGTGAGAAGCAGAAAAGGCCTTGGCTCTGTGTAAGCACTGCTCAACAACAACAAAACCATCTCTGTATTACGAACACTGTTTCCAGCACAGATCCAAAACATGGCCTCATACTAGCTACTATGAAGAAAATTAACTCTATCCTGGCCAAAACCAGCACAATTCTGCATCATACTTGTTCCTGAAAAAGATGATTCAGAATAATTCAAACCTACCATAGGCAGTCAGGTGCAGCCTGTGTGGTTGATGTAACCTCCATCAACAATCCCCACAGCAAGTCTCTGTGGGGCTGGCAGAGCTGCTGTTTCTGCTGATGGCTGGACCTCGTGCCCATCGCAGCAAGCCCAGCCATGGGACTGTCCCAGCAGCACGACAGGGTGGGCAGGGGAAGGCAGACGACCGGTGCCTGGGACAGCCCTGTCCCACATGGGTGGGCTCCAAGGTGGTACCGGGGGCACAGGACCCTTGGAGGGCCAGGGGAAAGCAGGGGATGGGGTGACCCAGACTTTCAGCACCCATGGGGGACCTGAGTGGGGAGATGGGGTGGTCCTGTGGTGGAGGAGCAGCCAGGGAAGGGGCCAGGGGCAGGGGATAAATTCAAGGTTCCCCTTCCCCAAGGAGAGGGATAAGGAAGGCAGTGGGGTCAGGACTGGCTGGGACTGATGGCAAGGCATGTTCCCCCCCCGTGACTGTCCCCATCCCCAGGCATGTGGGAACCGGGGCCAGGTCCTTGGCGGGGGGGGGGGGGGGGGGGGGGGTGATGGTTGAGCAAGCAGATGTGTGTTATCAGGGTCCCTGGGACAGCTGGGAAAAGGGTGACCCTTCCAGTACAGCTGATGGTCATTTATGTACCCATGGCTGTGGGGCTGTCAGAAGTCTGTCTGCATGGCAGCTTGGCAGAGGGGCTGGGAACGGAGCACAGCTGCAGCCAGGGCTGTGCAGCAGGAGTTCCCCTCCCTCAGCTTCGGAATGCTGCAGTCCTGCCGTGGGATCACCCAGCCTCATTCTAGGAGGAAAAAGAGGGAGGATGTGTTCTGTCCCACCTGACCCCCCTCCCTTTTCAGGTCGGGTGGCACGCAGCAGCTCAGGCGTCAGCATTGCTGCTGAGGGTGGCAGGAGGCTCAGGGCATCTCCCCTGGATGCAGCCCCCTCTGCCATGCATCCTCAGAGCCCTCCATCCTGATAGCATCTAAGCACAAAGGTGCTAATTAACACAAGTCCCTCATTAATAACATCCTACCCACCCCAGCTAGAGCCCCCACACACCTCAAAGGGAGCCTTTGCTCTTCCTCCAGCAAAGCAAGCACAGCTGTGGCCTCCCCATATCCTGCAGCAGCAGGTCCTTGCTCCCCTACAGTCTTCAGGTCCTTGTGTGGCCACTCCACTCCCAGAAGCTCAGCTATCCCAGCTGGAGCCTCTGACACCACAATGATGGTCTCCAGTCCTAGAGCCAGGCAGGAGACACCCCATCCCAGTCCCGTCAGGACTATTCCAGCCTGCTCCCCACCGCGGCCCCAGATGAGGCTCACTCAGGCCAGGGGGAGCGTAGGGGAAGCAGCAGAGAAGGGGGGCCCAAATAGACATCTCTGCCAGAGAAGATCCCAAGACCAGAGGAGGGAGAGCCTAATGCTGGAAAGAGAGAGAAGGGGCAGGAGGGAGGCCCCCAACATCAAAGCAGAAAGAGCAAGGGGCCAGCAAGAGAGAGGTCTCAAGGCTGGACCAGGACAGAGGAAGAACTGACAGCCGGGGGACCAGCAGAGCCCTCTGGCCAAACCAGCCAAGAAAGGCTCCCAGGCTGCCTGCCCACATCTAGCTCAGTCTTGGCGGTTTGCGTCCCGTCCCCCCCCCGCCATGTGCCCAGGCTCTTGGGCTCAAGCCCATTTCCCTGCAGCATGTTGAAAAGAGAACAGAAGGTTCTTAACTTCTTTATTAGTTTGTTGGGTTTTTTTCCAACACAGTAAATCCTCTCTACAGCAACAGGTTAGTTAAATCCGGTTTACATATTGCTGTCTCGTGAGTGCTGCGGCCTTGATGCCGCCGCGACAAAACCAGGTTGCACTCAGACAGGAAAATGTGTTAAATTCCACTGTGACTGGGGAAAAAAAGGAAAACCAACAAAAATCAAAAGAACAAACCAGCAGAGAAAAACCAAACTGACCAACAAAACCAAGGTGAGGAACCAAAGGCCAGACCCACCTCCAGAGGAACCACATGGCACTGCTTGGACGAGAATGCAAGGGGGAATGAACCCAAAAAGGTCAGGGACCGGACCAACCCTTATATATATTATGTATAGGTATTTTTATATATATATATATCATCTGGAAGGACACGCTGAGAAAAACCAAAGATCGCAGCAGTATCTACAGTAAAAAGGAGCTACGTAGCTTTCAGAGTCACACCGAGAAGGAAGCACACGGCAGAACAAAGTGGGGGACAAATGGGGACACTGGTGTTTTGGGGTGGCCATTCAATACGGGAGGGACTGGGCAGGGCACAGGTCTCGGGGCCAAAAGCCCTCGTACGCCCGCTGGGAGCCCTGGGAGCCCTGTGCCCCTTGTTGAGGAGTGGGGACTGGGTCTGGGGGGGGGGCGACAGCTTTTGGGGGGCTGGATGGCACCTGCTCCCCGTGGGCTGGTTCTGCTCACCCAGATGGTGGCACCCAGTGGGTCCCCTATAGGTCGCTGTTGGGGTCCCCCACAGACCACCCGCAAAGACCTGAGCACCCATCACCAGAGCCAGGGGCTCCCTTAGCCCGGGTGCAGGAGGAGCTGGGCTCTGCCGCCCATGGGGGGGTGGGGGCAGGGGTAGCAGCAGAGGCTGGGTGGCCAATGGTGGGATTATGTGACGACGCGGCTCTCCATGCCGAGCATGAGTGGCTGGATCCATCCAGAGCCGGTGGCTGGATGGGGCCCTGCAGCTTGGGGAGAGCCAAGCCCTTGAGACATGCCCCGCTCAGAGCACAGGAGAAATACTGGGGCTGGGGGGTGTGGATTTGGGGGGCCATGGGGGGTCTGGCCAGCTCTGTGGGCAAAGCTAGCCCATAGGCAAAGCCAGACCAACATCCCACGGGTCACCCCACACTGCCAGCACCTTGCGGTGATGCACCCTGCAGGGCAGAGGTGCTGAGGGCTCCCCAGCATTGCGGGGGATGAGTGTCTCATCTTATTGCTAATGGCTCCACTGCAGTGACACCCACAGGCTGTGGCAAAACTGGAGAGGGGATTTGCCATGGGACTTCCCCAAACCTGGTGGCCTCTGAGCCCTGGTGGCCTCAGCCCAAGAGCTGGGAGTGGAACTGCAGTGTGGCAGGGACTGAGCAACCCAGGGCACACAGCGCCCTTTCCCCCCTCCCCCATGCATTTTTGATGGCAGGTAGTGATTTTCCTTCTTGTAACAAGGGACCAAGAAGTGCCACCACAGGGGAGGGCATGGGCAGAGGCAGGGGGAGCCCCATGCCACCTTCCTGCTCAATGGCTTCTGAAGCAGGGCTGAGCTCTCTCCTGCTGCCCCAGGGCAGCCCTCAGGGTACATGACCAGGGCAGGGGGACAGTTTGGAGTGCAATTTCTCACAATGCTCAGCTAGCTGTGGGACACCAGGTCCTGGGTGTGCTGGGGGAGTCCATGCTAGCTGTCCCCAGGGAGGGCCAGTGGGGAGAAATGGGAGCTGCATCCCCAGGAAGGGGCCCAGTGACCTCACAGTGAGTGCTGCTCCCTGTCCCAGTCTTCCTCCTGGTTTGGCCAGCTGTCAGTTGACCTGGGGGGATCAACCTACCTCCTGTGTCCTCTCCATGTCCTTGGAGCCTGCTGTCCTGCCCCATTCCACTATCCTGTCCCCATCTCACCACCCTGCCCCTGCTCCCCCATCCTGGCTCCATCCCCCTGCCACCCATTCTCCCAAGCCAGGACAAAACCAATGCTAGGGAGGGTGAGGACCAATGCAGAACCATGTGTGACTGCTGGATGAAGCCAGGAGGCAGTGAAGCAAAACCCATTTCCTCCTCCGGTACCAGACAAGGGGATGAGGCCAATGGCAAAGACGACAAATCAACCCTGAAGGAGCGAGGGCCCTGGTCGAGGATGTCCATGGGGCGGGTGGGTGCTGGCGGGATGCTGATGGACAGGAGATGGCTCTGGAGGAGACGTCAGCAGCGGGTGTGGACCTCAGCACGATACCTCCATGGTGTGGTTGATCTGCCCCATGGCCTCGGTGCTCTCCGAGTGGGTGCAGGCACGTGGGCGGGTGCCATCCACTGAGCTGGCACTGGTGAGGGAGGCCGTGCGGGAGCGCGCCAGGCGGGTCATGCTGGCAGATGGCACTGAATGGGCACAGAGAGACAGTCGGGGTGCTCAGCTCCCTCTGAAAGCCAGCAGGACCTGAACCGACATTGCCTCACACAAGCAAAGCCACCGGTCCTGCTCCCCAGTGTGAATGACCCTGGGCACAAGCTTGCAGCATGCGGTGCTGTGACAACATGAGCAGCTCCAGGCTGGCAAGGGACAGCGGGGCAGGGATGGGGTGCCCTGGGGCAGGCTGCACACCAGGCACATCTCCCGGACATGCTGGGCACAAGGCAGTGGGGCACCTTGGCTGCCATGCTCCGAGGAAGGAATGAGCAGGAACGGGAGCTCTCCTGGCTCCCCAGGGTGTGCAGGAAAGGTGACACCCTCCACCAGCCAGGATGCTCAGCGGGCACAGCTCCTGGCTGGCTGGAGGAGGGCACCCTGGGCACGCTGCCGAGACTCTGCCCACATGGGGGTACTTCTCTGAATGCCATTTCTCAGCCGCCGGTCCTGGCTCAGGGGGCCATCTCAGGCAAAGCGGAGCAAGGCAGAGGGCACCTGGCTAGGAAGGGCCAGCCCCGCACCAGGGCTGCTCCCAAAGGTGCCCAGGCAGCTCGAGGGCACAGGCCAGGTGGGCACCATGCAGCAGCGGGCACGGGCCGAGCAGCACAGAGCGGTACCTGTGCTTCCACTCAGCCTCCGATCCTTCAGGTGGGCGACTGGTAGGGGTGGAGCGGGAGAAGGGCGGGGAGGGCAGAGAGAGACCATCAGCTGTGCTGGCTGCTACACGGGGCTGGGAACCGCCGTCCAGCCCCATGTGTGCATGTACATGGACCTGCACATGTGCGCACAGACCTGCACACACACAGACACTCGTGGATGTGCACATGTACCTGCAAACACACACACGTGTGTACATGGTCCTTCACACATGTGCACACACAGGTATGCACACAGACCTGTGCATGCACACACACAACACACACACACGTGCTCATGGACCTATACACACACACAGACTTGTGCACATGGACTCTGCACGGCTGTGTGCGCACACACAACCCCTGCTTGTGCACGCCCCCACACCCATAAGTGTGCATGCATGCACGGAGGCCCTGTCCACACACGTATGTACACACAGAGCCTTTGTCCACACGTCTGTGTGCACACAGAGCCTGTACACCCCAGGCCCCTGTGAACACACGGATAGACATCTCGTGCACCTGCACATATAACGCTGCAGATGCACATGCACATCAGGACGGGCACGTGGGGGTGCCAGGCTCCTCTCCTGCGGCAGAGTCGGCACACACGCACACAGGCACATACGCATGTGCACACGCAGACACGCGCCAGCCCCACGCCCAGCCCTGGCACTCACTGTAGCCCATGCCTTGCAGGAAGTACTTGAAGGCTTCAGTCAGCTTGCCGGGCTGCAGGGAGAGAGCAGGGCTGAGGTGAGGCAGCGCTGGGGCCGAGGTCCCCGCTCAGCCCCGAGCCACCTCTGGCAGCCCCTGCGCAAGACGCCTATGCCCACCTCAGCCCATCCCCCGCTAGCCAGGAACAGCACCAGGGCATGTCTCAGGGCCCAGTATACCCAATTAACTGGGGAAACTGTGGGGGGCTCACCTGTGTGACCTGGGGCAGCCCACCGGAGTCAGCCATCTGCAGAGAGAAGGTCCTGCTTAGTTTTGCCTTTGCCGCCCACATTGTCCCCTGGTACCCACTGGCAGGATGCCACTGCTGGGGCCACCCCGCTCTCCTCGCACGCCCCCAGTCCCATGGCCAGGATGGACCTGGAATGGGGAGATGGGGACACCCTGCAGCCCTGGGGCAGAGGGCAATGGGGCACTTCATGGGTAGCAGGGACTGCCCAGCTGCCCCCTGCCACCCGCCTACCTTCAGGAAGGTGGTGTTGGTGGGATCCAGCTTGGAGTTACACTCCACCTGTGGGCAAGAGGGACGATATTAGCACCCTGGGGTGCCCTGAGCCTGGAAGAAGTTGTCCACAGATACCACTACCGGCCCATGCCACTCCAGCTGGCACATCCCACCCCCGTCAGGTGGAGACAGGGCACTAGGCGAGTCTTGAGCCCCCAGAACCACCATCCCTTGCCATGGGACAGGGAGGACCTTCCTCCTGCCTTGCAGTGTCTGAGCAAGGGTGGGGGCTGCAAGGGGAGGGGAGTGGGACTGGTGAGGCATCCTGTGTGTCACACCCGTGTGTACAAGCACACAAGTGTGCTCATGTGCATATACAGAGGTACATGTGCTGGAGGAGGTGGGGTGTGCATGCTGTTACACGTTATGTACAAATATAGCCACCTGCACAATACCTGGGGCTGATTATGCAAGTGTGGCCAACCACGTGGATGTGTGCAAGCACACGCATATACTAGCAGCTGTTTGGGTGCATGTGGCCAAGCAGGGAGTGTGCCTGCGTGCCAACACATCCGAGTGTGCATGTTGTGAGCACCTCTGGGCATATGAAGAAGGGGAGGTTTTCCAGGTGTGGCAACCATGCACAAATGCACGTGCATACATGCCCACGCAAGCAGGTAGGTTTGCACATGAGCACGCTCCCACACATGGGAGCTCACATGTCTGAGCAGGCAGTGAACACGAGCGTGCCCACGCCACCCCACAGGCACTACTCCATCGCTCACCACTCCCTCTTCAGCGGGCGCGTTGTCTCCAACCACCAGCATCACGGGGCAGCTGGAAGTGAGAGGAGGAAAGGGCACAGTCAGGGCTTGGCCTGGGTGGACTCCACTGCCTTGGGAACCCCCACGCCATGCCAGCGTGACTCTTACCGCAGTGTCTTGGCGTTGGGCACAGTCCCAGGCCGGTTGATGTCCAGGTCCCTGCGGCTGATGGAGGAGGAAGAGGGACAGTGTGAGCCCATGGGCAGGTGCTGCCACCAATGCCATAGCACAAGAGCTGGGGCAGCACCCAGCCCCGCTGTTCTGGCACCCTGTGGATGGAGGAGATCCACGGCCATCTCTGCCACGACCCAAGCAGAGCCCACACCAGCACCCAGTAGAGTAACAAGGCTCCCGACCCCCCATGTGCCTGGGACAGTATCTCTGCCTCCTCCCCCAGGCGTGCCAGCACTCGGCTCAGGTGGAGACATGGCGACATGCACCCATGGCCATGGGCTCTGGGGTCACGGCAAGGCTCTGGCACAGCTGCCACCACTCCCACATTCCCGGCCAGCACTGGCGTCCAGCTTTGCACTGCTGCCTGCCTGCGCCAGAGGGTGATGGCAGCACCCAATGGGGGTCAGGGGTCCCACGGTGACCTCAGGACCACCCACCAGCACTGCAGCCCCTGGCACAGATGGGGGGCAGCCCGCTGGCAGGGACTCCCGGGGTGCTCACCTGTTGTACATGTTGAGGAAGAGCTGGAGGTTGAACTGGTTCACCACGCTGCCGATCTGCTGCCGGTAACTCTGCACCAGCTCCGTGTTGTTCACCAGTTCTTCCTGTGCCGGCAGGAGATGGAGATCAGGGCAGGCACTGCTGGGTGCTGCAGAGACACCCTGCTCCCCAAGGCCTGCCCATGACGTGCCAGCCAGTGAGGCAGAGGGGGAGGGTGCTGGGCAATGCAGCTGGGCATGGTGGTGCTGCAGGCAGCACACCCAGGAGGGATGCAAGCACAAGTTGCACATTCATCAAGGCTAAGCCCTGGATCGGGCAGGAGGGATACAGGCAGGGCCTGCCTGATCCCATCCCTGAGCACGGGGCAGGGCCAGTGGCACTGCGGCACCTGGCAGGCAGGGCAGGGCACAGGGAGGGGGCCAGTGGCTGGGGGATGGCAGGGTGCACAGCCCTTACCTGGCTGAACAAGTGGGACAGAACGGTGTCCGGCAGCGTGCTGGTGAGGCCAGAGAGCTGTGGAAGGGAGCACAGGGAGTTACCATGCTGCCGTGGCTGGCTCCTGCCCCAGGGAGCCATCAGGGCCAGGACGGGGGGGTCGGGGCCCTGCCCACCTTGGCAGCTGCCCAGTCAATCCAGCCTTTGCCGTTGGGGTCAATGTTCATGAGGACCAGTCCTTCAACCAGGTCGGGGAAGATGAGCTGCAGTGAGCAAGAGGGATGACGCTCAGCGGGGAGATGTGCCCAGGGCAGCCCCCGACAAGCACCGCTGCCCACTGCACAGGCACTGCACAGGGCTGACGTGGCCCTGTCCTGGGAGAGATGGGAGACCTGTGGCAAGACTGCCCAGCCGCCACGGCCGTGGCACTGCCATCCCGGCCCCTCCCCGGTCCCTCCAGCAGTCTTCGCAGCGGCACAGCCCGCCCGGGGGTGTCAGCTCCTGCTCTTCCCCATACCCCAGGCTGACTGCAGGTATGGGCAACTCGGGGCCAGCCCATCCCAGCCCCAGGCTCACCGCAAACTTGGCCAGCACGTAGGCTCCTGCCCCAACACCAATCCCGATCACGTACTTGAACCTGGAAAGTGGAGAGGTGCATATGGGGGCACAGTGGGCTCCAGCACGGGTTCCCTGGGGCACCCCTTCCCCCGCAGCATGGGGCACAAGAAGACGTGCAGGGTGCCAGCTTACAAAGACAACTCCCCCAGCCCCAAACCCTTGCCTCCTGCCCATCTCCCTGCCCCACACCCTCAGCCAGCAGCCACAGAGGAGAGGCTGACTCACCCAAAATGCTGCACCACGCTGGGTAACATGGCAGCCAGCTGGTCCATGGATGGGTACTGGTACCTGTGGCACAGGACAGCGAATATGGGACCCGTGCAGAGCAGGAAGGTGGGGACAGGGAAATGCCACCCCACCCGCAAACCACCCCATCGCCCACACTGGGCCAGTCAGCTGCCATGGGCTTTGACACGGTTCAGAGAGACCTGCAGGCAGGGCACAACTGCCCAGGCAGCAACAACCCACTGGGCAGGGAGGTGACATCCTGGTGGGCATCGTGAGCCCCTGAAGCTGGCACCTACCCCTGAGGGAACTGCGAGGCTCCTGCCTGCTGACCCGGCGCGTCCACATGGCACACCACAAAGTGCTTCGTGATCTCCTGCATGTCCTCGTAGTTGAAGAAGGTGTTGAAGCAAAGCTTGTCTGTCAAAGGGCAGGCAGGGATCAGAGACCAAACACCCTAGCATGGGGGCCTGGTGGGCCAGGGGAGCATGGAGAGAGGTCATCTGCCCTCCCACTGCTCTTCAACCGGGAGGTGACGTGCCACCAACACCCTCCCATCCCCTTTCCCTCCAGGCTCCTCATCTCCACAGCATAGACCACAGTCCCTGTTAGCAAGGTCTGCATCCCTACTGGTGTTGGGAGGCATGGGGATGGACGGACACAGCCAGGAGGATGAGGAGTTTGGGGTGCGCCTCATCTGTGTGGAGAGATGGGACCCGGAGCTGCAGGACCACCCGGTGGGCAGCAGGATTAGCAGCCCGGGGTATTATCGGCCCTGTCCAAAATCCCCAGAAAGGGCTCAAGCAAACATGGGATTTGAGAAATGTCTGCAAATCTCCCTGCTTGGAAACAGTCAAAGAAACTACCCCAGCACTGCTGTGGACAGGCCACCACCATTGCAGCAGGATACAGCCATCGCCGGGGCTTGGAGGGGTCCTGCCCCATGGCATCAGTGCCAGGACATCCCTCCCAAAATGTGGGGGAGAGGCAGGTTGTCTGGTCCATTGCAACCAACGTGACACACCCCTGGACACGAGGGTGCTGCTGTGATGGTGAGGCAGCTCACGTAGCATGCCAGTGACTCAGCCTCAGCTGCCAGCGCAGGGAGGAGATGCTTCTCCCAGCTCACAGGGCACCAAGCATCCCGGCTCAGCTGGGGGGCACAGCCCCGGGCAGTGGTCTGGGGTCAGGCCCAAGGCTGCAGGCTAACAGAGAGCGCAGCATCCCCACATCCAGAGCCCTGCCTTGGGGTCCCTCCTTCCCCGCCCATCAGGGTCCCTCCTTCCCTGCTATTCCCCGTCTCCTTCAGCCCCCACTACGCCCTGCCGCCAGCCAGGTCCGTGCTCTGAATATCAACAGGCTGGCGCTGGCGGCAGGGACCGGCCCGGCATCCCTTCCACCCCATCCTGCCTGGCGTGGGCGGGTGGGCGGGCAGCCAGCGCTGGGGTGGCTAAGCACTCCTGGCTGTGCTTGGCCTGGGCTTTCGGTTCGGCTGAGTGTCCAAACCCTCCCAGTGCTTTCAGATGCCTGGGGAGACTCCAGTGCAGCCTGCGGACCCTCCGTGGGAGGAGGCAAAGGAGCTGAGCCAGGGGCTTTGGCCAACGTTCTGGCACCTCGTGAAGCCCCAGGCTCGCTCTCATCTGCCCCTGCACCCCGTGGCCCAGGGACCAGCACTCACGGTTGAGGCCCACGTCGTGGTACGTCAGGATGGCTGGGCGATTTCCCTTGGGTGAGCCCCGGATGACCACGTGCAGCAGCCCATAGGGGGTCTCAATGTCATGTTCCTGGGGGAAGAGGAGAAATGGGGTGATGCCTGCCTGCCCCAAGACATCCTCTCCTGCCCTGCCATCCCTCCTCTCACCACTGCTTCCCCAGGCAGCTGGGTCCCATGGCAGCATAAGGGAAAGAGGAGCAGGCATCCTGGGAAAACCCCAGCTCTGGGCATCCCAGCAGTGGCAGAAGGTGGGACAAATCCTATACAAATGCTGTCAGCCTCCACTAACTCAGAAAGGACAGGACAGGACAGGACAGGGAAGGGAAGGGAAGGGAAGGGAAGGGAAGGGAAGGGAAGGGAAGGGAAGGGAAGGGAAGGGAAGGGAAGGGAAGGGAGGGCTTGGGATAGGATAATAGGATTTAGGATTGGACAGGTCCTAACATGGAATGGGATCACAGGTTAGGATCAAGGGATAGAGGTTTGGGATGGGATGGAATCATCCAAGAGGGCTTGGGAGAGGAGGATCGTGGGACGGGACAGGTGGACCATGGGATGGGACAGGAGATCTTCGAGGGCCTGAGGCTGAGGGAGTTTTGGCAACAGGGTGGGGGATCACTGCATGGCCTAGTTGGCCTGGATTCGCTGTGCCTGGGAGAAACAGGCTGAGGTCAGACCCTGGGAAATGCTGCAGCCTGATCCCACAACGACAGCTAAAGTAACTTTAAAATCCCTTGCTCTGGAATGGCTGTGCCCGCCTACAGAGACCAGGACTGCCCGGTGCCTCAGTTTCCCTGGCTGGGAGGGCTCCAGCCTCGCCTTCACGGCCATCGTCCATAGCCAGCAAGGGAAACTGAGGCTGCGAGCGCAGGTGATGGCCAAGGCATCACCTGGAGACAAGGGACCGGGGTCCGGATGCCCATGCCCGCCAGGCAGCCCACCGGCAGTGACCCCAAAGCTGGGCGGGGATGCTGGCAGGGTGCCAGCCAGGTAGTCCCCACTGCGGGTACTGGCAGCCCCACGAGTGGGCTGGTGGGAGGGGGCAGATACGTGGACACTCCTGCGGCTCACGCGCCACCAAGGACTCCGAAGGACACAGGCCTCAGGGGAGGAACTGCCTGAGGACAGGATCTCCTCGCCGCAGTGCCTCCCCTCACCGAGATCCACTGTTCCCCAGGGGGGACGCAGCGTGCAAGGGCACTTCAAGGGCTCAGTGGAGACAACGCTCCGCTCCTCAAGGGCACCCTGACCCACAGCTGTCCCTCTGCTCCCCAGGGCTATATCAGGCAGCAGGCGATGAGCAAGGACATCCCCCTACAATAACGGATGGAGAAACTGAGGCAGAGGAAGGGCCTGGCCCAAGGGGGCATCCATGTGGTCTGATCCCGGGCACAGGGCTGCCTCCTTGCCTGGGAGACATCCTTATGCCCATGGTTCCCATCGCAGCCCCAACAGCTCAGCCTGCAATCCCTTCCTAAAATCACTGCCCAAGGTGGCAGCTCCTTCCCCAGCAGTCCTATCCTCCCCGACGCCCCTCCCCCGCCAAGCCAGGCACATCCCTGCCCACGGTGCAGCCTCTGCAGCATCACTGGGTACCACAGCCCTGATCTTTGCCGCAGGGATGCTCGCTGGCGGGGAGAGGCTAGGGCTGCGGGGGATGCAGGCAGCAAGGAGTGGGGTGGGGGGTGGTGGGGGCACTGACAACCCATGGTCCCAGAAAGGAGGGGCATGGGGGGGGTCACTGCACCCATAGGCACCTGAGAGAGCCCAGCCCTGTCCAGGTTACCCACTCGGTGCTGCAGTGCTCCCACCTCGCTTGCCCCCCCGCCTCCACACCAGCCTGTTGCCATTGTGTGTTGCCATCGCCACAGAGGCTGGAAAGTATCCCAGGGATTGCTTCAAAACAGCAAGAGACCCTCTCCCTCTGCAGCTCTCGGGGTGGGGAAGGGGCAGCGTGCCCCTCACCATCAGCACTCAGACCCAGCACAGCCCACAGCCTGCAGCTGCGCTTACTCACTCGGCCTCAGCACAGCATCTCCGCTGGGCTCGGGGAGGACATGCTCAAGGACAAGGTGTCCCCGAAACCTGCGGCATGTCAGGGATGCAGCAGTGGGGCTGGGGGAAGGACGGGCTCCCCAGCAGCATGTCCCCCCAACACCAACACCCACCTGGCCCACGCCAAGCCCTCCTGGGTGCAAAGGTCCAGCCTGGGCAATCAGAGGAGGTATTGGGGCAAAACTCCCCGGGAAGGGAGGGCAGCGAGCACGGGAACGGTGGTACCTACCCCATCCCAGCACTCAGGCATGGTAAGGAACCAGGTGGACGAGGATGCACGAGCAGGGTGGGCCAAGCACGGGGTCCTGGTGTGGGGCACAGCGGTGCAGCAGGCTGGGGCAAAGCAGAGCTCTGTGCTGGCTCAGCCCCTCGCCTTGATTTATAGCAGAGACCCAGCCCTGCGCTAAGCCCTCCCTCTCCCATCCCCCTCCATGCGACGCGCAGCCCCAGCAGGTTTGGCCTCCATTGCAGGCAAGCACTGCGATGGAGCCAGCACATTGGCTGCCGCGAGAATTATTCATGCTCCAATTGGCCCCAAATACCCTTGTTTATGAAGAAAAAATGCCTGGCATCATACAGTACCTGCTCCATCTTCCCTCCTTCGGCAGACCCAGACAGGCAGGGGTGCCTGGACAGGGTTGCATTTGCACCCCTTGCAACACAGACAGCATCGTCATGGCAGAGCCCAGCAATGCTTGCCTGCACCCATCACGCACACATACGTGGCTCTGGCCCCACGAAACACGCAGAATCATGCCTAAGCCTGCAGGTGCCCAGGCCAAGGCCGTGCAGCAACGCATACTCACCAGGAAGCACACACCCCCCCCATGAATGGCCATGGGTACACACAGGAGAAGGACATGCACAGGAACACGTACCAACACAGACACGTAGGCGCCAGGCAAAACTGTGCTCCCCTCCACGTGTCTGTGTGTGCAAACCTTGGAAAAATAAATACAACGATCCATGCTGAAGCACATGCACCCCACAAAATGCTCGCACATACCCTCACAGGGCTTGCCCCTGTGCATCTGCATTGGTACGTGTTCCTGTGCACGTATGTGCGTGGTCACGTGCAGATGAGGAGCATGCCTGCTGCATCCTCCTCCCACGTGCTTAGCGTGTAGGCCATGGCCATCACTCATGCCCATGGATACACAACAACCTGCACACATGAAGAACCTTGTGCACGGAGGGGCACACACATGTACACATGTGAAAACTGCCCAGTACACATGTACACATGTGTACCCTACCCAACAGCACAGTCATCCCACCTGCTGTGGGATGCTGGCATGCAGGAGAAGTGCAGGATTTAGTCCCAACCCGGCCATCACCAGTGGCAGGTAAATAAGGCAGGAGGAAAGACAACGCAGCAGTGCCGAGGGGTCACATCCTGTCCCTGAGCCAACACGTGCTATGGGCACGTGCACGCAGGCAGATGGTTTCTGCCCTGATTCCAATGAGGCTTTGCAAGAGGACAAGTCCGTTTCCCTGCAGCTCGCACCCATGGATGGCCTCATGCTGCCACGGTCCCAAAACCCCCCAGCTCCGGGTGCCATCCCCCTGCACCCTGCCTGCCCCTGCCCAGCCCAGCACAACCAGCACCTGAGCTGCTCCAGCACAAAGCTGGGCAATCATGAAGGGAGAAAGAGTCCCGCAGCCCCTCCAGCACCTGCCCAAAGGGGCTGGAGAGCCACGTGCCAGTGCCAGACCAGGGCAGCGTCCAGTGGGGACCCTCCAGCCTCCCTGCCCACCACAGGGATGCTCAGTGCCAGCTGGAGCCTGCCGTCACCTCTGCACCATCTCCACCCCAGCAGCTCACCACAGCTTGCTTCCACCATGCCCTGGCATGCACCGCAGCCACAGGCAGAGGGGGTCCAGCTGCCATCCCCAGCACATGCATGGGCTTCCCCACATGGCAGAGCCCCGTGTCCTCAGCTTCACCCAGCAGGCTTGTTCCTGTGGAGTCTCCGATGTCTAATAACAGGGCTGAGCCACTTTTCCCTGGGGAGAGCCCTTTCCCTGACCTGGGTAAATGATCACCCAGAGCTGGTGGGGAGCCACCAAAAGCAGTGTCCTGCAAACAAGTCAGGGCTGGGCAGCCAGGGAGTCTGAACGCAGGAGAAAGGATGGACAGACAGGCAGGCAGCGGGACAGCATCCACCTTGCCTCCACCAAAGAGGCTTTCCTCTGCACTGCTTTGTCCTGCAGGGACCTCAGAGCCAAGCCTGGAGAGATACATCTCTGCTAACCATGTGTGAGGGGGAAGCCCAGCTCCCAGGTGGTTCCTGGTGCAAGTACGAAGCTGTTCGTGGGTCCGGGAGCCATTTTTGCTTTCCTCAGCCCTGCTGCCTCTGCAGCCAAAGAGCACGAGCAGCCACAGCCTCCAGGAAAAAGCAAGAGATAGAGAGGGGCACGAGCAGGCGAAAAAAGACAGAAGGTGGCAAAATAGAGGGGAGAAGGGGTGGAAAAGTTGAGGTGAAGTAAGGCATGAATGCAAAAGGGCGGCAGGGAGATGGGAAGGCTGAGCAAGGCTGTCTCCACTTGAATGGCATTGAATGGCATCCCCACCCCATTGCTTACTAGCCCATCTGCCTGGCAGGTGGCCCAGAACTCCAGCAGGGCCAGGGCGCCCAGGTCCCAGGGCAGAGGCACCTGACCCCTGCACCTTGGCTTATGCCAGCAGCCCCAAGGGCTTTACTTCAGCTGGCGGCGGCAGTGGGAGATCCCCGCTCCCCACCACTGCCCCGGCCAGGCCAGAGCAACTCAGCAAGGGAGCAGTGCCCAGCTGCAGGGAGGAGCAGAGGGACAGTGAAGAGCTCAGCTGGGGCTGGATTGAATTACCCCAAGGAGGTGAACCTAGAAAATGGGGTAAGATCTCCCCGAGGAAGGGCAGGCAGCCCCCAGCCTTTGCAGGGCACCAACCTGCGAAGTGTCAGGGTGGGGGAAAGGAAGGGGTTGCCCAGGCGCAGCCTGGGAAGCTCATCCCATCCCTACCCTGAGGCTCTTGGAGGGGAACCAAGAGAGCCCAGGGCCTGGCTGGCTTGGGAAAAGGCACCTTGATCCCTTCCCAGTTCATTTTTTTTTAGGTACCAAGGGCATGCAGGTGCATCATCGTGGCATTTGCCATCTGGATCCGCTCCACCTGGGCACCACCAGGGACACAGCTCAGCATCACTGTGAGCTGAAAGACTGGCATGCAAAGATTGTCCTGGGAGAGTCGCTGCTCTTTAACATCCCCTGCATGCCCATCAAGCCCTGCCCCAGCACAGCTGAGCGAGAGCCGTACTGGTGCCTGTGGCACTATTGGGAGCTCTGGGCAGCCCGGCACTGCCACCTCCCTCCCCCTCCTCACTCTCCTTCTCCCTCCTCGCCCTCACTTCGGTGATACTAGGACGTTTGGTTTCCCCTCCAGTGGTCAACAGAGACCCTGAGTGAAGCAGAGGAAGGAGCAGCCCAGAGCCGGTGCCACTCCTGGCCCCAGCATCTCGCCTGCTTCAGAGCTGCTGGGAAGGGCGGCATTTCTTTTCCACCCCTGCCATTTTTGAATAATTTTGTGGCCTCCAAGAGGGCCACCAGAAATCTTCTGCTCTGTGAACCACAGCAGCCACTACTCAGCACCCTGATGAAAGTCCTTGCTCTCTGCCCAGCTATTCCCTGCCACCCGCACTGACGATGGAGACGAAGCAGGCCAGCCCCAAAAGCCTGGGCACCACTTTCAGTCTGCCAAGACAGGGACCTGGGCTCCCCTGCCCCTCTCCCAGTATGAATGAAATCCAGATATATTTTATCCTTGCAGGTGCTGTTGTTTCAGTGCTGGACCTGACGGGGCTCAGCCAGCACCACTCGAGCCCACCCTCCCGGCGGTCCCAGCCACTGGCAAAGCAGCAACATACAACCTGGAGTCAGTCACTGGTGTCCCTGGGAGGGGGGGGGCACGCTTTGGGAGAGGGATGGGCAGCGAGCTGGGGCCCGGCAGCCCCACTACCCTCCCTCCCCATCTACCGGTACCCCGGTCTCTGCAGGGGGAGTCTGGTGCCGGGATGAGCTTGGGCAGATGTGTGAGAGTGATGAAAATCAACACGGGAGCCAGGCACGAGCTGAGCCCCTGCGAGCCCCGAGGCCACGTCATGGGGCCCCTCTGGAGAAGCAAAACGGAGGCACAAGGCAGGCAGGCACCAGCCAGGAGAGCAGAGGGGCCCTGCTCTCTCAGAGAGGTGGGTGGTATGGGGGCAATGCTCCAGCCCTCCAAAAAAGAAAGAGGCTTTCAAACATCCTTATGTAAGCAGGGAGCTGGCATCGCCCAGGAAACCATTGCCATGGCAAGGGTAGAGGGGCTGGAAAAGCAGCTCAGCCCTCCTGAGAAGAAATCGCCTCTTTTAAAGAGATTTTGTCCCCAGCCCATTGCCAAGTGCCCACCAGCCACATCTGAGTGCCAGCACAGAGCATGCCTGGCAGCGTCCCCTCCTGCCAGGGGCCACAACGGACGTGCCCCCCATGCGCAGACACCGACCAGGCACTGCGTCCCCATGGAAGCGGGGACGGCAACACCCCTGAGTCCACTCAGCACCCTGCAGCCTTCCCCAGCCTCAGGCTGCTGTCCCACATGGGACCCAGGGGTGGGGGGCACACCCCACGGCCAGTCCTACCTTCCAGTCCGTGTCCACAGTGGAGAGGAAGACATCCGAGTTCTCCTGGGGAGAGAAGGAGCTATTAGGGACAGAGACATCCCCCTGCTGCCCCTCACTCCCACGGTGCCTGCCTCCCACCCAACAAACAAGGTCCCCTGACACCACAAGCACCCACTCCCCAGGCAGTGCTGGCTGCAGGGGGATGATGCCCACACGTGCGCACACATACACGCACATGTACAATACCCGCACGCATGTGCGTGCACGACCTGCACACGTGCGTGCACACAAGTGTGTATTAGCAGGTGCAATATCTTCACACGCGTACATCATCACACCCAACCAGAACCCGTACTCACCCACACATGTGCATCAATACCAGCACACATCTGCATGCACACATGCACTGAATACCAGCACACATGTGCACACACATGTACCCAGTACCAGCGCACACACACACACACACACCCCCCCCAAACTCCCACTGAAGCACCTGCATCCTGGCCCCCCACGTGCAGGAGCTGGAGCCAGTGCAGTCACCAGACTCACCAGCTCGGCTTCCTGGCCCCGCAGCAGCGGCTTCTCCTCAGTGAAGCGCAGCTCGTGCAGCCCTGCCATGGTCATCTCCTGCAGCAGCAGCCCTGCCAGGGCGAGGGAGGTGTCAGCGCCCATGGGGACCTGCCTTGGTCCCTTTTGCCCCAGCCCCCCGAGCCTCCCGTGTTTCCTTGCACATGGGGACGGGACCCAAATTAGCTTCACTCAACCCATCTGCCATGGGGACTTGGTGCTTTGGCTTGTCCGGGGGCCACAGCGAGCCCCTCCGTTGGGAGCTGGAAGCAGGCATGGGGCGGGCAGTGCATGGAGGAGCTTGGCTCCCAGCTCCCACCCAAGTTCAGCTCTCCCAGTTGACAGACCTGTCTCCAGGGTATGGTCTTAGGCAAACTGGGAGACCAACCTGGTCTCCTTGCTGGTTGCCTCTGTAAGCACAACATTCCCACCCCAGCTTCCAGCATTGGTCAGAGAGAGAAAAATGCAGTGTTTTGGCTGTTTTTAGGCTGCAGGCAGATATGGGTGGGACAGAGGGAGATATCCCTGCACAGCCAAAACGAGCGGTGATGTTTCTCAGCCGTGCTGGGAGGCAGAGGGATGCTCCGAGCAGCAGGGGAGCAGGCAGACAGTCTGAAGTTTGTATTGTCATGATAGGAGAAAACCAAATGTGAAGCCTTTACTCCCAAACTCTTCTCCTTGCCTGTGAAGCAGGTGCTGGCCAGCCGGTAGCTCAGCCCCAGGGCACCAAGACTTCGTACCCCCCAATGAGAGCACCTCCAAAAACACACCCAGGCACAAGGCCAGCTTAGAAAGCAGCAGGGAGCAAAGGGATGCCTGTGCCCCCAGCAGCTAGCTGCACACGGAAGGTGACAGACATGGGGGACACAAGGGACAATCCAGGTCCCCCCGCATGGAGATGGGGTGGGTAACTGGCACGTCTCAGTGCAGGGAGGTTATCCACACTCGGGCAGGATCCAGACCTCAGGCGTTTGCCTTTACAGCCTCCGTTTCCACCCCTTCCCCAAGGTCAAGCCTTCGGATGAGTTGTTGCTGCTCTGAAGGGGCCAGCACCAGTCCCACACCCCCTCCACTGGCTACCCATCCTTTGCAACCTCCCTGGGGATACCGGGGATGATGTGGGGCTGCGCTAGCACCACAGCAGACGCAGACCCTGCTCCATCCACAGCCTCGGCCAAGTCTGCTCCACGCTTTGTCCACCTTCAAACCTGGGTCAGCGCGGGTTGGCGAAGTGCAAAGGCCAAACAATGCCAAGAACATTGCAAAGCCACCAAGAATATGGGAGCTGGTCATAAACTCCCCTCCAAAGCCGGCTTTTGCTCATCTGACCGGGATTTCCATTTAAAAACCAAGCAGGCAGTGCCACCTGGCTGCTTTCTGCAGACACTGCACTTTGCTTTGCTGCTTGGGAGCCACCCAACAAACCAGAACTGTTTGGAGGGAGAAACACGCCACGAAGCCTCCCGAGAGTCCCAGGGCGCGCAGCACGGGGGGCTTTCACATCACCCCCTTGCACGGAGGGTCCCGCCGGGCCAAGGGCCACGCAGAACCCAGGCGGAGAGAGGTGCCGACAGCCCCACGGAGAGGCACACGCCTGGGGCGTGCTGCTCCAGGCTGGGCTGCTGCTGGGGAAATGGCTTTGTGCAAGGGAACAGCCCTCGCCCGCAGCCCACCAGCGCAACTGAGACGATGCAGCCTGCAGAGCCACTGACTGAGCAACCCCGCAATCCCCAGGCACACAATCCCGGGGTTAAAGAATGGGAAGAAAATCAGCCTCACCGGTAGCTGGGTCTGGAAAAGAGCAGGAGCGTCCCACGCTGACCACACCAACCCACCGTGTGGCCACAGCCCAAGGGTGGCTGGGAACAGCACTTAGCGCATGGTGAATGCCTTTATTAATTAAAGCCTCCAGCTAACATGGGAGGGAGGGTGGCCGAGCAATGAGGAAAGGCCCCGTGACCTTGCTCGCATGGTGGGGGGGAAAGCTGGCTCACAAGGGACGCGGCAGAGCCCTGTGCCAACCAGCATCCTCAGCGCAGGATGCATGGTCACCTAAAGGGGTGCTGAGCACGGGAACGGAGGATGGATCGGTACGTGAGGGAGTCCCATGGGTGCAACAGCCTGCGAGCAGGATCTCAGCCATGCTGCCAGCTTCCCATGGGTGCTCTGCTTCCCACGTTACCCCACAGGTACTCTTAGCCCTGCTCCTGCCAGCGCAGCAGTGTGGCTATGGGCAATGTCACCAGCTGGGCCACCATCACCGCAGAGGGCTGGTGAGGAAGCCACAGCTCCAGGTCTCCTAGCCAAAACAACTTGGCTCCCATCGCACACTGGGGCAATGTGGCTGGGACCGAGCCCTATTCCATTCAGCTCACCACAAGGCTCCCCAACAGCACCCATCCCCAGGGTGCCACCCCCCCGTGCATCCATCTCTGCTCCCACTCTTCCTTCCCAGTGATGTGCCACCATTTCCTGGGCACAGCTGAGACATGCTTCCTCCCTAATCCCAAATCAGTCCCAAACCCAGCGTGACATTAGGGCTCAGTTTGGGACTAGTGCTCTGCCCCACCGGGGCCCTGGCAATGCATATGTAGATGGGGACAGAAACGGCCACGTTGGCTTACCTTCCCCAGCAATCGGCAGCCCAGTGTTGGCTTATTGGAGGAAAACCAGCTCGTGGCAAGGAAATACACTATGACGACGACGATGATCATCATCATCATCATTATCATCACGACGAGGCCGTGGGAAGGGTTTAACACTGGGTAGCATGTCTGGTCGGAAGGCAGGGGTCCCTCAGACAATGCACCAGACTCGCGGGCGTCTCCCCGTTGACCACCTGCGTCCTGCCCTGACGCAGACATGGCACGCACAGGGTGTCAGCACGGATTCTCCGGGCTAACTGAGCAGTGCGTGACAGATGGGGAGGCAAATCCGGAGGAGCAAGGGCTGGCCCCTGCCAGGCGGCAAAGCCAAGGAGACCTCCGGTGAGGCAGGGAGAGGGAGGAAGGGAACCTGCAGCCCAGTCTGAGACACGGAAGTGTGCCCACAGCACTGCCCCCCCAGCAGGGCCGCTGAGGAGCCGTGATGGGGTGGAGGAAAACCCCAGTGTGACACAGCCCGGGCCACCTCCCACCCCACCGGTGCAGGATAAACACCCACAGCTTGCTCTGCCCCCATGGGGGGGGCACTGGCCTGCACCCCAGCAGCCCCCACAAACCAGCCTAATGGTGTAGTCCAACTGGGGAGCCCAGGAGCGCGCGGGCCACAGCGTGAGACCCACCAGGCTGGGGGGTCCGGTGCCACTAATGCAGGGGCTGAGCGCTCCGGACTCGGGGGGCGGCGGTGGCGGGGGGGCTTGCAGGGGCGCGAGCTGTCTCGCAGTGGCTGTTGCTAAGAGAAACCTCCTCCCCAGCCCCATCCTCGGGGCACCCAGGCAGCGGGGGGACTCCCAGGGGAGGGATGCTCCAGCAGTCCCACAGGCACACACACACCCCCCACACACACACCCCCGCCGTCTGCTCAGCGGACCTCCGTGCCAGGAGGCTGCCGACTCAGTCCCCCCCCTTCCCCCCAGGCTGGGCTTCCCCCGCTGCAGCTCTGGCGTCTCCCCAGGAATCACCTCCTGTAGCCCAAAAAGCATTATTACCTCCGGCAGCCCGTGCCCGGGGGAAAAGAGGCAAGCGGCGGGGGGCCGGGGGGGGGCGGCAGCCCCATCTCCTAGGCCGGGGCTGAAGGCTCTCCCCCCCCCCCCCCCCCGCGACCCTCTCACCCCAGCGCCCGGCTCCTCCCAGCCTCGGCACCCCCTCCCCAGCACGCCCGGGGCGGGGGAGCGGGACCGGCCGGGCCAGGCCGTACCTGTCAGCAGCTCGATCTTGTGCCGGAGCACCTTCATGCCGGGGCGGCGGGTCCCGGCGCCGCCGGCGGGCGGGGCGGGGCGGCGGGAGGGGGCGGTGGCGGGCCCCGGCGCCGGGGAGCGAGCGGAGCCGGTGCCGGTGCGAGGTGCGCGGAGCGGCGCAGGGGCGAGGCTGGGCACGGCCCCCGCCGGCCGGGTCCTCCCCTCGCCGGGGGCCGGAGGGGAGGGGACGGGGCCGGGGGGCGCCAGGAGGACAATGGGCCCGGGACGGGGCTGGGAGAGGAGAAGGTTACACGGGAGATGGAGCGCTGCGGGGGAAGGGGGGGTTACACGGGAGATGGGAGCGATGGGGGGGGTACACGGGAGATGGAGTGCTGCCGGGGGGGTGGGTTACATGGGAGATGGGGTGATGGGGGGGTTACACGGGAGATGGGAGGAATGGGGGGGGTACACGGGAGATGGAGTGCTGCCGGGGGGGGGGGTTACATGGGAGATGGGGTGATGGGGGGGGTACACGGGAGATGGGAGGGATGGGGGAGTTACACAGGAGATGGGAGCGATGGGGGGGGGGGGGTTACACGGGAGATGGAGCAATAGGGAGGGGTTACACGGGAGATGGAGCGCTGCCGGGGGGGGGGGGTTACATGGGAGATGGGGTGATGGGGTGGTTACATGGGAGATGGGAGCGCTGCCAGGCAGGTTACATGGGAGATGGGGTGCGCGGGAGATGGAGCACCGCTGGTGGGGGTGGCACACATGACCCTGTAGGGAACCATGGAGGTCCCACAGCTGGACCGTGATGGCCAATGGGTCATGGGGTCCCTGTGGTCATGGGGTCCCAGGAGCAGGGGACAGTGGGAGCCTTGGGGAGCCCTAGATATGGGGCCATGCCCAAGGGGTCTGGGGGTCCCCTAGAGCAGGGGATGGTGGTGATTGAGGTGACCAAGGGGGATCCCAGGACAAGAGGGAACCTGTGCAACAAGGATACCTGGATCAGAGCCATTGTGGTCAAGGGGTCTAGGGAGTCCCAGGGAGTGGGGCCGCAAAGGCCAAAGGGCCTGGGAGTATCCAGGAACAAGAATAAGGATGACAAGGGACCAGGGGGTCATCTGGAGCATGGGGGTGCTGGTTCCCCTGAGCATAGGATGGTCATGGTCAAGGGGTCCAGGTGGTCCCAGCATAAGGAGGACTTGTGCAATGAGGGTCCTCACAGCAGGGCCATAATGGTCTGGTGGTGCCAGGAGGTGAGGATGGTGGTAGCCGCAAGGGTCTGAAGGATCACCCAGGAGTGGAGGCCATGGCTGGGGTGGTGATGACCCCCCACATATTGATGCTAGGGGTGTAGAGTGGCAGCTGTTTGGGGTAGAGCAGGAGGTTGTGACATTCTGTTTGGTTCAGGCAAAACGAGAGGCTGTGAACACTGGGGTGGGCATGGGGGCTGGAGAAGGCTGGTCCCACAGTGGGCAAGATGCAGGACCCTCATCTTCTGCATGAGGCGTGGATGCTGGTGGTGCCTCCCTCTGCCCTGCCCTGTGATCCTGCGTCATCAGGGGCCACCAGGTCTGTAGGGCAACCAGTCTGTGGAGGTTTTCCCACCACCCTTGTAATGGTGCCCAGGTTTCTAAAGGAGCCAGGCACTCCCAAAGTGGCAGGGTATGAAGCAAGGCTGTGTTCTGAATTGGAACAGCTGGTCCAACAAGGACAGAGGGCCCCAGCATGCCCCTAGAGCAAAGGCTGATTACCGCTTGCCTCCAAGCTGGGCAAGCCCATCCTGGCACTGTTTCTTCCTCTGTACTTATTTAGTATTGCTTTAATTAATTTTTTCCACAGTTAGGGATATAACAGCCTCCATTCCAAGTTGCCTGAGGCAACTGCACAGGACATGGATGGGGAAACTGCTGAGGACCCCATCACCTCTCCTCCATGGGCTTGGTTCCCCATCAAACCCAGCCCCACATGATGCACACCTGGGAGGACTCAGGCTGCTCCTCCGAGGCAGGGCTGTGGTCTGGTCTGGTGTCCAGGCTACCACTTGCTCCTCTTCCCTCCTGGACATTTCTGCCAGGAGAGTCCAGGCAAAACATTTCATATCTTCATTGCAATGATGGCGTGCACGAGTCAGGGCCTGATGCTGCTTCATCCTCCATTTCTAGTGCTATTTACTTGTCAGCATGGGAAAGCCAATGTTTCTTGTTGGATATGTGAGACTCAGGTTCTACACCAAGAGGGGTCCATGCAAGATGCTGCAAGAGGGCTGGGATTTGGGTGCTGGGATCTCAGAGCTATCTGCCCTGGAGGTCCTGGGGACAGGCCAGCAGCAGACCTAGACTGGCCCTGGAAAGGGATTTCTTGGTGGTCCCTGTAACCACCAGCCATGGGCCTTGGGAGCAGTGCTGGCATCTCGAGGGGGTTGAACCAGGGTCTTGTTAGCACCACCCTCACCCAGAGATCCAAGTTTGCCCCCAACCCTAAATTCCCAGGATGGTAGTGGGTGCCCACAGGCTGCTCTCAGCACCTGGGTTGCACCAGGCATCCCAGACCTCAGCCTCATCGCCCCTCGGCCAGCCGTGGTGGCCAACCTACCCCTGTGCTTCATGGCACCTTTCACTGCGGGGCCATGAGGTACCTTGAGAGTGGCCACAGGCAGCTCACCCTACAAACGCCTCTTGAGGAGCTGGAGGAATGTCTGCTGATACAGACATTCATCTCCATCCCTGGTACATCTGTTTTAACAGCTTGTCCCAGGCTTTTTGGATGGCAACCAGTTTTCAGCTGATTTCAGCCTCTCCCGCTGAGTCACCGGGAGCTCTGCATCCAGGCTGTGTTCACCTTCTCACCTCAAATATGTCATCTCACCCGGGATGTCAGGGAGCACAGGGACCCTTTAATCCCTCAACTAGGAGCCAGCCCAGCACCCAGCACTTCAATGGAGTCAGGTCTTCCCTGCCTTCAGGGCTGCTTTTCACCCTCTTCTGTGGGTCCAGCAGCCAAGGGGTTTCCTCTGAACTGGCCAAGGATGAGATAGGGTCAGATTCAGGTCTTCCTGACATTGTGCAAATCTAAACCTCCTCCTCCTCCAATTGCCATGGATTTCTATGGGAATAAATTATTTTTCGCACTGGGGATTTACCTTCTCCACATGAAGTCTAACTTTACCAAATAACAGCTATTCGATGGCTACCGTGCCAAAGGAGCAGGGCCATGCGCCTGAAATAATTGCACAGTTAATTAGCCTTGGGAAGAGCACAAGCTCTCTGTGCTCTAAGCTGGAGGGACTGGGGCATCACTCCGTGTGGGGGTTCAGAAATCACTTGCATGCAGAGCCATCCACACCCCGAATTGCATCATTAAAGGGAAGCGCGGGAGTTCTACAGCATGGATTTTTCCACATTATTTTTCATGCGCTTTTAATGCAGATCAGCGTGGCATTTTCCACGTGGCTTTCCCTGTGCTTTTAGCTCAGCCATGCGGCACTAAGCCAGTCGAGCAGAGGTCTGGCTCCAGTGACGGCATCAGGGAGGTCGCAGCCCCAGACGGGAACTCCCCAGACCTTGTTGGGGGTTTGGGGATGCCACTCATAGACTTGTGTCATCTCCCAGCATTTAGTCGCACGCCCTCAATGCTCGTTTCCAGGTGCTGCTGTGGCGCCAGCACTTCCTGAGGCCCTGAGGAGCCCTCTGCCCAGAGAGGTCAGTGATGATGTGGAAGTTGGGCTGCAGATGTCTGAGGGATGTCCCGTCCCTTGCACCAAAGATCATGTTGGGGATATGTCAGCACGGGGGATGTTCCCCAGTGCCCAGGGCCCACCCAGAGAAAGGTATCCCCCAAGTGCTGCCACAGCTGAACCCCTTGGTCTCTCCTGACTGGGCTTTGCTATGGTGTCCTGGGGCTGGGGCTTCCCACCTTCTTTGTGCTGCCACACATATCAGAGCAGTGGGGTGGTGATGGACACAGGCTCAGGCAGGCCAACATCCCAAACCTTGGTCCACCAAAGCAAGTGGGTCTGAGGAGACAAACCGAGCTCTGAATACGCCCTGCAGTGAGCCGTCCTGCCATGCTCCGGGCTGGGGGCCCTGCCTGTGTGGGCAGCCAGCCATCGGCCTCCCCAGCAGCATGGGGACTCCCAGCCGGCATCCTGCAAAGCCCAAGCAGCCCGAGAGCCACCTCCTCTGTGCCACGGTGTGCTGGGTGTCTGCCCCAGCAGGACGGGAGCCAGAAGTGGGAGGAAGAAGTCGGGTGCTGCGGGGTGAGTCAGGTAATAAGTGGCATAGGAAAGGCTGCCAGAAGCACGATGCCGCTCACCAGGCCTGAGCCTCTGCCCTGCCACTGGAGGCTGGAGCAGCCATTCACCCCCTTGTCCCCAGCCAGCCTCCGTCCTTCCCCATGGTGACTGGAGGTGGCCGGGCCAGGCAGCAGGCAGCAGGAGATGCTATTTTAAGCCCCCTGGCTGGGAGCTGGACCCCTCCACCGCGGTTTTCTGGTGTGTTTCCCAAGGACACACCCCAGCCAGCATCATTTTGCACCCCTCTCCTTCCCCTGTGCATGGGTTTACTCCTCCAGCAGCAGCGCAGAGTGATTTTCCACGGCACTGCCACCACCAGCAGTGGTGTGGGGACCACCGAAGGGGCTGTCGTCACCGATGCAAAAGTGGCAGCTCCTTCTTGTCTCCCGGTTGGAGCCACTGTGAATCGCAACTCCATAGCCAGAGTGCAGTGGACAGCCAGGGACCTGCAGTCCCAGGCCGCAGATGGATCTGGCTGAGCCTTTGTAGCGACAGGGGCTGCAGATCCTCCCTGAAGCCCAGGGTTATGTGCAGGGGTGGGGATGGGGTTTGACACTGTCCACCTGTGCCAAGCACCACTGCAAGCCAGAAGCATCCACGTGAGCGTTTCACGTATCTCCACAAAGGAGGTCTTTTTGCAAGATCTGTTGGTAGGGAACCTGAGGCACTGAGCACCTGGGCAGGGGCTGCCAGGCTCACAAACCTTCTCCACAGGCAGCCTTATGGCAGCCCTGCCTTCAGCGTGTGGTGGTGGAGAGCAGGGCAGGTGGATGGGGAAAAGGGAGCTGAGATGGGGATGCTGCTTGGGCTCCAGAGCAAAACTCCAGCAACAGCTCAGCTCCCAGCAGGGGGGAGCTCCCTCTCCAAGAGTCACCTCTCTTGAACAACACACGCTTGAGAGCAATAGGCTGCCCTTCTATCCAGGATTCCTGGCATTGGAGCTGCCTCATCAGTCATGTCTGCAAGCGGTGAGGCAAAGGGGCCACAACTGCTGAACCCAGCGATGCTGCTGCTGGCAGAGGGGACGTGGCAAGACACGAGGCCCTGGGATCTTTCATTTCCCCCATCTCTGGAAGAAACTTGGAGAGATTTCATGAAAAAGATAGTAAAGGCCATAAAACTCTAACAAATATTCTCCAGCACGGCCCTCCCCATGTTCCTCCCCAAAGCTCCTGTTGCAAGGACCATGGTGCCATCTCGACCTGGCAGAGGTGAGCTGGGACCCCCCACACTGCTGCAGGTACCTCTGCACCCCTTGGCCACCCTTCCCACAGCAGCACCCAGTGCTGGCAGTGCCACAAGGACCCATCTGGTGGAGGACAGCTGGTGATGGACGGAGCACGCAGCTGCCGCTGGCAGAGAGCAGCCACAGAGGTGACCAGCAAGGGAAGCAGAGGTCTGAATTCGAGCTCTGAGGCAGGGCAGGGTTTGACACATGGCCGACAGCTCCAGGGTGCATCCTGCGCTAATTTGGGGGCAGGAAGAAAAGCAGCCTGAGGCAGATGTGTTGGCTGCCCGTGTTGGCTGCGCAAGGGATTGGCACAGCTGAGCGCCTGTATCGATGGGTTTCACGGGGATTAGGTACCACCCCAAGGCGCATGCAGTCCAGTGACAATGCGCAGGAGTCAGAGCTAAATTTAGCCTTGGTTGTGCATGAGTGTGACGTTTTTATTGCCGCCCTTATATAAAGACATTGTTTGGAGAGTGGCTTCTGGCCCTGCCACCTTTGGACCTTTGATGGGCTGTTTTGGTCAGCTGTTCAAAAGGGGGAGAAACAAGGAAAATTAGCGGTTGGTGAGACATATCCCAAGGGCCTATTTCCAAAGATGCCCAGGAGCCATCTCTCAGAAACCAGCAGTGCACACAAAGCAGTGAGAGGGTGACCTCGGTGGCCATGGGGATGCTCTTGTGCTGGGGCAGAGGTGTCTGCCAGGCAGAGCTGCTCCACAGGCATGGGACCGCAAGCTGTGGAGCCATGGCCATAGCAAGGCGGCTACCAGGCTGCCTTGGGCTCGAGGCAGCGGTGCCAGAGCACTGGCTGTTGGTGATGGACCCCATCCCGCATCCTGCCCACCCTAAGGCAGGCATGATCTGCCCCAGCCTCGCAGGGTAGCGAAAGGCCCACAGCTTGCTGGCTCCAAAACAATCAGGGTCAGAATGACAGCAGGGCAACTGGATCTTGGACACCTCAAAAGAGACCCCCTCAAACCCTGCCCAGCACCTCCAGATTAGTCCTAGGACGGGTTGCAATGTGGCACAGCCCATGCACGAGCTCATGCCTTGGGGTGAAGGCAGCAAACAGGCAGGAGCCAGCCACATTGCTCTCCAGCCTAACACCATGTATTTCGCTCAAGCTGCCCGGGAAGATGCAGTCCTGCAGAGAGCTCAGCATCCTCTCCCTGCAACGCAGCCCATGAGCCTGGGATGGGGAGCATTGCCTGCGTGACCTGGCGCAGGGCAGAGATGTGCTGTGCCCTGTCTGCTCCCCCATCGCAGCACAAAGCATGTGCTGGGCATGGCGAGCCGCCAGCACACCCCCCCCCCCCCCCCCGGCTGCCTCCTGCCCTCGCAACGCGGGGCTACCAGTAATTTTCCATCCTGGCTGCAGGCTCTGCCCTAACAAGATGTTCTCCTGCGTCCCTCTAATAGGGCTGGGCCCCGTTCAAGTTTCTCTGTTCATTCAGACCCTGAGTGCCCCTGTTTCGCTGCTCGAGCTGCCCACCAGTTCCGCAGGACAGCTGCTCCTCTGAGCCCTGCTCCTCCCTGTGCTCACAGACCCTCTGCCTCAGGGAAATGGGAGGATTTTGTCTAAAAGCCAGGGGGAAAAAAAGCTCAGCAACCTGCCAAGAAAAATTCCCAAGGCTCAGCTGCACTCTTGGCCCAGGAACAAGGCAGCCCTGGGGACTCTGCCATCAGCCATTTCCAAAGCGGCCTCTGCACGGGCACCTCTACCTGGAATCGGTGGTCTGGGCCCATCAGCTGTGTTGATCGGCCAAGCACGGCAGAGCAAAGTTCATTTACAGAGGGAGGTATCTGGCCCTGGAACTCAGTGTGCCCACAGCATGCGTGCAGCGCCGTGCTGCCTCGAGCTCCCTTCTCCTTCGATGAAGCTGCTCGACACCGATCTCGGCTTAGGCATTGCGCTTTGTGGGTCTGGAGAGCCAGAGGCAGATAACCCTGCTCCTAAGCGAGCAGAAGGTGGAGAGGCAGGCCCTCCTCCCACACCAGCCCAGCGGGGCCGATGTGACCAGGCACTGCTCCAGCACCTGCCATCGCCGCTTCAGAGCCAGGCAGAGGATGCAGGGGTCCCTCAGGAGCCAGCATTCACCCGCCCTCCTGCCTCCACACAAAGGGGAGAGTGCACGGGTTTCCAGAGCAGGGCGGATCAGATGCATCCGGCAGGGAGTGTGGATGCAAACATCCCCTGACTGCCCCGGGAATGGCTTCTCCGAGGAGGAGCAGAGAGGAGGCTGAAGACATGGGTGCTGAGGGGAACCCTCTGCCGCTCCGTGCTCTGGGGAGCCCGCTGCAGCCACGGAAGAGCTGAGCATCCATGAGCCTCCATCTCAAAGTCTCAGACCACCTCCAGGAGCACTAGAACCTTGATCAAAATACGTGGAAACCACAGAAGGGTTCACCCATCTCCCTTGGGTTTTGCAGGCACCAAAGTGAGTACAACCTTCACCCCCGCTGCAGTGTGCCCCCCCCCCCAACACCCCCCGGAGCTGCACCAAGGACAGAGAGAGAAAAGCATTTAAAGCAAAGGTGCACAATGAAGGATGCTTAATGTGGCGACAAGGTGTCTTAGCACCAGCAAATGTGTTGCTTTGGTGCCCCAAAACACGTAGAGAGACACCAGGAGAGCTGTGGGAACGGGCCTGGCACACGAAGAGCTCTCCCACCACTAGGATACAGCTCTTCTGGAGGTGCTATTTCCCAGGTCCTCACCTGCAGAGCCCACCTGCCACCCCTCCGTGACTTGCTGGGCTGCCAAGGCCTTTGGGCCCACAGCCAACCTCCCGCCCATCCCTCCTGAGCAGCCCCCTCCACCCCTCCCTGCCTCCTCCCTGCCGCACAAGCAGGCAGCGCCCGGCCCCACCGTGCCACGTCTGCCACAGCCCCTTTTCAGAGCCAAGTCAGGCTTTAAATAAATACTTGTCAGCAGAGCCGAGCCGAGCTGTTCAGAGACTGACTGCAGCGCGCAGATGCGTTTAGCAAGCTGATAGGCGTGAGACAGAGCAGAGACAGGTCTCTCCTCGGAGGCTAGAGACTGGCATGTTCTCAAAGGCAGCATTAATCAGCTTTTTCAATTATGCAGCACCCATCACGATGGAGCAGAGTTGCCCGCTCTTACCTTCCCCTGGAGAGCAGGACAACGCTAAGGGTTGGCTTCTCCGGCTGTGAGCTGCCGCGACGGTTTAAGGGGAAGGCGATGGAGTGGGAAGACTCGATTGTCCTCAGAGTTCCCACAGTTCCCCAATCACCACCAACTGTGTTCGGGGACACAGGGGCCAGGCATGCGTGGGCTGCACCTCTCCACTGACTGGCTATGTGCAGCTCAGCCAGGAGGTGGGGAGGAGGTCCCACTCCTGCCTGGGTACCGAGGAGCCTCACAAGCACATGCCAAGGTCACCTTGCGATGCGACCGGGACAGGCCAGCAGCTGAGGGCACCTGGGTCTCGAAATGCAGACAGCTTTCCCAGGGGCACGGAGGCCCTGGGGCTGGCAGGGCAGATTTTGTAAAGCAGATTATATTTGGCTTCTAACATTGGAAAGACAAGAAGCAAGCTCAGGTGAGGCCGGCAACCCTCCCGCTGAGAGACAGCAAGATGCTGCTGATTCCTGCACAAGGCTGGATCTGGGTTGTCCCCTCTGTGCTCAAATTGCAGGGAGCCCTGGTGGGATGGGCACCCACCGCCTCTCCCTCGAAGGTGGCAGATGCCCGTCGCCTGCGGTGGACATGTCAGCAGGCCACCAATGAAAATAAGCTGCTCTAGCTCAAACCTAAGCCTGGCCCGATACAGATGTCCCCGGGGGGTGGGGGGGGCTCTCAGGGAGTCTCGCAGATGGCTGCAGCAGCGCTGGCTGGCTGTGGCACTCCTTGGCTTGTGCAGGCAGAGACTGATCCGGGCGAACCAAGCCTGCTCCGTTTGCGCTGCCCAAACTCCCAGGACCTCATCAGCACATCCGAGACGGAGCCAGGCTGGGGCCTCGGTCCAGGCTCCTGGGTGGGTGGCAGAGCCAAGGAAGGGCTGTCACACAGGAGGGATACTCAAGCACAGGGCCAAACCAGCAGGAGAGTGGTTTCCCTGTGCTTCGGTGGGGGGGCTATCAGGAGTAGAGCCAGCTCTGCCCCAAGGGCTGGGGGCTCCCTAGGGTCACAGTCATGAAAAGAGAGGAGCCTGGAGCACAGGGAACACATCTGGGGCTTTCCAGGCACCAGCTTCCCTTCTGGGATGCCTGGGTCAGGAGGGGGATGGACCGAGACAGAGCAGCACGCGTAGGAAGGGCTCCAGCACAGCCAGTCCTCGCCCAGGCAGGAGAAGGCATCTGGAGGGGCCTGAGCAGCCCCCCACAACCCTTCCTCCTTGCTCATCCCGACAGCCTTCACAGGAGCCGCCAAATACTCAGCTCCCCTTGCCTGCATCCCACCAGCACTGCCCCTGACCTTCTCCTTGGTCCACAGCTGATCAATACCTCTAGCTCTGGGGGGATCCATCGATCCTAATGATTTCACCCTGCTTCTCGCTAATGCACTCTCTTGTTGTGCTGCATTTGGGCCATGGCCATGGCAGATGCTCAGCAGAAAGGCAGAGGGCTGGCCAAAGGCACCATCACACGCTGTCCCAGGACAGCGGGTTAACTCTTAGCATCATCCATTTGCAACACAACCCTCTCCACCACAGAGGCAGGCCCATGGCTCATGGATCACTGGAGGATCATAAACCTGCTTCTCTCAGCTCTCCAGCTCCTTGGAAAGGCACATTCAGTATGTTTGAGTGCCTCAGCCAAGATCTTGGAGCTTTTAACCAAAACCCACCAATGTGTCCTCACGATCCCTCATTGCCTTTTCACTCAGCAACTGCTCCTCTCTGGAGAGCCTCCATCAAATTCCCTGTGCCTGTCTGGACACAGGGGGACTGGAGGACACCCTGACCCACCAATGATGGGAAGCAGGAGCCAACATTTCTAGAGTCCTTTTCTAAAGGCACCCAACTTCTAGCCAGGACAAAAGTGCAGGCACTTGTGTAATGCTGGGGAGTTGAACATGCCCCCCTGCCCCGCACATAGCCGCCAGCCTGCTGCCCCTCCAGTCCCTACCACGCCTGCCTGAGCTGGAGGCACCGAATTTCAGCAGCTTCCCGTTAAGAGCAGCCTGGACCCCACCTGGCATCAGGAGCACCAACCCAGCCATGCAGCACGCACCTCCCTGACCGCTTGTCCTCTCCTTCCCTTTTTAGCCCTGTCCCATATAGGAGAAGCACAAGACAAAACTAAGATGAAGTCACCAAAGCAGTTTGGGGAGGGCTGGATACCAGGTGCTGTCCTGTGCATCCTCCCAGCTTGGGGGCTTCAAATCCAATCCTTGTGTTGAACATCCCTGGAAAGAGCAGTTTTCACCAGTGGGTGCCAAATACCCTTTCAAACCCACTTCTCTTCCAGCCTCCATGTCCTCCTGCGGCAGGGTGTTGCGCATCCCCAGGGTAAAATCATGCTTGAGGTTGTTGCTGCTGGCTGTGTGACCGTACACAGCTGGTTTACAGCTGGTCCTGGCAGAGCTTTCGGAGCCCCATCCCGCATCCAAGGGTGGACCAAACAAGGGGCTCTGGCACCGACCTTCGCTGCGTATCCAGTCACGCGCACCCCATCGATAACTAAATGTAAGATAGGAAAATGAGCTGTCGCAGCCAATTAACATGCTGGGCTTAATCAGCTTGTGGGCTGTCACAGTGGAGGTGAGGGGCCAGCTCCAGGCCAGAGGAGCTGGGGAGAGGCAGAGTGAGGCGTCTGGCAGGCGGCAGCCATCCCCGTCTGCTGGCTCCCTCAGCTGAGAGCCAGGAGGGCAACGTGGGTGCTTCCGTGGCAGCGCACAGACGTGGCGTCGCCTCACCGGTGTGTGGACACCCCAGCCAGAGCCAGCAGAGAGGGATGGGCAGCATGGGGTCACCTGTGCCAAGACACCCCAGCAAGGGCTTTAGCCCCAGGGCAGACCCGCTCGTTAGGAGAGCAGCCAGCTACAGCTGCCAAACCCAAAAGGGTTCCACTTAAAGCCAGGAGGGATCGCAAGGTCTGTTGTTTAGTGCCTCTCAATTAATTAGCATCCTGCTGATTCTGTGATTGAGGCAATTGCTAAGGAGATTAATCGGTCTCTGCCATGAAGCAGGTGCTGTTCCCAAGGCCTGATTCTCAGCGATTGTCCCTTCCCTGTGCCGTCCTGCCCTGCCGACGCAGCTGAAGCCCCGAGGTGTTGGGCGCAGCCTGGCCAGCCAGGACTCAGGAGGCTTGGGGCTGAGGCTGGGATCGCTTCGCAGAGATGCTCGGGGTGAAACGCCACTGCGTGCCCAGGGCTGCACAGAGAGGGCCTCACTTGGAGGACACTGGCGTAAATCCAGAGCAGCGCTCATCAGGGGAGGCCTGGCCATCCAGGGACGCGATGATCTGTTCAACCCATTCTGCCTGCATCAGCCTGGGACAGACTCACAGCCAGGCAGCTGCATTTGTGCACCTGACAGCCCAAACTGAATGGAAAAATCACAGCTCAGCCTCCAGGCAGGGCTTGGTAAATCCACCACGACTGAAATAAAACCTGCTGATTTGGTGAAACTTGGAGTAAGCATGCTGATTTCACTGGAGCCAGCCCAGATTCACAGGGGCAGTACAACAAAGTACAGCCCTGCCCAGGAAAACACAGGCTGCACCCGGCTCGGATCTGCTCCACTCCACCGGCACAAGTGAGGGGGGGACTCTTCTCTGTTTATGCTTGGGATCCTGTAAGATCAGAGAAAAATTTTGCAAAGAGGGTGACTCCAACAGTTGTTCTGTTAATGATGACCAGGGCCTGTGCATGGCTCCCCTGCCCAGCCCACAAGCCCTCCGCTCCCTGATCCCAGCCGCAGAGCTGCCCCCCAGCAGTAAAACCACCCACGCGCACGAAAAGCGTTTATCCTGGTGCTGCAGGATCCACCAGCTCCCACTCGCCCAGGTGTCAACTGAACACCTAAACAAACTGCAAATCTTGTATTTGTAAGCGAGGCAAAGGCAAGACACTCAGCTTAAATTGTTGTTGTGATGGGAGCCTGCCTGCCAAGAGACACCCACGCTGCAGAGGATGATCCCACAGGAAGAGAAACAGGCACGTTTGAGGATTGTTTTGATGGTGCCCTGATCTCTGTATCTGCTTTACTGCTTCCACCCAAGTGCCAAGCGCCCCAGCTACAGGACCATGTTGTGGTGTGGTCATCTCCTCATTCCCCTTTCGCTCTAATGCCTGGGGGAAAAAAAAAAACACAAAAAAACCCCACACTGCATCCTAAGCATTTGCCAGCTTCTTGGTCCAAAGTCAGAGAAAAAATTGCCTTTCACAACCAGCAAAAACCTCTTCTTTGTGAGGGTTTGTCATAATCCTCCTTACGCTTCTGCTTTATGTGGGGAGAACCCAGAGCCCTTGAGGGACCAACAGAACAGCCAGAGACAGGCCCAGCCTTATAAGCCACACAAGCTGAGAGCGCAGCTTGGGCTTTTGCAATCTCCATTTGCTTTTTGCCACGTTTTTTATATCACAGCATCACAACAGAGATGGAACAGCACCATCATGAACGTCAGGAGGCATCTCCTTACCACTGTCCATTTCTAGGCACACAGAAATCTGGAGAGGGGTAAGGCTGGGACTGTCTTTAGGGTTACAGTTTCTCAAGCTCGTCTGCAGGCAAACTGGGATTTCTTATGGTGAAGTTATTTTTCTCTGATCTTACAGGATCCCAAGCATAAACAGAAGACAACTTCCAAGCTTTAAAGCAATCTTCACCCTTGGAGTCCCCCCTCCATTTCATAGGCTAATTAAAATTCTTTTAACATGTAGTTGTCAGTAAGAACCTGAGCCTGAAACGGGCAAGAGCAGTTCGCAATGCATCTGAGTGCCATAACTCTAGCACAGCTCTTACATCACAACATCAGGCATTAAAGACACACTAAGGAGAGAACACCAGTATGAAATGGGTTTGGTCTTGGGGTGCTGCTGTGCTTCTACACCTTCCAGCTGGAGCTGGGGAGAAGCAAGCCCCATGGCTGGTGCTTCCAAGGGGGCTGAGCTGATGAGCAGAGGAACTTCACCTTCCCCCAGGGAATGCCAGCTGCTTTCTCCATGACTCCAGCGATGCCACATCCTGACACAGCAGGATGCAGCGCTGCAGCTGCGGCCCTGCCCAGGACCATGCACCGAGGCAGCCACATCCCTCACCCGCTCCATCAGCACGATGTGCTGTTCCCCTGAGCAGCCATGCCTGAAATTCCGCACCAAGACCTAGGCACAGCCAGGGAGCACCCTGAGGTGGTAGACGCTGTACTCTGCAAACGTCATCTGTGTCCCCACGTGCTCCTCACACCCCAAACACTGCTCACGCCGAGTGCTGCCCGTGCCTCGCCTGCAACCCAGCACCTAGACGAAAAGGGGGATTTCTGCCTTGCCGCAGGGCTAGCTGGAAAACCTGAAGCAGGTATGTTCCCCCCAAGGTGCGGGGGAGCATTGTGAAGAGCTGCAGCTATACAGCTTCACAAAGGCTAACGGAAGGCAAAAGACCGCAGTGTTTCCTGCCAATCCAGATAGAAAGGATACTAAGGCCACTGGCACTGCTTGGCAGCCTGCCATGAGAAATAACTCTTCAAAAATAGAAGCGTGCTAATCTCAGGAACCTGCTGGTATTGTCAATGACATTAATGAAGTGTTCCGAAAACCAGAACAAATGCCTTGGCTTTTTGGGGCTGTGCCGCCCCTTGTAATTTTCCACAACAGCCACAGAGGAGCGGTCCAGCAGCGGCAGGGCACTGCTTTTCATGCTGCTCCTGCACGCAGCCCCCCAAGAACAGCGGTGTGGGGCCGGCTCTGCCGGGCTCCCAGCAAGCTCTGCACCTGCGCAGGAAAGCCTGGCCAGCCCTCGGCGCCCAGGGAAGAGGCTCCCAGGAGCAATTTCCTGCGAAGCAAAACCCATTAAGCATATGCAATGGCAACAGTGCCCGGGGGAGGTGGAAGCGCACTGTGTTCCTCTCTCCTCTTGCCTTTGAGCCTTGTCTCAAGCCCCCTCTGTGTTCTTTTTCACTCCCTGAGGTCCCTCTCCAGCTCCTGCCTCCTCCTCCTCTCCTTTACCCCCCCACGCATCTCCAGCTCTCCACACCAGTCTTTGGTCTCAGACAAACCACGCAATGATGTGCAGCCTGGAAGAGGTCCTAAAGTTTATTCACTGAGATGTTACACCGTTTACAGGTAAGTGGAGGCACTTCAGGACCCCTTCAAATGAGGGAGTACCACACTGAAGGCTGACGTGCTCCCCAAGAGCCTCCATACTCCCCCTCTCCCTTCCTGCTGTGCTCCCCATCGTCTCTTCCCACCTCTCAGCTCCTGCCCAAGCAGACCCAAAGGGATTGCCGCGGCTGCCACCCCCCCGCCTCGCTCAGCGCAGCTGGCTGCCTTCCCAGGCACACTGCTCCCACGGCTACCGTGGGTGGCAGCTTCTCCGAGGCTGGCTGCTTTTCTTGCTCCTTGGCAACAAGTGGTGGGGAGAAGGCGGCAGATGCAACTTTACTTCTTCTCCCTGTCTCTCATTGTCCCAACAAATTCATGAGAACATATCGTAGAAATGGGAACAGCCACAGCTCCATCCACTGCAGCCAGGGCCCACAGGACGGCAAATTTGTCCCTGGAAGAAGGGCTCTGAATTTCTAGATGGTACGTGTTGAGCACTGGGCTCAGGCTGGCAGCCAGAGAACAGACGTGCACGCAACCTGCTGGTCTCTTCCCTTTCTGATCTCTGTGAACCACAGCCTTTAAACACACGCAGACTCAAGCCTAACTCCGCTTGCCGGGCTTTCCAGCTGAGGAATAAGCAGGTCACTCTGTGAAGGAGACGGCAGCAGAAGGCAGGGCACTAACTCTGGCAGCCCGCCCCTGCCCAGCCCGCCGCAGTGCCACAGGACCCCTTGGGGCACTGACCGCTCCCGCACGAGGCAAGTCCCGCACCCGCGCAGGCAGTCCCCAGCACTCACGCTGCCCGAAGTGGCACAGCCAAGTGTCTGTCCATCTTCTCCTCTGCTATGCCTTCTTGGCAGCTTTCTTGCTGCTCCCTTCCTTACGCAGCAATCAGTAATACTTCATTTGCATTGCCTCTGCCAACCATGACATCCACTCTTCTCGTGTGCTCAAATCTAGGACACGGTAGCTCAACCTGAACTCCACTTTGAATCTCGCTTGACTTGTGGTTTTGCCTGGCAGATACAACAGAAAGTCACTTAGACACCTAGTTTGATCTCACAGGCCAAATAAGCTTCTCGCTACCTACAACTTAAAGCAGTTACAGTAGGACCTGCACAAAAACAATGGCGTAAGCTCAGTGCCCCCTCTCCTGGCTGCGGACAAGCAGTGCACGCACAGGCCCTCCCAGGCCATGGCCTTCCCATGGTCATCGTTTCAAACTCCCCTAGGAACTACTGGGAAAACCCAACATGTGGCCACCACCCAGCAGCAAAGAGGTTAGTGCAGACCCCGGCAGAAAAGGAGCAGGATGGTGTCTCTAAAACCGCATAACACCAGCAGGGTACAGAGCTCAGACCTGACCGTCTGTCTAACAAGGGTGGTATCAATGACGATACTGAGAGCGCGACTTGAAGCTTCCAGCTTCGTTGACCCTGATTCACTGCAGAAGTATCTTAGTGCTGGAGAGATCGGACTGATTTGTGCACATGGGATCAGAGGACACGATAAACTAGATAAAAACTCAACATGCTAGTATGCTGTATGTTTAGCTCCAGCCCAGCCACGGTAGGTTGGCATCCTGTCCATAGCAATGTGCACATGACGTTAATGGGTTCACACAATCCCCAGTGTCCTGCTGACACTACATCAGGTTTAGTTTCAGGACAAAGGCCATCAGGCTGTTCCCACACCCAAAAGCCCCCTAGGCCTAGATGTAAGAAGCAGCTCTCAGCAACACTGTAGTAGAAGATACAATTCGGTGCAAGTACTCAGATGGTCTTCACCCAGGAGACACTTTCAAGGGAAGCTCAAACTGGCACAGTTTCTTTCAAAAGCAGCATCTGGCTGCCCCAGACTTCAATCACCTTGTCTTGTCAGCAGAAAACACAGAAAAGCATCTTGTACCCACTAGAGTTCAGCTCCCAAAGCCAGTCTTGCAAAGCAAAGCCATCAGACGTAAGTTGGAAGTGTGGATGACCTTTCCCCAATTAATCGCTCGTGTGACATGATGAAACCAGGGCAATCTGTCATCCTTCCACCGGTTTTTGCACAAAGTCCCACTGACAGTTCTGCTCAGCATTTAGTGCTCAGGCTGCCGTCCACTCTAGTGAAAGCATTTCCGAGCAGGTAAGATCAGGAAACAGAGGAGAAACGTGGGCTTAGAACTGCACGCTTGGCCACTCTCTGCAGGGCCACGTGGCTGTTCGGGTAGGAGAGAAGGGCAGAGAGTGGGAAAGCACTCACTTATTCTTCTAAGTTACCAGATATGTGGCAGTCTTGAAGCTTAGCAGTAAGGGTTCAATGGGACTGATCAAGAAAACCAGAATGATTTCTGAAACAAGGAATCTTTCAGCTGACAAGCACTTACCAAGTAAGCATCTGAGCAGTGGCTGGCAGGTGCAGCAGAGCTGCGAAAATCTGGCTGGCATATCTGCTACAACAAAGACACTGCCTACAATCCAGAGCACAAAACACGCTTTTAATAAGGGAGTGTTACCTTCACTTGTCAGAAAAGGAAACTGAGCTTTGAGTTGTCTCCTGCCAGGCAGAGGCAGTGCTAGATGAAGTTTTTTAAATAAAACTACGAACTCCTGAGCCATATGCTGTGCTACCAGACAGTGCGTTTTATAAAAAGCACATCTGGGGACAGAAGCAGCTGTGTGAAGAAAGCGTTCACGCTGTGCCTCCGCTGAATTACATCACATCTCTGTTAAGCAGCTGGTTCAATTAAAATTTTGAATGAAGCTCTTGTAACAGCTGTCACCAAAAAATGGGTAGAAAAATCACTGATCGAGATCAGAAAGGCTTGTGCTCCTAACTCAGTTAGGTGCCACTGTTCCTCTCAAAAATAACACGCAGTATTACAGCATGTCAGTTCTCAAAACGTTTCTTGCTGCTGCTCCTCCTAGTTGCTGCCGGTCCAAATGACGCCACCCACCTATTGCTTCCAGGCTGGCAGAAACAATCAACCGCTTCATTCTGCTGACCAAAAATAAATCAATGCTGGGGGACATTGTTCAGAGCAAAGGAGGCCAAGAAAGAAACATGAACGTTCTGTGAAAGAGTAATTTAGATAGGCAAGAAAGTGCGTGTGTGCTGGTTGCAGAGCTCTTTGTATTTAACTGGGGGTCGACCCTCCACAGCCGCCTCACCTGCTTGAAAAAAGAACACATAGAAGCGATGAACAAGAGGAACTGAGAGTTCTGCGATGAACAAGAGGAACTCAGAGTTCTACGACATGTTAATGTAAAACTTAGGTGAGGAAAATTTTTCAGTTTCACTAACCATTCCAACAGGGAAGCTGAACTGACCGTGTCTTCCGCTGTGTCAGTGAATGTCCAGCTCTAACTTTGTTCATCATATGTTGCAGCCAGGCACAGAACAGACTACCGAGGGAGGCTGTGGGTTCTCCTGCAGAGGTGGCTTCTAAAGGCCTGGCTGGACAAACATCATCCTGAGATGGATTAGACGGGGCTAATCATAGACTCATAGAGCATCTCAAGTTGGAAGGGTCCCATAAGTATCATGGAGTCCAACTCCTCGCTTTAGGGGAAGGACTAGGCCAGGTCAGCTCATACCTCTTTTCAAAAACATGCCATTAAAACCCAAACAAATATGTGAATGCATAACTAACCAGCATCTCAAATTTTGCCTATTTTTTATTTGATTGCAATGAAAACCATTGTGGCAATACTATAAAATGTGTCTATGGACTGCTTTCTCACAAACATCAGTAGTCCTCCAGTTTAAAAGCTGAGGGACATGGGGAGAAATTACACTTAGAAGTCCTTTTCAGACCTCTTTTGTATAGTTCTGTAATGGGGATTTATTGTGCCATTCTGAAAATATACAAGTTCAAACTCCTCCAACTGATAGCTTGCCACAGTGCAATCATAAAGAACAGTTTGTGTTCATAAAAAGTACACAGCACTCTGTTGTTGTATTTCTGGACAGAAAAGAAGTATTCCAGCCAGCGGGGAGGGGGGGGAAGGCAAAAAAAAATCAACAGAATATCCAATCTACTAATGAAATACTGCAATTTAAAATTACAGGATCAAATTTTTTAAGGGTCTTATTGGTGTTTATTCCTAAACATTCAGGGTTACTAAAAGTGACATTGCTTACTTACAAAAAGCCAGTGACATTGAGGACTACTTCAGGGATTTTTTTCTCCCCACTCTGAAATAACGATTTTGGTTATAAACCAACTGGATCTCAAAACCGCCATCTCATTAAAATAATCCTTCCAATTCAAAAACACTTCTCATCACAGATGGACTTAGACTTGCTTCCCTTGCAGCTGAAGCACTGGACGCAGCTTTGACATGCTCCATGAAGTCTATGCTACAGCGCTTGGAGCAGCAGGGTATGAATACAGACACAGCCAATTTCCACCCACTACCCACCACTCGACAACAGTCGAGATAACATGGAATCACCTCCATCCATCTCATGTTTCAAAAAAAATGCAATTTATAAAATCAATAGCTTATCAATTCGTTGGCAGTGTCTCTTCGACAACTTGAGCAAACAGCTATTACCCACATGGGATAAGTCAGACAGGAAATACTTCTACACTCGCCTGACTGCACAAAGGTAGCTCCTGACCACGTTACCTGTAAGAGAAGAGGAATGATGTAAGCAGGACTGCATCATCTATCATGGCCACAGGTTTGTGAAGACCTGCACTTTCCAATCTATGACTAATTTTTCTGCTGTGGGGCAATTAACAACAGACATTTTACATTAAGAGCATCTCCTTACAAAGTATTTATTCAACATAAAAATCCAGAAACAGACAATAGACAAAAGCTTCATAAAAATGCATAGGCTATTATGTGCTATTAAGTCATTAAGTGCAGCAGCATTTGATCTTGCCCTTACTTGAAATACTTTGTCAGGCACAGCTTCCAATTAGTCTCCTGTGGCAAGACAGCTGGCCCTGGGCAGCTGAGGCAAAGATGCCAAGGTGCTTGTGAAGCCAGCACACTGTCCCCTCTCACCACCTCCAGAGGCAGAGCTTTCACTCCTCTGGCCAAGGAGTGGCCATGCACCCTTTGTACTTGAGGTTTCCAGTTTGAAGAATCCAATATCCAGGTGCATCTGCAAGTCCAGTAACAAGTCCTCCAAGATTTGGACCTTGCTGTCACCTCCCAGTGATTCCCACAGCAGAGGAAGCGCTCAGTATCATTACAATCTGGCTCCTCTGCCTAGGTACTCCACAAGGTTCACTTATAGATGCTCAGAAGCACCCATGAGATGTCCAATACCTGCTTCCAAAGGATGATCATCCTGATGACCATGGGAACTACATCCTACAGAGACAACCATCTGTCTTCTGTCTCCAATCCAACGGGACTTCAGATAATCTAGGTTTAAGGGCATCCACACGGGATGAAACCACTGTGCTGTTTGACAAGTTCCAACTCCACTCACTCGTACTGGCAAGAATGACATTTACTAGGATCATTTAGTTAGGATCATTTAGACAGATCAGAAGGAAGAAAACTCAGTTCATTTGCTCTGTCCCTTCTATTAACCAAATTTAGTAATCAGAAGTTCTCCTGGGAAAACAGATGGCTCAGAGGTTGATAATGGGGGAGAGGTTCCATCGAAGTTGCTGCTTCTGATCCAGTCCAGACTCTTTGTTGCCTTCTGTTGCCTCCTCTGTAAAATACATGGAGGAGCTTAACAGCCATCATAGAGACACATCCATTGTGTCTCACATCAAACGAGAACACTTTCCACCCCGTGCAGCATCAACCCCACACGGGCCGAAAGGGAGAGAGAGGATGAGGCAGCATGTGAGACTTGCCCAGCCACTTCGCTTGCTACATGAGTTAAGAGGAGGTATTTTTCACCGGGGTGCTAACACTGTGTACAAAAGTCAGCAAAGAAAAACATTCCTGCCTCACAAAGAGTACCTGTTCCACCTCAATGTATAAGAAGTGGGAAAAATTCAATGCAATTTGTACCATGTTTTTTTCCACATCGTTGGGGCTGTCCAAAGAATGGGGAACCTGGAAACAGCTGTTCCCAGGAGGTTAGAATGGGAAGGGCAAGATGAAATACAAAGAATTACACTTTTTTCCAAACAGATCCAGTATTGTAAATATAAATTTGGAAGATAAAGAATAATAAATATTCATTACCCATTTAGAAAATCATCTCATACCCTTTAGCCACCTAGAAACACTTTAACTGCAAATCCTCAGGAGTGGTATGAGTAAGCTGTAAAGCTGTCCAGTGATGTGATGCGATATATTTTTTATACTCTTGCCATCTGCCTTTAAAATTTGCACTAATCTAATCCAAAGATGTTATAGAGAAGAACTTCCATTAATGGACAGGGAGCCTGTCCTTCCCCAAAGCTGATTAATCTTTCTCTTCTGCGACAGGCAGGCTGTAAATCTCTCGGTGTCCGCCACAGTAGCTGCATGTTCTTCAGGCTTTTAACCATCCATATCCGTGAACTTTCTTTTTCCATAATTCTGGACCAGACTGGAAGCTGTGATTTGAGAAGCCTGTCCCTTTTCCCAGCACTGGAAGTCATTCAGCCCCTTCTGGCCAGCTTGAAATAAGGCTCGCTCCAATTCATCCAGCCGAGCCACCAGAGCTGACGTGTCTTCGTTGTAGGCATTCTGAGAGGAGTCCATGATACGACGAAAACGGCTAATAAATGTCTAAAGAGGATAAGCAGAATTACTGACAGGTAACACCGGCGCTTCTTCAGCTCAAATGCTAGAGGCCTGAGCTTTCAAGGCTGCAAAGCCAAAGGTGTAGGCTCTAGTTCACAACTAGTCAAGGGTCTGCAAACGGTGCAGCACCTATTAACCTTGGATACAAAGACAAACCATTTCCTGCCTGAGCTGGGAGAGCAAGTGCCTGATATACTAGATGGGAAGCAAGCACAGAATTAGATTTTGGCCTCTTCCCTATGACAGGCTTGAGCAGACCACAGGGTATAACACAATTACGATCTATTCCATCTCACTTCACAAGCAATCATTGCTTTAGAGCGGGTGGAATGAATCTCATGCCACAGCGGCTGCTGCAGGAACGTACTAGCTGCAACTTGTGAAAGGCCTGGAAGTTAAACCAAACCTCCACTGTAAAACATTCAGTATGCTGAAAAAACACGTAAGCATAAAAAAAGTCAAAAAACCAAATCTACAATTAATAAATAATATTTTAAAAAGCTAAGCAACAAGACATATTTAAGGATTTTTACTTCCCTCCTTATCTTTGATTTTGGGAGTAAAAAAAAAAGGGGGGGGTCAAAATTCTTTGAACGCTGTGTTGTTATTTCAGAGGCTGATTTTAGAATCATCAGAACTGCAAATTTTACAGATTTACTTATAGAATAAATATATTATAAATTAATAACTCTCATTTTGGTTTTGTCACCAAATAGTTATACTTCACATTTATAGTTCCTTTTTTGGTGTTTTGTTTATTTTTTAAGTCAGCACAACGCTCCTCTTGTTTGCTTTTAATAAAAAGAAAGCATACTTTGTGTGCTTTGATTTCTCTGTCAACAAGTGATGTGTCCTAATGTGGCTTTTTTCCTAAGATGTCCATTAACAGAAAGAGAAAAGACAAGGAAAGGTGTGGTCACCTCCTCAATGCAGAAAGCAAGCTTTCAGTGGACAACTCCAAGAAAGCAACAGTGCTTTAAAGCCTCTCTGCATCAGCCTTCATTTAAGGAATAAAGGGGAAAAAAAAAAAAAAAAAAGAAGAAAAAAAAGCCCATAGCAATCACCCCAGACTACATAGAGAGCTGGCTGAAGAAATCTCAGAGCTGTCAGTGGTTATCTTTAAAAGCTCAACGAGCACAGGAGTCTGGAAACTGGCAAAGATGGTATCTATCTTTTAAAAGAGAAAGGGGAGATGGAGAGGGAGGAAGGAAGAGCCAGGGAATTATAAATCCATCGGTATCAATTCCTGGAAACATACTGGAACAAATAAACTATACATAAACTCCTGCAAGAAAACAGAGAAAAGAGTAACAGCCAACATGGACTTGCCAAGAACAAACTGGGAGACCAGCCTGGTTTCCTACGATGGCAGGATACGAGGCCTTACAGCAGGAGGAAAAGCAGCAGAGGTATCTGTCACAGGGCACTCCTGCAAGGTTTAGCTACACCACCCGTAGGTGGTCCGTAAAGACAATTATCCATAGCTCCTGTCCGGAGGGAAGAACATACTGAGTGGAGTTCAACAGGGGTCTATTTGGAACTGAGTACTGTTTGCTATATTAATTAATAAGCTTACTAAAGGAACAGAAGTTATACTTATTAAATTAGCAAATAACATGCAGGAGAAGGGATGACTGCAAGCATGTTGGGGAGTAAACTCTTAACTCATAATGATCCTGACAAATCAAAAAGATGGTGTGAAAACAACAGGATGTAATTCAGCTGGGAGTAATGTAAGGTTTTACATTAAGGCAGAAATAGGGAACTGTACAAATGCAGGAAGAGGAATGATTGTCTACCTATGTTATCTGTACCATCTTACTGTGGACAGCAAAACAAATGCATAACAATGTCACTCTACGGTTAAAAACAAGATGCTGCACCACGATGAGCAAACAACATCATGGCCTATAAAATTCACAAAGTCATCTTCTTGTTTTCATCAGCGCAAGTCCTGAGGAGGAGGCTGTATGCTGGTCAGGGCACTGCACGTCACAGTGGATGCAGATCAACTGGAAAGATCCCAGTGGTGCACAACAAGGATAATCACAAGTTAGAAAGCATGACCCACAAAGAGATACCAAATAAATTGTGACTGCTGCAGGAAGGAAGGGAATAATCTGTCCTCAGAGTTTACTTTGTATGAGACAAAGAGAACAGAGCTTGTATTGCTGCGAATGAGCTTTAGTTTAGATGTCAGAGGAAATCTTCTAAGAATAGGATGGCGAAGCACTGAAACAGATTGCCCAGAGCAGTGTGAAGTCTCGTCATTACAGAGCTTTAAAAACCGGGTAGAAAACAGAAATAAAAGAGGGTGAATTAATTGTGCCTTGCAGCACAGTCATGATTAAATAATTGTATGTCTCCTCTAGTCCTGTTTTACAGGATTTTATGAAATACCATAGTCACAGTGTGGAAATTCCAAACTAAAATTACACTCCTGGATGCCAACCTGAGGCTTCCATCACTAGACTGTGCAGTTGCCAAAAGGGTCACCCTACGACTTGAGCTAGAAATCTATATTCAATCCAGAAGTCATTTGGATTAACCCAGGATATTTTTCCTGAAGACTGCTGAGCAGCTGGGAGCAAGAGAAAGGTGGAAAAACGTAACCCCAAATTTCAAGATGTACTTCAGATACTTGCCTGCAGGATAGTCTGAGCTATCTCAGGATTCTCTGGATTGTCAAAATTCAGGAGCTGGGAGCCAAATCCGTAGTAGTACGGCCCCATTTTATGCAGATCAACCACATTGGCATCAGCGCTGAACACCGTCCTCCAGGCTTCCTTGTAAATCTTTGGCAGTTCCACAGAAATGATTCTTCTTTTGCTGTCGTGTAGACCTTTAGCAAGCCACAGAGGTATTTCCAGCTTCGATCCCTGCGTGAATGAGAAAAACCAAAAGTTGTCCTTGCCACGAGAATACACGTATTGTCATGCAGTGAACAGGCAGTGAACTTTATTAATGAAGATCCAGTGTTACAAAAAGTCAATTTTGTTTTCAGAACACTCTACTGCAATAGAAAACGGACGCACTTTAGAGGCATTAATTATGACTGCAAGACTCTGAAAGTGGATTTTTTTATTGATGTTCCATTGTCAGATTATTGAACATCAAAAGAAAAAAAAACAAAACCCAACCATGCAAAATGCATACAATGAAAGTAAAAATAACTTTTTAATGAGTGGCTAGAAGCATGAGTTGTCCAGCAGTGACCCCAAAGCCAGAGGGCCGCTGCGGCCCGGGACGCAAGAGAAGAGGCCCGCGGCGCGCGAACGAGCCCACGCGGGAACCGGAGCCCACGCGGGAACCACCATCACGCCCCGCCCCCGCGCGGTGGCTGCTGGGAGTTGTAGTTCCTCCCCCTCCGCCCGCCGGTTACCTCAGGGATGGAGTCGCCGGTGCCGGCCCCCTGGCCCAGCGCGAAGGCCAGGCGCGGCAGGGTGCTCTCGGCGCGGCCCGGCAGCTTCTCCTGCGACATCAGGATGTCGTCCAGCGACAGGAAGTTCTCCTCCAGGCCCAGCCCGGGGCCCACAGGGAAATACGCCTCGGACATGGCCGGGCCAGCGGGCACCGGAGCAGCACCGGCGCCTCGGGGTTACCTCGGGGCTCCCGCGGCGGCTCCCCACAGCCAGTCAAGCCCCTCCCGCCGCCGCCGCACAGCGCAGAGTCGCGCATGCGCCCTGGCACCGCCCGCCCGTCGGTGGCGCAGCCCCGCCCCGCGCCCGGCGGTGGGACCGGGGCGGCCCCGGGGCCCCAGGCGGGGTCCGGCGGCGGGGTTTTCCGTCGCAGCTGCACCGGCACCGCGGCGGGTGTTCTCCGCCCCCAGGGTATCGCTGGGGGGGCCGCGGCCGCGCTGGCCCTGCCGCCCGGAGGCCCCAGGGCCCGGTCAGGCGTGCCGCCGACCTGAGGGGAGGCCGGGCCTCAGGCGGCGGCTGCGAGCTGCCGAGCCCCGGGCTAGGCGCAGCCTTGTCCTGCCCATGCCGGCCTCGCCTCCGTTCGCCACGCCGGCGGTTGGCCACCGCCAGCAGCCTGTACAGCAAGGGACAGCCGTGGCAGCAGCTCCGGCTCTCTTCCAGACTGGGCCCGGGGCAGTGCCTTGCGGCTGCCACCCCCCCAGCCTGCCCGCCTCAGCCTATGTAGAGGCAGACCGCTGTAAAAGAGATATCTTGAAGGCGTATCTCATCCAAATACGCGCACCAGGCTGAAGTTGCGGCAGTGCGACCAGGGTGATTGCTCCCTGACAGCAGCCCGTTCAAGTCACGGCCGGCGCTGGAGGCTGACAAAGTCCGTCTTCCGGCAGGACCTCGGGGCAGAGCAGCCGCAATGACCTGCTGCAGTATCTGGCCCCTCAGAACAGCTGTTGGGGCGTCTGGAGGAATTGCCCTGCAGTTTAAATACGTTCATCTTGAACCTGCCAGTTAGCCGCATGAAAAGCCAAGGGAATGCTGCTCATGGAGTTAATTATCCCTGTGTTTCTTTTTGGCAATTAAGGACGGGGGTCATCTTGCAGAGTACGTGATCAGACTGATGGATGCAGCTGTGCTGAGTTGGCAGAAGCGGGTGTTAATGAGCTATGTACACCATAGATTGCAAAGTGAGGCTACATCCTGTCGTGGTTTAACCCATCCAGCAGCTACAACCGCCGCACAGCCATTGGCTCACCCCCCACAGTGGGATGGGGGAGAGAATTGAAAAGAAATAAAAGGTAAAACTTGTGGGTCAGGATAAAGAGAGTTTAATAAAACAGAAAAGGAAGATAGTAATAGTAGTAATAATAATAATAATATAAATAGAATATACAAACAAGTGATGCACGGCACAATTGCTCACCACCCAGAGCTGATGCTCAGCAAGTTCCCCAGCTGCTCCACTTCCCAGCCCACCCCCAGTTCTATAGGGAGCATGACATCATATGGTATGGACTATCCCTTTGGCCGGTCTGGGTCAACTGTCCTGGCCGTGTCCCCTCCCAGCTTCCTGCCTTCTCCTTGGCAGGGCAGTGTGAGAAGCTGAAAAGTCCTTCACTGCTGGGCAACAGCTAAAAGATTAGTGTGTTATCAACATTATTCTCATCCTAAATCCAAACCACAGCACTGTGCCACCCGCTGGGAAGAAAATTAACTCTATCCCTGCTGACACCAGGACGCATCCCAAAGTAATTTATTTTAGTGCTATAAAATAAGTAATGAAGTCATATTTTGATGGCAGAATTAAATACCCTGTGTTAAATTCTGGGTTTGATTGTATAAGCATAAAAACAATGGTTACCCCCATTTTTGTCTGAGTTTTGCTTCAATATTAGAACCTGACCTTGTGCTTTTTTTTTTTTTCTCATTGTTTTGTTGTTTCAAAATTAGGTCATTTTTCACCCCATTAAAGTTTTCTTGCTATTCCCTAAGCTGTATATGCTGAAGACATTACTCTTCCTGTATACAGTGGTCTATAAAATAACATTTAAATAATCTAGTAAATATTTCAGTCTTTGTTCTGCTGAGGAAGAATAAACTATTGAGCAGGGTTGAAACTTGGACACCTGACAAAGTCCCTGAAAAATAATTACAGAGTTATTTATGGGGGGTTTGATGATTTGTTTAATGGCATTTTCAGTCCATGACTAAGGCATAAGCCAATGCCTCTTCAATTATCTTTTAATTCTTATGACCTCAGTGTTCTTCGTGCTGCTGTTTGCTCAAGCTGGATCCGTTGTGATTTGATACTGTTTTGTCTTAGTTAATTAGCATGCTGGTACTTTAATATCTTGATCAAAGTTAAATCCATGCAAAAATAATCAAATTTGCACCAGTTTATTAAATCTTGTCCTATTTTATTTTGTACTAAGAAAAATAAAGCACAGGCAGTGGAGACTGAAACCTTAGGGTGATGTACTTCCGTCACATCCGCATCCCTTAGGTACCATGGCAGTATATGCTATAAAAATCCAGCCAACAAAGAAGTGGCAAGCTTTTGTGAACTATGGCGTGCAGGGTTTGTGAAAAATCTAAATGCCATTAATTTGTTAGACAAGTATCAGAAATGGAGACCCAGGAGCAGAAGAAATGTATGCACATGTGTTTGTCAATGTGACGCCCGTACACTGCTGATTTTAGAATGTCCCCTTTTCTCATTAGTCAGGTACATTAAATCCTGACAACAGCTATAAGGGAAATGCATGCTGCTGGAAAGAGATTTAATGTAAAAGGTCATTTCTTGTAAGATGCTGAATTTTTATCTGTGATACCGAAAACAGATTTTATATTGGAGTTAGCAATGTTAACTATTGTCCTGTGTTGGTTTTGTGGATTTTTTAATGAGAGATGAAGTCTTTCTGTAAGGAAAAGAAATCCTTCTATCTATGCACATATTCCAAATGAGTTACAGAGCAATTTCCAAAAGCTCTTTCTAAAGGGCAGTTCTGATAAAATTGTAATTTGCTGAATTGGATTAGTAAAAATATTCCCTGCTTAATCAGGTTTAGGCAACAAATCTCTATGCTAAATATAAAAGCTTACACTGTGAGCAAGAAGAGAGAACTACGCAAATGGAATATGCTCTTTTTCTAGGGTGCAGAAGTAAGACATCTGGAAAAAAGAAGAAAGAAAAGCACTGTTTCCCTGTGTTCCAACATGCCTCAGACCATAGCATGTTATACTGAAATAAGGCACAGAGGTGCAGAAAGCCTAAGGTACTGGGCAAAGCTGAAAGAAAACAAAGGGGAAGATGTTTACACTCACTGTAAAATCAGTTCAAGACTTGTTCTTTTGTGAGAATTTTAAAGAATGATGGGTTTGGCAACCAAAATTGTCACTCTTTTTTGTAGTATGTTTGCCTTCTCAGCCTGAGAAAGTTACTAGACAGGTTGTTATTCTTGAACACTTGTGTGTGAATCTTAGTATAAAAATATGCATAATGAGCCCAGCATCCAAAACCAGGTTATATTTTCATAAATATGTTTTTGAGACCTTTCTCAAAGAAAGGGAATGTCCTGTGTCATAACTGAGCCTGTTTGTACTTGGAGGATCTGCAAACTGGAGACTTCATTCTCCTCCTGCATTTGTGTAAAGTCAAAACCCTTTATGTCACATGGAGCTGCACTAGCAGAAGTAGTCTGAGGGGGAATCAGATCCTGTAGCTTTACAAAGAATAGCAGAATCCCTCAGTAACCAGAGTAAAGAAAGGAGCGAAAGTGTGTAAGAAGGGAAACAGATGTTGAGAGAAGGTGGTGGTGGAGCAAAAGAGGTGGGAGGTGAAAGCATATGCCAAAACCTGAGTAATGACAGAGCAGAGTATTACAGAAGTTAAGTTTGTGCTGTGATGGTTAAAACCCAAATTACTTCCAGGTATGGTAGATAAATTGGGAGGATTGCAAAGTATGGGAAAGAATGAAAACTTAGAAATCAAGGGACAGCTGTTACATCCCATCTACATACTTGTTAAATCTTGAATACCACAAAATTCAGCCACTTTAATATCTCAGATAAATTCAGGGAAGCAAAATTTTGTTACGTCCTTCTTCTAGGGACTTTGATCAAAGCAGGCTGATGTCTATGTGTATTGCACACTTGCTGAAATGCGTCATGACAGCATGTGTATGTGACATTATGACAGAGTCAGCTGATACTGCCATCGTGAGTAACTTAAATAACATTAAATACATGAAGTAAGGCAACTGAAAAAGCTGCAGGATGATGGGAGCAGGAAGTACCGCTCCCCGTGACTTCTCCTTATCATACTTTTTAAGGTCAAAGTGAGAGATGAATCATCAGTCTCTACGTGTTGGACTAAACCACCGCACAAACTAAGGTTGATATTGAGCCTTTGTCCCCTCTCACATAGAATCTCAGTTACCATACAGGATTATAGTATGACTTAGTTTTCTTACTTGTGTTTGTCATCAAGTAATCAGAAACACTGGAAGGGTTTTGGGCTGTCCTAAGATCCCTGGATGAGATGGCTCCCTTAGTGGAGCCAGAAGCTCACTGTCTAATCTTGGCCGAAGGATCCTGAGTGCATGAGTAAAACTCAGGCATGAGGTGTGCACACTCCTGAGAGCAGAGCCTTCTGTTTCGTGGTGTCCAGCTGATAGAAGGCAATACAGTGTAGCTCCCATCTTTCACCCGCATCCCCAGGCTTTCTGATGCTACTTAGATCATTCCTTTCCTTCCTGGAACTTTCACTCAAGAAATTTGCATTTCCTAATCAGTTAACTTGCCTGCAGCAGTGGGAGTTCTTTTTTGTAAGTAATGCCATACCGTATCTTTGATACAAGCTTTTGCAACCCCTTTGTTGTGCAAATACGGGCATATAACTCAAGTAAACCAATTGCTTCAGTAGGATTATCATAACAGAGTTAAGTGCTACATCATATGAATAAATACTTGTGGTGGGTTGACCCAGGCTGGAGGCCAGGTGCCCCCCAAAGCTGCTCCATCACTCCCCTCCTCAACTGGACAGGGGAGAGAAAATATAATGAAAGGCTCATGGGTCAAGATAAGGACAGGGAGAGATCTTTCACCAATTACTGTCACAGGCAAAACAGACTCAACTTAGAAAAAAATTCATCTAATTTATTACCAAGCAAAACAGAGTAGAGCAATGAGAGATAAAACCCAATCTTAAAACACCTCCCCCCACCCCTCCCATCTTCCCGGGCTCAGCTTCACTCCCCATTTCTCTCCCTCCTCCCTGCCAGCAGCACAGGGGGATGGGGAATGGGGGTTGTGGTCAGTTCATCACACCTTGTCTCTGCTGCTCCTTCCTTCTCAGGGGGAGGACTCCTCACACTCTACCCCTGCTCCAGCGCGGGGTCCCTCCCACAGAGGCAGTCCTCCACGAACTTGTCCAACGTGGGTCCTTCCCACAGGCTACAGTTCTTCACGAACTGCTCCAGCGTGCGTCCCTTCCACGGGGTCACAAGTCCTGCCAGCAAACCTGCTCTGGCGTGGGCTCCTCTCTCCATGGGTCCACAGGTCCTGCCAGGAGCTTGCTCCAGCGTGGGCTTCCCACGGGGTCACAGCCTCCTTTGGGTGTCTCCACCTGCTCCAGCGTGGGGTCCTCCACGGGCTGCAAGTGGAATCACTGCTCCCCACCATCCTCCATGGGCTGCAGGGGGACAGCCTGCTTCACCATGGTCTTCTCCACGGGCTGCAGGGGAATCTCTGCTCCAGCACCTGGAGTACCTCCTGCCCCTCCTTCTGCACTGACCTTGGTGTCTGCAAAGTTTCTCACATCTTCTTACTCCTCTCTCTGGCTGCAAACTCTGCCGCTTCTTTTTTTTCCCCTTCTTAACTCTGTTATCGCAGAGGCGCTACCACCATCGCTGATGGGCTCGGCCTTGGCCAGCAGTGGATCCGTCTTGCAGCCGGCTGGCATTGGCTCTGTCAAACATGGGGGAAGCTTCTAGCAGCTTCTCACAGAAGCCACCCCTGTAGCCCCCCCACTACCAAAACCTTGCTGTGCAAACCCCAAACGATACTGGTTTCCAAGAGGCAGATTCTGCAGTCCAGTACAACTTTATTTTTTGAAGGAAGAAGAGGTAGCAGCACAAGTCGGTAGTTAAACCAAGGAGATAAATCACTTTCCCGTTCAGTTTATCTGCAAATGTGACAGATTCAGCAATAGTATTAATGATACACCATATTCATATTTACATATCAAAGTATCATTCCTTTCCACATGGAGGAAGGGAGGAGGATTGTGGCACATTTTGCAGATAGGAGAACAGCCACTGAAGTGATTTAGGGTAACCAAGCATCCTATGGGAAGGGTCTTCTGGCTTCCAGCTTCTAGCCAAGGGTCTCTTAGCCAGAAGGCAGTGATGTCAGCAGGGACTCTGGCCAGCTCGTAGAATGGATTTTGAAATTTTTTAAGCGCCTACTAAAAAGGAGTATTAAAGTGATAAGATAAACCAGATGCTACAACTGGTATTGCAAACAGCATTTTTGACAACCAAAGTGAAAATAGAAGCATTTCTAGAACTCTTCGGTGTTTTTCCCAGCTGTCATTCACTGTGTGAATCTCTGTTATTATGCAGGAGTGGATTCAGCAATTTCCAACGTATTTTTAACTGTGTAGTTTTGATGGTTAGTGGAATGTCACAGTCAAATCATCAGCAGGCATTTGATGAAGGTTTCTTGTTTTAGGGAGTGGTGCCACGTTGCTAAAGCTTTTTATTATTTAGATGGGAATACTGCCAAAATTGTTGGTGTTTCTTGCATTTGGAGTTTCCTAGATGGCAATTTACTATTGTTTTTTTGTTTAGAAATGTGGGAAAATGGTAATTGTGATAACTGCCTTCAGCAAGAAATTAAGGAAATTGCTGATTCCTGCGCAGAATTGTGTATCTGCAGTAAATTCAAAAGGAGTGAGATTTCTCAAATTTTTGGTGTCTCAGGGTGGCTGTCATGATGTGAGTAGAAAACTCACATGTATTTTTGTTTCACTCACATCCACTCACATGATGTAGATGAAAGAAAATTATTGTGTTCATTCTTGAGAGGGACACCCTTTCCTACCTGTGAAGTACTCAAGCAGCTAAGCAAAACAGTGAATCCTTTCCACAGTGTAAAACATTAAACATCAGCAGTTTCCTTTTTTTTTATGTCTCACCATTCGCAGTAAATATCCTAGGGAGCTGTTGGAAATTATGCTCTTCCAATTAAGTTGCACGCACTCCAACTCTATTCAGCAAAAGACTGCTCAATGCACAAAGACAAAAAAACACCTAACAAATCAATCTTTGTGCACAGAAGAAAGCTTTTTTTTTTTTTTTAAGTAATTACGTAAAAACTAGAAACTGATAGCCTGTTTGAAAGGAAGATATGGAGGTAGGGTACCATATGAGTTTCATTTTGTAAATGATGTTGGGCTTTTTTTCTGAGCTATTCAGGGCATTTTCAGTAAAAGCAAACTAAAATTTGCAAATTTTACCCCTGTAAAGAAAAGAAAAGATTATTCTTTGCCTTTCAAATAAGCAATTGTAATATATGACTACAGATATTTTTAACATTTTTCTCTTTGTAACCTGATAATCTTTTTCTTCATTCTAGGTTCTCACTTTTGTTCATGTTACTATTAAGTAGAGTTCTATTAAGTGAGTGAGTTACTAAGAAAAAAAAAGGCAACATTGCTTATTTCTCAAGGTCTAGAATAAGAGCTAGAATTCTGAATTACAGGGAGAGTAAGTTCATATTAACTCACTTATGTGTAATCAGTAAGTTACCAAAACATGAATGCTACTGACCTCTTCACTGCCTTAATTCAGATTTCTTGTATCTGGCGCTTTTTTTTAACCCCTTTATCTGCCACTTTGTCTATACTAGTGACGCAGGATCATTAGTTGGAGAGGATGGCAGTCATCTGTATCTCATGTTTTCAACTGCCTCTGCTCTTTGAACTATGGTTTCAGTGTTATCAGCATTACTCCAGCCCTTCATCCCTCAGCAGTAGATGAGCAGAATGCTGATATTCCAGGGTTCTCAGAATCTCCCTTTGCTTTGGCAGAGTGTGAATTCTGTCTTTGACCAATAGAATCTCTGAGTACTTTCAATCTGATTGCCTCCTGGCTGCTGCTTTTCATTTCTGAACTGCGGATATCCAGTCAGATTGTCCCACATTTTTGAGGAATGATAGAATAGGAAAAGGTCCAAACTGTTTCTTCTCTGCTCACATATGGGAAGTGCAATCCAGCAGCACCTGCTGGAGCACGCTGCATCATGTCAAAAAGTAGAAAATCTTGTTCATAGCTTGTTAAGAGGTTTTTTTCATCCTTCAATGTAAAAAATGCTATAGAAATGTCATGTTACACTGAATACATGCTGAGAATTTGGCTAATATAATGATTATAGTGTGGCTAAGCACACCAAAAATTCTATGCCCTAGTGGGAAAGACTGTTAGTGTCATAACAACTAGGAGGTCCATGAGGAGCAGAGCAAACCCAGAGTTTCTTGCTTGCATTCCTGGCATCTTTGGGAGACAGAGGTAGCTACTGCAAATGAGAGAAAACTGTCTAAGAGGTGGGCTGATAGCAGTGTTTTCTGAGCTGCTGAAAGGATGCCTGTGGAGTCCTGCAGGATCCACCCACTATGGATCCCAGGTGGTGGGACCCTGCGAAGCCTGTGGGGAGAGTTTGAGGTATTAACCCTGGGAGTCAAAGAATCCTTTGGGCATGATGCAGTTCATTTTGAACATCCCATCTGGAAGAAGTCCGGTGATTCACGGTGTGGGGGAATGCAAAGAAGAGACAAGACAGGCAGCTTGCATCATCTGACAGTTAGGTGGCTTTGTAGTTCTGAGAACATCCTGTCACAGTGTATCCTCAAATCTGACAGCTTTTCTCTTTCAGGCATGGACTAGTTTTTGATCCTATAAAGTTTATCTTGGTTTTCATGAAATACCCCTGTAAGTGGCCAGCAATATATCTCATTGCTGGTAAGTCACCAGTGTGCAAGTGTCATCAGCTAAATATCCAGGAATGTTATATTCAAGAGTGACAAAACCCCGTGAGATACTTTAAAAGCAAATGTATTTTCTCTGGCCTTTGTGGCTTGTACTCAGTGGCAGGCTTTATCACAGAAAGCCAGATGTGGATTTTTGGCAGGGTTTAAACCCCTTCTAGGAGAGACTGCCTATCTTTTGATTTTCTCATTTTCTTATAATCCTGTATTTACGAGCATAGCTACTAAAATAACAGAAAAGCACATTCAGTGGAGAAGGTTTGGCAAATCCAGAGTAATCTCATTGAGATGAGTGATGGTTTTAGACCTTATTTTCAAAATATGCAGTTCAAAAATCTATCTCCTTCTCACAGAATTTCAGGGTCAAATATCTCCACGGCATAAATAGATGTAAGTCCACTACAGAAAGTACAGTTACATCTGTTCACCAATGGTGATTTTTTTTCGTTGATGGCATCTTTCGGTATTACAATTAGCAGTCCTTAAAGAGATTGAAACCTTCTTTGATTAGTGCTTCAATGCGAGTGCTTTGCTTTTCCTTTGACTAATGGTCTCCATCCTGGAGCCTCTGAGTGCATTAAGTGATGTGTCATATACATTTTAGCCTTTCCTTTATGTCCTTTCTGAGACTTGTATGCAGTGCAGAGTTGTTTCTCTGCTTCATTTCTAAATTCCCACAATTCTATGGCTTTCTAGTAGAGATGTCAGACTGGATGACAGTCGTTTTTACTCCAGGTGAAATGTGATGGGGTTTGTGGTTCCTAACGAGCTCATCCCACAGACCAAGGCTCAGCTCTGCAACAGTTCTTAGATGCCCAACTCTGTTAGGAGGTAATTATCAAGTGAAGAAGATGAAAATCTCAACTAGGTGAGACTCAGCAGAGACAGTTTGGGCCAATGGTGACAGAATGGCTGGTGAATGGGGATGCACATGGGAACTGCTTGGTGCACACAGCAGTTTGTTGCCCCGTTTCCACAAAGCGTGGAAACACAGAGATGGTTAGCATGTCTGAAATGTTAATGATGTGAAATGCATGAGTCAAACCTTGAAGATAAAGGTCTAATGGAATTGCTTAAAATTGCAGCAGGTTGTCACTAACATCCTTTGCATTCAAGCCTTTGGCTTTAAACATTAGGAATAACTGTATTACAGAGCATTCATAGAATCCCAGACTGGTTTGGGTTGGAAGGGACCTTAAAGATCATCCAGTTCCCACCCCCTGCCATGGGCAGGGACACCCTCCCCTAGCCCAGGTTGCCCAAAGCCCCATCCAACCTGGCCTTGAACACTGCCAGGGAGCCAGGGGCAGCCACAGCTTCTTGGGGCAACCTATGCCAGGGCCTCAGCACCCTCACAGGGAAGAATTTCTGCCTCACATCTCATCTCCATCTCCCCTCCTTCACCTTCAGGCCATTCCCCCTTGGTCTGTCGCTCCCTGCCCTTGTCACCAGTCCCTCTCCAGCTTTCCTGGAGCCCCTTCAGGGACTGGAAGGGGCTCTAAGGTCTCCTCTGGAGCCTTCTCTTCTCCCGGCTGAACAACCCCAACTCTCTCAGCCTGAGGTCTCCATAGCAGAGGTGCTCCAGCCCTCAGATCATCTCTGTGGCCTCCTCTGGACTCTCTCCAACAGGTCCGTGTCCTTCTTGTGCTGGGGACCCCAGAGCTGGAAGCAGCACTGCAGGGGCGTCTCACCAGAGTGCAGCAGAGGGGTAGAATCTCCTCCCTCAACCTGCTGCTCATGCTGCTGGGGATGCAGCCCAGGACATGGTTGGCTTTCTGGGCTGCCAGCGCACATTGCCGGCTCATGTTGAGCTTTTCATCAATCAACACCCCCAAGTCCTTCTCCTCAGGGCTACTCTGAATCCATTCTCCGCACAGCCTGTAGTTGTGCTTGGGATTGCCCTGACCCATGTGCAGGACCTTGCACTTGGCCTTGTTGAACTTCATGGTTCACATGGGCCCGCCTCTCCAGCCTGTCCAAGTCCCTCTGGATGGTATCCCTTCCCTCCAGCGTGTCAACCCCACCACACAGCTTGGTGTTGTCGGCAAACTTGGGTGCACTCAATCTCACTGTCCATGTCGCTGACAATTCTACTGGGCCTGGCTGGGATGGAGTTAATTTTCTTCATAGCAGCCTGTATGGTTGTGTTGGATTTGTGTGGCAAGGTTTTGGTAGCAGGGGGTCTACAGGGGTGGCTTCTGTGAGAAGCTGCTAGAAGCTTCCCCTGTGTCTGATAGAGCCAATGCCAGCCGGCTCCAAGACGGACCCGCCGCTGGCCAAGGCCAAGCCAATCAGCACCTCTGTGGTAACATATTTAAGAAGGAAAAAAAACAGTTAGAGAGAGCTTTTGCAGCCGGAGAGAGGAGTGAGAAGATGTAAGAAACTCTGCAGAAACCAAGGTCAGTGCAGATGGAGGGGGAGGAGGTGCTCCAGGTGCCAGAGCAGAGCTCCCCCTGCAGCCCATGGTGAAGGCCATGGTGAAGCAGGCTGTCCCCCTGCAGCCCATGGAGGAAGGATGAGGGGGTGTAGAGATTCCACCTGCAGCCCGTGGAGGACCCCACGCTGGAGCAGGTGGAGGCACCTGAAGGAGACTGTGGCCCGTGGGAAGCCCATGCTGGAGCAAGCTCCTGGCAGGACCTGCGGACCCGTGGAGAGGGGAGCCCACGCCAGAGCAGGTTTGCTGGCAGGACTTGTGACCCCGTGGGGGATCCATGCTGGAGCAGTTTGCTCCTGAAGGTCTGCACCCCATGGAAGAGACCACGCTGGAGCAGTTCGTGAAGGACTGTAGCCCGTGGGAAGAGACTCACATTGGAGAAGTTCGTGAAGGACTGTCTCCCGTGAGAGGGACTCCATGCTGGAGCAGGGGAACGATGAGAGGAGTCCTCCCCCTGAGGAGGAAGAAGCAGCAGAAACAACGTGTGCTGAACTGACCGTAACCCCCATTCCCCGTCCCCCTGTGCCGTTGAGGGGGGGAAGGTTGAAGCCAGGAGTGAAGTTGAGCCCGGGAAGATGGGAGGGGTGGGGGGAGGTGTTTTAAGAGTTGATTTTATTTCTCATTCCTCTACTTTGTTTTGCTTGGTAATAAATTAGATGAATTCCCTCTCTAAGTTCAGTCTGTTTTGCTCGTGACGACAATTAGTGAGTGATCTCTCCCTGTCCTTATCTCGACCCATAAGCTTTCGTTATACTTTTTCTCCCCTGTCCAGTTGAGGAGGGGAGTGAGAGAGCGGCTCTGGTGGGCACCTGGCCCCCAGCCAGGGTCAACCCACCACAATGGTGCTCTGCTTTGCATTGATGGCTAAAACAGTGTTGACAATGCACCAGTGTTTTGGCTATTGCTGAATAGTGCTTGCACAGTGGCAAGGCTTTCTCTGCTCCCTCCTCCAGCGAGTACACTGGGGGTGGGCAAGAGATGGGGAAGGGACGTGGCTGGAACAGCCCAACAAAGGGATATTCCACAGCGTATGATATTCTGCTCAGCAATAAAAGCTCAGGGAAAGGAGGTGAAAGGGGGTACATTCGTGGTCATGGCGTTTGTCTTCTCAAGCAATGGCTATGCGTGCTGAGACCCTGCTTCCTAGGCAGTGACTGGACATCTACCTGCCCATGGGAAGTAGTGAATGAATTCCTTTTTTTGCTTTTGATTTCCCTATTAAACTTGATTCATGAATCTTTTCATCTTCCTTCTGTTTTCTCCCATCCTGAAGGAGAGGGGAGTGAGTGAGAGGCTGGGTGGTCAACCCATACCAAGGACTAGAAAATAGACACTTAGCTCGTGTTCCTAATAAACATTGCTCATCTTGTTTCCCTGCATCAGGTTACATTTTTGTTGCAGAAGGTTCCTCCACTTTTAAATTTGCTCTTGCATTCAGTTTCCTTCTGAATAATTAGTTGAGGAGGTAATGGCATCATCACAGTTCGCTCTGACTGTCCACACCAAAGCAGTAAGCTATTTCTGCAAAGCTGATTAGGAATGACACCCTTAAAAACATTGATTTTAAGTTAGCATTTAGGTTTCAAAATTAATGACTCATGGAAACCCAGCCTTCTGAGGTGTCAGAGAGATGGTGTTGATTCCCTTCCCTAATTCAGCAGGCTGGTGCAAAAAGGTTTGAAGAGCCACTCCTCGACTACACAGACAACTCTACAGGAGCAGTTTAAAAAGCCCAGCTTTCTCATCTGATGCCATTGCAAGGTACCTCATCCACAGAAGGTTCCTTACGAGAGAGGTCTGACCTCCCCAGGAGGATGGCTTAGCAGCTGGCCAGGAATATGCTTTGTCTTATTTGCAGTCTCATCATTTCACTGTGTCAGTTCTAGATAACCGTTCTAGCTCCATAAATGCAACTCCCGACTTGCAGTGGCCTGATTAATGATCCCCAAAGAATTTTTAGTTTGCCATTGCTGCCAGCAAGTTCAGCCTAGCCCGGTCTCTGAGCATATGTGCCAATGGTATTGTCACACCAATGTATAACACAGGTATTTCTTAATGTTTTGTTATTTCCTTCTTTTCAGCTTCTCTTTTGCTTGCGCTTCCTGCAGTTTTTATAGAAAGGTATTTTAAAAAGGAGGGTGGACTGATTCCTTATTAATTGTGCTTGCTCTGTATAATGATGGGTATTTCTAGCAGAATCCATCCTTTTAAGCCAACTCTTTGCCACATATACACTGAGGGAAATGAAATGCCTTTAAGGCGTCATATATTTGTAAAGAACATTAGTAATGCAATGAGGTAGATCAGCTTCATACGTTCATTTGAAGATTAGGGCCTAAATTTAGATTTATTCCCCAAAGAGAAGGGTTTTGTGGCCTCAATTTCAATAGCTGTTTCAATCCAAAACTACCACGGGAGATAGTGCGATGAGGCAGCTTTGATTTGGAACCTGGGACTGAATGATGTGCTAGAAGCTAGACCCCCAGCCTTTAGTGGACATGCATGGCAGAAATTCCTTGCATGCCTGACTTTGGTCTCTGTCCAGCCCTTCTGTGAGCTCTTGATTTCACCAAATTCCCCTTGATTTATGGCATGTTACCCATAAAGCCAAGCTATCCCTGGGTAACATAATAACATCCCGTGTTACTCTTGTGTAGCTTATGAGTGAGTTTTATGCAGCATGCAAAGCATAAGGGGTCAGTTCTTGAAGGCATTCTATCTTTATATATTAAGTATAATAATGTCTGCCTCTTGTACATGTGTGTAGCCTCCGTCAGGGAAAATGGTAATGAGTTTGCATACCAAGGAGATATTAAATCCCAGTTCCCCTTCAGTAATGTATAATGTCAACAGAAGCCTTTGATGAATGCACCTTCTTCTTAATTAGATGCTTGAGCAGGAGATTATTAATCCGTTTATCTCAAATTCTAATTGTACCATGAATTGCTCGCTGGTTTATGCCTAAGTTTATGATCGTAGTTATCTTCCTAGAACCTTTAAAGAGTCATACCCATAAATGAATGTGTTTCTGGAAACTTGAGTTGTTGTATTCTTATTTGTGTTACTTTCCTCAATATGTTTGTTTGTAAATATTCTGAAACCCTCACTCCATCAGCCAGGGGTATCCTGCAACATATCAATTTGGCAATTGCAGCTATATGGCATTTCCATGGTAGTGACATCTGACCTTTAAAAAAATTAATTTTGGCACCAGTAAAAGGAACCAGCTGATTATCATGATGTTGTGGTTTAACCCAGCAAGCAGCTAAAACAACCACACAGCCGTTCACTCACCTCCCCCACAGTGGGATGAGGGAGAGAATTGAAAAGGAAAAAAAAAAAGTACACTCATGGGTTGAGATAAAGACAGTTTAATATGACAGAAAAGGAAGAAAATACTACTACTAATAATAATAATAATAACAATAATAATGATAATAGAATATACAAACAAGTGATGCACGGCACAATTGCTCACCACCCAAAGCTGATGCTCAGCAAGTTCCCCAGCTGCTCCACTTCCCAGCCCACCCCCAGTTCTATAGGGAGCATGACGCCATATGGTATGGACTATCCCTTTGGCCGGTCTGGGTCAGCTGTCCTGGCCGTGTCCCCTCCCAGCCTCTTGGTCGCCCCCCGCCTTCTCCTTGGCAGGGCAGTGTGAGAAGCTGAAAGGTCCTTCACTGCTGGGCAACAGCTAAAAGATTAGTGTGTTATCAACATTATTCTCATCCTAAATCCAAACCACAGCACTGTGCCACCCGCGGGGAAGAAAATTAACTCTGTCCCTGCTGAAACCAGGACACATGGCAAAGGCTGGTCTTTATGTACCAGAATTACTGAGTGTGGGTGATTTGGGGACCCGCCAGCTTTCAAATGCATGTTAAAACCATAAGCTTGTGTTGTGATACTAATGTATGTTACTAATGATCCTATAGATCTAAAAATCAGTCCCAGGAGATTCAGGGCAAGCCAATCCATTTGCTAAAAGGGTTGCCTGACTGACACACATTTGCCTAGATACAGCCAAGGATTCTTTTGAAAATATCCTCATAGCAGGCAGAAGCTCTTTTTTTTTTTTCCTTTGAACACGCTGAATTGGCCTAGTTGGCAATTCATGGTGTATACTGCAATGGCTCCATCTGCTGAAACAACTCATAAATCACTTGAAACTTGCAGCAAATGGGATTCTTTCTCCTATTGACTGTGCTATTAATGCCCTCTGTGTTTCTATGACTAGGGTAGGCTACTTAAGAATAGAGTGAGAACATATTGCAGTTTCTTTGTGCATATGTGTGCCCACTCAACAGAGGGACGAGATTGACAGGCATGTGGCTGACATTCAGTCGAGTGCAATAATAAATGAGAGTGAATAAAGTCACTTCCTCAGAGCGTCCCTGTTTTTATATGGGCTGTTGTGTAGGGCTTGCTGTGTGCAAGCAAAGATTTCATGGCACCATCTAAATTGTATAGTGATATCTGGGAAGAGAGAAAGGTATTAGAGTGAGGGGTTTTTTTTCTGCTGTGTTCTGTGGTTTTAAGTATCTATACTGGCTGCTGTTAAAAAAATACAAACAATCCCTACCACAGTTTCTTCCTGTTCCAAATACAGTGGCAGATGATAGCTCTTCTGGCACCTATAGGCTCAGTGTTGCCAAATGATTGCTTTTCATCAGTGTTACTGATGTCCTGGCTTACAACATGTCCTAGTTGTCCTTTTCAGTGCAGAATGCGTTTCTCATTAAGGTCCCTGTATCTCACTGCTGAATGAATTCAGACTGAGATGAGGCTGACTGCTCCCATCCTTTCAGTTCTAGGAGGACCTTTCATGGCAGACACTGTATCTATGTTGACATGCAGCTGGGCTGAGTTTAGCTCCCGGTATGTATAAAATAAAATTATACCTGCACAGCTGAGTGTCATTGCATCTCATTTTAGACAAGAGAATAATTTGTAGATGTCTATTTTGGATGCATCTGGCAGGCTGTATAAACAGAGATATCTGCTATCTGATTAGCAAACATAGAGGAGTTTCTTGCACTGTCTGCACTTAGGAAGCTATGGTAACCTGATGTGTTAGCTCCTGCTTTACTTTTTTTTTTTTTTAACTTTTATTTTCTCTCCCTTCTCTTAATTGGAGGGCTGCTGACCTTGTTTGTGTATCTCATCATTACCCTGAAACTGTTCTTCTACAACCAGGTGAATCGATGGCATAGGGAGGGGAGTGCCAAGTCTATCAGAAGAACTGCCAGGACACAAAGTCAGCAGATCCCAGAACCCTTCCGTCAGTGTGACTGGCAGCAGACGTTAAAAATTATGATCTGTTTATGTGTGGGCTGAGCTCAGAACTGGGATTTCTGCATCCTACAGTTTTCTGAACCATTCCCAGTTCTGCCAAGGATGTAGTTTGTGACTCGGACAAAGTCAGTTCTCTCTTTTTCAGTTTCCCTATCAGTTGAGAGAGCCTTTGGACCATGTAGACATCTCTTACCTCACCAAGACTGGAAGGATTAATTAATTCACTTGTACATTTCAAGGCATAAATTGCTCTGCAGGGCCAGACCCTGTGTCAGTGCATCAAAGGGAGGTTTTATGATTGACTTGTAGGGGAGGAGGACTGTGGTCCAAGTGCCTACAAATGGACAAACCCCGCAATGATGTGGCAAGTTAATGCATAAATCCCTTCCCCGCTGTCCCCCAAATCTCTGTTTGCTTTTCTTATTGACTTAATAATATTCCTGCTCCATCTTCAGGCTCAAGTTTCTCCTGAGCATTGTTTGTTCCTGCCATTCTTTCTGGCAGAGCTCTTCTGTTTGGAACAGGCACTTTGATTCGTTCTGTGCTCTTGACTTGGAACTAATAGGACTCATCCGATCTGGTGACTCAGAGTAAGTTCCTCGGCATCTCTGCCTTGTGGACTGAGTGAAGCAGAGGCTCTGCAGAAAATAGAGATGGGATCATAGAAGTAAAGATTGGGTAAAGTGTATGCACAATGTGCCTGATTCAAGCTGGATAACTAATTCAGTGTAAAAACATGCCTTTTTTGCCATGAAGGTGTAGCCTTAATGGGGAATAATGGCTAAAATTATTTCAGTTCCTCTCTGCCTTTGACAAATTTGAAAGCAGTGTTAAGCTCATGCTGAGCCTTTTTTTTAATACCACACTGCATACTTCTTTTTAGTCAAAGTCTTATTTATTCTGCTTTTTAACCTCTCTCCTCTTCTCTTCTTAGAAGATATGAATCTTTTTCAATGTAGTACATGATCTTGCAAGAAAATACTGCTTTCTGGTTATATTACTGGTATTTTGTGAGGCACATCATAATCTCAAAGGGGAGTTTTTTTCATGACAGGATCTCCTTTTAAATTAGCCCAAGAATGACAGTGTCAGATCCAGGCTTCCCATGTTGTCTGCATGTGGCAATGAAGAAGTCATTTATGCCAGAAGGCAAAGAGGTACCTAAGTGCCAAACTCACAGCTGAAACCTTAGAGACAAGAGGAAGTGATGCTGAGGAGGAGCTCATAGTCAAATGTCAAAACACAATTAAACACAATTAAGAATTCGTGCAACAGTCTGGCTGTTCCTCTGTGTCCCATTTGTAAGAAGGGGACGGCAGTGTTGTCCTAATTCCCACGCGGGTTAATAAAGTGTCGTGGTTTTACCCCAGCCGGCAGCTCAGCACCACGCAGCCGCTTGCTCACTCCTCCCCCCAGAGGGACGAGGGGGAGAATCGGAAGAGTAAAAGTGAGAAAACTCGTGGGTTGAGACAAAGACAGTTTAATAGGTAAAGCAAAAGCCACGCACACAAGCAAAGCAAGACAAGGAATTCATTCGCCGCTTCCCGTGGGCAGGCAGGTGTTCAGCCATCTCCAGGAAAGCAGGGCTCCGTCACACATAGCAGTGACTTGGGAAGACAAACACCATCGCTTCGAACGCTGCCACCCGCCCTCGCCCTCCACCCCCTGTCCTTCCTTATATGCTGAGCATGACATCATATGGTGTGGAATATCCCTTTGGTCAGCTGGGGTCAGCTGTCCCAGCCATGTCCCCTCCCAACTCCTTATGCACCCCCAGCCTAATCACTGGTGGGGTGCAGTGAGAAGCAGAAAAGGCCTTGGCTCTGTGTAAGCACTGCTCAACAACAACAAAACCATCTCTGTATTACCAACACTGTTTCCAGCACAGATCCAAAACGTAGCCCCATACTAGCTACTATGAAGAAAATTAACTCTATATCTCAGCTAAAACTAGGACAGAAGGTACACCAGTTAGAGACCATGGGTGCTCACAGTCTGGGGTGTGGAAGGGCCCATTGAATCCCAGAAGACAGAGGGAAGGGATCCATGACCCAGTTTGCCAGAGACTGCTCAGGGATCAAAGCAAAAACAGAAGGAGATAAATATTCATGCTGATACCATCACCTTGACTTCATGAGAAGTTGACTGGTGCAGTTATCAGCCTCTCCTTCTTCCGTAATGCTGTTTGTGACCTCGGATTCACCTGATCCCTATGATCCCTTTTATGCTTTTTGTTGGCAGCAGAACATTCCGGCCGTCACTCCAGGAAGAACGAAAGAGGACAGTCAGAGCAGATCACGTACCCAGTGAACCTGAAAGTAAAAGGTAACTAACTGTTCATCCTTTTACAGCAGTTACCTCTTCTCTGTCAGCAGAGTATGATTTTTATAACAAATGCTACATCGAGTTGCTGAGATAGGCTAGCAAGTGGGTAGTTTCTGCTTCTGTCAAAGGAACAACTGTTGCTTTCCTAATCTCTTAGATGTGACATTATTTCTTCAAAATGAAACCTTTGATGGAAATTACTGGTTTTAGAAGTGACCTAAGATTGCCATCTTCAAGCCTTATGTGGTCTGTTTGACAGCACTTCAGATAGAAGAAATACTGCTGTTTCCTCCTGTCTGGTCTTTTTTGTGTGTATATGCCTCACACTAGGCAAGGGAGGCATAGAAAAAAATTTTCAAGTGGAAAACATTTTTATAAAATCACAAGTGTTGGTGGGTAGTGAGTATTTAGGACAACCAGGGGATCAGGCCCAGCCAGCACAGGTTCATGAAAGGCAGGTCCTGCTTGACCAACCTGATCTCCTTCTACGACCAGGTCACCCGCCTAGCGGATGAGGGAAAGGCTGTGCATGTTATCTACCTGGACTTTAGTAAAGCCTTCGATACTGTCTCCCACAGCATTCTCCTAGAGAAGCTGGTGGCTCATGGCTTGGACAGGTGCAGTCTTCACTGGGTAAAAAACTGGCTGGAAGGCCGAGCCCAGAGAGTTGTGGTGAACGGAGTTAAATCCAGTCAGTGGCCGGTCACAAGCAATGTTCCCCAGGGCTCAGTTTTGGGGCCAGTCTTGTTTAATATCTTTATCAATGATCTGGACGAGGGGATGGAGTGCGCCCTCAGTAAATTTGCAGATGACACCAAACTGGGTGGGAGTGTTGATCCGCTCAAGGGATCCCTCTGCAGAGGGATCTGGACAGGCTGGATTGATGGGCCGAGGTCAATTGTATGAGGTTTAATGAGGCCAAGTACTGGGTCCTGCATTTCGATCACAACAACCCCATGCAATGCTACAGGCTTGGGGCAGAGTGGCTGGAAAGCTGCCTGGTGGAAAAGGACCTGGGGGTGCTGGTTGACAGCCAGCTGAACATGAGGCAGCAGTGTGCCCAGGTGGCCAAGAAGACCAACAGCATCCTGGTTTGTATCAGGAATAGTGTGGCCAGCAGGAGCAGGGAAGGGGTTGTCCCCCTGTACTTGGCACCTCAAATACTGTGTTCAGTTTTGGGCCCCTCACTACAAGAAGGACATTGAGGTGCTGGAGCGTGTCCAGAGAAGGACAACAAAGCTGGTAAAGGGATTGGAGCACAAGTCTTATGAGGAGCGTCTGAGGGAACTGGGGTTGTTTAGCCTGGAGAAGAGGAGGCTGAGGGGAGACCTTGTTGCTCTCTACAACTACCTGAAAGGAGGTTGTCGTGAGGTGGGTGTTGGTCTCTTCTCCCAAGTAACTAGCGAAAGGACAAGAGGAAATGGCCTCAAGTTGTGCCAGGGGAGATTTAGATTGGAGATTAGGAAAAATTTCTTTACTGAGAGAGTGGTCAGGCATTGGAACAGGCTGCCCAGAGAGGTGGTGGAGTCACCATCCCTGGAGGTGTTCAAAAAACAGGTAGATGTGGCACTTTGGGACATGGTTTAGTAGACATGGTGGTGTTGGGTTGACGGTTGGACTTGATGATCTTAGAGGTCTTTTCCAACCTTAAGATTCTATGATTCTGTGATTCTATTCCAGGGCACATGAAATTCCTGGAAACATTTTCAAACATGTTTTTGTATCATCCCTTTTTGGTGGCTGATAAAATGAATTTGTATCTTTGAAAAATCCCTTCACTTGGACCCCTTCTGTGTTCTGAAAGTCAGGGTATTAGTTTAGGTTCCTAAACGACAGTCTAACATTAGATATTAATATATTAAAAATCCCCTAACTCTTCATCATGAGTTTCACGTGTGATGCATGTCTCATAGTCCTGCAAGTCAATAAGCAAGCCAGACTGTTTTGTAGAGGACTAGCAATAGTGCCTGCACACTGTACAGCTGCAGAAAAGTGCTCTTTGATCTACTGGTGCAGAGGTGAGACCCTGCTAAGAGGATGTGTTTGCTGTGGAAGCTCTCTTTGATGGGTTCCCAGTTCCCCTCTCATTTATGAGAGTTGGGCTCTGTGTCTTCTAAATTCCACTGAACAAACATCATATCAGCTTTTTAGCATGAGACCTTGCGGTGCTCTACCCTTACACACTGCAAAATGTTTTGTACTAAATGTGACAAGGCAGCAATCAGGCAGCCTGATTTACAATGCAGTGAATTTTATCTGCCATGCAGTGCAATTTGGGCTTATGAGGCTCTTTCACCTTTGTCCTTAGATCAAGGTTATAAATTTGATGAGTGCATGGGCACCTAGGATATGCAAAAATAGAGAACAAAGTCTTCATTGCCCCACCCTTTAATATCAAGAACTTTCTAATTGACTTCAACAAGCCAGCAATCACCCTGCGTCAATACAGCGCAGATACCGTTTTCTGTATCCATGTCATTCCGCATCACCTCTTCAATGTTGCAGTCCTGCACTTAGCATCATCTGCATCTCATTCTGTTTACTGCCACATTATTAGTTCTGAAGGGAAGCATAAAGTCCCTCTTCTTTTTACACGAGGTTAACCTATGGTAAGGATTCAGTGATGTGCTGGTGATGGTTCTGTGCAGTCACAAGAGGATGCACACGCCCTGTGGGCTGGGAATGGTCTTCGTAAAGCCCGAAGCTCTGCTTAAGATTGGTATATCCATGAGGGTTTCAACAACATGGTGATTCCCATCTATTTCCCAGCTATACCTAGTGAAACCATGACAAGGTATGCACTGATACAGCACCCAGAACTTCACAGAACAAACTGGGGTCTGAATATTAGAGCAGATTGGGTTTTCATTAGACTTTACACAAGAAAATGGTGTGGTATTTCCCTTCTTTCCTCCCAGACTTGTACTACTTTCTGCTAGCCCCCACACTTTGCTACCACCTGAATTTCCCAAGAAATTCACATTGCAGACACAGCTGTATCATTAAGAGGATCCTGGAAGTGGTAAGAAAATGACACTGCACTTAGCCTGTCAACTTCTGAGACTCTCCTTGGGTAGTAACACTTCTTGTATTGAGCCATGAGATTCCTACCAAGGTTGACATTGGTCCCTTGGAAGCTGATGTTACAATTGTGCGTCAAACATTGCCTTATCACACGGGCGTATTTCTCCTGATGTTTGACAAAAAGTAGGAAGCTATTTCTGATATTACAAGACTATTTTCTTAATTCTGTGGGGCCCTGAAGGAGTAAACAAATGTCCTACAGACTGTATGTGCACTCTGCTAAAAATGCAGCAGTCACCAAAGATGTCTGTGGTTGCTTTCCTGGTGTCTAAGTTCAATGGTGATGCAATTATGCTGTGAAATAATGAAAATTTCAGGCATCACACAGTGGTATTTCACATGGGGATTTCACAGAGTCCTTTCTAATCCCTCTCCCCTTTTTTAGGATATTTGAATGGAAGTTACTATTTGATCATCATGGATTAACCTTTAAAGGAGCTCTTGAAGGATCTGGCAATTTCATAGAGGTGATATGTCGGACTCTCGCCTCCTGCCAATGAACCAGACCAAATTAAGCCCCCTCGGTGTTAGCAGCTCATCACAGATCCATTGGCCCAGCCAGGCAAAGCCGAGCGTGGTCCATTGTCAGTGCAGGCAACGTGCATGGTGAATGCTCTGTACCACCAGCAGTGCCTTGCGCTAAGATGTTGATGTCTTGTGTTAGAGTGAGTAATGTGCTGGGATGTGTGCCAGTCTCCAAGACCTTCACAAGATGGCTGCAGCATAAGCAATTTCAGTGTCAGTTAATTACACTTGAAGACACTGCGGTGGCTGTGGTATCTAACCACAGAATAGATGGAGATATGGAGTGATGCTTCTGGACACGGTGACTTTAGTGTGAGGCAATCAATGAAGGGCTTTGAAGTCTCTCCTTGTTTTCTTTGCCGATATTTCTCTTTCATCTCATGCTGGTGCTATTTCAACAGGTATTGTGGTTTTGCTGTTTAAACCCAGGGATTCAGTTGTCACACCTAACAAGGACTGCTGGGATGCAGTTCTTAGCATCTAACATTATAGGAAAGTTATGGTTGACCTGCACCGCTTTGGTCTCCTAACCGCCTCTGCAGCTACCTTAATGCTATGTAATGTACCACAGAAATGGCTCACTTTTTAGCATGTCTGTACTTTTCCTCATCTCCTTAAACACAGCAGCTACCCCACAGATGACATTTCCAGTCCTACTCAGCGTAAAGAAAGGAAGACACTGGGATCAGGGGTGCTGCCTGTCTCATCTTATGGCCCGTTAGATGACCATTGCATCTCTGGGTCTAAGTTTTCTCTTCTCTGTGAAAGGCTGTAAGTTTTTAAGGTACTTTGGGATGTGCAGAAGAAAAGCTTTGTAGTGGCTTTAATACAAAGAATTCTTTCCCATCTTCCCAGGGCAGTCTGCCAGCAGCTGTCACCTGGCTTGTCCAGGATCCCCTGCAGAATTTCTCCAGAATCCTTTCTGCCAGCAGTGTGGGCAGCTGACAACAGTAAAGAAATTCAAATATTTTGGGGGGCATAAAGTCTATTTTTCATGCCAGTATAATCATGATATAGTTCTCATAAAGTCCTCGCTGTAATAAAGCACTTAAAATAGCTGTCCCTGCAGGCTGTTCATCTCAGCTGGCAGCCTTCTTCACACAAGAGGATGGGCTGTGGATGCTCTTCTTTGTTATTACATCCCAACAGAACTTTTTTGTGCTTTTCTGTTCCAGGTAGAGAAGGCTGGAGGACTTTGTCCTACTGCCATTGGCCTGTCCTGCTTACACAAGGGTGTTTCAATGATGAAGGCTCTACAGCCGTCCTCAGTACCAAGGGAAAGAGCCACCCATGGGTTATCTGCCAGCTCTTTGCCAGTGCCAGTCTGTATAGGCTCATATGCAGCAGAGGCTGCAGCTGAGTTTTCTCAGCATAGCAGACACAAAATAATGGGTCACTTTACAGGGCCTTCCAATCAACATTGTGGGTACCTTAATTGCTCTCTGTTTTTTCTTTCAGTGGATTTCACTAAATATACATGAATCAGTGAAGCTTATAAATGTAAGCAAATAACACTAGTTTATTTTCTTTAAGCATATTCTACTTCGTATCATTGCTAGAGGTAATGTTATAAGTCTGTTTTATTTATTTCTGCAGGAAATAGAGTCTGCTTGCTTACAGAATACATCTTGACATTAGCAGTAAGGTCAATCCACATGCTTTTTATTGAACAACTAGTCTGAGGTACGTTTGTTACAGAGTTCACCTTGCAACATAAACCAAAGGAGGTCAGGGAATGCAAGCATGTTAGTTCTGTTCCCTTCGAAATACTGTCAGATACCCTTCATTGCCCTTCATTGGTAGCATTACTGAAATGCCTTCATGCAAAATACCAATATCAAACCCAGTGAATTTCATGGAGCCTCTGCTTAGCTCCTCTTGTGAGAATCATTACTTTGCTAGGCCGCTTTATCAGTTTTGATGCGGGAGAGGAATAAAAAGGGCTTGAAGAGGTATCAGTACTTCGCACTAGAAAGGCTTTTTTGGAGAAGAGTAACTCCCTAGCTGGAGAGTATTTAATTTCCAGTTCTTCCTTGGCTTCTTTTTGGGCTGTTGTCTCTCAGAAGCATAACTCTTTGGTGGTTTGAGGATCAAAATGCAATATCTGATACAGCAGTATTGTGTGAATCATGATGATCCTAAGGAACAAGACTTTAACTGCCCTGGGTAAGCTGAACACTGGTACTGGCTGTACTGGCTGGAGCACATGCCCCACATTCACAGCCAGGTTCACGCAGTGACTTGTGGTGACACAGCTAGGAAGAGAAGAACGCACAGAGCCTGGGCTGAGAAGAAGAAACAGCGTCTCTTAGAGCTGGAGAGAAAATTCCAGCACTATTTAGCAGCCATGTCTCTTCTCCAAACACTTGTGCGGGAAGAACCATCCCATCCCTGAGGGAACCGTGTGTGTTATTTTCTTCTTCCCTGTTTTTAGCCTACCCATTTCAGTCGTGTCATTTTCCCCATGCAAAGCCTCTCAGCAGTTCCCCAGCCGCTCGCACCATTCTCCACAACTATTACGCAGTAATTTATGAACAAAGCTGCTGCTCGGGAGGAGTAAGGGATCTGCTGCTGCTGCACCACTAAGCCCTAGTGACCTTTATGGCAGTTGATTGCCCTCCCAATCATTTGTATTAAGTGGGCTTGAGCCCAGACTCAACAACCAATTTAATCTCTGAACTTCCTGCTGAAATTAATGGGCTGCAACATTCATATTGACTTTAGTGGGATTTCTCTCTTGTGATTCATTCATTGCTCTGTTCTGGATCGTAACTTTTTCTGTTCTACCCAACGCATGTAGGGAATGAGCACAGCTCTGCCATCTCTGCTTGTTGCACAGTGCTCTTTGCACACCCTGCGGATTGTTAAATTCCATGATATTTGTGAAAGAGTGTTAATAGCTAGGATTCTGCTCAGGGCCTAGCTTTGAAGGCATACAGGACAGCATTCAGACTGCAAGCTCTGTGGGGCTGCCAGACACTGACTTCTTATGTGGCAGCTTCCCTGGATAAGCCTCCATCACCTGCTATCCCCACCACGATATGAAACACCAGTCACTGGGAGGACTAATGTACAGGTGGCCTGGGTAGAGCCCTTACACGATTGTTCTGACTCTTAAGGCATTTCCAGCTTTTATACCCAGATGTGAAGATAGAAATAACTGGCACTGAAGGTTTGTAGTTTGCCTTTGAGGGCTGTAGATCTTCAATGAACAAGTCTTGTTAATCTTGGAGAAGCACCTGCCATCGTTGTCTTGTATGTTTTTACCCCTCTACCTTGTACACCACTGTCAAGACATGAGAATTGATTTGTGTTTGCGTGCCCTAATGTGCAGATGGGAGTCAAAGGAGCTGAGATTCTCATTATACGTATGTTTTCACAGCTAGGTTTCATCAGATTTCCTTTGCTGCTGCCTGCCTTTCAAGCTGTGAATCATAATGCCAACAAAATCCAGACCTTCCCAGTGTCACAGTTCGATTCTATTGGCATTTTCCCGTTGTCTGAAGGATTTTCCTGCTCCCATGTTTCTGCTGAAAAACTAGGTGGCGTTTATCACTCTTCTAATCGTGGCAAGTTTTCAGTATGTCTCCTTGTTTGCGTCCTTGCAGTTTTGCAGCATTTAACCTTTTAAATAAATCTTTCACTTTTTTTGTTTGTGCCAGGACATCACAGGAGCTAACGATGGCTGTTAAAGTTATTTTCCAAATTGGTAGTTTGTCATGGGATTAGCCTCTCATGCCTTAGAACATGTGTCTTGTGTTAAAAGCGCCCTTTCTGTCCCTTTGATTTTTTTTATTTTTTTTTCCCCAATGCCAAGATCTTTCCCCTTTTTAGCCTAGGAGCAGAAAATTGCAAAACCCTTCAGTGTCTTCTTGGGACATAGCATCAACACAGTGAGGTGCAGACAACGACGTGCCTGCCCCAGCCATGCCCGAAGCCTGCCTGACATGCACCAGTTCCAGTTAATCCTGCATTACACAGCACTGAGCTCAAGCTAATGTCGCCTCTTGGCTCAGACTGGCTCCAACTTCAAAGTTTGCCCTGCTTTGGGTAGGATGCCGAGCCCAGTGACCTCCAAATTGTTCCGTGATTCATTGCAACGCTTATATGGCTGCATGACTCCCAGACAGAAGGTGGCTTGTGTGAATGCTCAGATCATCACCTGAGTATGGGCAGTCTCTCAAAAGAAGGTTCAAAAAATCACCCAGGCAATTCCTGCCTGATCCAGAAATGTGTCAGGGGAATGACTGTGAATTCCCTGAAAGTCTGAGTTTAAAGCGCAAAGGCCCAATGCCTCCATTTCCTTTTCCTACGAAACCATTTATAAAATGGCTTTTATACTCTTTCTTACATTCCCCTGCTTGTATCACCTATACTGGCATAAAAATAGTATCTTTAGCCTTGTATAACAGCGTTCATGCTAGCAGAGTAACGCTGGGATAGTTCATGATAATTGAACTGTTACAAATTTTGCATGCAGGCGAGGTTTGGGTCGATAATACTCGCTGAAGGTAATGCTGCGTTTAATGCACTAGCATTTCTGTAGCAGAGGGCCTGGGTAGATCTGTTTGCTGTTGTCCGGTTCACTTAATGAGGGCTTTTCTACTTAACGAATTGCACACACATTTGCCATCGGGACAGGGCATGCCCCCTCGTTCATGCCTGGAGAAGGGGGCTGAGGAACATGAGCAGAGAGCAGAGCTATCTTAGTTAGCCTTGTTCCCTGTAGGACTCTCTGTTTCTCACGCTCTTGATTCCAAAATTATCTCATTACACACTATAGACCCATATAGCTTTGCAATTTACTCTCAGTACCTTTCTCTCTATTGGTCTGTGAACTTACTTATATCCAAACCATTTTTATTTGTCATCTTTTTCATTAATGTCACATTTTAAAGCTTCTGGTGGTGCTTGGCCTGCAAATGGATACTTTAACTCAAGATGAGGTAAATCTCTCTTTAGGAACAGTGGCTCTAGAAAGGACACATTTATATGAGATTACATTCAAACTGTGCTGAAGGAGTACAATTTAACCAAGAGGGAAAGATTCTTTTTATTGCCTGTTTCTCCTATAAGTGGCAAATCATTTCATCCGGCTTATTTTTTCTATTGGTACTTTCCCTCTTGCCTCGGTTGCCTCGCAGAATTGCTGCGTTTTGGAGACTGGCAGTTTTACCTAGAGTGGTGTCTTTCTGGCAGGGTGTCTTTCACCTCTTGCAAAAGGAGCATGCTGTTGCTTTGTTTGGAATGAGGCTGTTAGGTGATGTGGTTTAGGTTTGTTAAGAACTGTAAATCAATTTTCAAACAAGAACATGGATTAGCTGGCACAGGTCTAATTTGACAGATGTCTAGCATGACTGAATGCCATCTCGGAATTTAACGGCTCAGGTTCAGTGGGTAATACGTGTTCGGCAAAAGCAAGGTAAGGCTTTCAGAAAACGAAGACATACACCTTGTGTATCTCACATTTAGGATTGGCATTTACATTGTGGAGAAGACAGTGAACATTACTGACAGGGTGACAATGACTTCATACCTATGGTGGTATAAATGACTGCAGCTAATATACCTTGTTCACACTGGAGTAAGCATTAACTTTTGCTTTCACTACTGTTTCTTCAGAAACAGACACTCGATTTATGCAAGTAAGGTATGGACAAGATCCCAAAATATCAAATCCTTACCTGTTTTAGCTGAGTGTATAATCCTGCACCTAATGCTAGTTTAGCGCCAGTTGTTTCCGTTAGCATCCCCGTACAAGGAGATGGATCTGTGAAAAAAGGTACCAGGAGACTCTAAAGTAAGCTTACATTTTTAGCCTTTGCTGGACTTTCTGTGCAGTTGGCTAAGAAAAACTAGACATCTTGGTATCACTAACAGATGACAAGGAGTCAGCAGCTAAAGGAAAATAAGTGTGTGTCCAACTACTGATTCCTTGACTAGAGCTGAAGTCATTCAGAAGCCTGCTGTACTTCACACTGGGAAAAACCACTCCTGATGATAGAAAATTTGAAAAAAACCTGTGAGACAACGCTTTCTCAAAAATTCATTTTGGTTACCCTTCTTGTCTGTTTGATTTTGAAATGTTTATTTAATATTCAAATAAAAGGTTTTATCTTCTTTAGGGGTAGCCGAATAATTTTTTACTTTAGGCAATAAAACCCCATTAATATACGTTAGTACTATTTGCACAGATATAGAATCACAGAATCACAGAATGGTTTGGGTTGGAAGGGACCTCAAAGATCATCTAGTTCCAGCCCCCCTGCCATGGGGGCTATATGCATAAACATATGTTATATATTTATACATTCTTTAGATACATTTTTACCATATATATCACTAATTATTCTATTGAAAAAAATATATTACAAAGTTAAATGTTGATAGCGCAGCAGTTATAATGTGGGTTTCCACAGAGAATGGGAACACGTATTGATGTAAAAGGGAAACAGGATCTGCAATCTGTTTGACCTGATATATATATATCTACACACACACATATTTATGTAAGACGTGATGTTAATAAAGTTGATTTTAATCTCTCAAGTAGTGTCACATTAATCAAAAATACAGCGCTTTGCTTTCAAACTTTGTTAAAAAAATTGTAAAATGCATTCAGACTTGTTAATACTTAATGTTGATATTGTAGTATTACTTTATATGGAAAAAAAATCAACTACGCATGCAGCGGGTGTTACGTCAGGGCAGGGCGCAGGTCAGATCGTGGTGGCAGTGGTACGGGGCAGACAGAGGATGGAGGAAACCCTGTGCCAAGGCAGCACCGGTCAGTGCAGGGATGCTGCGCAGCACATTTTAGGCTGTGCCATTGTTGGTCTCTCATTTGCCAAGGTGCAGTGAGGAGCTTTGTGTCCTTGCCATATCCTCTAAGCCAAAAAGATATCGAGTGTGTGGAGCGTCTGCTCTCTGGGGATGTTCGCTAGCAAAGCCCTCTCCAGCTGGCTGCAAATGACTGATTTTTAAAAATAACCAAAACACAGGAGGTTACAGAATCCATTAATCCCAGGGTGTGTTATTAACCCTAGAACAACGAACATTTTTATAAGCTAAATTACAGCTTTGACAACAATATATTTTAAAAAATAATGAATTGGACCCTAAAAGTCATGAAGCTGGCTTAGAAGTCATAGGGGTTTTTTCAGCAGGTCTTAAGATTTTTTTAATATTATTCTGATGTCTAATTCTTAACAATTTTTTATTTTTAAAACAGTTCTATTTTTTTTTTCCCCCCTACTGAAACATGGCTCCAGAGTTGGAGCTTTAAGGAAGTTAGTAAATATTGCAAGATGAAAACATGCCACGGTCTTCTAAATCCTGACTGTTAATTATTAAGATGGTATAAATTAGATGTTAGTTTCTGATACAGACACAGTATCTAAGAGAACTGCAAGATTACAGTCCCCAGAGCATAATCAGGAGGTGCTTTGTTTGGACGCTTCGTCCTCTTTCACTGCTGAAAGTGTTGTCAGGAAGATGAAACTTTTATATTCTGGCAGAGTCAATGACAAGGTGCCACTCATCTAGCAGACGTTTGTCACCTCGACTGACCAACCGTGCTGCTTCTCTCAGGCTGCCGCATCTTTAAAAGGGAAACCGGGAGTGGTGCTATTTAAATTACAAACTCTGAAACCTTCAGCCCGATGTTGCGCTGGGCAGCAGCGGCACTGACCGTGCATCACAGGTCAGGACAGACGCGGAGGCTGCGGAGAGGCATCTCCTTTTGTCCTCCTGGGAAATACCTGCAGCTAGCAGCTAATCTCCGTAACACTTCCCAGTGCCTGATTTGGCTGAAATGTAAAGCTGCCACTTTTCAGGGGCTTCCTCTTGGTACCCGGGACTTCAGTCGTGCTCTTGTAACTAAGCCTGACACACCTTCGTGGCTGACAAGGGCCAAAAATTATTTATCAGCTTGAAGTTAGGTGATTTGCCACATCGACACTGTAGGAGTTATCTTGTGTTTGAGGTCATGCTTTCTAAATCTGGAAAAAAAAATATAGGATATTGTTATAGGAACACTGACATTCAAATTGGCATGGTTCACAACAAACAGCAAGTGTTGCCTTCATTTCTGGCTGGGAATCCAGCATGCTTACAGGAAGATTTTCAGCCGTGCTGTGACAATCTGCCCACATGCAATTTGATTTTTAATGCACCTTTACCTCAGCCATGGGGAAGGATGTCTATCCAGTAGGATGGGTGTGTGTTTTCTCTGGAGCTATGTAATGAAGCCTGGTTTTACTCCTCTTCTTCTTGCAGGAACACAGACTCACGCTTGCTGGAACACCCCAGCCCACAGATGGCTAGACAGGTACGACACTGGCTTCTGCACACTCCTGTTAATGTGCTCTGTGTTCGAAAGATGAAATACTGCTGCTGGGAAATCAGTAACATTCATCATCATCATCCTTTTTGAAGGATTAACTTGCTGTGGGTATGTCTGTCTGTCTCCTGTATGGCTCTGAAAGTTTGGCTGGCTTGAAATTTAACTGGGAGGCATTGTAATTAAACCTTGACATTTGAAGTAATTAAGGAACAAGCTTTACATTGTAGCATAGTCTCAAAGGAACAGCAGGGTGCTGACAGAAATGAAATAACTTTGTTAATTTAAAAGTATCAAGCTTTCTGTAAGCATGTAGTTTGTACTGCTGGGAACAAGCTCTTCAGAAATAGCGTGGTAGCCCCAGTAATCTAAATCTTGGCCCTTCTCTAAGGAGGGATCGAAGAGGGGAGTCCCACTGCAGGGAACAGAGGGCAGGAGTTAGTATCCCCCATCAGGGAATACATCTTACATAACCACCTCTGCTCCTTCACCCCAAAATCTTGGGAAGGTCCAGGACGCCCAGGCTGTGAGCATCTCCAGGAGCTGTCTAGGAAGGAGGCAGATTCCAAGCCACTGCTTAATATTTCAGCTGGAAACTGGATCTTATTTACATCTATAAATAGCCAGAATATGTTTCTTTCCACCAGTGCCTCTGGGAGGCTGTTCATTGTCACATGCAGATTCAGAAAGGTAAAAGGATGATCACATGTTTTAGCCCAGAAGCCTCCAGGAGAGAAACATGGTCACCCAGTGGCAGCCGGCAAGTGGTTACGCAATGCAGGATTGCTGCCGTTTCACTGCTGAAGCAGCGTTGAAAAGGCGGCAGTGTAAATACCAAGCCTTTTAAGTGAAGAGGTCAGGACTGGCAGCATCCGTGACACTCTGACGACAACTCACCCCCTACAAAGTCATAAGCGTTTTGTGGAGGACCCTTGTGTCAATCTCTTGGTGATAAAAGCTTTTGCTGAGCTTAAAAAAAGCAGTTCATAAGATCAGGCTCCTGAGGCCAATAAATTGGAAGCCAAATAAATGACCTCAGATATTTTCATGGCATCCAATAAGTAGCCAGCACTCACAAAACCCAGAAGCATTTGTTTTTGGTGCCCTCAGTATGGATGGAGAACCTAACTTGAGAAGTCCATTTTAGTTCTCCTCCTCCTTTATTAATAGATTTCTGATGTGTGCAGAGTAAAAGATGCAAATGAGGGGTTAAAACAGAGCACATGGGGCTGGGCAGCATGTGAAGGTTTAGACTTCATTTCAGGCAGCGGTTCAGAGCAGCCTCCTCCCTAGCTCCATCACTCAATGCCGAGGTCTTTCCACAAGTCACCTAAGCTGGTGTGCAAGATGCCCCCCTCATACGTGTGTGTGCGTTTGGAACAACTCCTTCAGCTTTGGTGGGCTGGTTGATATAAACCGTATTATCTTGCTCTGTGTGATTAATCCTGATGTTAATGACTAGCAGTGCGCTGGGAACAACTTACCGAGCTTCTTCCCTTTTTTCTGTGCTTTGTAAACAGACACGTCTACAAGCCCTTACTGCATCACGGTTGTGACAAGCGGCAGCCCCAGCTGGCGGCGTTCCTTCTCTCTGTGCGTTTCTGTGAGGTAGGTCACAGGAAAAGCCATCCTGGTCATAGCCATGACCTCTCGTTCACATAAATTCCTAGCTTTATTTGTAACAGCTAAGATTTCGAGATTTGCTCTAGTTGCCTCCAGATCCCAAGCTAAGCCGGGTGCCTTGTTCTGAAACCGGCACCTAGACCAGAAGAATAAGGTTTGGGGTTGCGAGTTAGCTAGCAAATGGTTTAAAATACTGATGTGAGTGCTAGTGAGAGGAGTCACATTGCAAAATAACACTCGAGCTTCACAAACTGATTAGATTAGCACTCCAGCGTGCTCGTATGGCACCGCTGAGTGGCCAGGTCCCCACTGCATTAGTAGCTCAAGTGCTTGCAGTTCTTGACCTTCTGCCCATGCTGACGATCTGCTAGCTTGGGTTCAAAGTAAGCTTTGGATTAAGCTAAAAATGTCAATGGTTAGAGGAGAGACCTTTAGGTGACCTTTGAAGAAATTTTTTAGTTTCCCAGGACCTAGGAAACGGTGGCTGGGAAACAGCGCGGGGTCAGTTAAAAAGTAAATGTGCCTGGAAGAGAGTGGCACTGCAGCAATTCAGCAAATGTGAATAGGCTGTGCCAGACTCTGCCTCCCACTGCAAAAGATCCCATACCCAACAGGCAGAGTTGGTCATAAAAGTATCTGCGCACTGCATCTTGGCCCTGATCAGCTTTCTGTCACAGGCCAATAAGTATGATTTGCACTGTTCTGCAGCGCCAACCACCGCATTAGTCAGTGGATGCTCTGTCAGTCGTTCATATCTTTGGGCATCCTGCAGCTTTGCAGGTGGTAGAACAGCCCAGTTCCCACAGGGATCAGGGATATTTCGCACAAGAGAATTTTGGGAGCTCTCATATCTTCACACTGATGAGGCAGGATGGCTGGATGTAGGCAGGGATGAAGGCAGAAATTGGAAAACCCATTGGTCTGCATGGCATCTCCTCCTCCTAGGACAGAAGAATTTGTAGCACAGATTACACCACCACTTAAACCAAGACCATTGCTTTGGGACTTCCAGCTATTGCTCTGGGGAAGCCCTAGGAAGCTAGTGGTGCCCCAATCCAAGGCAGGGACTGGAGTATTAAGGAGACTTCTCTTTGTATACTCCTGATCATTGCTGTTTAGACCAAAGTGATGGGACCATCAGAAAAAAACAGATGAACAAAGCTGGAAAAATCATACTTAGGACAGACATCCTGGCTGGCGAGCTCAGTTTTGCTCTGCTCGGTGGGAACAGTGCCATAGACTGGTGGCCTGCCAGAAGCTGTGAATCTCAAGGCTTTCTTTCCCCTTTTGAATTCCTTTTAACTTAAGTTTCACTCCAATATAGAGAAAACCTGTCACTGAAGTCCCACTCATACTGGGCCCTTCATGCTCACTCAACTGCACTTCACCTGCTTTTGCACAGAGCCCATACAAGACATCCTCACACAAGACAGTGCCTATCAGACTCTCGATCTTGTCTTTCAATACCTTATTGCCATCTCACCAAGGATCTTGTGGTTTGGGATGTTTACTGCTATGCTATCTCAGGTATGGGAAGATTGACATTAAAATGAGGGATCTGCCAGAAAACATAAATCTGTCAGGGCACTGATCACAGAGCTCTTGCTCCTGTTATTTTAATGATATTTAAGAATTAAAGCACATTAAAGTAGTTTTAGGCTGGTAGTTAAAATTGTCAATTTTGATTTGCTGACATGAATAAAACAGGCAAGACTGCGAAGGATCAGTTTCAGGATGGAGCGCTCCATGGCAGCGTAATTCCTGCTATGTCACAAAAACCAGCCAAGCATCCAGCATCCCTCATTCGTAAGGCCATCAGGAATGTACCTCCTCATTCTCTGGAGGCTTTGCCTAACATCTAGAGCCACCTGAGAGGTGAGAAAACACAAATCAGATTTTTGAGCCATTTATACCTGAAGTTCCAGTCTCAGCAAGTGAGACCAGAGCCAGAAGGGGGTCATAACCAGCCCAGTGAGGGTGGATTAGGTCACCCAATCTGCAGTGAGCCTGCCACTAATTTGAAAGTTCTTGAGCATTGTCTGGAGGCTGATCTCCTCAGTGTAATAACCTGTCAAACAGCAATGATTTCTGAGTGCAGAAACCGTGGCCATCTGTAATCTTTCCCATCTAAACTTTTCCAGACTTTAAAAATAATTTCAAACTCTTCCCATGCCCACGATGCTTGTAAATTTGGCAGCTCTTGGCTTTGTGGGAAGGGAAAGACCCTTTATTTCTCCTTTCTGTGCTAGCCTGGTAAGATTTTAGCATTAATGGGGTTTTTAATTGTTTTATTATGAAGCACACAGACACACAGAGCCCTTTGGCAAGGGCACCCTTTCAAAATAAATTGAGTCATCATCCTTATAATAGAAAAGCTAATTCAGTATGGATCTGTCCTCTGGTTAAGGGCATGCACATCCCTTAGGGACCAGTATTACCGACTGACCAACCTTTTGCTAGTAACTGCTGTTTGCTTTTCCTGACAGATCCCACCGTCCTGCCTGTGGAAATGGCTTTTTGACGGCTGCTAGAGTAACATGCTCATGTGGGATCAGCCTGGTCCTGGGCCCTCCTCTAATGGTGCTGCTGTACTTCCAGGACTACTACATCATCCACTGCCAGAAGGACTCAGCTTGGACACTGTTTGTCCTCTGACCTGCCCAGAACCTCTACTTTCTGTCTTCCTTTCTACACAAAACATAGCTGGCAATACAACTTCAGGTTTGAAGTACCCTTAGCCTTAGTGTGGAAGAATCTACTGAGGCTGTAAAACTCCCATCTGGCTACAGAGAGAAAAATAAAGAATTGCAGGTTGGTGTCTGTCCATAGTGAAGGTGAGGGAGTCGAGCAGAGTTGTGGGAGCTGCAAGGATCTGTGTCTTGGTCACTTCTCGTGTGTAAGTAAGTGGCTGAAGGGTGGTTGATACCTGATCTGGTGTAAAGCCTCCTAGTGAAACATTACCCCACTGACATGTGTGAGCAAATCTGAGCCAGCAAGGTGGATTTATCCTGGATCAGCCCTTTGCACCGTTGTTATAACATTGAACAAAGGCCTCCTCAGACACTTCCTCTTCTGCCTTAATAGCTTCCCTCTCTTTTTATGTGCTGTCCTCTGTTCTTGTTGGGAGGGAGGGATTTTATGTGGGACAGGACTGGAAGGGTCCACTGATTCCAGTGTCCTTCAAAAGGTATTGAGCCAATTCACAAAATGTCTCTTGGGTCACTTGGGGCCCTCTCCATCACCAGGCTGCTCCCTGCAGACTCCAGCTAACATTGAAGCAACAGCCTCAATGGTCTCCATGTGTGCTTTGATAATGCAGCAAGGTTCCCATCCAGAGATGTATGCAAGCCATGGAGCTGGCTAAGTCAGCCACACAGCAGATCTCCTGTGCAACAGCTCTGCTTGCCTGGAGTCATTCACTACTGGCCGCACAGTCACAAGCCACCTTCTCTGAGGATGGCAAACACCATCATCTCTGGCTGTTAGATGAGTGTGCTCGCTCTCTGCCAAAATGAATTCAACCAAGAGGAACATGCTAGTGGCCTCATTCTGCCATGCACGCTGGTACCTGACCCATCCAGGCTGTGCACACCTTTGCCATGGGAGCCTCCGTTGCAGCTGCTGCCTCCAGCACAGAACCAAAACCATCCGTCATGGCACTGGAAGTCTTACAGGAATACTCATAGATGGTTCAAATGAGTGAGTAATCCTGTAAGACTTGAAGGCACCAGTGGCCAAAAGTTGTTTTCTTGCAGAGTTCCTCAGCAAAGACAAGGTGCGTTGTTCCTGCTGGGCACCCAGCCAGAAGGGCTGTCCCCAGAAGCTGGGAGTCAGGACCTTAGTGCTAAGGCCGGCAGCAAGGGGAGCAATGTGATCTGGAAACACAAAAGGAGCAGCACAAAATGCCAAGGAGACGACTTAAGAGACATGTTGTTACACGACAGGGAACCAGGCTTGGGGAAGGAAGGGACACTCGGCTCTTAAACATCTCACCATGCTTTGGTAACGCAAGCTTTAATCAAAGTCTTCCCACTGGCGGTGTTGCACTACCACAAGCATTTGTTTTCCTAGCTGGTAAACTGAACGAACGTGTCTCCAAGGCTGCGAAGGTCGCGCTGTACAGACTGGTTTGGCTGGGTTTGGCGTTTTACTGCGGTCAGTAGATTTTTATCAGATGCTTTTACTTGTTAAATTTTCCTTGGTAGTGGGAACAATCCAGCAAATATAAATGATGGAGCACCAGGAGATATGCAGCCAAGGAGATCACTTGTTTGGCTGGATTGCCTCCTGCACAAGGGAGGCTTTGTGCGAGCTCACAGAAGCATCGTGTTCAGCTTGCTGGGGGCAGAGCTGGGGGCAGGCTTCAGGCTTTGTCTCCATGCAGAGTCAGGCCGGCTTCGTTAACCACGGGGCTTAAAACTCATTAGCTCCAAGGTTGTGGCCAGGCTGCTGAGAGGCTGCGGTTCCTCACAAGAGGCGCCCGTCTCCCAGCAGCAGTGGCAAGGAGGCAGCTGGTCCTTTGGGCGAAGGCAGACTCGAGCTGGCCTCGGGAAGGGTCCCGTGCTGCCCGCGAGTGCTGCCATGGGGGTCATGTTGCTTTGACTTCCTCTGAGACCTGCAAAGCAGGAAGGGACCGGTGTCACCAAACTGGCTGACCCACAACCCAGGGACATGGGCTGGTCATGGTTCCACCAGCACCTGGTCTCATGCAAATTGGATTTGACCCCTGTGGATCCAGGTAACATGAAAGAAGTCAAGTCGTGCTCACAGTGAGCCAGGTGCCAGGCACCTCCAGCTCAAGCAGTGTCACTGTCAGCTGCCGGCGTCACCTGTGGAAACATTCTGTTTGCGGTGACACCAGCATCATGTTGGAACAGCTGGTGATCGGGACCAGCCTCGGAGTGGCAGTCCCATGGGGAGGGCAGGGTGAAACCCACCTCTCAGAGATATTTTTCTGGCTCTTGCAGGGTTAAGTGGCCCTTTTTGGCACAAACCAACTACAAATGGGCCTTGGGCTCACCAGCCACCTCCCAGCTGATTCCCACGGCATTTCAAACATCACAAGAGTCAGGGAAAATACACACAAAGGGCCCTTCTCAGAGAGCACTAACAGAGTTACTGCAGGAACACACGGAGAGCACTGCATTTCCTATGTGCAGAACTGGCTACATCTAGGGACAAGACGACAACCATGAAAAAACCCATCCGAGGTTTCCCTGGGATGTCCCTGTCCTAAACATGCCATGGTGTGGACCCTGCCCTTGCTAATTCTGCATATAATAAACATGTATTCAAATGCTGTGCAGAAATCAGTTCAGCTGATGCTGCCCCACTCTGTACATGGGTTTAAACAAGCACACGAACCTGCATGTCCCTCCAGCCTTCTCCCAGCACTGTTTCCCTTCCCCTTGGCTGTCCTTATCCCCAGTATTGCAGAGGGTGTCCAAGGGGTTGGTCTGGGCATGTGCATCCGCAGCCACCACACACCTCGCCAGGGAGAAGAACGATCCAGGGGCAACCTGCTGGGAGCATGTCAGCCTTCCAGGAGCCCCAGTGCCTTTGCTTTCTGCCTCTCGCCAGCTCCTTTCACCTGTGGCTATTAATTAGTGCATACAAAGGGTACTGTAATTTCTCAACAGTTTTCTCATCCTTGATGGAGTGAGTTTTCACATCCCTCATACCATCCCACCTTCTCTGTCCTGCTCTCCAAAGGCACACTTAGCCTTTCATGAGCTGGGAATGGAGTTTTTGTCCCCACCAGGACCTCCCCGTAGGAAAGCCAAGCAGCTGTAGCCTGGTGGTGCTCCCGCTACCCTCCAGGTTCCCTAACCACTGCCCCCATGCACTTTGGGGTCCTTCAGTTTCTTATAAATCCCCTTAAGCAGTATCAGAGCTCCTCCTGCCTCCTGCTGCCCTTGCTTCTGCCTGCAAGTGGGACCAGGGTGGGCAGAGACCCCAGTGGGCATGCAGAAAGGAAGCTCCCAGGCTGTCCTGGGGAGAAACCATCCAGCAGCACCCAGGGCAGGAGGAGCTGTGCCTCAGAGGTCCTTTCTGTGCAGGCAGATGTGCTGCAAAAGCCTCCAACAGCCCCCTCCACCGTGCAGGAATGCCAGCAGGGTCCTGTGAGCTGCCACAGCGACGGTGAGCTCACAGAGCGGCTTGTGCCCACATCCCGCTGCCCGGGCACTGCGGCAGCATCGGGGTGCCAAGCAGGGGGAGCAGCATGGGGCCAGCAAGGTATCGGCAGGGGCGTGACGGAGCAGGCAGAGTGCAGCAGGATGAGGCTTGTGGAGAGGGGGTGGGAGCTGGGGAGCTGGGAATGGGCCCGTTGGGTCTCCCTGGGTCCCTGCCTGCTGCCAGGGTGCTGGGGACATGCAGTGCCCATGTACCAGGACGAGGAACTGCCCCAGAGCTCTCAGCACAGGCACAGCAAGCCCCTCCAGGCCAGCTGCCAGCTGGCACCCAGCACGCCTCTCCCCCTCTCCCCACAGGCAGGCAGGGAAGTGGGGCCCTGGCTCCCCAGCCCCAGCTCTTTGCCCGGCTGGGAAGAATGCGAAGCCTCATGCTGCTGTGTCTCTGTGCCGCCCCAGCATCGGGTGAGTGAAAGAGGTGGCACGATCTGACCCTTACGTACTCCAGACCACGCCACCGGCTCGGCCCCACATGGGAGTGAGTCTGGGTGATGCTGGCATCAGTCCCAGATGAGGTCAAAGCTGGGGACAGCTGTGGCTAGGGGCAAGGGGGCATCAGAGGGAGGAGGGGGGCAGCGGGAGAGCACAGGGCCAGGCGCACCCAGCGACATGCCCCATTTCCCTGCAGCCTGCGGGATCCAGGCCAGCCCTTCCCCGTGGAGATCAGTGCAGGAGTTCACAGCCACAGACCAGTTCCCGTGGGTGGTGGCACTGCAAGACACGCAGCACAACCTCCTGGCCTTCGGCTCCATCCTGAACGAGCACTGGATCCTCAGTGCTGCATCCAGCCTACAGAGCAGGTCTGTGCCCTGCGAGGGGCCCTGCGTCGCCCCAGGCAAGGCCTGGGAATCAGCAGGGAATAACACCACTTCCCAGTGCTCGGGTGGGTCTTGTGGCTGCCCAGCAGCTGGGCGAACATCCTTCAGTCAGAGCGGGGACAGGCAGTTTGCCCCAGTCCCCTCTGTCCACCCCCTGCAGGCAGCAGGTGCTGGCCTTGGTTGGGCTGAGCGCCATGAAGAGGCGACGGGAGGACCAGCCCCAGTATTCGATCAGCTCTGTCATCCCCCACGAGGACTTTGACAAGGTGACACTCTACAACAACGTCGCTCTGCTCAGGACAGCTGCCCCACTGGAGTTCAGCAGCATCAGTCAGCCTATCTGCTTTCCCCACGGGAGCCTCTCTGCCTCAGACCTCGTGAACTGCTGGGTCTCAGGCTGGATACATCCCACCACAGGTAATCCCCGGCTCCTGTGGCAAAGAGCTCCCTCTGGCAGGGCAGAGCTGGCTTCCTGCTTCCTCCTGCCAACAGCCCCAACGGGAGGAAGGGGAACAGGGCTCGTCCTGGGAGGAAGAAGCACCCACTGGTCACCCATCCCTGTTTTTTGGAGGCCCAGAGCCACAGGCTCACAGTGATCCCTCGGCCAGGCAGGGGAAAGTGCTGCGGTGACTTCCTGAGGATGCTCTTCGTGGTGGATGTGGATCCCTGCCCGCTGAAAAGGATCACTGCAACTGCATGCTGCAGCCACAGGGACGCCGATGATGTGGCAGGCTGTTTGGTAAGGGACACAGCACACCAACCCAGACGGGGCAGACATTTAGTCAAACCGCCTCCTCCCCGTTCTGCTCATCTGCAACCCCAGGCTGGGAGAGCAGCCAAAACACTTGTTGGGCTTCTCCTGCTCAGTCCTCAAAGGAAAAGACCCCTTCTGCGCAGCTTGCAAATAGCAGGCGTGGGAGACTGTCTGAATGTGTGACACCCATCTCTGCAGGGTGACCGTCTCCGTGCAGGCCTGCGGGTGCTGCTCCTGGTCCCTGGACCTCTCCCGCTGCCGGGGCCTCCAAGGGCCTTGGGTGTGGCCAGGGTCAAAGATGCTCGGGAGGCAAAACCGACAGGGGTTCCATGTGGTATGTTTGAAAGGATCAGGCATGGAGCTGGGTTGACAGGGGCATGGGCACCACTGAATCAGTGGTGCTTTGCTTTCCGTGACGATAAAGGACCGAACTGCTGTAATCTGCCCTCCCTCTCACACTGGTGAAGTCCACTGCCACCGAGAGTGCTGGCAGGAGGGACACTGCTGAGACACAATCCTGCCTTTTTTGTCTCTCAAAAGGGTGATGCCGGCAACCCTGTCATGTGCCAGATTAGAGGGACTGAGAAATGGGTCCTGAAAGGCATTCTCAGTGAGGGCGGCATCAGATGCTACAGACCGTTCCTGTACACCCCAGTGTCCTACTACAGCGACTGGATCTTGGCCACCACCGAGAGGACAGGACCTCCCGCACTCCCAACACTGGTCAGGCCGCGAGTTGATCTGCAGGCTCCACCCAGAGACTGGGAAGAGGCTTCCAGACCAGTAGCGAGGATATTTCAGGAAGTTGGTTTCAACCCCAAGAAGGGAAAGACAGACCTGAACTCATCTGAGGTTGGGCCATCTGAGATGATTTATAATTCCTGCAGTGGGAAAACACTTCCCATCTCCAAGGGATGCTTAAACTTGCCCCAGGTGCTTGGGAAAAGGGTAGCTGCTCCCTTCTTGCTGTTTTGCTTCTTTAGGTAAATCCTTTTGCAATCAGAAAGGCTGCTTGCTTTGTGCATGCCATGGTGAAATGATTTGCCCTATATGGTCACACTGCTCTGCTCTCTTCCATTGTTGGTGCACTCTGGGAGATGCTGAACTTTCATGTCTCCCAGGGAATCCGCTCTGGTTCCTCCCGCATTAAGTGGTCACCAGGGCTTGCCCAGAAAGAAAGGACAGTTCCTGTGAGCATGTCGGATTTGATGACCAGAGAATAACTGCTTGTGGTGACGGAGGGAGGGGGGAGCACCCAGAGCGGAGCTGGTTGGCCTTGCAGAGCCTGCGGAGGGGCCAGGCAGCGGAGCTTTGTGGAAGCCAGCACGTGCTGGGACAGACCAAAGCAATGGACTCACAGCAGAGCCATGAGTGTCTTTATCATTTCATGCAGAAGTGGTTTCATCTCATTGCAGCTCGTGGGGTGTTAATTTACCCACTTGACAGCAAACTTCCCCACAGGGTTGGCTCCTTCTGCAGCTTCCCCTGCCCGCCTTGCAGCATCAGACAAGCCTAGTGCTGGTTACCAGACATCTTGACCTGATTCCATGCCCTGCAGTAGCTTTGCAAGGACATCTGCAAGAGAAAGGAAAAGGCCTTAATACACGCAGACAGCAGTGATATGTTGTGGAGAAAGCTGCAAGGCCGGACTCTAGCCTGGCCTGAGCTGCTGTATTGCTCGCCCCTTCATCACCCCCTGCTCCCACCTGAGATCAGTGCTCGCTGTGGCATGCTGAGGAGAGCTCCTGCAGGTCTACACCAGCTTTGGTTTCTCCCCTGAATGCCACAGGAAGCCTGGAGGCCCCACACAACAGCGCTGGATAGAAACCTCCAGCCCCTCTCATGGCAGCAGGGTGTTGGACATGCCATGCCACAGAGGGGCTGGCAAAGAAAACAGGTTTACAGCCTCACTGTTATCCCAGGGACAACTACAGGTTCCTTCTTCATCCCCTTGAGCCCTTGTTGCAGGACTGGGCTGGCAGGACCCTGGGCACTGCTGCAGAGATAGCACACAAACCAGAGCCTGGGTCTGCCAGGCAAAGGGAGCAGCTGGCTGAGAAGGCACCCGCTTGTGCAAAGACAGGCCTGCAGGCAGGCTGCCCGCCGACTCTGGGGTAGCCACAGCCGGACCCCTGTTTCTGAACCCCCAGCACTGGCGCTGATGGGTCAAGCCCAAATCCACACAGTTCTGACTTCTGAGAAAGGCTGGGCCACATAAGCCCTGTCCATGGCGGACTGGGGTGCTGGGGGGTAAGTGCTGGACAGGCGCAAGCCCAGAGCCTTCCCCATCCTAGCCACAGCTAGGCCCATCTCTGCTCGAGGACGAGCGGGGTGTCCAGGCACAGGACCACACTGTCCCTTCCAACCCAGGCAGTTCTCTCCCCACACTGCTGTGCATACAGACATCCCACACGGGGCAGGGGTACAGACATGTCCTGCTACCTCCAGGCTTTGACTATGCTCCTCTCTCTCCATCTCCTCCCAGGCTGCAGGAGTTGGGGCAGGAGGAGAGTCAAAGATATTCTTGCAACTTTGCCACGAACTCATGTTTGGATCTTGGCTAGCCTTTCCTTATCAGGGAGGAGTTAAGATACGAGTAAGAAATGTCTGAGATCATCAAAGAGGACTACAAACACTGGGGAGCCATCGGGGGCGCTCGAAAAAAACCAGTGCAGGTTACATATGCAGAGCCAGAAACGTATCGAGCTGCTGTATGTCCCCTTCTCCTTACACACAGAACAAGTTTCAGTATAGCAACAGCCCAATGGTGCTTCCTGTCAAATTACAAGCTGTGTCCTTGCTTTGGCTTCCCCTCTGAGCTCAGTCATTAAAATTCAGCCTCAGTCCTCGGGGTAGGGAGCGATCACTGCTCTGTAAACAGGAAAAGCCTCTGGCTCTGCCAGGCACCAGTGAAACTCCCGCATGAGAACTCTCACACGGCTTTCTGGTGGGTCAGGAGCGAGCACTCCGGTCCCCACGATGGCTGCAGGTGGGCAGGCACAGACGCAGCTCCACCAGGACCCAGCACCCAGCTGGCACACGGGCTCCTGCACACCCAGCCCGGTCTTGCTCACCTCGGCAACTGCCACTTTCCTCTCCCAAGCCTTGAGGCTGTTTCTGAGATCAGTAACAGCCATCTTCTTCTGCACGTAACTCAGCACAGGAGGGACGCTGCAGTCTGAAAGCTGTTTCCGCAGCTGCCGATTCACACTCTCAGCTTTGGCTCGTTGCTGCCAGAGAAATAGGGACAGAGGGCAAGGAGATCCCAGGGAAATGTCCCTCTGCCAGCTGGTGGTCAGTCCTCCAGGGAAGCAGGCAGGCAGGATAAATTAAACCCCCGGCACTGCAGGGGAGCAGTGCAACGCATCCACCGGTGCCTCCAGCCCTGCCAGGCAGCACTGCTAGGGAGCCCCTTGAACACGACCCCAAAGCTGTGGTGTCCCCGCCAGGCTATGTGTCCCCAGACTGGTATGACGGCAGTGCCGCTTCTCCCTGGGGAGGACACTGCTGATAAAAAGTTCAAGGAAACAGAGTTTCAAGAAGCCAGTGCAGGTCCCTGTGGAGCCAGGGTCAAAATCCACAACACAGCCTGTTCTGCAAACCTGCCCGTGCCCACTGGCACCGGCAGGAGCCCTGAGACTTGTTCAGACCCAGAAAGGCACACAGGTATCCCGCTTACTGCTGGGCCTCAAATGTGCATCGGTATCCAACACAAAGCACCTCAACAGAGTCCTCCCAAGTGAAGTTTCGGGGCCTCCCAAATTGCTCTCTTACCTCCTCCACCAGAGCGGCTTCTCTTTCCATTTTCTCCAGCAGCTCCTTCCTCTGGGAGATGTCTTTCATCAGAGACATGGACATTTCCATGGCGTCCTGCAGCTTCCTCTGGAACATGAGAGCAGGACAGTATCAGTGGGCGCAGCGGCAGCTCCCAGCCACCTGCAAAGCCACCCCTCTTGGTCTCAGCTGGTGGTGCCGGAGCTCTGCGGCACCACTCGTCCCCTGCAGAAGGCAGCATCATGCCCTGGTCACGCAGCTACTGCTTTGTTATGTCCTCTGTGTCACACTGCAGCACAGCCCACAGCACGGCAGCTGGGGTTTAGGACTGACCCAGACAGAATGGCTGATCAGAGAGAAGCAAACACACCCAGCTGAGAAGCACTTTTCACTGAGAAGAGCAGAGACTCAGAGTGATGGCTGCAGCTCACGACATCTTTTCAAATGTCACAGGTTATGTAAAAAATGTATTTTCCTATGCAAGTCAGCACCAAAGCTCTTTCCTACTGGAATTTTCCTCTGAGGTGTAAAATAACCGTGCTGCAAAGCATGAACCCCATTGTCAGGCTGCAACCAAACGAGTGAGAGCATTGCTGATTCCGGTGTGTCCAGCAAACCTCCCAGCTAAACTGCTAAGTTAGTGAGAAGGCAGAGAGGTGTTTGGCATTTTCTGGCTGAGAAAGGGAAGCATGCAAGAGCTGTTAATCAGCTTGTGTGTGACCCTCAGAAACAGAAGAAAGGCAAAACAGAGGTGCTGGGAGATTCACTCACTTTATAGAGGTTGAGGACTTGGACAGTCTTTCCTGAGGTCAGTTTTAGCTGCAGCAGTTCCTGGTTCTTCTCATCAATCTTCTCCTGGTACTGGGCATTTCTAACCTGCAGCTGCTGTAGATGGACCTCACAGAGTGTCTCTCCCGTCTGCTCCTTCTGCAAACCCCAAGGAAGCGTAGCTGTAAGTTGCTGATCAAAGCTGCATCCCAAGTAAGAGAGCTTTGCTCCGCAGGGAAAGCAGACCTAAAGAACAGGGTCTTCACCCCGGCTGCAAACCTGGGGCTCGGGGAGAAATGTGAGATACAGCATGGCACTCAGCCTGTGCTCTGTGTTCTAGGGGCCAAGCAGTGCGGACAGGTCCCCCCTGGCAAGGCTCCTGCCATGCCAGCAGCAGCGAGTCCCCAGGGAACTGCTCTGATCTTTTCCAGGGCACAAAGGCCACAAACAGATGTGCCAGCTTCCACTCTTGCGAGACTCCTGGTCTCATCCCATGCACACAGACACTTGCCAGATCTGAACCACAACAGTGGCCTTTGACAAAGGCAGCAAGGCCAGGAGCAAAGGAGGAAGGGGAGGAGGAGGAGGGCCACATATCTCTAGACAGAGCAGGCCCCGTGTCTGCGTTGAGCTGTACTCCTTTCGTTCTTCAAGGGGCCACCTAGTCCCTGCTTCTCCTCAACTGCCACACGCACCTGCGTGAGCTGCTGCTGCAGCTTCTTCTTGTAACCCTTGAGCAAATAATTTTTTAAGCGCAACTTCTCTCTCAGCAGATCCTAAAGAAAGACAGCAGATTATAGTGGAACAGCAGAGCCTGGGAGGAGAAAGAGCACTCAGCCCCTGCTCCTTATGGTGGGGTTCCCATTCATCTCATCCGCACTGCAGCCTTCACTGCTGACTTAGAAAGGAGCCCAGCGAGAAACGCTGCTGAGCATCACCCTGCCCCAAACATGGGGGCATGGCTGTGCACTTTCCCAGGCTCCCCTAAGGGACACACATCCTGTGTGCTCACAGCCGTGCTGCAGCTCAGCAGCCTGATGAGCGCCTGGGCTAGTCACCGACTGACAAGCAGGACAAGGGCTGTCCAAGCAGACTTACTAAGACAGTCTGAAAACATGATGTAGGTCACACAGGAGTATGGGAACTAGGATTTTGCTCTAACCAACATACTTGTCAGAGGACAGACCAGCCTCAACATTTGCTGTGATTCACTGACCCTCTGGCGGTTCTTTTCCTCCATGTATCTCAGCAACTTTTCAGAAGCTACAATATTCCCTTTCTTGCTGGAGGTGGTGCTGATGATGTCTTTCTCAAAGTCACTGATGGCTTTCTTAACATCGGTCCACCAAACTTCTGCTTCTTCAATGACTGCCTGTAGAAATAAAGTCACGTAACAGTCAAGAGGTGTGAACTTCCCTTATTCAAACAGCTTTGGGAACAGAGAACACCGGAAAGGATCAGGCATGCTCTCTGCTGGCATTACTAGCATTTCTCCTGTGGGAGCACTGAGTTTCACCCTGTGCAGCTCAGGGCACATGCTGCAGGCTTACACAGCACTGCTACTTCACTGACTCAAAAAGAACAAGAGAAAAAGTCTCTCACGTGCCTGAGCTTCAACATCTGTCACTCCATCCTGACCCACAAACGTTGCCAGTCTGACTAAGGCAAGGCAACACAAAAAATTACACCCTTCATTTACCGCATATACCCTGTGGCCACACGAGAGGGATGGGCTGCCTGCTTCACCTCTCCTGGCCACCGCAGGCAGCATCAGTGGTCTGAACCGAATGCAGAGGTCTTTCCTTCCCCCAAAGCTCCTGAGCATCTTGGCTAGGAGGACGTCCTGCCAGCCAGCACAGGGCAGGCAGCAATGGTGATACAGCCACAATGAGCCTGCAGCAGGAATGCAGTCTTGGAGACTTGGAGCGTGCTCAGAAGAAAACCCCCAGACAGCAGAAAGACAGAACCCAGAGGACTGCATGGAGCCCAGCCAAATCAGGAAGCTTCTGGGAGCTGCTAGAATGAAAATCATGTCTGGCACAAAGGGCGCACCTTCAAGAAGCTGACAAAAAGATTTTTCTTTCGAGCATTGGATTCTTCATCTCACACAGCATACCTGAGCTTCTCTACCTAAAAATCTTCCCCTCGCCTGTATTATTATTGGTTCCTGATGTAATAAGATCCATCTTTAGAGACTGGGCACCTCTGATCTCTGTTGGTGTATTTGCCTTCAAGAAAGGGGTGAGGTGAGAGGACACTTCTGGCTCCCACTCTCAACTCAGGACACTCACAGCAATGCTCTGCTATGAACAGCTCTCAACGAGCAGGTCTGCCTCACTGCCTGAGGGATGGCGTGTTGAGAGAGGGGTGAAAGGTAACAAGACTGCTTGACACCTTGGTCCTGGAGAGCCATACCTCGAGGTTCTTCAAGGTCTGCTCCGAGTCCTCATTCATCCTCTGAATCTCATCCCTCAGCTCAGTCAGCTCCCGCTCAGCCAGCTCATATTTCTGCTCCACTGTCAGGCCTACAAAATAGTCTGTCGCACCATGCGACTTGGATTTGTACCTGCCACGTGTCTGCAACAACCAAGGAACAAGAAGATGCCATTAGAAAGCCAGCACTTTTTGCATTTTCCTGTATTCAAAACGAAAATAATCTCAACGGTCACACTAGAGGGATTCCAGCTTACAGCAAGGACAAAGAGGCCTCTCCAGAGCAGAGGTAACTCAAGGCCACACCTGGACTGACCCCATCTGTCCTCTCATCCACCCACAAAACCCTCCTACGCAAGCAAGCACTTTCAGTTCAACAGGCAAATTCAGGGCTAGAGGTTAAAGCCAATGCAACAGCTTCACGCGGACAGGTAAAACACCTCTTCGTAGCGAAGATGCCAACTGTTGTGCAGGACAGATGGGGTCTCCTACCACTGCCTAGGTCAGACACCCTGAGGAGCTGAGCTTACCGCAGCATGGGCAGGCTGGAGTACACTCTTGGAAGAACTGACACCACTTGGAAGCAATTCCCAGTGCTGTGGAGACACAGCGACGCAGGCACTGCTTTGCGGACGGCGAGTGCCCACCTGGCCAAAGGCAAAGTTTCTAAGGGCTCAGTCTGGGACTAACCAGAAAGTGGCTACTGCGGACTCAGGCAGGCGCTAAAGCCCAGGGCAGGATGCTGGCTGAAAGAGCTCCACTGCAAAGGGTCCCGAGCTTCTGTTCACCGTGTCTCTGGTGAAAAGGTGATGTTCAGGCCAGGAGGCAAAAAGCTGCTCCAAAAGCCTGTTGACAGCTCCAAGAGAAGGAACAAAGCAACATGCGCTCAGCAGAGGCACCCAAGTGTGGATGCACACAGGTCTGAGCCCACGGGAACATCCCCAGGAGGGAGGAGAGGAGCAGCGCATCCGGTCACAGACCTGGCACAGCCCTGAGCAAGTCTCCTGCTTTCTTGGCACCAGCGTCCCCATTTGTTTAAGTTCTACTTCAAATTATGCTGTGTAGGGGTTAACTCATTCCAGATCTCCCTGGCACTCGCTGTTCAGGAGGACGCAGTGCTGTCACCCAGGAAAGAGGAGGAGAAGAGATGAGAAAGCAGCCTGGCCCTTACAGAGTGCAGGAATGGCAAGGCAGCCCAAGCTCTTACACCTACAAGAACCAGCAGCACCTTTTTGCAAGTGTCTAGCTTAAGGGCTCATCACTGTGAAGCCCAAGTACAGAGGGTTGTTGGGGGAATTTCTTAATCATATTTCAAACCAGGGAGCTTGCCTGCTGAGCTCCCATCAGATGAGCGCTGAGACTGGGAGGTCAGAGGGGCTGCAGAGGGAGGAAGGGTCATCGCTCTGTGCAGTAGGCAGCAGCCAGACCCAAAAACCCAGTTCCTACAGCTGCGCAGCCGCTGCCCTGGCTCTGGAGCAGTACCTGCATCAGCTCCGGTGGGGCACCGTGTGTCTCAGACAGCAGCCGGAGTGACGGGCCGCATGGCTCCATCTTACGGTACCATTTCTCAAACATTTCCACCTCAGTTTGGAGCAGGGCGTTGGCGTGGCTGTGAGGAGGAGGGGGTCGGGCTGAGCCCTTGGCCAAGCTAAGCACTGCGTCGGGGAGCGGCTGAGCCAAAACAGGCGACCACGGGGCACGGCAGCCAACCCAAAAGGGGCAGGAGAGTATCAGGTCACCCCGGGCAAGACAGCGGGGCTCAGCCAGACCCGCTCCTTCCCAGACCAAAAGCAGCCGGCAGAGCCACGGGCACCGGCTCCTCCCGGGGGTCCGAGCCCGGAGAGCGGGCAGCCTGGCTCCAGACCCCGAGCACGGCCACGCAGCACCCGTGGCCCAGCCGGACCACCGGTGGCCTCTGGGCACGGCGCCCAGCCCGGGGGCAGCCGGGGGCACCCCGCCCGGCGCTGCCCTCCCCTGCCCATCCTGGCCCGGCCTAGCCCGGCCCTGCCGGGGATAAGGCCCAGCGGCGCCCGCAGCCCCCAGCAGGGCCCCGTAGCCCGAGGCCCCGCAGCCCCGCCCGGCCGCCGGTACCGCGCTTCCCGCAGCTGCGCCCGGAGCTGCGGCAGCGGCAGCGCCGCCAGGCCCCGCTCCGCCATGGCCGTCTCCTGGCAACGGCGGCGGCGGCGCGCGCTGCCGGCGGGGCGGCGGGCAGAGGGGCACGGAGGGGCGGGGGGGAACACGGAGGGGGACACGGGGACACGGGCAGACGTGGGGACACGGGGCATGGGGAGACAGGGCGCGTGGGGGGACACGGACACACACGTACGGACACACGTGGGGTCTCATGTACACGCACGCGCACACACGCACACTGACACGAGGTCACACACGAGCGCGCACACGTGTGGCTCTGGCCTTGCTTGCCCACCCACGGAGGGTGGGGTTCCGGGGGGGGTCGTGCTGGTCTGCGGGATGGGGAAAGGTGCTGCTGGAAGGGCGGGGGGGAGGCGGCCCCCTCCCGTGACACAGCTGCCCCTGCCCGAGGGACTGCAGCTCAGGGGGTCCCGGAGCCCTCAGCGAGGCATCTGCAGCGCAAATGCGGCGGCTTGGCCGGGGTGACGCGGGGTGCGATACGGCAGGAGCAACCCCCCCGGGGGTCTCCCGGGGTGCGCATTGCTCCCGCTCCTGCCGGGCCCGCTCCCAGAAGCTCCCGGGCAGGCACTGCCTCCCAGCTCCTCCTCGCCAGACGTGCCAGGCAGGATCCTGCCCGTCAGCTGGGCAGCGAAGCCTCTGGCAGGGCGCAGGCGAATGCTGGCCCCCAGCTCATGTTTGGGGTGCACCTACAACACGGCGGGGGTTTCTCTGCCTGTGACGCTGCAATCTTCCTCTGAAAGACTCTGCTTTATCACAATCTGGCTGTAAAACCGGGGGGAACAGCGGCACCAGTCCTGAAGGCAGCTGTCCCCCAAGCATGCCTAATTAATTCTAGGAGCTTTGTGAGGGTGTGGAGCGTCACTTCTAAGTGTCCGTGTTGGTGGATCCAGACCACGGCACAGCGATGTGCTCTGACTCCCCCGTGCTGGATGCTCAGGACCAACGGCAGCAGGTGGCAGGTCTGTTTAAAAGTGCATCTCTTCCCCCAAAAGTTGATGATGTGGTCAGTGATGCATCTCCACGGCTTTTCTGGGATAAGGGCTGCAAGTCAACCTAATTATATAAATGGGAGAAAAATCAATGCCTTAGCAATGCCAGTCTTATTTCTGGCCAGAACATGTCAAAACTCATCTTCAAAACACATCTTGAGTCATAACTGCATCCGATCCATGGGAGGAGCCACGCTTCCTGGCCTCGCCAGGTGCAGGGATGAACACCCCTCATTGCAGGATCTTCATCTCATTCAGAACTCGATGCCAGAAATCAAGCGTTTTGAGATAAGGAGGATGGAGCAGCATATATGTGACACAGCCTGGAGGTCCTCTTTGTGTGCAGAGTGGGATGGGGATCCCATGAAAAAGCTTAACACGAGGTCATGAATTAAACCAGTGCTTGCGTGAGCTGGCTGATTACAACGTCAGAGATAATTATAACACCAGACTGTCGGTCTCTGCACTGGCCCACATTTTGTGATGCTCCAACCTGAGATGACCAGTATTTCGTCGTTAGGATGGGGAGAGGCAGCTGAGTGACCCAGAGGAGCCATGACGGGATGGTGGACAGGGATGGCATCACTGGAGGGTCCAGCAATGTTGTGCCAGAGGTTTTGCAGCTGCAGGAACGTGGGGTGCAGATTTTAAGAAGTTTATAGCTCTGTCCAGCTGTGCAAAGCTTTTTAGAGGTCAGCAGGAGGCTCAGCGCATCTCTGCAAGAAGACTTGTCCTTTGCCAAATGCCAGGCTCGAGAGCTCTGAAGTACCTTCAGGACACGATCTCCAGGTGTTTTTAATGGCCGAAAACATATTTTCCCTGACTTTGCTCTGGGAAACAGCTGGATCTTTCTGGCTGGATTTGAAAACAGTAGTAATAATAATAATAAAACCAGCTGACTAGCATTTGAGAGAAAGTAGGTAAAGCTTGGCAAACTTCCTGTAATGGCAAACAGGGCTTTTTGCTGTGGGAAGCACCGGGCAGCATCAGAAACCGGCAGGCAGCCGGTGCAGCCAGGCAGCCGAGGCGTCAGCTGGAGGAGCTGGCAGCACACCGGTTGGCTTGCCTGCCAGAAATCAGCCTGGCAAGCCGGTTTGGTAGCCTGCCTATGTCCTGCTGGAAAGCACTGAGGAAGATGCCACCTGTGATGAAACTGCTGGCAACCGGCGTACTCCACTGGGAAAACGATCCATCAGAAAAATTTTAGCCAGCTCACCGTTTGAGTACCTATGCCCAAACAGCAGCACGCCGTGGAATGCAAATCTCCCTTTTAACACAGGATTTTAGGCGGGTCGCATGCAGAATTTACTGGGAGAGATGAACGTCTCAGCTGTGCAGCGGTGCAGCTCTAGCTGTCTCACTCTGTGAAAAAGCCACGCAACACGCACGTGCCAGTATCACGGCGCTGCTTTAAACCTATGTCTCAATGCCTTTGCATATGCTGTCATAAATTCTAGTTTACGCAAGGGCTGACTGCTTTGTTAATGCATTTCTGCATCTCCTCTGGGTCCTGGGAGATGATGTTCATCTTCGCTCTGCAGTCCTGGTAGGAAGAGGCTGGTAAGCTGGACTCTGGATGTGGCAGACTTCCCCAAGGACAGTAGATTTTCCTTTCGCTTTGCTAAGACAGGTTTAGCAGGAGCGGGTCTTGAGCATGCCTTTTCTGTCCAGTGCTGAGTGCCCTGGGAGAGTGAGTATTTCGAACGCGTTCTCCTTGTTTTCCAAAGATCCTGTGAAAGTCTTGCCTGGACTGCATTCGGTCAGGACCCAACGTATAAAATGATAAAGTCTTGTTGGGTTTTCCCATCATCCAGCCTCAGGCACCCGGGAAGCTCACTGGGTTTTGCAGCGCACAGCTGACTCCACGTGCTTATTTTTCCGGGGAGACTCTCCTTAGGTTTCCTCAAAACCTCAAAGCCCAGCACTCACATCAGCTTTAGTCCTGTGAATCGAGGACCCTGTGGGTCCTTTTCCTTTCTCAGAACCCAAAGGAAAAGAAAATCATCTCTCCATGTACTTCCATCAGGGAGAGCAGCCTTTTCCCACTAATACCAATACCAAGAAGTGCAAAACCTATACGCAGTCTGAAGGCTCCAGCCTCACCTTGGTTTTGACTTGAAAGTGCTCACCTACAGAAAAGGAAGGACAGTGGTGGCACTGTGACCTGGTGGCTGGAAACGTTCCTCGGCAGCCAGCATGAAACGGCCTGAAGCCCAGTCTAATTTCCAGCCAAACCTAAGCTGATGTTTGGAGGCCAGCCAGGAGCAGCACCAGAGTAAGGCCAAGCAACCCACGTCCCAAGCTCTGCTCTGTCACCTCACGAGCTAGTGGCTGGTGCTGAGACCCACCCGGCGTGGGCTTGGGGAAGGGCTGGAGTTGGCAGCTCCCCTGAGACTCACCAGGGACTGGGAGGTGAGGGCATGAGGTGGGTTGAAAACTGGCCCAGAGGGTGGTGATTAGTGGCATGAAGTCCAGTTGGAGGCCAGTCACTAGCGGTGTACCCCAGGGATCAATGCTGGGGCCGGTCCTCTTGGGAAGCAGTTTTTCTGAAAAGGACCTGGGGGTCCTGGTAGACACCAAGCTGAAGGTGAGCCAGCAATGTGTCCTTGCTGCAAAGAAGGTGAATGGTCTCCTGGGCTCTGCATTAGGTAAAGCATTGCCAGTCCAATCCTCTTCATTAGTGACCGGGATGATGGGGCAGAGCGCACCCTGGGCAGGGTGGCAGATGGCATGGATGTGGGAGGGGTGGCTGGTACTCCAGAGGGTCGTGCTGCCATCCAGAGGGACCTGGACAGGCTGGAGAAATGGACTGGGTGGAACCTCCTGAAGTTCTGAACAAGGAGACGTGCAAAGTCCTGCCCCTGGGGAGGAAAAACCCCAGGCACCAATATAGACTGAGGGACACCCAGCTGGGAAGCGGCTTGGCTGAAAAGGACCTGAGGGTCTTGGTGGACACCAAGCTGAACATAAGCTGCAAAGAAGACTAATGGTGTCCTGGGCTGCAAAAATATTGCCAGGAGATGGAGGGAGGGGATGCTTCCCCTCTGCTCAGCAATGGTGGGGCCACCCCTGGAGAGCTGTGTCCAGTGCTGGGCTCTTCAGTACAAGAGAGACAGGGACATAAGCCCAGCGAGGGGCCACCAAGATGAATGAGGGACTTGGAGGGAGGGTGCAAAGAAGAGGGAGCCAGGCTCTTCTCAGTGGTGCCCAGTGCCAGGACCTGGGGCCATGGGCACAAACTGAAACCCAGCAGATTCTCTCTGGACACCAGGAGACAGTTTTCACTGTGAGGGTGACCGAGCACTGGCACAGGTTGCTCAGAGAGGTGGTGGAGTCTCCATCGGTGGAGATATTCAGAAGTCACCTGGACACGGTCCTGGGCAGCCAGCTCTGGGTGGCCCTGCTGGAGCAGATGACCTCCAGAGGTGCCTCCAGTCTCAGCCAGTCTGTGGTTCTGTGAATTCCCTCCGGAGGAGCATGGAGCCTTTCCTCCGTCCAAGGTCCTGCCTTGAGGGTGACGAGAGGTGACGGGGCAATGGGGGAATGAGGGACTGCGACGGGGGCTGTGGCAGGTGACGATGGTGTAACGGGGGACTGACCAGGGCTGCGGCAGGACTGAGGCAGGGTGACGGGGGCAGCAGAGGTGACAGGGTCTGCGACAGGATGTGAGGGGGTGGCCAGGGTGTCGGGGTGTGACAGGGGCGTTACCGGCTGCCATGGAGCGCTGGTGGGGACACCAGGAGGTTGAGCAGGTGACAGGGGACGGGCAGGGTTTGGCTGACGGGGCGCCGGCGGGAGACACGAGGCGGGCTGAGGAGGAGTGACGGGGGCCTGCCGGGTGAGTGACGGGTTGCGATGGCGGGGTGGGCAGCGCGTGACGAGGCGTGACGGCAGCCGCCCGGCGAGCGCGCGCCGAGGGGCCGGACCTCCCCGCCGCGAGGGGGCGCCGCGCAGCGGGCGGCTGGGCGGCGGCGGGCGGGCGCCTCTCGCGGCGGCGGCGGCACCTTTTCCGGGTTGGCTGCGCGGCGCTCGGGGCCGGCCCAGGCTGCAGCCGCTGCCGCCGCCGGCACCGGGCCCGGGCCTCGGCACGCTCCGCGCGGGCCCCGCGCCCGCCGCCCCCGGGCCGGCCCCGCCCCGCTCCGCTCCGGCCTGGCCCTGCCGCCGCCCGCCGCCGCCCTCCTGCGCGCCGCGCCCCGCCTCGCCGGCCTCCCGCGCCGGCCCCGCGCCCTCCTCCTCCTCCTGCAGCCGCCGCCCGGCGCCGCCATGCCCGGCCCGGCCGCCGGCAGCCGGGCGCGGGTGTACGCCGAGGTGAACAGCCTGAGGAGCCGCGAGTACTGGGACTACGAGGCGCACGTCCCGAGCTGGGGGTAAAGCGCCCCGCGGGCACCCTCCCTTCCCCTCCCCGCCTCTTCCCCGGGTCGCCGGCGGCCCCGCACCCTCCTGCGGGCCTCAGCCCACCGGGGGGGATCCCTGCCTCCTCCTGCCCCCCGTTTCGGGGTGTCCCCGGGGTCTGCGGGCGGCTGGGGGGGGGGGGGGGGGCTGGGAGAGGGCCCCCCCCCCCGACCTGCTGCCCTGTCAGTTATCGTCTCTCCTCACCCCCCCCCCTCCTCTCTTGGTGCCCGCAGCAATCAGGACGACTACCAGCTCGTTCGTAAGCTCGGGCGAGGGAAGTACAGCGAGGTCTTCGAAGCCATCAACATCACCAACAACGAGAGGGTCGTCGTGAAGATCCTCAAGGTGAGTGTCCCGTTGATGGTGTAGGGGCTTGCGGTGGCTGGAGATGACGGGGAGAGGAGCAGGGTGGGCAGGGTCAAAGGACTGCTGGGTCTCCTTCTTCACCCCAAAGCTCTTGTTTTCTCATTAAGGACATTAAGATGGTGGTTTTGGAAATGGATTTGGTGTCCTGCACGCTGTAGCAATGTTTTGATGTCTCCTGTCCAGCACAACTCTGGGCTGAGAGCTCCTCTGAAGGAGGAGAGCTGCGAGGCCTGGTGATTGAACAGCTATTGAACATTGCCAGATACGATTTACCGAATGTGGGCAGCACGTGCAACATGTGCTCTCTGCGTTTGGTAAATCGTATTTGGCAATGCCTGCCTAAAACAGCCCGGGCGCTGCCATGTCAACAGGAATGCGAAGTCTGGAGGGAGAATCCTTCTGTTAACCTCTAGACAGCTGGCATGTGGCCTTTTCAGAGCCAGGCTGTGGGATGCTCAGCAGTCAAAAAAGCAGGCAAAGTTCAGTCCTCTAGAGGATCTGACATGGAAGAAAACTTCACCACAGGCGGGCCAAAAACACCATGGAAACTTGAGGAGACTGAAAGAGGCCACCTGAAGTTTGGCGGTGTCGGTGATATGTATTCTGGTGTGTTAGACTGTGGGGAGCTTTGTGCAGCAGTAACAGGTTGTAGTTTGGGATGGCTGAATGCACAGGTTAGCTGCTGCAGGGCACACGTTACTGTATGTAAGCAGCATGCTCACAGCAAGCTGTGGTAATTGTCCTAGTAGCTGTCTGTGTTGGTGATCTGGGCGGTAGACAGGTGTTTTAAAAAAACAGAAATAAAAGGTTAGAGTTGAGGTGCTTTTGGTTTTGGCTTGGCTGATGCTTGTGGCTGTCACTTGTTGGACCAGCAGCACTTGTCACTTGTTCCCCAAGAGCACGTGGGAGCCGGTGTCTGACCATGGGTGTTCTAAGAATTTGGGCACATGTCGATATGCAGCATACAGGGGGGTCTGAGCTTAACCTGCCCTTGCAGCCACTAAGACTAGCAGCTACCTAGGACATGCGTGTGTCTGCAGAGCTGTAGCCTTAAAGCATTTGCTAGATCCACTTTGACAGTGTGGCTAGCTGTCTCGCTTTGTCTTTGCTGATATCCCCACCTGCTCACTGTGTGCGCTTCCTTGGGATCTTCCTTGGCTTCCCAGAGAACTTGTTGCAGTTTGTCCAGCCACCGCTCCTAGGCAAGGTGTGATCTCCCGTCTGCCTCTGGGAGGAGGCACGCACACCCCTGCTTTGGCTGTGGTCAAGCTGATGGCCAGGTGAGCCATTCGGGAGAGCCCCTGTGGCTGAGCCTGACATCAGGGCAGAGCGGGGAGGCTCACATGTCCTTGCTGAGCTGACTTCCTCCGGTGTGCTGTTTCGGCCTCCCCTTCCTTTGGATGCTTTATGTGGGTTTGGGGTTTTGGGGGGGTTTTTGTTTGTTTGTTTTGGTGGTTTTTTTAAGTAGGAGCAGACAGGAGTTTCTCCTATGAGAGAGTAGCTAAAGGTGTAGCCAGTGCAGAGCTGGGTTTTACAGCAAGATGGCTTGTGGCTGGGCTGGGAAAACTGTGCACTTCTGCATGCTGCTCTGGAGCCCCTGATGGTCTCTTCAGGACGGCTGTGGTTTGTTGAGACCCTAGGTCTTGTCCCACATAGAAAGGCACCATGAGGATGAGAAGAGACTGCAGGGAAAGTCATCAGAAGTCTTCCTCCTTGCCTCTTCCCAGCCTAAAGAGCCTCCCCTGGAGCAACGCTGCTCTCCCTGTGGCAGCCAAACTCTGTCACGTCTAGGGAGCCCATCAGCATTGGACTGTGAGTCAGCTGGCAAGAGTCATCTGAGGGCGGCTGGGTGCTCCTTCTCCCTGAGGCCTGAATGTGTTGCCTTAATGCCCTGCGAGCAGGGAACTGGATTGTCCCAGATTTGAAGCGGATGGTGTTGCCACCAGTTCCCCTGTCTCCCCGCACTTGCATTAACATTCAGATGGCATCCCTGCGAGTGAGCAAGGAAAAGCAGAAAGTCCAGATAAATACAGATGAACTTTCTTCTCAGTGGAAAGTGGGTCAGTGAAAAGTGAGTTTCAGAGCACTGTGTTATGTATGTTATGAAAACCTGTGAAGTGTGGCAATAACATCACTCTGATATGCGGAAAATGCCTCTGGTTTCCTGTAGCTAGACTCAAAATTAATTGTGAATGTAATTACATGTATCTACAGTGGAGCCTTAGCAAAGAGGCTGGGTCTCTCTGTTCCTCCTAATTCAGACTGGATCCTGTGAGGTGGGAAATGCAACCAAAAGTCTTCAGGTTTCTGCGTGGCTCTAGGGGTGGGACAAAGGGGAAGACTGTTGCTGGGTGATGGATGTGGTTGTTCAGCACGATTGCTGCTTTCTCTGTAAAGTTTTTTCAGAGGACAATTTATGTTATGTGTTAGAGTGATTTTTAGCAAGAGTCACCGTTTTAATATCTGCGCCTCATGGGAGGTGACTGATGTCTCATCCCAGCTTGGGTCTTTGAAGCAGCTTATCCTTACTGAGCTCAAGTTAGCATGTAGCAAGTACTTCCCCTGCCTTTTTTTCTCCCCTTCTTTGGTGTTGTGCTACCTGAACATCTTGTACCCTCCTCCAGAGAGGTCAGGAAATTTTATCACCCTTTCTCTGATGCAGAACTGAGCCACAGAGATTTCCTGTGTGACTTTGGGCAAGTCCCTTAGCCTCAACAAAGCTGAGACTACAGCGTAGGTCCTAGTCTAGTGCTGCATGAACGAGATAACTGCTCTTCCTCTTCTGGCAGCCACTTGCCTTGTTTGTGTAAGTGTCCTGTGAGGATTTTAGTACTGGACAAGGCCGGGGAGCTAATGGCTCTGTTTGGTATCACAGTGCCCCAGGCCTTTTGGGCTTGCATAAAGCAAGATGCCCCATTTCCCTGGCCAGTACCCAGCATTGCCTTTCTGTTCTGCTACCCCAAGTGCAGGACCTGGCAAAATCCTGCAGGAAAATGGAATATGTTCACGCCACTAGTTGTGGTCGTTATGCACGTCAGCCAAGGAGCAGAATTAAGATCATGCAGATGACTATAACATTACCATTTCCTGGGTCAAGTGCCTTTCTTTGCAAATATGATGCTCTTAATGTCACGTCTTCCAGGAAAATTCTGCAGCTCTTTAAAAAAAAAAAAAGGGGGGCAAACTAAGCAAGCAGGTTGCTTCTCACTCCACTGCAGCAAGACATCAGGATGTGCCATGTAGGATAGAGCGTGCAAAGCAGCGAGGCAGGAGCCCTGGTTTGCCACCCAGACACCCCGTCAAGCATTCTCTGAAAGCTTTTATCTTGAGAAGTGAGGTAGAGGCCAACTCTCCACCTTTTCAACTGGTTCAGGGAACAAAGACTTAGCAAAAAAAAAAAAGCCATGGGGCTGAAGTCATCTTGGTAGGTAGTGGAGGACTCTGCACTGTACTGAGCTTCTTACCCCTTCACAGGTAGTAGGATGTGGAGTTAGCCAAAAGCTGTGCTCCTGCAGCCCCAGCTGGTGTAGGAGGCTCTGGTGGGCTTTTTGATCTGGCTGGCCTCCACACAGCTGTGGGCGTGCTTCCCGCATGCTTAGGGTAGGGCCAAGCCAGGAAGAGGGAATGTGCGAACATGCACGTGCTTTTGTGTCTTGCTGAAGTTTGATGCTAAGGTTTGACTTCCGGGATGAGGTCTGACGTTCCTCAGCTTGTACAAAGGAAGTTTAAGACATCTTTGTTTCCAGTGAGTCATGTATTGTCTACATCCAGTGCAGGTATCTAAAGTGCAGCTCTGCTCTTTCCTATCTAACCACATAGATTTAGATTTTCGGTGGACCACTGAGGTCGTCTCTAACGTTTGTGCTGTCTCTTTGATGAACTTCTCATTTCGCTTTTCTTCTAATGCAGCTCCAAAAGTATCTGCCAGTCTCCTCGCATGCCTTAAAAGTGAATCCCCCATTCTCGGGGTAACAGTGTTCCTGGGGGATGTGAACAGCGTCGCAAGTTGCCACTCTAAAAGCCAAAGATAAACTTTCTACATTGCTTGTAAATTTTGTGGGTGATTCTTTGTGGTGAGAGTGCTGCTGTTAGTTACCTACAGTTGTGGCTGTTGGTAAGCTTCAGCTGTACCGCAGTGTCCTTCACAGCTCGTTCTTTCGTACCGATTACCGCCATCTGAGTGTCCGCCCAAGGCGGAAATTACACCATCCATATTGTCAGCTTTGTGCGGGAGGCCTCCTGTTTTCCTCATGCACGTGTCTATGTACACTCTACTTGCCTGTGAAGCATTAAACCCATCACAGAAAGAGACTGTTTTGTCTCCTTGTATGGTTACTATCTGTACAGGCACAACACGCAGGCGGAGGTAGGGGAAGAATGCAGTTGCAAGGAGAGGGACCAGTGAAACGGACGGAGGCTCTGCAGCAGTGATGAAATAGCCCCTTTCTCCTTTGGTGGCTTTTGTCCCTCTGTGCTGAGTCCGTGAACTGGAACTTTCAACCATGTACGTGGTTTCACAAGTGCGTTCTTGTTTGTTTGGCTTTGTTTTTCCCGTTTCCCCTTTTGGGCTGCGCGAACCCTCCAGAGCTGCTGCTCATACCAGGCACTGCTGCAAGGTCCTTCCAGTGTTGAACTCAAATCATTGCTCTAGTAGCTAAATAACCATTTGGGGGAGGTAGCCCTGTGGCTCTGGTAAATTTTCTTCTGTCCCTAAAAGCTTTAGAGCCCACATACATCAACATGTTCTAGATGGAGGCTGAAATGACTCCCATGCTGGTGTGCAGAAGGGATTGCACAGGGAAATAGGATTGGATGATGTTGTTCCCTCAGGCTGGAGCTTTTGACTGCATCGGTGACCTTCCACCAAAGCCGTTCAATGCCTGCTCCTGGTAGCTAGCTGTGCCTCTTGCTCTTCCTGCGTTTGCATGCACTGAGTCAGCTCTCCCTGGCCCACTTCCTCCTCTGGCAGTCTTGAAATGAGCCCTTTTGCAAGAGAGCTGAGTACACGGCTCTTCTTTTTGAAACACCAGTTGCCCCCACAACTGAGCTTGGCATGGTTGGCTGTTGGAGTCCAGCTTTGTTTGGAGCCGAGACCAACTGAGGTGGTACCAGGTGTCTCGCAGAGGCCTGGAGATGCAGCGGTGGTGTTCTAGCACCAAGGAGCTGGTGAGCCATGAAGCTGCTGCTCCTTTGAGGAGGAGGGTGAGTTATGGCACTGTGTCTGGTCACAGTGGCCTAGGGCAGAGCCTGAATGAAGGATTCTCATCCTTGTGGTGGTGGTGGGGATTGGGGCTTGGTCCTTGTGTGTCTCCCTTTTAGTTGACTGCAGAAGTCTTGATGCATTGTCCTGAAGCCCCAGGAGGGTGGTTCCAGGACGCGCTATGGGGGCAGGAAAGAACGGCACTGCCCTCAAAAACACATGCTGGTATATTCTACCAAATGTAAATAAAAAAGCAAACGTGCTTTAGTAGTTTCAGGGTAGGTTTTTTTCCCCCCTCTTTTCTAAAATTCAAGAGCAGCTCGGGAAAGTTTGAATTCCCATAATGGAAGTTGTAAGGTGGAAACTACCGACAGAATGTTAACACAAGTGGGCTCCTTGATTTTGTAGCTCTTCTGAATGCAATTATTTGGTTTCCCAGCTGATGTCTGGCAAAATAAGCACTGCTGCTCTGAAGCCAATTTTCCTGTTGAACAATTGGCATCAGGCTTTATAGGCCGATTGTTGTGATCCTTTCAATAATACTTGCTAGAGACGAATGAGCTTCTAGTGCCAGCTTTTAAATGTTTAAAGCCTGTCATAAGGATGCTGCTCGAGCCTTTTGCTTGTCCTGGACGTTGTGTGTTGAGATTTCCCTGCTTGTTCACTGGAAGCATTGTGGTGTTTCTGAGCAAAGAATAGATCTTTTTCTTTATGGGGTGGTGGAATAAATGACTTTAGTTTCTCGCGGATTTGTTTCTTTTGACTGTTAAACCTTCTCCCCTGCTGCCCTAACCCCAGTTCTTTTTCAGAGTGCCTGCTGGGCAAAACCCAGCACCTTCTGTGACTCCTTCAGAGCAGCACGTGTGCTCCTCAGCTGCCTGTGTGTGTGCACTGCCTGCTTTTGGCTAACGTAGAATGAATTTTATGCTTTGGATTTAACTTGTATTTCACATGCCTTCCTAGACACTACTTTTCTTTCTCGGTGTGGAAATGCGTAGAGAACTTTGGATGACAAATTTATTTTCTCTCTTTGCTTGAATTCAAGTGATGGGTCCCCAGGTTGTTGGGAAAGGCTGGCACTGAAGCATCTGACAGAAAAGTGTACTCCCTTTGCTTTAGAAACCAAGCAAAAAAGATAATTAACCAGGCAGCCATTTATTCGTTCAAGACAGGAAGTGATGGTTGCAGCCTTGTATTTAAAGGTTTATTTTAGCAAACAATGTTAATTCTCCCAGCTGGTGTTTGCTGCAGCTGGACTCCTTCCCTGCTTACAAGTTTACATGATCTCACAGAAAATGACCTGGGATTAGATCTCTCGGTCACAGAGAGGTGTTTTCCTTTGTGTCTACCTGACTGCAAAGCAACTACTTATCCTGTGCCATTTCTCACCTCTGCAGAGGGCTGGCATTGCGTGATGTTCCCCGATCTCTGGGCAAAGACAGCTGGGATAGTGCTGGCCGCTGTCACTGCCTCTTCTGCCTGACTTTCAAGTGGATTGAAGCACCCTGATGGGATCCTTTTGGCTGGTAGGGTGGGAAACCTGCAGCAGAGGGTGGCCAGCTGGGGACAGTGGAGTGAGAGCTGCAGAAGCCATCCTCCTGTGGCTGGAGGTCACCTTGTCCCTTTGCTCCAGGCACTCAGCGTAGTGGACAGCCACAAGCTGTGTGTTTTGTCTCCACTTTCTACAGCCACCTCACTTGCAGTTTGCCTGAGGAAGGAAGCAGTTTCTTGGGAAACTGGAAAACTGGCTTGTGCTAGACAGTCATGTTGTTTTAAGGGTACTGCTGCAGTTGAAGTAATTAAACCCCTCCCAGTGTAGACACGGTTAAACTGAGACATGTCTTTTAGCCTGGTTTCCTATGGAAACAAGCCTTATGCAATCCTGCTGTCTGTCAGCCTTTCTCCCTCTCCTCCCCCCCCCAGTAGTTTTTGCACTGGTTGGCCAATTTCAACCAAATGCGACAGAAGTCTCCAAGCTGTCAAGTTTCTACGGATTTCATGGAAATAGGTGTTTGCATAGAGCAGAGGGACTCTATCGGAGCCTGTCTCAGAGGGAAAGGCTGCAGTGAGGGTTTGAGTCATACTGGTCACTGGAGGATCCCTGCATGGAGGAAAGCTTTGAAATGCCTCTGCCATGGGAACAGATGGAGTCTGCACCTGTATAAAACGTTGCCTTACAAACACAGGCGGATCAAATTCTGGAGCAGTTAATTTTGTCTAGGTGCCTGCTCCATTCCTCTGTTGGAAATCCCCTTCCCAGGGCAGGAGGACTGAGCTAGGTAGGAAACACAACCTGAAATGCTGCTGTTCATAGCCTGGTTTAATAAAATAGCCTTAAATGAGTACTGTTAAAATACTCTGGCTGCAAGGGCTCGTGTTTTAGAAGCTATCCCTGCTGGGAGAGGCAGATGGTTGGAGGCCATAATAGCTTCAGTTAGTTCACAGTTAATCCATGCATGTTTGGAGTCAACATCCTTGGAGAGACAGATCGGGTGACTCTGAGAGACAGTTGTAGCAACCCAGCCTTAATCCTGGTGCTTGGAGGATATGCTGCTGATTGCCTGTGGTTTCAGCAGTATTGGGGTCTGGGGACAGGAGGGAAGTCAGCAGAGTTTCTGTGGTTGTGGACAGTTAGCTCCAGCGCAGTCCTGGCCATGTGCTGGAGTGGTTTGCACCGAGGTGTTTGATTCACCCCCAGCTTGGGCTTGGAATCAGTCACTGGGCAAAAACTGAGCCCTAGCGATGTGCTCTTGGGAAGCAGATGGCATTTGCAGTTGTGGCTGGAGTAATGGCGTGGGACAAGGTGTGGGTAGGAGGTGGTGTGTGGTTGGGCAGGCTGGTAAGGAGAAAGCTGTGTGGGGTGAAGGCCAGTGGTTGCCACTGTTTTCTCCTGCAAATCTGAAATGGGGAAATCCTCCGTTCCCCTGCATTGTTTGTTCTCTGAGGAAACTTCTAGGCAATAACTTTTCTTCTAAGATGACATTACTCCAGCCCAGGGCATTTTACCCCGCCTCATGCCTGTTTACCTAGTGGTAGAAAACCCTGTCCTGACCACTGGCTGCAGGCGAGGAGAGCGCTCTGGTGATGCACTGCTTACGACCCTGCAATGAGCAGGGCTCCCCATACCCCCACCCTGCCCGGACCCTTGTGGGGCCTCGGCCTCGGCTCATGGCCAAGGTGGAGGCAATGTAGCCACGTGCAGTCAGCCTGGCCCAAGCTCTGTGCTACTGCAGCTTAGCAGTGAAACATGCAAACAGCGAGTGGCTTCTAACTCTCCCATTTGCTGAGATGGTGTTTGCTGGAGTGTCTTCCCTCAGTGATGTCGGCCATGCTGCTGTTGATGATTATCTGCAGGCATTTCATTAAAAAAAGACCAACTTTCTTCTCTCATTTTTTCCAAAAGTTGCTGATTCTGTCTGCTCGTGTCTTTTAATAAGCGTGTTGTGGGTAGGGGTAGATTTCTGATGGAGATCGCACAGGGCATCGTTTTCCCATCCTGAAAAATGTGGAAAAATGTGGAAAAAATGTGAAAGTGACTGGAAGACTACATCTTCTGCCCCAGTGTGAGTGGTGGTCCTATGGAAAGAGAAATTAAAATCTCAGAGGGATATCCTCCCCTACCTAGCTGATGCAGAAGGCCCTTGAAATAACTACAGTACAAAGGAAAAAGTATTTCAAAGTGGGCTTTGGTCCTTTTGGCTGTGTTCAGGCAGTGTTTCCGTTCCCGATCAGGTGCAAGTGTCGCAGCCGAGAGGCTGTGACGCATGTCTGCCGGTAGCCAGGCCGTTCGGCGAGCACCTTCAGCGGCTCAGGTCCCTCTTTGAAGTTCCTTGGAAAACAGCTTATGTGTGCATTTGCCTCGCTGGACGAGCAGAGTAACTGAATTACATCCTCTAATTCCATCTTGGCCTTCTGGTAAGATCAGTGCATGTGGGCAACACAAGGGTGGTGTCTGGCCCCATGCTGACATAAATGAAATTAGTCCCTAATGAAGCATCTTCTTCTTGGGTTCAGAAACGTAGCCCTCGCTTCTGCTGGTTTCCATCCCCCTGCTGTGGCTGCTTCTCCCTGTCTGTCCCACTTCCCACTGGCTCCAGCCGTGTCTCGGTACTGTCCCGGGGCTCTTGGTCACCCCTCCCCAGCGAACCCTGCCCCATGTTGCTCCAGCCTTGGCTGACAGCTGCGGTGGCCTTGCTGCTGTTTTCCACAGTGGCTTTATGAGGTGCTGACGCTCCCTGTGCCGGCATCGGTGTTATTTTTGGCACTTTGCTTCGGGCTGAGATTCTCATCTTTTGGCTTGAAAGTCTAGCTCCTGCCTTTTAACTTGGAAGAGCAGAAGAGCAGGATCTGAATCTGAAGGTTTCAGCCACCTGAAGAGCCTAGAAAGACAGCATATTTTATCACTTATATAAGCGCCGTATTTTCCCACTATATAAAAAGCTTCTGTTCCTTCTCCCGTCTCCTTGTACATTTCTGTGAGGGGTCTGAAACCAAGGACTGCCTTGGATTTGCCTGTAACAGGAGTACGAGTTGCCCCATCAGCACTCTGCAGCCAGCATCGAAGTGGGAGGCTGTGGCAGAGGCAAGGCAGCAAACGTGAGCTGTTGAGCTCTTGTGGCTCCTTGTCCTTCATGTAGACATCCAATAACGTGTGTTGTTTTGGTAAGGTGCCTCGTACCTCTTTGTCATTCCCCGTTGCTCCCCTCCTCACACACCAAACTCTGTGCTGGATGGTGAATGTTTTAGAAAGCTAAATGTATGGAGAGGAGTGTTTTCATCAGCAAACCTCCTAGATCACAGAATCCCAGACTGGTTTGGGTTGGAAGGCACCTCACAGCCCATCCAGTTCCACCCCCCTGCCATGGGCAGGGACACCCTCCACCAGCCCAGGTTGCCCAAAGCCCCATCCAACCTGGCCTTCAACACTGCCAGGGAGCCAGGGGCAGCCACAGCTTCTCTGGGCACCCTGTGCCAGGGCCTCAGCACCCTCACAGGGAAGGATTTCTGCCTCACATCTCATCTCCATCTCCCCTCCTGCAGCTTCAGGCCATTCCCCTTGGCCTGTCACTCCCTGCCCTTGTCACCAGTCCCTCTCCAGCTTTCCTGGAGCCCGTTAGGGACTGGAAGGGGCTCTAGGGTCTCCCTGGAGCCTTCTCTTCCCCAGGCTGAACCATCCCAACTCTCTCAGCCTGAGGTCTCCATAGCAGAGGTGCTCCAGCCCTCAGATCATCTCCGTGGCCTCCTCTGGACTCTCTCCAACAGCTCCATGTCCTTCTTGTTCTGGGGACCCCCAAGCTGGAGGCAGCACTGCAGGGGGGTCTCACCAGAGCGGAGCAGAGGGGCAGAATCACAGATTCACAGATTGGTAGGGGTTAGAAGGGACCTCTGGAGATCATGTAGTCCAACCCCCTGCTAGAGCAGGGTCACCCACAGCAGGTTGCACAGGATGGCGTCCAGGTGGGTTTTGAATCTCTCCAGAGAAGGAGACTCCACAACCTCTCTGGGCAGCCCGTCCCAGGGCTCGGTCACCCTCAGAGGGAAGAAGTTTTTCCTCATGTTCAGATGGAACTTCCTGTGTTCCAGTTTGGGCCTGTTGCCCCTTATCCTGTCAGTGGGTACCACTGAGAAGAGTCTGGCCCCTTCCTCTAGACATCCACCCCTCAGATATTTATAAGCGTTGATGAGATCCCCTCTCAGTCTTCTCTTCTCCAGGCTAACCAGCCCCAGCTCTCTCAACTTTTCCTCATAAGAGATGCTCCAGTCCCCTCCTCATCCTCGTACCCTCGGCTGGACTCTCTCCAGCAGTTCCCTGTCTGTCTTGACCTGGGGAGCCCAGCACTGGACACAGAACTCCAGATGTGGCCTCACCAGGGCAGAGTAGAGGGGGAGGAGAACCTCCCTCAACCTGTTGGCCATGCTCTTCTGAATGCATACCAGGACACCATTGGCCTTCTTGGCCACGAGGGCACACTGCTGGTCATGGAGAGCTTGTTGTCCACCAGGACTCCCAGGTCCTTCTCCACAGCGCTGCTTCCCAGCAGGTCAGCCCCTACCTGTACTGGTGCCTGGGGTTGTTCTTCCCTACATGCAGGACCCAACACTTGCCCTGGTTGAACTTCATTTGGTTCCTCTCTGCCCAGTTCTCTAGCCTGTCAAGATATGGCTGAATGGCAGCGCAGTCTTCTGCTGTGTCAACCGCTCCTCCCAGTTCTGTATCACCAGCGAATTTTCTGAGAGTGCACCCTGTCCCCTCGTCCAGGTCACTGATGAGTATGTTGAACAAGACCAGACCCAGCACTGACCCTTGGGGCACACCACTAGCTACAGGCTTCCAACCAGACTCTGCGCCACTGATCACAACCCTCTGGGCTCTGCCATTCAGCCAGTTCTCTACCCACCTCACTGTCCACTCATCCAACCCACACTGCCTAAGCTTGCTAGCAAGGCTGTTATGAGAGACGGTGTCAGAAGCCTTGCTGAAGTCAAGGTATACAATATCCACTGCCCTCCCTCGACCTGCTGCTCACGCCGCTGGACACGCAGCCCAGGACACAGTTGGCTTTCTGGGCTGCCAGCGCACATTGCCGGCTCATGTTGAGCTTTTCATCAATCAACACCCCCAAGTCCTTCTCCTCAGGGCTACTCTGAATCCATTCTCCGCACAGCCTGTAGTTGTGCTTGGGATTGCCCTGACCCATGTGCAGGACCTTGCACTTGGCCTTGTTGAACTTCATGCAGAGGCCCACCTCTCCAGCCTGTCCAAGTCCCTCTGGATGGTATCCCTTCCCTCCAGTGTGTCATGAGGGCAAGGGCTTTACCAGTCCCTGCAAGATGTCTCTGCAGCTCTCTGCAATGGTACTGGTGGTGCAGGAGGGGGATGTTCCAGCTCTGCAGTGAAGGGCAGCTGGACTCAGTGACTCACAGCCAGGATGCCCAGACCAGTCACTAGCCAAGGCTCTCTAAAAAAGTCTCCCCTCTGTTCTAAGCTGCCTTTTCTTTCAAACAGGCACAGAGCTAGAGTTGGCCTGGGAGTGGATGAGTTACAAAAATGATCATTCCTTTGCGTTGAAGTGAACCGCTGGATCAGCACAGCGTAAAAGCTAACCCAACCTCCAAGCCTCTGCCTTGGGAGCAGCTGTTCTGTGTCACTCTCTGCAGGGTGATGTCCAGAGAAAAGCTTGCTTTGCAAAGGGAGTTCCTGGGACTGTGTGGATTTGCAGAGGAGTCAAAAACTGTTTAAAATGTCTGTAGGCTTTAAAAATAATCATGGTATATGGATGTGATGGCATGCTGTGCAGTTGGGTATGTGCTCTTGGGGTGGTTGCGAAAGACGTGTACACATAGTTAGGTGTAGCAGTGTCTGAGCTTACTAGAAATCTTGGTGTTGGAGACTCTCAGGTCATCATTTCATTGGATTAAAGAACTCACCGGAAAATGGGTTGGGATTAAGGAGTAAAAAAATGGTTTGTGCTTGTAAACAAAAGCTGAGGTATGAGGTCCACCACGTTTGTCCTGTGTAACCTAGAATGAGTGAGCTGAGATTTTCACGTAGCAGTCCAAGGTGCTTTTAACCACAGCTACTGGAGTCACAATTATGTTTGTCTGGAGTGGTTTGGTTTTCCCCTGATGAGTGGAAAGCTTTCACTGATGAGAGGGAATTCCTAGTTCATGCAAAGTGTCTGTCTCCTCTTTGAAGCTAAAAATGTTCCCTTGTGAGGGTGGGAGCAGGGAGAGGAGGGGAGGTGATGTGATCCAGTCAAGATCGGTGGCAGAAATCAGTGTTAATTTCTGAAAGGACTCTTACTTCTAATTTTTTTTGTCTATTTAAGCCAGTGAAGAAAAAGAAGATAAAACGCGAGGTTAAGATTCTGGAGAATCTACGTGGTGGCACCAACATCATTAATCTGATTGACACTGTCAAGGATCCAGTGGTAGGTGCCTGTGTGTCGTGGCGTGTGTGGTGGGCTTGCCTCCCTGCCGGCTGCAGCCACAGAGTAGGCGCTGCTGCGTGACTTCTGCTCTCAGCTCAGGTTAGGTGCTGCCGGTGCCTTCATGCCAGCCAGGGGCAAGTGGTGTCCAGCTTGTTAGGGTCTCCTGAGGTGGGTTGATTTGGATGGGCTCATATTCCTCTCCACGTTCCTCGGACTCTTTTATGTTCCTTTTGTGTCTTCTGTGAGTTTCCCATGGCTGATGGGGGAGAAGTTTTGTAGCCCTACAAATTTTCTGTAAGAAAGCAGAGCCTGTAGCCTTCCAGCTTTTGCCTGGCCTGTGGAACATAAGCACCTGCCAGGGCAATTGATATTAAGCGCTCTTCATCCTTCTGGTTGCTGTCCTGCCCAATAACCAGAGGTCGTATACCTTGCCTGCATTGCCACAGTTACCCCATTCCCAGGAAGTTTTCTCTGACTACCAGCTGGCTGAGGTCACAGAGAGGAGATGACGCTGCTGCAGAGTTAGCAGTCCTGGCTAATGGGCTGCGAGGCCTTAGCCCCTGCTGACTGTCTCTGCTCTGTGGCACGGGGAGGAACAGCACTGGCCAAAATGCCATGTTGTGGTGCTTGCTGCATGGGGTATAAGCGGAGCTTGCCCCTGCCCGCTGTGGGAGCGGGGCTGCATTTCTCTCACTGTCCCGCTCCTGTACTGCTCTCTAGAGAGGATTGGGCAGGAAGCAAAAGCTTTCTCAGGTCTCTTGGAGTAAAGAAAGGTCAAGAGGGTGTTTAATCCATGACTCTCTCTCTCTTGCAGTCAAAGACCCCTGCTCTGGTGTTTGAGTACATCAATAACACAGATTTTAAGGTGAGTCTGCCTGAGTGTGCATGGGGGAGGCTTCCCATTTCTGTTAAGAGTGCTGTGATCTTGGGTTGTCAGATGTTCCTCAAGAGCTATGGGGGGAGTTTGGGGTTTTCACCTATGTCAGCTTCACCTTCCTTTCCCCATGTAACTCAGAAACCTGTAAATAGGCTCTAGAAGAGAAGGAATATAAAGCTTGTGTGATGAATCTCCTCCCAACTTTGAGGAGTAAGTTCAACAGGTTAGATATTCTTACTCCCCTCTCAATTTAGTAATTACTGCTGGGCTATATATTCAGCCCAAGTTCATCCCTGTGCTGCAATGCTGTATTTACAGCAGTGCAGTTGATGGAGTAGATGACACCAATTTGTGCTGGAATCCTTCAGACCTGGGGACTGTGGGGTGGCAGAGGCTGGAGACCATGTCTCCCACTGCCAGTGGGCCTGGTAGTGGAGCACTGAGCAGTCTTGAATACATCTTAAGAGCTTTTCTGCTTGCCTGAGGCTACAGCATATTCCCTGGCTCTTCTTATTTCTTGGGAGCTCCAAGTTGTATTACTCCTTCCCAAAACGGAGGTCCTTCTGTCTGAGTGCAGGTGCGGCTGCCCGTGCTACTGAAATGCTGCTGGCTGGCAGCAGTGCACCCGTACACAAAAAGGACGTTTAATTAGCAGCCACACCTATTTTAATGGTATCCTTGCTTCCCCTATGTGAATCTTTACCCTAAGTCATTAAGTCAGTGGTGAAGAATTAATTGAGCAGTTACCATTAGAAAGCCAGCAGTCATCCCCTCCTGCGCTGTTCAGAGATCTCTAGTTCCACGTTATGGGACAGTGCTTTTTTCTTTCCTGTTTGTGCCAGAACATTATGTAGGTACACACCTCTTAGGATGCAGCTTCAGCAGATACACCAAACACCCAGAGAAGGACCCTGGGTTGGTGTTGGTGGAAAAGCAGCAGCTTGTCAGCTGACCCGCAGACCCATGCGTGATACAAGGCGGCACGCGTTGTTTCCCTGGGGTTGTCTGTCCCTCTGGGGTTGGTTTGGTGAGCTGAATCTTGCTGGGTGGGCCCTTGTGCATAGCCAGAGCTGCAGCCATGCTGGCAGTTGTGGTCTTAGTGGTATTTAATCTTACGTAGAGACTTACTGCAGAGGCTAGAATAATAGTAACTTGCAGCAGCGTCTGCCCTGACAGCTCTGGGCGGGGAGATGAGTGTTGCCTCCATCAAGTAAACAGCCATGAGAGGAGTGCTGTGTGGTGACCTTTCCAGGCTAATTAAAGCTGCCTTGGTTTGTCTGGGCTTCACTGACATCAGCTGGGTGACCAGTGTCGCATGTATGCTGGGAACGTGGCCCTCTGCTTCTCCTGGTGACCCAGGGACTCTTTGTAAGGCTGATCCTGTAAGTTTTTAACTTTCTATTTAGAGGTGGCTTTTTAAAAAAATAAATTATTTTTAATACATGGCTTGAGATAAAAGAGGTTGCTAGAGCAGTGGCACACCTCGCTGAGGATCATTTTGTCTGTCTCCTAGTCAAAATATGATTACAATACTCTGTCATGTCCTTAGAGGAAAACATTATCATCAAAGATATCACCCAGTAACTGAAATATGTTCACAAAGTGGAGTAGTTACTTGAGACTGGTGGCCAACAGGGACCTTTAACTGAAAAACACAGGGCTTGGAGTACGTGGTAGGTCAGCCATGCTGAGAGCCATCGCAGGCACTGTTGCAGCCAGGAAGGCAACGTTTTTCTGGCCACAGCAAAAGTAACAGTGCTCGGCCCTGGCAGTTGCATTAGAAACAACTAATTGAGTTTGGAGCAGATCATTTCTAGGCTCCTAGGAGAAAGCCTGGTTCCTCGAGGAAATCCAGATTCACAGCTGTACAGGTCCAAGACAGAAAGTATTGATGCTTTTGATGCTGATTGGTACAAGGCAGGAATAACTTGTCTTGGGAATGCAAGCGTGTCCCCTGGGGCATGCATTATGGCTGTTCGTGTTCAGGGCTTATTTGTAACCTGGATTTCACTAGCTATGTATGGGGCATGTGGGTTACTTGAGCTACACTCCCATGAGCTCGGCTGCCTGTTTGGGTAGGGTCTTGGGGCCGCAGCTAACTGACAGATTGCGGACCTGCTGCTAGTCACAGGTACCTGTGGATACCTCCTATACGGGGGCTCCCACGCTGTCTCTTCCCTTGCTCTGAAGTGCCCTTGCCAAGCAGAAAGGGCAGAGAGTAGATGAGACCACTTGTGCTGGAGGTCTTGGCTTGCCCTATACCTCTATACGTGAAGCAGCTGGAGAGCACACAGCCATTGTCCCCTCTGCTCCACAGTCCTGATCTCTCCAGGCAGCCAAATTCTGGTGGAGTTGAGGTACGCGAGCTAATCCTGGTGACAGGGACATCTTCTCTTTGTTTTGAGGTGGCTGCTGCTGCTCTGCCCATCTCTGCATTGGCTTCCAGGTTCAGCAGTACTGATGAGTACCATACACCACGCTGGCAAATTGCCTTCAGGGGGTATGAGAGGAGCAGCTTGTGTACAGCAGGCGGTTGCTGACCACTTTACACGATTGTGTTTTTCTCTGTCCTGTTGGGAATAGTTTCTCACAAGCTTGGATGTCTCCTCAGTTGTCTCCTTTCTGACAGTTTCTTTCCTTCAACATTATTTTTTGCTTAATGTTGTTAATACTTTCACCCCTTTGCCCATTAAAGTGGCAGGACTCTATTCATGTCCACGCAGCCGTGAAAAAGGCTGCTGGGTTTCCTCGGCTCTCTGTGGACGGGTAGAAGCTGCAGTTCTGTGGGGCCTAAGCCGTGGCTGTGAATGATTCTGGATCAGAAGCGCAAGCTTGTATTCCACATGGTTTGGCTATTTTTAAATGACGGTGTAAAGGAGACTTAGGTGATACCTCCCTAGAGCTGATTACATTTTCTTAAATCACCTGGCTGCATCCCTTCTGAAAGCAGCAGCTCTGTACTCGCAGGGATGATGAGTTGGAACTAGACTAAATGCATATTCTGCCATGGGAGGACAGCAGCTTGTGTACGGGGCTAGTATTTCTCTTCAGACCTGCTGTATTACTTGCCATCTGTGAGCACTCAAGCTACCCACAGTCATCTGCCTTAAATGATAGCTGCGCTGCAGAGCCATGCAGTCAACTGAGTAACCGTCAGTGAAATTAAATGTCTTTTGCTAATTGGTTTCAAACTAGAAATGAGACTCCTGTCCTTCAACCACCATCAGCTGTCACATATTTTGTGTAGTTCATGAGCGTACCTGATGCTGTGCCTTTCTTTGCCCTGAAGAGGCAAATACCTCAGGGAGAGAAGGGGGCAGAAGAAGGGGTCTCCAGGAGCAGTCCTGGGTTGGGTTTGCTATTTTGTTCTTAAAACACACTGGCAGGTTTGCAGCTGAGGAGGAGGAGATGGGCAAGAAAGGTGAGCGATGAAAGGTTGCTTCAGGATGTTCAGCCTATTGGAGTTGTGGTGACAGAGAGCTTTTCAGTCAAATCTTCCACTTTGTGTACACCTCAGTGAATTTTCAGGCCAGGTTGCTGTGAGGGAAGTGTCTGTGGTTTATCCTAACCTACCCGAAGTTAGTTTAAAAAATAGTTGTTGCCCTGCATAGGTGGTGCAGAAGTATGACAGATTCTTCTCCCTTGCATGGCTGCTGAGGCCAGGATGCTATGGGAGCTTCCTTGTCTTTTGCTGCTGCCTGCCCTGCACCCCAGAGCAGTATCTCTCTCATAGAATCATAGAATGGTTTGGGTTGGAAGGGACCTTAAAGATCATCTAGTTCCAACCCCCCTGCTGTGGGCAGGGACACCCTCCACTAGACCACGTTGCCCAAAGCCTCATCCAACCTGGCCTTGAACACTTCCAGGGATGGGGCATCCACAACCTGTCGGGGCAACCTGTTCCAGCACGTCTCCTCTGACAGCTCCTCGCAGCCACCCCGTTGCTTTGCAGATGCTGCTTCCTGCATGTAGCCAGCTGTGTTGCTTGTTCGAGGGAGAAGAATAAGCGTTTAACATCTGTCAGTCCCATGGAGGCATGTCTCTGCCTCCTCGGTCACTGACGGGATTAGTTTACGATTGGCTATGTGATACGTGCCAAAATATCACCGAAAGCTGGAGAGGGGTGGAGGCTGCCTGTGGGTGAGTTTGGCCTTTCCTTGCACTCTGTATGGAGAGCAGAGACCAGCCCAGGTCTGTAAGGCCTCGTGCAGTCAGTGCTGGCAACTAGCTCAGCAGATGTTTGAGCTGGGTCTGAGCGATCCCCACAGGGATGTGTCTGGTAGTTTTACTCCAAAGAGCCAGCTGTAAGAGCAGAGCAGGGCACTTGTCTGTAAAGGAGGTGTCTGCTCTCCCCTGGTAGGATGGGCAAAGGGGATTTGGAGCCTGCTGTCAAAGCCTTCTTGGGGCAGCTGCTGTGCAGGGCCCACTTGCAGTGGAAACCTTGGCTCTGTCCTTCAAAGCCTTTTGTGTTCACCAGCTGCCTGCAGCGGTGCTGAGCACGCTTCTGCAGGGACTGTTCCCCACAGCAAGCGGAGTCCGGGCACTGCTAGCCATGCTGTTGGCCTTGGCACAGCAAGAGGGTCAGAGGTGCTGGGTTTTGCAGGCAGCTCTTCCAAGGAAGTCTGTTGAAAGCTGGTTGCCCAATGTCTGCCTCTGCTGAAGGCTACGAGTCAGAAAAGCGATACCATCATGGGCCTGAGAAGAAAGGCCATCCCTTGCTGTTTACAGGCAGCAAGAGGCAGAGGAGCCAGGGAATGGAGTAAATAGGTTCTAGCCGTGTTCTGCCTCTGCCTCTCCTGCCCTCCTCCTTCCCCAGGTGCACTGATGTTGCCAGGTGAAGTTGAACAGGGTGGTAATTCCCAGAAAGATGTTTTAAGCATCTCTGTCCCCCCCATAGTGTTTGTTACCTAGGCAAGCTGTATAAACAAACTCTTGGAAGGGCTCAGCTGTCATCTGCTGGCCCTGGGACATGCATCAGAGCCACGCACAACCGTCAGGAAGTCTGTCCCTGTGTAGCTTGTGGCTATGTCTTTTTTGCTTCCTTGCTCACTTGTTTGCTTCAGTGGGTTGCTTCAAAGTGTTAGGATCATCCCAGCTCATGAGAATCCAATGCAGCTTGTGTCCCAGAGGCTGTTGAAGCTCTGTGTGTGTAAGTGACACTTGTACATTGTTAAATGATTTCCCAGAGCAGTACTGGGGGTGGTGGGGCTTTTTGGAGCTGGTCCTAAGTAAGGCGCAATCCTGAGGATCTCGGCATGGGCCTGTAGGGGATCCGGGGCCAGAGCTGCTTTCTTGGAATGTGAATTTCAATCCCTTGCTCTGGGATTTCTCCTGAAGCTGCCAAGTGGTGCCCATGACAGCAGCTGGCTCCAGTGCTGATGCAATCGGTGATTTGACTGAGCTGTGAGATGATCCTTGTTAGAAAGGGCAGAGGGGTCTGGTCCTACTGCTGCCCTGTGAATGTCCTTCCTTGCCCTGCCCTGGCGTCTTGCCTTGCTTTCCCTGGACAAGAGCGCAGCCCAATGGGGTCAGGCTGGCACCATTGCCAATGACAGATATAGAGCAGCAGGCAAATTTGGGGCCAGTTGTGACCTGGCATGAGAGAGCAGCAGGATGATGAGTTCTCCAGTGACAGCGCTGGTGGCACGGTGCAGGTTAAAGTGCACCCCGGATCTTTGTCACTTCCACATGAGTAGCCGCAGAAGGACACAGAGGAGAGGAGAGTGGTAAACGTGTGCTGGCAACAAACGCTTCCCTGAGACTCCGAACTGTGCTCTCCTTGGCCCCACAAACATTTCTGTGCTGTTGAGTTGCATTAGCCTTTATCCTGGGGTAGAGGGGAGCTTCTGCAGCTCTGAGGCTGTCTCTACCCTTTGTGCTTCCCCACCCCATGCTCCTTTAAGTTAATATTTTCCTCTCCCTGCCCCACCTTGAGCACTTGGAAGCCTTGCTCGTGTGTTCCCAGCCTGCCTGCTCTGAATGCTGTTATCCATGTTGTCAAGTCACCATGATGACTTTGCATGTGAACAGAGAGTCAAGATCATCTGTGCCAACTCCAGCATGTGCTGAAGGGCTTGCTGTTTTCTCCTTGGACAGACAGCCTGCCTCTCTCCTGCTGGAAAGAAGCGGTGACAGGTCTGAATGATCCCAGTAGCATTTCACAGGAGCTTTTGCAGCCTTTGTGGATTTCCTAGCATGTAGCCCTGGCAGGTCTGAGACCAGAACAGCCCTTGAGAGTGGCAGGATTCACAGGGGATCTGGAATGGGGTTGGTGATTGGAGGCAGGTAGGGTGCAGGAAACGAAACTAATCCAAATCTGGAGTATTTATTTTTGTTTCTCTTTTTTTTTTTTTCCCTCCCTCCCCACATCTGTTTCAGCAACTGTACCAGATCCTGACAGACTTTGATATTCGGTTTTATATGTATGAGCTGCTGAAGGTGAGTGGCATTGCATCTGGCAGTCTGGATGTGGAGACCAGGAATGAGAGAGGCAGTAGCGGGGCTCACGGGTGGCGCTACTAAGCGGTTACTTTTCTTGTGTTCAATGCAGAATCCATGTCTCATAACCTGGGAAGGTTTGGGAAGAGATCTGGTTACCTGGCTTGTTGCTGTGAGGTATTACAGCCAAAGTGGGGACCTTTGGTCACCTCCAAGGAGTCTCTGATTCTCTGGGGATTCTTTCCCCATGAAGCATTTGTGATTGTTAGTGGCCAGGTAGAGATGTGCTTGCTTTCCCTCTTTTTTTTTAGCAGTGTTGGGCTGTTACAAGGAAAATCAACTCCCTCCCGGCCAGACCCAGTACAAGCGCCGAGAGGCGTTTGCAGGGCTAGGGAACTGGGGACTCTTTAGCACACTAGGGAGAGCAGAAGGTAGGAGGGATTGCTGGAGCCAGGCTTTCTTCTGCTGCAGTATTCAAATGCAGCTCCAGAAGGTGACTTCTTCCCACTTGGTTTTAGACCCCTGTGTCTCTTGAGTGGGGGATCTAGGACACTTCAAGAACAAGCTGGCCAGCTCAGTGCTTTGTGGTCACAGAACCCCATGGATTCTTGGGGGGAACAAAACTTCTGGTTATGCTGGCTGTTATATGTCGATATAACACTCGTATTTTCCTTTGAGACCTCCCAGCCAAAGCTTTCCCTGCCCCTCTGACAAAGGGTGAGGAGTGCCTGAAATACCTCGTCTTAACTAACCTAGCTTGCACCTCCCCGTGGAAATGCTTACGGAGCCATGTGGCAGATCCGTGAGATCTGCTGCACTGTCTCTCTGGGGTCTCTGGCTGCAGGACGTGGGAGGCAGCAGGGTGTTAGGGAGAGCTTATAGGTTTTGGCTGATCCCAGGGCTGTTCTGTGCTGACCCACTGGAGCAGCAACGTGACGGTGTCAGGTCCTAGCAGGCCCTCGGGACTTCTGGGCTGGCATTTTGCAGGTCCCCTGCCTCTGGAAATGAGTGGGACAGGCTAGGGAAACCCCTTTGTGCTCCAGGACTTGGTGACTGCGGAGACTTCCTGAAAAAGATCTAGTGGGCTTAAGGGAGGCTGCACCCTCAGACTTGCTGCACCTCTCTGCAAGGGAAAGACCTTCCTACTGAAGGTTGGAGGGAGCCTGAGGCAGCCCAGGATTAGGGTGGGAGGGGTGATGAGGCTTAAATGATCCAACCTTGGGACAAGCAAGACAATAGCTTCATCCCTGGAAGCAGTTTTTCCAAACTGTTACAGATCTCCCATACTGGAGATCCCAGGACCACCATCTGCTGTGACTGTGGTTGGTTGTGAGGCCACGTGTCACTGCAGGGATATTTTCTGAGGCCTTACGGCAGGGGCGCAAGGACAGCGTTACTTCCCTGACACTGATGTCTTGGGTATTGAATGACTGCAGGCTGTACTCTCCCTCTGTGCTGCTGGAGATCTCACAGCATCTGATAGATGTTGATGGATGGATCTCCCTCCCCCTTAGAGATGAGAAAACAACATTCTCACCCCATTGCTCAAGGGAACAGCTGCGTCGGGGGGCGAGTGGTGCAAGGTCACGGAGCTGGAGAGTTAGCGTGCTCCTGTCGTCAAGCTTTAAGCAGCGTCGCTCTCCCTTGCACATTATTACTTGCCTTTTGTAAGTGCAGATTTGGCTTCAATGAGCAGGGCAGAGGTGACTTTCTAGCTTAACTGTGGTTTGGGACACAGGTGGAAAGCTGCGCTGGAAGGCCATAAAACTGTATGCATGTAAGAGTCATCCCATTCTGGGGAAGACGGCGTGACCTAGAAAGCACAGGGCTACCTAGGTTGGAGTATTGGGCTTGTCACCAGGTGGGATGCCTCTCTGCATCATATCCTTCAAAGACTGTGCAGGGAAGGCTGTTCCGGGACCTGTGACTGCAGTAGGACACGAGGTCAATGCAGTCTTGTTGCCAGCTTGTCACTTCATCACGTGCAGCATAAGAGCTGAAAATGCCAGTTTCTTGTGCCAGGGTTGCAGCACTTCCTTGCGGATGGGGCACTCTTGCTCCTGGACAAGAACTGTTATATTGTTCATGCAGCGCCTGTGGTTACAGACGTGTCTAATGTATGTGCGTGTGTCTGCCAGGCCCTGGATTACTGTCACAGCATGGGGATCATGCACAGGGACGTCAAACCCCACAACGTCATGATAGACCACCAACAGAAAAAGGTACTGTGGCACCAGGGCTTAAAGCAGTTTTTTTCTGAGGGAAACTTGAAATTCTGCCACCTCTGTACCCGTAGCCTGGGCAGCTGTACTTACCCCTGTAACCTTTCTTTACTGGCTCCCCTGCGCTTGTGCCTGCGTCAGGAGATGGCTAAAGTCCCACTGGGGAGCACTGCAGTGGGAGTCCATGGCTTGGAGGCTGCTCTTGCCCCCAGCCAGCTATACTGGGTTCCTTTGCTGAGAGGAGCAGATCTGGGTCGTTCATCTCCATCTGGGGAGGTGTGGCAGTAGGGTGCAGAGGCCTTGGACAGAAGGGTGGCCTTGTCTGAAATACATGTGGATATTTTTACCTAGGGAACATCAGCTCCTCCTGCAGTACAGGCTGCTTGTCCCGCAGTGGCTTCCTCACTTCTGGGACATGCTAGTCAGATCACAGGAAACGTTTGTACCCAGCTCACTACCATGGAGCTTCCCCACTCCGTCATGGTACTTGTCCCTCGTTGGGTGCTGTGTGTACCTGTCTCCCCAGGGACCTGGGATTTGCAGCAGCGAATTAATTGCTGGTCCACATGTCCTTCCCTGTCAGTCAGCGGTGGCTGTACAAGCAAGGCAAGGTTTATAAGGAGGGGGAAATCTCTTACTAGACCCACTGTCCTTCAGTAACATGGCGGGTTGTCTGTCCCTGCGGCTGCGGGGTAGATGGTCTGCCTTGCAGGATGTGGTGGGCTCCCCTCCTACCCTGTTCCCTGCTCTCAGCCCCCAGTTAAAATCAATGCTGCCTTCAGCCCAGCCCCTCTAAACGGTGGGATAAGACAGCTGGCTTTTGCCTGTTCTCTAGTATGCAAGACCTGTCCGCTGTGGCCGATGGTGCTGGTAAGGAGCCAGTTGCCCAGGAGCAACAGTATGCTTGGATTCAGGAGGCAGAGGAGCTCTCTAAGCTGGGCTTTGCCCCACCAGCTGGTGATAGGGGGAGGAGAAGAGCCTGACCAGAGCACTGCTGAGAGCATCTCCTGTCCTCTCAGGACCTCCCTGCATCCCGGGCTCCACACTTGCATCACAGGATTGAGAGGTTTGGCCAACATGGCTTCACCTAACCGGCTCATACCAAGGCTCCTGACTCTGTGTCTCTTTATCACATGTTCAGCTGCGGCTCATAGACTGGGGTCTGGCCGAATTCTACCATCCAGCTCAGGAATACAATGTCCGTGTGGCCTCTAGGTACTTCAAAGGACCGGAGCTCCTTGTGGACTACCAAGTAAGAGTCTGCCTCCTCGCTAGCCAGTGTTACCACTTGTGGTTGCACTTTGGCCACCTTTGGGTTGTCTGGTTTTGCCTGTCAGGGCATTGCCTGGATTGGAAAGAGGCTGACTGTGAAGGGAAAAGGCTGAGGTTGCCTGTGCGGCTGGGAAACCAGGCCGTGGTGAGCATGCCTTTTCTGACAGCTTCTCCTTTCTCCCCCCAGATGTATGACTACAGCTTAGACATGTGGAGTTTAGGCTGTATGCTGGCAAGCATGATCTTCCGAAAGGAGCCCTTCTTCCATGGCCAGGACAACTATGACCAGGTAAAGACTTTGCTACCTGGCTTATTTCATGAGATGTTTGTCACCACCTCATCTCTGTGTGTATAGCGGGGAGGTTCTGGGGATCGGACCACCAGGCTGGGAGGATGTTGCTACGTGCTTAGTTAAGCCATCTGGGATTATGCTTCACTGCCTTGTATAGGAGACTTGTTTTCTGCATATGTTGCAAAAAATAAGTTTCAAGGGAGATATTCCTTCCATCTGGGATGTTTCCAGAAGGAGAGCTTTTAGATTTGGGCAGCTCTGCCTCTGCCAAAGAGCGGTGGCCTACCCGTGTGCTGTCGCTCAATATGCCTCTTGTTCCAGCTGGTTCGCATCGCAAAGGTCCTGGGCACAGATGAGCTGTATGGGTATCTCAAGAAGTACCACATAGAACTGGACCCGCACTTCAATGATATCCTGGGCCAGTAAGTAGAGAAGTGAAATGCTGCCTTTTTTCCTTGTAACACAGAGAGGGAAATAAACTGATGTCCATCCCCTTGAAGGACTCTCAGGTCCTTGAAGGACCTGCTTTGATCTTCTGGGTCACAATGCTGCCTGCAGGCCTCCCATCTGGCTGCTCATGTCATCTCAGGAGGTCACTGCAATGCAGGCTCTTTCTTCTTGCCTCTCCCATGATCCACGAGCCATCCCCTGTTTCTTCCTTCTCCTGCTCCTTGACATGCTAGAAGTGGAGATGTAGACACTGTAGTTGAGTGTGGGCTGAGGGGCTCAAAATCTCCCAGTTGAGATTTCTGAAAAGGACAAGAGGTGGATGGGATAGTGAGGACAGGTTCTGTGAGGCTGGCTGGCAAGCCAGAGCACTTCTGGTCCTAAGGGTGTCACCCCACGTGCTGCATGCTGCCATCTCGTCCCTGTAGACAGAAGGGAATGTGTAATAATGTGCCTTTCCCAGGCACAGGACATCTGCACAATTGTGTACCTAAAGAAGGGGGTTTTCTCCCTTCAGCGAGTGCTTGCCAAGCGGTAGCTTGTGCAAGGAAGAGCTGTAGACAGTGTCCGTCGCAGCCACCTTTTCTTAGAAGTGGATAGTGGCAAGTGATTCCCCCGGCACCTTTGGGTACTGCTGTGCTGGTCAGAGCTGGGCAGTGACATCTGCTCCCTTTGCAGGCATTCCCGGAAGCGCTGGGAGAACTTCATCCACAGTGAGAACAGACATCTGGTCAGTCCTGAAGTCCTAGACCTCCTGGACAAGCTCCTGCGATATGACCATCAACAGAGGCTGACTGCCAAGGAGGCGATGGAGCACCCCTATTTCTGTGAGTCCATGGAGAAGCTGGGGCCAGCTGGGACGGAGACGGGTCCTGGCTTGTGAGGGCAAATTTCAGGTCCATACTCTGCGAAAGCCTTAGCAGCTCTGTAGGTTTTTGAGGACAGTTTCTCTGGAAGGGTTTGCCAGGGTGGAGCTTCCCCTTTATTAAATGCTGTTTCCCCTTCCTGCCTGCTCTGTCTCCTGCAGATCCAGTGGTGAAGGAGCAGTCTCAGCCCAGCTCAGAAAATGCTGTGCTCTCCAGTGGCCTGACAACAGCACGATGAAGACTGGAAAACGACGGGTAATTCAAGATGTTTACAAATAAAAAAAAACCTTCAGTCACACAGTGAAGGGAAAAGAACCAAGGACCCCCCCCCCCTCCTTCCCCTCCCCTTTATACTTGGCAGAAATCTAACCTTGGGGGGGGTCATAAACCTCAGTTCCTCTCTGGTGGTTGTGGTTAATGTAACTCTAACCCTGTGGTACCAAAGCCCTGGGCAAACGGTCTTGCAAGAGCTAAACATGTAGTGATATCCCCAGGGCTCAACACAACTGATTCTGGTTCACATCTCTATGGATCCTTCTCTTCCTTCTCAGTCCAGCCTTCCCCACCGTGCTGGTGGGGACAAATTGGTCGTTCCACCATCAGCCCTTAGCATGCCTCTTTCTAAACATGCCTTTCTGACTTGTAGGCTCTGGATGAACCAAATTCCGGCTGGGGGTCAGCAGGTGCAACTCTGTTTTGAGGTCCAAGTCCTACTGCTCACTCTGGGCTTGAATTTGGCCCTTGAACTCCAGTTTCAATTGCGAATGCCGGGGCAGTTGGGGGGAGGGGGGAGGTTCAACAAAAACGGGCCCACAAACCCAGCAGCATCTCAGGATTGGGTTGGAGCATTAAAACGAAGGCACTGATCCGAGTTGCTGGGGAGAGGCAAGATCCCCCCTCCAGGTGTGTTTGACAAAGGCTCACTCTGAGAAGAAACTCAATAGATCTGCTTTGGAAACTTGTGAATGTGAGGGCTGCTCTTGTGGCAGGAGGGAGGAGGGACTACCCAGACTTTCCCACCGAGCTCAGGAAAGTCAGTGTTGCAAGACTTCTTGTGTGTGCAACCACGTACCTCATGACGTGGCTCCCATGAGAATTCATGCCAGAGGCAGACTCGTGCCAGAGCACGGCTCTGGAGCGGTTCAGTCCAGCACTGCAGGATGGAGGAGTGGAGAGGAGGCCAGGGAGGAGAGCGTGGGGACGGGGGGAGGATCAGCAAACAGCAGCGTGGTCTGTCGGGGAGGGGGCTGTGCAGCTACTGATCCAGGACTTGGGATCCCATGTAGTGTTTTAACAAAGTCAGCCGTTTGTTGAATTCTGGGGTGCCGATCCTGTTGCGGGGGGTGGGGGGTTCGTCTTGCGGGTTCTTTCATCAGATCCCTCGATGGCTTTATAGCCCCACAATTCACAGTTGCCTCCTCTACTTGTTCTGTGTGTAACTTCATCAAGTGGTTCTGGTGACACTCAAACCTAGAAGCTGGAGATAGTGTTTTCCCACCAGCACCTAAACACAGAATTTCCTTCTGCGGCATTGTCGAAATAGTTAATTTTTTATAAGGTTGCAATGTTTCTATTTGAAACATCTGTTTACATTCCATATTCCAATAAAGTTCTATTGGCATCGATAGCAGGTAAATCCATTTGTATAATTCACTGAAACCAATAAATATCTATACATCTGAATGTCTGCCGTCTCAAATCTATGGGATAGCCAGAAAGAGCGAGAGCTGAAGGCACTGCCTCCTCGAGGAGGTCAGGTTGGCTCCTCCAGCTGCTCTTGTCCAAGTATTTTGGGATCTTTGGTTGCAGTTCTTCATGCTGTCAGCCCTGAGAGTTTCACTGTGGCAGATTGTCCCTGCTTCCCCAGGGCCGGAGAGGAGGCCCAAGGTTTTGGGTACACGGCATGGGAGTTGGCTGTTGTGGTACGTTGGACTCAAACAGCCAGTGCCCGGGGTAGCTCAGTCTGTCTGTTACGTGGCTGGTCGGACAAGAAGTCCTCGATGCGTGGCTGGAAGTTGTGGGTTCCCCGCGTGCTTGTCTCCTCTCGGCCTGGGTGGATGGCTTTTTCTAAAGATGTGCTGAGCAGGGAGTAGCTCTTCTTTCCTCCCGCTCTGGGATGCGACTGGTGCACGAGCTGTTATCCGTGTCTGGGCTGAGGAGCCATCTGGGGTGTTGCTGCCGTGCCACAGGGTCCTCGCTAACGTTAACTCTCCTGCAGATGTTACTGAAGGCTTTGGCGAGTGTATCCAGCACTCTGTCCTTCCATCTGCCTGACCTACAGGCTGCCTGGCCTGAGAGGCGTGGGGGTCTCTTGTGCTTTTAAGCTGTGCTAATACCCAGCAAGGTTGTTTTGGGGTTTTAACGTCGATTTCTGAACTGATTTTAAACGTATTGAATTGCTCCATTGAGAAGAGGCAGGAACGGATGTTTCTCCTGGCCTGCCCAAGTTGCTATGGGAGAAACTTGCCCGTTTTCCAGCTTTTGTGTGTTGGCATTCCCAGCTCCCAGAGAGCCAAGGAAGAAGAGGTGTGGGGGAGAAGAACGGGTTCAGTGTGGGAATTTTGATAGGTGAAAAATGTTGATTGTTGTATATGAGTGGTTGACAGTGTCCAAACCTGACGGGTTTCAAGGTGGTGCTTTGGGAAATATCCGTTCTGTAAACCTGACATTATCAGAAATTATTTCCTGGAACCCTCAAGCAGAGGAAGAGGGATGCTCTTCCCAGCAAGTGAAATGGGTAAATGGCTTTCCCTGGTTGTGGTAACCAGAGAGGCTGGAACAACCTGCCCCATATCTCCCCACATCCCTACCCAGCTCTAGGCCAGGATGAGCTGTGACGTTCATCCTGGAGGGAAACTCAGCAGCTGAGTAAGCGTAGCCTGGGAGCGAGGAGGATGCGGAGTCTGCTGATCCCAGGGTGGTGTGGACGCTTGGCTGCAGCTCGGGCCACTTCCTCTTCAGCATCCATGGGCCCTTCCAGCACTCAGAGCAGGAAACCCTGCTCTCCTCTGGACCTTAGCAAAGCGTTGTCCTGCCTGTGGGGACAGCTGGGAGCTGGAGATGACAGGATCTTGTCCTTAGGAAGGAAGGAGGGTGGGTAACTTGCATCTTCACCTGCTTTCTCCTGGAGAAAGTTGGGAGAGTCCTGGCCTTTCAGCTGGCCTGGCCCCAGCTTTCTAGCAGAGGTAGAGCACAGGTTTGTCTGAGTGCCTTGTAAGAGCAAAGGCTCAAAACCAGAACTACGGCAGCCGTTGGGGGATGAGGTAGGAGAGGGATGTGGTAAGTGGCTTCCCCATGCCTGTTGGAAGTGTGCTGTGGTATGGGGGAAGCCTTTAGTGGGACTAGAGGAGATGTTTGAGGCAGTGGAGGGGGATTTAACCCAGGAGGGTGGGGAGAAAAAAGTCCAAACTGGTGTCTGGCTGCCCTTGAAAGTGCTGCTTTGCTGGACTGCGTCCCTCCCTTGCCTCGCTCAGCCCTGCCCTCCCCTCTCACCCTGCCACCCCTTCTAAACCAGGCTGAGGATCCCCCACTGTCCCCACATCCAGAGGGGCATGGAGGGTGCAGCCGGGCCTGGCCGGGAGCAGGGTGGCAGGGTGTGGGGCAGCGTGCCCGGCCACCTCCATTCACCTGGGACCAGAGGAGCTCTGTGTCGAGCTGGCAGTGCCCCGTGACGCTCACTTCCCTCCTCCCATCTCTCCTCAGGTCCGATGCTGTTGCTCCCAATTTTCCATAAGCAGAATGAGAACCAAATCAAACGTCCCATCAGCGCGTGTAGAGTGACGGCGGGCAGACTGCGCAGCGTGGGCAGGGCTGAGAGCGGGGCAGAACGCCTGGCTGGACGGCACTCGCCTCTTTATGACCGCAGCCCTTCTCTCCAAGTGTTAAAGGTTCTTCTGCCTTTGGTTCCTTGTTGAGCTCTTCCTGACCCGGAAAGCGTGGAAATGTGAAGGGTGTGCAAAGCAGTTGTTGCTTAGTTGTTCCTTCCTCCGTTCTGGCTGTTCCCCCCCCAACCTCTGATGGACCAGTTAGCCAGCTTGCGCCCATCTCTGCCAGGGTACAGGGGTGGCAGCGGATGTAGTATCACGATGGACAGTTCTATATTATAATTAAAAGAATTCTATATTGTTGAATAAAAGTTTTAAAAGAAGCATATGAGGAGCAGTATTCAGTGGGGAGGGAGCTGTGGGGCAGGACCAGCCCCACTGGAGGATGCTGGCAGCGCGAGCTGTTCCCTGTGCCCTGGCTAGGACAGGCTGGGCAAGGAGAGCAGGAGAAACTAGTTGTACAAAATCACTGCTGGCAGAGGCAAAGGAGCCACTTGCCACCTTTGGGGTGTCCTTCCTTAGGCCCCCCATGCTCTTCTGGAGGTGTCTGCCTGGGTAGCGGCCTGGGTGCCAGTGCTGGTACCTGCTTTTCTCAGCCCATGGGGCTTGGGCATGGCTCTGTCTCTGCACCCCAGGAGCTCCCGTCTCTTCCTCTTTCTTGGGCTGAGACTCTCCTCCTCCTCCCCAGCACCATCACTGCAAAGCCCTGAGCTTGGAGCTCCTGCCCATGGGCCTCTGCATCACAGGAATTCCCCTACAGATGTGGTGCTTCACCAGCAGCTCTTGGGAGAGCCTGGCTGCAATGCTGGTGGTTGTCCAAGCTGTGCTCTGGTCTTAGATGTTAACAGACCACTTGAAACTCTGGTCTAAAAACCTCCAGCTGGACTCTGTAGAACTGTACGTGGTCATTTCATAGAATCCCAGACCGGTTTGGGTTGGAAAGGACCTTAAAGCCCATCCAGTCCCACCCCCTGCCATGGGCAGGGACACCCTCCGCTAGCCCAGGTTGCCCAAAGCCCCATCCAACCTGGCCTTCAACACTGCCAGGGAGCCAGGGGCAGCCACAGCTTCTCTGGGCAACCTGTGCCAGGGCCTCAGCACCCTCACAGGGAAGGATTTCTGCCTCACATCCCATCTCCATCTCCCCTCCTGCAGCTTCAGGCCATTCCCCTTGGCCTGTCACTCCCTGCCCTTGTCACCAGCCCCTCTCCAGCTTTCCTGGAGCCCCTGCAGGGACTGGAAGGGGCTCTAAGGTCTCCCCGGAGCCTTCTCTTCTCCAGGCTGAACAACCCCAACTCTCTCAGCCTGAGGTCTCCATAGCAGAGGTGCTCCAGCCCTCACGTCATCTCCGTGGCCTCCTCTGCACTTGCTCCAACAGCTCCATGTCCTTCTTGTCCTGGGGACCCCCGAGCTGGACACAGCACTGCAGGGGGGTCTCACCAGAGCGGAGCAGAGGGGCAGAATTCCCTCCCTCGACCTGCTGCTCACGCTGCTGGGGATGCAGCCCAGGACGCAGTTGGTTTTTCTCTTCTGTTGTCCATTCCTTCACTTCCTGTGTGTTTTTCCCTACAGTTTTCCCCTACACTGAAGCTGCCCAGGCTAAGGGTACCTCTGAGACGAGGCTCTTGACTGGGAAAGGTAGACCTGTTGCCAGTTCCCAGGGAGGTGAGCTTGGGTAAGGTGAGCTGTGGGCTCCTGCTGGCACAGAAACCACACGGTGCTGCTCTCACCCAGCCCTGGGCAGTGGCTGTAGTGGAAATGCAGGAGTGAGTCTTCACACAAAACCTGTGAGCGGTACGAGTGGAAATTTGCTGACACCGCCCTTGTGCATCACACCTGGAGATGTGCTGGTGTGGGGCCAGGTGTGGACATGTACACCAGGTAAGTTCAAGCTACAGGTGTTGTGAGGCAGGGCTTTACCAAGACATGATGTCATGACAGCCCTGTTATATCCAGGACTGTGCTGATCTCTGGGGCCTAAATTCAGCAAGAAGCTTTTTCGGCCAGTGGTGAGAGCCTTTCCCTGCAGGAAAGAGCCCACAGCAGAGTCCACCTGAGGTCCACACATGCTGGGCAACACTGAGCGCATATGCCGAACTGAGGTCCCTGCAGCATGGTGGCACATCCAAGTGCTGTTGTTTCCTCATCCATCCCTCTCCTGACATTGTTGGGGCATGCCCCCCATTCCCACCTGCTGCAGCCCAGGTCCTCTCCAAGTCAACAGCTTGTCTCTAAAGGATGCTCTCAATGACTCTTTTTTAACTATTGCTTGTCAGAAATAAACTCTTTACCTGCCCGGTTTTTGTCTTCAGTTTGTCAAGAGTCAGAAAGGTTTTGTTCATTCTTGCCCCTTGCTCCACTGTGACATCCATTGCACGGTGGTCCCACCAAGGCAGCGTGTCCTGCTTCCTTGACTTTCTCTGCCAAAGAGCTCCAGCATGCGCTGGCACTGTCTCCTGCGCCCACTGGTGTTTACACTCCCCTGTTCTCCTCTGATCCCTTGCCCAGCAGCAGTCCAGCTTCCTCCTCCTCCTTCTTCTGCACTGCATGGAGTTCAGCCAGCATAAGGTCCAAAGCCTTCATCCAGGTTCCCTCAGCACCCAAAGCCACTTTTGCACCTTGCCTCCCCTTGCGTGTGGTGGCTGTGGATATCCTGCCCAATTCCCTTTTTGCTTTTCTCATTACAGCTGCCCTTCATCCAGTCCTGCTCCCGTAGGAAAATCCAGGCTGGGAGAGACAGCTGGGAGTCATCTGGACAAATCCCAGGATCTCACACTCCTTGCAGAAGTCATTGCTTTGTACTCGGTTTTGCCATGCAGCGAAGGCTTTTGGCTCACCAAGGTACCGACTGAATCAGGTTCTGGTTTTACTGGTCCACTGTCCTTTCAGCTGGCCCACTGGCCCTGGGCATCTGCTCTCCAGCGATGGCTTAAGCCCAGGTTAGAATTTCCCAGGCCATGAACCTGGACTGTGTGCTCCAGGGCAGGCACAGACTTGGTGATGCTGGAGTGAGCTGCTACGTTTTGCTCTAGTGACTGCGCCCAGTAATGTGAAACTTCAGAGGAGCAATGTTTCAGGAGCTTCCTGAAGATCTCATTCCTCTGAAGGCATCTGATTGCTGGGAACGCTGAAGGGTAGGAAATGCTTCAGTGGGCAGTTATTTCTGGAGCAGGCAACCTCTGCTCACTTCTCGGACCAGATTATTCTCTTAGGATGGGCCTTTTCCTCCACCTGCTCCCCAAAATCCAATCCCTCTACACCCTGGGAACGAGGGTGCTGCAACACACCAACAGCTTCCTAGTCATCCTCCAGGTGAATAACATCAGTGTGTGTCTCATTGAAATACATCTCCCAGACGCCTCTTTCCTAACACCAGCCTCGACTACTAATATGTGTTAACGTCTCATTAGGCTTCTCTGTTTCTGCCCTCTCCTTTAGCCCGCACATGCCTGGGGAAGGAGGAGAGGCAACGGGTATTATTTTTCGTTAAAATTCATGGAGAACTAGGGACGATTTGAAACCACAACATATTTCCATGTACATCACTTGCAGCAAAACATGACATTAAAATGGTAAGCGGAGAGCGTGTGAATGGGCAGGCTGTTCAGGAATGGCAGCTGGATATTTGTCCCAGTTGTCTCTTACCAGCTGATTAAGGGAAGAAGTTATTTAATTGTGCCATATAAAGTCAACCCGCTGACTAGATATAGCCGATCATTTCTAAATACTGCCTTGCTTTTTGTATCTGCTGCTCGTTTGTGCGAGGAATTGTAAATGAAGGAGAAAGTGCTGCTACCCCAGGTGCTGCCAGGGACTGTGCGTTTGGGACAGTCGGAGCGGTGGTAGCCCAAGGGAGAGAGAAGCACAACCAGCAGACGACGTTGTGGTTGTTGGCAGGATTTCAATGGGGCATTAGCTAGCAACAAGAGCTACGCAGCGGCCTGGAGTGAAACTGCAGGACCGTAAAGCTGTATGTCAGCCCACCCCTTATATCGCCAAGGTACTGCATCTCATCCCGGCTCACAGAAAGAAAAAAAAAAAAAGCACATTTCTTTGCAGTCATACAGTAAAAGACAAGGATTGTTGCTGGTACAGTTATCTCAGAGCGTGAAGATGAACATACTCCAACAGATAAAGCTTTCTACTGGAGGCTAGGCCAGAGTTGAAAGCAATAACAATTTAAAAGGAGGAAGTAAACAACATGAAAAATTAGGGTTGTACAGTGTACACTGCCGCTTCTTGCTCGTGCTCAGATAAGGGCTCCTTCTGAAGATGAACTTGGCTTGGCTCGTGTCCCTGTGCCACAGAGATTTCCTGGACAAATAGATGGTCCCTGGGCAGCCGGGCAGCAGACGCAGCAGGAACAGGGCTCTGCCTGCCTGCGTGCTCATGCGCGAGGAGTTTTGAGAGTCCTGGTTGCAGAGGGTTTCACTGACCGGTATCGGCAAAGGGCAGAGGCACCATTTTGGCTTGAGCATTGGCAGCTGGTAGAAGGCAGGGAGGGAGGGAGGGGGTGTGCAGCCACATCACATCATCTCTTTCTCACACCCATGGGAAGCTGCTTTGGTTTCTTGCCTTTGGGAAAGGTTTGGGTTTTTTTTTTTTTCCAGAGGTGCCTTTCTTTGCTTAAGCAAATACACTCATGCTTGGGTTTCGGTACCGCACACGCTGAGCTGGGTACCCGCCAGCCGTCGGCAGGGTCTGACACAGCCCTTGCTGACCCCCAGCAGCGCCTGCCCGCCTCCCAGCAGTGCGCACTGCAGTGCCTCGGTGTGTACGCGGTATTCCTGGGCCCGGGGGGTGCTGCTTCTCCAGGAGGGTAAAGATGCTCCTTTCCGCTAATCCAAAACCCCAGATCTCCAGGTGGGCGGCAGATTTGCACCCTCCTGCTTAGAAAGTCAGGCGGCTGGAGCTGCTGCCCCTCTGTGCTGGGAGGAGACCCTTGCACAGCGCTGGTGGCCCTGCTCGGCTTAGAGCATCAAGCAGAAGCTGGAGGTATTGCAGTGATAGTGCTGCTGTGTTTGGGAGCTTTCCTGCCCCTTCCTACCACTGCATCTGGTCCGCCTTGTGACAGGTATCTCTGGTGCCAGCGAGTGCAGGATCCGGCCCATTTCCCCATGGAGACGGAGCGGTTCTGACCTGAAATGCCATCTGAGGAGAAGCCACCGTGAAAGCAAGCACGATGCAGGGCTGGGACAGCCTCCTGCACTGGCCGATGCGCAGGAGGCTCCCCTGGAAGACACACATTCGCAGATGTCCCGGCAGTTTCTGACCTAATGAGGCAGTAGCCTCCAGCACGAACGCGTCACTGCTAGCGCTGCATTGCTGCACAGCAGAAACAGAGAGGTCGGAGCACGTGGCCACAGGCAGCTCCGGCCCGGGCGGCACCAGAGCGCTGGGAAATGGCTTGGCAGAGGGTGGGACATGCCCACTGCCGTTACGTGACTGAAACGTCCTTCTCTTCCACTCCCATCAAAGGTGTTTGCCATTCTCTTGGCCACAGAGGTACAGGAAAGGGCCAGGCCATGTCTTGGAAGACCCAAGTCAGGAAACTGCTTGGGAGTGACAGGAGCTGCTTTCCGGTACTCGCACGGCTCACAAACACAGGGCTAAGCTGTGAGCATTTATCACTCGGGTTTTAATGGAGCTGCTGGCATTAACAGTCACGCAGGATTTCCAACGGGTGCGCGTACCTGCCGATGCTGCTCCGAGCAGCACCAGGACTGGGAGGGAGAGAGGGAGGGATGTCACCTGCTGGGCCAAGTGAAGCTTGGGAACTTGGGAGCAAGACTGGGGCTAAAGGAAGCAGCAAAGTGGAGCAAATACCGTCTTGATACTCAGTCTTGTAAAATGAGCACAGAGAGAAATGGAGGCCCCTAGGAGAAAAAAGCAGAGCCCAAACTGAGAAACACTCCGTGAGCAAAGTGCAGACTTGGAAACAGAAAACCAAAGTGTCGTCTGGTGGTTGGGAATCGCAGGGGAGAACTGGGATGTTTTAAAAACGTACCCACCTATGTCCCAAGTGTTCGGTAGATGTAGTACCCACCATTTCATTAGCTACCGTGGCCTGGTCACAGGTGTGCGGCCTCGAATGGGCTTGGCTTCACTAATGCACTTTGCTGAGCGTGTGAGGAAAGGGGACGGAGCCGGTGCTCCTGCGGCTCCTGCCCCGGGCGGCCTGCGGGCGGGCGGGAGCCCCGGTGCTGGGCAGCAGAGCGCAGGGCCCTGCCCAAGCCGGGCTGTCACCGCGCTGAGGATGTCCCCGCCGGCCCGGGGCCCGTTCAGGACGGCACCCAGTGCTGCAGCCACACCAGACCCACCTGCCCCACGGCCTGCGCTGCCAGGACACCCTGCCCGCGCCTCGGGGCTGGGGCCGCGGCCCAACAGAGCCCGGCCCTGGCGGGGGTCCCCTCCCGGGCACCAGGCCCACCGGCGGGCGGGTAACAACCGACACGCCGGGTCCGGGAGGCAGAGCCGGGGCGGGCAACGGGGCCGCGCCCCAGTCCTTGGCAGGGCCGTGCCCGCTGCCGCTTGACGCCGGCGGCCAGGTGCAAGGCCAGGCAGGCCGTTACCGACCTAGCCGGTGCTGCACGCGGCCTACCCGCGGGGCTGCACCGCTGTGATCCAAGAAGGGCCTGCCCGGGTCTCCGGCGGTCAGCCCCGGCCCCAGCCCCAGCCCCATTCCGTTCCCGATCCCGATCCCGATCCCGGCCCCGGCCCCGGCCCCGCCCTCCGCCTCCCCCCGGTCCCGTCCCTTCGTCTCGGCCCCGCCCATCGCCGTTGCCATGGCAGCGCGCGCTCCCGCAACCCCGCGTCCCTCAGCGGCGGCCGGAAGTAGATCCGACGGCAGCCGGGAGGCGCGGAAAGTAGTTCCCTGGTGACGGCGGCGCAGCGACCCGGAAGCGAGGGGTCCACGACGCGGAGGGGTCAACGACGCGAGGGGTCCACGACGCGGAGGGATCCGCGGCAGCCGCCGTGTCCTTGCGCAGAGCGGCGGCTCCGGCCCCGGCGGTGGGAGAGCAGTGGCCGGCTCGGCCCGCCGCGGCCCCGGCATGTTCAAGAACACGTTCCAGAGCGGGTTCCTCTCGGTGCTGTACAGTATCGGCAGCAAGCCGCTCCAGATCTGGGACAAGAAGGTGAGGCAGCGGCGGCGGAGCTGGGGAGCAGCGGGGCCGAGGGAACAGCGCGGCCGCTCGCCTCAGGCCCCCGGAGCAGGCCCGGGGCCGGCGCCGTCCCGACGTGGCGAGACGAGGGGCCGCGGCGCACCGGGAAGCAGCCGGTGGGACCGAGGCACCCGTGGGTCCGCTCTCCTCACTCGGCCCGCCGGTGCCAGGTTACCGGGACTCCGTTTGTTTGGGGTTTTGGTTGGTCCTTTGTTGGTTTTTTCGGGTTGTGGTTTTTCTTTTTCCAGAGGGGAGCGTGTTATTACAAAAGCATCTTCTGCCTTTGCTGAGCAGAAGAGCCCCGCCAGGGGAGCGGGCCAGCCTGGTGTGAGGAGATGCAGCGCTGCGAGAGGCTACAAAAAATATCAAACGGTGGAAATAGGCATCGGAAAACAAAAAGACCCTTTGCCACGTACAGCGGCTCCCCCGTGGTAGCTGGATGTAACTGAGATGGGGGTCCTCTCGTGTGCGACCCGTCTTTTAAACGGGCTTGCTAAAGGTATTTAAAGGTAGGCCGCGGTGGCTTTTAGGGTGTAGAAGAACTCATGAATGTTTCATCTGTTCGTTTTTTCTTCCTGTGTGTTCCCAGAGTGGTTCTGGGGAGGGTCCCCTGCCTTCTCCTGGGTATCTCCCATCAGGGAGCCCTTATCGAGACGTCTGGAGGTGTTGAGACGTGCTGCTTCCTCTCCTTCACAAACCACCTGCAGTTGTGTTGCTACCTAAAAGTGATACTGTAAAACTTTCTGAGAGCAGGCTCCCATCTCTGAGGTTACAACGTGTATTCAGTTACTTGTGCCTGAGCCTAACCTGAATTTCTTGCGGTTTCAGGAGGAATGAAAGCCTTCAAGGCAGTTCAGCAGACAGCGGTGGTGTTTGACCTCAGTGGGCTTGCATGAGCATTTACAAATCGTGGGACGGGGGAGAGGCAGCGCAGCCCCATCCCGTTTCCCATCGGTGGGGTACCCATGCAGCTCTGCAAAGAACTGGGTTGCCTTGCATAGCCTGGCTGCGTACATGTGCCTGCATTAGCGCTTTTGTGCAACTATTCATGACTTTAGAAAGGATCGGCAGCTTATTTGGGTGGTGTGAGGATGGGATGTGTTAAAGACCCTTAGATAAAGGGATGTAGTGTGCCTCCAGACTGGATAGAGCCATGAGCGATCTGGGCTGACCCTGCCTGGAGGTGGAGGTTGGACTGGAGAGAGGTACCTTCCGACATGAATTGTCCTGTGCAGGGTGCTACCATTGTGATCATGCAGCTTGAAGGGGTGGCCAGCAGGAACTCTGCTTGCAGGGTAGATGTAAGCAGTGATTCATTTGGGTGCAGTAGTCACTGAATTGGCCAGAAAAGACTGACAAAAAATTAGCACTGCTCTTTCCAAGAGCAGCAGATGGATGTGCAGGCTGTTTCCATCGCCTGCTGTAGGGCTTGCATGTGGCTGGGCTCTTCTGGCACTGCCCGGGCACAGCAGCCCTGTGTCCTGGTAAGCAGCAGGGCTGTGTGTGGGTGCTCTTCCTCGCTCAGAGGTCTGTCTGTCCTGAGGAAGCATGGCCAGCTTGAGTGAGCTTGTTGTGAGGTTTGTCCTGCTCACAAAGGTGTGGCATGAAACTAGAGTGGGTTTCTGACGTCTTTGCCTGTGGATATCAGCGTGGCTTGCTCTTTCACCTTGGTTTTCCTTTTCAAAGGAGTTGGGGTGGTGGGTTTGTAAGAGCTTCAACATTCCTGATCCGACACCGTTGTTGCGTTGGCAGGAGGCAAAGGGCAGTACTTGGGGCATCTCACTGCCTTGGAGCTGAGAAAGAGGAGTCCATCAGGTCTTTACTCCACTGTGTGTGGGTGTCATCTCCCCTGCTCAGCCCCTTCAGAAAATCCTGCTCATGTGTGGGGCAGTGTGAAGACTGGGTGAACTTACACCGTGGGGAAGTGCCGCTGATGGTTTGGGTGCTGATGGCCCGCTGCAAGCGGAGAGCTGGGTGCTAAGTTGCTGATGAAGCCTCTCTGGCTCGATGCAAGAACCTGTCAGGCCGGCGTCTGGCTTGGGCAGCGCATTCATAAAGTGAGTAAATGTCCAGAAACAGTGAGGGATTTTTCCAGTGGGTTTATTTATTGGAAAATACTGATCTGTCCAAACCCAGACGTCCCAAGAATGTTCTGGCTCTGGCATTGCCACAGGTTAGGGTTGGGGTTTCTGGAAGGGGGGAAAACAACCAAAACTTCGCAGTAAGTGATCACTGCTCTCTCCAGGGGTGCATGAAATGCACCGGTTGTTTTGGTGAGAATTGGAATCAAGGGCTTTGATGTTCTCCCATGTCCTAGGTGAGTGCCCTGATTACTGGATTCATAGCTGTCCTAATGTGGACTCTTATCTTTGCAGAAAGTACCAGCAGACAGTGATTTTTTTTTTTTAATTATTTTTTTTAGATCTTAGGGAATCTCAGGCTTTTGTGACATGGGGAAAAGCATTTCTTGTTCAGCCCCAGCAGGGTGTCCACTGCTTGTGCTGATGGAGACAGTCTGAAGTAGAGGCTTCTTCACTTGATATAGTTGTAGAAATGGAGCACTGGAAGCCTTTCCTGGTTGCAGGCATTTGTAACCTCACTCTAAGTAGTAAGGTACAGCTCTTCCCTTCTCTCCCTTCTCCCTAAGGGCTGTGGGTAAGCTCTGGGCAGGCCTTGGCAGCAAACCCTGGCCACCAGCATACTGTCCCAGGGGACCCTGGCAGGACTGAAGCATCCACACCTTGGGAAGAGCACGGTGACTGTCCCACCATCCCTGCAGGCAGAGGTTCCTCCTTCAGCCTTGTCCACAGAGAGCTGGTAACTGTTGAGCTGTGCTCTCTTCTCCTGCCTTCTAGTGCTGCATGTGCCTGGTTTGGAGACCTGTTTGCAAGGTGTTTTCTGTTTGCCTTCCAGCACTTTGTTGTTCAGAGTTCTCTGTTCCCACAGTGTCCTGCCACCATGGTCTCCCCGCTGACGCGTGGAGACACACTGACCAGTCTCCAGGGGACTCGCTGACGCTTTTCTGCATAGCAAGTGGGAACGGTTCAATGAAACTTGTTAAATCTATCGATCCTCTTGCTAATTTCTCCATATTCCTTCTGCTGACGTTTCGATGCAGAACATCATAAGCAATTTCATATGCTGTTGGGAGGATGCCAGGTCATTCAATACCCGTCTGAATATCAAACGTGTGCCTTGCCACCAGGATGCAGATGGCAATTTCCCTGATGAACACAGCCAGGATCAGGTCCCTGCGAACACTGTGGCGTCCTCTCTTGCGGTCCTTCTCTGACTTGTTAGTCTGGGACCCTCCTTTGCTTCTCTGACACAGCATCCTTGTCTGGGTTGCCCCAGATCTCTGCATCTTGAATACAGCAGTCCATGCTGCTCACTCTCCCTCCTCAAACCTGTGTGTACCAGGCACTACAGCAGAGCCAGGTAGCTCCTGCTTTTGCCTCATGTTTTGCCTCCTCTCCCTTCCAGGGAGAGGGAAGTGGCGCAAGGGCCTCGTGCCTGGTCTGGACCCACCGCTGGCTTTGAGAAGTGCCGCCCAGTTCCGAGGCAAGAGCGTACCCGTGCCTACGGTAGTCTGGACAATGGTGCTGGCCGTGTTTCAGCTTGCTGTTGCTGGCACAAGCCCATCGCCTAACGACGGGGCAGTTGGCAACGATGCGGGAGCGAGCCTCCAGAGGTCGGCCTCGGACCGTGGCATCCTGTCCTCCAGCGGGTGGGCCTGGGGAGGATTGCTCCTTGCTGCTTTTCCTCTGGTCGTTGTTACATTTGACTAGCGTTGCTAGCAGCAATGGCAGCCTCAAGAAATACATGTGTTCAGACGCAACTGTCTGTGAAGCTGCTGCCCCCTCCAAACCCTGTGAGATTTGAGGTTTGCGTCTGCAATAAAAGCTTTTCCAGTTTGTCTTTAGACAGAAGGTAACTTCCCAGTTATCCTGATGCAGAGGATATTAGGCATTTGAAGAACTTGTATTTTCTAAGAGGACTATTACCCTTTTTTCCAGCTTCAAAAATCCACCTTCTTAGGCTTAAGATGGCTAGAAAATATTGGCCAAGCAGAAACGTGGAATGTTTTGTTTAGATTTCTAAAATTTTCTGGAATCTTATCTTTCTGTGAGGTAGGGGAAAGCCCCTGAAGGCTAGGAGCTCTTGCCGAGTAGCCACCGCAAGCACAGCAGGACTGTCCCTCTTGCGCTGCGTGTGCGGAACCGGTGGCCATGCCTGATGGAGCTGGAGGTCCCTCTTGGTCTGTGCAAGCTTGTTGGGAAGGGATCCTCAGAGTTGGCCGGGGAAGAAAAGTGCTCCTCTGTGACCAAAATGTGTCCTCCATCAGGGAGGTGACCCCCAAGGCAGGCAGGAGGCGAACTCAGCCTCTGGTGGGGAGCTGGGCTCTGGAGTGAGCCAAGGGGCTGAGCGGGGGCATTTGGCACCACTGAGTCCCGGAGGGCAGTGCTTTGAGCCCCCCATTCGCAGTGAGTGCTTCTGATGTCGTTCAGCCTTATCTTACCAAAACAGTGAGGCTGCTTAGGCTTCTGATCGAGCCAGCACTGCATGTCGTGCTCCAAATGTCTGCGTACCTGTCCTGCCAGCACTGACTGCAGGCACATGCAGCCAGGCTGGCTTTTGTGCAGAAGGGTGCCTGTGCGACCTGGCCATGGTCTCCCTGCAGCTGGGTGGTAGTGCAGCTCTCAAAAACTTATACTGAGCTAAGCAGGACTGGGAGGAAGAGCTCTGCCACGGTCTGGCCCTGTTTTGTACTTATCTCTTCTGCTGTCTTTCATCCTGTTTCTGGCAATGCTGAGGAAGAAGAGTTGCTACTTTTCATTGTCCCTGTAATCTGGGGAAGGAAAGCCTTCACAGGCTAAGGAAGGGGACCTGGTTGCAGATAGAAACACTACTAACTAATCAGTTCAAAGTGTGTTTAGCTGTTTTCTCTGTTACTGTCCTCTCCAGAGAAGCCCAAACCTGAACCTTCTCCCCTCTGTGGAGCCGTAAGCTACCCTTGGTGAAAGCTGGCTGACGTGGTGTGGAGGCAGGGTTTGTTATGCACTATTGTTGTCTGCTTAGGCAGGGTTGTTTCCCGGTGTTAAGTCTGCATGCTCTATCCCTGTGGCTTCCAGGATTTAATTTCTCATATGCCAGTCGCTGTTTCAGATACAGAGCGGCACATGGGGCTTCTGCTGGGCTGGTGATTTTTAAAAAAAAAAAAAAAAAAAAGGGCAACTAATCCAGCCCTCATGCAGTTGGTTTCTCCTGAACAGACCTATAAATCCATGGGAGTTGCTTTTGATGCAAAGGAGAGTTACAGTTATCCCGTAAGGATCCTCTCTCTGAGCTTACTGTTTTCTGGAAGTATCTGTGCAGGCTTGAAGCAGAGTTAAGATCAGCCTGGCAGGGCCGCACTCTTGCACTTAGCAGCAGCAGCTGGGTGATCCAGGCTGAGGTTTCTTGAAACTGCTTAGCGTAGAGACAGGCCAGAGGAGTAGGCTGCTCACAGTGCTTCTCTTTCTTCCAGCAGATGTGTGCAACATCACCCAGGTAGGTTCTTCTGAAGAAATGAACTTTGAAGATGAATTGCTAAACCTGTAAATCATTTTGTGGCTCATGACTGGAACCATCCCATTAGAAGCTTAATGTATGCTATAGATTGGCAGTGGTGATAGGTGCTAAAGGAATTAATTCATGGAGCCGGAAGGAGTATTGCAATTTGCTGATCTAGCACTGGGGAAGAACAGAGGACTTAATTAGCAAAAATGCCTTTTAAATGGAGATAAATTTGATGGGAAGTGAGCTGCTTCATAAAAAAAAATAAATCCTGAGACCCTGGGATTCAGCCATGTTGCTTATGGAGAAAAATGAATTTGTGTTGGCTCCTGGTTCCGGCCCTGGCCTCCCTGAGCTCTGTGGGGAGCTGGCTGCATCTGAGTAGCCAAATCCCTGTGCCCCTCAGCAGAGCAGATGCGTGTGCTGTAATTGTGAAGAATTTTAACCAAGCTCTCATCTGGTCCTGCTCTTCCACAGAGGCAGTCAGCCATGTCCAGCAGTAGAGACTAAGACCCCTTGGTGTCTGGCGGCTGCCTGGTGGCTCCCTTTGCTTGCTCCTGTATTGCTTGTACTTGTTTTTACCCATTATCCCACTCTAGTTTGATCTTGCTCTGACACTTTTTTTGTTTGTTTATTTGGGCCTCTAACGTGAGGCTTGAGTCGCTCGTGTTCACTGTAGCGTATTTTGATAGATTGAAGTCTTGTACTAGGTGTCCGTGCAGCATGCTGGGCCATAAACTCTTGCTTGGAGTCGTGGCACTTTGGGGCAGTGATCAAAGCCTTGGAAACAGCAATGTCTAGGACAATAGGAGCCAAGTGAATGTAGATGGGTTCTCCTGGGATCTTTTTCCCCCCTTCTCAATTAGCATGGGCACCGCCTGTTTCCCCCTCAAGTAACATCTGTGCTGTCTGAACCACTTTTCTTCTAGGTGCGCAATGGCCACATCAAGCGAATTACCGACAATGACATTCAGTCGCTGGTGCTGGAGATTGAAGGAACTAATGTCAGGTAGGAGAAGGCGTCATCTTCTGCCCTAGTGTGCCCTGGGGGCTTGGCCCTGGAGCAGAGTGAAAGATGTTGGTGCCCAGCAGACGACTCCTTCAGACTCTACTGCAATCTCTTTGTCAATAAATTGAAGAATATGATCTGGGGTCAGATGACAATTACCCCTCTCTGGCACTCTACTGTGCCTTTCCCTGGATGTGTTTGTAGAGCTCTCTGTCATCCTCAGGGGGGCTAAGGGACAAAAAATAACGTCCCGTTATTTTTTCTATCACTTGGGGGGAGGGGGGGTAAGTTATATTTGATACCTGGTCCCCAGTCAGTGCCATCAATTACTGAGAAAGCAGCACTCTGCCTTCTGCATCTTTTATTGTCTTAGGCCTGCTCTGCTGCTCTGCTCACGTGACAGCTGCTCTCCCAACAGCAGGAAGATCAAAGGGAGATTTATGAGGGGAATTGCTTTTGGTGCTTCACTTAGCAACCTCGTCTTCATCGACCAGGGAGAGAGACTCCAGCTCCATGAGCGGGTTCAGAGCCTCCAAGGCTTCTCCAGGGGTGATTCAGAGCAGGGCGCTCCTTATAAGGGCAGCGGAGACTCCTCTCCTGCAGACAGGCTGAGCCAACGCTTCTCTTCCTCCCAAGATGTGTTGATACAGAACTTGCCAGCTGTGACGTGTACTTCTAGGGCTCATGACCTCTGTTTTTCCAACCATATAGAGCACACAGGGCCTCTGCTGTGCTCTGGAGGGCTCTACCTGTTCAGTCAAGGGGTAGGAGGAGGTTGTGTTAAAAACCAGTGCTGGCATGGCCTGGAAATTGGGGAGGTGAAGCTGTTCAGGAAGGTGTTTCATGCCCTGGGTGAGGAAAGTGGGATTTGAAATGCATTCTTTGGGCCTTTTATCTTGTCCTTGCAGCTACCTCTGAAACTCTGTCTCCTGTTACAGGAAGCCCTGGTTGTTGCTGGGATCTTACAATCACGGCTATCTTTTTCTGCCTGTCTGCCAAGACTGTATTAGGTCAAGGGAGAGTCTTGGGACCCAGGCTGTGTGCTTTGTGCCATGTGAGATACTAAAGCGTTTTTCTGTCCCTCTCAGTACCACGTACATCACGTGCCCTGCTGACCCAAAGAAGACCCTGGGTATCAAACTACCTTTCCTAGTGATGATCATCAAGAACCTGAAGAAGTACTTCACTTTTGAAGTGCAGGTGAGGAGTGTGCAGGGGGGAGGCCCCTCCCGGGACCAAAAGGTGCCAGGGAGCCCGCAGTCTTACGTTGGAATTTGTCCCAGGCAGCATGTGGTCCCCAAAACAGTTTTGCTTTCTTGGCCACGTGATGTGTCAGGTTTTCTGCTATGGGGCATCAGTCAGCTCACAAGCACATTGTTGCTATTTCTGAAAATGGATCTGTTTCCTGTGTTAAAAATATTTCTGCTGTGAAATGGAGGGGTGGGAGTAGGAGAGCCCTCTCTGAGATGGGTAGAGTTTGAGTCTAGAATAGCTGCTGTCTCGGGGAGCTGCCTGGGTCAGCAGCCTTCCTTCCTTGCCCCAGGTGCTGGATGATAAGAACGTACGACGGCGTTTCCGGGCGAGTAACTACCAGAGCACAACTCGGGTGAAGCCCTTTATCTGCACCATGCCCATGCGGCTGGATGATGGCTGGAACCAAATCCAGTTCAACTTGTCAGACTTCACGCGCCGGGCTTATGGGACAAATTACATCGAGACCCTGAGAGTTCAGGTGAGAAGCAGGCATGTCTTGCCCACACAAATGAATGGTTGGCAGTCTTCCTGCTAGCTGGGACAGCCCTGCTGTAGATTGGGAATCCAGGTTTAGCCCTGACCGGTTCCTTTGCCAGTCCTACTCTTTGCAGAGCACTGTGGGAGGGGAGCAAAGGACCAACTGAGGCAGCAGAGATCTTGATGGTGCCTCACTTCACTGGACTATACTGGGATGAAGGAGCCCATTTCCATCTTGCAGTCTGCCTGAAGTTCCCTGTGGTGTGTCCTGCTGGGCGGAGGTCTGCTGGGAATTGGCCGCATGCTGCCTTACTGTCTAGATATGCCAGACAGCAGCCAGCCAAGCGGGAGCCTGGCCGGTGAAGACCCAGGGTGTTACAGTCCGTACATATCCCCGGACAAGGTTGTTTGCTAGTGCGGGTGGAGTGACCCTGCCTCTGCCGAGCCCCTTGGACCAGAGCTGACACAACTTTTGTTCCTGCTGGGGACGTGAAACTTGTTCCATGTGCTTTGTGAATTCAAGTTCACTGTGTCCAGTGACATGCATTGTTTTGAGGAATGCCTGTGTGCTGAGCACACCTGTTCCTTAGTATGACAGGACTGCTGCAGTTCCGTGTGGGGTTGCCCTGAGATGAGCAGGCAGTCGGCTGGGAAATGTCTGCCTTCTCGCATACCCGCGAGGGGGACTGGAGCGACTCCTTTGCTGCCAGCTGATAGTGGAGGCAGTGCAGACTGGACAGTCTCATTCTTGACCTCGGAGAGGCCCTGAAGAGGGAGTGTTAAAAATGCAGCAAGCTGAGGCTGAGAATGTTCTGGCGAATGCTGATACCAGTGGAGGTATCAGCAGAGGTGGGTTCATAGCAAAGAGCCTTCTAAGCAACTAAGGCAGATGTCAGTTTGCAGAGATGACACTAGAGAGAGCATCTAGCACAACGCAAAGGGCATGGGCCAACACTTCTTCTCCGATGCCCTGTCAGATTTGGAGAGAGACAGTGAGGTCTCTTCTCCAGCTGCTGAGCCGAGGTATCCAGGCCACTGCATGACAGCGAAGCTGGGTGTGGAAAGAATGTATGGAAAAAGGACTGACTCTTTGTTTTGATTCTCAGATCCACGCCAACTGTCGCATCCGACGGGTGTACTTCTCTGACCGGCTCTACTCGGAGGATGAGCTCCCAGCTGAGTTCAAGCTGTATTTGCCTGTCCAGAACAAGGCCAAGGTGAGCTAGCTGTGGGCAAGGAGGGTGGGAGCAGCAGCTGGGCCGGGCTAGCATTCCTCATCCTCCTCCCACTGCCTTAACAATCCAGAGTTTCTTCTAGCAGCAGAGCTCTTACAAGCTTTGGCCACCAGCCAGGGAGCACCCTTGCCGTTGCCAGGGCGAGCAGTCTGTCAGGGCTGCCTTGCTGAGTGACTTTCCTGCCAAAATGCATGGAAGTTGTCGTTCCCATCTAGGAGCAGGGTGAGCTGTGCAGCTGCTCTCCACGTCCTTCTGTTCGTGTTGAAGGACTCCGGGCAGGGTGGCAGCCTCCCGGCATCTCTCCAGAGCTTTCACCCATGACTCAGCACAGCAACTTTGCTCTTCAGAGCTAGCTGCAGCTCCACACTTGTCTTCCAGGAGATATGCTGTTTGTGTCCCTTTAGCCCAAATTTACTCTCCTCTGATCTCTTCCCTGCCCAGTGCAGATGGTGTTGCTATGAGGTGGGAAGGGGATAGGCAAGGTGGTGGCTGCTCAGCAGGAGGAGATGCCAAGCTCTGCCCTTTTGGTGACGGGAGAGGAGTACATGGCATATTGGCAGCAGTCTCGAGGCTTGTGAGGAAGCACCTTCTTTGCCAGGACCAGCCTGTCCCAGATGCTTCTTTTAGCAAGGAAGATTCCTGGGCAAAATTTCAAGGAGCTGAGGAAGGATGTTGGGTGCTGATCTTAGTGGGAAGTAGACGCATTGTTAACAGTGGGTAACACCTCTGGGGAACCTGTTGCTGCCTTCTGGGCTGTAGCAGCTTCCCGGGGGTGTCTGGGGAATGCTTGGAGCCCTCCTAGTGTACAGCTGTCTTGGTGCTGCCAAGTCTCATGAGTGTCTCCTTTCTTCTCCCTGCTCTGTCCAGCAATAACACCACATTGAGAAGAAATGCAAGAAATGTTTGGGGTCAGTAGGAAAACAAAAGCAGGTGGAAGAGAGGCCCTGCCGAGACCAAGTTTTAGATCAGCTCACCTTGCCTAGGATAACTGTGATTCATCTGGTATCCCTCTTCTGGACAGGACACAATTAACCATGTAACGGGTCTGGGACTATGTTGTTGGTGTGCAAGTTGTACAGAATCAGAGTTTTCCTAGCTGTTCCTAAAGTGCTGAGCCCAAACACCGCAAGTGATGTGGTACGTGATCTTGTGTTGCACAGAGGGGTTGCTCAAAGCGGTCACTGTGCCTCTGAAGAAGGGATTCAGCAGGAATTACGGGGTTAAGTGTGCCCTCTTGAAGATACCAATTATATTTTTTCTTTCCTTGTTTTCCATCTCTTATTTTATATATACTCTAAATATGGATGTAATACTCGCTCTTGAAAAGCTATTAAACATTTGACTCTGTAAGTCTGCTCCTGGCTTCTTCCTTCTTTGATGGGTCCTTTAACTCACGCATGTTCATGCGCTTCAGAAAGTGCTGAGGAATTTCTTTAGGGACCCAGATGTTAGGATTTGCCTCTGACTTAGATGGGCAGCCTCGCTGTTTGAGGGATAGCATGGACATGAACAGCAGCGGTCTGGAGAGAGGACAAATAGTAGAGTTTCCACAGAGGAGACAGGATCTATCCATGAGGTTTGTGGTACTGTACCTATGACAGAAAACTCACACTGTTCCCTTTTAGTACATGGAAGTGGGTTTTTCATTCCCTTCTTACTTGAAGCTGTTTTCCCAGCAGTGACAAATTGGCTTTACCTGCCCGTTAGGGCACAGCTCTGTTCCCTGTGTCGTTAAACAACTCACTCCAGCTCTGAACCAAGCCTTTAGCAGCTACTTATAGCAAGAGGCACACAATAGCCTTCCAGCTGCCAAATTGTCCCTTTCCCTAGGGATCAAAGTGGAGGTTTAGCAAAGCAGCATAACAGGAGCGGAAGTCTTTTCCTGTGCTGAAGCTGCCCTTCCCTGCCTTGAACCAATCTGCCTTTGTTGTGGAAAGGCTTGCGAGGGGAGGCTGCAGACCTCTGCCAGAAACAGAGAATCTGGGAGTAGCTGATGCCTTTCCTCCCTGGGGCCAAGCCCCCCCCCTCCAGCTACTCTGGTGGGTAGGTACCTAAGATGGGTACTGATCCTTCCGTGGTGCTGGGCTGTACAGTGAACTGGGAAGACTTGATTTTCATTACTGTCCTGTAAAAGAAAGTTGGTGTCTCCCAGGAGGAGGAGAGCCTGTTTGGGGACATCTGCCCCAGATTCTGGATTTAATCCTGACCACTGACTTTCCACCTGGTTTAAAGGTTTGGTGTGTCTGTGCACCCTCATGGTCAGCAGCTTCTCTGTATGGAGCCTGCTTTACCTCTGGCAAGCTCTCCCCTGTTTGCACCTTTAGAGTTAGTGGGCTTTGAACTGGAGGTGCTGAGCCTGTGCTGGATTGTACTCGCAGAAGGCTTTCTGGAAAAGACCTTTCCAATTTTTATAGCAGGTGAATAGCTTGGTAGCTCTAAGGAGCAAAGCCAAGGAAGCCCACTTGGGAAAGCACCATCCGTCTTGTTTTGACGTCTGTCAAGGCTTGGCTGGACTTGAGATTTGTGAAGTGGAATCACTGTATCGTGTGCCAGGGATCGGCCTTAATGAAGTCCATGGCGAGGCTTCGCTGCTGTGTTTGCAAAGCTTGCCAGGGCTGGGGGAGCTGCTGAGGGAATCCGTCAGACCCCGGCAGGGTAAGGCGCGCATCCTTCCCCTCAAGCCCTCGCTCATAAGGCTGTGTTTTTGGCGGCCGAGCACTCACCAGGAGCTGCTGCCACTTCTCCCTGCCCCGCTGGGGCCCATGCTGGAGTCAGCCCTTGTCCTCCAGGAGTTGGCTTTGCTCTGAGTGAGTGACCGTAATGTGTTAAGAGGGGCTGGGCTCCCCAGGGCTCTGAGCTGGCTGCCTCTGTGGAGAGATCAGATGGGCCCTGCTGCCAATTCCTGCCTGACCTCTAGGAGCTGTGCCAGCAGATTTGCTGGAATAAATTCCCAGCCGCAAACCCTTACATCCACGTGGACCCTATGTGTATTTTTTAATATGAAACAAAATACTGAGTCTTCCTGTTTACATGCTGTACAAAGTGGAGCATCATCAGATACTGGCTCTTTCCTTTAGGGCCAGATGGTGGTGGATTTACATGGTGGTCTTCAAAAATCTTTCTCTTCTAATCCCCCTCTCCCATCAAAACTATAACTATCTTGCTGAAGGCAAGTGAAGTTTGGATGCTCTCCCTGCGGGAGAAGAGGAGGGTGCTGGCAGATAGGCCAAAAAGTCACAGGCATCCTGTGGCAGTCCTTTCCTAGAGTAAACGTGTACCAGCAAAACTCGTGTGTGAAGTGTCCAGCTTCTTACTGCTTTGGTTATGGCTTTTGACCCGGCTGGGCCACAACGTCCTCCTCCATGGAAAGAGTGGAAGAAGGCAGGAAGGACGTGGGTGCAGAGATGGGAGTCTGCCTCGAGGACGGTTGCTGCCTGTGTGTTCCCGGGGCAGCCCCAGCTTGGTGCAAGGGGTGAGCAGAGCGCTGGTTCAGTGCAGGCAGTCTGCAGAGAAAAGGTCTTAAATATCTCCCCGTTCACCTTTCCGTGGGTGGCCGGCTCCTTCCTTCCTGCCTCAGTCCTTATTGCAGTTCATGTCTAGTGGGAGAGAAAGGAATCTTGTCTTTGCGGGGAGCCCTGGGTCCAACCTGGGGCAGAGCGGGACCCACCCGAAGATGAGTTTTCCTTGCCTCTGCTGGCTTTTCACCTTCCTCTTCCACTGGCTGGGGCAGGGTCCTGCACTTGGGCGCTTTGGTCGGGACCTAAGTGCTGATAGCCTGCTTTCTGCATCAAAGGCAAAGCTTCTCTTTGAAATCTCGCCCGCTGAAGGACAGCGAGTGCCTGGGCTGCAGCACCTCAGAGCAAGGGATGGGAGAGCGTCTCTCCGTGGGTTGGGCTGGAAAGCAGACGTGCTCGGGCAGAGCTGGAGCGTGCGGCAAGCCAAGGCTGGGACATCCCTCGGCACCCGTGGCTCTGCCTGGGCAGGTGGCAGCAGCTGGCAGGGGAAGCAGACAGGGGTTTCCCTGGAAAGCTTTCTGGCTGTTTGCTCTGCTCCTGTGGCCTCCCCCTTGCTCTTTGTCTCCTTCCTATTAAGTGGATCCTGATGCAAAGTGCAGAGCTCTGATCATGGAGGTGATATGCAGGAATCAAAAAAATCTGGGCCAAGCTCTGCTCCTTGCCCTCTCTGCTTCCCATTCTGCATCTCCCTGGCTGTCTTGGGCCAAATGTTGTCATCTTTGTAGAGGGATTACACCTCCAGGGCGACGCTAATCCTCTGCAGCTGCTGTCTAGCATGGGGCGGGCAGTGTTGGAGGTGAGGGAAATATTTATTTTGAGTTTTGCCATTGGCCACCACCCAGGAAAAATGAGTGACCGTACTGGGGACTTTGACCACTTCTGCACACAGGGAGAGCTGATCTTCCGGCCCTGCTGGCGCCTGTGGGAGAGCAGAGAGAGCTTCCCCCGGCAGGCTGTAACACGGGACCACCCAAGCAAGATTTTATTTGGATGAGGGAGCAGCTGTGCACCCTGAGAGCTACTGTGGGATGTGATGGGGAAAGCCTCAGAGCCACTAGAGGTGAGAAGATGATGGATGCCAAGTTGTGCTGGAGCAGACCTGCAGCCCGTCTGCTCCACCGCTTGTGCGTTGCCCTTGCGGCTCCAGAAATTACTTTCCTCCCTGTGTGATGAAGGGTCTGGCACCACGGGAAGCAGGGCTGGTGGCTGTAGGGTGGTTGTGATGGGAGGTGACGGCTACGAGCAGCTCACGCGTGTGCTGAGCTCAATGTGGCTGGCGGGTGCATCCCACCGACCCCTGCCTAGGCAGCCCCTGGAGCCTGTCCTGCCTGCAGCGTGCACAGGCAGCACGTTCAACCCCTCCCAGGGCCCCGCAGCTCTTCCCTCCGTCCCCAGCGTCGTTTCCTCCGGCCTTGAGACCGACCAGTCGCCGCTTGGCGTATCCCAGCCCCAGTTCTTCCTCCGCGCTGAGCCCAGCTTCCTCTCTGCTTTCCGGGTCCTCTCCTCAACAGCGCACAGGGGATCGTGCCTTGGCTTGCAGAGGATGAGGAGGAGGCAGGAGGAAGCGTGGTTTCTCCTGTGATGGTGGCAAGCAGGCGGAGAGAGTCCCTGCCAGCGTTGGTCACCCCCATCACCCGCACTCCAACGGCGTGCAGAGCCCCATCCCGCAGCAGCCAGCCCTGCCCCGGCAAGGCCTGGAGGACGCTGAGCTCCCGGGGTCTTTTCCAGGTCGGGCTTCTCCAGCCTATTTTTGGGAAGCTGGGAGCTGCCTGGTGGGGGTGGATCCTGGCAGGACTGCCTGGTGCCTGCCAGGGCTGGGCTGAGCAGGACTTGCGCTCCCTCGAGCCACCAAAAGCCCCGTCCCTTGCAGCAGGTGCGTCCCTGCCCTCCCCGGGGTCTTGTGCCTGTGGGTGGCCGGAGGTGAGCCGACCCTGCTGCGGGCAGAGCGGAAGCCTCCGGCAAAGCGCCCGGGCCCTGCTGAAACGCTGGGCTTTGTCTCCGCTGGGGTCCCTTGCTGCTGTCCAGGAGTGTTTCTGTCCATGAGCGTTTCCAGATGGCCCTGGGCTTCTGGCACCAGCTATGCTGTAGCATCCGGGGAAAAGCAGGAGGGGGTGGGATGTCCCAGCTCGCCAAACCCAGGCAGCCTGGGCCTCTGCTCCCAGCACCACCAGTTCCCCCTGGGGAATTGCTCCCAGCCCCTGTCCCTCTCTGAATCAGCAAGGAGCCCCCTCCCCTGCCATGGCAGGGCTGCCCAGGGAGGGGGATGGCCCTGGGCATCCTTGGCTGGTTCAGCTGGCTTTCCCTGTGAGCCTGGCGTCTCGCCGGGTACCAGGCTTTGGGGTCCTCACCACTGTATCCCACCGAGCCCTCAGCATTCCTAGGAGAAAAGGGAAACACAGCTGCCGTGGGAAATAAATCTGTTGTCGGAAATGCATCTGCCATGGGAAGTGCATCTAGTGTGGGAAATGCATCTGTCGTGGGAAATGCATCTGCGCCTGCCTCTGGAGCTGCCTTTGCGGGGGCGGGGAGCAGCAAAGCCTGGCCACGCTTTCCTCCTGCCTCGCCTTTTGGCCATGTTTGTGCCTTTTGGTAGCTCCCGGTGCTGGGCTGGCCCTGGTTTCGGGCAGGCGGGGGTGCCGGGCCGCCCTGCAGCAGGGCTCCTGGTCCAGCAGAGCTGTGGGTCCTCCCATGGCTCTGGCAAGGAACCATGCAAGCATGAATCTGTGCTAAATGGTCAAAAACGAATTGAAAGCAGTTAAAAGCCAAGGAATGTGACCCAGCACGGCCAGCCGAGGGAATACAACAGTGCCTGGAGCCACTGGGAGACTTCTCCCCCCCCCCAGTTCTTCAGGGTTTTTCTGTCCCTGATTTTGGCTCTCGCTTGACTGCAGTGATGTGCTGAGTCTGAGCCAAGCATGTTTCCCAGGAAATCAGCTAAAGGCTGGGAATCGCAGCCCAGCGTGGACAGGGATGGAGGCCAGGGCAGGGGATGGGTGGCCCAGGCCACAGATTCCCCCCCCACCGGTGCAACCAGCTCTGGGAAAGTGGGGTGAGCACCAGCGTTAGTCCTTCCCTTTTATAGTTAGTGGCTGATGAGCAGTGCAGGGGCTCGAGGTAATTTAGTGCTGAGAAGTGGCTGCAGCCGAGTCTTGGGCACTGAGCCAGCAGCTCTGGGTCCTGGGGAGGGGGAAGGATTGGGGAGGAGGGAGGGCGCACAAAGGCTTCATCCCTACCCACCCATGAAGTCGGGGACCACCCCCCACCCCACCCCCCCCCCACCCCCAGTGCTGGCAGGGAGGGGATGGGGGCAGAGGGGCAGCCGGAGCCCCAGGGAGGGGAGAGCAGGTTGGGGCTGAGTTAATGCTCCCTGCACCAAGCCCTGGGTCAGAGCCACCAGCCCCGTGGGGAAAGAGGCCAGGCAGGATGCTGGCAGGATGCTGGCAGGGTGCTGTCAGGGTGCTGCTCTGGTCTGGAGGAAGCCCTGGCAGAGGGTGGGAAGGCGATTGTGGCTGGAGTCATCCCAGAGGGAGAGCCAGCACCCCCCCCCCCCCCGCCCCGCCACTCCATAGGGTTATCTCCACCGGGATGGTGCAGACCCACACCATCCCCTGCCCAGCCTGCCTCCCCATCAGTGTATTAACTGTGCCAGGCCTCTGCTGCCAGCCCTGAGGCTGCCCCGCAGGCTGCACCCATGGCTCTAGAGCAAATCCAGCCCTGGCTCTCCACCCTGGTGAGCATCACCAGCACAGGCAGGGAAGCCGCTGTCTCCATCACTGCCGCATGCTCCCTCTGCCACCCGCTGTGGTTTGGTTTTCCTTCCCATTAAAGGCTGAGCAATGTTTTTTCCCTGGATAAAGCCAATTTCCTACCCTGCTGCATCTAATCTTTCCCACTCCCACGATTATTTCCCTGATCTCTGCAGCAGTCGTGCCTGCTTCTGCTTTCCTCTGTTGAGACAGCAGTGGCAAGACAGGATGCAGCCACCCCCTTCCCCCCAGGAAACACGCTGGGGCTGCTCAGGGACACCGAAGCACCCGGTAAACCGGCTCCAGGAGGGACCACGCACTGGCCCCCGGCTGCCGCAGCCACCGGCCCCTGCCCAGGGAAGGGAGGTGGCTGCCCCAGGGCTGGAGCGCGATGCTGGCCGGGGGGAGAACAAGGCGCACTGTGTTCCTGGCGAGGCCATCGCCGCTGCCATGGGAGGTGGTGAAAGGCGGCTCTGTCTGCTGCCAGGGGCACCCCCAGGCAAGCCCCCACAAAATCTGCCAAACCTCATGCAGGGCAGCCCGCACGGCTCCTGCCCCCATCCCGCGGCAGAAAGGATGGCACCACAGCTCTCCACACACCCGACCCATTTAATGCACGTACAAGGTGGCCGTGCCCGCTGCCCTGCCCGCGGGACCACACATTCCCAGGGCTTTGCCCCACCCCTGGCAGGGTCCAGGCCGAGCACATAGCAGGGGGCTCGCAAAGGTGGCCTCTCCCCCCTCGTACTATCTTTAGACACCACATCCCTGCTTCCCTGCGGCTCAACAGGAAACACGGCCACGAGCTCGGCCCTCCCTTCCCCTCACACTTCCCTGCCATTGCAGGTGCCGGCAGCTGAGACCTGCCAGCTCGTAGCACTTGTGCGCAGTCCCCAGCCCGCTCCCCACCCTGTGCAGCGCAAGTGCAGCCCAGCGGGTTCACGCGGGGGGAAGGGACCCTGCTGGGCCCCCTTGGCAGAGGCGGGCGCAGCGTGATGGGCGGCAACCTGGTCATGGCTGGGGGTGGGGGGGCAGGTGCCGGGGAGCAGGCAGGACCTGGATGCCCTGAAGCCCCCCCCGTGACCATCGCCCAGTCCCAGCCCGGCTGCTCTGGAGGGGCCGGGGGGGGGGGGTGGGGGTGGGGGTGGGCATCCCTCCCTTTTTCTGAGGCTGGAGCCATCAAGCAACAAAGGGGCGAGAGGGGCCGTGGGGAGGGGCGAAGGGAGGGGGAGGTCAGGTCCATCGGTAGCACCATGGTGGCGGGGGGCTGTGTGAGGAGGGAGCCGGGGTCAGACCCACTCCTGCAAGGAGCGCTTGCAGTACAGGAGCATTCGGGGCGCACCCTTCCTCTGCATCTGGACGATGACGTAGATGAGGCCGAGGATGCAGAGCAGCAGCACCAGCAGCACCAGCACCATGACGACGCTCATGGTGCGCGTGTACTCATCAATCTGCACCACCACGTCCACGTCCCCGCCCGGCTGGCGGCCGCCCTCGCTGTAATCCTCCTCGTCTTCTTCCTCTTCTTCCTCTTCCTCCTCCTCATCTTCGGCCCGCCCATCCCCATCGGGGTTGAAGGGTGGTCGCTCCCCATCAGGCCAGCGGGGATGGGGGTCCGGGACCAGCTCCGTGTGACAGCCCATGAAATCCCGTAGGATGGATTTGGGGTAACCCGGCTCCGTCTTGAGCCGCTCATTGTCGAATTTCCAGTACTTTGTGCCTCTGTAGAAGTAGGTGGAGGCTGGGGGAGGGGAGAAGATGGAGGCGAGGGGTAAGTGGGCAGGCGCAGGGCACCCCACAACCTAGACACCCCCGCAGATGCCCTGGACAGCAAGTTTTGCTCTGGGACTAGTGAAACCCTTCAGAAAGGGCAACACCGCTGACTCCTGGGCAACCTCCTGGCCTCCATCCCTCGTGGCCAGGCCACCGAAGGGGTGACACCACCCCCCCTCCCACCACCCAGCCTCTTTTCCTTCTCTACTTACAGGCGTCCGGGCTGAGGAAGGCACCCTTGGGTGAGGGAGGGATGCCCACCCAGACAGAGATGGGTTTCGGGTACCCAGGGTCCACCGAGCGGGTGTCTTCGTTAAAGCGCCAGTATCTGGGGGAGGGAGGCGGTGAGCAGGTGAGGAGCACGGGGGTCTCCGCCGCCCGCCATGCCCACCCACTCACCTGTCCCCACGAAAGAAGAAGGTGTGCCCTGTGGGTTCCCACCAGACGGCCGTGTCGATGCTGTCATAGGGGATGCCCTGGCCATAGGTGACCAGGGGCTGCGGGTACCCGGGCTCCAGGTTGGCTTCTCGGAAGAGCCAGTACCGGTCACCTGGAGGGGGAGGAGATGGAGAAGGGGAGCGAGGCGCCCGGCTGCCACAGCAGGCGCACGTGCGGATGGGGGTACGATGCCTGTGGCCGCCCCATCCCTTCGGTCAGGCAGTGTCTCCGGCTGTGGAGGGGGATCAGGATGGGATGAAGCCAACCAGCTCTCAGCAGCTTGGGGGGGGAGCACTGGGCTCCCCCCTGCACCTCAGCCCTCCCACCCAGCTTCCCTGCTCACCTTTAAAGAAGACGAACCTCCCGTCATGCCTCTCATAAGCAGCATCGATGTCCCCGGGGAGGCCCCGCCAGAAGTGCCCGATGGGCATGGGGTAGTTGTCCAGCACCCGGTTGTGCCGGACCCTCCAGAACCACCGTCCCTGGTGGTAAATGGAGTGTTGACAGAGGATGAGGGGGACACAGGGACACAGTCCCAGGGCCAGGCATCTCCTGGGGCATCCTCCCACCCAGGGACCCACCACATCCCCAGAGAACGGGCAGGAGGGAGTCCCAGCAGGTACCTTGAACACAAACATCTCCCCACGCAGCACCGCCACCGTGTCGAAGTTCCCGTCGCAGATGTCAGGGCCGTACTGGTCAGGTCGGTCTGGGCTGCCAGGTTTGGGGGGTCGCTCCGGTTTCCCCGGGGGGGGTGGTTTAGGGGGTCTCTGGTCTGGCCTGCCAGGTCTCCGGGGTGTCACGGTGGGCAAAGGCTTGGTAGGCTGAGGGCGCCCGTCTGCGGTACCTGGGTCAGGCGGGCGAGAGAAGGGATGGGGTGATGCAGACCAGAGGCACCCATGCCTGTTTCCCGACGCACATGCCCAGCATCCCACCCCTGGGCTGATACCCCACCCAGTTCCTCACCGTACAGCTGCTGGATGCCCTTGAGGTCATCCTCCGGCAGCTGGAAGTTCTCCGTGTCCATCCACTGGTAGAAGGGGGCCATGATAGCGCTGGGGTTGCTGGAGTGCTCCAAGCCCAGCGAGTGCCCCAGCTCGTGCACGGCTACCAAAAAAAGGTTGTTCCCTGCAGAGAAAGGCACCATCAGCAAGACAGGGTGGAGGACACGACACATGGGGTGGGTCCTCAGCCCCAACACCCCGAAACGAGGGTGCCCCAGTGGAAGCTGCCTGCACCACCCATGGCAGAGCTGCTCTCCCTGCCACTCCTGCCCACACCAGCGCATCCTCCTGCCCTCAAACCCAGAGGCCCACCAGGCTCCTCTGGTTGCCTTCACCACCTCCTTGGCCCTCAACTCACCAGACACATCCGTGTTCTCCAGCGTCCAGGGTTCGTCCGAGTCGAAATGCGTGTCCCCCCCCATGCCAGGACCAGGAAAATACGCATGAGCCAAAAACCCCCCGACGCCGTCGAAGGGGGAGCTGTCTCCATGGAAGCCGGAGGCGAAGAGCACCATGATGTCGGCCTCCTTCTTCCGCTTCTGCCGGATGTCCTCGTAGGGCACCTCCCGGAAAACCAGTGGCGTGGCTTGCTCCCACACCCGGAAAGCTCGGCGGACGGCCTCGTACGAATGGTACCGACCCAGCTTCTCCGTGTAGTTCTGGATGCTGGTGGTACAGAGCTCACTGGGGACGGCCCGGGACAGAGCTCGCTCCCCAAGGGGGTCCATGGCTCTCCATGGGCTGGAGGGGCGGGAAGCCCTGGGGAAGTTGGGTACCTGAAGGTGAGATGGCTCTGGCTCCAGCGCCGCCCCGTCAGCGCGTACCGCTTCCGCCGCATGTTGGACTTCATCCGCGCCCCAAACTGGTCCGGGACCCCACAGCGGGGACGTTTCATCCACCTGCCAGGAGGGCATCGAGCCAGGGCTCAGCCCACCGCGGCCAAGGTCCCCGAGGGGTTACAGCCGCCGCGGACGGCAAGTGAGGTGTCCCGGCTGCGGGGCTGCAGCCCCCGAAAGAGCAGATGCAGCTCCCAGGGCAGACAGCACCCATGTTTCCAGGGGCAGGCAGAGCTCAGGGGCTGGCAGGCAAAGCCAAAGCGCCAGGGAGCGGAGCCGCCTTCCGCTAGAGCAAGAGGACACGGAGAAACTCACGCCTTCGTCTCCTCGTCCAGGACGCCGGTGACGGCGATGCCGTAGAACTTCTGCATCTCGGCGAGGGCCAAGGAGAAGGTCTGAGCTGAGCGCATGGTGGACATCTGCCGGCTGGGCTGCGGCAGGTAGCCGTAGAGCCGCAGCCATGCCTGCACCGGGGGAGAGCCGGGCGTGAGGCCGCAAGCAGGGGACAGCCTGATGGGGGGACTCGAGCTCCCCGGGGACAGGCAGCCCCTCGTGAGCCCGGCGGGGCAGTGCCCAGCCCACCGCCCGCTGCCGCCCAGGCCCTGTACCCCCTCACGGGGCGTCCCTGCCAGCTGCCGGGGGCAAAATGCCGCACCCAGGCAGGCAGGGCAGGCAGCACAGGCAAGCCAGAGCACGCGGGCAGTGGGCGGGAGGCAGGGAACAGAGCCCCGGCCCTGCCCCACAAAGCGCGTGGGGGATCCTCCGGCCTGACCTCGGGGGGCTGTCGGCCACCCTGACCCCGGAGAGAAGGCAGCTGGCAGGGGGCTAGCCTGCCCGCGGGCTGCCCGCCGCCTCCGGAGGTGTCCCCTGGGAGCCGCAGAGGAACGTGGGGCCAGCAGCCCCCCACACTTCCCCCCCCCCGCAGCGGCCCAGGACCCCCGCCCTGGCCTCCACCCACAAAGGGGCTTCTGTCCTGCGGGGCTGGCAGCCCCCCGGGGTGCCCAGCGGCGGCTGGGGGCAGGTGGCCCCTGGGCGACTGCTGTGGCCCCGCAGAGGGGCAGCGGGCAGGAGGGGTGCGGGGGCACAGCAGGTCTCTTCCTGCACCAACCTCCGTGCCTCTTGTCTTTTTCAGTTACTTTTTTAAAATAAATTTTTGTTTGGATTATTACTTTTCATTTTTGTTATTTTTCATTTTTTCCTTCCATTTTTATTTTTTCCTTTCAATTTTAATTTTCTGATCTTTTTTTTTTCCCCTTTTAACCTTTAAAACAGGGGTTTTTTTTCCTAAATGACTTTTCATTGGTTTAATTTTCCAATTTTTTTTTTTTAAAAAAAGGTTTAATTTTGAAAATTTTCTAACCTTTCATTAATTTTTTTTTTACCCCCCCCCCCCCCAAGGCAGGGTGGCGGAGCAGAGACTTTTATCAAAGGCCCTTTCACCCCCCTCCCCCGCCGCGGCCTCGCGTGGGCACAAAGCGCTTCCTCTCCCCCGCCGGCTGCTGCCCGCCGCCCCCGGCGGGGGGGGGGGGGGACGGACCCGGACCCCTGCCTGCCCTGCCTGCACCTGCGGCCGCTGGCGCTGCCTGCCCCCAAAGGGCAGGCAGCGCCAGCGGCCGCAGGTGCAGGCAGGGCAGGCAGGGTGCAGGCAGGCTGTCCCAGGGGAGCCCCCCCCCCCAGGCCCGCTCCACCCCCCCCACCCCCGCTCACCTCTGCGTTGATATCCTCGCCCGCCGCCCCCACCAGCAGCACCAGCAACACCAGTAACACCAGTAACGGCGTGGGGCGCCCGCCCGCCCGCAGCGCCCCGCCCGCCCAGCAGGGGGCGCGGTCACCTCCTGCCATACCGGGGCCGCGTCGCTGCCACCGGTTCGCGGCTGCCCCCGGCCGCGCCGGGCCGGGCCGGGCCGGGCCGGGCCGGGCCGGGCCGGGCCGAGCGCGGCGGTGTCCGGAGCTAAGCCGCCTTCATGGCCCGGGGCCGGGCCGCCGCAGGGGGTTGCGCACGGTGCATGGGCGGCGCTGCCAGGCGCGGCCCGTCGACTCCCGGCCCGCCTTTGTGTGTGGGATCAGGCCGACGGAACGCGGCACATGGGCGGCCACCGCGGCCCGGCTCCCGCGCCCCTGCCCTGCCCTGCCCTTCCCGCCAGGAGCAGCGGAGAGACGCGAGCGCGGCGGCGGCGGCAACGGCGGCAACAGCGGCTCGGCTCGGCGGGGAACGGGCGGGGCGGGGCCGGGGCGGGGGGGCGGGGCCACCGAGAGAGGGCGGGGCTGTGGCCACGAGGGGCGGGGTCGTGCTCTCCCACCAACGCCCCTCCCCCCGCCCCGACACCTGCTCACACGGGTGTGCACAGCCCCCCAGCCGCTCACACGGGTGTGCACAGCCCCCCAGCCCCGACACCTGCTCACACGGGTGTGCACAGCCCCCCAGCCGCTCACACGGGTGTGCACAGCCCCCCCGCCCCGACACCTGCTCACACGGGTGTGCACAGCCCCCCAGCCCTGCTGCCACTCAAACAGGTGTGCACAGCCCCCCAGCCACTCACACGAGTGTGCACAGCAACCCAGCCCTGCTGCCACTCACACGGGCATGCGCAGCCAGAGCCACGGCCCAGCACACACAGACCAGCCCTGCCTGCCCCCGTGCACACCCTGCCTGCCACACCTGCCCGCTCACACGCACCGTTTCGGGCTGTGCCGGCAGCCGCCCATCCCCAGACTTTGTCCCCTGGCCCTGCTGCCAAGCCCAGCTCCGTCCCCAAGGCCAGCAGCAGGGTCCCGGACACCCTCGGGAGTTACCAAACGGGGCGACGTGCCAAGGCGGGCCCCGACGCGGAAGGAGTGGGGCCACCGGTTGAGCATTAACCCGGCACTGCTGGACTTGGACCATGGAGAAACCGGTCGCGCCAGAGCCAGCTTCACTGGAAGTCCCCAGGGGCTAAATATATCTACCTTTGTTTGGTTTTCCTTCCCCAAAAGAAAACTCGGGATCTTATCACACAGATCCCCATCCCAGAAACTAGCTGGCTACAGCCGTAACAGAATTTTGTTGAGGATTTTGAAAACCAGCTATCACATGGGTGCTGGCAGATGTCGCGACTGGAGCTGAGATGCTGCCATGGCCACGAAGCCACCAGGCTCTCTCGTGTGCAAGGATGGGCAGCGCAGCACCGAGCTCACAGAAGTGCTTAGAGGCATCACCTCAAGTCCGCAGGACCTGGACACGTCTGAAAGGGAACCGCTGAAATGTACCACGGAAACGATTTTGTGACACAAGGAGACAGATTTTTACTGCTCAGAAGTCCCAGAGTCTTTCATCAGACAGATGTGGAATGAAAGATTCAGGGCAGCACATCAGCATCCTGCTCCGAATACCTGAGAGGCTGCAGCCAACCTCCCCGCAGGAACATAAGGATTGAAAAGGAGCTTTTCCCAAGGGACAAAGTCCAACTCGCCGTCCACAGAGTCACCACAGCACCAAGGGTGCTGTTCCCACGGGGAAAAAGCATGGAGCCTGGGCAGGAGCTGCCACCCCTTGACTCGCCCGTGGGCGCTGCCCTTCCAGCTCAGGCAGAAGCTGACACTGCCCTCTCTTGGGCTCACCCACGCACAGCAGCAAGCTTCTCAGGAGAAACAGCCCACCAAAAAAGTCCTGGGCTTATGGCATGCACAATCGAAGCTCTGCTTTTAGACCCAGCCTGGAGCACTGAAACACAAGGGGTTTCCAACTTCTCCCCTCCAGGTTTCATCTTTTGCTGTTTGGCAAAAGGATCGGATACCGACATTTCGCTATAGTGGCAGCAGCAGTTTCAGGGGGACACAGAACACGACCCAGGAACTGGTCCGGGCTTACAGCAGGAAGATGCTCTGCTGAGAGAGTCCAGCCTTTTGCTACTCAAAGCATGCTCAGAGCCTCCTGATAATCAGGCAGTGCTGTTTCCAACCATGCGAGACACCCTCCCTTTAGCAACAGTTTCCCACACTACCTTCTTCCTCCTTCCCATAAGGCATCTATGGCTTTAATAGAGTTTTGGGGTTTTTGTTGGGTTTTTTTTTTTTTTAAAAATCAGCAAAATTAGCGACCATGGGATGGCTGGAACCGCCAGTGCTGACTGCAGCACATCCAGCAGCGAGAATGAAATCTGCTACAAACATGTATTTCTTCAGCTTTTTCAAAGTTGGAAGTAGCCTGACTTGAGGCCACAAACACCCCAGAGATGCTGAGCAGGCAAGAAGAACGTGTGAGGTGTGTGACAGCCTGCACCTCTCAGAGCTGCACTGGAGAACGCTCCTTGGTCGAACATCAGGGCCTTCAAGGCTCTGAAATGCACAGCCCCACCAGCCCCTACCTCAAGGGGAAAGAGAAGTACTTATTCCCCGACTTGCAACGGATTTGCTCCCATTGGACACGCAGCAGGAGCGGCGAGTCCTCAAACCCGTCCACGATGTCCTGGAAAACAGATGCAGGAGTCAGTACCAGGAGAGTGGATCTGCCAGAGGATGGAGTCGGCAGCTCCCTCTCAGAACCAAGTCAGAGATGCAGCCGTTTGTGGCTGGAAGCCTCTGACTTCCCTCTGGAGGGTGATTTAACTCACGCTCCCACCCCAAAAAAGCTTCTCTTCTTCCACCCAGTGAAGTTTGTCTTGCTCAGTGAAGAGAATTTCTCACTCTCACGCTCGGCAGGGAGACGCGGCTGGACACCAGCTCCGCTCTTCCCCTGCTCTCTGCGCTGTGTGGGGACGCACCTGGAGCTCCCGCAGACACTGCCCTTCCAGTCTGCCAGACAGGTCCCCGACACACCAGGCCAAGCTGATATGGAACGACGGGTCCTGAAGACAAAACAGGGATGAGATTGTAAGGGCTACAGGATGCTTTGCTCGACGCACGGAGCTGCAGTGGGAGATCTGGTGCGATGCCGCCCTGCCTGGGATCGCAGAGGTAGGAGGATCCTGAAGCTGGGAGCCCCCTCTGCCAGCTCAACAGTTGCAGAGCTGATATGGGCAGTGCTGGAGGTGAGATGAGTCCTGGGCTCCCCACGCCAGCCTTTCTGGACACCAGTGGGTGAGGCTGCCTGGTTTCCAGCCTCCCTGTGGTCAATTCTACAGAAGCTCTTCCAAACTGCACACAGAACGTCTCACAGACTGTCCTGGAGCAGGTAGGCAGGTCACTTGTGAATAACCGACAAGAGCCCCCTGCTCAGCTCTGGAGACAGAGAAATCAGGGTTTGGCCCCTCAAAATCCAAAACCTGCCCCCAAAGCTAGTACCAAGCAAAGAGGTTGGACTGATGCCCTAGGAAACTGCCCAAGGAAAAGGCACAAGCATTGCGCTCAGACCTAGGGTGCTCACCCTAAGCCCATTCAACCCTAGGACAACCCTGCTTCCACACACAGCAGGACAGCAACCGTGGCATATGCTGTGGCCCTTTGCCCTGGAAACCCAATTCTCAAGAGGCCACCAGACAGTTAACATCCTTACTCTCCTGCACAGGACATGACACAGAAGTCATAGGCTTGCTCTAGTCCCATTCTCAGCAAGATCGCGTTCGGGGTGTTAAGTATGAACATCAGCAACCAGCCCAGAGGAGACCTTTTCAGAGTCTAACCTCCCCGCTCCTGTTTATTTCAGGTGAACATTTCAAGGACGTCTCACAGGGAATCAGCCAGCATTTCTGGACCAGCAGGGAAGTAAGTGGGGGATGCCTCACCTTGTAGAATGTGGGAAGGTCAAATTCCTCTAGAACTCTGTCCACCTCTGAGACCAGCTCCAGCAGCTGGAAATGCCCAGCTGAGACCTCCAATCCAATAAAGGTCCTAAAGAAAGACAAGAAAAGACAGCAAGCACCCCTTCATGCTGCAGAAAGCACAACGATAAGCATACTTAGCCCTGAATTCCTACCGGGCAAATTCCCTACCCAATAACATAAGTTAATTTGAGAAATGCCAGGTTTAAGCATTCAAGGATGCTGACTGTATTCTGAAGAAAAACAGAAATAAAGATGTGGTAGCAGGGAGAAGCAGGATGGGATGATATACCACGTAGATTTACTTGATTAACTCAGCACCTTTTGGGACGCGAAAACTCATTTTCTGGGCAAAGGACACATTCCATGGGTATTTCAGCAGAGCATCGTGCCGTGCAGGAGCTGCGCTCAAAAAGCAGAAGTTGCCGGAGGGGTTTTACAGTGGGAGGGGAAGCGGGGAATGGAAGTACCCAGCTGGAGAGATGTGACAAAGAGGTACCTCCTCAAGGACTGTCTGGATGAGGTTTTCTAGACTTCAGGAGGGGAGGGGAAGACCAAGTCTCACCCAGGATCCACTTCGTCTCGCCCATGACTGTCGTGGGCTGCCTTTCCCGCTAGATTCAGCAACTTTTCACAGTTTTAATCACCTTTGTTTTGACATTTAAACTACTTAATTGCGTTCAGTTGAAATCAAGCTTACGAGCTGACACCCAGGAGAATTAGCAGTGACTGAACTACTTCTCTCCAGCTCTTGGAAGACCTGCACTGCAATTTCACGACAAGCGCTGCTGCCAAAAGAGGTGGCCCCCAGTTCTGCTCGCCTCAGGCTGCTCACGCTGGCACAAGGGTTTGCAAAACCCCAGAATAAACCAGATGGGAGATGCCAGCAAACGCGGCTGCCTCTTTTAGCTGCTGTGAAACCGTAGCACGAATCTAACCCCAGCAGAAAGGCCTGCTTCAGGTCATGTTGTGAGCAGATCACCTCTCTTCAGAAGACTGAAATCCTGCAGCCTGAGGTTCGGCCACCGCTAATGAGACCAACGGCTTGCAGAAAATCAGTGCTGAAGGTAAAAATTTGTGCAAGTGGCTGGGGAAAGGTGTGAAACCTCTGGAGGCAAGGTGATCACACACTGCCCTGTCACACGGCTCAGCCCAGTCACTTTAGGACAAGCAGGGTGACACTTCCAACCCACCCAGCACCTTGCCCAGCCTTGACCGCAGGCAGGCAGGCTGCTCTGCTGCTCGCTCACCTAGTTTTGTTCTGGTTGGTGTAAACCTTCACTTGGTCAGCTACACAGAAGAACCTGAAATAAGAATGATCCTATATCAGCTAGTGGGAAAAAAAAAAAAGAAAAACAGAGAAGACAGGGAGGGGACAGGATTTCTACAGAGCTGTGGAAAGATAAAGGCAAATGCATGCCACAGATGGACCAAATCAGTGCAACCAGAACCTTTCTGGGCCCAAATTAATCCATTACCCCCTGGTTTCCAGCCCTCCAAAACCCAGATGGTGACAGAAGCCCTGAAGCAGCTGATGCTCAGCAGGCACCTGAGCCAGATGTAAGCAATGAAACCATCTGTGCTTCACAGGACGGCACAGCTCTGGCCTTGTCCTTGTCAGCTGAGACCTGACCTGCCTGGTGCCGGATCCTGAAGTAGAGAGGAAAAGCTCCCCAGGGCTTTACTGGTGCAGCAGCAGCTGCCAGAGATGACTGAGGGTGCGGACGCTGGTGAAACACAGGCCTCGAGGGAGAGGGAAGGGTGTGAGGAGCGCTCTCCCAGGGCTGCACCGTCCCTACCTGTGGAAGGCGGCCAGGCGCTCCTTGAGGGAGCGGACAAAGGGGTCTATCCAGTGGTAGCGCAGCACCACGCACTGCGAGAGGCTGAGGTGGAACTCCTCCATGGCAGCCAGCGAGGAGACGTAGGTGCGAGCGCGGGACACCAGGAGCTCCAGCAGCTCCAGGAATTCCTCCTGGACTCTGTCTGCGGGGCAGCGCAGTCACAGCCGGGTCCCTCCCGGGAGCACCGGCCACGGATCCCCACCGGGGACAGGCGGGTCCCCCAGGGCTCCGGTCCCCGCCGAACACCGGCTGACCCTGGGGGCTCGTCGGGCCTCACCCGGCGGGGCTCCGTCCCGCCCTCCCCCCCGGCCCCGTCCCGTCCCGGGCCGCGGGTACCTACAGGGCAGGTAGACGTGGGTGGCCCAGCTGCCCCGCTCGTGGGGGAAGCCGCGGACGCGGCCGCCGTGCCGGGAGCTGTCATCGCTAACGGCTTCCTCCGGCTCCGGATCGCCCGGCAGGCCGGCGGGGACGGGCAGGCGGGGGCGGCCGGCGCTGCAGGGACCGAGGAGGACGATGAGGAGGAGGAAGGCCGCGAGTTCCTCACCCGGCCCCGCTCGCTCCCGCCGCCCCTCCCCCCCCCCGCCACCGCACCCACCTGGCTGGGGGGGGACCCTGCGCGCTGTCGCCCCGGAGTCCCCCTTCCTCCTCCTCCTCCTCCGAGCTGCTGTACCCCACCAGCGCGGCCCTCATGGCCGCCCCGGCCTGCCGGGCCCCCCAGGCCCCTCCACGGCGCTGCCGCTGTCGGCGGGCGGCGGCGCTGTTGTCGGCGCGGCCCGGCAGGGGGCAGCCGCCGCGGCCCGCCCCGCCCCGCCTCCTCCGCCGCCGCCGCGGCCGGCCCGGCCCGCTCCGCTCCCTCCCGCACCCCGCGGCCGCCGCCCGCCCGCCTCTGGCTCTGGCACCGGCGCCCCCTTACCTTCCCTTCCTTCCCTTCCTCCCGGCTCCCGCCGCCACGCCAGCGCGGGACTCGGGCGGAGCGCGCAGGCCGCGGCCCCGCCGGCGGCGAGCGGGCTGACAGGGGCCTCCCGCCGCAGGTGAGGGGCCCGGCCGCCGCCGCCGCCGCCCTTTGTGTGGGCCTCGCCGGGGCGGGGGCGGCCCCGGCCGGGCAGGGACACCCCCCCCTCCCCCCTCGCTCCGCCGCGGGGCCTCCTGGCGCGGCGGCGGTGAAGGCCTCGGGGCGCCGCCGCCGCGTTCGCCTGCAGGCCGGCGGGGGCCGGAGGAGCCGTCCCATGGGGAGAGGCGAGCGGCGGGACGGGCCTCGCCGCGGGCTGCGGTGGCGGCGGCTGGCCTCCGAGCTCCTCGGCCGCCCCCGCGCCCCGCGGCCCCGCCGCGCCTCTCCCTGAGGCGGCCTGGGCCCGGCTGCGGGAGGCCCGGCGAGCGGGGAACCAGGGGCAGGCGGGAGTCGGACCGGACCGGACCATGCCGGAGCGGGCCGTGCTGCGGGCTGCCTCTCCAGTTTGAAAGTACCTCTGCTTTCCCATCTTCGCTCCTTAAATGGTTGTCGCTTCCCACCTCCCACGGAGGGATGAGTTAGGCTCGGAGCCGGCGCCGACTCGGGTACCCGTGCAGAGCCCGCGGTAAGCCAAGGTTGGTATTTCTCATTCTTCCCTGCCGGGGGGACGCACGCCTCCCCTCCCCGTTAGGCCGGACGGTCTGGGATGCTGTTGCTGTTGGGTCGCTCCTGCCGTGGTTAATGTTGCGTGTGGGGGAAGGTGGGGCTGTGCTGAAGTTTTGTATCCTATTGAGCGCGGGTGCTAGGTATCATAACTGCAAGCCCTCCCTTTGTGTCAGCAGTCAAGGTGAGCCACGTAGGAGAAAGAGGAGATCCTGCGTATGAGCAGGGCTGCGATGAGGCCTTTGGGCGTTTTACTGCCCCAGATTGTGCCAGCGGACGAAGTAATGCACTGTCCCTGTAGGCAGAAGCGTGGTCCAGCGCTGCCCAAGCTGTGGGGCAGTTCAGTGCTGGAGCAGGTGAGGATGCTGGGAAGTGGGTTTCTTCGATGCTCTTTATCACTTCGTTTTAAATACAACAAACGCCTTCCTGTTAGACTGGGGTTTTACTTTCCCTGGGTGAGAGCAGGCAGTTTGATGCAGAAACGGCTGTGCTTTTGTGGGGTTAGAGGCTCGTGAGCCAGGAGCGCTAGCTGCCGCTTCTTGCCAAGGCCTGGACCTTTCCTTTCTCTTGAGGTGCGTTGGCACTGCTGCTGTCTGCTGCTCGCTGGTGGGTTTTACTCTACTCTAAGTTGATACCACGTTTTACTGGACATCTCTAGAAAGACCGGAACTTTTCAGTAAGCAAAACCCCTGCAATGCTAGTAAGGCCAGGCAGCACCTGTGGTGTAGGTTGTTCAGCTCCAGTGTCCAGCTTTTATTCCATGGTTTGGTAGGAGGTTCAGCCGAGCCATTGCTTTAACGCTTCTTTTATCTTCACAGAGAGTTCTGCGCACAATGCCTGTGGGTTCTGTGTTTTGTCTGTGGATAGGGTAACCTTCCCCTTAGACTAGGAAGAGCCAGAGAACTACAGGTGATGCCTGGAGAGGGGGAAATCTCTTATATCCCTTGGGTAATGTCCCCAATACTCGAGCCGCAGGAGGAGCAGAATTGCTTCACAGGGATGTTTCAGCTGGAGTGGGATCAGGTTGGATCTGCCTTGACAGGTGTAGAATCTAACCCAGTAGCTTCTTCATAGCACAGCATTTGGCGTACCTCAGCCTGTGCAGGAACCGATGTTCTTAGCCAGTGCCCCTAGCAGGGCTGGGAGATTCAGCGACTGACAGCATATGGGGGAACAGCTGAGCTGACCAGGACCTGGGCAGTTGTGCTGCCTCTCGTGAGAGCACGCCACTCAAAAGTGTGCCTGACTGCAGCCGGGCAGAGCTTGAGCCTTTCCAGGCTGAGCACGCAGCAGGGGGGTCTCCGGTTCTGGTTAACTCCCCAGACTGGCTTCCAGGTAGCTTTGCAGGGATGCAGGAGAGATTTCAAAGTGAGCCGTGGTGAGAGGTTGACCGGAGAGTTCCCTGTCTTTCCTGAGACCTGACATGAGCTGTCTTCTTCCTTGTAGAGAGAGCTGCTCCCGGGGCTGCTTCCCTCGCTCTTCCCAAATGTGACCACATCGCAGCCAGCACGGAGAAGGGCCTCCTCTTGTCTTCAAGGCACTTGCTTCTGCCTCTTGTTCTTTTGTCCAAAAAAGAAAAAGCGAAACCAAATCAGTCCACAAAGAACTTGTGCTGATCTAAGGAGGAGGCTGCGGAGTCTCAGTCACCTCTTTGCTTCCCAAGATCCTGGCTGTGGGCTGGATTTTCTGTCCTTGACTTCAGAGGATCAGCTACAGGGAATCAGGATCTTGGATACTTTCAATTTTTGTTTTCACTTGAACCCTTTCAACCGAGAAGCTGAAGCTGTCACTGCGAAAATCCCGTTTTTTTCCCCAAGCATGTCAGAAAGCTGGCAGCAGCAACAGCAGCAACCGCAGCAGCCGCCGCCACCGCAGCAGCACCACGCTGGGGCAGCCGCCCTCCCAGAGCACTCCATCCCGCCCAGCACTGCTGACAACCCCTTGGGCTGTGCCGTCTATGGCATCCTGCTCCAGCCAGACCCTGGTCTGCAGCACCACCAGCACGCCCCCATCCAGGCTGGAGAGCCATCCCACAAATGCGGTGTGTGTGGCCATGACCTCGCTCACCTCTCCAACCCCCATGAACACCAGTGCTTGCCAGGCCATGACCGCTCTTTCCAGTGTACCCAGTGCCTGAAGATCTTCCACCAGGCCACTGATCTCCTCGAACACCAGTGCATCCAGGTGGAGCAGAAGCCCTTTGTGTGCGGTGTTTGCAAGATGGGCTTCTCCCTCCTGACCTCGCTGGCGCAGCACCACAATGTCCACAACGGCAACGCCATGAAGTGCTCTATCTGTGAGAAGACCTACAAGCCTCCTGAGGGAGAGCATCCGCAGCCTCTCGACCCCTCGGAGAAGCCCTACAGCTGCTCCATCTGTCAGAAAACCTTCAAGCACCTCTCGGAGCTGTCCCGGCATGAGCGCATCCACACGGGTGAGAAGCCGTACAAGTGCACGCTGTGTGACAAGAGCTTCAGCCAGTCGTCCCACCTGGTTCACCACAAACGGACGCACAGCTCGGAGCGGCCCTACAAGTGCACGGTGTGCGAGAAGACCTTCAAGCACCGCTCCCACCTGGTGCGCCACATGTACGCGCACTCAGGAGAGCACCTCTTCAAGTGCAATGTCTGTGAGCTGCATTTCAAGGAGTCGTCGGAGCTGCTGCAGCACCCCTGCACACCCAGTGGGGAACGGCCCTTTCGCTGCGGCGAGTGCCAGAAGGCCTTCAAGCGCCCCTCGGACCTGCGGCAGCACGAGCGCACACACAGCGAGGAGCGGCCCTTCAAGTGTGACCTTTGCCAGATGAGCTTCAAGCAGCAGTATGCACTCATGCGCCACCGCCGCACGCACAAGGCTGAGGAGCCCTTCAAGTGCAACCTGTGCGAGAAGGGCTTCGTGCAGCCCTCGCACCTGGTGTACCACCAGCACGTGCACGGCATAGAAAACCTCTTCAAGTGCAACGTGTGCCAGAAAGGCTTCAACCAGTCCTCAGAGTTGCTGCGGCACAAGTGCGTGCAGAACGCGGAGCGGCCCTTCAAGTGCGCGGTGTGCAACAAGTCCTACAAGCGGGCCTCGGCTCTGCAGAAGCACCAGCTGGCCCACTGCGCCGAGAAGCCGCTCAAGTGCACGCTCTGCGAGAGACGTTTCTTCTCCTCCTCTGAGTTCGTGCAGCACCGCTGTGACCCAGCCCGCGAGAAGCCCCTCAAGTGCCCTGACTGTGAAAAGCGGTTCAAGTACGCCTCGGACCTGCAGCGCCATCGGCGCGTGCACACGGGTGAGAAGCCCTACAAGTGCCCCTCCTGTGAGAAGGCCTTCAAGCAGCGCGAGCACCTCAACAAGCACCACAGCGTGCATGCCCGGGAGCAGCAGTACAAGTGCATGTGGTGCGGGGAACGGTTCCTGGACTTGGGCCTGCTGCAGGAGCACAGCGTCCAGCACACGGCCGAGGGCGCCTACCAGGTGGCTGCCTGCTTGCCGTGAGCCTCCCACCCCTCGGCGGCTTTCAGCTTGCATGTGACGCTCCCGAGCCTCAGCCTCCCCTTCCCTCTCCTCGGTTGTAGATTGCCTCCAGGGAGTTTGGGGGAAAGGGGAAGTATGGTGGGCGGGCAGGTAAACTTTCCTCTGGCCTCTGCGGTTGATACGCCACCTGTACTGCAGGGGTGACGGACGATGTGAAAAGCTTGAAGGGGTGAGAGAGGAAAGGAGGGAGGTGGGGAGAGGAAACAATGCCTGCGGTTGCCTGGCGTCCCCTGGACTGTAGTTCACGCTGTACCTGCAGTTCCAGTGCTGGGAGCTCAGCTGCCCGCTGCCGGCACCAGCCCTTTGCGTGCAGCCTTTTTCCCTTGCCCTGCCTGGTGGGGTCAGCAGGGAGGGCTGGGTGACTCTCCTCCTGGAGAGGGCTTGCGAGCAAAGCAGAGCCAGCCCTCCCTTCTCCTGGGGCGCACTGCTCGGTGAGGAAGTAGCAGGTTTCCGTTGCTGGGATCTCCCAACTTTCTTGGTCCAAGCTCAGTTGAGAGGACCATTTCAGATCGTTAGCGCTGATTGCCCCAACCTCCCCTGCTCTCCCTCTTTCTAGAGCGTAGAAAGGGAAAAGCCATGGGGCTGCACAGCTCCAAAAAGCACTTTGGCATTGCTGCTTTTGCAGTCGCTGGCTGTCACGCTCTGCAAGGGTTCTGAGCGCGCCTGCCCGCGCCCCGTCCCTGCCAGCAGCACGGGGAAGAGTAGCCAGCGCTGCGCCGCTACCAGAAGGTGTGGCGAGGAGAGCCTCGATGCCCTGCTCCTGGTCAAGAGCCTGGCGTTTAAGAGCTGCTTCCCGAGGGACCTAGCTCTCCTGCCAAGACTTACCTCCAGCCCCCAGGCCCCTTCCCTCTTTGTACTGCCTGGGCCATTAGCGTCCCTCCAGGGGGGTCAGGCAAAGGGCCATCCCAGCAGTTCAAACACTAAAGGGTGAGGCGAACACTACTAATAACCTACAACTTTGGAGGCTACCATCGCCCACGCTGTGTGCCGGGGGCTTGGTGTCTGATTTGCTGGAAGGGAATCCTTCCTGGCCTGCAGGCTCAGCTCCATGGGGAGGGGAAGGTTAGCAGTGTGTAAAGGAGGAGTATATTTTTTTTCCCCTCTTGCGGGAGTCCTGTTTTACCCCTTTACTCTTTCTTTACCTCTTCTGTATTTTTCAGGTTTTGCACAGTTCTTGTAAACATCACTTAAAAATAAATTTCCCCTAGCAAGGTCAATGCAGCCTCAGGTGTTTTCCTCTGCAGGACTTTGCTGGCTTCTCACGACCGAGAGACCCGTTACATGCCAGTTAGATGCCTTGGAGGTTGAAGGCGTGCTTCCTAGGTTGCCCACCAGCCTTCCCCTCTCTGTCTTTGGAGATATTAAGATGTTAAATACCCATTTGTGGAGATACTCAAGCCCTACCTGGACATGGTCCTGGACAACCTGCTGTAGCTGACCCTACTCGAGCAGGGAGTTGAACTAGATGATCTCCAGAGGTCCCTGCCAGCCTCAGCTCTTCTGTGATCTTGGCCGGCCCTTGTATGAGGTAGGAGTGTTGTGAGGAGCTGCAATTAGTGAACAGCAGCCAGTAGGTTGCCCATGTGCTGCACAAGGACAAGTTTAATAAATGTCCACGGCAAGTATAGACAGATCAACCTTGCAGAGAGTTGGGCTGTGCTTGCTTTGCTGGTAGTAGACACTTATCTAAAGAGTGGAGAAAGGCTTTTGTTTCCATTTCCAGAACAGTGAGGGGAAACAGGGTGCATTTTCAGTGGCTGGGACAGTTCAGTGACAGGTCCGACTCTGGGGCTGAGTCTGCATGCATGGCTTTAACGAGGTGAAAGCAGACCTTGCTTTCTGCTGCCCAAGGAAGAGGGACCGATGGTTATCTTACTTCATGCTGCCTCAAAGATGTAGAACTTCCTACCGAGTTTTCTGTGTTTCTTTTTCCTTTTTTTCTTTTTTTTTTTTAAAAGCAGTTTGTTAATATTCATTAAAAAATACTGTATAGTTTAACTTGATGTCATACTGGATCTTTAAAAAAAAAAAAAAAGTGATGTGATAACCTGGATTTCTGAAGAGCTCTTTGGTTCTAGGTAGCTGTTTTTTGCTGTTTAATACGTAGTAAGTTCAGTGTATGCTTTACTGTAGGAGTAAAAATGAGGAGTAAAACCAAGGAAGGCTAATCCTGTCTTTACAGAAGGGCTTGGTGGTGATGGAGTCTGCGAGCTTGGGACTGGAGCCAGCCGGGAACACGGCACTCACCTGAACCCTTGCTCTGTTCCTGCCTCTGCCCGTGGTTAGCTCTGCTCTTGCCCGCAGCAGCCTGGCGCATCTGCCGCAGGTCCCACAGTGCTGGGGGTTCAGCAGTCGTCTTGAGCGCAGCACTGGCAGCCGGGATCAGCACTCAGATCTGGGAGCTTGTAGAGAGGCTCATCTTTAGTAAGAGGAAGGTGTGAAATGGAGGCTGCTGGAGCCTCCGGGTCTTTTGTGGCCATATTTCTTTCTGGGGCAGCAGCTGGCTAGAGGAGGCGTTTGGAGAAATGGTTAGCTGGACCCCCGGATGGCTGTGCCCTGCTCTCTTCCCTGCCCAGGGGCCTGAGCGGCTGCCTGGGCGGCTGGACAGCCTAGGGTGCTTGGGGCAGAGGAGGATGGTGGTGGGCCCTGGGCGCAGCTTCGCACCACGCGCTGGCCTTGGAGCTGCCAGTTCTGTCCTCTCGGTACCGGCTGAGCACAGGGACTGTTGGGGAGTGTTTACCTCGTGCTGAGCAGCTGGGAAAGCCCTCGGTGTCCCAGCGAGGAGCTCCGGCTCCACTTAGGCTGTGGCAACAGCCAAGCAGCGCCTCGGGCAGAGAAAGCGTCATCAGGGCTGTGCGCTCAGGGGCCCGTGCCTGGGGGAGATGGGATGCTGTGGGCAGCTTGGCGGGGACAAGCCTCGGTCCAGGTCATCAGCCAATGCCTGTGAGAAGGTGCCTCCAGGTTCGAAAACATCTCGATGTGGCATTAGAGCGACTTGGTCTAGCGGAGGGCGTCCCTGCCCGTGGCAGGGGAGTTGGAACTAGATGGTCTTTAAGGTCCCTTCCAACCCAAACTGTTCTATGATTAAGTAGGACTGGCTGTGAGCTTTGGTGACTCGGTCTCTTCGTTGTGTTTGCTTCCTGCAACAGCCCAAATCCGATAGGAGCCCGTGGTAGCTTCTGCTGCCGGACCTCGGGGCTGGTGGGTGGAGGACCTGTGCGGAGCGGGCGGCTGAGTGGGGCCGAGAGCCTCGGGGATATTTTTATAGGGAGATTGTCTAGTTGGAAGCAGCTCTGTTGCATACAGGCGGGCTGGGGGAGCAGGTCGATCTCCGTTGCTGTGCCTTTGGGTTGTGTTTTGTGCCATGAGGTGAGAGGTGATGGAAATAGCAGGAGGCACACGAGTGTCAGGAGTGCGGCACTGGGTGGGGAGGCAGGGGCTGGCCCTGGGGGCTGGTGTCCCCTGGGCATCATACCGCAAAGGGCACTCTGCTAACTGCTGGTGTTCCCTTTTCAAACCAAAGAGCAGTTGCGGCCAAAGCCTCTTGGGAGCAAAACGTGTTTCTACTCTACACCTGTGTTGCACTTCTGACATTTATTTCAAGAGACACTCAGGCTTCCTCATGCTGCCCCTGCTTGGCCTCTCGCATCGCACATCGCCCCACAGCACTCCAGAGGGTCGCTGTGCTGGAGCTGGTGGTGTGTCAGCCTTGCGACAAGCACTCGCTCGTGTCTTCGAGCCCTAGTTGTCAGACTGCCTGAGGGTGCTCTGAAGGGCTGGAGTAGGGGATGGTCACTCCCGGAGGGTGGTTCTCTTTGGCGGGCAGCTTGAGCATAGGGTGCCGTTGGGGAGGTGGTGGGGACAGTTAGGCCGGCCGAAGGTGGCGTGGATGTTGTCCAGGAGATAAATCCTGCTCTCTAGGGCTGCTGTTCCTCCGACTTCCTGGGTCCAGGAACAAGGTAGTCTCTTACCTGGGCTTTTTTCTGATCTTCACTTCCCCTTATCCTGCCTTTGCCTTTAGCTGTGTCTCAGCCCCTTCCCCTCTGCAGCTATTTTGCTTATACTTTTGTAAGACCTCCTAGGCTTCTTTGCCCTTTGTTCAATTCTTTATTAGTAAGCAGCGGTTTGCTTTTCATCCCTTTTTCCATTTTGATTGAGAAGTCTCTTCCCCCTCTCTCCTCCCCCACCCCAAATTCCTCTCCCAGGCTGGATCCAGGTGATACCAAACCACTGATGTTGAGGTCAGGGACTTGGTTCAGGGACCTGAGTCTTGCTGGAATCCAGCGGGTGCTTCTGGTCCTTCTCCCATGAGGTTGTCCATGGGCGATGCCTGTGGCCTGGCAGCTTGGCTTGGCTGGGTCATGTCCGTGGTTCAGCTGGCTCTGGCGAGTGAGTCCCAGGGCTGTGGGGAGCAGGCACTGGGATGAGAGCGGCCATTTCCCTGGTGGGTCCCTTCGCCACATCTCCAAGTCAGGGAAGGGCTGTCAGATGTTCCTGGGGAGAAGTCATGGCGCTGGGGTGCAGCCAGACCGCTCAGTTCCCATGGGAATGCCTGCGGAGCAGCTGTGTGCGTCGGGCAGGCGGCTGAGCTGAGTTAGCTGTGGGGTGGACACCCCTGGGACCACGAGTATGCCCGGGCAGCCCTGCCAGCCCTCCAGGGAGCAGCTGCCATCCCCACGATTTGGGTGGGATGACACGCAATGCTCTGGTCCTGCGGCCTGTGCGGTGGAATGGGGGATGAGGGGGAAGGCGTCCTCTGACAGTGGTTTGGGACCATCTCTGGGCACTCAAGCCTGGCCTTGCACTGTTAGGAGGGAGGAGAGCACTTTCTACACTTCCCTTGGGTATTTACCATCAAGTCCAGGCTGCAGCCAGAGCCTGGCTATTAATAAGCGAAAACCCTTTGCTGTTCTTCAGAGTTTGACTCTTCCTCTGTTGGGTGGCGAGTTCACGTGCAGGAAGGTTCCTGCACACGCAGGCGTAACGCTGAGATGCAATAATGGCAGGCCAGCAAGGTTTGGGGACGGTGGCTCTCACTCGGGCTTCTCCGCGGCTGCCAGGGAGCTCTGCAGCATCTCCCACCTCTGCCGCTTTCTGGGTGCGAAGGTGCTGCTCTTGCAGTGTGCCTGGGATGCTTGGTGGGGAAAGCAGGACCGCAGGTGGGAGCCGAACCATGGGCTTGTCTCCAAATGCCTCCGAGCCATGGATGCAAGGGATTTCATGGCCGATGAGGTTCCCGGGCTCCTCCTAATCTGCGCTCCTGCCTCCGGCAGAGTTCCCAGGGCCGTGGGAAGTTACGGCTGAGGATGATGAGGTTCGTGTGGCTTGCAGTGCCTTTAACACTGCTCCCCGTGTGTTTCTAAGATGATACTCCATGTATGTGTGTATATATATTGTATTAACACATCCCGCTCTTCTGTGTGAGTGTCAAATGGTTTTGCTTTACTAATAAATTTATAGTTATTTATACCTTCCTGTGGACGTGTAACATTTCTGGAGCAGAGGCTGTGTGCCGGGCACTGCCTCCCCATTTGTCTTTGTGCTCTGTCTGGCTCTGCTTGATTTTTTTTTTTTTCTTCATGTTTTCTTTCTTTCCCCTGAACTTTTTTGATGAAGAAATGATGGTTCATCTGCCTGGTAACCAAAAGTCGAGACACAGGGTATGGGCAGGTTCCCAGGGGATGAAGGCAAAAGCAGGCAGAGACTGTGCAATGTGGTTTTGCCCCTGGCTAGAGCTGGAGCGCTCCCTCCCCAGGGCAAAGCTTGCTGCTGGGGCTTCGGGGCAGAAGCAGGCAGGACTCTCTGCCTGCCAGCAAGGAGCAGAAGCTGATGTATATTGTGCTCTGAGGACCCCAGCCCTGTGCACGACTCTTTCAGCTTTCCCAGAGGTTTTTGGTTTTGGTTTTTTTTGCATCCCTCCATCCTGTGATGGCAAGAGAAGAGCCCGCTACCTGCAGACAACCTGACTTGCTCCATCCCACACCCAGGCCAGGTGAGACGTGCATGTGTCTCCGGATCACTGAGAAAACGCTCTTCTGGCTGAAGGTTTGGGAAGGGGATGGGATGGGAAACCGAGGCAAGAGTGGGGACAGTACTCACCCAGGATCCTGCAGGTGGGAGACGTCTCAGCATCCCTTCTTGGCTGGCTGCTCCTTTCAGAGCTCCTTAAATTACAGCGAAGAGGTGCTCAGGAGGAGGAGGAGGGGGAGGGACCCCTTTCCCCTTTGCTGACACTGATACCGGGTCACTGGTCCCTCCGTGGCAGCTGCGCTGGGCCCTGGGAGCACGGTAGTGCCACTGAGGAGGATCGTGCCTGGTGCCAGAAGGACGATGCTTTCCTTCCTCGCTGCACTGATTCCTTACTGCCGGCCGGATGGTGTCCATGGGAAGATGAAAAGTTAAACCGCAGCCGATCGTCCTAAGCTGTGCCCACGTTTGAGCTTTGCGGTTTGAGGCAATACTCCACATCCTCCGAGCAGGCAAGCAAACTGCATCGGTGCCACCGGCGCTTTGCGTTGGCTTTTACTTTCTTGTCTTTGATTTCCCTAAATCGCAGAAAAGCCACGTAACTTTTGCACACACCGGCGCCCCAGGCTCTGGCTGGGGGACGAGCAGGAGCGGTTGGTGGGAGCAGCATCCTCTCAGCACCTTATTAAGAGCCCCTTAAGGTCTGGTTGCTTTTCTGGAAGACTTTACCTACTTGGCAGTTGTTTTCTGTGCAGGTATCGTTGCTGATCCCTCCTGCCTTACCCCACAAACATAAAAGCTAGGGATGGAAATGAAAGGACAGTAGAAGTGGATGGAAATGTGCCAGGAGTGCTGGCGGCATCGCTCAGGTGAGGAACCGAACCTTCTCCTTCCTCCTTAGGGTTGTTCCTGGGCATTCGCTTGCAGAAATAAGTCGAAGACCTTTGTAGGCAGGTCTGGCTGGAAGATGAAGTGTCTCCAGAGCGTCGGAGGAGGAGATGCAGGTTTAGCCATCAGCAGATGCTGCTTTTCTTTGAACCCCTTACTGCAGGATTTCACAAGTCTGAGCCTGCAAAAGTCCAGTTGAAACTGTCCCTGTGCCGCTTTGCTCTTTCAGGCAGCACCATCTTCTCAGGTGGGACCTGGGCAGCCTCCTGTAAGGCGGGATCCGGGCCAGGCTGCCCCCTGAGGAGTGCAGGGCTTGGACCTGTGCCGCTTCCACTGCTGATACTGCTGCGGGGGCAGTGAGTTGGTTTAATAAAGCTCCTGTCCCAGCAGCCACTGCCGCTCCCCAGGAGCTTGCACATGGGGCTGTTGGGCCCACCACAGCTTGCTGCCTTTGCAGGGATGTTTTTTCCTGGTGATCCAGGGTTTTCAAGGCATTATGCAGCAGCCCCTGTGCCCTGCTTTCAGAGCCGAGGCTCCCCTGCCACCCCCAACCCTGGCACAGGGGTCAGCGTCCATCCCACAGCGGGGAGCAGAGGGTTTGCCCCCCTGTGTGGCAGCACGCATTTGGGGCAGCTGAAGTTGCTGACAGATTAAACTGATATTTTTTTGTTTGGGGGCTGGAGCATCTTCTCCTGCCCTGGCACTCAGCACTCCACAGTCCCTGCAGCCTGGTGATGGAGGCAGCATCCTGGTGGTGGCCGTCTCCGGGCTCATCCCTCTTCCTGGGGCGGGCTGGGCCAAGGGAGAAGCGGCAGTGGCCCATCATGCTCCATGTGATGATGGCACACGTGTACAGGGCTTTATGCAGCTTGCCTCGCTTGCCCCTCGGCAGCACCGGCCAGGGGCTGCACCAGGGCTGGAGGCAGCGCGAGCAGCTGGGGAGGCAAAGGGCCACGTGGGGGTGGCCCTGGTCCTGTCGCGCTACAGGGGCTGGAGGTTTGCGAGCAGGTGCTGTGCCAGCCGCGGGCTGGGGGGCTGAGCCCACCCCAAGGAGGGGGAAACCAGGATGACTGGGGCTGCCTGTCCTGGGACGGGAGCCCTGAGCTCCTCCCCTGGCCCTCAGGGAGGGTTCGCTGCTGATTCCTGCTGGGGCAGGGACACCTCTGTCGGCTGGAGTTGCGGGGAACAAAGTGGGGAAAGCTGAGGCGGGGAAATGGCTTTGGTAGCTGTGAGGCCTGGGGGAGTGCAGCAAGCACCTTTGGTTCATGTTTCTGCCATTAAAATCGGTGGCCAGTGCTGAGCTGTAAGCAGTCATCACTCTGCTTCAGAGTGAACAGTATCTCAGAAATACAAGGATGCCTTTCGGTCAGCTTCCCCGGGCCTGATGGGTGGGGAACGGGGTGCGATTTGGAAGACTGCTGCTCCGTGCCTCCTTTGCCCTAGTTGTGAACCAGAGCTGCGGAGGTGCTAGGCTGGGGCCAGGCAGGTACTTGCTGCTCACTGGGCTGGAGACACCCGCGGGGCTGGGGAAGGAGGAACCAGGCCAGGGGGCTGCAGAGCTGCTCTGGGGCTGGACGTCGAGCAGTGAAGCTGTGCCAGTATCAGGGTCCTGGGGTGTCACCACAGCTGAGACGAGGGGTGATGGGCCAGGCTGGCAGTCATGCAGGGCCGGAGGTAAACGGATCAAGTTGCTGCAGGCTCAGCAAGGGCAGGCTTAGCTCAGCCCAGCACAGATTTGCTGCCTCCTGCCCCAGATTCTCTGGGGTCGGAGCAGAGCTGCAGGTGGAGCGTCTTTGGGCACACCGCCCCCGGCACATCCCCCTGGCATCGCCCTGCGGGGCTTCAGCAGCCCCATTGCCGCTCGCCGGTGTATCCCTGCGCCCACCTGCGCCTGGGCAAGACAACAGCCTTCCCCGCAGCGCCGCCGGGCTCACGCCTGGCCGGTGAGTGCCAGAGGTGGTTTCAGTGGCTCCAGGGACTTTGAAGATGCTCAAACCTGCTGGATTTTGGGGTTTTCTTTGCAGTATCCTGCACCAAAAAGGGGTTGGTTGCTGGGAGCCAGGGCATTCAGGGCAGCTGGGTGCTGTTAATCCCATTTGCAGGCAGCGCTAGGCTAATCCTTGCAGAGCCCTGAGCGGATTGGGGTGGGTTTGGGGGGTCAGTGGTGAGCTGCGGTGGCCAAGGGAGCCTCTGTGTCCTGGGGGTGGCTTCCTGGGGAGGCGGTGGTGAGTGCGTGGGGGGTACGTGGCAGCGATGGAGGCGAGGGATGCAGCCGGGGTTTCTGCAGGGCCGCCCGCGTGCATTGGGGTGGGGGGTGGGGTGCTCTGAAATGGAGCTGGAGGATGAGCCACGGCGGGGACGGGTCTGTGGCAGGGGAGCGATGGAGCGGGTCCATGGGCAGTGATGCCACAAGGGCGACGGAGCCGGGTAACGTGAGGGGTTTGATCTGACGCTGGAGGGGAGGGAAAGGCCATGGTGCGCCCTGCTCTGAAGAGGGATGGTGGGTCTGTGCCCCGCTTCTTGCTCTCGGAGACTGGGGCCCTTCGCCCGCTGACACGAGCCCCGCAGAGCTGGCACGATGGGTGATGGCAACGCGGGGGGATCGCGATGAGCGCCGTCGCAGGCAAATCCTGGCTGCTTATTCCTATTTCTTCAAGCAACTAGGTTTCTGAGGGACCCACAAATGGTTTTGCCCCTTTTTTGTTCAGATATGCTGGAGAAATGGCCCCTGGGCCAAGGACAGGCTCAAGCTCCAGGCTTTTACAGCTGCACAAGCTGATGTTGAGGGAGGAGGAGACCTCGGCTGTCGTGGGGGTTTGCTCCAGCCCTGGGGGCTTTCTCTGGGCTTGTTTGGGCTCAGCGGTGTATGTTGGCGCTGGGCTTTTTTGGGTGAAAATGCCGCCATGCCCTGCAGCGCCCGCTGGGTTTTCCTGGCTGTTCCTGGGGCGTTCACAGCTCCTTAATCCCTTATACCCAGCAGGAGGTAAAAGGCAGTTTCTTAATTGGTTTCTGGTCATCAGGCCTCCTGGGAGGTGTTTTACAGCCACCCTGTCCCTCTTTGGGGATGTGGGGGTCTCTGGGAGAGCTGAGCCTGCCCGTGGTGTGCTGGGGGCTGGAGGTGCCGCGTGGGGCGATGCTTTGGCCGCATCCAAACCCGGCTCCCGGGCTTGCACGAGGTGGGGGCAAGCAAAGAGCTGAGGACGCAGGTCAGCTCGCCTGGGAACCTCGGCTGGTTGAGATTTAAGACGCCAGGCTTTGGGCAGCCCCCAGTGAACCTTTCGAGGGATCTGAAGGCATTCTGCATGCCCGAAAGCAGCGTGAGGGGTTAACGCAAAGCACCCAGCACTTGAGCGCCTTCCAGCCGATAACCTGCTGAACGTATGGGACCGGGCCACATGTTAACCCGGGATCAGAACTGCCGTGCAGTCTCCTGGCTGGGCTGGATGGAGCTCAGGGATCTGCGTTCTCTTGCCCTGCGAGCAGCAGCGCGGGGGCCGCCCGAGATGCTGCTGAGCTCCTCGTCGAGCAGAGCGGGGTGTCTTCAGGGGGGTGTTTCAGAGGGGCATCGCTCGGCTCGCTGGTGCTGCATCCCAGCCCAGAGCCACACTGAGAAGGGGGAGGGAACCCGAAGACTGAGCATACAGGGCTTGAACAGCTGAATCCCTGCTCTGCAACGTCTTATTTTTACCTCCCTCATCAACGTTTCAGCAGCCACAGCGGATCAGCGCTGGCTGCCCTCGCTGCCCTCCCCAGGGCCCTAGGCAGATGCCTGCCCCCTCAGCCACCGTGGCCAAAAGGTGATGGAGCAGAGTTGTTTCCTAGGGGCAGAACGAGTTGATACATGTGTTGGGATGTGAACTTGCTCTTAAACAAATTCTGCTCAAATTACTGCCATTTTTCATCCCTTTAATGAAAAATGAGGGGGAGTGTAGAGGACCCTGAGCAGAGCATCACAGTTTCTGTGATCTGTCTGCTACAGCTTCACGAGCGCTTCTCCTTGTGCGACCCTAGCTGTGGAGGGTTGTGCAAAAAAAAAAAAACCCTAAATGAGCAGTTACATTTAGGAAAAGCAAGTTTAACTGAGCCTGTAAGCTTAGAACAGAGGGTGTATTTGCTCACAACAGCTGTGAGGGGTCGGGGGTTGAGCTGGGTTTGGTCTGGCTGTGCTACAGTGCTGTGTTTTCCAAGCAGAACGTGGAAGCGGAAGGACGCCAAGGACCTTTCTGGGCTGCTCTGGGGACAGCACGAGCAGCTGGTGCACCCGCTGTTCCCTGGGGAGCGTGTGCCACTGCTGCCGGCCTCTCGCCGGCCGGAGACCCCTCCTTGCTACCTGCAGGCAACAGGATGCTGGGCTGGATCGACCGTGTGGTTCCCCAGCCCCCAGTGCCCCATCTGACGGAGGAGACCCCCACGGCCCTGGTGCAGGACCCGGAGCCAGCTCAGGTGAGCAGGAAGCCAGTTTGGGGGGTGGGGGGGCCCTGTGAGCTCAGTGGAGAGATGCCCAGTGCCTCTGCCGTCCAGACCTGGCACTGTGGCACCCAGGGATGCTCCACAGCATCACTGGGAGGGGTGGGGGCCATCCCCTCTCTGAGCTGCTGGGAGGCAGCAGGAAGGATGGGGGGTCCCTGGGGTCTGCAGCCGCCTTTGAGCAGAGGACGCTGTCCTCTGCACCTCACTCTCTGACGCCTTCTGCCTTTCACCCTGAAGGCACCAACGGGAAAGGCTGGTCGCCCCGGGGATGCTGCTGACCATGCACGTGCTGACGGTAAGCCCCCATGGTGGGGGGACGCACCGGCTCAGGCAGCGGCTCAGCGGCTGGTATCCCCCAGCCCAGCACGCCGGGGGGTTGGCAGAGCGGTGATGGGAGCTTACTTTTTTTTTCTTCTGCTGCCATTGAAGAAATGGAAAAGAAGGTGGGATTTGTGGTCCCTGAGGACCCGGGCTCTGTGTTTGAGAGGTATTGCTCTTGCACCCTCCAACGTGCAACGGAGTTTGCTTGGGATTTTGCTTTCAGCTGGGGGCTGGATGCCTGGGATGGGGGGGGGGGGGGTGTCTCAGCCTGACTCACCCCCTTCCCTGGCAGCGTGGGGAGCAGCGTGCTCTCCTGGCTCTCCCAGGGGCTGGAGAAGGTGATTCCCCAGCCGGTCCCAGCCCCAGGGAAGCTGCAGGCGCTTGGGAAGAGCTTCGAGACAAGCATCGACGTTCCCGATCAGGTAGGTGACAGATCTGGGCAATGCTTTGGCTTATTTGGGCTTCTAGCTCTTTTTACCTGTTCTTCTCTTTTTTTTTTTTTTTTTCCAACTTCCTATCACTCTCCCAGTGCTAACTGGGAGCACTAAACCTGCCCTGCATGGGCTTCTGCCTTCATCCGTCTCTGGGGAAAGGGCAGGTTTCCCTCCCCGCCCGGAGGGAGGAGACCCCCTCAGCTGCCAGGTGGGTGATGGTCTGTTTGGCTTTTCAGACGGAGGTCCAGATCCTCAGGGATGAGGACGAGGATGCTCTAGGTAAGGAGAGCTGGGAGCCTGCAGCTTGCAAGGGCCTTTCTGGGACTCATCCCACATCCCACCTCCCTGGTTGGTGATGCTGGAGCTATTGTCCCCTTGAGCTGACTGATGGGGGGACCAGGCACTCCCGGCAGTGCAGGTCCTGGCTCTCCCCCATGCCCACGGCACTGCTCTCCCTGCAGAGATAACCCCCTTCGATCCAGAGGAGGACGAGCTGGATGACTGTGACCCCGAGGCCGGCTCTGATACTGGCACAGAGGATTGGTGGGTGCCGGGGAGGCTGGCGGGGGGATGCAGGAGGGCAGCAAGATGGGCTCCCTGACCATGGCGCGCTCTCACCGCAGGGCAGGAGCACGGGTGCTCAGCTGGCTGGCGCAGGGCTTTGAGAGGATGGTGCCGCAGCCGGAGATGCTGAAAAAGCCGGAGGTGAGTACCGCCTGGCTGGGGCATGACCAGGGGGCTGCCGAGCAGAGTTGACAGCAGAGTGGGCTCCACATCCTCGTCCTCGGGACCATGGGGAGGAAAACCCCAGGGGAAATTCAGTAGAGTGAAAGAGAGAGTGAAAGAGAGCACCTCGAGGTGCTGTCCTGGTGCTCCCCAACCTGGCCAGACACTGGGGGGACCCTCCATTTGGGACCCACTGGTGCCAGCAATGCCGGGTCTGGGTTTAATGGTCCTTGCCAATGAAACCACAGTGGAGGGTGTGCGGGACTGTGCACGTGGGGGTGGGGGACGTACCCCGGGGGACGTGGGGCTGCAGACAGTGCTTCCATCCGTCCCTCTGTCCCTCTACAGCTGAAGCTGAAAGAGCAGAAGTGCGAAGCTGCGGTGGGAGGTGAGCGATCCCCCCTTCCCTGGGTGGCCATGCCGGAGGGGACGCTCTGCCTTCAGGAACCCGGGTGCAGGCAGGCGCCAGCGCTGGGGCTGCCCTCCATCCCCGTGCCCCGGGGTACTGACTGTGCCAGGAGGGGTGGGCACGCTGGGTCCCAGCATCACAGCACTGCCACTACCCCACGCCTGTCCCCAAACCACCTGTGTCCAGGCTGGGTCCCCAGGCTAGAAGCTGCCAGGGAGGTCCCCCAAGCCTGTCCCTCTGTGGGAGGTGACCCTTCCTCGCTTGCTCCCCTTGTCCAACAATTTATAAGATGACCACCGCATTGCTTATCCCCCTTCTTCTTCCCAATAAACCTGAGCAGGCACAAAAGGGACTAAAAGCCAGGCAAAGTCAAAAAGCAATGTTTTGGCTGCCCAGAGCGTCCCGGGAGCGGTGGAGCCGGTGGCCACCCTCGTCCCTCGGTCTCTGGCTGGGGACGGCAGCAGGTAACTGCAGCAGCAACTTCTGCATGGGTACCGTGGCCGGAGGGATGGCTGCTGTGGGAGCAAAGGCTCCGGCAGTTGTGTCTGACATTGGTTTCTGGTCACCAGGATGTTTGCCTGGTTTGTCCAGGGGCTGGAGAAGGTGATGCCGCAGCCGGTGACCAGGGAGAAGCAGGACGCACAGGTATACTGTCTGCTGGACAGGCAAAGGGTGCACGAACACATGTCCCTGCAGTGCCTTGGGCTGTCACTCAGCTCCTTTGAGAAAACAAATCCCCATGACCTGCTTAGCTGATGAAGAGTAGGATTTGGCACCTAAGCAGTGAGAGAGCCCGTGGCGTGTGTTTTCTTTGCTGTTTCCTTGCCTTTCTGTGTGGCACTGGGTGGTGTCTGGGCCCTGGCATCTCACCCAGGTGCAGTCCAGCTCCAAGGAGAAGCAGCAGCTTTACTTGCCTTCCTTTCCTTCCCTTGCACCCAGGCGGGCTCCCTGATGTGCTCCTGCCCTTTGCTGTCACGCATGGGGATGGGATGCTCGTGCCCATGGCCAAGCCGTCTGACATGACTCTAGAAATCACACGGGGTATTTAGGGTAAAAGGGCCACGTTTACAGAAAATGGGTCATTTAGGGTAAAAATTTAGGGTTTGCTGAAAACAGGCAACGTCTCATGTTTCCCTTTTCTTCCTGGCAGGGAGCGGCTGCAGCAACCTCGAGTCCCGTGGAAGAAAGTAAGTGATTGCTCTGTCTCGCTGTGCCGTTTTGCTTGTTGGGGGTCAGAAAGGTTATTGGAAAGAGAGGCCACTGGTGGCTTTTGTCCCCTGGTCTGCTGTGGGCGCCAGCCGGGGAGCCCCTGGAATCCCCCTGGGAAGCCACGAGAGGCTGTTGCCACTCGAGAAGCAGAAGCGGGTCCAGGGTTGTGGCGTGGGCTCGGGGAAACTTGGGCTGCGGGAGTCTCTCCGAGTGCAGCATCCCACGTCCTCGGGTCCCAGGTTTTGAGATCAGTGCTGATGTCGTCTGTCCTTGAGCTGTGCCAGACACTGTTTGCCAGGCTGGTGGGATTCAATGAACGATTAACTGGGAATTCAAACCTGCCCCCTTCATCGCCCCCTTTGGCGTGTTTGCTGCTGAGCCGGAGGGTGTGTGCTGAGCCTGGCGTGAGATGTCTAGGGAGGTGCCTTGGGAAAACAAAATCCTGGGATTAGATGTGTTAGCTGTGAGTCTGCCTGGTTGTAGGAAAATGTTGTGGGGATCACACCGCTGCTTGTCTGACTGTGGAGGGGGATGAGCATCGGCTCTGCGGGCAGCCAGGCTTGGCTCCCCATGCCAGACGTGTTGCGGAATGCCAAACCTGACGGGGAGCCTGGCTGGGAGCCACGGCTGCCGCCACGGGTCGACTGGGCAGGGGAGATGTCATACAGCCCCATGCACGTGCAATCCCAGGGAGGAGCGGTTGGTTGGGCTGCGGGAGCTGCCAATGGGAGCGGGGACCCGCCGCGGCACATGGAACTGTGCATCCCTCCAGGGACGTGCCGGGAGGTTGCTCCCACGGAGCCAGCAGCCACTTGGTGGGATCTTGAAGCAGAAAATCCTGAGGGAAGGCATTTCTCCATATGTTTGTACAAACTGGAGACCTGAGCACTGCTGTGGACCTTGGAAAGAGGCAAAACCAGTGGGATGCTGCTGTGCGTGCAGGGTGGTCGCACCCTTTGTGCACGGCTGGCTGGCGTTACAGCTTGCTTTGGTGCCTTGAGGCATCTCAAGGTCCCTTAATCCGCCCAAGGAAGGGAGCAATTGGGTCGAGTGAGAGATCTGCCCTGGCACCAAACATTAATGTTTTCCTTCTCCTTTTGTTTCAGGGGGCAAAGGGGCTTAACGCCTCTGAAACAAACGGAAAACGAAGCCTGTGGCGAGCCAGCCCTTCCCACAACCAAATGAGACCAAGGAGAAAGCACAGCTGGGGAGGAAAAGCAAAGGGGAATCTGCAAATTGTCTCTAGCTCCTTCCCATCGGGGCAGCGGGGACTGGAGGCTGGCTGCGTGTCCCCGGTCCCCATCCCGGCTTCCTCTTGGCTCCAGGAACCAGAGCCATTGTTTTTGCAGGACGATGTCTATGAGATGGGAGCTATAATTTTTATAGGAGGGTAGAAAAGCATCACTCAGGACACCTCGGAGGCAGAAAGCCTCTTGCTGCAGCCTCCCAGCGCTGCTGGCCTTCTCAAGCCCCCCCTAGCATCCAAATATTCACCCCTGAGACCTCCAGCTGAAGGCCACAGGCTTCTTTTGGTCAGCTTCTGCCTCCCAGGTGTAATGTTATAAAGCTCTTTAAGCTCTTGTCAGCTTCTTACTGCTTTTCTTCCATTAACTGAGTGTTCTGTCCCACAAGTGGAAAGGGGTCTGGTTTGCAGCACCAAATGCAGGTGGCTGAGGTTAAACGTTAGGCAAATATGTAGGAGCTAATGGTTAAGAGCCTTTGCCTGGGGTCTCCTTATGGGAGAACTTACCTCAGACTGTCCTTACTCACAGCTATGGCTGCTCTCTCCTGAAGCTCCTCAGATGCAGCACCATCCACAGTAGCAGGCAGGAGTGTCCAGGCAGGGAAAGGATCTCCAGTGGCTGTCTCCAGCCCAGAGGGGTGCAGGCAGGTGTAGCCAACACAGGCACGCTGGGCTGGATGGGGTGAGAGCCCCTACACGCTGGGCTTTTACTACAGATCTTAGAATCCCAGGCTGATTTGGGTTGGAAGAGACCTCACAGCCCATCCAGTCCCACCCCCTGCCATGGGCAGGGACACCCTCCACCAGCCCAGGTTGCCCAAAGCCCCATCCAACCTGGCCTTCAACACTGCCAGGGAGCCAGGGGCTGCCACAGCTTCTTGGGGCAACCTGTTCTGATGCCTCAGCATTTTTGTCGTACAACATTTCTTCCTTATGTCCAATCTAAACCTACCTTCTTTGAGTTTAAAACTGTTGCCCCTTGTCTAAAAGTCTTGGTAAAAAGTCTTTCTCCATCTTTCGTATAAGCCCCCTTGATATATTGAAAGGCCACAATAAGGTCTCCCACAGTCTCATTGCATCTCTTTAGGATGATCTAGGCAGCTGGAACCATGAGTCGTGAGCCAAGCAACCAGCCTGAGATCCATCCCCTGCATTTATAACGAACCCTGTTGGTACCAGGCTATGATTTCAGTATTTGCCCTGTTTTCATATAATGGATCCAAAAGTTATGGCATGTTTTAAAAGGCATCTCACTGACTGCTGTCCTGCATTTTAATTAAGGGAGATCTAGAGGGAACGAGCAAAAGGCAGTGTGGGCACCATGGGGTGAGTAAATACAGAACAGAGCTGACCGTGGGTGGGTTTCCTGCCTGTCTGTAGTTGAATTTGCACGTTTCCTATTAGCGTTGCTGTGGACATTTAAGTTTTGTTGTCAGGCAGACCTCAAAATAAACTGGTTTTACAGTACGCGGATGCGCTTCCTCCTGTTTCTCCAGTGCGTGCCTATCGTGGTAGAATGGGTACCCCTGGGACACAGAGAGGGCTGGCCGTGGGTCAGACCCACGGTCTTTGCTTTGCAGCTGGTCTGACAGCCTCCCCAGTAACCGGCTGTGGGTTCCTCCGCCATGATGCTGGGAAATTGCGCGGTATGCGGGATGCTTCCTGAGCCGTACCTGGGGGAGCGTTTGGAGCGGACGCAGCATGGTGCTTGGTGCGTTGCTACGTGGACCCTGGGTTGAGTCTTGCTCTGCAGAACCAGGGCCCTTGGGCTGCGCTAGCGCAGCGTTTCGCTCGGGCTTCACAAGGGGAAAGGCTTTGGGCTCTTCCCGCCGTTGCTTCTGTTTGCGAGGAAAGCCAAAATGTGGCCTGGAAGTGGGCCCAGTCATCTGCTGGTGGAGGCTGCGATGTGCATAGGGAAGCCAACGGGCATCTGTATGCGAATGGTTATAGCTTTGAATCACAGAATCCCAGATTGGTTTGGGTTGGGAGGGACCTCACAGCCCATCCAGTTCCACCCCCCTGCTGTGGGCAGGGACACCCTCCACCAGCCCAGGTTGCCCAAAGCCCCATCCAACCTGGCCTTGAACACTGCCAGGGAGGGGGCCTGGAATTTCATAGGGCTTCGGATGCGTTTGACACAAAATGGTGAATTTTCTTCTTCCTTCTGGCAAAAGTGCCCAAGGCATCTGTCCGGCACGGCTTGCGGGGACGGGGCAGCACAGGTCTGTGCAGGCTGAAGTGCTTCAGTCCTGGCATGTGGCACCACCTCTGCATCGAGTGGCTAAAACATGGGATCTGCCCTGGCCCTACCCCTGGCGTCTTGAAAACCTGCTACTCTTACTTCATTACCTCCCTTTCCCCGTTCCTGTTTCAGTTCGTGTTGTCCCTGGGGAACCCGAGGAGACTGACCTCATCCTGGAAGACATCGATGATGAGTGGATTAACGAAGCCACATGCGAGATGATGGCCTGGGGTCGCGAGGCTGAGCTGGTGGCAGATGCTCATCCCCTTCCTCCCATACAGGAGGAACCTCAGGAAGAAGAAAACAGGTAGAAGGGAGATGCTGTTGGTGGGCAGCTCTTCACGCTCTCCGGCCACCAGCATGGTGGCCCTGGGAAGGGATGAACACATCCCTGGGCATCCCTCCTTGCCAGTGCTGGCAGTGGGCAGCTGAGGTGCCTGTTTCCCAAGAGGGGGGCACCAGAAGGACCCAAAAGGTGTTTGAGCAAACAGCCTTTCCTTCTGGTGTTGAGATTTGGGTTGGGGCAGGCAGTGGCAGAGGCATGAATGCAATGCTGCACATTGCCCTGCAGAGGACAGCTGAAGGATGCTCTGCTTAGGCTTCCTGTAAGTAGAGTTTGGCCTTAAGGCATGAGGGTTTGGACCTCATTCCCATCAACTGCACATCCAGCTGTCACGACATTTGGAAGTGGTAGTCTCGTCTATATAATTCATCCTACTTCTTCCAAAAGAAACCCCTGCTGAAGTCCTCCTGAGGGCTGGGCAGCGTGTTCAGAGCGGGCTGTGTTGCAGCAGAAGGTTGAGGTGTTTGTGCACACTCCCAAAGGACTTGGGAGCTCCCCAAAACTCTCCCTGAGCCCAGTGCACGTGCAGGGGCGGGTGAGTGCAGTGGTCCCCACCTCCCACATGGGCAATGCTCAACTGCACTAAGCACAAGAGATGCCTGGAGCCACATTCACTCAGCAGAGCTCTCTGCTCAGCCAGAAGACACTGGACATGTTATAAAAATATTTTTCAGGGTTTTTTTTCCCCTTAGTATATAAGCCTGAGAAGCACATCCTGTCCTGGAGGGTGGATTTCATTAATAGGCAGGTTTGGATCAAAATCAGCAAGAAGCGACCCCTAAGCACATCATCTCCCCATGCTGCAAGGGGAATTTGAAGGCTCAAGGACTCTGGTTTTGCATTCCCAAACTTTTTCCCATTCTTCTTCCTAGCTGCTTGGGGCCGCGGACCCCAGTGGGCTGTGAAACAGCGTATGCCCTGTGTGCCCGAGCATGTCCCCCACCAAGATGTGGGCTGTGGGGTGGAGGGAGAGCATCTCCGGCCAAAGGGAGTGTGGAGACTGGCAGTGCTCCTCTTGTGAGGTTCAGACGTACTTTTGGGATTTCACCTGATGAGTTCCTCCTTCCTAGGCTATGGCTGTGCTCCCTGAGTGCTGCTGAGGAGGAGGAGAAGGAGGAAGAGGAAAAGGAAGAGGAGGAGGGGGAGGAAGTGGAGGAGGAGAAGAAGGAGGAGGAGGAAGTGGAGGAGAGCGTGAGGTGAGTGGCTCCCGGTGCCTTTACGGCCTTGTCGGAAACGAGTGTGAACACTGTTGTTGTTTCAGCTGCATTCAGAAGCTGGAGAGGTTGAAACACCCGTGGACAAGCGAGCTGCTCTTGGCAGAGCAGAGCTCCCCAGCCTGGCAGGCAGCTGGGATGCGCTCGGGAGGGATGCTTGTTTCTGGAGGGATGCTTGTTTCTGGAGGGATGCTTGTTTCTGGAGGGATGCTTTCGCAAACCAGCTCACCCCAGGGCTCGCTGCTGACGCGGTACCTGGTGACAGGCGAGTGTCTCTTGGCGACGCGGGCTTCATCTCCATCGCGGCTGCCCATAGCAACCACAGCCCTTGGCCATCCCCTCCCGTGGAGCCCGGCGGCTCAGCCAAGCAGGAGCCCCGGGTTGTGCCTGCATTGGAAGCCGGGAGCAGCCAGCTCCTGGAGACGGTCTGCATTATTTAAAACCATATCCATTAATTCAGCGCAGTTGGGATTATTATGAGTATTACAGAGCTGAAGGATCATGTGTTGTACCTGCAAATGCTACTTGATACAAGTAGGTACAATTTTACGGGGTTTTTTCTGGCTGTAGAAAATAGGCAATTTATTGTCAGCTGTTGTAGGTGGTGACTTTGGTCTAGATGGTATTTAGAAAAATCTTTCTGCTTAGTTTAGTGGTTCACTCTGATTTCATGTGAGATAAACATTTAGGGATTTATTACCTAGTGCTATGATATCGGTCTCTGTTAATTCCTCTGAAGTAGCTAGATTTTCAGGAAGAAGCTGAAAATGCATGAATATTCAGTGTGAAACCCATATCTTTTTATTTCGTCAAAATCTGTTCCAGGACCTCCGCTATAGAAACTTGAGCTTCAGTTGTTGGGTGAATGAGATACTGCTCCATCCTTCAATGTGTTTGTCTGTTTATGCGAAAAGAGAGACAGTGATGGCTTTTTTAGATTAGGATGAAAAGACTTGCAATTATATTTGAAGGAAGCCTAATTTAAAAAAAAAGGGGGGGAGGAATTATTAAAAATAATTTTAAAAAGACCTTGGAAAATAACAGAGATAAAAGAGAAAAAGTAGCCACTGCTTGTTACACACAACTTCTGACTTAGGACCTGCCAAGGATGCACAAACATGTTTTTGCAGTTTTCATGCATTTAGCTGTCTTAAAATTTTTTTTTCATTATCCCTAATCCCTGCTTTGCATTTCTCGCCAGGAAAGAACAAATTGGGAGATAAGTGCACAGAACAACATGATGAGGCTTTTTTTTTTTTTCCCCTGTTATGAAGTTATATTAAACCAATAAAATCGGTCTTGTGAGCCCTCTTTGTCAGAACGGTGGAGCTGAGGTCTGCACTTGCTGCTGAAGGAAAATGACAATTACGTGTCCTGGCGGTGTCTTGCAGAGGCAAATGTGGGATTCGGATGGCGCGTGCAGGGCAGCCCTGCCTGGAAACGAGGCTCTCAGCTTTTTATTTGGCAAATTTTAATTATATGAGAAATTATTATGCACAGCAGGACAAACATACTGCCTGTATCTTTCTGCATATGCAATTTTTGCGTATGCATATGCAGTGCCCTGCATTATTCATGCACCTCTCACCTGGTCTCCCACACAGTATTTTTTCCAAGCCTCTTCTAACCTAAGCAGCAATTTTTTTCTGTACCACCACTAAGACTCCTGTGGTGTTGTTGCCTGCGAATGAGGCTTGCGGCACAGCTGGAGGAGCAGTGCTCCCTGAAGCTGGGGGAGCCGTGCACTGTCCCCGTTGACCTGATGCCCCCCGTTGACGTGATGATCCCCATCTGCAACATGCCCAACCTCAGACAGGACAAAAGCAAGCTCGGGTGCTTGTCTCTGATCTCTACCATCCAGAGCCCTGCTCCGGTCGTCTTGTCTCACCGCTGACGAGGGTGTGGATGAAGTCTACTTTGCAGAGGAGGCCCTCAGGTTTGAGCAGCTGGAAGAAGCTGAGATAAGTGATCTCGAAGGTGCTTTTGTACAGGTACGGCATCACTCCCTGCTTGGGCTCGGGTCTGCAATGAGTTCTTGCTGCCCAGCCCATGCTGGGGGCTCAGAGCTTGCCCATGGGGACACAGTGTCCTGGCGAGGAGCAGGGACCGGGATGGGCACTAGGAATGTCGCCCACTGAGATGCCTCCATCTCTGAACCTGAGACAGCAGCAGTAGCTGCGCACCAAGGGAGGGATGCTTTCACCCTAAAATGCTGGCACTGAACAATAAGCTGAGAGTCTGGTGAATGGTGGGAGATATCACAGATTCACAGACTGGTCGGGGTTGGCAGGGACCTCTGGAGATCATGTAGTCCAACCCCCTGCTAGAGCAGGATCACCCACAGCAGGTCACACAGGATCGTGTCCAGGCAGGTTTTGAATCTCTCCGGAGAAGGAGACTCCACAACCTCTCTGGGCAGCCTGTCCCAGGGCTCGGTCACCCTCAGAGGGAAGAAGTTTTTCCTCATGTTCAGATGGAACTTCCCGTGTTCCAGTTTGGGCCCATTGCCCCTTGTCCTGTCTCTGGGCACCACTGAGAAGAGTCTGGCCCCTTCCTCTAGATACCCACCCCTCAGATATTTATAAGCGTTGATGAGATCCCCTCTCAGTCTTCTCTTCTCCAGGCTAACCAGCCCCAGCTCTCTCAGCCTTTCCTCATACCAGAGATGCTCCAGGCCCCTCCTCATCCTCACAGCCCTCGGCTGAACTCTCTCCAGCAGTTCCCTGTCTGTCTTGAACTGGGAAGCCCAGCACTGGACACAGAACTCCAGATGTGGCCTCACCAGGGCAGAGTAGAGGGGGAGGAGAACCTCCCTCAACCTGTTGGCCACACTCTTCCGAATGCACCCCAGGACACCATTGGCCTTCTTGGAATATGGGCCACCCAATCAAGCTGCAAAGTCTGCTCTGTTATTGAGGGAGCAGGTCTTTTTCTCCTTAAAATGGCTTTTTTTGTTTTAAAGGTGGAAGAGGAGACAGCTGAAGCTGCTGAAACTGATGCTGAAGGTATAATATATAGCAGCACAATGTCAAATTAAGATGAACCAAAGCAGGCAATGCGATGCCCAGTGAGGGGAAAATGCAGCTTCTCCCTCCCCGCTGCTCACTGTCTGGGAGCAGGCAGCTGAGTTTTCTGCAGCATGGGCCTGCGTGGGCAGTCGGGGCTTTTCACTGGCTTAAAGCATCCCATGGGAACAGCGCAATAGCAATATTGTCACCAGCTCTGAAAGGCTGGTGCTTACGCAGTACTTGGTCTTGTTGATTAAGCGGTCTCTGATGTGCAATGAGTTTCTCCTTCAGCTGAAGAATGTAGGGGGGATAAAAAGGATTTTTCTCTACCACTTTGCTCAATTTGGGAAATAACCAGTGACATAAAGTGCATTTTAATATAACCTTTTAGGAGGTAATGGGTTGGTAATGAAAGTTAGGTGGTGAGCTCCCATCACAGCCCGAGTGAGCAAAGGCAGGTCCTGGAATAACTCCACCGACGTCGGGGCGGTTGCACAAGGGACAGCTTGACCTCTCGGGCAGGAAATTTCTCTCCTCACGCAGCCCTGCAGAGCACCCCAATGTTGCAGCGATGCTAGAAAAGCACGTGGTAGGAGGCTCACCACTGCTGCTACCAACTTCCGTTGAGTGGCGGGTGGCCACAAAAGCCCTGGCAGCCCTGCAGTTCTCTGTGCTGACGTAACCATCCTGTCTCAATCCACTCTTGTTCTGTTGCAGCTTCAGATGCCTTGTCCTTTGCTTGAAGCACCTAGGCGCCTAGCAGCATGTCCAAGCGTGCCCGAGACGTCGAGCTAGATCGGCTGGTGCATGACAAGCCGCTCGACAGCGGGGATGCCTCCCCTCCCGGCTGTGGCACACTAGAGCAGCTCCCCAATGTCCCCAGCTACCGAGCCACCACTGCCTCCCGCCTCCCCGTCCTTGTCGCCAGCAAGCCAAAGGCTGGAGTTGTCAACCCCAATTTTTGCAGTGAGGAGCAATCCCCCCTAGGTATTAGAGATGGCGGCTTTGACGATGGGCTTGCATAGCTTGAGGGGGGCAAGGGGTTATTCCTTGGAGTAGCTGCTTTTGGGGGGGAAAAAAAAATAAAAAAAATAAAAGCATGCTTCGTGTTGCAGCACAGAGGCTGGGGAACAAAATTCATGTGTTTGTCTGCTTCCGCCTCATCACTATGTGCCTTTCTAGTTAACCCCTAGAGAGTGTCTCCAAATATCTGTAAATGATACGCTATATGTTTTGACGTGCTTGGCTAAAAACTCTCCCAAAGCACCTGCAGGCAGAGGGTTAAATATCCGCTGCACACGTGTTTTCTCCTTAGCATTCATGCAACCCACTCATACTAAGAGTACGCTAAGATGGAGGCTTGCCATTCACGGTTTTCTGCCTTTTAACCCAGAAGTACAAATTCTGTTTCTGTAGCTTTGCTTTGTTTTTAACCAGCAAGTGAAATTCTGCTGCTTTTCCTTAATTGCAATGGGATTTTAACTTTGCAACCCAAACAGGCTTTTTCTCAGTGATTTGATCAAGTCACGCTCTGATCCACTGGTCCCACATCAGCGTGGGACAGGAGGGGACGCACGAGGTCTTTCAGATGTGTGAAAACCCCCCCTTAGAAGAAATCCTGCAGGAACTTGTTGCATTTTGTTACCTAGCTAAGGAAAGGGATGACATTTCCCAGCCTGTCTGGCTGCGGGGTCTAGCCAAGATAACCCCCAGCGCCGTTTCTCCCTTGGGCAATTGGCATCTCTCCTTACCCACCACAAACCTCCAACCTTCCTGCTTCTAACCTTGCTTGCGGCAGGAAGCAGTTATTACTTCTGCAGAAGAGCGTGGCCGTAAGTCCTTATTTAAATAGTGCCTTATTCTGCATGAAAAGCAAACGCTCGTGTAATTTGGAGCTTGCATGATCCACATGTTTATGTTCAGAAGACCCAGGAGGTTTTCCGGACCCTGAGTTTCTGCATAACACCTGCAGCTGGTAATCCTCATCTCCATAATTTCCTGAACCACGGGGACCCAACGCTCGCACGGAGTAGTTGCGATCACTGCAAGCTGGGAAAGCAGAAGGGAAGCGGGTGGCACTTCTTATCGTGTTAAAAACTGGGGAAATAAAAAAAAAAAAAAAAAGAAAAAGAGAGAGAGAGAGAGAGAAAGAAATGCTCCAAACTGTTAGGAGAAGGGGGGAATGGAGGGAAAAGGAGAGTCCTTCCAGCACGCTGCACGGGTTGGGGGTAGCTCCGCAGAGGCAATGGGCATTGGGGATCCATCCTGGCTGCGGGCTGGGCCCTTCGCCCCTCTCACCTGCAATTATTGTCCTTCTCCACGGGCCAGGTGATTACCCCACCGTGGACATCAAGGATGTGGACAGCGGAGGCGATGCTGCAGAGAACGGCAGTACCCACTTACCGGTGCCCAGCGCCGGCACTCCCAACACGCTGTCAGTGCCTGGCGCGGCGCCGGCGTCCCCCAGGTATGGCTCTGCCCTGGCGTGGTCCCGGCTCCCGGGGGTCTCACCCACCCGACGGTGCCAGTACAGGGAAATTTGGAGCAACCCTCTTCTCGCAGGTTTGGACAGTGAGCCGGGGTGATGTCTGCGTGGCGGGTGTCACCCCCGTGCAAGGCAGGGGAGATGGCAAAAGCCTTGGCCTCTTGATTGCGTTTTTTAATTAAATGATTAAATCTTGTTCAAAGCTTTTGGGGGCTGGGGACAGCCCCTCTCTGTGTGTCCTCGTGGACAGGGGCTCAAACCCCCCTCCAGCGTTTGTCTGTTGAAGCATGAGACTGTGCTCCCAAATTCCAAGTGCAGGGGTCTGTGTGCTGGGCACAGGCCTTCGTCATAAAAAAAAAAAAACAACAATTTTCGTGTGTTTTTGCTGGAAGGGTTTGCAGCATCTCCCTCTGGCTTTGCAGCCTTGGGTCAAGGATGCCTGGAGAGGGGCAGGATTAAAACTGAGCTTTAAAAGTGAGATTGGAGGAAGCTGATGGGGTTTTGGCTGTTGTTGGGTTGGGTTTTTTTGAGGGTCATTTTTGCAGAGGATCAAAAATAGAAATCAAGGTGGGGGGTTTTTTCTGTGCTGAAAACCAGGTGTTATATTCATCCTCACTAAATAGTTTGGATCTTTTAGTAAACAAGCCTGTGAAGGATTTGAAAATAAAATGGCAAAACCATCCATAATCCAGTCCATCGAACAGCTTTTTAAACTAGGAAAAGCAGAGCCCAAGAAGTCGTATGAAATACCTGCAGTGCCAATACTGACAGCGTTAAGAGGCCAATTATTTAAAGCCTGCTGAATCTCACTGCCTTTTTTCTATTAGCCCAGAGACAAAAACTGTCCTGTGACAACAAGGTTGTCACTGGAGAGTGGTCGAGGCTCGTGTCCTCAGACGCAGGGCGCTCGGGATCAGTCTGCGGAAACATCTTTGGCAGTCACTGCTCAGGATGCGTTTCTTCTCTCTTGAGTTAATGAACAGCACAGGATGTTTTTCTGAGACAGAAAAGTCCATGTTTTCCAGTCCCATCAGCAAGCACGGCAGCTCTCGCTTGGAGTCAGGGTCAGGGCGATGGGCTTTCTCATACGCCTTCAGCTGACATAGAAAACGCACGACAACTCAGATTAACGCCCATGTTGCGCATCCCAGCACATCTTGGACGTCTTTGGAGCCCAGGAGCAACCCAGAGGCACAACCTTAGTTCTATTTAGATCCACTTATCTATGTTCATTTCTGTCCCCACCATAATTTTTTATCAAGTGTTTTATCAAGACCTTATTGTGGCCTTTCGATACGTTAGGATGGCCTTATGAGACAGAGAGAAACTTTTTACCAGGGCCTGCAGTGACAGGACAAGGGGCAACTGTTTTAAACGGAAAGAGGGCAGGTCTAGACTGGACGTAAGGAAGAAGTGTTGTACGATGAGGGTGGTGAGACACTGGAACATCTTCATATTCAGAGCTCCTCCTGCCACGTTGCTTGCCCACCTGTCAGGAAGTTGTCCCAGAAACCCGTGTGTGCCAAAGGGACCCACCAGCTGCCTTGCGACACATCTTCTAGGCAGACATCGGCATCACCAGGACGGCGTTTACAGGGCTCCTCTTGAACCTGGAGCCATTCTTGGCTGTCCCACTTTGCACTTGGCTTTGCAGGTCTCAGCAGCTGTTGGAGAGCCCATGTTATGTACTCGCTGCTCTGCAATTCGCTCTTTGTCTCAGAGGCTTAAGGTGCTACGGAGGCAGCTCAGAGCCAGGCGGTGTCCCCAGCACCTTCCCTTTTTTCCAGATTTCGCTTTTTTGCTCCACCTTACCGGCATTGCATTTTCCTTGCCTGTCTCTTGAAGTGCGACGGCATGATGGTGCAGCACTGGACACTGGCATGGAGTGGTGCCCACCCTCCATGCATCTCACCATGTGCCCGAACCGGGCTGCGCAGCTGCATGCCCGTGCAGCCGTGGGCTCGGTGGTGCCCAGGAAGAAATAGGGCTTTAGCAGCAAAGGAGCAGGGTGGTTTGCTCCCACGGACTTCAGGCAATGCCAAAAATTAGGGGAAAACTGACCCTGGTAGGAGAAGGGGAAGTGGAAAACAGATGAGACCTGGGAGGAGGAGGAGGGGGAGAAGGTGGCTGAGGGTGTGGGAGAAGCTGAGCCTCAGTCGCTGCGTTTGTGTCCACAGGAGGAAGCTGCTGGCCCCAGCAGATGGTCTGGATGAGGGACCGCTGAGCCAGTCGTCCACCCGAGCGCTGCTGGGCTGCGATGAGGAGCAGAGGGAAAGGTGCGTGGTGGGACCAAGGGGCTCTGCATCAGACGAGCTCCTGGGGGTTTGGATCCCGGGGCTCAGGTGGAAATAACAAAGATCCTGGAAGTGCTGGGATACCAAAGGGAGAGGGAGCTGTGCCCGCAGCGGGTCTCGCACTGTGTGATGAGTAATGCACCCCCCTCTCCAAAAATAATGATCACGATGCTCCCTGGAGCAGAAACTGCTCCCTTGTTTTTCCTGGATCCAGGTGGAAATAGTCTCCTTAAGACTAGATTTAACCACAGAGGAGATGCACCTTTGAGGTACATACACTATAGGGACACCTTGTTTTCACCGATTGTGGAGAAATAACCTTTTTCTTCTGCGTAGGAAGTGAGCGCAAGCTGTGTATCACACACCCCAGGTCCCAGCTTCCCTGCCCTCTCTGGGAAGCAAAATCTTGGGGAGGGTCTGCACCTCCACGTGCTGCAGGACTTTGCCTTCTTCCTGGGCAGAAAACGTTGTGCCGATTATCACAACGAACCAGCCCGGAGTTACAGCAAATGAGCTTGTGTTTGTCCTCCCTCGTACCGATGCTTCTCAGTCATGCTATGTAAAGCATCCTGGTCTGGATCCAACCCAGTTTTAACAAACAGGCTGAAAAGAGACAATATTATTTATAAATTCAGAGGCTTGGTGCACATTTTCACCCCATAATTCTTCCAAAATCTTCTTCTCCCAAGTACCTGCATTCCAGTCTGGGATCTCGGTGCTTTCCAAGTCCCTCTGAGGGCATCTCGCACCCCAGGGCAAGGATGAGCTCAGGCTGGTGCTGCTTGATGTTATTTTACCGAAACCACCTTAACTTGTGTTCTTCTGATCACACAATAGCCAAATAAATATGGGTAAATCCTAATTCAGGATCCTGTAGGTTAAAAAAAAAGGGTCGTGAACCCACCCTCAGGCTGTCCTACCCGCACGCATCGCCTGACGGTCTCCTCGCAGCCTGCCCGGGCGCATCGGTTCAGCCACGAGCCTGAGCAGTGCCGTCATCAACAACCGGCTCCAGGAGCTGGTGAAGCTCTTCAAAGAGAGGACCGAGAAGGTGAAGGAGAAGCTAACGGACCCCGATGTCACCTCGGATGATGAGAGCCCTGCAGCATGTGAGTTCGAGTGGGGCTGGGAGCGTTTGGCTGATGGGTCCCCACGCACGCTGTGTTTTCAGGGAGACAACTGCTTTATTAACAATTTAAAGACCTCAAAACAAATTGCAGAAAGGAGATTTTTCTGCCCTTTAAAATAACCGTGTGGCCTCTCCCAGCCCCTGCCAAGCCGGCGCCGGCAGCAGCACCGGTGCCTCCTCCCGGGGGGGAGCCGGAGGGGGACAAGCTGGCGGGGGACGAGCACTACTGTGAGATGCTGTGCTGCGCGTTCAAGTACCGGCCGTGGCTGGACCGTCTGAAAAACTACCAGTTCCCCAGCAGCATCGACCCGCTCACCAGTGAGTGATGGAGCACGACCAGGCACCCGGGCTGGGGGCAAGCTGATGGGGCCGGGGGAGAGGGGGTAAGGAGAGGAGGAGGTGTAAAAGATGAGACCTTGTAGAGAAGGGAGGGCAACTAAACAAGGAGCAACTTAGCTTACACCTGTCTACTAAAAAACCAGAGTTTTAAATTCCTCTGCAAGGCACAGGCTTTCCTAAATACTTCCCAGTAGCGCTGGGCGTCAGGAGCATGACCGGGCAGGGAAGGGACAGCTTTCTTCTGCTTTTCAGGCTTTTCAGTGGGAAAACGCTGTCCCTGTGATGTGGACACCCCAAATAAAAATAAAAATCACAAAAGAAAAATCCACTGTCCGGTGGCCACCTCGCAGGAGCCCAGCTCCTTCCTTGGTCTGTGCTGTTTCGAAGCCCTCACGCTCGGGCAGCCATCAGTTGGCTCTGCATACCCTCAAGGGGAAAAAAGCAGAGAATGTCGGTACTGTGGGAGCAAAGCGAAAGCAAACCTAGTTGAATCAGCAAAGTTAGAAGAGGCTTTCTCTTAAAAAGCAATGTGCTCTGCAACCGGTGGTATTCACTTTGCATCTAGAGCAACTAAATCTACTTGCAGTCAAATGCTGTCAATAAGAGACCTCCTGTGGGTTTCCCCTTTGCACTCAGGGCAGGTCAGGGGATGAAAACCCTTTTGCACAGCAAATTCACATGGACGAGGGACACATGCCCGGCTAATCGTGGCACGGTTTCCTGTGCACAGATCTGATGTACGTGCTGTGGCTGTTCTTCGTTGTCATGGCCTGGAACTGGAACTGCTGGCTGATCCCCGTCCGCTGGGCTTTTCCCTACCAGACACCGGCAAACATCCACTGCTGGCTGCTCGTGGACTACCTCTGTGACCTCATCTATCTGCTGGACATCCTCATCTTTCAGACCCGGCTGCAGTTTGTCCGGGGGGGAGACATAATAGTGAGTGGCAGCACGCTGCATCCCACCTGGGGACCGGCTGTGGGGACCTCCCACCCCATCACCCTGCGTGGCGTGGGTGGTGCTGGTCACTGATCTCCGAACTGAGCTCTCCCACCAGAGCTGTGGCCATCAGGGCTGTGTCCACTCTTGGAGGACTTGCAAGCATCTTTCCTGCTATGTAGTGGATAAGCCGGCAGTCTTTTTGTCTGCCAAACATATGCATTTTTTCCCCCAAAGTCAATACCAGCCCATCTAGAAAGTGTGTGGTCCGTGGCAGCCCCGCTCCTGGGTAGGGATGCTCAGACGGTGTTGCACCACAGCATGGTCATGCTAGCGGTGTGATGAAGTGCACACCAACTAGCCCCAGCACGGCCGTACGCTGCTAACCGTGAGCAGACGGCATCATAAACTCTGGGTTTGATTTTCAGGAGCACAGCTAGGCAGAATGCATTAGTGATAGGACAAAAGCGATTGCAATCTGAACACATAGATCACGCGCCTGAGATAAGTGAAAGCCCTTGATTTTGTCTCCATATCCAATTAAATAAGCTGTAAAAAATAAGGCCTTGAGGGTATGCTCAGACAGGGAGGTTTCTCCTGTAAACTCTGGCTTTTGTGGTGCTAACACTGCAATGTGCTGTCTCTGGGATGCAAAACGTGCACAGGAGGTCCCAGGATAGGATGGGAAGATGTCATACGGCCAGGACTATTTCTGCTCCTCTTGCTCTGCTCCCCTTCCCAGGCACGAAGAGCACATCTTCCCTGTTTTGGAAGTCCTGGACCATGTTGGCCATGACTTTCCTTTCTGTAAGCAATGATCGATCTTCCCCTCTCTCTCCCCCTCCTATTTCCAACCAGACCGATAAAAAGGCCATGAAAGAGAACTACCTGCGATCACAACGCTTTAAGGTTTGACATAATGTTATCTATTAAATTGAATCTTTAAGCCTTGGCTTGCAGCTCCACCCCACAATGCCTGCAGGTCCCCACAGAGGTTCCTCTCTTTGTGTGAATTTCAGATGGACGTAGTGTGCCTCCTGCCCCTGGATTTCTTCTACTTCAAAGTTGGTGTCAACCCCCTCCTGCGCTTTCCTCGCTGTCTGAAGGTGAGTTGGAGCTTACAAAATCAGGCAGAACACCCGTTGCGGTGGACATGAAGGAGTCCCGGGCTGGTTTGGGTAAGCTATGGCTTGCTAGACTTGTTGATGGTGACAAGAGGGTTGTAAAAAGGATGGGAAGTATTGTCCCAAAGGCTTTGTGGGGCTGTTGGTCAAACACTTCATTTCAATCCTAAAACACTCTCACATTTGAAGGGCACTTATGGATGAAGCCAAATCTGTCCACGGCAGTTCATGCTGCAGGGGGGCTGCAGGAGGGAAACGGAGAGGGAGTGGGGTTTTTTGGGGGATGTAACTCTCCCGGCGGGGGCTGGAGCACACCCCTTTCCTTCTCCTCCTAGTACATGGCCTTCTTCGAGTTCAACAACCGCCTGGAGGCTATCCTGAGCAAGGCGTACATCTACAGGTGAGGGGGAGGCAGCCGGCGTGGAGTTCCTGTTTGCTCCTGGGGAAGAAAGTTCACTTTGGTGTGCACCTGTTCTGGGTTTCTGATTTATCTTCCCACTGTGCCTGGACCAGCTGACAAGGATGTTGGCTGATGCAGGCAGGATGTGGGGGTCCTGGAGCCCGCATGGGTAGGATCACCTCTCCCCAACCCAGTGGGGACGGGGGTGCTGGCAGTGAAGAGGAGCCACCAGCAGATAAGCTGCTTTTTCTGGCCCTTCTGGAGCTGCAGGGCTGCGGGAGGGAGCAGCGGGGCCACACGTTGGGGTGCTCTGTGGTTCCTGCCTTGGCAGGACCTGCACGGCCAGCACTTGGCTCATCGCTTCGAAGCTCCTTGTGATGCTGGGGGGGATCTGATGTGTTTCTCCCAGAAGACACCATATCATCTCCCCTCCAGTTCTCTCCTTTTTTTTTTTTTTTTTTTTTTCAGAGTGATTCGGACCACCGCCTATTTACTGTACAGCTTGCACGTGAACTCCTGCCTCTATTACTGGGCATCAGCCTATGAAGGACTGGGCTCTACCACCTGGGTCTACGATGGGGAAGGAAACAGGTACAAGCCAGGGCTTGGGTCCTCACATAGCACAGCTTGCTGCAATGAGCTGGAGCAAGAAGGAAGGTATTAGGATGCAGCTGGGTTTATAAAAACCCCTGAAGCAAAGCAAAGGGCTGGGGATGCCAGGAGAAGATGCGGAGCCGGGGAGAATGATGGGGACAGGAGGGATGGGATGTGCAGTAATATACAGTGCTGCAAGACAAAGAGGCCGCAGCGAGGCTGAGATGGAAGGCAATGGCAGGTCAAAGAGGCTGAAAACCTGGAACCTGGTGCTGGGAAGCAAGGGAATGCTCCCTGGCCAGACAGGGAGGCAGCGTGAGGCCTGTTTCTGCTCGTGTTGACCTGCTGCCAGGCTGGGATGGAGATTTGAAGCTGCGTGTCCTAGGTGCCCCTCAGACCAGCCCAGTGCCTTCATTACCGTGGTGTGAGACAGGGACAGTGGCCACCCCGTCCCCTCGCCGTGGTGTTTCCAAGATAATGCGTGTTAAATGTTCCTGGCACTGTCAGGGATGGATGCCACAGGGAGAGCGCTCGGCTCGCAAGCTTGCATGCTGCCTCATAGTGAATGCCCACACACAAAACAAAATAAAACAATAAACAAAACAAACATTTACTTATTTAGCACCATGCAGTAAACGAGAGTTTCCTGCAAAAAAAAAAAAAAAGGGGGTGGACAAGTGCATTAAGGACTTACTGTGAGCTGTGGTGACAAGTGACTCACGCAGGCAGCCTTAGTCCAGGCGTTACCTTCCCTTTGGGCACTCAGCTTCCCACGTTAATGTTACTGCTATACAGTTATTTTGTGTGATATACATATCTGTACCTGTCTCTAGGTGTAACTATAACATCCAAGACCAGTGAATCAAGGATTCACTTGGCATCTCCTGAGTGCCATGCCAACAATTTGCTCCAAACTTTTTTTCCCCCGAATATTTCTAAAAGTGTAAACATTGCTGAAAATACCTTGCTGGTTTATGGTAGTGGAGCTGTAAGAAGCAGAAAATGGGAGTAGCCAGAGCAGCTGAGCATCCCACGTGGAGGTTTCTGGAGGGTCCCTCTGTAGCATCTCCAGAAGCACCTGCAGGTCTGGTGGGGAGTCTACAGCCCCTTAATTTTTCCCTTCATCACCCATAATTACTCTCAGAAGGCTCTGGTTTGCTGTGGCCAGAGAATGTGAGCTCAGTGCTGAGGGGTGAAACAGGCCTTCACACCAGAACCACCCTCAAAGCTGCCTCATCTTTTCCTCCCAGCTATATCCGCTGCTACTACTGGGCAGTCAAAACCCTCATCACCATCGGGGGCCTGCCGGACCCCAAGACGCTGTTCGAGATCGTCTTCCAGCTGCTGAACTACTTCACGGGTGTCTTTGCTTTCTCCGTCATGATAGGGCAGGTGAGCAGGAGTCATGGGGGATTCTCAGCCTCAGGTGGGGAAGGTTTCGGTGGGGTTGGTCCACAGGTTTGCATCTCCAGGTTTGTTTTCCCCATGTGAGGACCTGCTCAGCATCAGCAGAAGACAAAAAGGGTTTGGCAGATGCTGTTAGGACCCAGCAAATGTGCTCTAGACTGCTTAACCTGCGTGATGGACAAGCGACAGCAATTAAAACATCTCTTCCACCCCTTCCTCCCATTCAGATGAGAGACGTGGTCGGCGCTGCTACCGCAGGGCAAACTTACTATCGGAGCTGCATGGACAGTACCATTAAATACATGAACTTCTACAAAATCCCCAAAACTGTTCAGAACCGGGTGAAAACGTGGTACGAGTACACGTGGCACTCACAAGGCATGCTAGGTGAGATCCAACCGCTCCAAGGGTCAATGCTTGCACCGCATGTGTTTTACTGCGGTTGCTTTGCAGAGCCAAAACGTTGCTGTCAAATAGCACGACAGTTTTGGGGCGAGGGGCGGTTTATTTTACTCTTCACTATACGGGCTCGTTTGCCCACCTATAGAGTATATAGGCTGCCACTGGGTTGCAGTGCCATGGCGAGCCAGCATCACTCAGTGCACTGAGTCCAGCATCCCACCCCGGTCCCTGGGGAGAAGGCAGCGACTGGCAGTCGCTGGCCAGTGCATGTCCAACAGCAAACCCGCTAGCTCACCCTACCAGTAAATCATCAGGCAGGACCTCTGTGCCCACTCTCCTGGCCAGGAAAGACGCTGGCTTGGGCTCACAGGTCTGTCTCTGAGCCGTCAGGGCAGGGATAACACGAAGGGCGGCTCTCCAGCACCCGTTGGCTTTAGACCTGCAGGCTGCTGGGTGGGCAGAGGCTGGAGGAGACCCTTCTGGGCAAGCTGGCTCCTGCCCTCTGCCACCAAAAGGCAGGCTGCTTTCCCACCACCACACCAAGGACACGCTCTTGGATCGAGAGCTGGAAACAGCCAGTTTTCTGCTTTGTCCCACAGATGAGTCAGAGCTGCTGGTGCAGCTGCCGGACAAGATGCGGCTGGACATCGCCATCGACGTGAACTACAACATCGTGAGCAAAGTGGCCCTCTTCCAGGTACCCTCTGCAGCGCGGGTCCTGGCCGGTGGAGCCTGACGTGCCGGCGCAGACTAACGGCGCTCTTGTTGGCTCTGTTTCGGCCCAGGGCTGCGACAGGCAGATGATCTTCGACATGCTGAAGCGGCTCAGATCGGTGGTCTACCTGCCTAATGACTACGTGTGTAAGAAGGTAACAAGGTGCTCGGGTGCCCTCCCATCCGTGGTGGCTGGGCTGTGCAGGGCACGAGGAGCAACGCAGAGCGGGGAAAGCCAGGCCTGGCCCATCACCATGGCGTCAAGCCGCTTCACAGGCAGGGAATTCAGAGCAAAACGTCCTTGGTTGCGGCTGGTCTTGTGCAAAGACTGACCTCTTCTGTTGCAGCCATGAACAGCAGCAGAGTTGAGAGCCTGGAGATGCTTAGATGAGGATGCTCAGGAGCGAGCACCACCAGGACAAAACGTTTTGAGAGCTGGGAGAGGGCGGTATGGCCATGGGGGTTTCCAGCAAGATGCATGTTAGGGCATCCGTTAGGTCTCCCCGTTTTTGGTCACCCCACGCGGCACCCATCTTCATTGCAGGGGGAAATCGGCCGCGAGATGTACATTATTCAGGCGGGACAAGTGCAGGTGCTGGGGGGACCTGACGGCAAAACTGTGCTGGTGACTCTGAAACCCGGATCTGTGTTTGGAGAAATAAGGTGAGCCAGGCATTGCCAGGGAGCCAGGGAAATGCAGCTCGTGGGTTCTGGGCAAGGAGGGCGGGCAGTGGGGAGGTCACCAGCACCCCAATTAACCTTTGCGATTGAGAGCCACGAACACTGAGTCTGCTACACAAACTACAGCTTTTTTCTTGGAGCTTTTCCACTGTTTTTGTCATTGTGCTGTTTTTCTGCCTGGGGAGCCGGTGACAGTAAGCAGAGGTATATGGAGGGATGGGAACGTGAATAAGAAAAGATGCTTCACTGAAACATTTATCTGCCCGTTTCACAAGCATGTAAAGTCCTGTACCAATTTGTAACACAGGGATAGAGTTTGCCTCCCTACAGCCCATCAGACACTAGAGTGGTGTAAAATGCAATATTTAAACCTTCAAACAGGCAAATAATTTTTTTTATATCGTGCTCCATGCCAACGTTTCCCAGCATTCTTTAAAAACTGGGCTCGGAAAATTCCATTGGGGGTGAAAATCAAACTCTGAGTCCTCTGAAAGAGAGAGATGGGGAGGACACGATGGGAAAAGGCTGAGCCCGTTAATAACAGCGTTAATGTCTCGCCATGTCTCTCTCAGCTTGCTGGCAGCAGGAGGGGGAAATCGCCGGACGGCAAATGTCATAGCTCATGGCTTCGCTAACCTCTTCATTTTGGATAAGAAGGACTTGAACGAGATTTTGGTGCATTATCCGGAGTCTCAGAAGCTGCTGCGTAAAAAGGCCAAGTGTGTGTCGGGCCGCTGCTTTCTAGCCTGTGGGGTTTTAAAAAAGAAGAAAAAAAAAAAAAAGAAAAGCAGGGTTTTAAAATCGCAGGGGAGATTTCTCTCTGTGCGAAGCACTGGGAAAACCCGTGCTGCAGTCGCCAGGCGTTAGGCACGCATCCCGGAGAAGAGCCACGCCGGAGCTGCCGCACTTCGGCAGAGGGCAGCCATCCCTCGCCGCGGGCTGGGGAGGCTGGAGATGCCCAGAGCCAGCCCAGCCCTGCTGCAACGCTTGGCTGTGAAAAGCGTGTGCAACTCGGGAGCAAACGTGGCCAAAGTGCGTTCATTTAAAAAAAACTATTAAAATATTCGCTTTAGTTTTTAGCATTATTTAGACTTGTTATTCTGTCCTTCCTAAGGTGTAAAAAAATCCCTGTCCTTTCAAAGTCTGATTTTTCTGCATTATAAAATCCAGCTAATATAACATGTCCCCGGACTGAAATCATCTCTCCTTTTCCTTTGCTGTAGGAAAATGCTGAAAAACAACAATAAACCCAAAGGTGAGAAAGGAGCACCTGGAGACCCGCTGATCATCCCCCCAAAAGCTGACACCCCAAAGCTCTTCCAGGCTGCTCTGGCCGCCACGGGGAGGATGGGGGGCAAAGGGCCGCTGGCGCAGCTCCGCTGGAGGCTGAAGGAGCTGAAGGCGATGCAGGCGACGCAGGCGACACAGGTCAGTGCAGGGAGGATGGCAATTTGTCTTTGCTTCGCCAGACGCCAAGTCACTCTGCTCTCCCCGATGAGCTCCAGGGACTGTCACTAAGGCGCCTCAAAGGAGTCAGCTCAGGTCGTCAGGGTCTGACGGAGCGTGGGCAAATGTGAAGGGGCGGTCCGGCATCTTAACGCACAGCCTTGGGAGAATGTCTTTGTCCCACAGGGGTTTGTTTTGCAAGACAAAAGGGAAAAACATTGACTTTTTGCCTGGCTACGCTAAGCCTGAGTCTAGTTTCTAGCTGGACTATAGCCACAGATGAACATCTCTTCTGTGCCGCAGAGACAGAGCCACTCGTAATTAACTGATGTGCTGGCGGGACGGAGGGTGACGCTGGCATCCAGCGTGCACAGCCCGGTCAATATCTGCAAAGCTTTTACGGCACGGTTGGGGCAGAGGCCCCCAGCAGCAGGCACACCATCCTGCCAGCTCTGCGTGAGCTGCAGTGAAGTCACCCTTGCTTTTTTGTCATCAGCAACTGAAAAAGAAAATGGTCTTGCTCTTCTTCTCCCCCCCGCCCCTTCTTCCAAGTGTCTCTGCTGAACTCGTAAAACAGGCCATATCTCCATGCAGACCTTGTTGTTGCTCTTCCCACCATGGAGTTATGCAGACTATCACATCTGGTCGTGTAAAGGGAGGTGCAAGAGCAGCTGATAGGGAGCGCGCGGTGGCCTTGAGGCTGGGTAAATATCCACGGAGACACAGAGCACAACCGTGTTTCTGCAGTCACAAAAGCATGGCAAGGCTTCACACAATGCAGTGCTTAAGACTAATTAATAACCAGCTAAAGGCAGTGGTGAAGAGTGGCACCGTGTGCTCCGTACGGCAACAGGACCTGTCACTGGAGGGTGCCCGTATCAGGAGCTAGCCCCGCTAGTGGGGTTAGCAGGACCCCGTTAGGAGGACATCCCTCTCCATGGCATGGCCGCAGGTGAGGGTTCTGAGGCTCCTCTCTAAAGGAGGCTTTAGGACGGGGCAGTCTGGAGCTGCTCCCTCACAACACTTCTGCCAAGCTTCTGCCAAGATCAACCCCTCCAGATGCTTCAGGAGCAAAACAAGAGCTAGCGCAGGAGGTGCGAGAAAGCTTTGTTGCACACACCTCTCTGCAGTTCCCTCGAGATGTGCAGGATATAATCCAGCTGCCCTGCTCACAGGGGTTGTCTTTGGCAGCAAGCTGACATCCCGATAATGAGGTCTGGCGTGGTGAAACTCGGTGAAACACCCGTCTGGCTTGCACAGCGCAGACGCCATGGTTGGGGGTAGTGTGCGAGGGTCTTCTAAGGTTGGTTTTGCCTTTTGATTTTGGGTCACAGGGTTCCGACTTCAGTCCGATCCCACCGAAATCACCAGTGCACCAGAGATCACCTGTCACCTCCCACAAAGCACGCACCCACCTGGGAGAAGAAATATTCTCAAAATCTTCTGATAGCTTAGTCACCATTCGTGTGATTTCTACAGCACAAGAGGATGAAGAAATCCTTGCTGCTGAGATTTCGGAGAAAGAAGAAGAAGAAAAAGAAGAGAAATGAAAAACCAGCAGGTCCTGGGGCAGGAGTAGGAGTCAAGTAAATGCCTGGGGTGTAAGCTTTTTGTCGTTAATGATTTCCACGCAGTGGCCGTAGGCTTCGCTAAGTGCTGCAGGTAGGATCTACCTTTCTTTTCTGCCTAGATGTTCAGTCATTGTTGATAAAACCATACGACCCAGAACCATACAAGGTTTCCACGCTCTGGAGATCTATTTTTATTGAGCATCTCTATGAATATTCCCACTAAATCTCAGGCCAGCCCTCTTGCCTCAAAATCCAGCCTTATGGAGACGGAGCCCTGAAGAAATTGCTTTTTATGGCTCTGGATGGTTAATGAGTGTTCAGATAAAGCGTGAAGAGTTATTCACCTCTGACAGCTGAGTCACTGCTTGGCCAGAAACAACCAGGGGAAAAAAAAACAATGAGGTTTCTCTGTTGGACTCAAGGTTGTCAGCAGCGGCCGGAGAGTGATTCACCCAAAAAGCATGTGAACTATGCTCATAAGCTGAGCACACACCGAATCACGCTGTCACAAGAAGGCCAAGGTCCATCCCGGTGTGCATAAACTGCAAGATGCTCGCGGGTCTCTGCATGGTGCCAAGACCACCTTGGGTTTGCCACTGGGAAGAGGAGTTCCTGCCAGCCGTCCACCTCGGGGAGGTGGTGGGCTGTCCATCGCTGGTGGCTGTTATGATGAGATTTGATGAGCATCTTTCAGGGATGGAGAAACACAATCCTGAATGAGATGTTCCTGGAGATCCCTTCCAGCCCTGGGTTTCCATGGGTGCACCGGCCTGCTGCTGCTGGGAGGGATAAACCGAGTGCAGGAAGGAAGAAGCCGTGCTGGTTTCCAGCTGGGATGGGAAAGGGAAACACAGGAAGTGCTCTCCTCTCCCAGCCTGTGTTCGGAGTCAGCTCAGAGCCCGTAGCGCGCAAGTGAGCATGCACAAGCGTGCACGAGCCTCTTCTGTGGTCGTTGCTGGACCTCAGTGACCTGCCACATTTCCAGCAGCCAACTTCCAGCTCCTTTCGGTCACTTGGTTGGCTCTTGGCCACGTTTCCCATGGAGCAGCCGCTCTGGTCTTGCTCATCACTGCAACAGGGCACTTGTGAAGGCGCTCTCCCAACCTGGGACCGGGTGCTGGACAGGAAGGCGAGCACCTGGTCAGCAGCCAGCACGCCCAGCTAATGAGTCGAGGTGTCCAATCTTGCTCCAGCACCACCAGTTCCTCATCTTCCTCAAACCCAGCACCAACTGGAGAGAGCTGCTGGTGAGCCAAGAGGTGGTGAGAAGTGGTGGGCGAGATGGTGCCAGGTGAGACAACGCAGATCCTCCCCAAGGTTTCGGCTGGCCAAGTCTCTGCGGCACTGCTGGCTCCGTTGAGAGGAGCCGGTTTCCATCCTCCGGAGGAAAAGCTGGGGCAGGTTTTGCCGCAGGGAGCAGCCCCGACGCCACGGCTGAGGGACTTTCCGGGTGTTCAGCAAATTCTGCGAGCAGTGCTGCAGGTTTCACAGGTCTGGCCATGAGACGGCCGGGCTGCTCACGAAGGGTGTCAGCACCGGCATCGCCCCCCGCGCGTGGGCGATCCCTCTTCCCATCAGCAGCCAGGGGCTGATCTTCACCTCCCACGGGGTCTCCTTATTTTACGGAGGTTTTTTTTCCCCCCTCTCTTGCAAAATAAATGGTTTTCTGTGGTGGAAAAAGCCAGAATATATGTTAGTGTTAATTAATGATGGCTTGCTCTCTTTTAAACAAATCTAACAAGCTCCAATATACCGCAAGAGGGTCTGAGGCTACCACTGCCCTTAACATTGCAGAGGAAAACATGGACTCACCCAAACCTTCATAAATATTTCTTGTCCTCACTCATTCGCAAGTGGTTTCCTGCTGGGTAGAAGGTTTCAGTGCAGAGTGCAAAGTATTTTTTTTCACTATATAAATATTTATATAATCAAACCAGGAAACGTGCAAAAGTCAAACAGGGGTTTTGATTTGCTGCTACAATTTGATATGGTTTAGAAAAAGAGTTTAAATAAATAGTCGGCTGTGACGGCTTTCATAATTCACCATATCTACAATAAACACAATGCAGATTACCATTCATTTGTGGTGGATTTATTTCAATATTCCAGTTGTTTTCCATCTTTTTGCTCGCTGATGCACTGACGGAGCCAGGAAAGTGTCCACGCACAGTTCACAGATTTTTCCAATAAACGTTTTAGAGGCTCAGAGGTCACATAATACTAGTAGTAGAACTGTTATATATTTTTAATCACCACAAGGAGGGAAAAAAAGCTTTCATAAATGGCAAATACTCGCGTTGAAGATCTTAGTTTTCAACACACAGCATTAGATGGTGCTGGATACATAACTGGTAATTCTGGAACCACGGGGAGATTTGAAGTTATCCTCCTCTGCGATCTGTTTACGGCTTTAGTTCTTTAGAGAGATTATTCTCCAGGTAATAATTAAGGTCAAGGTAGGGTTGGGCTCACAGGCTGGGTTGGGGAGTTGAGCTCAGGTCTATTTGCTGTGCAGGACTATTTAGAAATGACAGGTAGGAGATGGGCAGCTTGGTTAGTGCCTCTTGTTTTGGGGGCTGCCATAAATTGGCTTTCTGCTGAATTTTGGAATTCCATTCGTTTACCAGCTTTGCCGTATTTGCAACGGGCTCCCTTTGCATTCGTTCCTATTAAATATCTTGTGGCATCTACTTATCACGGGTCTGTTCCTTCCACTGCCCTTGTAACGTTCCTGATGGATTTGGCAATGCTCCGTGTACCTTTGCTGCATTTCTTATTAGCTTTTGTTCATTCCGCTTCGATGTCCTTAAGTGTCGGCTCGATCCAATATGAGATCCTCCAACAATATCAATGCAGCATTTGGGGGATCTTGCCGGGCAGTCGCCTATTGCCAGTCCAGCACCCTGGAAATTCTGCATTGCAGATTTCCTCCTGACTTATATTTCCGATTAACAGATTTCTCAGAGGTCCATAGCCAAAGAAACCAGGGTTTTGTGCAACAATGTTTTAGCTGTTGGTGCTTTTGAGTGAAAGAGGCGGAACAGATAACTGCCGAAGGAAGCAGCAGAGCTTGCTGTTGTTGAATCTGTACCATGTGCTAGGTTTTGCCTCATAACCACAAATAACATCCTTACTGGAGGCTTTATATATACTGGTTTAATATCTAAAAATATTTTTATATAGATAGATACTTTATATATGCATATATATATATACACGCACACAGTTTTTATGCTAAGGGGTATTCATATTCCTTGTGGCCTGTGCTGTTATGTCTTTCAAAAAAGCGATACCGATTTAATGTTCTGTATGAAGCGTGAGAAGACAAACATCTCCAATAAAAAGCTCCACTTACGAAAGGAATAATATAACCCACTGTAGACATCTGACTGTGGAGGAAGTTGTTTTCTTCTGGGCTGAAATGGGGCAGCCATCTTCTCCGTATTTGTAGTTGGAGCAATCTTTTAAAAAGATTAAGTGCAATTGCAGGTTAATCGCTGATAAGGTTATAATGAAAGTAAAAAACAAATAAGCAGGTTTGGGGATTAGACTTGGGTCTGGAAAGAAATTGCGGGATAAATAGAAAGCCCAGTTAAATGGTGTTTAATTAGAAAGCTTGAAATAAAATTAAGCACTTTAACCTTGAAATCTGGGAGACCTTCACGAGCAGGACATGCTCCTAATTCTGGGAGCAGTCTGTAAACTATTTTTTCTGCCTCTATGTATTTTTTCCATTGTGTAGGTCTGCTTTGAGTCATGGTTGCAATTAAATCCCCCTGAATCCCTCTTACTTCCCTCTAAAACGGAGCTAACGTGAGTCTGGTTTCCTCTGCCCTGAGCACGCAGCTCCTTTTACATGCAGTAACGGTCCCACCGGAGTGAACACCCTGGAAAAAAAACCCCAGACCACTATTTGGAAGGGGTCACACAGAGGTGCACAAGCCAACAGGTGCCCACGCCAGCGTTTGTTAAGAGCAGCTTAGGCTTAGCTTGCACTGGATGACATTTTTTCCTTCTCTCATGCTTTCCTCCTTTACCCATTCTTCTTTTGGGGTAAAATTTTCTGACTTTGGTTCACGCTGTAGGGTGAATGTCTTAGGGAGATCTGAGCAGTCCAGCAAGTTGGGTTTGAGTCATCTGAAGCAGTAAAGCCTCCGTACCTGCATTATTTCATGCATTTTTTTTCTGCGTTTATAAGTCACTTGATGCATGAGAAGAGCTGGAAGTCAAACAGTTAAAGTCTAAAAACTGTTTTCTTTGATAAATTGGAAGGTGTTTGGGGGGAAATAGAAACAATTGGAGAAGTGAGATAAATTGGGTTGTGGGGATGCTGGCGGGGGGGGGGGCTGGGGCACATCCCCGCCAGCTCTGGGCTACGACACCCAGGGAACCACGTGGCCCAGCGTGCTTCACGCTTTTTGCAGATGCTCATTTTGCAAGCTCGAGCTCGCCGGGCCGGGCGCTGCTGCCTTTCCAGCTGCAACCGCTCGGAAGCGGTGCGCTGGGTCTGCCGCCACACAGCGGGACCGTTGCTGCAGCGCCTGTGCGAGCATCCTTTTATGTTCTGGAACCTCCCACACGTGCTGGTCCGTGGGGCTGCCTGTGGATGGTCCAAATTCACCCCAGGGTGAGCATCATGTGGGCCGTGCCCTGCCGCTCCTCTTAGCAGTAACCGGAGGAATGAAGACCAGCCAGACTCATTACTCATTCTAGATAAGAGGCTCTTTTGTGCTGCAGAAATACCAATATCACGTGAAAAATCTCTCCGCTGCCATGGTTACCAGCCGCCGTCACAGCCACCGGCGAGACGGGACTCGTAGCATTGACAGGGCTTCTGGTGTCCCCTTCGCCAGGGGAAACTCCAGCCATAAAACCTACGCGATGCCCCAAAAAGGGGGGGGAGATGCCTACAAGGGCTGCGCGACCCTCCCCAGGGAGAGCCGGCACATCTGGCGTTACGATGCTCCGAGCTCGTTATGTGCGGTGTTACTGCCCTGTCACTGGGCACTAGGCTCTGGGGTTTATACGTTCCTCACTAATAACCTGAAACGTTATTAAAAAAGTGAGAAAATGGTGCTGCGGTGTGGCGGGCAGAGATCGGCTCTGCCCCGCTTCCTGTTTTTCTGGCGCTCAGGAATGACTTGACCTCGCCAAGCTCTTGCTTTTTACACTAACGCGCTTCTCATTAAAGCGCTTTCCTGAACACTAATTAGGGTGGTTTTCCTTTTGTAAATTAGCCTGATACGATCTGTGTGTCTTGGCAGACGCCCTCCGGAGCAGGAACCAAGGTCTTTGCGTTTGATCGCTGTTTATTTTGCAAATCTCCCCGGTTTTACTGTTCTTGGCTGCCTTCTAGAAAGCGCTTGCAGGTGGAGGTTAACGGGAGGGAAATGGGGCTTTCCAGTGTGCCTGCCTCCAGGCACGGGAGAGATTTTTGGCGCTATGGGGGTCTGCCAGCCACTGCGGGCTGCTGAGGCGGTGAGGGCACACCGGAGCGCTTTCCCCTGAGCTCCTTCCCATCCCATCCCAGCACCCTCGCGTGGTGAGCTGCCGAGGAGTGTGGATGCAAGGAAAGGCACTTTTAACGGGTGATGGAGAAAAAAAGAACCCAATTAACACACTCATTCTGTGCAATTAAACCACTTCTCTTGATTACAGCCAACGCTTGGAGCAGCAGACCTGAGCGACCCCAAACCCGTCTAGATCTGGATATCTGCGGAGGGAGGAAAGTCCACCTGGCTGCCAGTGCCACTAAATCGGTTGTGTCAGCAATTTGCCCGGGACCGATGGTGCTCAGGAGGGGACGGACTTTAATCGGCTCTCATTTTCTTAATGCACTGGCAGACGGGAGCAGAGGGGACGTTACTTTCTCCGTCTCCGGTCACAGACGAGGCAGAGCTGCCAGAGGTTTGCATGGACTGAGAAATTCCGCGGTGAAGGTGATGCTGGGTGCGGGAAGCCATCCTCTGCCTCTGCTCACGGGGGAGGCTGGCAGCGAGTGGAGCATCCCGGGGGGGTCCTGCCACTCTGGCTCCGCACCAGCTGCTGGGACCGGGCACCATTACGGATCATCTTTAGAAAAGCATTTACTGGTCCTTAACAAGGGCAGAGGAGGACTGCCGGGGGGCTTCACCCAGGGACCCCTGAGATTGGGACGGATGCGACAAAGACCCTGACGAAGAGGCAACGCTTTTTCAGTGCCGGTGTGCCAGCCGCGTGGTGCCACGTGTGGAAAAGCGCGGTGAAGCATCACCCCCGGAGAGCCGCTGTCAGCATTGGCCACACCAGCGCGGCCAAACCGGTCCAGCTTTCTCCCAGGGTCCCAGGGAGGTTTGCGGCAGGGGTCCGCGGGGGCTGTATCCAGAGCCCAGCGCCCTGCCCGGGCTGCGTGGGGCCATGCACGCACTGTGTGCGCTGGCAGGACTGTCAGTGCAGGGCTGGAGCAAGGCGAGCAGCAAGAGGAGCGGGATGCAGGCTGCGGAGAGCATCCCTGCCCGCAGCGACGAGGGCGAGCGTCGCGGCCTCAGGGGGTACGTCTGCCAACCCGCAGGCGCTGCGCGGAGACTGGCCGCTGGAGGAGGATGCTTCCAAAAAATGTGCCCGGGGCCAGGGTCAGCCTGGCCGGGCCTGCAGGTGAGAGCGGTGGGGTGGGGCTGGGGGCGAGCGGGCAGAGTCTGCATCAAAAGCGAAGGCTGGGGATGAAAAACCAGCAAAATGCCTCTGGATTGGAGCAGTTTTCATGACGCGTGCCCAGGTGTTCGCACACAGGCTTTGTGTTTCTTCTGCCGCTGTTTCCCAAGGGGTTAATGAAGCAGCGCTTTTTGTCTGGTGGGATGAAGATGAGGAAAGCTAAACAGAGACCTGTGAGCCCTGGAGAGCCCTGATCCCACCTTGCCTGGGATGCTGAGCACCTCAGCCATGCCTTGGTCCCACCTCGTGTACCATTTCTTTCTCCATCTCATCCTTATTTTTTTCACCCAACACCTCTCTAGGATCTCCAAACAGACCTGAAGGTTTGCTTGGGAAAAAAAAAAAAAAAAGCAGTGAGCTGGCAGTTGTTCCCTGTCAGTCTGCACAAACCCTCCTGCCTGCTACTCCTGCCTGTGCTGCCAGATCTTCCTTACTCTCTCCTCGTTTTTCCAGTTGTGAGTGATTGCTCAAGGGATCTCCTGATGGAGAGGACCCGGGTTCACCCTTCACATCCCGCTCATCTCTAAGGCATATGCATAAAAATATGGGTGTGGGTCCAGTCCTTTTCCTAAAGACACATTAAATGTGCTCACGCAGCACCAGGCGCAAGCGGCAGAGCCAAAGCGTGTGGCTATTTAGTATTCATTGGGCGTAGACGTAAAAGTTTTCTTTTCTAAAATAGCCTTGCGCATTGCTGTGCTGTTCCGTTTTCCCTAAACCTTAGAGGGAGGATGGAATTTAACGTTTCCTTTGATTGTTTCCCCAACTTCCACTGGCTTAGTCAAGAAGCAGAAGACCCTTGTTGTGTGTAAAACCTGCTTTGAGGACGGATCCAAGCATTTTATTTGCAGTTCTCAATTTTGTAGTCTGCTGTGACAGAATGATGTCTTTGAAGCACCAACACAGGAACAAGAAATTTTGCTTTTATTTTGAAAAGCTAGAGTTTCGGTGGTAGTTGTGCATCTATTTGCTTGCCAAGTTTTAAGAGGAAAAAACAGGTTTTCCCTGTAAAATTTTGTCAGGTAGATTTATGGATGTCCTTGGTGACTCTTCCTATTAATTGAGCGCAGTTTTCTTCACCATCTCAATTATCATAGAATCCCAGACCAGTTTGGGTTGGAAGGGACCTCACAGCCCATCCAGTTCCCACCTCCCTGCCATGGACAGGGACACCCTCCACTAGCCCAGCTTGCCCAAAGCCCCATCCAACCTGGCCTTCAACACTGCCAGGGAGCCAGGGGCAGCCACAGCTTCTCTGGGCACCCTGTGCCAGGGCCTCAGCACCCTCACAGGGAAGAACTTCTGCCTCACATCTCATCTCCATCTCCCCTCCTGCAGCTTCAGGCCATTCCCCTTGGCCTGTCACTCCCTGCCCTTGTCACCAGTCCCTCTCCAGCTTTCCTGGAGCCCCTGCAGGGACTGGAAGGGGCTCTAAGGTCTCCCTGAAGCCTTCTCTTTTCCAGGCTGAGCAACCCCAACTCTCTCAGCCTGAGGTCTCCATAGCAGAGGTGCTCCAGCTCTCAGATCGTCTCTGTGGCCTCCTCTGGACTCTCTCCAACAGCTCCATGTCCTTCTTGTGCTGGGGACCCCCGAGCTGGAGGCAGCACTGCAGGGGGTCTCACCAGAGCGGAGCAGAGGGGCAGAATCCCCTCCCTCGACCTGCTGCTCACGCTGCTGGACACGCAGCCCAGGACACGGTTGGCTTTCTGGGCTGCCAAACGCGCATTGCCGGGTCATGTTGAGCTTCCAATTTACATCTTAGAGGAAAAAAATGAGAATATGGTCCCAGTTGGGTCCACAATAATTAAATCACCATTAAATACATTTCAGTAAGTTAAACTTGAAAGACCCCAGCCTTTTTCCTTGTTAAGTGGGAAGCCGTGATAGTACGGGGTGATCTGGCACGCTCCAGCTCAGGGAAGGTGACAGCAGGGAAGAGACCACCCGGCAGTGCACGGGCTTGGTGGGAGCACCCCTGCGGCACAGGGAAACAAGGGGCTTGAACGCAAATGGTGGGCATGGCTGAGCCCACCTGGGAGCTGGCACAGGCGCTGCTGCTGCGGGGCTCCGAGCTGCGTCGCTGGTGCAAATGTAGAGACAGCCGTTATACGTAACGGGTGTTAATAATGCATGGGAGGATAACGTTTCCGTCCCGCTGGAGGAGTGTAGGTGTCACAGCTGCAGAGCCGTGGTGGTACAGCATCCCGCGCATGCTGGCACCGAGACACGGTGGGATGAGCAGTGCGGCTGGACCGTGCTTGCTGAACGCTCCCAGGGCATCTACAGGTGGCACAGACTGCACCAGGGACCTGGTGGCGGCAGCACCAGTGCGGTCATACCCATGTCGGGATGGACTCGCAGTGGGATTATGCAGATAGCTCAATATCGAGCAGCCAAAGCCGGTTAGAGGGAAGGCTATTTAATTCCATCGGAGAATATCCCACCTCGTTTGCATATTCATCTCATTATCGGGTGCAGCTTTCGCGTTGCAGTCGGGATGCAGCTGAGCTCATCTCACGGATTACCTGCTGTCACAATATTTTCTTTTACACGGGTGCATTACTTTATGACCACAGGGGTATTTCCCTCTTCCCTGCAGAGGTTCTCACTGATTTCCCTGTGCCCATGCCTAAACTCGCTGGATACTGTCAGTGACACCTGTGTTCCTCCAGCCCCCCCAGCACAGCACGGCCACTTAGATCAGCCCCAAGATTCTATTCCCTAAATTATTCAGAATTACTGCTTTTGCTTCATTTCTTCTCCAAAGTCAAGCATACTTTGGAGGGCACTAAAATGCATTTTTTTAAAGGAGATGGCTCACATCGCTTTGCCTGTGTGGAGGAAAGCCTAACCCTGTCTTTGCACACCCTGTTACCCAGCCGGGGTAAGGGGCCTGGTGCCACCATGGGGGCTTGGCTTCAAGGAGAAAATGGATGGCAGAAGTAGTAAAACTCTGAAAAAAAAAAATCCCAATTACCCACCTGCAGCTTCTATCTTCAGTTTAAAAGAATTGCAGAAAGCACCCGAGGTCCGAAGTGGAAGGTCCCAAGGAAGCAAGGGGACCGATGCTGGGCTCCTGCCAGACCAGGAGCTGCAGGACCTCCTGCTTGGGATGCAGTGATCTTTCCAGTACAACCTTTGTTTTTATTTGCTGGATAAAATGTCCCGGATGGAATTTAATTGGTATCAAGCTGCCCCCTTGCTGGGTCCGCTCAAACCAGCCGATGGGGCGTTGCAGGGCAGTTTTAGCCTCGGCTGGGACACGTCGTGCATATTCTTAGCCTTGTCTCCAAGAAGTGCTTTATAAGCAGGAGTCCGTATTGGTTAATGCCATGAAACATTAATGACTTAGCAGGTGAGCAGCAGCTCACAGCTCCCCAGCAGCCAACGTGGCGCGGGATGAGCCCGGTGGAGCTTTGCTTAGGGAAGGCACAAGGATTAAAGCCAAACCCAAGTCGTACCTGAAGCCAGCTGAAAAACATGACAAAGAGAAAAGGTAGGTAAAAGGGAGACCTGGAAGCCGAGGTTCTGGTTAGATGGCTCTGCAACGCAGGCCGAGGTAGGAAATTCAGAGGGGAGGAGGAGCCGTCTGTCTGATGGCTGCTACATCTTGCCCTGCGCTCATCTGGCTGCGTGCAGGCAGCGCCGGCGGTTGCAATGTGGCTTGTAGAGTTTTTCTCTACCTGCGTACAGCAGGTTGAAAAAGATGTCACTTTTATCATTTGCTTGACCAAAAGGAGATTTGCACTGGGGGGGGGACACACAGGCAGAGCTGAGCCGTGGAGCGCAGCAGCTTGCAGCCAAACCAGTTGGCTTCTCAGCTCTGGACCGGCTCCGTGCTGCCCTGGGCTGCAGCCTACCACCCCGGCAGCCCAAACCCGGCCTAACCGGCTCGTGGGCTTTGGCCAGGGGGGCTGAGTCGAGCCGCCGCAGAGCCCCCTCCGCCATCCAGAGCCGCTGCTGAGGCCAGCAGCATCCCGTTGCGTCGGATTTAGGCAGCGATCCTTGCAACACCCCTCCCCAGCTCCCCGCTCTCCACCCAGCTCAACACAACCCTATCTGAAGGATCGGAGCCTCCGGGTTGAATTAATTCAGTTGGTGAACTTTAAAATGAGTATTACATTTCTCAGGAGCATGCTAAGACTTAATTAAAACTCCTATCTTTGTGCAAAACGGCAATGTAGGAATGCAGGGGGTTTGTTCCTGCTTTGGTAAGCATTTCGTGTCGGCTTGGCAAACTGCGCCTCAGCAATGCCGAGAAATCCCCTCACCTCCTCAAGGAGGAGCAAAATTAGAATAATGAGCTGGGTTATAATTAATTGTGCTCTGGGGACACATTCTCACGATGTCTGGTGCTTCTGGTGGGAATTTTCTACAGGGGGCATCCCAATATACGAGAGGCTTCAGGTACGCCTGCATCCGTGGGCTCGGTTATCTGGTTGCTCGAAGGGAGGGGGAGTTAAAATTTTGCTGGGATTTGGGGGATTTTTCAGCCGTCTATGTAGGTTAAATATAGGCTCGGGGCAGAACAAATGCCTAATGCAAAAGGCCCCGCTCAGCGCTGTGTTTCGATTGCTGGAGCTTCCCTTCATCCAAGTAAAAGGCGAATTAACCTGCCTGACTTAACAGCGTCGCAACAGCGATGCTTTTCGGCTACGGAAAAGGCTGGGCTAAAGCAAAGAGCTAAACCCACACCGGGGTCACCGTCCCCCAGCAGCGTGCCCTGCGGCGGGCTGGTGCTGCCGATTCCGTCCGCACAGGGCAGCTGCGTGTTGGCACTGATGGTCGTCGATATATTGAGCCTTCCCGCTACCTGCCGGGTGCTCGCAGCAGGGTGCCGCTGGCGACAAGCCCTGCCGGTTGCTGCCTTTTCTCTGCCTGTCTGCAAAGCGGCGTTTCTAAAAATACCTTCAGTGATGTCGTCAGCCGGTGCTTGCTCAGGTCACGGAGACGTGACATCCAAGAAAAGGAACATCGCTGGGGGACCAGGCTGAGACGATCCCAGCCGGCGTGGGTGAATCCCTGCGGAGAGGTGGGGGGGGTACAAGCAGGGTACCCGCTGCCTGCACCCACAGCCCCCCAGCCCATCCTGCGGCAAGCGGGCATCCCCTGGGATTTACAGCTCTGAACGGCTAAATAGCGTTGCAGCCAAGGGAAATGGGGCTCGGCCACCAGCGCGCATCCACCCCCAAATAACCCCACTTCTGGATCCCTGGGGATCCTGTCCCTGGTGTGCTGGGGCTGCTGAAAATCAGTCCTGCTGTTCGGGGGGGGTAATGCTCACAGGTGACTATTTGAATATGGCTGTTGGCACAAAACCCTTTCCTCATCTCACATTTTGCTCCGTGCTTATTCATTAAGTTATTTTTCTAAACAGGAGAATTCACACATATGCCTGGTTAATTTAGACTTATTTGACTTATGTGCATTGCATAATTGCAATACCATTAAAAACCCGAAGCATTCAAAAGCCGGGAAATTAATGACTGGTTAAAGTAATTTACTTAAACATTTATTTTACCCTTACGGCTCATAAATGAAGTCAATGATGATATGGCATTACAGTTGCTATCGGGAAGTAGAGAGTAACTTTACGTGTGTCAATATTATCACCGAACCAGCTGAAGGAGCTGGACAAATAATAGGATATTTATGCCCAACTGCTTAGGGCCTCTGCGGGTACATATATGAACGTATATGTGCGTGTCTATAGGCGCGCACACACTCATGCATCCGTGCTGAGGGCTCTGCGCTGGGAATGCCAATAAACCTCAGCTGAAGCAAAGGGGAGGCGCCGCTTTGCAGAGGCTGGGAGGTTTTCGCTGGTTTTTTTCTGCTGTGCTGGCTGCAGGGGGAAGGCAGCCGCAGCGCAGAGGTGGAGGCAGCTGCCGGGCCGGGAGGGCATTTGCTTATCAGGGACCAGACGCTGCGCGGGGGGCGAATGGCATGGGGACATGGAGGTGACCCTTCCCAGCCCCCTTTCCCTGGGGCAAGTGGCTGGAGTGGCTTGTGTGCCCCCCCTACCCCCCGTGACTCCCCATCACACCCTCCCGCGCGTGGGGCTGGCTGGTGGCAGGGGATGGGGTAGCATGTCCTGGGGATGCCTCTGAGGATGCCCAAAGGGAGACGCTGGGATGAAAGGAGAAGGCCGAATCCTGCTCCAAACCCAGCCAGGAGTGAGCGAAAGGCTGTGATGGGGGTGGGAGGTGAAGGACCCCCAGCCCGAGAGGACCCACATCCCGCTGGTGGGCAGAGCCTTCTCCTTCCCAGCCCTGCGGGGCTGCACCAGACCTGCGTCTCCCAAGGGACGGCCACCCCTGCATCCCTGAACCTGCCCAGGACCCGTCTGCCCCACGGGTCAGCCCGACGTCGGGCGTGCGGACGTGAGCCATGAGCATTGGGCACCCGCCACCGCTGCTGCCACCGTGGATGCCGAGTTATGTTTTGTTGTGGGAAATATCCGGTACTGCCAGTTAATTACCGTGAGTAAGCCATGAGTAACTTGTGTCACCCAAACCAGCCATTACCATAATGATGGTATGTGCAATACAGCCAGGTAGATACAAATCGCACCCTAAAAATGCGTATAAATTACATTTAAAGCAGAACTTTTCATTGCCTTTCTGACACCGGGGCCTTCGGAGAGGTCTCAGGGCACGTTGTGCCGTTGTCGTCACGCCCGCCGGTTAGAAAGCGGTTGTTTTCCCGGTGAAACCTGGGTCCCCAGGCCCCGGTCGGCGTCGGTGCCAGCGGATGCACCGGCGTTTGGGAGCGCTGGGGCCGTGGCGGGGGGCGAGGGCACGGTTTGTCCCCTCTGGGTGTCACCAGCACCACGGTCACCTGCTGGGTGGTGCTGGCGGCTCTGCCCCCCGTCCCGCGGATGCTGCCTCTGATGCCGGCGGGGCAGGAGCACCGCGAGGAGCCATACCGGGGGGTGGAGGGGGTGCACCCCGCTCCCCAGAGAGCACCGGGACCAGGGTGGGAAGGGGACACAGCGGGGGGACCGGGGACACACCGGGACCCCCCCAGGGCTCTGACGCGTGGGGGTCAGGGGAGCGCGGCGGGGCCGGGACTCCCCGGGAAGGAGAGCGGGGGGCGGGGGGGGGCTGGGGTGCACCGGGGCCGCACCGGCAGCTCCGCGGGGCCGGGCCGGACACACACCCACCCCCCCCCCCCCGCCCCCGCCGATCCCCGGGCCCGCCGGGGGGGGGGGGGGGGGAGCCCCGCCTCCGCCGCCCGTCGGGGGGTTTCCAGGGTTTCCGTGGCAACGGGAGCGGGGCGGAGCTCGGCGTTTCCGTTACCGAAGTGCCCAGGAGGGCGGGGCCGGGATGGGGCCGGGGCTGGCTGCCCCGCCGCTGCCGCCGCCCCACGCCCGGTGAGTGGCCCCGCGGGGCGGACCGGGGCTCCCTTTGTCTGGGGGGAGCTGGGGGGCCGCCCGGCACGGAGCTGACGGGGCGGCGGCGAGAGCACGGTCCGCCGTTAGTCTGCAGCGGGGGGCGCCGCCGGCACCGGCATCGCGATCGGGACCGGCGGGGCGGGGCGTTGCTGGGCCTCTGCGCACCGGCACCGGCACCGGCACCGGCACCGGGGGGGCGCGGGGCGGGGTTGCGCCTCCTGCGCACCGGGACCGGGACGTGGGACCGGGACGTGGGACCGGGACCGCCCCGCCTGCCCGGGGCCGCCGGTTGGGAGAACAAGGGACCCCCGCGGCGCGCGGGGCGGCACCGGGAGCTCCGCGCCCCCTTCCCCCGCCGAGGCACCCCCGGTCCCGCCGCTGCGCTGCGGTGCCCGGGGGGCTGCGGGGGGCTGCCCGGCTCCGGGGGGGCTGCGGGGGCTGCGGGGGGCTGCCCGGCCCGGGCCCGGTGCTGGCCTGGGCTGCCCGCCGTCCTGGAGTCGATAAATAGCTAACTAACCCCCAAGCAGCTCCCAGTTAGGAGGAGCCTGGAAAAGGCTTCAGGAATGAGTAAATTAATTGCAGACACGGGTTATGTCACATCCGCCGGGAGCACGGAGGGAGCCCCGGGGCTTTCGGCACCCCGGCCCCGGGAGTGAAATCGGGATTGATGCAACTTGCCGCGGGATTCGGGAGTCGGGGTGGTGTTGCCGTCGTGCTTTGCTCCAGCACGGTCCCCTGGGCTTTCGCCGCTGGAAACCGGGGCGGGCTGAGATGTCTTTCCGCGCGCTTGTCCGCAGAGGTGTCGCTGCGCTCGGGACCACCGTGCCATGATCACATCCCGCAAAACCTGGGATCTGGGACCCGTGCCCTCTGCGAGAGCCTCCTGGAAGACGAAGGACCTTCCGCCGGACGGTGAGTACAGCGCCGTGGCTCGTCCTTTTCCCTTGGGGCTCGGCCTGCCGCGCTCACGCCCTCGCTCACGCTTGGGCAAGGAGAGGCCGGGAACAGGCCAGCCCGCATTTTTCACATTTCTTTCCGGATGAAGCTCAGGATTTGAGAACCGGAGACTCGGAAGCAGGCATGAAGCGGTAGGCAGCTGGAGGGGTGAGCAGAGAGGGCTGCCTGCGCCTTCCTCCTGGCCCTTCTGAGCGGGAAGCTTAAGGAGAAAGGTTAAAATTTAACATGTAAGAGGGAAAAGGGAGTGATACGCATGGCAGGGAAGACTCAGGGCCCTTGCTTCTCCCCAGCCTCGGCTCCTTGGACGGGCTCCTTATCTCTCCCTGGTGCACAGACCCCATAGGTGAGTTTGGTCGGGGGCTTTTCTCCGCGGCGGCTGAGCTGTTTGGCGGGCGGGCGGCTGCTTGCCTCAACCTGCAGCCGCTTGTAGGGAAGCAGCCCTTCCCACCTCCCTTGCTGGTGGTGCTGGATGGGTTTCAGCAAAGCCTCCCCCTGTTTGGACTTTTTTTGCTGTTGGTTTCAGTGTTCGCCATCCCTATGTGCTGGCAGCCGCTTATCTGGGCACTGCTTCTTCCCCAGCATTCGGGTCGGCCGGTTGGCATCAAAGCCTCCGAAAATGGGGTTTTTCAGCACTTCCTCTGCCTGGCGGCTGCTGCTGCCCGCACCGGGATGGGGAACTCATCGCCTTTTATCCGGGCATTCGCCAGTGCTTTGGAAACGCTCGATTTTCACGGCACGCACGAAATGTTGTGGCTAATTACAGGCTGGGAAGAAGTCCAGAGCGATGGACTGACTTCATCGGGGCACATCTCCCTCCAAATGCTGCTTCCACCTCTGGCTCAAGCGCCTCCAGATGATTTTAGGGACAAAACCTGCATTAGCGGGGTTTTATTTGTGGGTTCTTGATTTTTTTCCCTGCCTGACGGAGAAGCCATTTGGCTGACCGCGGTGGTGGCACAGCTTGTGGCAGTGGGATGAGAAGGGGTCACAGCGTCCCCAAGCAGGTCCCGCTGGGACGTATTCCTTGCCAGCCGCTTTTCCGCTAGCAGAGGAGGACACAGCCATGGGAAACAGCTCCTTGAGATGCTGTTTTCCTTCTGTGCGGCTCAGAAGGGAAGGGAACTGCTGCCCCGTTGGCTTTCGGTTTTGGCTCCATGACAAATAAAGGAAATATTTTGGGGGCAGTGGAGGGAGGTGACGCCGGCAGGGTCCGTCTGTCCGGTTTCAGTGATGCAAGGTGGCTTTGGCAGCTTTTCCAAGGTAGGATTGTGGGAAGCGGAGCGGCTTGGCGAGGGGCAGGGTGTCCCCGGTGGGTGGATAGAGCTGATCCTGCAGAGGACAGACGGATGCTACACCCCAAATTCTCATTACTAGTTGTTGGCAGCCAGTCTCCGCCCCCCGAAGGGCTACTTTTCCTAATTAACATAATTAACATTTATAATAAAACTCACGCACCGTCTCCGGCGCACCGGTGTGGTGGCGGCAGCAGGGAGGAGGAGGTGGGTTTGCTAGGCGAGGCCGAAGGCTGTGCCCATCCCGGGGTCTCAGGTTGATCCGGTGATGCCTTGTGCTCTGTCTCAGGCCGCGGGCAGGACACGCTCGTCACCGGGAGTGGAGCGGACGCCTCCCCCCAGGTTCCTCTGCTGCCTGTACTGGTTCACCATAAAATCCTCAGCGTGAGCTGGCCAGACGCTGCAAACCCACGTGGGCTCTGCCTGGCTGTCCAGGTGAGGAGCGGCTTTGGGGTGGTGGGAAGGATGCCCCGTACCCTGCTGGTCCCCCCTCCCTGCACCCAGCTTCCTCCTCGACCCCAGCGCCGCGTGCCTGGCGCAGAGCTGCTGCCCGGGCGCGGAGGGAAGAGCAGCCCCAGAAAGTCAGAAGGCATCGAAAGATACCGGGGGACATCCCAGAATAACATTTTCTGGGTCACTGCTGGGTCACGTAGGCAGGAGAGCTCGAGGCAGAAGGGTGATAAGAAAATGCAGCGCCGTGAGATGGTGTTTGCCAGTGGGATGGAGGAGGAGGAGGAGGAGGAAGGCTACCGCGGCTGGGGACGGTGTCAGCACCCTGTGTACTGGTGTTGCTGCCACCAGTTCATTCTGGGCTTCGGGCAAATAATTTAAATTCTCCTTCTTTGGAAAGAAGGAAAACACCTTCTTATCTCACACCAGCCTTGATGAATTCCCTCCAGCAAAACCCTCCCGGAGTCTGAAATGTAGAGGCACTGCAGACACGCGGCTTCTCCAGGAGGATGCCGCCGCCGCCTCCTTCCAAATTACTCTCAGAAATATTTGGCGTGTACCGAGCATTCGCCCCTCTCCTGGGGTGAGACGGATTTCCCCGGCATTGCTGGCCCACGGGGCGACGCCACGGGCTCTGAGATAAGAAATAAGTAAGAAAAGGCATTTTTGCGCAGGGCAGGGAGCCATTCTGTAAGCTCAGCTGATCGGCAGCTCGGCTTTCTGAAAGCATCCGTGTTGTAGTGCTTTTTACAAAAGATTTATTTTTTTTTCCCCTGCAAGCCAGCGATAGAGAAATTTGGGACCTTTTCTATATTCCTTTCCCTCCTTTCAGATACCTTCTCTGGTTTTTTTCGGAGCTGTGCTCCATCCCACGGGGCATGGCGTTACCTGAGCCACGGCTCACCAGCGAGGAACCCCGCCTGCAAGCCAGGGTCTTTTCGGGCTTGGTTTTTTTTTTTTTAAGGCCATAGAGAGAAAAACAGTGTTCAGTATAACCACGTGACCGAGCTGAGGGAAGGAGTTGTTTGTGGGGAGAACTAAAAGCAACGGGATAAGTTCATTGCGGCGGCTTCCTGACACCACAGTCCCTCAGAGGGAGGGTTTCCCCGCGTCCCGCTCTCCTGTCCTCTGCCACCTCCTCCCTTCTCGCTGCCCCCCGGCCCGCCGGGGAAACGCCGTGTCCGCCACGATGTGCGCAGTCGCTGCCTCTCAGCTCTCCGTCCCGGTTCTTCTCATGGACACAGGCCCTGCGGGAGACGGCGGGTGAGCGGTGGGAGCAGAGCCGGCCCCAGGCCCCGGCACTGGCCACGGAGGAGCCGCCGGCGTCCCCCCGCGAGCCGGCAGCTGCCACACCGGCGGCCTCCACCATGAACCTGGAGAAAGCAGGTAGGGGGGAGGCCGGGATGCGGCGGCGGGTGCTTGGGAGGAGGGATGCGATGGGATGGGTGCCCAGTGCCTGCCGGGAGGTACCGGGGGGAGCTCTTCTCTTTCGGGGCGCACATAGCCACGTGGCTGTGCTCACCGGGGCAGGGATCGGGTCTTGGTAGAGATCAACCACCAGCCAGCTGTCGGGTGACGCCAGGCAAGCGACGAATTATTTAACTGGGTGAACGGAGCGGGTGAGCACCAGCAAACCCACCGCTAGCTCTCCTCCCTCTTAGGGAAACCGCAACGTTAGTGGAAATGCTTGCGGCGTGCGTGGTTGTGCTGAGGCGGGTGAATCCCCATGGTTTCCCCTCTTTCTCCATCAGGACTGAATTGAATTGTCCGGGGCGCTTCCCGGGAGCCGCGTGGTCCCTGGCTGTGTCCCTGAGCAGCTCCCGGCGCGGGGCGGCTGGTGGGAAGGGGCAGGGATGCGGCAGAAAGGGAGTAATGGGGCAGAGGCGTGGAAAACGGCCGCCTTTCCAAACGGGTTGCAGAGCGTTTTGGAAAACGGGAGGGTCGGCGTGCCGCGCTCAGAACCTGCGTCGCCACCAGCGCGTCCGCCCCCTGGTAGGTGTAGGGCAGGTCCAGCCAGCATCTCCTCTCCCGGGGATGCTCTCGCGGGAGGAAGGTGTTGGAGCAAGGAGGAGCGCGTTACCCGTGCGGGATCACCCCTGCGTGGCAGTTTGACTTGCAGCCGGGTGTCGTGGCTTTGAACCCGGCTCTGCCTTCGGCCCCGGCCAGGATTAGCCCAGGTGATGCGTGCGGACACGCCGTGTTTCTGCGGGAGCCCTGGTGCCTCCAGTAATCTTGTCTTATCCCTGCACGCTCCCCAAGGGGTGAGAGCTCTCGTCCTGTTAACTGCGGGAGTTTTGGGGTGGGATTTGCGTGTGTTGGGTTTAAAGGGAACATCCCAGTCCCCTGCCTGAGCTGGGCCGAGCTTTCGGCACAGAAAGAAAGAAAAGCCGGTGCCTGCCGGCGCTGTTTCAGGGCATCCAGCCCAAGGCAGGAAGACAAAATCCATCGATGGCTCGCGCAGATGTTGCCGGCTGAGTCCCACGGCACGCCGTCCACAGCAGAGCCGTGGCTTGGTCCCAGCATTTCATTCTTTGCCCGCTCCGCTGGCTCTTTAACTCCTTTTAAAGGTAGAAAGTCCGATTCGCAGGCAAAAAAAGTCTTGTTCCTTCTATTCAGGACGTTTCCCATAGAGCAGGCAGCATCTGCCCGCAGGCAGCGAAACAATTCCCAGCATCACCTCCTGCCTTTCAAACCTCAGGTTTCTGGTGGCAGCGGATGAAATGCGCAGCGGGCAGGGAAGGGCGCCGGGCAGCCGGGATCCTGCCGCCGGTTCGCCCGCCGCGGTGCCTCATCCCCACGTCGGGAATGAGTCAGGCCAGCTCATTCCTTCTTGGGAACTACCAGCTCATTTAGGGATTCCTTTGGCAGGCTCTGATGTACGGCCAGGTTGGCTTCCGTCAGCACCGGTGGCTCTACTAACACGTAGAAAACGACGTTTAAGATAATACTAGGAAGGTTAGAACACCGAACGCGCAAGGATTAGGCAATACGGCCAGTCAGGGTACCCATATAATTTTAATTTGGCTGCCATTATATTTGTGTGTAACGATGCAGTCTTTAATAACACCACCACATACTGGTTTTCCACCGGCACCTGCTCATTCAGAAAAAAGGATGCCGGGATGAATCAGAGTGCCCTGGTGAAGGCGGTTGTTACCCGAGTGAGGCCACGGCATCTCGGCATGTGCTGGGGCTGGGTCGCGGCGCGGCGGCGTGGGCAGGCACGCTGTGTGACGGCCCGGGATGCTCCGCTGGCGTCGGCAGATCCCTTCGGCTCCCGCCCCTGCACAGGGGCTCGCCCGGCCGGATCCCCGCCGTTAGCCCAGCCGGCTGTGCTTGGCACCGTGGCGCCCGGGATGCACCTCCCGGCACGTCACTGCTCTCCGTGGGACTTGTGCGAGTCCCGCTTCCCGCCAGGCCATCTCCACCGCAGCCCCTGGGGAATCTTCCCATAGCTGGCACCTTCCGGAGCTGGAATCTTCCCGTTCCCCAGCGAGGGGGCTGGATCCTGACCGGCTCTGTCTTTGCTCCCGCTGCAGGAGGGAGGCTCTGCGGTGGGAAACGCGCCAGCCTGCCGGCAGCCCGGCCCTTCCCGGTGATCCAGAAGGTGATGGCCTCCATGGCGCATCTGCAGGAGGAGAAGCTGCGGCTGCAGGAGGAGCTGCTGGGGCTGCAGGAGAAGCTCGCTGCCCGGGAGAACGACGAGCTCTCCCGCTCTCTCCAGCTGCAAGGCCAGGTACAGCAGGGACAGGGGGGCACGGGGCGGGGGGGGGTCCAGCGGAGTCTCGAGCTTCAGGCCGTGGCTCGACCCGAGTGCCGCAGCTCGCGGTTAGCAAGGGGCGCGCTTGGAAGGAGAGCGGGACCTCCGTCACGGAGCATCTTCTCTGCTCGGGTGATCTGGGAGCTCCTGGGCACCAGGGCTGCTCACAGCCCCTCCCCGACTGACGTTACGGTGACACCACGACAATGCTGGGGAGAGCACGCAGCTCCCTGGCCATGACACGTCCGGGAGGGCTGCAGGGTCAGAGCCCCGTGGTGATCGTCCATCCTGCCAGCACAGGGCTGCCGCAGCAGGATAAGCTCGTTAGACCGACCCGGCAGATTAATTTCAGTGACTTTCAAGAGTCGGGAGGTGGCAAGTGAACGTGAAGGCACAGAGCCGTGCACCGAAGGGGAGAGCGTTTTGGCCGCTGCAGCCAGACCCCCCCCCCCAAACCCATCTCCTGCACCGGTGCAGCCGCGTCCTCGGCGCGAGGGCCTGGGTCGTCCCGGGGAGATCGAAATTCCGGCTGCTCGTAAAGGGATTTGCATGTGGCTGTTGTGGAAGCTGTTACAGTCAGGTTCTGCTTGTTCCGCGGGTGTCAGAAAGGTGGAGGTAATTGTCCTGCATTCGGTCGGCATAGTCCGCATGACACAAGCGTGAGCGCAGGCAGGATCTGGCCCCGCGCTGGCCGGTTCGGCAGTGAGCACGGCTGTTGCCGGCCGGAGCGGAGCGCTGAGCCCAGCTTCCAAAGCTCGGGGATGGCCGGGCCACGGCTTGAGCCGGATCCGGCTGCCAAGGAATCCCTGTCACCTCCGGAGAGCAGGATGCGGCCGGAGATGCCTGAGCAGGTAGGGGATGGAGGCGCATCGGCATTTTCGGGCGCCGCTGGCACGGGGAGCGGTGGGCAAGCTCCGGCGTGCGCGTTGGCCGGCCGGGGTGGCGGCTTCCCTGTAGCAAGCCGTGACTCTGTCCTCTCGGTCCCTCCCCTCTTTTAAAAATACTTTAAAAAAAAAATCTCTTCGTAATCTGCCTTACTGAATACGGAAACGGGACTTTGCCCACGCAAGCAGGAATCTGGTGCGCCCGGTGCGCGCTCAGCCCCCCGGCCGGAGCGGAGCGGCCCTGCTGTTTTGGGGGGGGGGGGTCCCGACCCCCGCAGGGAGCAGCTGCCTTCCCCGGCTCCTGGCCGTATGCGCACGGAGCTGCCCGCAGAACCCCCGGCCGTGCCGTGCCGGGCCGTGCCGCACAGGAGGTGCTCGCCCGCCGCGCTGCCGTCTCTGCAAGGGCGTGGCTTAATAACTTACCATAATTAATGACAACACCGTGTCAGCACATCTGCATTTGTTATTAATCAGCAGTTCCTAAATTATGGTCCGCGGAGGCCCGGTTGCTTAGCAAAAGCTGGTTATTGGGATGAGGCAATGCCCCGCTGCGTCCGGGCAAGGGGGTTGGCGGCTTCCCGGCGTGGGGAAACCGGGAGCTGGGCTGGGATCTGGGGGACGGCGGTGAAGCACGTGGCCAGGTCCAGCTCTCTCCAGGGTGAGTTTTGGGGAGGCGGCGATGCTCGCCCAGCTGCCAGTGGTTTTTGGGCATGGGGCCGAGGGACGGAGCGGGCAGGCAAACCCTGTAAAAAAAACCAAACCCGCGAGACTGCCGGCTTTGCTGAGCACTCGCCGCCACCGTTAATTTGAATAAGTGCGTATGGGGTTGGGAGGCTCACTGGTCCCTGCGCAAAATTAGGAGGATTTATGAAATCCACCTGGGTTTGCAGGGAGGGCAGCCTGGTCGCCATGGGATGGGGTGGTTGGGGAGAATCCTCCCGTCGGACTCGGACACGTGGACTTGTCGAAGAGTTCGCGCTCCCTCTTTCTCCCAACGTAACTTTCCTAGAAAGAAAAATAGAGCAGGCAAAGTGAATCTGTGTCAGAAGGGCAGGACGAGGTGCTTCTGGCTCTTTAAACACAATTATGGATAGGTTTGTTTTTCTCCTCCAAAGATGATGCTTTTTTTTTTTTTTTTTTTTTAAATAATGGTTTCTGCTAATGCTCAACATGGACAAATTATACCCATGGTCGAACAAGGTCAAAGCAAGCCTTTCATTAACGCTCGTTTTAATCAGCTCATGTGAATCAGGCACTCCGAGCGAGGTGGAAAATTAAGGCATAATGAAGGTGCGAGCCAGACTGGACGTCGGTGGCCAGGGTGGCACTGCAGGGTCTCCTCCGAAAGCTGCTGAGATGCCTCCTGGTTAACCTTCCCGGTGTTGACAGGTTGAAACTCTGAAGGCTAAGCTCCTGGAGCAGGCGCAGGAGATCAGCCGGCTGCGCACGGAGCTGGTGAGCTGCCGCAGGGCTTGGGCTGAGCCGCGCTCGTCCCGAGGGGCGCTGGAGCGGGGGATCCCCCAGGAGGAAGGGGCACGCGGGGAGGGCGTAGGAGCACGAGTGGGGGGACTGAAACCTGCCCAGGGCTGCAGTTTGGACCCTGTGAGAGAGACATGGAGGGACGGGAGTTTATGGGATTTTCTGTCCCATGCAATGCCAGGACTGGGAAGAGAAAGCCCCTCTGGGGGCGGGGGGCTCCCTGATACGGCGGGCTGGGGGCTCCCCGGGGTGCAGCAGGCTTCCATCCCCTCCCCTCCCCTCGGCAGGGCAGCACGGATGCGGAGAAGCACCGGGACCTGCTGGCGGCCGAGAACGAGCGCTTGCGGCAGGAGATGAAGGCGTGCGAGGGGGAGCTGCGGGAGCTGCGGCGGCGGCAGCAGCAGGCACCGTGCCGGGACTGCGCCCACCTCCAGGTGAGTCGGCAGCAGTGGTGGCGGGTGGCGGCGGGGTGACGGCACCCACGGGTGACCCGGCCTCGGCCGTGCCGTTTCGGGGCCAGGAGAACGCCGGGCTGCAGGAGCGGCTGTCCCAGCTGCAGCGGGAGGCGGAGGAGACACGGGCCAAGCTGGCGGAGCTGGACCTGGAGGTGCAGCAGAAGACGAACCGCTTGGCCGAGGTGGAGCTGCGGCTCAAGGACTCCCTGGCCGAGAGAGCCGAGGAGGAGGAGCGGCTCAGCCGGCGGCTGCGGGACAGCCAGGAGACCATCGCCAGCCTCAAGTCGCAGCCCCAGCAGGTCAAGGTGAGCGCCATGGGGCTCTCCCGGCTGGGAGCCGAGCGGTGCCCTGCGGGTGCCCTGCAAGTGCCACCCGTGCCTCCGCCCTCAGCGCGTCAACACAGCACCGTGATTTTGTAAATTAAACCCCCGCCCCGGGCCAACACGGGCTCCGTCCTGGGCCCCTCGGGTGCTGCCTCTCCAGTACACCCCAGCTCTGGGTGCTTTGCCCCCCAGTACATCATCAAGACGGTGGAAGTGGAGTCAGCCAAGGCGAAACAAGCCCTGTGCGAGAGCCAGTCCCGAAACCAGTACCTGCAGGAGCAGGTGGGGATGCAGAGGCAGGTGCTGAAGGAGATGGAGCAGCAGCTGCAGAACTCCCAAAAGACAGCGGCTCAGCTCCGAGCTCAGGTCCGAGTCAGAAATCACCCCGCCCGGCTCCACCGCGGTTCCCGCCTGCGCATGGCGGTCACCAGGGGACGCGGTGCGGCAGCAGGCGGTCGCCGGCTCGGCGTTACCCCCGCCCCGTCCTTGCTCCTCTCCCAGATCATGATGTACGAGGCCGAGCTGGAGCGAGCCCATGGGCAGATGCTCGAGGAGATGCAGGCGATGGAGGAGGAGAAGAACCGCGCCATCGAAGAGGCGTTTTCCCGCGCCCAAGTGGAGATGAAGGCAGTGCACGAAAACCTGGCGGGTGAGCAGGGGGCGGGGGGCTCGCGGGGTTGCCCGGCCGGTGTTGGGGGGGGGTCGTACCACCAGCCCCTCACTCCGCCTCGTGTCTGCAGGCGTCCGGACCAACCTGCTGACGCTGCAGCCGGCGCTGCGCACCCTCACCCACGACTACAACAGCCTGAAGCGTCAGGTCCGCGACTTCCCCCTGCTCCTCCAGGAGACCCTACGGAGCGCCAGGGCCGAGGTGAGCCCACCCGGGACCACCGCCCCGGCTCCCTGCCCACGCGGGGTGGGGATGCTGGCGGGGGGGGGGGGGGGGGCGTCGCTGAGCCGCTGCTCTCCGTCCCCTGCAGATCGGCCAGGCCATCGAGGAGGTCCACAGCACCAACCGGGAGCTGCTGCGCAAATACCGGCGGGAGCTGCAGCTCCGCAAGAAGTGTCACAACGAGCTGGTGCGGCTGAAAGGTGCGCGGGGGAGGGAGCGGGACCCGTCGTGGGAGAGCGTGTCCTTAGGGGGGCAGGAGGGACGGGGGAGCGTCACCCCGCTGCACCCCATCACCGTGGCGTGGGTGCTCCGTGCCCGCGGGAGATGGGACGTGGTGGTCGGCAGCGGGGTGCGGCGCTCAGCCTGTCCCGTGTTTGACAGCGCCCGGGGGGTGGTGGCGGGATGCGCCGGGGCTGACACTGTCTCTGCATCCCCCTCCAAGGAAACATCCGTGTTTTCGGGCGAGTCCGCCCCATCACGAAGGAGGACGGTGAGGGTCCGGAGGCGGCCAACGCAGTGACCTTCGACACCGACGATGACGCTGTCCTGCACCTCCTGCACAAGGGGAAGCAGGTGTCCTTCGAGCTGGATAAGGTCTTCCCCCCACAAGCGTCCCAGGAGGAGGTGGGTGCTGCCGTCCCACGGGGATGGAGGCGCTGCTGGCGCGAGGGGAGATGCGGCCATCTTCTCCTGATGCTCCCTGGTTCCCCCCAGGTGTTTCAGGAGGTTCAAGCCCTGGTCACCTCCTGCATCGATGGCTACAACGTCTGCATCTTCGCCTACGGGCAGACGGGGGCAGGAAAAACCTACACGATGGAGGTGAATTTGCCCGGCTTTGCTTCCCTCTTCTTCCTCAGCTTCTTGTTCCATGGTGCCCAGTCTTGGCATCCTCCCATGGTGGCCAGCTCGGACCTGGGGTGCACCAGCGATGGTCACTGCTGCTGCCAAGGGGTTTGTGCAGCCCTCTGCAACATCCCCCCAGGGCTTTGCTCCTGCTCAGAAAAAAAAAAAAATGCAGAATAAAATGCAAGAGGGTGTTCCCCCCCCATTTCTCACCCCAATCCATCAGGGAACGGCAGCAAACCCAGGGATCAACCAGCGGGCCCTGCAGCTCCTCTTCTCCGAGGTGCGGGGCAAGGCGGCCGACTGGGACTACGCCATCAGCGTCAGCGCCGCCGAGATTTACAACGAGGCGCTCAGGTACGGGCCGGGGGGGGAAGCTTTCTGGTGGGGCGAGCAGAGCTGCTGGGGAGCCGGCGTTGGTGGCTGTCGCTGCCCTCCGCTCCCCTCCCCGTCTCACCAGCCCTGCCATGGCTGCGCACCCCCTTCCCAGAGCCTCGGGCGCTGGATTTGGCCGGGCAAGGATTTATTTTTAAATTATTTTTTTTTGGCGCATGCCGGCCTTTCAAAGCACTCTCTCCCGAGCTGCGTTACTTAGACGGGCTCCCAGCCCCGCCATCGTGCCTGCTCCCCCAGCCCTGATGCAGCGGCCGGGGCGTCCCCCTCTCCTCCCTCCCCTCCCCAGACGTTATATTTAGAAATTACTAACTGGGAGCTGGGAGCATGAGAAATATTTTCCTCTCCTGCCCAGCTGCAGGCAGGACAAGTCAGGAGGAGGCTGGGAGCGCATCCATGGGGGTAATGGGGACCGGGAATAGCAATAAGGGGCAGGGACGGGAGCGTGGTCCGGGTTGGGCGGCAGCAGGCACGCGGGGAGCCGGAAAGCCAGGGTCTGCGCGTGGGGTGTGCAGCATCCCTGGGAGGAGATGGCTGCTCTGGCAGCCTTGGCACACAGGGGCGGGGATGCCGTGCCGTGCCGGCGGGCAGCCGGTGCCCGTCACCGCCGGGTGGGGATGGTGACGGGTCCCCCTTTGCCCAGGGACTTGCTGGGGAAGGAGCCGCAGGAGAAGCTGGAGATCAAGCTGTGCCCCGATGGCAGCGGGCAGCTCTACGTGCCCGGGCTGACCGAGTTCAGGGTGCAGAGCGTGGAGGACATCAACAAGGTGCGGGGAGATGGGGGGCGGCGGGAGCAGGAGGGTGGCGCTGGGGGTGTGAGGAATTGGGGGCGGGGGGGGGGGGGGGGTGTCTGCTGCGTGACCCCTGGAGTCAGAGGATTTCTGAAGCACCCGGGAGCAACAGGGACCAAAATAGGTCCCCGGGTGCGATGTGACGGTCGCTGTCCCACAGAATGAGCCGCAGGGGGTTAAAAATAAAAGCGTGGGGCCCGGGTGGCTCCGGGGGATTAGTGGGATGCCGGCTGTCACCGCGGTGCCGGGCCTGTCACCCTCTGCCTTTGGTGTATCACCCAGGCTGAGACCTGACCGCAGTCATCACCCTGATGAACCAGGCAGCTCATGGGGGGCTGCCACTCAGGTTATATCCCGGGGTGTCACGGGGGGCGTGGTGGGTTTGGGGCACGCTCGCCTCACCCCCCCACCTCCCCGGGCTCCCCCCAGGTCTTCGAGTTCGGCCACGTCAACCGGGCAACAGAGTGCACCAACCTGAATGAGCACAGCTCCCGCTCCCATGCCCTCCTCATCGTCACTGTCCGCGGCCTCGACCGCAGCACGGGGCTCCGCACCACAGGTGGGCGCCACGCGGCAAGCCCCTCTCCGGGGCGTCTGGGCCGCGGCATCCCCAGGGTGCACGGGGCCGGGCACTGACACCGGCCGGGGGCGGGGGGGTTTGGCTGTGTGTCCCCAGGGAAGCTGAACCTGGTGGACCTGGCGGGATCGGAGCGGGTCGGGCGGTCAGGCGCGGAGGGCAGCCGGCTCCGTGAGGCGCAGCACATCAACAAGTCCCTCTCGGCACTGGGTGACGTCATTTACGCCCTGCGCTCCCGACAGGGCCACGTGCCCTTCCGCAACTCCAAGCTGACCTACCTGCTGCAGGACTCGCTCAGCGGCGACAGCAAGACCCTCATGATGGTGCAGGTGGGGGCCGGGTACGCGAAACCCGTCGGCACGGTCGGTGCGGTTTTGGGGATGGGTTTGGTCCCTGCTCGCCCCGGTGCTGGGGCAGGCGGGAGGGGTGCTGGAGGCAGGAGCTGGGCTGGGACCGGGGCACTGGGCTTGCACATGGGGACATCGCCTGGTCTGCAACCGCGGTGCCAGGGACAGCTCTGTCCCCATCTCTGCGCCCCAGATGAGGATGAGGGATGGGGAATGAATTAGGGGGTCCGCGATCCTGCCCTCCCTGCCTGCAGCACGTGGATGCCATCCCTATGGGCATGGTTTCCTTGCGTGGTGGCATGTCCCCGTCCCCTCTCTTGCTGGGAGGTTGTTAATGCTCTGGCAGCTGCTCCATCCCTGCCCTGTGACACCCCCCCCTCCCGGCTGCCTGTGCCCCCCCCGAGCCCCCTCGAGGGTGCCCGAGCCCCCGCCACCTGCTGCGGCTTTGCCCGGCTGGCTGGGATGCTGGCCCGGCTGCGGATGGCCGGGGCTATCCCAGGAGCGGCGGGTTAATAATAGCATCTCGCCGGCCTGGCACCGGCGTGTTTGCCGGGGCAGGGGAGCCTGGGGGTGTGCAGGCAGCCGGCAGGGTGACTTTCTGCCTGCTCCTGCCTGACCGCAGGTCTCCCCCGCCGAGAAAAACACCAGCGAGACGCTGTGCTCCCTGAAGTTTGCCGAGAGGGTTCGCTCCGTGGAGCTGGGTCCCGTCTCCCGCAAGGCTGAGCTGGGGTCCTGGCCCAGCCAGGAGCAGCTGGAGGTAACCGAGGGGCCACCAGGGCCCTTCCTCTTCCCCCTCAGCCCAGGGGGTTCCCCCTGTTTTGCCCCACGTGTGGTCCCCAGGGCTCTTTGCTGGTGGGTGTCGTCCCCGCCCCCCCCCGCCCCCCCCCCCCGAGCCGCCTCTGTTGGGGAGCGTCACCCCGTGGGACGCAGGCTGTCCCCAAGCAGCAGCACCCAGCCAATGCTGACACCTTGGCTGCTCCAAGCCCTGTTCTGCAGCAGCCCCATGGTACCCCCAGAGCATATTTGGGCATCACTACCCAGGCAGGCATGGTCTGCCTGCCAGCGCATCCCCGGTCCTTCCCTCTGGGGACTGGCACGGGCTGACCCCGGGCCGTGCCCCGTCTGCTCCCAGGGTGACTCTCCAGGGACCACAGCAACCCCCGGCCGGGGCCATGCGTCCGCCAGCCCAGGGCAGCTCTCCGGCCGCGCCGCCTCCATCCGCAGGAAGCTCCAGACCTCAGGTGGGTGGTGGGGCATCGTGGCCCCGCTCCTCACCCCGGGTGCCCAGCCAGGGTCTCTCCGTCAGAGGCGGCTCCTGCCGCCAGCCTCGTCCCTGGCGCTCTGTGGGAGAGCTAGCTGATTTGTAATCAGCTCATTAACTAATGGCTAATTGGCCATCAGGAGCCTGGTTAGCACTTCCCCAAGAGCGCCCTGGTGCGAAGCTGCTGCTGGCGGCTCAGGACGCGCAGGGGGAGCGATGCTGCCGGGCAGGGGCAGTGCCCCCGGGCTGAACCTCTCTCCCTTTCGATTTCAGCCTGAATTAGGGGCAGCCATGGCTGCCAGGTGAGTGCCCGCGGCCGGGGGCCGGTGGAGGGCTCTGCTTCCGCCCCGCTTCCCGGGCAGGGGTGCCGGGCTCTGCCGCTCATGGGGATGCTCGTGGGGATGCTCGTAGTACCAGCTCCATGCTGAACTGCCACCGGACGGGGCTGGGGCAGCGACGGCCGTCCCTCTGCCTGCTGTGACCCACGTGTGTCTCCCCCCCCAGGGAAGCTGAGGCCGGTCCCAGTGTGACGAGTGCCAGCGCCGGCACCAAACCCGCTGCAGGACCCGGCCCCTCGCAGTGCTACAGAGAGTGGGGTGCTGGAAGACACGAAGACTTCAGTGCCGTTCCCTCGCCCACCAGAATCCACAACCAGGGGGTGACGACACCTCTGACCACGAGCAGCACCGAGCTGGGGTCTCCCATCAGCCCGACCCCCATCTGGGGGTGGGGGAGAGCGGTGCTGGGCAGAGATCTGCCCCCTCGGACATTCAGCTCTGTGACTTTTTACTTTTGCTGGACAGATATTTTTAGCCAGAGCGGGGAGCTGCTGGGTGCTCCCTCCATCTCTCCAGCTTTGTTTTTACAACAGTAGAGGTATCTGGCTTGGGGGGGGGGGGGGGGGGGGCTTGGAGCCATGTGAGCCCCCAGCCACATCCTACTACCCCCCCCAGGGCCAGCCTGGCCACAGCTCCCCCAAGACTGCACCCAGGTACCTGCTCAATGTCTTTCAGAGCAGCCCTTCCTCCATCATAAGCCAGGAAAAAAAAAAAAAAAAAAAAAAAAAATCCCAGCAGCTCCTTTCCCCATAGGTTTCTCAAGCCCTGTTGTTGCATGAAGGCGCCGCGGTGCTGTGCATGAGCCGAGCTGCCATTCATCGTGGTGCTGGTGCTGCCAGGGCCCCGCACCGACCACCCCGGCACGGAGGGAGAGCAGCGGCGGGGCTGCCCGTGTTACACGGCACCAGGGTGGATTTAGCAGTCTCGAATGAAGCTACTGTAAAGTTACTTACCAGTTGTCTTGTCAAGAGAGATCCCAGTGGGGTCAAGATGAAAGTGTTTGAAATATTTATACCGTTTACATGGTCTCGGAATGGAAAACAAGTGGGAAACAAACAAACAAAATCCAACCCTCCAGCCCAAAAGCCCGTTGGCTTAAGCGTGGGGATAGCGGCTGGGAGGAGATGGCACTGCCCCCTGCCCCGCTGCGCACTCACCCGTGGGGACGCCTCCTCCTGCTGCAGGTAACCAGCTGGGTGCACTGACAGCTCCTTCCCACCGCAGCCCTCTCCTCATTCTTCCACAGCGTATTCTATTTAAAAAATTTAAAAAAACAAAACAAAAAAAAAATTTAGCCTTTTGTAAGATTAGATGTTTCTATGTATTTTAATAATTTAAAAAAAATTTCCTGTTTTGTAACAAAACTTATTTTAAATAAACTGTTAAAGCCCCTCCTCCTGCGCTGCTGTCATTTCCCTGCAGCGGGTTTGAGCCCCGCTCAGGGTGCGTGCTCCCGCTCTCCCTCCCTCCCGCACAGCATCTCCCCCCCGGCTGGAAGACCCAACTCAACCCCCTCCACTTGCAGCTGCCTCTGGGCCAGCCCCCCCCCCCCCCCCCCGAGTGCCGCTGTTGGGCTCCCTTACGGAGCGGGAGATGGAGTTGTTAAACCCCAAGCAAGGCCCCACGCTGCAGCACCTGGCTCCATCTCGTGCTGCTCCGGGCGCTGCCAGGGCTCTTGGAGCCTTTTCACCCCGGTCAGGTCCCAGCACGGGGTTATTGCCCGAGAGCCCCTGCACGAGGCAGCGAGAGGCTGCAGCGCAGGCAGGACACGCACCGCGAGTGCCCCGGTGCTTGAAGCGGGCAGCAGCCACCTCCAGGGCCACAGAGCAGAGCAGGATGCTGCCCTTTGTTCCTAAAACTTGACCGTGTTTGGACAAAATATCGGCAAGGTAGGGACCGGCCTTTTACCTTTCCCACTGCCCCCGCTACACACCCGTGAAACGGTCTCCTACAGCCCCAAGCACCCGCGCCTGGCTCGAGAGCTGACAGAAAACCGCGTAAACAAAGCGGCGCACCCCGCGGGCCGCTACGTCCAGATCAGGTGGGGAGGAGACCTGCACGGGCCGCGGAGGAGGACAAGCCACCAACGATGACACTGCTCTTTGGGCCACAGAGTGAAACCTCCCCCGGGGTTTCAGCAAGCCACCTGGGGAGTGCCGTCTCTCCGACATGCTCGCCCCGTCCACTTACTCACCGCAGACTCCCAGCAGGAAGGGTTTCCCCACGGGACACGCAGGGAATGGAGCCCTGCTTTCCCTGGACGCTCCCAGCCAGGAGTTGTGCCAAGGTGAACAGTACTTCAAGAGATTCAGGCAGTTAACACAGCTTTTTAGGAAAAGTTACAAATCTTTTAATAGAATTCATTATAAATTACAGTTTCCCGGAGAACAGGCTCCAGTGTATCAAATGGGAGACAGGCTGGGAGGAGCAGGGGAAGCACCAACAGGAATCTCTTTCCCCACAGGAAAGAAGAAAGAGGGACAGAAAGGTTCTGACAGACATTTATTGGGGGGGGGGGAACCAACCAAAAAACCACCTCTAAGAGTAGTCCCGTGGATGCAGAAAGACATTAGTCCATGTCCATCTGTTCCTCCACCCTCCCAAATCCTTACCCCCAAAGGCAAACACATATGACAAGTCCTCTTTAAGTCACATATTTCAACAGATCCAGGTTCCCAGCCTCAGTTCCCAGCAACAGTCTGAAGATGTTAATCTTCTGCGGCCCAGGGTGCCGGCAGGGATTTTTGCGAAGCCAAGAGACAGCCTCCTCTCCATACAGGTCCTCGAGACTACACCAGGCACAGTGGCATGGCATCCTGGCTCCTGTTTGACAAGGACATGTCCCACATGGCAGCTGAAGCCCCTTCTGCAGGGAAGGGCCCCCCACCCCACAGCAGCCTCTGCGGGGCGGATGCCGCAGTCCTCAAGAACCGACGGCACGCACAGGGGAAGGAGGGGTGACAGCGGGTTCGGAGCCTCCTGACAGGGAAAGGCTGGCACACAGAGACAGAGCAGCTGAGAGCTCGATGCCGAGATGATGAACTGAGATGAAGCCACGTCCCTACAGGGGCTTTGCGGGGCACTGCGCCACCCAGGTCCCCTCCCACAGCACAGGCGCCTCTCCCCTCAGGTCCTCTATCCAGCCCGTAAGGCGCCAGGGCTGGGCAGGCAACCGGCCAGCCAGATTCCACTTCCCTATCATGCTGCGGGGGGGAAGATGGACACTGAGAGAGGTGAAATCCAGCCAGACCAAGAGCGGAGGGGGGCTTGGCCACCTGTGTTTGCACGCGAGGAGGCGGCGGCTGTCACTCCAGGACAGCCATGAGGAGATGTAGTTCCCGAAAGGCACTACCATGGCGGCCGCTGAGCCCAGACTTGTTCTTGACAATGTTGCTGATGTTTTTCAGCTGCTTGTAGCAGAGCTTGCATTTATGGAGCCTGCAAAAAAACAGACAGCAGACACAGCATGAATCCTCAGCTGCTTAAGAGATGTGCTTGCTCCTGTAGCACCAAAGAGGCGACTCAAGCAGGAGAGAAAACACAAGCCCTGCAAATGGCTGGAAGAGGCTGAAACATGAACAGGGCTCTGCAGAAACACCATGCATTCAGCCCATGTTCTGATGACACAGGAGAATGGCATCCACATTAAGGGCTCTTTCACTCCTCTTTTTCCCTTTGGCAGTAAAGTCCAGGGAGGAGGGAGGTGCTGTTTTCGGAGGGCCAATTCTCAGAGCAGACCTATCTGGTGAATGAACTGGAAATCCAGGGCCCAGCTGGCAACTCATGTGTCTTGTGAGGTAGAGGGTGAAGCCACGGGGTGGTTTTACTCCTGACCCACTCACATGTTGTTTAGGTATGACTCAATACACAGTGACAGACAAAAACGCAGTCCTTGGTCTTTTTCTGAGTGCAGGAGGGTTTGGTGCTTGCAGACAAAAGGGAAGGCATGCCCAGTCTAGTATCACAGCCTCGATGGCGAGGAGCAAAGCTCACCCAAGAGCAAGGCTGGTTCAAAAAGGGAGCCAGCGGAGGTACGTGCCTCACCTTTCCTCTCTGGTGATGTCCACTCCAACAGAAGGTGGTGCAGCAAGGATGTCTGTGATCAGTGGCAGGAATCTCTGGAGGATGAGTTTCAGGGAGGTGCAGCCCGTCTGCACATAACTGAAAGACAGAGAATCGGGTCCCACTTGAATTACATTCCTGCCCTCCCAGCACACAGCCCTCGCTCACATCCAGCCACTGCGGAGAATCTACTCAAATGACACTCCTTCACCGCTGTAACCTGGTAAGGAGAGCAACAGCCAAGTACCAACAAGGTCTTGGCTCGAGTCACGACTGACAGAGTTGGCCCTTCTGAGAGGTCCTGGCATACGCCCTGCAAAGCAGGGCCTTTCTGCTCAAGAGCAGAGATGTCCTGCCGAGGACACTTGGCAGGAGCCTCTCTCCCAGTAGGAAGGAAGGGCAGGAACTCCATCTTAAGAGAGCGGCTGCATATTTTTGCCACCTAACGATGAGGTTCAAAGCAATCTTCCAAGAGACCCCAAGGCTGTTACGGGACTTCATTCCCCTTGTCCCAAGTCGACAGTTTCACTCCCATCAGTCAGCAGAGTCCCCTTGTTCTACATCGATTTGACCCCTCCTGGCTGCCAGAGCTGCCTTCGATCCAACACACCTACGCTGAATCTCAGCATCCCGTTCTTCTTGCCCACGCACTCTTTCCATATCTTTTCCCACACACGCTTGGCAACTCCATTGCTCTTTTCCAGACGTTTTATCGACGTTATACTGTATCTGCTGTGATTTGTTCAGGATTTTCTTTAAGCTACAAAATACCCAGTGGAGCTCTCCTATCAATATCCACACCTTGTCCTCCAAGCACACCATGTTCTTCGGGTCTCACCTTTCGTATTTGCTTTGGAGTAGCTTCTCTATTTGCGGCAGGACTATAGTACATAAATCCAGCTTCCAGAGAGACCTGAAAAGAAAAGGACACATTCTGAGACTGCGGACTGCGGCTTCACAAGGCTGAGTCGACGCAAATAATGCTTTCTGGCAAAAAAAGCCCAGGCAGCAGCACTCAAGTTTACTGTGCAAGTTCCCTGACTCCCCCTTGTGATAGAAAGTGGCAGGTTCTGACATATTTTATGGACTCAGCAGAATCACTTTATGAAGCCCCAAGACTTTGATTTCCCTTGCAAGGCACCATTTGCCCACAGAAAAGGCCCCACACAACTCCAGCGGTTACTGGCACTGCAGGTTTGAAGACCCGACCACAAGCACACGCATTTCACGCTGCCATGGCCCACTGGACAGGAGGCAGGTCAAGCACAGCGGTCCCGACACCCAGCCAGACGGCTCTCAGGTATCCCAGGGGCTGCCCCCACCCAGGACTCACGCTTTTTGGTTGACAATATTCAAGAGGTCCACGACAACAGACAGATCGTTGATTGCCACTGCAGAGTCCACAGAGTTCTGAGAGAAAAGGGGAAGAAGTTGTCTATTGCAAAGCTCAAACTGGCTAGACTAATGCAATCAATATCCAGCACCACTTTTCAAAAACAAGGTAGAGGAAACGTGGAGTTGGCTAGGGAAGAGAAGGTAACTCTCACGTGAGAAAGTTTTCTCCATGTTTCTCTGTGACCATTCAAAAGTGGGACCCAGCAGCACTCTGTGGTGCAGCCCTGGGGACAAAAGCTGTGAGAACCCGCATTTTGTCTAAGAGGCGGAATTGGCCCCAGACAAGCCTCTCCTCACAAGCCTCAGGTATCTCCACATCCTTGCCTTGATGTCACCGGTGCTCCATACAGCCCGTACGGTGTCCAGATTCTTGTGGCGGCTGGTGAGTACCACACACATGGTCTCGTGGCCTTTCCTGATCTGGGACATGGCTTCCTCGTCCACGAGCTCGGTCTGGCTTTGGTTTTTCACAGCCTGGAAGTACAGACACCAATGGAGGAGCAGCAACAGAGCAGGATGGCACAGAAGGATAGGAGCCTTCTCTAGGCTAGGTGAGAGCTAATTTTGGTGTACAGAGGGACAGGAAATACTGACTTCCTTGCAGATTGTTTTATAAACATTTTGAAACAGAAATGCTCAATTTGTTCCAACTTCAGCTACTTCTCTTTTGCCTCTTCTACTGCGTCAATCACAAACAGGTTTGAAGCTTTGGAAAAACTCTCAAAATTGAAAAAAGGCGATCAAAAGTAAGCTTTCAAAACCAGTATGTTTTGATGAAGAAATGTTTTCATGCAAACCCTGGGGTTTTTATGTGAAATGTTCATCTGAAATCAACAAATTCTATTACGAAGCATAAATCTTGCATGATTTATTAGACTCTCAATTTGATTCCCACCCATACCATGCTGGAATCTCTCTTCCTCTGCTCACATTTAGAGTTTGGGATCTTGAGAATGCTCTGGTCCTTCTTCCTTTTTGGGACAGGGAATACCCCCTGCTTAGCGAGGCCAAGACGTCCCCAAGACACAAGAGGGAAAGACTCATAATTATATGTGTAATGGCAGACACCAATTTTCTATATGAATTACTGTCCAGCACGTGGAATTGTTCAGTCTTTCTCTCACCCCTTGCTCTCTGCTTTGCTAACACATTCTTTGTGAACATGGATCTATGTTGCTGTGTTCGCAGCAGCCTGCCATCAATCACAACAGGGTGCTAATTCCACCAGAACTGCAAGTGAAAGCAGCTGGGAGGCAGGAGAGTAAGCTGGACACAGGGGATGCACCAAGTGAGCAGAGGGAGAGCGGGAGGTAACAAGTTCTCATTCAGTACTGAAGACTGCAGGCTGCAGAAAGCACCTAGGACACTTGTGCACCTCAGAGAACCCCCTTTCTGACGCCACCCAACACAGACACTGGCTGGAAACATTTGTTCAGAGACACTTACTGGTAGAAAGTCAGAGGCCTTCAGGCCAATGGGCTCATTCCTGGCTGCTGGAATCACTGACGGCTCTGTTCTGGTCAAAGGAGTCGAGGAGGCAATTGGTGGCCTCTGAAACGGATCAGGCTACAGGAGAAATTGGGATAAAAGCTCTAGAAGCAACAATCTGGCCTTAGTCTGATGTCACAGAATCCCAGACTGGTTTGGGTTGGAAGGGGCCTCACAGCCCATCCAGTGCCACCCCTGCCATAGGCAGGGACACCCTCCACCAGCCCAGGTTGCCCAAAGCCCCATCCAACCTGGCCTTCAACACTGCCAGGGAGCCAGGGGCAGCCACAGCTTCTCTGGGCAACCTGTGCCAGGGCCTTAGCACCCTCACAGGGAAGGATTTCTGCCTCACATCTCATCTCCATCTCCCCTCCTGCAGCTTCAGGCCATTCCCCCTTGGCCTGTCACTCCCTGCCCTTGTCAACAGTCCCTCTCCAGCTTTCTGTAGGCCCCAAGGTCCTTTCTTCCTGACCCACCTTCCTGTCAGCACAGTCCTACTGCAGAAGCAGTCTCTAATTTGCTAGCACAGTTTAAGAGGCAATAAAGTATCTCTCAGGTACACACCAAGATATAATTAAGGTTTGCAAAGAACATGGAGATGCCCCAGCAGAAGTGCCAAGTGCTGTCATTATTATCAGCATCTGAAATTAGGGCAATGGGCCACGGCCAGCCTGAAGGCAAAGACAGAATTCTAAAGAAGCCAGTATAAGGCATCCCAGCCCACCGACTGCTCGCCACAAAATAGCCTCAGTTCAAGTACTGCAGAAACCTGGGTCTCTTCAGAGTGCCCCAATTTTGAGATGCAAGGAGAAACATTGGTGCAAGAGTGAGAAGCGAACAAAAGCCATTGCCTGTTGGAGTCTTGGCCTTCGATTCTACTGCTCAGGCAAGACACATGCAGGACAAAGACTGCAGCTGCACTTTTACTGCTCTTCAGTAAAGACATCAGCTTGATTAAAAATGATAAAGCCTCCAGCACTCACGTATCTTTCAGAATGGGAGCACGAAGAGCTATTAACAGATCACATAGTACGTACAAGTTCCTGCTGTGGCAACGGGGTCTGGACATCCGCAGCTTGGCTGGGCTTCACTGCTTCCTTTGCAGTTACGGGCTCTACCAAGATGGAAAGAAGTGGGAAAGCAGAAATTGATTGTTCCTTTCAAGACAAGTTGAGAGCAAAGGTTCTGTATAGCTTAGACTACAAGTAGTCATTTCTGCAGACATGTGGCTCTCCCTCTTTCGAGGGCCATTAACCCCATTCCCACCAAGGGGTCATTTTCATACTCACCATCCTCAGGAGGGGCTGGAAAGGGCTCATTGTTTCGAGGAGGAGTTCGACCTACAGAAAGAGAGAAAGAAAAAAAAAATAAATGAAGGAGCATCCAAGGCTACAGATTAGCGATAAGTCAACCTTGATGCTGGGAGATCTCCAACAACTCCACTGATTAGGGCAACCAGTGATAAGGCAAGCAGCGTTATCTCCTTCAGACCTTGATGCTATTGCTGAGTTTAGCCAAAGGCTTTCAGCCTTCATGGATGGGAGGGACAAAACTGACTCATGTTGCTGCTGCAGAGGTGTGAAGCACAATAAAAGGCACTGTCACAACAAATTATATTAGAAAAAATTCACCTCCTGCCAAATTAACTTAAATAAGTAAATAAAAATTATGACTATTAATTCCTTAGAAAGAGTATCTCATTTTTCTCATTTACATAAAAATGAGATACAGGCGTTGCACTATGCCTCCTAAAGAACAATCTCTGCTTTAACAAAACATTTTGCCTTTTCTTCTTTAATGGAGGCTGCTGATTTTATACAAATCAAAATTCTAAGCTAATAAAGATCCCATAACACTCTAGTCCTTCCTAATCGGGATAGGAAGGCAATACTTACAACGGAGTTCCAGATTCTAAGCCAGGCTTCAACCAGACATCACTGCACCAAGGTAAAGGTGCCACCCGGCAGCAGATCACATCACACCAAATGCTATCGGTGGTTTAGTGTCCAAGCACAGAATATTAAATAAAAGTTTTCTGGACTCCCCCAGTCACAGGCGAAGCCAAAGCCAAAGCTCACTTCTACTGAGCCAATTTAATGCCTACAGCTCTAACCCAAACACCACTCAAAAGCACAATAAACCCAGGTACTGACAGATAGCGTTCTTGGGCTGGAAGATCTCTTTGTAATCCTCCTGGTTTTGGATCTCAGCCTTTGATTCCTTCTCATCCCTGTCATCTTCACTGCTGGGACTGCGTCTCTCGCTCTCTGAGTTGTGCTTCACCCTGCTGTGGAAAAAGAAATGCTGTCAGGGAAGTCATATGGACTCTGTCAGACAGAGTGAGAGGGCCAAACTCCTTGCAAACTTCCTAAAATCTTGAAATCCAACAAGCCGGCAGATCCCCTTACCTTTGTGGCTTGCTGCAGCTAGTTGAGGGCCTGTCATAGATGCGGCGAAGGGAGGACCCTGTGGGGGTAGGCGGCACAAGAGGCTCTTCATCCCTGATCAGCCCATGAGGAATGGAACCCGACTTTGTGACTCTGCTGAGATCCACAACGAAGGAAGAGACTGTGCTTTGTGCAAAGGAAACGCCTATCTGCAGAGGCAAAAGATCAATGTAATTCACCAGGGAGCAGGGCGCACACCAGCTTTTTTGAGAACAGGCATGATGGAGTGACCCTGAGCAACTGTGCTTGAGAATGTCTCAGTTCAGTGCTTTGGCTTTTTCAATCTGAAGCTGCCAATATTTTATGAAAGGCTATAATAAAACTTTTGCCAAGCATAATTTCTAAATGCTGGTCAAACCAAGCCTCAGTTCTTTCCTCCAGAAGCCAAGAAGAGACAAAGTGGAGCACAAGGCTGCTGAAAGCAAAAGCACATGAGTTCTGCCTAAGTGCTGGGCACATTGCAAGCCCTGGCCACTTACAGTGTGACATAAGCTTAAAGGTCAGAAGGTCTGCAAGGAGGCAGGAGGATTTTATCTCATGTTTTGCAGCCGTCTCCTGCACTCTTCATGAGCAGTGGCTTACCAGCTGGTTGTTGCAGATAGATAAGTCAGCTACTTTTCCCCAGTTCACCAAGACCACATCAAAACAGCGCTCTGGCTCCCAGCCGTACACACGCAGCGAATCCTGGAAGCCACTATACAAGCAGCAGCCATCTGGGTTGAAGAGCACACACCTGGGAGGAAGGCAGGTGGAGAATTAGGCACAGCTTTCCAACCTCGCTCAGTCCCACAAGGACCCTAGGGCTGTATCCCTGACTTCACTGAACACCTCCAGACCCATTTCTAACAATAAACCTACCGATCTGGCGTTCACCTGTGCAACATCTCCAGCAGCCCAAACTTCTCCCGAGTAAAGTCTCTCTTTCAGGAAGGCCTCCCTTCACCCCCCCTTTAGTCTCTGCCCAGGACACTGCAGTAGGAATTTAATATACCTGACAGGAGTAGCCTCCTCTTCAATACAGCTCACAACTTGAAACTTCTCCAAGTCCCAGAACCGAACAGTCCTGTACATGCAACAGAACAAAAATCATCGCTCATCCCTCTAGAAATCTGCTGTAGGACCCAGTATTGAAAGAACAGGCTAATAGCTAGAATGACTTTCGCTGTTGTGCACGTATGATGAACCTACACAGAAGTCTAGCTAAGATCCATGAATCCAGCCACAGATGCTTAGAGGCTCTAGATACAGATCGGTATGTAGAGCAGGCCCAGAGCTAAGGACACCCTGCTAGCTGAGCAGGACTGCTTGCTGCTCAGATAGGATGTCAGCTGGATTAGTGAGATGCTTGAGGCTATCGCATTGTTTTCTAGTGTGGCAGAAGGTGCCATCAATTTTGGATGAGAAGGCAAGAGCTCCATGTTCTGCGCATCACAGATGTGACGTGCTGCTGGCTACACGTCAGGCTCTTGCAATGGCAGGTTTGAGCTGTGCAACATTCCTGTTTTCTACGTTCCTAAAAGGAAGAGCATCGAGAAAGGGAACTGACATATACAATTCCTTTCTTTCTCCCTCCCCTTGTGTACCTGTCAGAGCTGCCAGAAGCCAAAAGGTATTCATTGGGATGGAATTCAACAACGGTTACTGGGCCGGTATGTCCTGTAAACTCAAACATTATCTTCCCAGCAGCCAGATCCCACAGCTGGAAGAAAGAAAGAACAGAGACACTATGGAAAAGATTTAATGTAAGGGAATTCCAATACACTTTGGATTTCCCTGTACTGGCAACCTTCTAACATTTCTCCCCCACCAAGAACAGATTCAAGTTTGTCAAAGAATGCAATGATCAGGGAAGGACTACTGTCCCAATCATTTAAAGCTGCTTTTTTTTTTTCCCCCCCTTTCTCCCCTTTTTTTGGCATTTTCTTTTAAATTGTCTGTTTAGTTTTAATGCCTAATTTGTTCGCTGGAAGCTTCTGGTTTATATTTAGAGACTGGTATAAAATACAGCAGTTCCACCTGTCCCCGCAGATTAAATTTCTAAAGCAAAAACCCTTTAGCAATTCATTCTTCCTGTGCTATAGTCTTCATTGAAAAATCCAGAGTGAAATGACTGATCAGTTTATTTCACGTGAAGCTGAAAACAAAAATCAGTCCCTTCGCTCACATCCCTCCATACCACATCAGAAACAACAACTCAAGTCGCTGCCTCAGTCTATACTTTTCTGAATTCCTTCTCTTGCTCTGCTCTGTCCTGACAGCAATTTTCAGACTGATCATCATGTGCGATGTGTATGATAACATAACCCGACTGAATTAACTGACCAGAGCCAGAAATTGATACGGTGAAGCAACGTGCTGTGGACAACTCATTGTGTAACATTTACTGAGAGGAGAGAGGCCAACGTTCAGGTATCACAACTCTACCACCATCCAAACTTGACCCTTCCTGTGCACAGTGCCAATGTGTCTGTTGGGTAATCGCATATCAACACATGCGGCTCTTTTCTGGATGTCGTGGGCCATCAGACATGATCCTCAAACAGACTGGTCCCTGCTACGCCACAGGGCTCAGCCAGCTGCCTAATGAGCTAAAGGTGTTTGAGTGAGCGAGTGCCGGTAATGCCTGGTAGAAAGACGATCTCAGCACTCCTATGTGCCATGAGCACATAAGGAGAGTGTCACAATAAATTACCTTTACAGTGTGATCATCAGCAGCAGAGGCTAACCATTTCCCATCAGGACTAAAGCGGAGACATCGAACTGCTTCTGTGTGACCCTGAAATGAGAAAAACGAATAGTATTTTATTTTTTTTTTTCTTGTTCCTTTAGAGGGAATTCTGGCTTTTGTCTTTCAATCCTATACAATGTAATAAAATAAAATCAAGTAACTGTTTCACAGAGTCCACAGCTCACAGAACACCAAACACGACACTCAAGACCCATACCCATCCACACTAAATGGGTGTAATCTCTCTCATCTAGGCATTTCTGGCATCAGTCTAAGCATGGTAAATACAGATCTGGCTTAATTAATAAGAATCAATTTTAAATTATTCAGCTTTACGGGTGGTCAGATAGAAGTGCTGTGCCATTAACTTGGTTTCTAAATGACTTTAATATAGAGCAAGTTCTTTGGGTAGAAAAAGGCCCTGCGAATAGAACCATCTCAGTGCGGGGGGACTTGCACGGTACTACCAGTAATATAAAGAAACACTCGTGGATGCTCTCCATCCCCCCAACCAGACTACAGCACATTAACTCCTGTGATATCCATTTCATGTTCCCATAAGTTCAGAGGCCTGCAGAGGTTTGCCAGGCCACTTCACAAATCGTGCAGATCTTATTTTTATACCGGCAAACTAAGAAGTTAATCGTAGACAATCACTTTAAGGCTTGCCCACAAGTCCTCAACAGAAATCTTTCTCCCTTCTCCTGAAAACTAATGAAGGATTTTACCTTGTACCTGAAGACACAGCCTTTTCTTCTTACATCCCAGAGCTACGGGAAAGAAAAGCAAACACAAGATACGCTTAGAGCAGTATGCGGGGAGCCCGAGAGTCCCATCAGAACAAGAGCTCTCCCTGTCACCAAGCTGATAAACACTGCAGAATGAAAACACTGAAGGGGCTGTTGAACCCCTGTTTCCTTCAAGGGTATTTCCTAATCTAATTTCCAAAGTGAGAATCACTTCTGTAAGGTATTTCTTTACTACCAAAGCTCAGTTCCTACAGTTAAATACCAGCCTGATGAAGCAGATGCAATCCACAGCCATCAGAACATCTGTGCTGGCTGACACCAGGTCTTGGCTGGCACCTAACTCAGAGCCACATTCCACAACAGAGGAGTCACACTCATGAGCTACCACTGAAAATACATGCACAGATTTCACAAGCGCTTGCAAATACACCTGCCCACACACATGGAAATGATGAGGTACAGCAGCTAGCAACAGCTTGGCACAAAACACATTCTGGCATTCTTCAAAACAAAGATCTGCAAGAGGGGAATCTCCAGGGGAAGCTGGGCTTTACCTTAATATTTGTGTCCAAAGAGCCAGATGCCACAAAGCTTCCAAAAGGATGGAAATCAAGGCTGCAGATATTTGCTTTGTGACCGAGTAAGGTACGAAGAACTGGGAAAAAGAGAAGCAGAGCAAGGAGAAGGAAAAGGGAGCAAATATTTAGTAGTTCATTTCACCCAAACATCATGCAGAAGTTTAGCCATACTATCCTCACCATTAAGCACACGGTAATACAATGTACATTAGACATGCTACATATCATTTATTCATCTGTACACATGATTTTATGGAAATTTACCCCACAGCAATAGAGGCCCTATTTCAACGATCCTAATGAATTTCCTCTCCTTCGGTGTGCAAACTACAAATAAAACTCAAAGGTCTCCATTCTGAAAATAAGACTAAAAAGCCACACTTCGAGGCAACCGTCAGGCAGTGTAGTGTATCTTTCTACTTGTTACAAAGAGCAAAACGGGGGGGGGGGGGGAAGATACCAGTTTTAGCCAGGAAGTGAAAGGGACATTAGATTGCCTGTGTCATTCACTTCGCAGCTATCAGACGGAGCCCTTCCTGCGACTCCGCACCCCTGTCCAGGCACAAGCCTGACTTCCACCTTTTACGTTCCAACATTCGCACTGGACTCCTTCAACTGCCCCCTGCAAGGAGCGTCCCAAAGTCCAGGAAAGGACGCTTAGGAAGCATGAGACAAAGAAATGATCACAGTGTTTCAGCAAGTCATCGACCACGTGACACCCCCTGTAATTTTGGAAACCGGAAAGGACCAGTAGAACTGGTACACCGTATCTCTGAAAGCAGAGACGAATGCAGAACTCAACTTCGAGGAAGAAAAATTGCTTAGATACTAACAGGGGCAATCTCTCTCCATCATCCGTCCTCTGGGACAACCTGATGATTCCCCTGGCAGAAGTTAGCTCTTGAGCCAGACCTGGAGCGGTCATTTGCACAGACACTGGCTCATAGGTCTCCTAATAAATTCAGCCAGATTTTATAACTGGAGTGATTCTAACTGTCTGAAAGACAAAAGTGCTTTTTATTATTTATGCCACCTGCTGTCTGCCTTCTTAGCTCAGGCAGCGTAAGTCTATTTTCATTACACATTCTTTCTATGAACAAGTAGCAACCTACAATGAAATATTCAGTCGTTTTACGGTATTCCTGCTGGAATGCACTCAAGTGATTCATGATACCTTTGCAAACCTGGTCTAGGATTTGAGAAAAATGCAATAAATAAAACATAACTCAACAGTTGTCCTTTAAAGGATCAGAGCTCGATGAGTTCATAGCTTTTACAATTTATTAAAAATTAGCTCTTTGTCTATTTACATGGTCATGCAAGAACAGAAGAGGAGAAAAATTGCTTGAGCAAAAAAATAAAGTTAGAAACTAAAAATGAGAACAAGAGGTCAGCAAGCGGGGACTTGTGCAGAATTGTGCAATTCCTGGACTTGTGCAGAACCTAATATACTTAAAACCTCCAATCTGATTTTAGATTTACAGTATCCTTTTATTAAGGTTGACAATTTTAAGCTGAGACTCTGAATACAATTTCTACATGCCTAGTTACTCTATATGTGCATGGAAACTGATCTGGAATACAGATTTCAGCAGTCTCAGGTCAAAACCCTAGAAACTAGTTCCTCAGATCACGTACAGATCGTACAAATTTCTGCTTGAGCGTGCATACACAGCTCTACAGTCTCAGGAGAAAGTGCACAAAAGCCCTCCAAGAGGGCTGGAAATTAAGATGAAAGCAATGCCAGGCTCCTGTTCCTCCTAAGTTGGGAACCTTCTGGGTCAGCATAGATATTAAGCATAAGGATATTCCAAAAAGCGTGCCTTAACAGAAGTGAAAACTCATGGAAACATACTTTTGGCAGCTTCCAGGTCCCAAACTCGAATGGACCCTGACTGGGACCCTGCAACAATGAGTTCCTCATTCGTATTGATCTGTAGGCTCTCAATGGGCGTTGTATGGCCTGTCAAGCTCTGCAAAGAAAATGAGTCACAATTAGCAGCCACTGACACAGCCCTGCACACAGTGGCACTGTTCATACCCGAAGTATCTAGCCATGAGTTGGGACCCCCTGGTTGTGCCACTTGTCCTTTTTCCTCATCAGCTACTAGTATGGCAGAGCACCCGAAAGACCATCACTGCATAGAGTGATGTACTATATCACTGCGCACATATCTTCCACGTTAACCCACTTTCTGGGGCACACTGAGTAATTTTTAAGGTATGCATCAACAGACACATGGGCATTTAAACATCAGGTGCGGATGCCCAGACAAGGTTGACACACGCTTACATTATAAAAATTATGCCGTGCAAGCACAATGGCACCGTGTTTCCTCTAAATGGGTCACGTAAGTGTCATGAACCGGTTACAAAATCAAAGCAAGAGCAAAAGCAGGGCTACTTCGAAACCTTCAAATAAGCAAGGAGCCATATGTTGCTGCCAGCAATGGGTGTCACAGTGATAACGTGGTGCTATTACTGAAGTATTAACTTGAGACATAAGGTAGTCATTCCAATGCGTCCAGTTCCTTTCATCCTTGAGCATCTAGAAGCTTAAAAATTACATAAATATTTTGAAAAGGCCAGTATTTAATTAAAACACAAGAATATTTAAAACTAGCCCTAGAAAACTAATACCACTACTGCAGACTATTCGCCTGTCAATCGAGCAACACTCTATGCTTTACTCCATCCTCAAATAGGTCTTTTTAAATAGCTGAGCGAGCTCTGCGCCTCCCACACGCGTACAGAGGTTGGGAACGCCAGTTGAAAGCTGACGGTTCTGATGGGGCTTTCTTAGGATTTCACGTGCAACTGAAATCCTCTATGTGCTTTACAGCTGTGACCATCACTGCTCAGTGAGAAACAGAGCTCACACTTCAACCAAAGTCAGAATGCTACTTGAAAAGCTCCTCTTCTCCCTCTTCCCCAACACATAAACATCTAGAATCCTAACAATGTAAACGCTAAAGATGAATTTCAGAGGACAAAATGTACAGCACAACCCCACAAATCAAGATTCTTTTGATATACAAGAATGGCACAAGTCCTCAGCAGCTCCAGTCAGCCAATGCCTCTCAGAAACACCAACTTCTAACGTCTGTGGTTCCCAGGCAGCGCAGGAAAGCCAAGAGCAGCGCTCTGCTCCCACAGAAAGGGGACTTCAACCTTCCTTCTCGTGGAAGGCAATACTCTGGTTTCAAACTACTGTTATGCCACCAACAAGGGCCTGGAAAGACACAGCTTATTAACTACACTATGCAAGAAGCACAGCACTCCCAAAGGCAAGCGACTCCTTTTCAATCCATTTCAACCTCTTTATGCTTGACCTTAGTAAATGAATGGAAAAATAAAGTAGACACATTCTTCTTTTAGCCTTTTTGATCCTATTTTCCTGATTTCATCCTCACAAGGTTCACACTGGCTGGAGAAATGCCTTCCGTAACACGACATTATTGCAGTGCTAATTAAACAAGTGACAAGGGACACTTGTTAAAGATGGTTTTCCACAACACCCACTCAAAGCAAAAGCAATGCAGGACAGACATTTGTTAAATATATTTACAGCACGCTTTAGTGATCACTACGGGCGTAGCCCTATTCTTTCTAACATGCTGCACCCAGCATTACTCTTCCCCAGCATATAGGCAAGTTAGCAAGCTATTCTGACAAACTCTGCGCTGGGGATGTTTCCTGCTACGAGGGCGAACCCCAGGGTATAAAACTGGCCCCTGCAGCTTGCACTATAAAACTAGCTGGTCTCGTACAAAATTGTGCATTTAATTATCTGTAGCCTGGTAACGGAAGGCAGAATATTCATTATCTGAGCAAGCGCTGGCCCAGCTGAAGCAGCCAGCCATCCCATATTCTCTCTGGAGCAGTGGTCTCATCACTTACCAAATTCTGTCCCTATCTTTAGCTCAAATCCAGTCACCCAGCTTCGTGTTGGTAAACTCTATTCACAAGTCCTGCTCAACAATCTTTTCCCTCATTCCCCACCCTCCATACCTCAGAATTAATATACCCATCTCTACAAAGTTGAAAAGAGGCCTGTTCTTACCATGATGCAGTTGGGCTTGTTAACTGACCATATGTTGACCCGACAATCATCTCCTCCAGTTGCCAGCAGCCGGCCTGAACTTTTCCCCAGGACTAGTGAGGATACATTGCTGCTGTGGGCCGTGATCTCTTCTGCACAAAAGAAAGCAAACAGTTATTACAGACCAATATAACAATTTTCCATGCCACCCCTCCCAAAGAACTAAAAAAAATTCTTCCTCCAGAAACACTTTCCAGTTTCCACTGGAGAAGATGCAGCTGCCCACAGTTCAGATAAGAAGTCACACTATTATCTTGCTTGAAACAGTCCTTCTTGGCTCTGCCTGCTGTACTTAAAACATTTGCTGACCAAGTTTCACAAGTCCAGTGCTCATGTCGCTTACAAAAAACATCGTCTCTCACTAGCTGCAGCTTGGTAGCTTTTAAAGATTTGCTCAACTGTGGCAACATGCTCACAGAAGCTGCTTTACCTTCGGTACCCGGGTGGGTCTCAGTAAGCCAAGCTGCCTTAGAAGCTGCAATAATACACAGCAGCCAGAGTCATCTAGCGAAAGGCCCTGTAATCCCGTTCTAGAAACCAGCAGTTGACTGTCCAACCTGAGAGGAACTGGCAGATTAGCAGCAGTACAGTTTGTTACCTTACACAGAAAAAAAAAAAAAAAGCCAGACTCAGCAGCGGGGATAGGTGGAGCTCCCTTCTCCGAGTCTTGGCAGAGGCTTTGCTACGTTCCCACTATGTAACACAGGGGAAACTGAGCAGTGCACAGTGTGAAACTGTGACAAATGAAGGATGAATATATATCCAAAAGCGCACAAAAGAACAAATGCGATTGATACTAAAAGACTTAAAAAACCGGGGGCTGAGGGGAAGCTCTGACACTGAGAGGGCTTCGCAATGACAGAACTCTAAGGAAGCCTCAGCATAACGAAATAAGTTTGGGGCAAAAGAGAAGCCAAATGAGCATCTTTGCTTAGACAGGGGATTTTTAAATTTGCTCAAATTTTTGGCAGGGGCTTTTAGCAAATGTATTTACCAATTTCTTCCTCTTACAGTTCTCTTCTTTGAAAGTTCATGGGATTTGCATGCCTAATACTTACGAAACTTGTTTGTAAGAAGGCTAGGTAGCAATCAATTCAGCTTTCGTTCAGATTGTTTTGGTGGGAGGAGCAATTTGATCACTTTATGTGCAACGCTAATCCAAAAGGATGCTAGACGGCTGCAATAATAATTACAGGTACTTTGATCTCGAGCTCTCAGAGTGCTTTTTTGAAAGCAAAACTGCGCAACTTTCACTTGAGCTGGAGAAACACCTTTCAAATTACAAAGGTAACTGGACCGTAAATTACATGAGAAGGGCAAATCTGAAAATATGCTTGTGTTGAAAGACCAATCTTCCATAGGACAATGCTAAAGTAAAGTATGTACATATACACAGACTTGAAGGTAACAAACAGTACAATTAGTACAACAGTCCAACTGACTAGTTAAAATTGAGAAGGTAGATGCTGAGCATTGCTGCTAAAATGAGTGCGTCAGCAGCTCCACTTTTTCCCCTCCTCTTGATTTCATTCTTAATAATACATTGCAAGTTTAAAAGTCATTGCTGAAGCATTCAACTCTCTGTTCCTAAAAGCCAGGTTATAACCTGATGCCAGTCTCAGCCAGATAGCATCATCCTCTCCCTCGGTGAAATGCCAATTCCCTTAAACCCACTATTTATTTATTTTTTTTTAATGGAGTATTCATCACCAGATATCACCCACCAGCTCAGTAACACTAAGCTCCTAATTAGCATCGCCAAAACATTCCTAACATTCAGAACGCTTCTTGCTCTAAAGAGGATGCTAAGATGTGGCAGAGCCTAGCAAAAATTAAGATCAAGATCTTCTGCCCACTTAAAGAGAATGGAGATTGATCGACTTCCAGCTTTTCCTGTAACTGGAGTTTCAGGGATGGGATGGGAGATAACATAGCAAACTGACTTTCTGCTCAAAATGATATGAAATTACCACAGTCGATTATCTCAGCTCCCTTAATGCGTTACCAGTCAAGGATACCTTATTTCTGCTAACCAATTTCTAGGCCCCAAACCACACTGTAAAACTCACGCTTCTGAACAACCGATCACTTCCCATTGCTTCTAAGCATTCCTCAACAGCCCCAGCGAAATTACTCAGTGAAGAGGCTAGAAATAGATAGTCAGAAACTATTTACTGCACCTTCTGAGGCAAAATAATGGACGTAAAAGCACCAGATTCTTACTGCTTGCAAAGCCATTTCAAGAGAATGAGACATACAGGCGCTGCAAAGATCACCTCATCCCTCCTGCAGCAAAGAGCTCCACATGCCTTCTGTAACAAGTGAGCAGCAAGGAAGGACAAACCCGAGGGAACCCCCCGCTGCAGCCTGGGCTCTGGAGCGGGGTTTCCATCGCTCCCTTGGTCGTTCTTGTACTACATGAGAGTCACGTGGGGTTAGCTAGAAATTTAGGATAGCATATCAGAAACTAATCAGAAAAAATACAGGCCGTAACCCTTTGAAAATAGCAGTGATCAGGCCCCAGGCTATTCCACTATGCTGCTATATTTTCAAAAGGATTTTTTAGGACTTAAAAATTCCAGTCAGCACCTTGGAAAGAGGGCCGGGGCACCCACACCCAAGGCAGGGATTAGCTGGTTCCTATCACAAACCGCCTCTTCCACCCCCCCGCTTCCAGCTGGGGAAGCTCCTCCGCCCTCCCTCGGCAGAGCAGCCCGGCGACACTCACGCAGCTTCCACGCCGTCTTAGTGGTGACGGCCACGGCCATGGCTGAGCGCGGCGCCTCTCCGACGGGCAGGGCAGGGCAGGACCGCCTTCCTCCTCCCAGCGGGGCTCCGCCGCCCGACCCTGCCTGGGCCGCCTCTCCGCCGGCACGTCCTACCGCCGCCGGGCCATCCACCCGAGCTTCCCCGGCTGCCCTGGAAGCAAAACCACACCGGCCGGGGTTACGGCGACGCTCCCGACACGCTGGGCCAGGGAGCGGGAAGGCCGCGCCGAAGTGGCGGGCAGGGGGCGGGGGCCCAGCTCTGCCCGGCAGCAGCGCGGGGCGAGGCCTCACCACTGACGGCCATCACGGTAGCGACGGGCCAGCGGGGAGCCCGGCGGGCGGTGGCGGGCGGGGGGGGCGGGCGGGAAGCGCTCCTCAGGCCGCTGCAGTCTCACCGGGCGATGAGGAGCAGCGGGCGGCGCCCGGAGCTGCCAGGGGGACGCTTAAACGTTGGTGGTGGTGGCGGCGGCGAGGCCCGCCTGGCCGCCCCAGCTCTACCGGTGGCGGCGGCTCCGGTGGCACCGGACACACACACCCCCCACCCCCCCCGGCGGCACCGCCGCCTGACAACCGGCCCCTCACAACAAACCTGGGCCGCGCCCCGCCTCCGCCCGGCCGCCGCCAATCAGAGCCGCCGCCCTCCAGCCAATCCCCGACGTCGCTGAGCTCCGCCGCGCCGAGCCGGGCGGTTGCCCAGTTTCCGCACGCCGCTCGGCCAATAGGAGCTGAGGGAGGGGCGGTTGCCTTAGCGACAGCAGAGCGGCCGGCCATTCGCAACGCTGCTTCTTGGCGGAGCCTTTCAAGCGCGACCAATAAGGAGGGCGGCCGCCATTTTGCGGCGGGGCGGGGCCGGGCCGCCCTGAGGGGCGGTGTCGGCGAGCGGGGCGGGCGTTGTTGCTTCTCGCCCGGCGCGGAGGCGGCAGCGGCCCCTGAGGCTGGAGCTTCCGTGGGGGGCGGCCGAGAGGTCCTGTGCCGGTCTTCTGCCTCAGGGCCTGCCGGCGGCCGAGGCCGGTGCCTCCTCAGGAGGCGGTTCCCGTCGGCGGGTGTCACGGGCGCAGCCCTGGCGGGATCGGGGCACCCGGGGTTCTTTTTGCCGGGCAACGCCGGCACCAGCTCCTCGGACTCCTGCTACCCCCGGCGAGTCAGGCCCGCCGGCGCCTCGGGTCGTTTTCCCGCCCGGCGGAGCCGCGCTGGGCACTCTCGCAGCCTGGCCGAGGTGCAGTCACCTCTTCCACTCTTTCCTCCCTGTCCCTGAAGCCAATTACTCCATCGAAAGATGCAATCTAATCAGTTTGATGCTAGTCCTTGGTAATATGTATTGGCTGGTTTTTTTTATTTATTTTGGCAGCTGCTCTGTCCCTAGTGCCTCTAAAAGGATTTTTAAATTAATTTGTTCTGGTGTCTTTTCTGGTATTGAACTAACACTGCTGAGTTCATAACCGCAGCCTGCCTTGCTCCTTTTTTGCTTTCTGTTTAGAGACGGTAGGGTTTCCTTTCTCCCCAGTTCCCTGAGGTCCCTTAGTCCTTCAGCAGTTCATGGTCCTCGTGATTTGGAAATTGTTTTGGCTAGTTGCTGAAATTCCTGATGTTCCTTTTCAGGAGTGTGTTATCTGACTGCCTTTCTATCTCAGAGCGAGCTGTTTCTGAGCTTTCTGATTTCCTGGCCTATCCGTGCTAGGTCATCATGTTAGCAGAGCGTCGATAGAGGGATGCGGAGCTGGCAGAAAGAGCGTTGGTGTGAAATAGGCTGCTGCTGTTGTCAAATGGCTTGGAACTGAAACAAATGGCTTGCTGTCCTGAAACAGCTCAGAGTTCCAAAACTGGGAGCTGGGAGGCCCTGGCAGACCTGGGGATTTGCTGTGGTGGGTGTCAAACGCTGCAGCCGTCTCCCACGGGAGATGCTGAGTTCTCTGCTCTCTGAGCCCAAAATGGAGGGCATCCTTCAAGCAACACCTAAGTTAATGGGCTTTCTATAAGGGTAATTTGGTATATTTTAATAGCCTAGGATATTCAGATGAGGCACAATGAGCTAATGGTGGCTTTTGGTTTTAACGTTGGGTTCTCCTCTTCAAATGTAACAGAAACAACACAAGAGAAAATGACTCTGTTGCAATAAAAAAGGCAGTGGAGGGGGGTGTTTCTCTGTAAAAGCCCTATTACACTTAACATGGACAGCCACCATAAAACCAGGTTTGCTCTGGTTCATGCTGTATTTCAGGTGTGATGTCCCTTACTCTGCTGTATCACAGCAACATAAGTTTCTGCCTTCCCCCAGCTGTGATCAGTCGTCACTGAAGATGATCATTGGAGTTTGTTTCTTGGAGACTGCAGCTTTTGGGAACTGTAGGTAGAACCGCCGTAGGTGTCCACGGTGCCTGATGTCCTATAAGTGACATCAGAAATTGCTTCCTAGCAGGTTCAGGGACTTACATAAATACCAATACATGGCGCACACATACTAACTTCCATTTGTGGATCTTGGGGAATGATTATTAACCAAAATACTTGATTACCTAAAATTTCTTGGATTTGGAATGCTTTTTGGATTTCTCGTGACTTTTTTACCCTCTCTGCCAATCCTTGTGAATGCTGAGCAGACATTCAAAGTGAAAAATAAAGATGTTAAAATCCAAAGTTTGTCAATTTGAGTCAATTTTGTCTTTGCTGGGTTTTGCAGTTAATAGCTCTAAATCAGGTTAAAGAATTTTTATATTTGTTGTGAACTCACAAGTTAAAAATCTTTGCTTGTGCTGCTTATAAAACTAAATTATAAATTTGTTAAAATATTACGTTGAAAAAGAATCAGTATTCCCAAATAATCCTGCTCCTCATGTCAGCAGGTTTGGGGAAGAAAAGCTCTGCAATACAGTTTGTCTAATTTGTAGCAACTTCTGAAGCAGACCTTAAAGCTAAGGTCTCGTTCAGACTTCAGTCTCAACCATGATAGAATGGCATGAGAAGACAATTTGCCTCCCTACAGCCTCTCGATGTAATTGCAGATGGGCCTTAAAAGAGGAAAAAGACAGTGGAATGCTACAAGTTCATTAAAATCTCCATGAATCTGATGATAATGAAAGATTTACTGCAGGGAAGTAGGAAAACCTTTCCACTTTTTTTCAGGCTGCTTCTAACAGGCTCCAGCACTGATTTCCAGCGTCTGGCATGAAGGAATAAAGAAGTCAGGCGTGACTGAGGTGCTCAGCTAGGCGAGGATCCTTGTGCAGCTTCTCTTGAAGAGCGAGGTATTTCTGTGCTGCCGTCTGCTTTTCCCTAGAGCAAGGGGGATATCAGAGGAGAATGTTTTACAGAACAGCTTCAGTGCTGAGTTCCTGGGGGGAGTACTTGTAGACCTCCCCTGGGCACTGTACTCGGGCGGTCGTTCCTAATACCTCTTGAGCCTCAGTGCTAGAATGTGGATATGGAACGTGCTTTGAGAGTAACGGGCGAGGAAGTCATCTTCCTCTTGTGCACTGAGCCGATTCTGGTTCTCCTGAAACCACTGGTCCTTCTTCTGCAGCTCTTCCACTGCCTGTTGGGGGTAAGAGAGAGGAGAGTGAGAAGCAAAGACACACACAAGTGGAACTCAAAGTTCAGGGAGCTGAGATGAAGGAAACCACAAATCAGAGCTGGTTCATTTTCATGGGAGGCAGTAAGTTTGAGATGAGGTCTCACAAAACAAGGGGAATCAGAACACGTGGAACAGCAGGAGACAGCAAAACCTGAATGCATTGCCTCACTGTAGTCAAGAAGCACTGGAGAACCAAATCAGCGCTGATTTCACCCTGGAACTATTTTGTTCTTTGAGCTCACATGCTAATGCCAAAAAATACCCCCATATACAGGCATGTTTATGGCTCTTTTAAAGTAATCAAAGGAGGTTTGTTTCCTGCCTGCTGTCACAATGGAAGAGACTCCAGTAACATGTCCTGGCACAAGGCTGGGAATACCTTTTCAAAGCGAGCCTGGATGATGTTAGCTTTATTGATGAGACGATCTTTAAGATCAGCCAGGCAGTCATCTCTGATGCGCAGGGCTTGCCACTTGGTCATTTTTTCTCTGTGGTCAATTTGAATGAGAAAAGGTGCCAGGTAATCCAGATCCTGTTCCTCTTGTCCTGGCAGCTCATCCTCCACTGTGTTCTTCTGGAGGGGAAAGGACAGAAAGAATCATGGTCCCATTTACCTGTTTCCCCAAACACCCTGTGATAAGGCAAAATAAAACCAAAGGCCAAAACTCCTCCCCCCGGGGAGGAAATAATGTTTCTCTTTCCCAAAGTTTGAACAAAACTACTGCTTTGCATTTGCTTTGCATACCAACCCTTTGCCAATGTGGTTTTTATTCTGTAGTTTATTTTTATCATCCTTTGTAATATTTCTCCTAACTTCCTTGATTGTAGAGCCATCTCTTACACAAAATGCATTATCCACTGAGGTGCAAGAAGGGCTCTATAAAACGCATTTGTATTTGGACAGAAGAGTAGGACAGGGTACCTTGAGCGATACCAGCTTGTAGGCTGGCAAACAGCTGGTTCTTGGATCTTTGCCCCTATCTGTGTTTCACGCCAGAAGTTTGGCGTGTAAAACCTACTATCACCTTTTATAACCTTTCTGTTCAGGAAAGCTCAGTCTAAGAACCATTCACATGAAGCATCTTGGAGATCTTGAAAAATCACAAGTAATTATTCTTGAATCTTTTTGTATTTGTCCAGAATGTTCATAAGGTATTAATTCCTCAACAGAGATCCTGGAACAAAACTGGCTTTCCAAGTAATAATGAAAGCCAAGAAAAGAACTGATTCATATCACACCAAGAAGTGTGTATTTGCCTAACAAAATGAGCCCAGGCTAAAAAGATGCCGTTTGGAAGCCATTATCATACTCCCCCCATAATCCCTATTATCAACTAATCCTCGTTATTATTTTCTTTATTAACTGAACAAAACAATAATCTTTCTCAGTGACGCAAATTCTTCCAGAAAGTCAGAAGGTTGTAGCATGATGGTGTTATGTTTTCACGGGAAGTCCAGTGAAGCTATGCTGACTTACACCTGCTAGGGATTTGGCCCAGTAAATTTTAATGACACTAAAAGCTCTTCGGAGATAATTCCTCAGTCAGAAAAAGCTTACTCCGGATTTCTTGGTGTACATGTAATAAATACTGGGATTAATGAAGTCTACCTACCATGGCTTCATACTGTTGTCTTCTCTTTTCATTCCTTTCTGTATTATAAATTGAAACTGACAATTTAACAGCGGCTTCTTCATTCTCACGGATCTTCAAAATATTTAACACCTTCCCAAAAATCAGAAGAAAGAGCCCTCAGCTTTCCCACAAAATGGCAGTACATTTGCATGCTTGACCTGCTAGCAGAGCAGATGCTGCATACGAGAACTGTAGCATAAAGTTATATATAGAAGATCTATACAAATAAGTTCATATCCTGCTGATAGGTCAAGCCGATAAAGGTCTTATTTTTAGATTGCTGCTTTGTATGACATTCTTGAATACTATTATTGATATTACCTGTAAAGAAAGCTCTTCTGGAGTCATAGTCTTGCCATTACCTTTGAAATTGCACTGACAGCTTTGGCTTATTTCTTTGCCTTACCAGGATATACAGCACAAGCAATGTGAATATTTTGTCTGTTAATACATCAAGACTGAGAAATTTGGCAAGTTCATGAGGTCATAGTGAATTAGCTTCAAATTTCTGAGGAAAAAAAATGGACTTTTGCAATCTTATTCTTAATTATTACTAGTGTTCTGTGCTAATATAGTTGAACATTCCCTCTCCAGCTCCTTCAGGAGCTCTTCTTCCTCACAAAAACATTAAAAAAAAATCCAATAGCTTTGCCTCCATCTGCTAGAATGGTTGTATTTGTCATGAAGTAATTACAAAGACTTCCAAGAACATGGATTTGTTACACCGGTCACAGTGTGATTAGCAGTACAAGCAATGTATTTTATGGAGTATTTCCCTACAGTCACTCCTACAAAAAGTCACTTCAGTATTTTGGACAGGACTTCCTGGAAATGCCTAGCAACTAGATACAACATTACATGCAATATCCTTTCTTTTTGGTCTCATTCCTGGCAGAAGGCAGATATGTTTCCAGATGCCCCGGCTGATGTGCTGCCATTTGCTCTCTGAAACTGTCTTCCTCCCACAGAATGAAGAGTAAGAGCAAGAGCTGGACAGTGCGTGACTTTCCATAAATATATTAAAGCTACATCTTTCCTGAACTGGGTTGCAAGCTTGATAATTCAGCATGGAGACCAGCTTTGTGACACCAGTTTTATTTTTATGACAGTTTCTGCTGAGGATGCTTTGGCAACCAGTCAGCTGAAACCACTTCCATGCCTGACCACCTTTGACAACAGTGCGGACACCTCCCCGTTACCTCTGCTTCAGATTGCCGGACTTGTTGCTTCAGCTGCTTCTCTTCCTCTGTTAGCTCCTGCAACAATTTGTACAGATGGAGCAGCTTCTTGTCTTTCTCAGAGGACCCTGCCTGGAAGCAGATAACCTAGTGACAGACAGTAGCGCTCCCTGGGTGCATAGTACCAGGTACTCTGCTAACAGAAATCGGCAGAATTCTGCTGTAGTCAATATAGTGACACTGATTTCCATCATCGAAACATCTAAACCATGGTCAACGGTTTATTAGACTTCATTTTGATTTTGAATCCATCAGCAATGTAAGCCAGATGGCACCTCTTGGACTTTGCTGATGGAACCGGTTTTGCAGGGTTAGAGATGAAAGGATGGCACTTCAGCAATTGCCTTCTGTGTATTGTCCCCAGTGGGGAACAGAAACGTTAAAAAAACTTGCATAACATTAAGAAATCCTGTATTTGCAATCTCTCTTTGATTTTCCTCAGTGTAACTGTGCAGCATGACTGCAGAATCTACTGGCAAGCTTCTGCTCCTGATTAGAGACTCACATCAGTGATGTTAGTGGAGTGACACACACACCCTGCCCAAATGAGGGAGGGTCTGGCTTAATGACAGCACTCCGCTTTTTTTGGACTATCTTTTATTTAAGGTTATCGGTCTATCAATCAGCAACGCATTAAGCCTCAGCATCTTGCTGTGTGTCTGCAGGATGAACTCTGGGAGATTTAAGCAACAATGTGACCCAAGAAGTCCATGGCAGAATTGGAGCTAGAACCCAGGATGTCTGCTTCTGCTTCTCTGCTGTAGTCTCTTGAAGGAAGAGGCAGAGGAAATTTCAGCTTCCCTGCCATGAATCTGCAGGACTGAGCCCAACAGCTGCTGAACCAGCACCCTGCGAGATCCCAGTGGCTGCGTCTACACTGCCTGATGACCAAGTCAGGGAAGATGCCCTCAGGCATGGCTAGAGCAAGCCTTCCAGGCTACACTATGTCCTGCACGCCCACTCCCTTCCAGGATGGTAGTGTACCGCCAGGGGCGTTCGTGCTGTCAGCCCGGAGGCTGCCTGTGAGGGAGGGGTGTGGATGGAGCAGAGGGGCAGCATGGAACATGTCAGTTCTTCCACTGACATTTCGCCTTCCCTTTGTGTCTTGTAATCTAGAAAAACTTCAAGATATAAGTAGTTTTTCTCCATACCTGGTATGTGATGCACATTTCTGGGGTCATGACCATTTCATTTCCTTTTCTATCCCCCTCTGCTGCTTTGAAGAAATCCTTCTTTGAGGCAGTAATGTATTTATCCTTGAGGTGATATGTCAGATGGATCATCTCCTCTGTGATCAGAAAGATACGTTCTGCTACATCTTCATCAGCAGGCTTTTCTAGGTTTCTGTGGAAACACTCCTTGATTTGCTAATGAGGGGTGAAAAGAAAGAGATGGAAGCAGGTTAGACAACACAGACAACCTGCAAGATTTGCACAGTTTGGTAAAAACCCAAGGGAAAAATTGGGCTTTTCTGTCTGGACTACAATGGCATCTCTTGGCCCATGGTCCTACTGTTCTTTCCTGTGCTTGAGAAAAAAAGCAGAAAGCTGCTTAAAGCAATACGGAAGTCTCCTACTTGTGGAGCTGAGTATGCTCTCCAAGTTCAAAGTTAGCTTGGGATGCATTCCTGCCCGAGGGAACTGCAGGAAGCAAGATATTTTGGAGCACAACAAAGTTTCCCACATTCTCCAACACAGGGAAGGAAAAAGGAGCATGTTGGGTCCAAAGGCAGGCCACTGCATGGCTCTGTCTTGGCAGGTGAAGTGTCAGAGCCATACTGCCAGATGTCAGTTTTCCTCCCTCTTTTGTTCTCCAAATCAGACCTGACTAGAGGAAGAGAGAGATTACCTGCTTGTAACAAATCGAGAGCGATGGGACACTTCATTGGGAACATAAAATGTTATTAGTTTGGGGTCAGAACATGAAATCATTTGACTAGTTTTGAGTCCTGTGAAAATTTAATTCCAAAATCATAGTCAAGCTTTTTTTCTTTCCTCTGACACACATTTTCCAAGTCTTAGTTTCCTAGTTTCATCCTAGCTGCTCAATGCAGTTCGTGACAACCAGTCACACTGTAGCCCTCTGTCAGGCAAGCAACTGTGTGACACAGCAGCTGAACAAGGCTGGGACGTCGCATCTGGAGTTTTGCCTTGGCTGTGCCCACTGAAAATGGACCTAAAGCCCTAGGCAGTATGTTTTGCACAGTATAAATATCACAGGGACAGATATTTTTCTGTTCCTGCCTTGGCCGTACCACGATAGGCCGGGCGTTAATGTCAGTTCTGGTGCCAGCCAAGTGTATTTTCTTTCCTCTTTTGCCAAACTCCATGTGCCGGACGTGCAGGAAGTCATCCCGCCCCACGAAGTACTCTGTCATCTCGTTAGCATTTTCAATGAGTTTCTGGAGGCCATCAACTCGCACCTCATTGTAAAACTCTATTGTACGTTCAGTCTCTGGTTCCAGCGACATATAGGTGTGAGCTAAGGGCATAAGAGAGATTGCATATGTTTTCAGAGTTAGCAACCACAATATGGTGAGCAGAAATATGTTCAGAAGAGTCTCATTTTCTTCAGCAGCCAATAAATCAAATGCCCGTAAGAGCATAAGAAGGGAACGTTACCTCCTCACTGCTGTGTACCAACGTGCCACAGCCTAAGGACAGCAGGACAGCTTTGCAGGGGCCACCGCCTTCCTTACACGAAGCCTGGACCCTGCTCTTCCCACACCATGGGCGTGAAATGCTGCTTTAGCAACAGATCTGACACAGGACTTCCTCTCCCCCAGCAGCACAACACTGAGACCGAACATAATCCTAAAAGTAAATTATATCACCCTACATATGTGATAGGTATATATTTTTCTTCTGTTATGCTGCGGGGGAGCACTGTCGAGAATTGGAAGCCAACAACCCAATTCTCTACTCTCCACTGGAGACCGTATTAATTATCTAGGCAATTCATCCCAGAGGTCTGCAGCCCCCTCAACCCTGGGGTTTTTCCACTGCTAGAAGGGATTCACATGAAGTCCCATCAGCTCCAGGGGCTGCCCGGATGAGCTGGAATACCTTTAAGACCGAGGAGGTGTCCTGGGCTGAAGTACTCCGTGGTCAGCTGTGTTTGTTTATTCACTTCTCTTATATCCAACATGTCTTCTCGGTTTTTGAACCACTCCTTCACCTCCACTACTTCAGTACCTGGCAGGAGACAAACCATTTCACAACCTTACGTCACTCCATTGGAGGGGGCAAGATCTGATGAGCTCTCAGTGCCTGTGCAAGCACCCTGTGCTCCTGATATAGCCACAGCAGACACATCTAGTCACCGGAACCAGCCCTGTGCACAGAGGCATTTTGTAGATGAATCCTGATCTACATTTGAGTAGATGAATGACACCTTAAGAGGGTTTATTCCTCTCCATCAACAAGAACTAAAGTAATCAGCTCAGGGAGAGAAGGTGGCACGGTGGATAGCTACTGTTAGGTGAGAGAAATTCCATCCCAAACAGTTAACGATAGCGTCAGGAGTGAAGGGAAATGAGATAGGGGTATTACACTATCCAAGAGGGCTGAGGACAGAACACTGTATGTCCAGTTAGGAATCTGCATGGTTTCTTGGACCAGCTGTTGAAGAACAATACTTTGGAGTACAGAAATATCCACAGCCCATAGCTGCCCTGCTCCTGTCGACACCAATGGGAACAGTGACACTACCGGATCAGTTCAAACCAGCCTTCCATTTCTGAAAATCCAAGCAGTTGGCCTGCAACACTGAACAGCCTCGCTGCTGGGTTCTAAAACAGATTCAAACTCTCGCAGGAATCCCCAGCAGTGCTGGAAAGTTCTGGAGCTTGACAAACAGTGTGATGAAGGGTTTGAAGATGTGGTAGATAAGTCTCCCACACATGTGAGAGGAGGATGAGAAAGCACAAGAAAGACAGGCAGGAAGGAAGAGGACTGCCTCCCCTTCCCATCAGCACACCCCTGGCTGTGTTTGCTCAGTGCATCAAGTGTGTTCATTCGTCCCTCTTACAGTCTAAGCCTGTGTAGACGGTGAGGCGTTTCACCAGCCCATTTCCATTCAGGTACGGTGCCCATTTCTCCAGTTTTGCTTTCTTGTACAGGATCACCTTCCTCCCCTGGGAACAGCGGGTCTCAAACTCTGCAGTGGGCAAGAGAGGTATCAGAAGAATTGACTCCCCTGTACTCAGCTCCAGGAAAAAAGAATTCAAGAGGGAGAAAACCATGGTCTAAGGGAAACCACGCGTTTATTGACTGCATTCAGCTGCTAGTAAAGCTGTTCAGACGTTGCCTGTTGTGCTTTAACGTTATGATAAGTCTTTCCTCTCCAAAGCAGATATTTGACAATGCAGGGGCAGAAAAGTCCATCCCAGGCAAAATCACTCAGCTAGCAGGAAAACACAGCGTGTGCGCGTGTCTGCGGGGGGGGGGGGTCCCACCCAGGATGAGACAGTGCACTGAGGGCTGGCATTCACACCAACAGCTATTGCTGCCTTCACTACTGCCCCTCGCTGCTGTGCCTTGTCCATCCTGAAGGGAGAACTCGAGTGAGAGAAACAAACATCCCAAATCAACTAAAAGGTTAGCTGGGGGGCAAGGAAAAGGCAAAGGAGGAATACATACCTCTGGGAGATATCTCAACTGGGGCTACCCACGAAGGTGGCATGTCAAAACTCATGTCTTTCTCCTCCTTTTCCTGCTGAAACAGAAGCAGAGATTTGCATTTTTGGTGGCTTCTCTTACTGTGCCAGGAGCCATTTTGGTTCTAGAGAATGCGTTGCAGCGATCAGAGCTCAGCTCGTGCGAGGCTGCGCTGGTCCTGGGGAAGGCAGTGGCACAGTTACGAGAGCTGTGTTGGGCCCACACGGCCTGAGGACAGAGGCAAGCAGCACACTGCAGTTTACATGGAAGGAGAGCTTTCTTGCATCCCCATGCTCTCACTAGCGCATCCCTGCTCAAGCCTAATGAAATGATCTTCTCGGGCTAACACTCATGCTGGACAGGGGATGAATGTGACAACCGTCATTCGAACTAATGACCAGCTTATTTTACATAGATCATGGAAGACGCTTTGCTCCCCCGTTATGGGCACAGGCTGAGAAGAGTAGGTAACAGGAGGGAACGTACTGTTTCTGGCATTCCTCTGTCCTGCTGTGCTGCTGCAATGCCTGCTATATCATGCTGTATTCTCCCACCAGGACAACCTACCATTTTTTGCTTCCAGTATAAAGCATTCTTTGGTCTATTAGAGTACATACATTATTTCTACATTTGCTTGGCAACTCCACCTAGCAGCCAGGAGAGGAGGGTGCTGACTAGCAGAAAAAAAGCGTCCAGAAAAAATGTCAGTTTGGATTTTATTTTTTTAAACTATTTCATCTCAAAGGTCAATGCACTGGAGGCCTACAGACACCCTTAACCACTTAGGACACCAGAAGTACCCCTTGGGGTCCTGCTTCAAAAAGCATCAGAACTATCCAAGATTGAGAAGGAATCTAAAGCGCCAACCAAAACCTAGCTAGAGCAATAGTGATCTGACCTGGAGAGGGCAGCAGGCAGGCAGACATGAGCGGGTCTACGAACACACCAGTTCAATACAGTGTCTCCACTGCACGGAAGTCATCACTTGTGTCACTCACCATATCATCTGCGTTCCTGTCAGATAACTCCTTTTCCTCCTCAGCATCTGGGAGCAGCTGAAGAGGCTTGTTGCTCTCTGAAAGCATAATTTCCCAGCGGATAGCGTCACCCAGGTCAAAGATGAGATCCTAGGCCATACAGAAGCAGCCCACTTAACTACAGGGCAGTCTCAAGGGCCCAACACTAAACTGCTCCTGCACATTTGCGGTGCTCTGGACCTAGCGGGGTGTCAGAGAGTTAAAGGATTCTAGACAGACCCTGGATCTGTGAGGTGGGCTCGTCAGACCCTTGGCTGGCTGGTGGGACCCCAAAGACTGCCCCTGTGCCTAGAGGACTGCAGACCCCTTTCCTCATGGCGCTTCTGCCACAGATGAGAGGAAGTTGCTGGAAATGCTCCTGCCTCCTTCCTCGGGACATGCATGGCCCCAGCTGCTCTAACTCAGACCCTCGCCTCCCAGACTTTGTATCAGCTGGGGATTGCTGAGGTGTGGGAAGAGCCTAACCAAGATCTTTCCTGCCTTGAGCCATTGCCTGACAGGCTCAAAACATCCTCTGCTTTAAAAGCTGTCATTTGAGAGAATGAGTGTCCGGCCAGCCTTAAAAGCTGATATTCTGGCACTGTAGGGGTTTAATAGGTGTGATCCGTATTTGCTAGCTCAGGGTCTGGGATGTCCTGGAGTAGTTCCAGAGAATATGTAATCAGAGCAACGTGACCAGAGCCAACACAGGGAATGGTTAAGTGGAAAATGGGGTCACCACTGAGCTTGGACTTCCCCAGGACTCAGGTTAGCCCAACTGTCCCTCCCAGGCACAGGATGCTTAAGGGCTTGTTACCTTGCAGCCGTTCCTGCAGTCCTGCATGTTCACCCAGTAGTTCCTGTGGTTCCAGACACTCTCAATCCCAAGGAAGTGCTCATCCATGGTGCTGTGGCTGTTTCCCGTGAAGGGGTTGATGAAGAAGGGCTCGGGAACCTCCCTCTTCCCAGACAGAACCAAAACCCATGCGTGCACCCTTAAGCCATACAAAGGGTCACGCTCAGGCTTTCCCACTTCCTGTAGCACAGAGGACAGAGCAGGAATTATTATCATTTTATTGCTACTTTAGTCCAACCCAATGGCAAGCTTATTCCCTCCTCTGTCCACCTCTAGAGATCTCCAGGCCCTTAACACTCCTCAGAAGAGTGAGGTAGTACACACCCAGTACGTGTTCCTGTGCCAGTACACCGTGTGGTCCCAGAGGCCCAGTGCTCACAGCTGTGATCAGAGTTGTGTCATACTTCACGACAGAGGGTGGTGAGTTCTTTTCTTTGATCAGCCATTACCTGTGTCTCAGCTCCTACTCCTGGAGTTTACAGTGAGGGGGACCTTGCTAACTCACCATGACCACCTTCTCTTCTCTCGCCTCGTTGTTTTGAGCAGCTTCAGTTTCTGCCTTCTTCTTGGCCTCCTGCTGAAGCTCAAACTTGCTCTGCAGGTCTGGTGGAGACTTAACTCTATACTTGTTGGACTTCTTCTTCATCCCCTCTTTTGGTACCTGCCTCCACAAAAGCAGGGTATTGCTGTGAAACCCAGCAGAGATCAAGAGAAGGGAGTAAAAATGTATGGCTTACAGGTACCTCCCAGTTCCCAGCCCCTGGCAGTTTGCAGTATTGGACCTGGTGAGCAGGAATTCAGTGAAGCCAAAGAGGCCTCTTAAGGAACTGTGGAAAATCACTCAAAAGATCCCTTTGTTGAGGTCCCTGCTTGGAACAGACTGAAACCCAGTGTGGACCTGAAGCTGTTCCCCCTAGCTCAACTCTGGAGCTCACTGGAAATGAACAGGCTGAGTATGCATGCTGGCCTCCTCCCTGCCCACTCACTGCAGGTCTCACCTCCTGTGGCTTCCTGAGCAGTGGGCACAGCTCCAGAGTCTCGTCCAGGGTGCATATCTCGCGGGTGGCATACCCGTGCACGCAGTAGGCATCATACCCAGCCCCGATCAGCATGGAGCACAGCAGCACACTGAAGTCAAAGCAGTTCCCTCGCTGGTATTTCAGGATGGTGGTTGGGGAATAGAGCGAACTGGGCTTGAAAGAGAGAGATGCATGTGCGCAGTGCTTGTCTTGTAAAGCTGAAACACGCACCAGGCAGAAAGCAGGAGAGAGCCAGGGCTTTGTCCATATCCCTGGACTCTGCACCCATAGGGAATCTGTTATATACAATTCCTATATAAGCCACAGACCCCAAAAGTCCCCTCCAAAGTGATATGGGGAAATTCTGACCCCAAATCTGGTGACAATTTTAACCATAGGGAGACATGGGACAGACAAGCGCATCAAACTGCTGAAAATCCCACAAGTGTAGTAGGGCTTACCTCCATCTCTAGCTGGTCTGTCTGCAGCATTTCAAGGCAAAAGACCCATAAGCTAAATTATAGTTCAAAGGAGGCAACATCTTCCCTCTGGCCCTCACCAGTGAGCAAGCAAAGGGATCGATACGCACAAAGTGCATATAGAGAGGTTCTACACAGACAGTCTACTCCCAGACCTCAGACATCACCTTAGGTGATCGAGGCAGTCTCGTCTGCTAAATGGACATCCATTGTCTGTGGTTGCAAAGCGCCTGAGTTCCTTTTGAGACTCTGGGACACACTTGGCCAGCATGGTGCTGGTGCAGGTTGTTTGGGACACTCTGCAGGGCGTCAGCAGTCCTTGCTGACAAACAGTGTGTTCCCTTCACCTTAGCTGATTCACACCAGCCCAGAACTTACCCCAACTCTGGCATCATCCCTTCTTGCCAATCTAGAAATCTCCCTTCAGCCACCCAAAATAGGGACAGAAACGTCTAAAGCCCTAAGAACGGGTCACTGAGGTCAAGCATCATCCCCTAGGCTTTACACGCTCCTTTGTTCCAAGGCGTCTTGGTCTTTGGGGGGGAAGCTTGTCAGCCAGTGCAACCCGCAGCAGACCAGTGGTCATCTGGGGTGGCTGAGAGGTGGGTCAGGCTCAGTCTTGTAGAAATGGTGCTTAATGGCTGGACAGGTATAACACTGTGCGTGTACGGGGAGTATGTCTCTCCAAACAGAGCACACAGGGCCTAGGAAAACTGGGGGGGGGCTTGCCTAAGTTACAAGGGGATGATAGAGGGTTCAAAGACCTTTGTAATCCCAGCCACTGGGGTTTCCAGTGTGTCCCGCTGAGAGACTCGTGTGTCACCTCTGTCCCGGCGCTGTCTCTGACGGGGCTGCAGCCCCTTTCTTACCGGTGTGATAGGGGACTTGAGGTGCTCCGTGGTGAGGTAATCAGAGACGAAGCTGGCACAGCCATCCCAGTGGTACAGCTCTGGGTAAGGCAGCAGGGTTGGCCTCACCGTTGTGCTTACAAACTTCTGTAGGGCAACAAGAGGACTTTGGTTAGCCAACAGATGCCTGGCAGTCTCCTGTCCATCCTCACACCACCCCTGGATGTTGCAGCTCACGTTCAGAACCTCCCTAGAGCGTTATCAACGATGTCAATAACCCTCCTCACCTGTTCCAAGATGGAAACTGCATGGGGCTGAGAGGCTGTCTGCTTGTCTGTGGCTCAAACGTCAAGCTCATCTCAGACGCTTTACAGATGTGAGTCAGTTCTCTTCGTTTTCAAGCAAGACAAATAGCTACTGCCCTTTCCAGCTTTTACATCCTCCAGCATTTTTTGCTTTGTACGTTAATGATATAATAAATGTTGGGGAAAGCTGGTCTAAAGTAGCAATTACAGATGCCTGGGGAAGTACCAGCTCTAGAACTAGACAACAGTTGTGCAGCTTGGGCCCAGGCCTAAACAAAACTAGACCACAAACTTCCACATTTACTTCCTTCCCTGTAACTTCTGCAAAGTTCAGAATAAGACCTAACTCTGGATCCAGACTCCGTATCTGTGACTGAGCCTGAGCCTTATCTACTTCACGTGTTTCTTTCACTTTCCTTTATGTTTCTGTGGTCTTTCCTGTTTCCCAAGCGTCAGGCTGCAGGGCTGCGAGCTGCCTGCAGCCTACATGGCACCACCACCGTGTGCGTGGTACAACACATTTGTGGATTTGGATAGCCGGGGTGTTCCCGGGGTGCTGTGTGCCTGCTCAGGGTTCTGTGGACACAGCAAGCGGGTTCCCATTCCCTTTGGTCAGGAGGGAGGGCGGGAAGGCCTGCTGTCCTTCCCCAGCACTCGCACTATGGAAGCCAAGTGCCCCCTGCGCTGTGGCCCAGCCCAATGCCACCCCCTACCTCCACGCCGCACTCGTTGACCGGGTGGAGGAAGAGCGGCTTGCGGTCAGGGCAGAGGTGAGTGTACTGCTGGAGGAAATGGTCAGCGATCTGCAACAGCTTCTTTTCCTTCGGGGAATTTGTCTTGTATGAGGACGGTAACTGGGACATGTCAACGGAGCTCCAGTCAAAATCACTTCCAGGGCTGGAGGTGGCAGAGAGACACAGGTAATAAGCCGGGAGCAATTCAGGCAAAATGACCTGCTATCAAAACATGGCAGGGACTCCCTGCTTCCCACGGAAAACTTGGGGATCATATCCAGGGACGTGATTTTGACATAGCCAAGCTTCTCTGGAGTGACAGTAAGCTGACATATACCCAGAGGCTCAGGGGATCTTTATATAGTGTCATGATACAGCAGCGAATGAATGTACAATGAAGTGAGTTATCCTGTCTTACTCACACGTGCCCACCCTTGGACAAACACACCAGGCACACGAAACTCGCTTGCTCCCCTCCCTGTGCAAGGGGACCACACGTGCCATCCACACGTGACTTACAGTACATCGCTTGAGACACAGACTTGCTCCACGGACACATTCATCTCCAAGTTCTGGAGGTTATCACTGATCTCTGAAGCCTTCAGCTCTTCTTCTTCTCTTTGCTCCTCTTCCTCCTTCTCCTCCAGGACCTCCATTCTGCCTCCTCCTGGGCACAACAGAAATGCATGCACCAGGGTGAATTCAGGGGTGGGACACACAGCAACACAGAAATACTCACACTCTGGCCGTAGTGAGTATGGCTGAGGCAGCCAGAGCTGTGATTCCCACTTCTGTGACAGCAAAGGGTGAGTGCTGAATTTGAGTTTGGGCTGGGCTTGGTAAATAAGTGGCTGCATGTTTCTGCATGCCCCAAGCACAGGGGAGATGACAGAATGAGGGAGCCTGGCTCAGTAGGCACAGCACATCCCCACATTGAGTCTCAGATCGCGGTGCGTCCCATTTCCTGTGTCCTCTGTGCTGCCCCGGGTGCTGCCGGCTGGAAAGCAGCTCCGTAAATCCGCCGGGCACCTGCCTGTGGCCCTTGCCAGAGCCTGCGGGCTGCACTGAGCCTGGCCAGCTCAGGGGCCTTGAAGGGAGGGGGACGTTTTGCAGCAGTCAGCACCCTCCAAGGACAGAGGGTGGTTTATATTATTTATTTACATCTCAAGGAGGTTGGGGGCTGCTTGTTTCCCCCTCCTTGCGGTCAGGCTGACCCCGTGAGGAGCAGACAGGGAGCTGGAGGCACAGACCTTGCACTGGGCTGGCAAGGGCAGCAGGACGGGGGGGTGTCCCAGGGCCCGGCACTGCTCCCCAGCCTCCACACCACCCCGACAGCCTCCCGGCCCCTCCGTCCCTTCAGCCTCTCAAGGACAGCCGGGCTGCAGCTGCTGCTCCCCTGCCCTCCCGCCGCCTCCCCCGGCCTCACCGTCTAGTCTCACCGCTGCTGCCGGGCCCGCGCACCATGGCAACGCCGGCCGCAAAGGCGGTGTGGGGCCGTGGCGGGGCCTGCGGCCTTCCCCGGGGCCTACCCCGGCCTCTCCCACGGCCTACCCCCCACCTGCCCCGGGGCCTCCCCTGGGCCTCCCCCCGGGCCTACCCCGGCCTGCCCCGGGCCCTACCCCAGGCCTACCCCCGGCCTCCGCCAGAGCCTCCCCCCCCGCCCCCGGCTTCCTGCCACCCCGGGCAGGCCACAGGCCACCCCGAGGCCCCGGGCTGCCCCCGAGCCCCCGGAGGCTCCTCAGGTGCCCGTCCCGCACCCCCTCGGCTGCCCCAGCCCTCCCCACCGCTGGCCTGAGCATCTCCCCGGCTGAAAGCTCCTGACGGCCGCCCCGGTGCCGTTTCTGGCAGCAGCCCCTCCATCCAGATTTTTGGGCAAAATGAGGGGGAAGCAGCCAAACCGTGCCTGCCAGGACGGCCTGTTTCACTCCCTTTAAAAAAACAACACCCACAAAAAAAGCCCCCCCCCCCCCCCATCCTTCTCCTTTGTTGCTTTCTAAGCCTGCAGGCTGCACTGCCTTTGCATCTCTAAGCGAGTCTGTGCAAGCTTCAGTCCCGGTTAATTGCTTTGTAAAATACATTATGGAAAGCAGAGATTCTCACCCAAAAGCTGGCAGCAGGCTTTTTTTAATTATTATTATTATTGGTAGTTCATTAGGTTGTAAGCAGACTCAGGCGCTAAACACTCTAGTTTACTGGTTTTCATTGTGGTTAGGAAGAAAACTGGATGCATGTTCACATTTGCTGCTCTGTTATGGTGACTGTAGCAATTAAAGCTGTGAGGATGCACAGAGTATGGTCAATATATACCCAGAAGCATCACTTTGTGTGCTTACTGCTCTTTGCAGCTGGTTACTGTTTCTGAAAGTGTGGTGGAACCAAGCCTTCATCCCTCCATCCCTCACCAGTACTTCTCACCAGATCTTAGATGTCAGAAGTCATTGAAAAAACAGCCAAAGCAAATGTACGTTGTGGTTGCGAAACCACACGTATCCAGTACACACAGTTATCTGGCCTTCGTGTGTGCCGCTGTGGTATCTGTCGTTAGCACTGCGTCAAAAGCAGGTACCACATAAACAGTTGGATGCACAAACCCTCAGATTTCTGGGGATTTTGCAGATATTTCCCCTGTTTGGGATCACATCAGGGCCGTGAATTGGGTCAGCGTTCACAGGCCGTCGGCTAATTGGGTCCGTGCTGGAGGATGGACTTTGCAGAGTCCTTTCCTCCCCGGCGCCGCCGAAGGATGCTAAGCTGGCTCTTGTGCAATCGCCGAGGCAGCGCGTTTGCGCGGGGGACAAGGATGAGCTGCCAGAAGGTGATATAAGGCTCGCAGCGGGAAGCACAAGAGCGATCTGGGGCAGCAGTGGGTGGAGGAGCGTGGAGTGGCCTGGCGATGGTAAGTGGGATGACAACAAGGCGAGATCTTGACACTGGGGGGATCTGGTGGTCGCAGCCGCTCGGGGTCGGGGGTCGGGGGTACGTGATGTGCTGCCAGACCAGAGCGGGGCTGCTGGCATTGGCTTTGCCCGGCTCTCGGTGCACCTGCGGGCAGAGGGGAGGCAGAGCATTGCACACCACTGGCCCCGGCTGACTCAAATCCACGGCTCTGGTAAGGAGACTCCAGTGTCCAGGGCTCACCCAGTGCCATTAATTTCCCTAAAGAAATCCATTATCTGTACTGACGGGGGAGATTGACTTAATCTGTGGCTTCGTGGCATTAATTTGAGTTGGGCTTTGCTTTGGGTTTTTTTATCTGGTTGTCTTCTTGTTATGGAGATGAGTTACTGGAAAAGCAAGGATTATTTGCAAATCCTAACTCTTCAAAAGAGCTGTAGTGGGAAGAGGGAAACTCCTTTGGGGAGCCTGGACCGATGCCTCAGCTGTGTGGTTTTACTCAAAGTGTCTGTTCTTACTGAAATGTGGCTTTATCGCTGTTGGCACATCCCTGCAGGTCTGAGGTCTGGTTTCTCCCAAGCCTCTTTTTCTGGAATAGCTACCTAAATTCAGGACAGTATTTGACCTTGTCTTAGCCTGACTGGGGTGGGGGGTGGGGCAGACATTGTTGATCTGGCCTTTTGGAATAGGAAATGACTTTGTGCCATTGAACCTAGAGTTTTTCGAGAAAATACGGTACAGAAATTATCACACCCATGCTTGAAGGTTGCCTCTTTCTGAATGACTGCAAACATCTCCAGCGAGCATGCTAAAAACCCGAATTACCCAGAGCCTGCTTGTTTTTACAGGAAAGCACTGTGAGGTATTTGATGCTGGTCTCTGCCCTCTGCCTGGCTGGCTGCGAAGGCAACAAGAGTGAGTCTCCCTGTAAACTGTCCCTGCTGGGTCACAGATGGGTAGTATGGAAAGGAGAGGTCAAACCCTCACCTGATCCATGTCCGGGTTCCTCATTCAGGGCACCGCTGAAGGCTGCTAAGGGGGGACAACAGAGGAGGGCTCGGGGGGGCAGGAACTGGGGTGCAAGAGCTGGGAAAATAGACAGAAACCTCAGGCTCTCCATCCCAGCCACGTACAGTATATAACCCATGGAGATGGGCACAGGGGCTGTGACGTGCCACCACGCTCCTTGCTAGCTGGTGGCAGGCTCCATGGCTCTGATCCAGATTACGGCCATGCTGAGGAGGTCTTCCAGGCTCTCAATCACATCCTCCCAGGCAAGCTGGGCTGGCAGTTCTTCCTTCCTCAGATGTGCCTGCTCTGGCTCTAAGCAAGGATCTCAGCCTGTGGGGCGAGTTTGCTCTCGTGGCTGTCATAGAGGAGATATTCTTGCTGCGTTTCGGCTTACTCACCTTTCCTTTGCTGCAGGTGAGCTGGCCAGCCCGCGCGGCCCGAGGCGAGGGGTTGCCCTCCGTCTCAAGAGGAGCCCGGACGCCTGCCTGCCAAACCCGTGCCAGCATCAGGGGGACTGCCAGGTGATGGAGGACAGACCATTTTGCAGCTGCAAACCAGGCTTCACAGGGGTGTTCTGCCAAGGTAGGGCTGGCGATGCTGGTGAGCCCTCCCCAGTCTGTCCACAGGCACCAGAGGGGAGGGTGATGGGCACAGTGCATTGGTGTTAACGCTGCTCTCCACTGCAGGCTCCAGGAGCATGTCGCAGCTCCTGGTTCAGGTGCCGCACCACCACCATGTCCTGACTACACGTTGGTACAAGACCCAGTCACAGGCCATTTCTTTCCTCCCCAAAAGTCTTGATTCCTGGAAGAAGGAAATCTTGGCTGTCAATAAGCCATGCCATGGTGTAGCCATGCCAGGGCAGCCGGGCATGTCGTGCAGTCTCGGCACAACCACACGCACTCCAGCACGGCTGCAGAGAAGGCTCCTACCAGATACTGACCAAAACCTGTGTCTTCTTCATCTCAAAGTGAGGATCACTGTCCCTATCTGGTGCCCTTGGCAGACTGCAGTGATTCAGTAGACAGCCCTTGAAGGGGGCCAGACCCATCTGCCTTTCACGTCTTAGGCTTAAGGACTGTGTCTGTTTGGAGTAGCAGTGTCCATGGACAGGTCTTGGGCAACTAGTACAAAAAGACAGACCCACATTAACTTCTGTGCATCCCCAAAGGTTTGTCTTTTGCCTCCAACAAGGCGGGGACGAGGGTCTGTTGAGCTCGGTGGGACTGTGCCATCCCATAGCTGACCTAGGGCTCCTTCAGGCTTCTTCCTTATTGCTATTGCAGATGGCTTTTTCCCCCAGATGTGGTACTGAAGTTGGCCTGCGAGGAAGAGCACATGAATATGATGGTGAGGAAGGAGGCGTTTGAACTCTTGAAAATCCCCCGGGAGCTTGTCCACTTGAAGAACCAGGCATGCAAGGTCTCAGAAAGGGAAGAAGAGGGTGAGCTGTTTTTTGCAGCCACTCTCACAGGTGAAAACCACACTGCCTGTGGATCAATAATTCAGGTGAGGATCCAGCAGAGCCTCTCTGCATAGCTCAGAAGCCATGAGAGGAGCAGACATGCTGAGTGGGGGCTGCAAGGGGAAGCCCCGGAGGCTTTTCCTTTTATATCTGTGTGCTGTAAAGTTCTTGTCCCCCTTGGAAGGCTTCCCTGGGGGCTGTCAGAAAGCTCTTCTGCCTCCACCAAACCCCTGCTGGCAGCACATCTCATCTTATTCAGCAGAGCATGGAAGTCTCACTGTGCTCTTTACAAGCTGATAAGAACCCTCAGCTTTCTGGTAGCACCCTCTGAGCCCTGCAGCCCTGGCTACAGCCCCTTGGTCCCTCGTTTGATTCATGGGTCAGGGAGGGTGCCGAGGAACCCGTGCTCCAGCTCTGCATTGCACAGAAGGCCCTCACCTGTGGTCACTATACTGACCTGCCTACTCCAGTGATGGTTACCAGTAGCCCCTGGACACGGGACTTGAGCCAACAGATGTCCAGGAGGCCCGGAGTAACTACAGCTGAGTTGCACCTTCTGAACTGGAGCTTAGAGCTCTGTGTATGGACTTAGACATGATCCGGAGACTTGGTTTCTGTGTCGTTCCAGCAAAACAGCTCCCATGTGTCATACTCCAACGTCATTGAGTCAGAGCGGGAAGTGCACAGGGGTGTGATCTCCCGGAGTTTTCAGCTGGAGGTGCATTTCTCCTGCATCTACGCCTATGAGCAGGTGGTGAAACTGCCCTTCGCTCTCACTGCCGTTGACAAGTGAGTGGTTCCTTTTCACCTTGCTGCTGACATGGTATCTGTGAGCTTGCAGAAAAATAGATGCCTTCCGTGAGGTGATCTGCAAAGGCCCTGGGGAGCCACTAGAGAGCTCTGAGAGCAATGCCACATCAGGGTGCCTCCCTTTCTCTTCCCCTCAGTTTTTCGACACAGGGTTTGGGCCTGGGACAGAGCCAAAGAGGGGCACGCACAATCTTCCTTTCTCCTATCCTCACTGCTTGAAACCATCTAGCTAAAAAATAAAGGGTGGGAACTGGAAGATGCCCCCACCAGGCCCCTGTGGAGGTGCAGCTTAGGACCCCCTGGGTTGCCTTTCTCGTAGTCCTCACTGGCCAGCGGTCAGTGGGAACCCTGGAGCTCCTTGCCTCTGTCCACAGCCAGGAGGCAGCTTGGAGCCCGACTCTCGCAAGGCTCCACCTGGGAGCAGAGTCAGTGCACCTGCACCGGTGACCTGACCTGTGCTGCATCCTTCCTGCCTTCTTGTTCTGCTCGTGAGCTCTCCTCCTTTCCTCTCAGGCTGGTGCAGTTCATGGTCAGAGAAGGACACTTCAACGTCAGCATGAAACTGTACAAGACCTCCTCCTACCTCCAGCCCTATCACCTGCTAAACGCAGCCGTCCCCGTCACGGACACACTCTATGTCCTGCTGAAGATAGAAGGGGAGCACCAGCTCAAGTACTTCCTGCTGAGCGTTGAGGACTGCTGGGCCACACCAAGCACTGACCCCTACCAGGACATGCGGCACAAGCTTATTGAGGAGGGGTGAGTGAAGAGCCCCTAGTGCATCTGGTCTCCTTGCACCATGTGCACAATCGCGTTTCTTTGCTGGGTGCTAAGAACAGGTTGCTGTGGGGGAGCAATGAACCCGTGGTGGACACCGTCATTGAATAAGTGGACCAGCCCCATAGATGATCCCCCTGAGTGCTCTGAACTGATCCCCCTCTCCTCACCCTGCTCTGCTGCCAACAGTGCTGCCCTCCCTCTAGCATCGCTCCTGGCCAGCTGGGGAGGCAAAGGGCAAGGAGGGGAGAGGGGAGACCTTGCTGGGATGTGCATAGAGGTATCTGCTGAAGAGCTTGTATTAGAGGTGGCTGCAGCCAAGCCAAAGCCAGTAACATGGATATTTGGGAAGTGGGAGCCGCAGCCAGGCCCACTCCGCCCCTGCAGAGCAGCTGTGGCCCCACAGAGCAAGACACAAGCCAGCTCCTGTGCTGGTGGCAGCCCGTCCCTGAGCACAACGCAGGGTGCCAAGGAAAGGCATCCCCACTGGTGCCGAGACAGAAATAGTCCTGTTTAGCAAAGCCTGGGGGCTGCACCCGGTGCCTGTATGCTCTGCTGTCCCAGGCTGGGATGCTCCCCGTTGTTTGCCACCTGCTGACTCAGCCATCGTGTCCCAGGTGTCCCCATGACAAGACAGTGACATACCTGAATGCCATTGGAGAGAGCACTACCGCCAAGTTCAGCTTCCAGATGTTTCAGTTTGTTGGTTACTCTGAGGTGTTCCTGCACTGCCGTGTCCGGCTCTGTCTCCCCGACAGCCCGGAGCCCTGTGCCAAGGTAAGCTCTCCCAGTGATCTGCACCATGCCCTGGCCGGGCAGGTGGACCTCCCTTCCCTTGGGCTGCTGTTTGGAGACGGGGCTCTGCTCTGTTTTCAGGTGCCTCAGCACAATAAACACTTCCCAACAGCAGGAGCTCACCCCAGTGCCCTGAACTAAAGGTACAAGAGCTTGAACCCACCAGAGACCTCCTTTCCCTCTTCCCTCTGTCTGTTGGGTATTTGCAGAAGGAGAGCTTTATGCTAGGCTAAGGTCCAGGAACCATGCCAGGAACCAGCTCCTCTCGTCCTCTGGGGTCTTGACTGCTTCCAGGCTGCAGTCCCAGCTGTGCCTCCGCTGGGGGAGACCACCAGGACAGCTCTTGTCCCCCCGGAGCAGGCTTCTCCCCTGCCCTGTGGTCCCACCCCCCTTCCCTTGTCTTTGTTGACAGCAATGCCCCAGGCACTGGAGGAGCAAGCGGGCACTGGCAGATGACTACAATAAGATTGTCTCCTATGGGCCCATCCATCTGCTGGCTGCTCCTTCCTTGGGAGCAGAGACCTCCCATTCCAGGACTGACCAACAGGACCTGGGGGGTACGTATGACGTACGTACATACAGACCCTTACCCTTGCAACTTTCTAGGCAATGCCAGGTTATTAAAAAGGGCTGCTAAAATCACTACCCAGCACGGAAGCGTGGAGTCTTTCAGGTGTCACGGCCATGCACAGCGTGCTCCAGGAGCCAAACCAGCACAGAGAGGTTACCTCTGCGTGAGCAGCTCCGTACCAGGCACAGGTCGGGCTGAGCAAGGCAGCTGGGCGGGAAGGGACCAGGAGCCAGAAGGCAGCACCCCTGGCGAGGAAGGCTGGGTTTTCATATCAACCCAGCCAGGCAGGCTCCTGCTGAGCACCGAGGGTCAATCCAGGGGATCCAGGGAGGTCCAGGACCAGGGCTGGGGGCAAGCCCACCGACAGCACAGCTCAGACCAGGCACGAATGCCAAGCTAAATGTAGCCCCTGGGCAGTGGGTGTGGGTGGAGGCCCCAGGTGAGGCCAGTTGGGGTGACCAAGTCCTGTTAGTGCCCCAAAGCACCCCCACTCTGGTGGCCCTTACCCTTCACAGGTGATGACCTCCCCCAAATCTGCCCCCGGCCAGGAGATGCCGTGCCAGGGTTCAGCGCTGGCTTGAGGGACCCAGATGTGTAACCAACCTTTCTCCTCTTCAGCAGGACCCAGCCCGTGGCTCCCTGGGGCCCTCATCCTGCTGTGTGTGCTTGGTGTGCTCGCTGTGGCTGCTGCGGCTGTCGGCACGAGGCGGTGAACGGCGTAGAGAACAGCTGTTTCCAAATAAACCTGACAGTAGCAGAGAGGCTCTTGCCTGTGGCATTACAGGTGCTTTTTGGGAAAGAGATGATGGTTGGATGCAAATGCTGCTTGGAGGTTGAGTCACATTGGAGTGTTTCTGTTCCCTGTAGCACCCCTAGGACCTTCTCATCCCCTCCTGGCCCACGCTCCCTAGACTCGAAACGTATCCAGGAATGGGAGGTTCCTTCCTCCTGCTTTCCTTCTCCCCAGAGAGTCCCCCAGGCACGTGGGGATGGAGGTACCCACATGAGATACTTGCCCACCAAAGCTGGACTTTGCATGGTTCTGTGTGACACTGATGCAGCATTAGCAGAGAAAGGGCTGCTCTGCGTGTGCACGCGCGTGTGTATATACACCTATCCCTACAGATTTCTTCCTTCATTCATGACAGATTTCTCCTTTCATTCATGATAAATTGCCAGCAAGATTGTTGCCCATCAATACATCCCTGATATAAAGCAAATAACAATATTGTAAACATCAAAGACTAAATCCATAGTGCTCAGATGGCTGGCAGAGATTTAATACTAGAACACAGATAAGGAGAAGACGGGTGTTTTCCCTGGAAGGCAGCTGTGTGTGTACATTCGGCTGAAGCATAGTGTCCTTGCGGAAATCGTTGCTGGCCCGAGGGCGTGTTGCAGCAGGAAGAATTGTGAAGAAGCTCGTGGGATTTCCCTTTTTTTGCTAATTCCCAGACCTGATCCTCCTGAGTCAATCCTCCCACCTCCAACAGCAGGAAACCCCACCGCCAGGCTGGTCCGGCACAAAGGCCATCTCCAGCGATGAGAGGGATGGCTCCATCCTGGCCGAAGGCAGGTGGTTCATGGGCTCCCTCCTCACCCCCACAGGAGCCCCTGGGGAATGAGATTGGGGCACCTCGAGACCACAGGGGATCTGCAGCCTGGAGGGACTTTGGCAGAAGGGACATCTCCAGAGCTCCTTGCCCGAGGCAGGCGCCACTAGGAAGGGGCCGAAGCAGAGAGCCCTGCTAAGGTGGATCCTGCCCACTGAAGGGCAAACTGAGGCACGGTAAACTGAGCCCTCGTCCTCCGTGGGGAAGGTGCGTCTGTCGGGATCAAAGCTTGCTCTCAGCAGGTGCATGCGCAGGCGGGGAGGGAGGTGCAGCCAGCAGCTAGTCCTGGGAGACTGTGGTGGTTTTGTCATGTCTGATGATGTGGGAGAGGGAGCCAGTGGTCTCCTTTGTCTTCGGGTAGTAGAGGACGACCAGCCAGATGAATATGAAGATTCCTGCAGGGAAAGAAGGCAGACACTCAGCAGCAGCAGGAGATGGTGGGAAGCTGCTGGCACTTCCCTGCTGCTTCCAGGGGGTTCCCCCAGCTCGCTCCTGCTCCTGCAGGAGGGTCTTCTCCCCGTGCTTCAGGTGAGCTATTTGGCTGAGACATGCCCTGGGTGGATAATGTCCCTGTTCCTCTGCTAAGGAGTGGCTTCCCTGGAGGAAACCCACCCCTGGTGGAGTGGACATGGTTAGGAGCCATGACCAGCTCCACGGCGGCAGCTGGAACCTGCTACTTGACATGCCCTGCCAAAGGGAAAGGCATGACAAGTGCTGGGAAGATGCTGGTGCCTTGGGACTAGCAAGGGTCAACCCACTGCCAGGCTGGCTCCTGCCTCCTCCATCTTCCCCACCCAAGCCCAGGGAGCCTGGCTCAGAGCTGGCCCTGACCTTGGACAGAGTTGAGGATGGTGAAGAGGTAGAGTATGGGTGCAGAGGAGGTGCTGTGGGTGAGGAACGCCAGGGCCCAGGTGGTTCCCAGCAGGCAGAAGAGCCCCACCGCCACCAGGGCCACCTTCCAGGCCTTGCGGTCCTGATGTATCACCCCCGTGCCCTGCAGGCAGCAGCTTTTCTGGGTCACCACCCCAAAGACAGCCATATTGAAGAGGAAGATGAGGCTGAAGTAGCCGCAGTTGGTGATATAGTGGACCAGGAGATATTTGGAAGTGATCCAGCACCTGAAAAAGAGACAACCGCAGTGCCTCCAGCAGCTCTGCTAGCCCCAGCAGCACCTGTGGGACCCTCCTCAGGGCGACGTTTTTGGGGATGCAGGGACACCCTTGTGCACATGGGTGGCCTTTTCCAAGGCCAGGGTGAAGCAGGGGGGCCAGTGGGGCAGATCTGCTGCCCTTGTGTTGCTCAGCTGGGAGGGAGCCTGAGGAAGCTCCAGGTGGACCTTGGGTGTCCCTCCGTGACCTGGAGGCCTGCAGGCATGATGGAGCAGGCTCAGCACAAGAGGTGGTGGTGGTGGTGGTTACCACAGCTGTAGCTGCTATGTTGTAATCGCAATTAGGGAAGCAGAAGCACGGCGTAAAGCCAAGCAGGATGGGCGCAACCCCCCGCCGCCGCGCTCCTGGCAGGACCAGGTTACCGTTCCCCGTGCCAAAGGGCTGCCTAAGCCCTGTGGTGGTGGTACACGCACAGGTGGGCTATGACCTGGTGGTCCGTGGTCTGGATGATGTATTCTCCGTAGCTACCGATGATTCCTGCCACCCCCACCACAAGAGCAGGGAAGCCTGGAAGAACAAGGGAGACACGTGGAGCAGGCCAGAAAGGCAAGCAGCAGGCGAGGTGGTCGGCTTGGGGTCTCTGTATGTCCCTGGATGTGCTGACCTCAAGGAAGCTGGGGCTTAGTTAGGGACCCGGTGAGGTTGCACAAGTGACAGGGGCACAATGGTCACTGCTGGGAAGGAGAAGGAAGGACAGCGCTGGGCGGTGGGGCCTGAGGTGTCCCCTAACCTCTCTGCGGGATCATCTGCTGCGGTGCACCCCAAGGTGCCGTGGAGGACTGGCAGTGGGGGAACAAAGACCCCAGAGGACATCACCTGCTCGATGAGCAGGAGGCTGGTGCCCAGCGGGATGGAGGGTTCCTGCGGGTGCCACCCTGAATTTGCTGCACCAAGCCCATATAAGACATTTCCTGGCCCTGACCAGCATTTGAAGAGCTGCAGGCAGGAGGTGGGCTTGCTCACTCTCTGCCCATCACTGCACCATCCTGTTCCCCTTCAGGTTGTAACCCACTGCCCCTCTCTCCCCCCCAGCTCTCGCCCAGGCTGGTGGTGCTCACCCCAGCCGACCAGGCACAGCTTTGCCAGGTAGTGGTGGATGTAGGTGCCGAGGACCTTGACGAAGAGGAGGTAGAGGTGACAGCCCTCCAGCAGCATCCAGGTGAAGCAGCAGAGCAGGCAGTAGTGGGTGAACCCCCCCAGGACCTTGCAGGTCCCCAGCTGGGTCCGAGCAGAGAGCCCACTGTTGAGCAGGAAGGCCAGGTTGAGGAGGAGCAGGCTGCCCATGAGGTTCATATGGAGTCCCAGGTTGATGCGGAGGTTCTCCTCAGACCTGAACCTGCACCTGCGCATCCCCAGAGGGAGCAGAAAAGATGGGGGGTCACAGCTGAGCAGGGCCCCATGCCGTATCGCAGGAGGTTCATGCAGAGGCACCGTCATTGCCCCACATGGCTCCCAGCCTGACAAGTCCCCAGGGAGCTGCTGGCACATCCTACCTTAAGAAGATGCAGAAGGTAATGGTGAAGATAGAGAAAGCCACGGCTACCCCGCAGCCAGCAGTGGCAACAGCCATCAAGGCTCTTGCTGTGGACTTCTCCAGAGCTGGGTTCTGCCAAACACGCACGCGTTGGGTTAGACGGGTCCTAGACCAACCTAGAAAACCTGACTGCAGCTACCGGAGCCACAGGGCTGATAACCCCGGTGGGCTGCTGCAGGCACCCCACACAAGCCCCTGGCCTGTCCCCCAAGAAGGTCTTCGGGGGGAGTGAGGTGGTGGTGGCTCATAGGAGATGCTCTCTGGGGTGGGATGAGTAAAGGCTGTGGTGGACCACCATGAGCACCCTCCTGGGAGCCTCCACCAGGAGATGGGACCTCAAGCCTTACTGCTCCAGAGCCTGCAGTAGGCTGGGGGCCGTTTCCACCCTGTAACCACTGTGCTGAGCTGCTGCTGCCCTCCTGAGAAGGGGCTGGGCTTGATCTTGGGACCTGGGCTTGCCTGGGAGCAGCTATAACTGACTCATGACACCCAAGAGGCCACCAAGGTGGGGCAGGCAGCGCAGCTGGGGTACAAGCAGGAGCTGCGGGGAGTGGGTTGTCACCAGGAGGAGGGTGAAGAAGGTGAGATGGTTGCAGGAGCAGACTGTCCTCTTGTCCCTGGGCTGCGTGACACATCCACTGCTGCTCCAGCCTCCTGCCTGCCCTGCAACAGGCACAGGGCGACAGCCATGAGCTCCGGGCAAAGCACCCGTGCCTGGCCCTGCACCTGGCCCCACTGAGGACCATACCTTTGCTGGGATCCCAGAAGACACATTGCGGGGTAACACCCTGCAAGGGGTGAGAGCAGTATCAGCCAACACCATGGGGAGGGCCACCGGAGGAGAGATGGAGGGAGGGCATGGCTGGCTTACGCTGGGCAGCTGCTCATGGACAAAGGTGAGCTGAATGGGGTCCTGCAGCCCAGAGATGCTGGTCTCTCCCACCATGATGCCCACCACGATGTTGTCCAGGACCTGCCCTGTCTGGTTGACCTCCTGTGTGAGGGAAACGCTGCCTGAGCAAAGCTGGCCGGTGGCAAGTGCTGGTGGCCAGAGGGACGCTGGCAATGCCAGCTCATACCTCAAACATGCCAAGCTGCTGGATGTTGAGAACCGTCACCACCACATGCACTGTCCAGCTGCTCAGGGACTGGAATATCTCCCTGGGGAGCTGGATTTTGCCTATCTTCCCCTCCTCCGTTGTGTTCTGCATCCTGGGGCCCTGCAGTGCAGAACAGCGGTGAGAGGTTGCTTGCTGGCAGCGTCACCTCTCTGCTCGGGACCCACCAATCTTGCTCCAGGCACAAATTCAGCCCTGCCTGGGTGGGTTTTGCTCAGCAACAGCAGCAGGAGCCCCAGGGGCAGAAGGGGAGAACCTCATCCCCAGCGCCCAGCAGCAAAGGGGCAGAGCTGGGAGCAGCTCCCAGGAGAGCATCAACCCACCATCACCCCATGGGACATGGTCCACTGGGACATCCAGAGAGGGGGAAACCCTGGGGGTGGGCAGGAGGTGCAAGGTCCCACATGTTCCTCCTCTTCCTTGCCCTCCCCCCAACCAGCTGCCTGCTGCTGGGACAGCTCCTCAGGGAGGGCTCTGCCCTCCCAAGCACCATTTCAGGTGACTCCTTGGCAAGTGATGCCAAAAGTTGATGTGGGTCCATGACGCCACTGTGGAGCACAGTGGGGGAAGAGCACACCGTAGCACACCAAGCCCCAGGGCAGGGGCCGAGGAGAGTGCTTGGAAGGCGTAGGGCTTTCCAGGCAAGAGAGAGGGGCACATCTCACCTCCGTGGGGGAGAAGGTGATGAGGACATCGTGAGTGATGGCCCTGCTGACGTTCAGGAGCAGCATGTTCTCCCCAGCTGGCCCATCACGTAGCACTGGCCTCGGCGACTGCATCAGCCTGCAGGGCAGGAGGGCTGTGGGACCGGGGGAGATGGGGGGCTTAGCCCCCAAGCCCAGCCATGGCCACCCCTGCCCACTACCTGAGCCAACGCTCCCGCAGGCAGGCGCAAGCGAGGCTGCCGGAGCGCCCCAGCTCTGGGCAGCGCCGGGGCAAGTCGGGGCTGAGGGTCTCGTCGCCTTCCTTCAACTCCACCGTGTTGCAGCACCAGTGGTGCTGGTCACCCCGCTTCAGGGCTGGGGAGGAGGGGAGTGGGGTGACCGCTGGGCACCACGGCACCGGGCAGGCACCGGAGCCAAGGGCAGGGATGGGGGGGACCGCTCACCGTCACAGCTCTCCTGTCCCCTGGCAGCGTCTGGAAGAAGAGCACATGGGGAAATGGGAGGAAAAACCCAAAATCTAGAGTCAGTACTCCCCGTGTCCACAGGGGAAGGGGGAGGCAGGAGAATCTGGCAGCTGCCAGGTTATAAAGGAGCAGCCCTACAGTCACGTGGGCTTCAGAAAGCAGCTGGACAGCCGTCGGGGCCGGTGAAGGCAAAGCCGCTGTGCCTGCGCTGACACATCACCGCGTGCAGCCCCCCAGGGCAGCTCACAGAGGCGACCCTGGGCTGCTGGTCCAGAGTTCTCAAATAGCCCCCAGCAGCGAACCCCTCCGCCCCGCTCGCCTCTGCCAGCTCTCCGCACGTCCCGGGGGGAACACTCCCTTCCGGCCTGGCCACATTTCAGGGTGAAACCCTGCCACGGCCTTCGGGTCAACACTTTCACATGGGAAAACCTACCCCGAAGCCCAGGTACCCCCCTATGCCGGGGGAGCCCGTATCCCCCTCACCCCACTCACCGGGCAGCAGCAGGAGCAGCAGGATGGTGCGCAGGAGCAGGTTCATGGTGCTTTGTGGGGTCTCCTGGCCGCCCCCGGCCATCCCACGGTGCTCTGCTCCCCAGGTCCCGCTGGCTCTGCTCCTCCCGGGGCTCCCCCGGGGCTTGTGGCTGCTCCTGAGGCAACAGGCATGTCCTCATTTCCCTTCTGCGAACCCCTCACACCTTCCTGTGCGTTGGCAAGTGACCTCCTACCACAGCTCGCAGCAACGGCGATAACCGTCAGAGCCGGGTCGTTTCCCCCTCGGCTGACACAGGGCTTTTTTCCTTCCCCTTCGACCCCCCATCCTGCCAAATCCTTGGTCGATGGCCCCCACCAGCCCAGCGACGTGTTGGAGCATCCCTCTCCCAAAGCAGGCACGCCGCCGGGCATTGCCACGAGCCAGTGGGGACGAAGCGTCCGTTTCCTGGGAAGGTCCCCCTGTCACGGCCAGGAGTGGGGACACGGGTGGAGGGGGGTGAGCCACCAGTAGAGTACCATCCGTAAGGGGAACTGGCGGGATGGGAGACACGGTGCTGTGCTTGCAAGGGCAGCCGCGCTCTGCCTGGCCCCTCAGCCGCCGAGGGAGGCGGATTCCCATCCTGCGAACTCTCCCTCTTCAGATTCCCGTCCTGTGCCGACCTCCCTCGTCACTGCGTAGCGACGGTCCCTGGAGACCGCAGCAGCTTCCCGAGCCATGGCATCTCCCTCCAACACCCTGACCCCTACAGCACCGGGCTGCCGGTGGGCTGCCGGAGCGCCGTTACTGGTCCCAACTCGGCAAGATGCTACGGGGTGAAACGCCGGGTCCTGCCCCGGGCCTGGGACAACCCCAGCCAAGGGACGGAGCCCATCGGAGAGCCCGTGAACGCGCGTGGCACAGAGACCCCGGTGAGCCGCGCTCCAAGCAGGAACAACTTTAATGGGCACAAGTATGGTGCGCGGGCACGCTCAAACTTCTACACCATCCAAAAATAGACATTCAACAAAATAACAAAAATAGATTATTTCAGCTGCTACAGGATGTTGCAGGGGCAGAGTTATTCTGTCTTCACCAGGAAAGGACCCTCTCGGTGACCACCAGCAAGGGCTGAAGATGGGGCCTTTCCCACCCATCATGCTGGCTTCGGGACATGGGAGGAGACATTTGGAGACACCGGGGGCCCTGTCCCTGCCCCGTCCGCTTTCTGCAGCCCTCGCTGCCCAGGTGAGCATCCCTCCCTCCTGCCCCAAGGATGCCAAGCCAAGGGATGTGCCACTGCCCGACAGGACGCGGTGGGGTAGGACAATTGGGGAGAGGGCTGGCAGGGGTGAGGGGCGGCCGGCCCCGCTGCAGGTCCCTGGGCTCCCAGCAGCCCTGTGAGGCAGGTGCGGTAGCAAAGCGGACGGCATCGGTCCTTCCCATGGCTGTCCGCCGTGCGGGTAGCCCCGGGACAGCATGGCACAGCCATCACGGGGCTCAGCCGAGGTGGCTCTGGCTGCTGTTGGGTTGCAGTTTGACGCTGTCAGAGCTGCTCTGCAAGTCGGGGGACTTTCTCGCCTGCACCACCATGGTCCAGTACCAGAGGAAAATAAGGAAACCTGAGGGAGGAAGTGAGAGAGGGGTGAACCCACAGAATCACAGACTGGTCGGGGTTGGCAGGGACCTCTGGAGATCAAGTAGTCCAACCCCCTGCTAGAGCAGGATCACCCACAGCAGGTCACACAGGATCGTGTCCAGGCAGGTTTTGAATCTCTCCGGAGAAGGAGACTCCACAACCTCTCTGGGCAGCCTGTCCCAGGGCTCGGTCACCCTCAGAGGGAAGAAGTTTTTCCTCATGTTCAGATGGAACTTCCCGTGTTCCAGTTTGGGCCCATTGCCCCTTGTCCTGTCACTGGGCACCACCGAGAAGAGTCTGGCCCCTTCCTCTAGACACCCACCCCTCAGATATTTATGAGCGTTGATGAGATCCCCTCTCAGTCTTCTCTTCTCCAGGCTAACCAGCCCCAGCTCTCTCAGCCTTTCCTCATACCAGAGATGCTCCAGGCCCCTCCTCATCCTCACAGCCTTCCACTGGACTCTCTCCAGCAGTTCCCTGTCTGTCTTGACCTGGGGAGCCCAGCACTGGACACACAACTCCAGATGTGGCCTCACCAGGGCAGAGTAGAGGGGGAGGAGAACCTCCCTCAACCTGTTGGCCACGCTCTTCTGAATGCACCCCAGGGCATGAGGGCACACTGCTGGTCATGGAGAGCCTGTTGTCCACCAGGACTCCCAGGTCTTTCTCTGCAGCGCTGCTTCCCAGCAGGTCAGCCCCTACCTGTACTGGTGCCTGGGGTTATTTCTCCCCAGGTGCAGGACCCTACACTTGCCCTTGTTGAATTTCATTTGGTTCCTCTCCACCCTGTCCAGATCTCGCTGAATGGCAGCGCAGCCTTCCAGTGTATTGGCCACTCCTCCCAGTTCTGTATCACCAGCGAATTTTCTGAGAGTGCACCCTGTCCCCTCGTCCAGGTCACTGATGAGTATGTTGAACAAGACCAGACCCAGCACTGACCCTTGGGGCACACCACTAGCTACAGGCTTCCAACCAGACTCTGCGCCACTGATCACAACCCTCTGGGCTCTGCCATTCAGCCAGTTCTCTACCCACCTCACTGTCCACTCACCCAACCCACACTGCCTAAGCTTGCCTATGGACCCCCTCTAAGAACCAACAGCAGCCAAGAGTGAGCCAGCCAGCCTGCCAGGGACGGCTCCTCTCGTACCCCATCACCACCCCACCAATACCCCATGAAAGCCCCGGTGCCCTTTGGAGGAGCCCAGCATCCCAGGCTTACCTTGAAGGGAGTTGATGATGGTGAAGATATAGAGGGAGACAAGGCGGAAGACACCAGAAGTGAAGGAGAAGAAGACCAGTGCCCAGGGAATGCCCAGAAGGATGCTCAGCCCAAAGAGGGCTAGGACGTGCTTGAGCTTGTGGCCTTTCTTGTTCTGCCGGAGGATCTCCCGGACCATCGCTCCCAGCATGACTGAGTTAAAGAGGAACACCAGGCTGAAGAAACCCAGGTTCATGATGTTATGGATCAGGGGGCTTGTGATCCAGCATCTGGAGGAAGGAGAAAGGGCAGAGGGTTATGCTGTGTTGTCCCACAGGGACATAAGTCGGAGGGGTTGGGGGAAGCATGAAGGTGTGGTGCAAAGCCAGCACCCGGCTTAGTTAAACAGGGAGGGGGGATCCCCCACCACCACCCTGCACAAAGCCCCAGAAAGCTACAGGTGGGCTAAGGAAAGCCTGTAGGACACGGCAAAGGTTTAGTCAGTTGACTTTATCTAAGACCAGGGACAAGGCAACCCATTTCCCATGACTTACATGGTTGCGTTGGTGTATTTGCCACCAACAGATTCGTAGACAGGAATGGAGAAGGGGCCATAGTTTGTCCAGCTAGCCAGGAAGATCAGCATCACGCAGAAGAAGGGGAGTCCTGGGTGTCAAGAACAGTGTGAAGTGGCTGCCCTAGTCACTGGCCCTCGGGCCTTTTGGAAGGACTTGTTGCCCCTTTCTCCCCATATAGAGTGCAAACCAATATCCTCCTTCCCAAGGGTGAACGTAACAAGGACACCTGGTGTAAGCCCTGGCCTGGGAGCGAGCTGTGCTGCACCAACCCCAGCCAGGGATCTCCCAGGGCCATGGAATTTTAGGCCACAAAAGATCATGAGCTCTTCCTACCGCGGCCTCCTGCCCAAAGCAGGGCAGAGATGTGTGGGTGCTTCCTGCATCAAGCCCATCTCTCTGGGCTGTCCTGGATGATTCTTTCAGAAAGAGAGGATCCCATTACTATTTAAAGACCCCAAGCAGTGGCTCTCACATGCCTTCCTTGCTGTGTGACCCCCCAGGGTGACCCACCCTTGCTCTAGCACCAGCTTCTGCTCTCAGCCACCAAGTCTCCTTCTCTACTGAGTCTCTCGACAGAGACACCCCTCTTCTCTCAGGCATCTGCTCCCCCACAGCTATGTCTCCTCTATCCCCATCTAGACACTGTCAATGGTGGGAAAGACCTACCCAGGTGCCCCTCCACCCCCGTTGCCCATGTCCTCAGGGCATCTCTGCCTGCCCCATGCTCACCCCAGCCCACCAGGCAGAGCTTGAGGAGGAAGTGGTCATGGTACGCGTTGAAGACTTCGATCACAAGCCGGTAGAGGTTGAAGCCCTCGATGCCCATCCAGGTGAGGCAGCTCAGGAGGGAGAAGTGCAGGAACAGCCCCCCGGCTCTGCAGACTGCCTCACTGCTGGAAGCCAAGTGCTCGGAGATGAGGAAGGTGACGTCCAGGAGGAAGATGGCAGCCAGCAGGTTCATGTGGATGTGCATGCTTGTGATCTGGTCTCGCTGCTTGCTTCTGGAGAAGCGAGAGGGAGATGACCTCACCACCATGCCTGGCCAGCATCCTCAGTGTCCCACAACACAGCTCCAACTCAGCTGGGCAACTCACCCCAGCCAGAAGAGCCAGGAGACCCTCTGGTGATGTGAGGGGCTGAGAGCCTAACCCCGTGGGTGGGACCACCTGTTACACATGCAAATTCAGGTCTGCAGTTGACCCTGCATTTCAGGTCTAGGCCATGGAGGTTAGGGAGAGACATAATTTCAGCTCTGGATCATCCACATAGGATCAGTGACATGACTCAGGAGAAGACACTCATGTTCTTCACCAGGCCCTTGAAAAGATCTTTGCAGGCTTCTGCTTGCCAGACCCATGACGACCAAGCTGATTTTCCAAAAATCATTAAAAACAGCCAATGTTTTCAAGCGCCCTGTGGGAGACCTGACCAGGGGGGTAGTTTCTGGAGAGGAGAACTCTGCTTTCTTCAAGCATGGGTCCTTCATTGTGCTTCTAGCTAGATCACCAACTGCATTTGGAGAGCTTGCACCCACCCAGGTGTAGCGGCAATGGACAGGATGCAGACAGGGAGCATGGGGTCACCTGTCAGACCATACCTGAAGTAGAGGAAGAAGATGGTGCAAATGGATGCCACAGCTGAGATCAGGCAGCCGATGTAGGTTATGATACTCAGGTAATCCCTGTGTATGTAGGCGATCTCCGGGGAGGATACCTGAGGAGAAGGAGGAACGAGACATGGTGAGGAAGAACAGCCGGTGGGAACGATGTAGAGAGCTGTGGGAAGGCACTACCCACCATCAGCACAGCAAAGTAGGTGAGATGGTTGCATCTGCAGTCTGTCTGGCTGTGCCCCGTCACTGTTGTACAACCAGAGCTGTCCCAGCTCCCAGAGCTGACTGCGCAAGAGAAAGAAAAAGCATCTGGTGAGCAGCAGGAACATCTGCTTTGGGTTTGTGGATCTTCAGGGCAAGGTGTCCATGGCAGAGGGGAGGACAAAAGTGAGTATCCCAGTCTGTCCCAGGCCAAGCACACGCACTCAGATAGCACCCTCAGCATCAGGACCCATCCCTAGGGAGGGAGAAAGCTCCTGGGTTAGCTCTGGAGCAAAAAACCTGAAATCAACCCCATGGGAAAGGTTTATGGAGCTGGAGCAAGGAATGGAGCTGCAGAGCAACTTTTACCCCTACCAGCCTGTGGCACCGAGCAAAGGCAGCGCCTGGCTTCACACTCAAGTGCAGGAGCACTCACCGGTGGTGTCCTCCAGCCAGAAGACGCACAGCGGGGTCACGTTCCTCTGCAACAAGAAAACCACGGGCCCTGGTCAGGATGCAGCTGGGGGCTTGTTGCCTGGCCAGCACATTTGATAGAGGAGAACATGGGGCAGGAGGTGAGATGGTCTTAGGAGACAAACTGCCCCATATCATGGGAGTGAGCTCCAGGCAGAGACCCTTCTCTTGGCAGCTCGTGGAGCAGATACTTCCTCCCAGGTCCCCTTTTTCAAACAAGGGGTTCAGCTTTGAGCAGGCACCTGACAGGGCCGTGAATGAGCCAAGGGACCATTAACTCAAAGTGTCTCCTAGCCCTGGAGATTGTGCTGGAGGCAACACATCTACAAAGCAGCATCTCCTGGACAGGAGCAGGCAGTGCCACCACCAGTGCACACGGTGGAGCTGCCATCGTCATACAGCCCCAGGAGATGTAGCAGACTCCGTACAGGCAGGCCAAGGGCATGGACCTGCTGGACTGTGACCGCTCTCTAAGCTAGCAGGGCCTGACCCCTCCTTGCCCCTCCATTCCTGGTGGGATCAGGTTCGACGAGGCTGTTTCCCCACCTACCGGCAGCTGGTCGTGGAAGAAAGTGAGAACAACTGGGTCAGAGAGGTTGGTCACCACCATATCCACCAAGGAGATGCCAACCACCTTGTCACCCAGGACATGGCTGCTGTTTTCATCCTGTTGAAGAAGAGGAGGCAGTGGTGGCATGGGAAGGAAGAGCTGCTGGGTGTGAAGTGGGTGAGAGTCCCCAAGAAGGAGGTCCCATGCCTCTTTCCCCATCAAGCTTCTAGCTCATCTTTGAAGCATCTTCTCTGAGCGAGCACTGGCACCCTGGTCTGGGCATCATCCCTCCTGCCCTGTATGACTGGAGCTGCCAGTACGGCGGGGACACCCCACCATGCCACGCGCATGGGTGTTACCTGGAACATGGTCTGGCTGCTGATGTCCATGAGGAGCACCCTGTGCTCCACCACCTCCTCCCTCTCCTTTGCCATCACAAACAGGCTGCTTGGCAGGTCCACCATGAACCCATGGACCTCTCTGCCCTCCTGCAAGGAGAGACTTGTCAGGAGAGCGGTTGGGAGGGAATGCCGGTGGGCCAAGACCACCAGGACAGGCTGCCCGGGACCCACCTCTCTTTGGGAAGCAAAGGCCAGGTGCCGAGGAGCCTGAGTGGGCTGGACCCTCAGGACGGTTGCATGCACGGTGGCCTTCCCAAAGGTCTGGTTCTGCCCTTCGAGCTCCACCTTGGCCAGCGTCTTCTCCAGCTCCCCGAGTTTGCTGTCGGGGAAGGGGCGCAGTGAGCGGGATGGGCACTGCATCAGCGGCAGCGGGAACGGCACAAGCCGGGAACTCACTGCCGAAGCATCCGCTGCTCCGTGGCTCCCACGGCCGGCGCTGGGGGTTGGGCGATGAGGCTGTCCAAGGCGGTGAGCTGCTCCTCCACATCTTGTTCCCAGACGGGCATGATCTCTGGAGAGACTGATGGGCACACGAAAAGAAATGCCATGAAACACATGGGCAGAGCTGGCTTCCCCATGCCCTGAACCAACCAAGCACAGCACTGGTGGGAGCAGAAAGCAGAGGGCTTCAAGGTGACCCCCAGCCCGTGGAGCTGATGGAGACCCCAACCCAGGGGGCTGCTTCTGTCGCCCAGAGCTCAGCTCCCACTGAGGCCACCGGGAGCAGGCTAGGTGCCTAGCAGTGCAGGTGGGACCCTCAGAGACCTCTGCAAAGCCCATAATTTCCCAGGATTTTAGGGGCAAAACACTTTTGAAAATCTCCATCTTCATCTTTAGGGAGCCTGGGTACTGGGCTTGCCTCTGGGCTGCTTCAAGCAAACCTACGTCCCCTTCTGTCACCCTTCAGCTGTGTCTTCACACCATCGCGCTGTACCATATACTGGGACACCACCAATGCTCTGCTGATGGCTAGAACGAGCTGGGGATGAAACGAACACTTTATTTCATTACAATAATTGCCTTTACCTGGTAAGAAGTATTCCGATGCACTGTCAAGGGAGGTGTTCTTCCCACCCTTTAAGATGTAGGACACGTTGAAGATGGAGGTGGTTCCTTCAGTCTTGTGACTCTCCTTCCCCCAGGTGATGCTGCTGGACGTGTCTCCATGCAGGAGGAAGCTCTGCTTCCCGTACACCAGCCTCAGGGTCCCATTGGCCTTGAACCAGTAGATGCAGAAGCGGTACCTGCCCAAAGCGGGGGGCAAGCTGTACTTGTAGTAAGAGTTTCTCCTGCCTGGTGAAAAGGGCCATTGTATTATCAGCGCCTGGGCTGTGTTCTTGATGGTGGCGGGGCCATGCTCGTAGATGATGGAGCTGTTCTCAGTCTGGTTTCGGTCACCACAGAAGCGGAAGTCCTCTTCCTGGTGGCTGCTGGCTCCCACCCCTGCATCGCACAAGCGCACGGAGACACCGGTTCAGCTGGAGGGGCCACCCCCGACAAACTCCGCACCCCCGCGGCAGCCGTCACACATGGCACACTGCGTGACAAACTCGACCCTGTCCTGGATGGGCTGCATGACCTTGGCCACCTCCCCAACGTCCCCGTGGCCATGCTGGGAGGGTTTGCCAGGGAGCCGAGGCTCCTGGGCAGCAGGACATCCCACCTCTTGGTGCCACCCTCTCCCAGATGCCACCACCTGCGCCGGCAGAGACTGACGGAGGAGCTCTCCGTCCCCAGAAGGGACAGATGGAGAGCACCTCCTTTCTCTGGAGAGGGCACATCCTGCCCTGGAGACCTCGCCAGGGGCACATCAGCCCATGAGACATTTTGTCCCTGTGGAAGCCACAGCTGCAAATACCCCTTGGTGCCACCCAGACAATTTTTGGGGGCTGCCAATTACTTCCAGCAGCCCAAACCTGGCCCACCCGCTGGGGGCAGAACGCGGTTGGGGCAGCCTACCTTGGAGGGGGGAAAGAAGGAGCAGAAGAAGGACCCTCATCCCAGGCAGCTCTCTGCTTTGGCTTGGCCTCTGAGGAGAAAGCAGAGCCTGGAAGGGTACAAAGGAAAGGGGCCACGTGAGTATTTGGGGGGGCAGGGGTATCACCCGCACTGTTGGGTCAGGGGATGGAGAGCAAAGGCTGTGCTGGTGGGACACCAGCTGGTGTCACGGCCATCTCCCTGGTGCCTCTGCCACCAGGAGGAGCCACGAGCACCGGGCATCCCACCCGGCTGTGGGCTGGATTGACCGGGAGGCTGGCAGCCGGGTCCCTGGGCTCTCGGCACACAGAGGGTGCCCTGCCGCCCCGGCACAGGTGTCAGCTCCAACAGTTCAGCACAGGAGTGGTTCCCTCTTCCGCTCCCTGCTTCACATCACGATTCAGGTCTTGGCTTCTTATCGCAAGCATTAGGAACAGAAGGAAACGGTGGTTTCCCAATTTGCCTGCCCTAAAATTATTTTCTTGGGTGCTTTCGGCTCCTGCAGATGAGCCGGGGAGCTCAGCATATTTGCAAAATACTCCATCATTTCAGCCCAGCAGAAACGGGCTCTGCCAGGTTCACCCCGGTGATGCTGACGCCTTCTGCCCCTCACGACCAGCTGGGCAACATCCTCCGCATCCCCTTTCCCCATCCCTTCACCCTGCATTCTGCTCCGCCACCCTTTTCTTTGTCTTTCTGTGCAGCCGGTGCTCCTGTGGCCCGCACCCAGGCCAGCGCTCACCACCCTCGGGTGCTACACACCCATGTGTTCCACCCGGCCATAACCTTCCCACCCGCAGCCCTTTCCATCGCACCTTCTGCCTTCCCCACGCTACAGACTGCATCTCTGGTGCCGCTTCGAGCTCCGCCTCCTCCTCACCCTGCTCTCACCCCAGCGATGTGTCGAGGCTGGCGGGACCCCATCCTGCCAGGGTCCGGCGACCAGCAGGAGCCCCCCCAGGGTGGGACAGCATCGCCGGGGGGGCTGCCGGACCAGCCGGCAGAGCTGAACACTTGCCAATACCCAAAGCCAAGCCGGCACCCGGTTTGGCACCGCTGCATCCCACTCCTGTCCCCCTTGAAACCCACCTAGTGGCCGAATCCTGTTTCGCGTGCTGCAAACAGAAGGGCACCCACCAGCATCACCTGCAAAGGCTCGTGAGCTCTCCCAAGCCCCCCAGGGTGGTCAGATGGCAAGGCTGGGGACAAGCGCTTGCCTGAGGACTCAGCGTCCCTGTTAGCAGCTTTCTCCCACCAGCACAGATTTCTCCCGGAGGTTTCTCCAGCCAGCACATCCTGTGCCATTGCATCACCACGGGCACAGCCCGCTGGCTGTCCCTCCCCATCTGCTTCTTGCAGCAGTTTATCACCGGAAGACGGGGGCTTCGGGTTGTTAATTAACCTGCTGCAATGGGTACACCTGATTGTGGTGCTAACGAGGTTCCCCGGTGCGGGCTGGGAAGGTACGGCACAGGCACGACTCGGCAGCAGTAGCTGGATGTGGACGGAGCTGGCGTCCCGGTGCCTTGCCGCACGCTTGGGAATCATAGACGTGAATCCAAAAAGCACGGCTCTGGGGTGGCAAAACACCAGTGGTGATGGGAAACACCTGGATCGCTCAAAAGCAACGGAGTGGCACCCGAATGCCAACTGTGGCGTGAAGGCACAGAGCCAGCGTGCCGGGAAAGCATCCCCTCCAGATGGGGAATGCTGAATCCCAGCAAGGCTTCAGCCCATCCCACTGCACTGGCTCCACTGGGATTGTACTGGGGTGGTCGGAGGACAGGATCAGCCCCTTTCAGCCGTTACTCAGCCAGGACCAGAAATCCCTGCGGGGATGTGGGTGGAGGAGCTGGTATTTCCCCTCCAAGCCCTATATGGTCCCGCTCGCCCCAACGCCGATTGCTGTTTCCTGAGCCAAACAATAGCGAGAGAAAATCCCCTGAAAATGGTTTCGCAGCGGGAAAACGTGGTTCCCATCCGTGCCGGTGATAAGCAGCACCGGAGGGAGCCGGATGTGCCGAGTCCACGCCGGGGCTGGATCCTGCCCCGTCATCTTCCCATGCCTGAGCGGCAGCCGGGACACACAGCATCACCGTCCCTGGGTACCCATGGCGATGCCGTGCATCCCACTGCCACCAGGGCATCTCCCCAGTGTCACCCATCTTCAAAAGCCCCGTGCTATCGTGGTGACCGAGCAGAGACCCCCTTTGGCAACAATCCTACCTCCTCTTCATCATCCCTGGGGCAGGATGGCTTTACCCACTGCCTCAGCCAGAGCCCGGGGGCCGAGCTCCTCCAAGAACAATAACACAGAGAAAAACTCTTGATTTGGCCCCAAAATCAGCCAGATCATGTAAAAAGAGGTGGCGCGCACACCACCAGGGCTACATCGTCTGGACCAGGCTCCCTTGCCACTGGCACGGAGGGAGCCTCAGCCCCGGGCATCACTTTGTATCCTCCCATCGCCATTAAAAGAACATGCTGGTCTCGGAAAGAAAAGCCAAGGAATAACGTTGTGGTCTCTAAACCAGGAAGCAAATGGGGAAAAAAAACCAAACCAAAACAAAAAAAACAACCCACAAAACAAAGAGCCTGGTGTTTAGTACCACCTTGCTGCTCTCTGGGTGACTTGGCAGCAGGTATTTAAGCTTTTGGAGGGGGCACGTGACTTTTTGGACGTGACGTTTTTCCCAAGGAGAAGGGAAGATTCTCTGACGTCTGAAACAAACACTGGAAACAGGGAGATCCAGGGGCTTTTATCTCTGTTTTCCTTCCAGGTCCATTAGGAAAATACACCGACGCTCTGTTCCTCGAGATGCTACCAAGTCTGCAGCTCATCACCCACAGCCTGTTACCCAGGCAAGGACTCGCAAACCAGATGGGGAAACTGAGGCACGGAGAGGCAAGCCAGGACGGGCTCCCCACGACGCAGAACAGCTTTGCCCACCCAGCCCCCATCGTAGGCACCGCAGACCACACGCCCTGGGGCTGAAGCTGCCCAAGGGGCCGGGTACCCCAGTGGGGATCCTCTGTGGGTCACCCGGTGCCCCCGCGTCAGTCACCCCGGTGCTTCACAAAGTGCCCTTGTCCCTGGCCAGCGGCCCATGCGCGCAGGGGCCAGCCCGCACGTTATTCACGGCATCGGCATGCGAGCCTTTCCCGTCACCGGTGGGCGGCAGGGTCCGACCCGGCGCGGTTGTTAATGTCTGAGGAGCTGAGCGGCAGCTGCGCCGTGCCGGCAGCCGGGCTGTGCCAAGCCCGTGCCACGAGATTGGCTTTTCTCGGGCTGTGGGGTTGCACACAACACCCAGCACCCACGAGCTGAGTTTTGCCAACAGGACAAAACCAAAACCCGATAAAGATTCCCACGGGAGCGACACAGCTCTCTGCCAGATCCATCCTTCGCCAGCCACTGGCAACCTTCCCTTCCTGAGCAGGCGTGGGGAGAGCCGAGGGGGGGCTGGCACAGGCAGACCGCCGGTGTCTGAGGCTCTCAAGATGGAGGTTTTGCTTAAAGCTGGGTTGTAACCTTCAAAATTTAAAAAAAATTTGCATGTACTAAAAACCACCACAGGCAGAAATATCGCAGCAAGCTAGACGAGCTTTTCCTCCAGCGCCGGGCAGCACGGCTCCTGGGTGGGCAGCACGCACAGCCTGCAGCTTCGGCAGGGGCTGCAGACGGCCTGCGAAGGGCCAGGTACGCCTGCGGTGAATTGAGGGCTGCCGTGAAATGGGAAGGAAGTGGTGCAGGTTGTCCTCCCCCGGCATCCCACACCACGTCACTGGCCTCAGCAAGTACCGATAGCCCACTCCCACTCCCACCGCTCAAACCCCTTGGCCTCCTCCTGCGGGTCGGCTTGTACCTTCCCTCCCCCCAACCACCCCCCTGGGTTTTAGATGGCTCCCAAAACACCCCGTCCCCTCCCAGGTCTTGTCGCCCTCCACATGAGCAGGGTCCCCATCTCCTGCCCGTGCCGTGGGTGCTGGGGAAGGGAGGTACAGGGCGGTGCAGAGCAGCCCAGGACCACCCCAAATCAGGCTCCCAGGCATTTGGCACGGGAACCAGCCAACCTGGAGCCTGGCGAGGGTGAACCCGGCCCTGGCGGGCTTTTGCAGTTGCAGAAAAGCCAAGCACAGCCAGGGCGAAGGCTGTGGCGCCCGAGGAGCCAGGTAAGAGGCCACAGGTCCCCCCCAAATCCCTGCCAGATCCCCCAAGATCCCAGCTGTTGGCAAGCTGATGGGAAAGGAGTTGGTGGGTTGGAGCCCTCCCGAAAAACAGGCGCCAGCAGGCTGTTGCCCAGCTGGTACCACACGGGTGCTGGCATGCTGGGAGCCACCCAGCCCGCTGTCTGCAAACCCGCAGCACTGCGTCCCTCCGACACCCATGGGTGCCACTGCAAGGTGCGGGGATGGCCAGCGCCGGAGGTCCCCGTCCTGGCAGCACGCAGTTGCTTGCAAACCTGTTGCTCTGTGAATAGCAGCCCCCGGGCTGCAGGATTAAGAGCTGGACCGCAACCAAGTATGCAGCGTTTTTAGGCCTTGGCTTAATTCACGTGGGAGCTGCAAACCCAGCAAGGGGCACGGCAAAACCCACGGTGGCTGCGGTCCTGGGCTCAAAGGATTTGCCCACACCCCCCCCATTTCTGAAACGCTCCTGGCTCCCCACTGGTGGTGGAGCTTGGAGGGGGGTTACTGCAGACCGTGAAACAAGCTTTGGCTGCCTTCCCTCCTCAACAGCCATTCGGACTTGCTGCCAGGAGGTTATTCCAGGAGACTTCATTTCAATTCTCCAGCTGGCCTCACGGGGTTTTACTGGTCCCTCCGCAGGGGCGGTTCAGGCAGCATGCGGGCAGGGAGCACCCGGAGCATCCCGCATCCCGCGGTGGCGTGCCAGGACCGGCAGCGGCAAGCTGAGATGTTACAGGAGGAATCCCCCCAAGAGGCATTTTAGGGGAGGGAGATCACCCTGTCGAGACACGCCGGCAGTCTCCCGGGGAAGCTGCACCCTCCACCAGCAGGGAGGAGGAGGAATGGGGCGCGCTGGTGGCTCCCCCGGGGTGGGAAGTGGCGGCCACACGCAGGGCCCGGCATGGCGACGGGGACTTTGCGGGGGCTCAGCTGTGCCGCTGGCAGCAGCCGGGAGCAGCTGGTCCCCGACGGCTCCGGGGGCTTTGTGGCTCTGCGGCCCCGGAATTCAGCCTGGCTCCAGGGCAGAGGCGAGGGGCGGCGGGGCAGGCGAGGGTGAGCCCCACGGAGCGGGGATGGAGGCTTCGCCAGACAACTCGGGCCTTGGCCGTGAGCAGAGACCCCCGGCGCTGCCCAGACACAGGCGTCGCGCCCACCGCCCGGGCGCAGGGAGGCAAAATGTCCCCCACCTACGGGAGCAGGGTGCATCCCAAAGCCTGCCGTGCAGCACCCCTTAGCTCCAGGCAGACGACGGAGCACCCCGGGGTGCTGCCCAGCGCCACCAGTCCCAGCCAGGCAGAGCCCCCGGGCGCTGGGCCGGCCCCGGGGACTGACAAATGCCCGGGGCCGTGGCGGGCCCTGGCCGGGGGCACCGCTCGCCCCCGCACCCCGTGGGTGCCTCCTGCCCCCGCACCGAGGACCCGCAGCATCCCCTCCCAGTACCCCCAGTAAGGGCGTGCTAGGCAGCGCCCCTCACCGCCGCCTTTGGGCCCCGAAACCAGCCACCGGACCCCCAGCTCCTCCCTCCCCCGCCCGGCCCCATACCTGTGCACGGCTCGGGCTGGGCGCGCCGCCTCGGCTCGGCTCCCCTCGGCACGGTTCGGCACGGTTCGGCTCGGCTCGGCTCCGCTCGGCACCTTGAGCTCGGCTCGACACCTTGCGGCTGGGCTCGGCTCGGCTCGGCTCGGCACGGTGCGGCTCTGCTGAGCTCGGCTCGCACCTTGCAGCCCAGCCCTGCTCGGCTCAGCTCGACTCGGCGCAGCGGGACCCACGGCCCAGCCCCGCCCCGGCCCGGCCCGGCCCGGCCCCCGGGGCAGGCCGTGACTCAGCGGGGCGGGACTCGCGCCGCACCGACCCCTGCGAGACCCTCTGGGATCGCTGCGGGGGCCGCGGGGCCACCAACCTGCCCTCGGTCACGGCACCTGCCCGGCTCTGGCCAGCACAGCCCGGCTCGGCTCGGCTTGGCTCGGCTCGGCTCGGCTCAGCCCGGCTCTGCCTGGGAGCACCGGGCTGCTTCACCCCGCCCGGCCGAGACCGGCACCGGGACCGGGACAGGGACAGGGACAGGGACCAGGACCAGGACGGGGCTGGGGGACCAGGGCCGGGGGCAGCCGGGAGCCCCGGGAGCCCCATCCCGCCGACCTTCAGCTCCGGGCTGGCGGGCAGCCAGCGGAGGGAAGGAGCTGGGCGGCTTGCAGGCTGCACGCCTGGCTGCGAACGGGATTAAAAAATAACAATTAATGGGAAAGCAGCCGGGACGGAGCGTCCCTGCGAACCCTGTCCCGCTCCCCGCAGGAAACGAGGGAGGCGAGAAGCAGGGCAAGGAGCCCAGGCCCCGAAGCGGAGGGAACTGGGACGGGGTCGCCATGGCACATCCCTGGAGGAGATGGGCTGGGATGCGGGGTGCACAGCCCGGATGCGACTCCCCGGCCAGGGCACACGGCTCCCGGCACCCGTGCCAAGGCCTGAGACGGGCACCCTGCCCCTCGCCCTCGGGACCCCACGGCGGCGGTGGGAGCTGAGGCTGGAAGCGTTGTGGCAGCGATGGGCGCTGCAGGAGCGGACAAAGCCGCTGCCAAGCGGTGCCTGCATCCAGCCAGCCGTGCCAGCCCTTTGTGTGCCCTGAAAAGCAGCCAGGTGGGAGAAAACCGGGCTGCCAGGAGCCGGAGGGAGGAGGGCGGGCGGGGAGGGCTCCGGGAAGTGCCCTGGGTAAATAGTTGCTCTTACAGATATTTTCAATGGCTTGAATGAGACTTTTCTTTCTGCTGGGGGAAGGGTGGAAACAACCTCCCGCTCCGCTCCGGCAGGGAAGGCGATGGACGGCACGGAGTTAAAAGGCAGCCGCGGCACCGGAGGCGCCATGGCTGTGCTGGGACCCCCGGGGTGGGGGACATCCTACACACTCGCGTGGCCCCCCAGCTTGTTTGAATTTCCAGCTCCAAGCCCCGAATTTCCCCGACTCCCATGGGAAGCGGCTCCCACAGGAACCAGCTCACGCGGCCTCACGCGGCCAGACCGTGGCTAACATGGCCGCCTTTGAAGCCCAACCATCCCCACGCCACGGGGAGCGGGGCCAGCTCCAAAACAAACGCTCACGGCAGCCGGAGCCGCGGGAGTATCGCAGTGAGCCAAGCCTCCCGCTGCGGGTCATCCCAACCGGCTCCTTCGGGAAACGCCATAAATCTGCCTCCCAGGAATAACGCTGCTAAACCCAGGGGCAGCTCCCGCAGGATCGGGCCCTCCTGGAGCGGGGTATCAGGTGCGGACCCCGCGTCCCAGTGAGGACAGGACATTTTAGGCCATCTTTTTGCTGCTGTTTATGGAACAAAGAGCCTTTTGTCCGCACTTGACGTTATCAGGAGTTATTTTTAGGTGGATGTCTGCACTTGTTGATGTTATCGGGATTATCCGTAAGTCGGCAGGCCATGCTGCTGTCTTCAAAGGCGCTGGCTGAGCGCGAGAGGGAGGAAATCCTTGTGTTGTCCCTTGCGAGGGACATTTGCCCTTGGGCTCAGGCCAGCGGCACTCACTCGGCCTGATAAGGGTTTATTGCTAAGCTGGCGAGTTCCTCAAAGCCCTAAAAGTTCCTCAGAGCTGTAAAAGTTCCTCAAAACCCTAAAAGCTCCTCAAAACCCTAAAAGCCCTATAAGTTCCTAAAACCCCTGAAAGTTCCTCAAAACCCTAAAAGCTCCTAAAGCTCTATAAGTTCCTAAAAACCTTAAAAGCTCCTAAAGTCCTAAAAGCTCCTAAAAACCCTGAAGTTCCTAAAAGCCCTAAAAGTTCCTTAAAGCCCTAAAACTTCTGAAAAGCTCCTCAAGGCCCCGGTGCTGGCAGCAGGTGAGCGGGAGCGTACGCGGGGAGCGCGGCGGTGCGGCCATGGGACGGGCAGGCTCCAGCAGGTACGGGCAGAGGTGCCCTGGCACCGTCTGCAGCCGAGGGCGAGCCGGTGAGCGCTGGCCCCGCTGCCAAGCGGTGACAGCCCCAGCCCAGGGTGCCAACACCCCCCCCCCCCCCAAAAAAAGTCTCTCCCCTCTCCCAGGGGAGGTGTGACCGCGAGCGGGGGCTTGGCCCAGCTCCAGTGGGTGGGGAGGAAGGTGACGATGAGGATGATGAAGCAGACGAGTGCTGGTGGGAGGGCCTGCCCGGAAGGTTCCCCATCCAAATCTGGTGAGCGATGCCAGGGCAGCCTTGGGAGCCTCGGAGGATGGTGATCCCTGGGGAGCCCAAGGAAGTTCCACGGCTGCCTGGAGCAGCTGCGGGTGGTCCTGCTCCCCCATCGCTGCCGCTCCACCTCCCTCAGCCTTGCTCCCAAAATACATCAAACGGGGAGGCCGGTCCTCCCCACCCCACGGTCGGGGGTTCTCCATCGGGCAGTAACGATCACGGCAACTCACCGCGTGCCAGGGCTGTAAAACCCAACTGTAGGGAAAGCAATAAACCCAGCTTATTTGTTCGGGCTCAGCTTTGCAAATAAACCCGCGATGATGTCAGGGAAGTCTGGGGGAAACTGGTTCCCCGGGGTGTTTGCACAAGCAGCGGGTGAGGATGCTCCTGCTCGTCTGCTCCCTGCCAGCCAAGTCCCAAAGGCGGATCCCAAAACGGAGCTGAGGTCTGTCCCCAACCTCCCATTTCCAAATGGATTTAGTCTCTTCCCTGGCTGCTTGCTTCCCCAAAATCTGGAAAATTTGCGATATTTCCGGAGCTTTGCCCCTGGGGCTGGGGCTGGCACCGGAGCCTGAAGGTGCCGTGGGGACACCAAGCTGCCTTTCCTGGGGAAAAAAAGGGCAGCACAACCCCCCTGGCAGCTCAGCACCAGCCTCCTGCCCGATAAGGCGTCGGGAAAGGTAAATAGGATTATTTCTCCTTGGAGAGGTCAGATGGGCCAGTGCCCCCTTCTTCTGCCCGTGGTGCCCCAGGGCTGGGCGGCACTGGGGGTGGTGGGAGGTGGGATCCCACCCTGCGCTCCCAGGGGACCTCGGGGTGTATTTTGACCCCGCTCCTGGCGCGGCGGAGTGGGAAAAGTGCCTTTCCTGCCCCCAGTCACCAGCAACGGGCTCAGGTCCCAGTGGACCACGGTGTCCCACCAATCCGCAACAACTGGCTCAGCTCCCTGGGGACCACTGCGCCCCACGGGTGTCGTGTTCCCACTGCGCCCCACGGGTGCCGTGTTCCCACTGCCGGGAGGCAACCAACCAAGTGATCGTTTTCCAAGCACGGCCGGATACCGGAACAGGTTTTATTCATGCACCGGTGTTAGTGCGTACGCAGGCACCAGCAGCCAGCATGACTCACGCCACAAGCCCTGAAATCTCGAGATGGGGAAGAAGGGGCACAGAAAGCGCATCCTGAGAGCAACCGGGGAGACGGAGCCGCCGCAGCCGGGATATGACCCTCCCATGGTGGGGCTCATGGGGGACAAGTCGGGTGCTTGGCACCTCACCAAACCCCCAGGCTTCTTATTCAATAGCTGAAGTCAGCCGCCAGAGCGGTGAGACATGCACAGCTCATCGCCACGCGGTGGGAGCGTGCCTGCGAGCCGGGGGCACCGCAGCGCCCGGCAGGCTGGAAGGCAGGACGCACGGCTCCGGCGTGGATGGGCTTTTGTCCTCGCTGCCAGCGGGAGCAATGGAAACTCGGCTTTGTGCATGGAACAAAGAACAAGAGCCAGCGGCTTCCTTCGCTGCCCAGAACCAGGCCCCGGGAAGCAGCCAAATAGGGAAACGCCGCTCGGGAGAGTGGCACAGGAAGGCAGAGACGGGCACGTGTCACCCCGTGAGGCTGCCCAGGGATGTCCGGTCCCCTGCCACCGGACCAGAAACCGGCAGCACCAGCAAATGGCACGTCGCTGGCTCACCCTGCGAGCTGCAGGCATGGGGACGGTGTGGACCCCGCTGCCACCACAGGTGGATTTGCGGCCATGCCAGCAACACCGTGCTGTGATGCTGCTCTGCGTCCTGGCAGGGAAAGCGGGATGTGCAGCTCCAAAATATCCAGCACTGGGAAAAGCAAAAGCGTGGGTGCGTTTCAGGTTAAGCCTGGCGTACAGGGATGCACTGGGCGCTAAGGGCTGACTCACTGCCACCAACTGATGGCTTTAGTCCCTGCAATTTGTCCTCGCTATTTATTTCCCACAGGCTGAACTACTTAAACCCCAGTAAAGTGTTTGGTTGCGTTGGGGAGCTCTGCTCGGGGTCTGCCTTCCTCAGGGAGAGCAGGAGGAAAGCCGAGTTGTCGGTTCAATTACTCGTTTCCCACCCTCTCCTCTGCTCCGGCACGTCCGCCCGATGGTAAGCTGAAGCCCTGCTCTCCCGTCTGCCTGCCGACCCCGTGGTCTCCATCCCCACGCTGGCTTTGGGGCGAGCAGGAGGGCTTTTGGTGGGGTGCTGTCGTGGGTGAAAACTCGGGGTCAGGGGAGGTTCGGGGGTGCCACGGCCTTACGGCCCCGCTCACCAGCCTGCAGCCGTGCCAGCACCAAATGGGTTGGGGGGGATGCAGCCAGGGAGATCCCACTTCTGTCTGTCCCATGTCTGGTGGCAGCTCCCTGAGGGGGCTCGGATGTCCCCTCCCAGCTGTCACAGGGCTGCTCCACACCACTAACCAGTACCACTAAGGAGCACTGCTAACTGGTACCACTAACCAGTACCACCAACCAGCACTGCTAACTGCCACCACTAACCGGCACTGCTAACCAGTACTGCTAACCACCACCACTAAAAAACCGGCACCGCTAACCAGTACCACTAACCACCACCACTAACCAGTACCACTAACCGGCACTGTTAACCACCACCACTAACCAGTACCACCAACTGGCACTGCTAACTGGCACCACTAACCAGCACTGCTAACCAGTACTACTAACCAGCACTGCTAACCACCACCGCTAACCGGCACTGCTAACCGGCACCACCGGAGGCTCGCGCCGCTGCTGGCTGGCCGTGCCCTGTGCGCAGTCCAGAGCTGGGACCATCTTCGAAATCCTCGTGCCATCTAGCGGGACGTGCACTAACGACACGGCAGAGCATGGCTGCCGGCTCTGCCGGCTCTGCCCGCCGCGGGGCCGGGGGCGGTGGGGTGGCAGCGGACAGCCGCAGGACCCCGGCCGGAGCTGCGTGGCTCCTCCGGCGGTGGAGGAGACCTGCGTCAGCAATTCAACAGCGCTTTTATTGGGAAGCGTCCGCCTCCGGCAGCAGCAGTCGGTGTTGGTTACCCGTGGCGGGGCGGTGAGCCGGCGGGGCTGCCGGGGCCGGCACGGGGCAGCCGCAGTCCCAGGGGAGCGCAGCACCCGCGGGGCCCCGAGCTGCAGCCCCCCAGCAGCAGGCAGCTCCCGCCGCCCACAAATCCATCTTTGCAGGCCAAATGCTCCCCTTGAAGAAACCCACGGTGTCCGCGGCGCCGGCTGGCCGGCCCAGGGAATGCCGCCACGCCGCGTCCTCGGGGAGCAGCTCCCGAGCTCCCCTCACAGCCCCCCACCGTGGCGTCAGGGCGCGTTATCAGGAGTTGTTGCTGACGGAGCCCGGCATCCTCCGGCGGTGCACGGTGACGTACCAGAGGCAGACGAAGAGACCTGTGGGTGGGTGGCAACGCAGTCACTGCCATGGCGGCACCCAGCTCCTGCCGGGAGCAGGAAGGTGACGAGGACCCCGCTGCTCCCAAGCCATGGGGTGCCCATCCCCCAAAACCGCCCGCCCCCCAGTGCTCCCCACCGACCTTGCAGGGAGTTGAGGATGGTGAAGAGGTAGAGCTGGGGGACGAGGAAGACGCCGAAGCTGAAGAAAGCCAGGCCCCAGGTGGTGCCCACCAGGCAGGTGAGCCCCAGCACTGTCACCCAGTCCTTCCTCGCCTGCCCGCTCTGCTGCCGCATCCTCCGCAGTATCATCATCACCCTCCCCAGCACCAGCATGTTGAAGAGCAGGATGAGGCCGGTGTAGCAGAGGGTGGCTTTATGGGCCGGCTCGCTGGTGAGCCAGCACCTGGTGGAAGGGACTTTCTTGAGGACGAGGCCCAGCACCCGTGAGCAGGAGCTGGGCACGGGAGGGGCACGGCAGCGGGTGCCCCCATGTGTGGCGAGATGGAGGCGGGCAGCTGGCAGAGCCGGGCCCACCAAAAAGTGACACCTGGCAGAGCTGTGGCTGCCCTGCTGCTGCTGGCCAGCCCTGGGTCAGCCCCGTCTGCCCGGGGTGCCCGGGCTGTATGGGGTGCCCAGGGTGTATGGGGTGGCCGGGCTGTATGGGGTGCCCGGGGTGTATGGGGTGCCCAGGGTGCCCAGGGTGTATGGGGTGCCCGGAGTGTATGGGGTGCCCGGGCTGTATGGGGTGCCCAGGGTGCCCGGGCTGTATGGGGTGCCCAGGATGCCCAGGGTGTATGGGGTGCCCGGGGTGTATGGGGTGCCCAGGGTGCCTGGGCTGTATGGGGTGCCCAGGGTGCCCAGGGTGTATGGGGTGCCCGGGGTGTATGGGGTGCCCAGGGTGCCCCGGGTGCCCAGGGACCTGGCAGCCCCCTTCACTCACATAGTCGTGTTCCTGTGGTGCTCAGAGGTGTTGATGGTATGGTACCCATACGTATCTCTCTTGAAGACAAGAACAGCCACCACGGCCAGCACGGGCAGACCTGCGGGCCCAGGGACAGGCTGTGTGTGCCCGTGCCGGGCGGCCGTGCCATGGGCAGGCGCAAGCAGGGCCAGGCGGGCGCCCACTCACCCCAAGCGCAGAGGCAGAGCTTGAGGAGGTAGTGCTGGATGTGGATGTTGTAGACCTTGACGAGGAGGAGGAGGAGGTGGAAGGCCTCGGCGGCCATCCACGCCAGGGCGCAGAGAAGGCTGGCATGCAGCAGGGCAGCGGTGACCTGGCAGAGCCCCGCGGCACCGGTGGCCAGCGGCATGCTCAGCAGGAAGCTGCAGTTGAGCAGGAGCAGCGCGGCCAGGAGGTGCATGTGGATCCTGGTCGTGTTGTCCCTCAACCGCGGCCTGCAAGAGGAAGGAAGGCAGGGGGGGCTGGCGGGTGCCCGCCGGATGGCACGGCACTGCATGGCATGCTGTGGCACAGCATGGTGGAGCATGGCACAGCATGGCACGCTACGGCATGGCATGGCTCGACATGGCGTGCATGGCACGGCATGGCACAGCACAAGGTGGCATCCATGGCATGGCACAGCACGGCATGGCACAGCACAAGGTGGCATCCATGGCACAGCACGGCACGGCACGGCGTGGCACAGCACAAGGTGGCATCCATGGCACGGCACGGCGTGGCACAGCACAAAGTGGCCCGCACGGCATGGCACGGCACGGCACGGCTCTACCTGAAGAAGCAGCAGAGCAGGAGGGTGCAGAGGGTGGCGGCAGCCGAGAGGGAGCAGCCGATGGTGCTGATGTGGGTGAGCGATGCCAGCTGTGCCGGGGTCAGGGCATCCGCCTGGAGCTGCTGGGAGAGGGGAGGCAGGGGGTGAGCCGGGGCAGCGCCCGGGGCAGCACCCACCCACTGGGCAAGAGAGAGCCCTCGCAAAAACACCCCCCAGCCACCCTCTCCTGCAGGACACCCCCCATGCGCCCCGTACCCCCACACCCACCTACCCCCACACCTCCAAGGAGGAGGAGGAGGAGGAAGGATGGAGGGAAGGGGAAAGGAGGAAGATGGAAGGAGGGAAATAGGGAAGGGGGAAGAAGAAAGGATGGGGGATGGAGAAAGATGGAGGAGGGAGGGAGGGAGAAGGGAAGAGCAAAGCAGGAAGGAGGGAACAAGGGAAGGAGGAAGAGGGGAGGAGGAAAGAAGGAAGAAGGATGGAGGGAAGGTAGAAGAGGGAAGGAGGAAGGAGGGCTGTGGACCAGCAGGACAGCAAAGTAGGTGAGGTGGTCGCAGTGGCAGATAACGGTGCCCTCCCTGTGCGTGGTCTTGCAGCCATCCCTGCTCCAGCTGCCCGTGCTGCCCGTGCCTGCCGGAGAGCCGCTGTCGGAGGATGGCACAGCGGCCAGGGGACAGGGACATCGAGGGACGTCGAGCCCTGCCAGGGCTGCCCGGGAGGCGGACGGGCAATGCCTTCGGGGTGACAGCGAGCTGGCATTGCCCTCGTCCTGGCCATGGCCACACTTACCAGCTCCGGGCTGCCAGAAGACGCAGGTGGCGTTGGAGGCATCCTGGTGGAAAGGGGACAGAGGGGGAGAGCTGGGGACCCTCTCTGCTCCCCGGGCACCTCAGAAACCTTTTGGCCCCAATGCAATGAGAGGACACTTTCTCTCCTGCCCCACCTCCAGGGGAAACGCTGGCGGCAGGGCCCCCGCCCGGCTCATGCCCATGGTGGAGCCCTGCTCACCAGCACCGTGTCGTGCCAAAACCGGATCTCCATGGGGCGGCTGAGCCCAGCCACGCGCCCGCTCTGCAGGAAGGCTCCCAGCACGTCGTTGTTCAGCACGGAGCTGTTGTGGGCATCCTGCAAGAGTTGGGGTGCCTGTGCGGAGAGTCCCGGGTCCCCAGGACATCTCGCCCACCCTGAGCGTCTTGGCAGGGGGTGGGTGATGGGGCGGGCATGCTGCTGGCCAAGGATGCGTGGGGGGGTCCGTGTGAGGACCTGCGGCTCACCTGGAAGATGCAGGGGCTGTGGATGTAGATGCAGACGAGCTTCTGCTCCACTTTGCGCACCTTGACGCCCTCCACGAGCTCCGCCGGGAAGTTCAAGGCGTGCCTGAGCCTCTCGCTGCCGCCCGGCTTCACATCCTGCGCCGGTGGGCAGGGGACAGGCGGGTGGGTGCTCGGCTGGCTCGGCGGGGGTCAGGGTGCTGCCCCGGCTGCCCCCCCAGCACAGCCACGCCGGTTCCCGGCGTGGCCCCGCAGCACACCCCGGCCCCGGCAGCAGCTCCGGCTCTGCCGCGGTGCCGGCGGACGCGCAGATGTGGCAGCCACTTCTGTCTCGCCGGTGGAGCCCTCCCAGCCCGCGGCACACGGGAGGGCTGTTGGTAGGGGGGTCTGTCACCCATGGGTGGGCACGCCTGTCCCGCCAGCCCCGTCATGGGACAAGCACGGGGCAGATGGCGTCACGCCGGGATGCTTTCCCAGTGGGATTTCACACCTTGGTGGGCTCCCCCGGGTGGTCCCTGCTCCCAGGTCCCGAGCGGGGGGCCCCAGCTGGCAGGCAGGCACCCCCACCCGCAAAACCTGCCTTGTCCTGCAGGCAGGGCCCTCGGGCCGGAGCGGCTGGACATCCCCGGCAGGGCAGCCCCGCAGCTGGGGGAAGCGCTGCCGTGCCGCCGGACGACCCCGTCGCACCAGGGTGGGGGAAGTCGCCCCACATGCTCCCTGCCACGGTTTCCCTCTCCCTTAACCACTGCAGGGACGGAGGGGCCAGGGCTTCCCTTTTCGTAAATCAGAAGAGCTCCAGGATGGAAATCCTGGCGCTCAGCTGCAGAAACCCCCCCTGGCTTTAGGAGCCCCCGGATTTATCCCGGTGATGGTGCTGGGGACCTGCAGCCATGGCTGCCTGCTACACCCCAGCTGAGCCGCTTTGCTGGTGAAACGCGTCCTTGGAGGCTGATGGAAACCCAGTGTGGGCAAGTGTCAGCCCCCCCCAGCATCCCCCGGCACCTCCCACGGGGGTGGAGGGACGGAGGGGGCTGCGGGGGGGGGGGGGGGGGGGGCAGAACAGGCATCCCCTGGGAATAGCCCCAGCAGTGCAGGGGGACCAACCATCTTGCTGCTGAGGTTTAACCCTTTGAAGCTCTCGGTCTTGAACTTGAACACATAGGTCTCGATCATGCCGCCCGTGAAGTTGTGGTCTTGGCGGGCCAGCTTCTCCTCCAGCCAGTTTAACCTGCGCGGGGAGGGTGTTCGGGGCAGGGCGCAGGAGGATCCCGCCCCTGTGGGTCTGGGGGGATCTGGGGGGTCCGGGGGAAGCGGGGTGGGAGCCAGGGCTCACCTCTCCCTGGGGTGGAGGGTGCTGCTGCAGCCCTTCTGCAGCTCCTTCTCCAGGGTGTCCATGTTGGTCTCCTCCTCCGGCCCTGATGGAGCCATTTTGGGAGCTGAACCTCAGCATACGGCACCCTGCCCTGCTCCCCATCCTGCCCCAGCCCGGGGAGCCCCGAACGGCCCCAGAAGCACCCAGCCCAACACTGGGATGGGAGAGGGACACCTCCCTACCTTTAGCCCACAGCACAGAGGTGGTGAGGCAGAGGACAAGGGCGACGAGCGGTGGGGCGAGCATCGCTGTGGTCCTCTCCTGCAAAAGGCACCTGGGACCCGGGCAGCTCCCCGGAGCCCCCACCCACGTCCCTCGGGACCGCAGCACTTTCCCCCACGCTGTGTGCAGGACAAGGATGGGGTCCCGATGGCTCCCCCCCGCCCCCAACAGCTAAGCCCCACTGAAGGCGTCGCGGCAGCGAAGCCCCAGCCTGGAAGCGCCAAGCGGCGGTGCTGGCAGCAGGGGTGAGCGCGGGGTGAAGAGGAGGATGTTTGTTTGCCGCAGCCGCGGGGGTGCAGCATGCCCTTCGCATCCGTTTTACCGCTAAGGTTGTAAAACTGCGGGGGCAAGGCTTCTGCTTTCTGCCCCCCACCACCGGGACCTGGAGCTCGCTGCCGTGCCAGCCCACGGTTGCGAATCTGCGGCAAGCAGCCTGCAAGCCAGGAGGGTCGCCAGCACGCTCTACAGCGGTGCCGGGGCTTGCTGGCAGCAGCCCAGCGCCGAGCTGGGGAGGAGGAAGCGTCCCCGGCACACGGCAGGGGGAAGGTGGCTGGCAGCAAGATTTGCATCCATTGCAACACCGCGCACGGCGCCGCTCACAGCAACACGCGCCGCAGTAATGCCGCCAGCGCCGAAAACAGCCGGGGAGAGAGGCTGCGAGTGCAGCGGTGCCGGGGTGCGGCTCTGATGCGCAAATGGTTTTTACTGTGGAAGCACCTACGCTTCGAGGTGCTGAGGCTGGCGGTGGCCGGCACAGCCGGAGCCTCGCGGGGCAGGAGCAGCAGCGCAGCGGGCAGCGCGTTGGGCAGCTGCCTGTATGGGCTGCCCTCTGACCCCCAGCGAGGCACAGCCCCCCCGTGCCCTTTAGGATATTTTGCAATAACTAACCCTTTTACTTTTCACTAGCATACCCCTCGGGCCCCTGGTGCCCCCGATGCGGCACTCGCCCCGACCTCCCCTGCCACTCGGCACAGCCCGGCAACGCCAAAGCCATCCCCATCACCGCTGAGCGGGAGAGGACACGGTTCCCTCGCTGCGCCCTCCGGAAATGGCAGAGTGCGGCCGTCACTTTGGGTTCTGCTTTTGTGGGGAGCAGCTCAGCGCCCCAGCAAGCCCCCAGCACCACGCCGGCCCCCCGCATCCTCCCTTGCTCCGGCAAAGCCCCTACCTCGGGCACGGGGCAGCTCTCGGCATCGGCAGCACCTCGGCGGGGTCGACCGCTCCGGCTCTGCCTGCGCGGCAGTTGGGGCGGCAGAAAAGGAAGTGTGTGCGTGCAGATGAGCAGATTAAATCAGGAGAGCTTTTAAATTTCCTTTTGCTTGCTGGTTCTCACAGCCCAGCCACGGACCAGGGCGGGGAGCGGCTGGCACTCGCTACGGCAGTCGGCCGCAATTCGGCGCGGCCCAAAGACAACTTGCACGTCTGATATTAAGCTTCTGCCTCTAACAAGCTTCTCCCCACCACCGGCTCACCAGCAACTCCTGCTCTTCCCTGCTGAGGAGCCCGGCACAGCGGTGCCGCCGGGGCAGGAGCCGGGCTCCGGGCGGAGCATCGGCACGGCACGGTTCGGTGAGGGTTGGAAGTCAAGCCGGCGCGGCAGAAGGACGGCGCGGCTGGGCAGGGACCTGCTGCTAGGAACTCGGGTGGGAAAGGGAAGCGTATGGACGTGGGGCGTGCAAGGACCGGTGGCACGGGAGGACCACGGGGATGCTCTTTGCCACCGCAGGGGGAACGTTCGTGCGGCCAGAGCTCGATTAGCGTTCAAGCTGGCCAGTGCTGTGAAGGACAAAAAGGGCTTTTTTCGATGTATTAACAGCAAAAGGAGGTTGGAGATAACATTGGTCTGACCTGATGAGGTCGGTCACCTCACAAATGGGGACGCAGACGAAGCGGAGCCGTTTAATGGCTCCTTCAACGCCGATGATGGGCCCTGGGACCCCCGGAGCCCTGTGTTGGACAACCATGGCTGGGGGGATGATAAACTCCTGGCCGACCTTGAACTTGGTCGAGACGTGCTGCTCCATCGTGGGACCTCTCTCCGTTATTTGTCAGTGATCTTGGGGTCTGGAGAGGTCCCAGTCGACTGGAAGGTGGCGAGTGTTGTCCCAGTTTTCAGGCAGGGTAAGAAGGACGACCCTGGTAGTGACAGGCCTGTCCGTCTCACTTCTGTGCTGGTGAAATCACGGAGAAGGTTGCTCTGGGAGCTATTGAGAAGCACTGGAGAGTCAGCGGAGCCAGTGGCTGTGGCCAGCACACGGTCACCAGGGGAAAGTCTTGCTTGACCGGCTTCATTTCCTTTCACGACAAGGTCACCCATCTAGTTGACCAAGGGAAGCCGGTAATGTGGTGGGCTTGGATTTTAGCAAAGCTTTTGATACCATCTCTGATGGTGTCCTCCCGGACAACCAGCCCAGCACACGGCCAGACAAGTCCATAGTACGATGGGTGAGCAACGGGCCGATGGGTTGGGCTCAAAGAGTGACAGTAAATGGGGTGACACCAGGCTGGCGGCCAGTCACAGTGGGGTCCCCAGGGCTCAGCTTTAGGGCCAGCGCTCTTTAAGGTTTTTATAAATGATCTGGACGCAGGAGTTGAATGTACATTAAGTTTGCCAACAATACTAAACCAGGAGGAGCTGTGGACTCCCTTGAGGGTAGAGAGGCCTTGCAGAGAGACCTGGGCAGACTAGAGAGCTGCGCGATCACCAGCCACATGGAATTTTCAAGAGCAAGTGCCGGGTTCTCCACCCGGGAAGGGTTATACCTACAAACTGGGGGATGAGAGGCTGCGGAGCAGCCCCACGGAAAGAGATCTGGGGGTTTGGGGTGATGGCAAGTTGAATATGAGTCAACAGCGTGCCCTGGCAGCCAAAGGGGCCGACATGTCCTGGGGAGCATCAAGCAGAGCATCGCTAGTTGGTCGAGGGAGGCGCTGGTCCCATCTACACTGGTGCGGCCCCAGCTCGAGTGCTGTGTGCAGGTTTGGGCACCTCAATACAAGCAGGACATCAAACTGTTGGAGTGTGTCCAGAAAAGGGCGGCCAAGATGGTGAAGGATCTCAAAAGCGAGACTTATGAGGTCACTTGGCTTGTTCAGCTTGGAGAAGAGAGGCTGAGGGGTGACCTCATCGCTGACAAGTGACCTCATCACTGAGGGGTGACCTCATCACAGTCTACAGCTTCCTCCAGGGGGGCAGCAGAGAGGGAAGCGCTGATCTCTCTCTGGTCACCAGCGATAGGACACGAGGAGATGGAATGAAGCTGCATCAGGGCAAGTTCAGGTTGACTTTAGGAAAAGGTTCTTCACTGAGAAGGGCAGGCGGTCCCTGGAACAGGCTCCCCAGGGAAGTGGTCACAGCACCAAGCCTGTCGGGGTTCAGGGAGCATCTGGACAACGCTCTCGGTCATGTGGTTTAGGTTTAGGTAGTCCTGCGAGGAGCAGGGAGTTGGACCCGGTGATCCTTACGGGTCCCTTCCAACTCGAGGTACTCTATGAGTCTGTGGTACTACAGTGTGATGCTACTGCCGGGACGGAGCCGGCATCCTCCGCACCACCCCCAGCCATGACAGCACAGCTCCCCAGCGATGCCAGCCAGCCCAAAGGCAAGAAGATCTTGTCTTTTTTTTTGTTTTTTCCCCGAAAATGGTTGGTTTTGCCCCAAAAGGCTTCACCTTGTGCTCCAGGGGCAGCTGGGTCCAGCTGCAGGGACATGGCCACATGCAGAGACACGGGGAGCGGGGACAGCTCGGCCACACCGGTGCCCGCCGTGGGACAGCAATGCCACACTGTGCTTGCCCGGCACCTGCAGCCACTCATGCAACGAGTCTCCAGGTCTCAGTTCACAGCGCAGGGCAACCATCTGCCTCCGTCTGACCCACCCCAAAGATGGGAGCCCTTTGGGCACAGCCAGGCACCCCGGGCCAGGCTGGAAACCCCGACCTGGAGGAGAAGGGTGCCAGGAGGGGGGGGTCCATGGACCACAGAGGTGGTTCACCGTCCCCATCCTTAGGTGGCACGCCGTGGGCCAAGGAGGTTTGATCTTTGCAAGGGCAAAACCCGCAGATCCCAGGGTGCTGCAACGCATCCTTGAACCTGCCGGCGTCACCAGGATGCTCACGTCCACGCAGACGGTAAAGACACACTTGGAAAAAACTTTCCCAGCTTTCAAAGCCCAGCTTTAGGGCTGGGAGCGGCTTCAAACCCCAACCCGCCAGCACGCACCAGCAGCTCTGGCCAAACTGCCTGCCAAATGGCTTCACCGGCCGCAAGCAAAGCCCCTCGCTCGGGCTTCGCTGGCGCAAAAACGCAGGGATAGGGGCGTGGGAGAGCAAAGCATCCCCCGCCTCCATCTTTTTGGGGTTGTTTCCAGTGGAAAAATACTGGGCTTGGACAGAACACGCATGGGCACTTGCAGTTTTGCTTTACTTTTTGATTTATTTTTCCCTGCATTGCTTGACACTGGGAGAGGAAAGGGCGTCAGCGTCCCATGGCGTCGTTTCCCCGTCCTGCGGTACACAAATCCTCTCGGCTGCTCATATTTCTCACATTTTTTGGCTGAAAAGCATCCAGCAAAAGAAAAATATCGGGGGGAAAAACGATGGTTTGAGCCTTTGCTGCTTGGTAGGGAGCAGGACGGAGCCAGCGCCAGGATGTCCCACTGCACCATGCTCTTGTGCAAACACCCACAAGCCAGCCTGCTCCCGTGCACGTCTGCAAGCACCCACGAGCAACCGCAACCACGTGCAACCGCTAGCGTGCAACCTCTCGTGTGCAAACGCGCACAACACACTTGCGCGCAAGCGTGCCCGCGTACAGCCTGTGCAAACGCCCGCAACGCGTTTGCGTGCAGGCATCGCTGCACGCGCACGCCTTGGCACAGATGCTCGCGTGCAACCCACCCGCACGTAAAAACGCCTGCGGAAACACCCACGAGCAAGCTCCCCCGTGGGCAAACAGCCACCTGCACGCGCGTGCAAGCGCGCCGCGTGCACCAACGCGCAACATGCGCGTGCCTCGCTGCGCACGACCTCCCACGGGCAAACGCTCGTGCAAAGGCCCCACGAGTATAACGGCTTGGAAACCCACGCGTGCAAGCACGCGCACACGAGCAACCCCCACCCTCCCCACCCCCCATCCTACCCCCCCGTCCCGTGGCAAAAGCAGCGTGGAAGCCCCCACGGAGGCAGAACACGCACCCGCGGCCACGGGCCGGGCTCCAGCCGCGGGACCGGCCCCCCCCGGGCGCGGGCGGGGGGCGGGAGCGGCGGGGGGAGGAGGAGGAGGAGGAGGGGGAGGAGGAGGAGGAGACTCGGTCGGCAGCGCCCCGGCCCGCGCGGGCTGCCCGCACCGCCGCCGCGCCGACACGGGTGAGGGAACGGGCCGGCCGGGCGGGACGCGGCACCAGCGGCACCGGCGGCACCGGGAAACTTGCGGGAAACTTTGGCGGGGGGGGGCGGCCGCGCCGGGCCGGGCCGGGCCGAGCCAGGACGGGCCGAGCCGGGCGGTACCGGGCCGTACAGGGCCATGCGGGGCCGTAGCGGGCCGAGCCGTGGGGGCGGTACCGGCCGTACCGGGCCGGGCGGGGCGGGGCGGGCGCGGAGGAATGCGGGGGCTCCCGCGGGCCGGGACGCGTCACCGCCGCCGGCGGAGTGGCAGCGCCGCCGGCCAATGGGAAGGCGCGGGGGGCGGGCGGTTCCGCCCCCGCCGGGAGCCCGGGACGGGACGGGAGGTGCGGGGACGCGCGCGCCCCGTGGCGTTCGTGGGGTGCCGCGATCCACGCGCGGTCCCGCGGGCGCTGCACGGGGGCCGGTGCTCGACGCGTGCGCTCCGTGGGTGTTGCGGGGGTGCCCGCGATCCACGCGTGCTCCCGTGGGCACCGCACAGCAGCCGGGGCTCTGCCCGCGCGGGGCCCTGCCGGCTCCGGGATTTCCTCCCCCGTGCGGGCAGCACGAGAGCGCAGGCCGAGGCTCGCCTCCAACTTTTACCGAAACTTCCCCGTTTCAGCGCGTTATCTTCAGCGAAATGAATTTCTCCCCCCCTGCTGCAAAGCGCGTGATTACCGCCGGCCGATGCTCCCGCTGCTCCGGCACCGGCTCTCCCAGCCCGCCCGGGTTTGGCGGCAGGTCCGGGCTGCGGCGTCCTGAAAAGCTGCCGGGAGGCTGCGGGCTGGCGGCGGCCGCACTCGGTGCTTATCCCATTAGGGCGGGCAGCAGCCTCCCATTAAGGTTTCCCGGGGCGGTTTGCCTGCCTGGCCACGTCGGGATGTGAGGTCCGTGCCGGGACGTAGGTGGTCGCTGCTGACCCTTTGTCGCGGCGTCGCCGGAGAGCGGCGTCCGGCTGGCTTGGCGCTCATCCTGCCGCCACGGCCGGTTCGGTCTTCCGGAGCTGTTCCTGCCTTGCTGGCGCCGGGTCCGGGCTTTAACCCTCGGTGCGGGCGTCGGGGTGCGACCGGGTCCCCCCGCCACAGCGCTGGGGATGGTCTTGGAGGCCTGCAGATGATGTCATCCGGATGACCTCATGTGGATGACGTCATCCCGATGACATGTAGACGTGGTTGCCTCCAGCGCGCTGGCAGAGGTGCTCCGGGACAGGCTGCGGTGCCGAGCGGGGACAAGGTGCCGGTGGCCGGGCGGTGGGCTGCGGCCCTTGCTGGGGACGTCCCTGGGGTCTGCCCTGGGCCACTGCTGGGGCCGTCGCCAGGGACCTCACCGGGGTCCTCGCTGGGGCCCTCCCTGGCGTCTTCGTTGGAGACCTGCCGGGGCCATCACCGGGGTCCTGGCTGGGGCCGTCGTTAGGGACCCGGCTGGGGCCGTCGCCAGAGTCCTCACCGGGCACCTACCGGGGTCCGTGCCGGGGACCTCATCCCTCAGTGTGCCCTGCCCCCCTGCAGCCCCCCGGGACCCCCTGACCCTCCTCTCTCCTGCAGGTCCCCGGGCGGAGGCGCCGCCCCGGCAGTGTCGGCCATGCTCTAGGGGAGACCCGCCATGAGCCAAAGCGGGGCCTCGCGCCTGGCCGGCTCCCCGCCGCTGCCGGGGGGCTCGCTGCTGGCCCTGCTGGCCCCCGAGCCCTCCCCGTCCCCCCCCAGCGGGACGCCCTCGCCCGGCCCCCCCCCGGCCTTGCTGGAAGGGGACTGGGAAGGGCGGGAGGAGCTGCGGCTGCGGGAGCTGGAGGAGGCGCGGGCGCGGGCGGCCCAGATGGAGAAGACGATGCGATGGTGGTCGGACTGCACGGCCAACTGGCGGGAGAAATGGAGCAAGGTGCGAGCCGAGCGCAACCGGGCGCGCGAGGAGGTGCGGCAGCTGCGGCATCGCCTGGAGGCCCTCACCAAGGAGCTGGCCGGGCTGCGCCGTGACCGCGACCGACCGGAGGAGCGCCCGCCGCCCACCCGCCCGCCGCCATGGCTTCACGGCCGGCCCGGCGCCAGCAGCCCGCCCGACGCCGACGGGGCGGAGGCAGAGGCCGATCCAGAGCGGGAGCCGGTGCGGGATGTGGGGGCCGAGGCGCCCCAAAAAGCCAAGGTGAGGGGGGGCTCCTCACCGCCCAAGCCACCGCCGCCTGCGGGTGCCGCAGGGTCGCTCCCTGCCCCGCAAAGGTGGGTGGCGCGGGGTGGCCCCGCTTGGAGCGGTACAGGGGGGTCGGACCCCTCTTGGACTGGGGGGGGGTAGAACCCTCAGAGCGGCATGGGGGACCCAGACCCCTCAGAGTGGTGCCGTGGGCTCAAACCCCTCTCGGAGCAGCCTTGAGGGTCAGACCTCTTGGAGCAGCATGGGGGGGTCAGACCCCTCTCGGAGCAGTGCGGGGGGGGCGGGACCCCCATACCCCGTGCAGCGAGATGCCCTTGGCACTGGCTCTGGTCCCTTTCTCGGGGCTTTCCCCCTGGAGGCATTAGGCAAAAGTCGGGGTGCCGTGCAGGGGACAGGGGCTTCGGCAGTGCTGGTGGCATCTCCCTGTGACGGCCGGAATGCCGGGGTGTCCGTACGGGCTTCTGGCAGGGGTCTGTGCTGGCGGGAGGAGGAGGAGGAGGAAGGAGGGGACACCACAGCAACCCCAGGGATGCTCCCAGCTGCTCCAGCCATCCCCTCCCTGCTGCCATCGGCTCTGTCACGACACAAAAGTCACCGCTCGGGGTGCCGCGCCATGCCGGTTCAGCCCGCCTGATGGCACGGCTGCCAAGCGGCAAATCTGAGACTAACCTGAGCATCCCCTGGGGGCTCCCTGCTTGGTCCCCGGGGGCGTCCCGCACCCAGAAAACCCTGCAGCTCATTCACCGCGCGCTCGTGGAGCCTGAGAGAAGATCGCCCGCGTGGCGGTCGTGGCGAGGTTGGGGTAATAAATCGGTATTTTCTCATCCCAAATTTCCAGTGAGGCAGGGAGCCAGCAGCAGAAGGTGGTGGAGTGTGGGAGCTCCCCCGGGAGGACGGGTCCCTCTCCATCAGCCCGGGGGGGGTCCAGAGGGAGGGACGGCGCTGGGTTTGGCTGGAGGGATGGGGGAAGGCTGGGTGCTGCAGCGGGGGGGAAGTCAGGGCTGCCCCCTCACCCAGGGGTGATTCCCTGTCCCCTGTGCCGGGCCCCGCACGGCGCCACAGGAGCTGGAGCTGATGGAAAACATCTTGACGAGCAAGCAGGATGAGAGCTGGGAGCAGCGGGGCCCCCGGGCCTCCTTTGCCCGCCAGGAACGGAGCCGCCTGCTCTGGGAGGACGTCAGCGTCATGGAGGAGGATGCCACCAAAGTCACCGCCCTGAAGCTGAGGCTGGATGAGTCCCAAAAAGTGCTGCTCAAGGAGCGGGAGTGAGTGCTCGGGGCATCGCCCTCGTGGGGTGCCAGCCCAGCCCAGCCCGGACCCCACCGCGATGGCGTCCTGCCGGCGGTCACCAGCGTTGCCTCTCCCCAGGGACAAGCTGGCGCTCAGCAAGAACATCGAGAAGCTGGAGGGCGAGCTCAGCCAGTGGAAGATCAAGTATGAGGAGCTCAACAAGAACAAGCAGGAGGTGATGAAGCAGGTGAGCGAGGTGCCTGGGGACCAGGGGTGCCGCGGCCGGTGGCCTGTCCCCCAATGGGTGGCATGTCCTGGTGGGTGACACGGTGACCCACAGCCACCCCCCAACTCCAGCGTGCTCCTTAAGGGTCTTGATTGGTGCCATTGAGCCAGTTGGTCCGTCCGCAGGGGCTGGGTGGATGCGGGCAGGCGCGAGGTGGGTGCTTGCTGCCCGCCTTGGGTGCTGTGTCCCCCCCCAGCTCAACATCCTGAAGGAGATCCACCAGGACGAGCTGGGGCGCATCTCCGAGGACCTGGAGGACGAGCTGGGCGCTCGCTCCAGCATGGACAAGAAGCTGGCCGAGCTGCGCGCAGAGGTGAGGCCCAGCCCCCAATGCAGGGGGACAGGGAGTGGCGAGGGGGGTCCCCGCTGCCCCCTGGCCATCCCACGTCCCCGTCCCAGATGGAGCGGCTGCAGGCAGAGAATGCGGCCGAATGGGGCCGGCGGGAGCGGCTGGAGACGGAGAAGCTCAACCTGGAGCGGGAGAACAAGAAGCTGCGGGCGCAGATCGAGGACCTGGAGGAGGTGCTGGCTCGCAAGCGGCGCCAGACAGCCAGCGCCCTGGACACTGACCTCAAAACCATCCAGGCCGAGCTCTTCGAGAAGAACAAGGTGCCGTGGGGGTGGTCCTGTCCCCTGCCACACCCTCCCTGGGTGACCCTGTCACTTCAGCGGTGGCTCAGCGTCCCCCAGGACCTCCTCAAGCCCAAACTCTGCCACCACCCTTCATCTCGGGGATGGTGGTGACCTTGTCCTTGCTCCATCAGCTCCTCCATCATGGGCTGGGGTGGTGGGAGAGGTCCCTGGGGAGGGAGAAGGGGGGTGGGGGTGGCTCTCGCCCGCTCAGCCCCCCACCCCGTGCCCACCGCAGGAGCTGGCTGACCTGAAGCACATCCATGCCAAGCTGAAGAAGCAGTACCAGGAGAAGATGGCCGAGCTGGCCCATGCCAACCGCCGCGTGGAGCAGCACGAGGGCGAGGTGAAGAAGCTGCGTCTGCGGGTGGAGGAGCTGAAGAAGGAGCTGGCCCAAGCCGAGGACGAGGTGGGGAAGCTCGTGCTGGTGGAGGGGGTCAGGGCGGGCGGCTCCGCTCCCTCCGCCGCTGCCAACAGCCCCGTCCCGTCCCGCAGCTGGATGAGGCCCACAACCAGACGCGGAAGCTGCAGCGGTCGCTGGACGAGCAGACAGAGCAGAGCGAGAGCTTCCAGGTGCAGCTGGAGCATCTGCAGTCCCGGTGAGCGGGGGACCGGGGGGGCCGTGGTGGGGACCAGCGAGGACCCAAGGGTGGGATGACGTTCTCCATGCCACCATCCCTCAGCCAGCATCTCCCTGGTTGAACTCTGGGCTGAGCCTGGCCAAAGTGCCTCCAACACCTTGGAGGGTGTGCAGCCATCCTTGGAGCAGCCTTCACCCATTCACCTCCCAGTTAAACCAGCACAAGGCTGCCCACAGACCAGTACAGTCCAGTTTCACGCCGCTGGAGGTTTAACCTGCTGGTACCCAGGGCAGGCTCCGAGCGTCCCGCGGGGGTTTGGGGAGGCGGGAGGTGCGTTTCATTGCCCTTGAAAACTTTCCCTGGCCTCGCGTTGCCTCTCCAGCAGTAAAGAGCTGAAATGGCCGTGAGAGATCGATGCCGCGTCTCCGGGAGGCGCTGGGGGGGTTGTGTTTATAATCTTCCTTTATTTTATTGGGACATCTTCATTAAATCATGGAGGAATAATGGAGGTTTTGTCTTCCCCCCCCCCCAGCTTCCCCATGCGCTCATCCTTAAATAATTCATGCTTTCCAGTAAAACACAGCAAACTGGTGGGATCTGACCAGGTCCTGGGCCTTTGGACTTCAAATTTGCTTCATAAATTTTCATTGATGAATTTTAACGCGAGTGACGAGCAGGCTCCTGGGAATGGGGACTCTTGCTTTTTTGGGGGGAGCCCCATTTTAGGGGGACGACTCCTCCCTGCTCCACGCCCTTGGCTGGGTCTGAGATGCGCGGCGTGGCCGTGTCCGGCCCCGGAGGCTCTGCCTCGTGCCGAGCGTCACCCAGGGCCGCCCGGAGCTTGGTGGGAGCACAGAAATGGGATCCCACTGGGGCGCAGCCTTGCCGTAGGGGTGCACGGGGACGGGCTCGGCTTCGGCGTCCCCCCGGGGCTGCGCCCCGCCGCCCCCCGCCCCAGCGGCTCTCTCTCGGCAGGCTGCGGCGGCAGCAGAGCACCCCGCTTTTTGGCAAGATGCGCAGCGCCCGCTTCGGCCCCGACGACGCCGGGGACGGCACCAGCGACCCGGACGAGGACGAGGACCTGCAGATCCAGGTGCCCTAGAGCCCAGGGCCGGGTGCCACCGCCACAGGGACGTCCCGTGGCCGTGCTCTGCCCACAAGTGCCTGTTGCCGCGGGGCCCGGCCATGCGGTGACCCTCGTGTAGATGGGGAAACTGAGGCACGGAGCCGTGGGGAGGAATTTGCCTGGAGATGCTCCGAACCCACTGCCTCTCGGACGGCATCCGATGCCCCTCGGCCACTGGCGTCTCCTGGGACACAGATGTGGCCACCAAAGCCAGCGTCACCTGAGCAGCCCAGGAGGAGGAAGCGCAGGGCAGCGAGGGACACCGAGCCCTGCAGCCAGCCACGCTCTCCTGCCCACATTTTTATATATATTATATATATGTATGTATTTGTATATGATATTTTTATTATAAATACAGAGCCCAGAGGGGCCCAGGCTCTGGCGGTGGCTTGGGCTGCTGCTCTGTCCCCACGCGGGAGCAAGGATGGAGGGGATGGGGGGGGACAGCGTCAGGGAGCCATGGCGTTTCTCCGCAAGCCGCGTGTGGGGCTGGGTGCGCGGCTGGGTGCGCGGCTGCTGGCGTCACCCTGCTGCCATCGCTGTCCCGACACCTGGGGACGAGCCCAGCTCACGGGTAAAGCCCGTCACCGTGCCTGTGAGGAGAGAAGCGGGGGCTGCGGAGCGGCTCATGGTCACAGAGGTGCCTGTGTCTGCAGGGCTGCGGCCGGGCAGGCAGAGCTGCACGCCTGTGGGTGCTCACCCATGGGTGCAGGGTGCTCACCCTGGGGAGGTGCCGGGGTGCTATCCCATGGGTGCAGGGTGCTCACCCATGGGTGCTGACCCCCCAGCCCAGGTCCCCCCAGCCAGCCCGCAGAGCGGGCCCTCGTGGGGCTCTGGAGCAGCGCAGACACAACCTTATTAAAAATTAATATTTCGGTGAGCTAATCCCCTCGCTCTGCCTTTTAATTGATTGGCTAAAAGCACAGCTCTTTGCTGCTCGCGGGGGTTTTTTAATGCCCTTTTATTTGCAGCGATTATTCATTGTTTTATGGCTCAACAAATGAGGCTGCGGGGGTGGAGGTGCCTGCAAGCTGTTTCGGTGGGGGCTCTGAAAAGCACAGTTTGGGGGGCACAGAAGGGGGGAACGGGGACGAGGAGGTGTCTGCCTGAGCCCCGGGACAGCAGCTCAGCGAGAGGCTGCTGCCGCCCTTCGGTCGCCGCCAGGTGTTCACTCTGAAGCCTAATGATGTACGGGCAGAAAGACTCTTCCAGGGCGGCCGGTTGTGGCTCTGGCTGGGCTGGGCCGGGCGAGGCCGGGCCGGGAGGGACGGAGGAGGCAGCCCGGGGTGGTGGGGGGGTACCGGGGCGGGGCCTGGAGGGGCGGGGCCTGGAGGGGCGGGCGGGGCTCCGGGGCTCGCAGCGACGCGGAGCCGGACGCCGGAGCCGCCCGAGCCGCCGCCTGGAGCGGGGGGGGGGGGGGGCGGGTAAGGCCGGGCGGGGGGACACGGCGGGGCCCCGGCCGCGGGAAGGGGCGGGGGGGGGGGACACGGGGACACGGGACGGGGCTTGGTGAGGTCCGGGGTGACAAGGGTCGGGGGGGGGTGTGACAGCGCGGGGAGGGACGATGCCGGTGGGAGAGGCAGAGAGCGGGGGGGTGATGGAGGGGTGAGGGGTACCCGGGTTTGAGGTGACAGATGGGGGGGTGGGCTGGGTCGGGGCAGGAGGTGCCTCCCCCCCCACCCCCCAGGGTCTCTGAATTCCCTTGGGGCGCTCATGTGCGTGGCGGGGGGGGACACGACACACGGGACATTCCCCTCAAAGGTGAGGGGACAGCAGAGGGTCCCTAGGGTGCTGTCCCAGCCCCCATCGCCCCCACTCCCCGATCCCCGTGGGTCCTGGTCCCCGCTTGGTCCCGCTGCCCGGGGCTGGGGGTATCCCCAGCCCCGGGCAGCGGGACCAAGCGGGGACCAGGCTGATTGAGGCCCGGGGGGGGGGGTTTGTGAGGTTGGGAGTCAAGGTCCCTTTGGCACCCGGTGCCACAGCCCGTGGCAGAGCTGGCCTGGCCGGGCAGGAGGTCGTTAACACTGAACCCTACTGATGTCCTGTGGCCGGGACCATGTTGCTGCCCAGCCTGGGAGGAAGGAGGGGGAGCGCGAGAGGTGATGGAGACCCGTGGGCGAGGTCCAGCGCGGGTGTCCCCTGGGGCACACGTTGGGGTTCTTGGCAGGGGATCACCGGTGCGTGCCGACCTGGCAGTGCCGTGCTGGCAGGGGTTAACGCCAGACTGTTCCACTCGGATGGTTCAGGCAGCGAAGGGAGGAGGAAGAGGAGGAGGAGGAGAAGGAGGAGGAGGAAGATGTCACCCGTTGATCTGTCATTTCTCTTTTCCAGCCAGGATGGGGGACGCTGCTAGCACCGAGCTGGGCCGGCGGTGAGGCGGGGGGGGTACGCAGGAAGAGGATGGGGAGGGGGGGGCGAAGGTGAGGGCAGCCCCCCTCCCGAACAAATCCCCCACCCCATCGGGCCATCGCCATGGCGACGAATTTTAACGACATCATCAAGCAAGGCTACGTGAGGATGAAGAGCAAGAAGCTGGGGGTGAGTGGGGGTCTCAGGGAATTGGGGGGGGTATGGGGGGAGCACCCATGGATTTGGGGTGCTGGTTGCCACAACAGGCAACGTGGCCAGGTCCCCCAGCCACGCCGCCTGTCACGGCAACCCGTGCCCCTGGTTTTGGGTTGAATAAGCGGCATTTTGGGAGCTGCAGCAATGCTGGGGGGTGCAGACCACTTGTTGGTACCCAAATCATCCAGCAGCCCCAGGGGGCCGGATCCTGTGCCGGCCGGATCCTGCACCAGGTGGCACCCCCTCGCTGGACACGGGTCACCGCAGGGATTTGGGGGTGTCCCTGAGCACCCCTCACCGTGCCTCAGTTTCCCTCCACGCCCAGTTTTGGCACCAGGGATGCCCCATGTTGGGGGGGGCTGCTGGGTGCAAATTAGGGGGGTGCTGGAGTGCAACACCCATAGGTGGGGGGTCAGGGGGTTTGGTCGCCCGCCTCCATCGCTCGGAGCCAGCGGCAACGAGCATGCTGGGTAATTTCACACTAATTAGGGAGAACAAAGAGGGAGCAGACTTGAGGCGGGGGAACATGCTTGGGGACGATGGCCCTGCCACCCCCGGAGGCAGGGGCTGCAGGACAGGGGATGGGGAGATGCCGGGATAGGGGTCCCCTCGGGAGCCTTGCCCATGTTCGTTAATTAAGCTCTGTAATTAGCATTCCGGGGCAGGGGGGTGATGGCAGCCCTGGGCTGTCCCCTTCCCCAGCATCCCCTCCTGTCCCCAGCATCGGGGGGTCAACAGGACTGGGCAGGGCCCTGGGGGAGGGGATGGGGACATGAGGATGGGGGGGGGGACCCCCACCTGCACCGCGGCAGCCGCCGGCGCTCTCTGTCCGGCAGATCTACCGGCGGTGCTGGCTGGTCTTCCGGAAATCCTCCAGCAAAGGGCCCCAGCGCCTGGAGAAGTACCCGGATGAGAAGTCGGCGTGCCTGCGCGGGTGCCCCAAGGTGAGGGGGCGCGGCAGAGGGGTGCCGGGGTGCTGCCACTGTTTGGGGCCCCGTGCCGCAGCGGGTCCCTCCTCGTCTAAACTTGCTGGGCTGGAACGGGGCGGCTGTTGCTCCATGCACCCCGGTGGGGGACGTAGCTAGGGTCTGGGTGCAGCCGGGGTCCGGGTGCCGCAAGGGCCGGGGTCTGGGTGCAGCGGTGGCCAGGTCTGGGTGCAGCCGGGGATGGGTCTGGGTGCAGCAGCCGGGGTCTGGGTGCAGAGGGGCTGGGTTTGGGTGCAGCCCTCAGTGACCCCCCCCCCACCTCCTCCACAGGTGACCGAGATCAGCAATGTCAAGTGCATCACCCGGCTGCCCAAGGAGACCAAGAGACAGGCCGTGGCCATCGTTTTCACCGACGACTCCGCCCGGACCTTCACCTGCGATTCGGGTACTGGGCAGTGCCCAGGGGAGCCAGGCTGGGGGTGTCGGATGGGGCACTCCGGTTTGGCCGGGGTCGCCCAGCGGCTGCCATGGTGCCTTGCAGAGCTGGAGGCGGAGGAGTGGTACAAGACGCTGTCGGTGGAGTGCCTGGGCGCCCGCCTGAACGACATCAGCCTGGGGGAGCCCGACCTGCTGGCGCCCGGCGTGCAGTGCGAGCAGACGGGTGAGCGCGTGGCGGCGGGGTGCTCGCTCGGGGCTCGGCCTCGCTACGCCCCCCCCCCCCCCCCCCCCGAATTATTTTCTTTTTTTTCCCCCCCTCTCCAGACCGGTTCAACGTGTTCCTCCTCCCCTGCCCAAACCTGGACGTTTACGGCGAGTGCAAGCTGCAGATCACCCATGAAAACATCTACCTCTGGGACACGCACAACCCCCGGGTGAAGCTGGTCTCCTGGCCCCTCTGCTCCTTGCGCCGCTACGGGCGCGACGCCACCCGCTTCACCTTCGAAGCCGGACGGTGAGATGTCACCGGCCTCGCTGGGACGGGGACCACCGCTGGGTGCCTTCATCCCGCCGGGCGCACCAGGAGGTGACACTGCTGCCGTCACCCCAGGACAGGCCTAACGCCGGGGTGACGGCCACAGCCCCCATAGGGTCCCTCGCGGCCGGGGAGGTTTGGGGCTGGAGCTGATCCCAGCCCCACACCATGGAGGGGACGCGGGGACAGCACTTAAAGCGTGGAAAGCTGGGCCAGCTGCCACCTGGGGGGGTATTTTTTATCATCCCTCGACTTGGGAACCCCGGTGACGCCCCGTGCCCCATCCCTGCAGGATGTGTGACGCGGGGGAAGGGCTCTACACCTTCCAGACACAGGAGGGCGAGCAGATCTACCAGCGCGTGCACAGCGCCACGTTGGCCATCGCCGAGCAGCACAAGAGGGTCCTGCTGGAGATGGAGAAGAACGTCAGGGTGAGCTCCAGCCCACCCTGTGGATGTGGCCGGGGGGGTGTGTCGGGGCACCCTGTGTCACCCTCACCCCCTTCTCGTCCTCTGCAGCTGCTGAACAAGGGCACCGAGCACTTCTCCTACCCCTGCACCCCCACCACCATGCTGCCTCGCAGCGCCTACTGGCACCACATCACCGGCTCCCAGAACATGGCCGAGTCCTCCAGCTACGCTGGTGAGTGTCCCTGTCCCCCACCGAGGAGCCGCTGCTCCTCTGGCCCCCGGGGTGTCCCTGCTGTGCGAGCCCACCCTCTGCTTCATCCCCAGGGGAGGCGTACGCGGGCGCCCAGGCCAGCTCGGACACCGACCTCCTCAACAGGTTCATCTTGCTGAAGCCAAAGTCCTCCAAAAGCGACAAGCCCCAAAGCAGGGAGCCAACATCGTCCCCGTGAGCCGGCGGCGGGGGACCATGGCGGGGGTCCCCTTTTTCTTCCCTGAGGGTTGGCGAGGACACGGGCAGCCGAGTCCGCAGGCAGGGCAATCCTCCGTGCCAAGACCCCGGGGGAGCAGCGCTGGCTCCTGCCCGGGCCTGACGTTACAGGAGGTGCCGGCTGGCTCAGCCTTGACTGACTTGAAATATATATTGAATATCCGTATTGTAAGAGATTTTTTCCTTCTCACACGAACGCAAACTTCACAGCTGCCGAAGAGCCCTTGGGCGGAGATGCTCAGAGGTGTTTTTTGGTTTTTTTTTGACTCTTGGGGATCCAGCTGGGAGGTGGAGAAGAGAACGGGGGGTGAAGAAATGCGGTGTGTTTTCTGCAAGGGGGGGGGAGGCTGGAGCATCGCCCAGCGCTGGAGGACACGGCTGTGCCAGGCTGATGCTGCGGGGCACCAGCATCTCCCCCCAGTGAAGAGCGGGGTGCTCCTGGGGACACCCCGCCACCCCTGAGCTGATTTCTTTTGCACTTCTTGAAGCTATTTAAACACTCGCTGTAGAATTGAGACATCTCAGGAGAAACTGGTTTTCCTTCCAGGGGGTCAGCAGGGGTGAGCAGCCAGGCAGAGCCGGGCCCCCCGGCTTTCCCGGGCTGCCCCCACCCCAGCACCCCTCACTCCTCCACCCACAGCTGCTCCCCCCCAGCACTGCCTCCCCCCCCAGTTTATCTGCTGGTGGGCAACCCAGGGACTGGTTTTGGCCAGTAGCATCTGTCCCTTGAGGGGCAGCTTTGCGGATATAAAATGTCCTTGGCAGAGAAGCCCACACTGATGGGGGGGGGGGGGGGGGGGTTGGGGGGGGGGGGGGGCACGCTTCTCCCTGCATTCCCATCGCCCTCGCTCCCGGTGCAGCCGGGTGAAAGCCCTCACCGGGGTGGGGGGGGAGAGCTGGGCTTCATGTGCAGAACTCGAAAGCAATTAATTTTTTTTCTAGTTCTCCTATTTATTGACCTCCTTTAGAAGGGCTATCTTTTTATTGCTGTGCAAACCTTGGTGTTTCTTTGGAGTCTTCTTTCGGTCCGGGTCGGGTGGTCGGTGGTTTTATTTCTGCCCTTAAAGCTCCAGGTCCGTGCTTTGGGGAGGGGGAGTGTCGTGCTGTGGGAACCTGTGGTCTGTAAATACTGTGTCTTGGGTTTGTGGGGCTTGCGGCTGGGGAGCTGCGGGAGGGAGAAGGGCTGCTCCCCGCAGCACGGCCGGGTGCGGAGGGGCTCGTCAGCACCCCAGCACTGCCCGGTAGCGCGTCCTCCCCCAGCTGAGAGGTGTAACCCGCTCTCTTTTCCTGGCTACACACCTCATCTGGAAAAGATTTAACATTTATTACCAAAAATGTTTGGGTTTTCTGTTTTTTTAAGGAGTTGCTCAATGAATAAACAACCCTCATCCACCCTTCCTGTCTGTCTGTTCCATCCAAACGCACTCGGGAAGCGCGAGTAGGAGCAGCGCCTGCCAGAGAGAAAAATGCTGATGGGGGGCAGATTTCCTACGGCTCCCGGCAGCGCGCTTGGCTCAAAGCTCTGTTCTGCCTCCAGCCCCGGGTAGCACATTGCAAGTTGGAGCCCTAAAACCGCTGGGGAGGGGAGAAGGACGGAGCAAGTTGCCACCCTCCATCAAACAACCCCAAATGAAACAGGATGCCAGCACCCCGCTGTCACCCCTCACGGCTCTTGGGACGTGCCTGGGCACTGGTGGCTCCAAGTCGCCGGGCGAAGGAGCTTCAAGCCGCTCCATCTCCCCGCTCTTCCAGAGTTGTGCCAGTTTGGTTACCCGTGCCACGATACCCGTGCCACGACCGCCTGGCAGAGCACTGGCCCCAAGGAAAGCGAGTCACGCCGGCCAGGGCAGGGCTCCCACCAGGTCTCGGGGAGCCGTGCCGCAGCTGGCTGTGCCACAGCAAGGACACCGAAGCAGCAGCCCAGCTGCAGCAGCTCTTCCGAGGGGAAGGCAGCGCTAACTCCAGCTCAGCATGAGCACCCGTCCCCGCTCCCCAAGGCGTTCCCGTGCCCCACGTCCACGCTGGGACGAGCGCGGTGGCACACAAGCACCTTCCCCTCCCTCCCAGCCACCACAAGAAGGAGGAGGCAGATCTCTCCAGGAAAGCACCACCGAGCAGCTCATCCCAAGTGCTGCGGGTGGTGGCATTGGGCAGGAGAAAGGGTGACCCAGGCAAGCGCTGAAGCTCTTCAGCCGCTGCCACGGTACCTGCCCCAAGCTCCAGCCTCGCACACAACCCCCCTGGGGGCACAGAAGCTGTCAGCCAGGGTCATTAATGAGAGAGTCTCTGCACCGAACATACAGATTATATAGCGCAGGGGTAGAGTCTGCTCCAACGGAGTCTTTAAACACAGCTAAGCCTGCCTGGCCCACCCGGGCTGCCTGCAGCACTGCCTTCTGCAGCGTCTCGCTTACAAGCCCAGCTTCAAACATCTGCTTTAACCGCAGCGCTGGCTCGGGAAATGATGGGCTACCTGCTGGAGGGGGTGCTGGTCTCCTTCGGAGATCATGTCAAGAGCAGCAATCAGCAGTAGGGAGCTAGGCTCCCGCCAAAGCAGATCTCATTAAGTTAACATCTATTGGAGAGAAGTAAATGATGTGACATCTCCTCCTGCAGCCCTGGACGAGCTTTCAGGGATGACAGAACACGGGGGGTAAGGCTTTATTCAGCACAGTAAGGAACGGACATGCCAATACAGTAGGGTTGTGTAACTGAAGTACACGCCTCCCAGTCCCAAATGCCACGTGGCCAGAATCCAAAACTCCAGCCTAAAACTCTGAGATCGCTTAGAGGCAAAGCCTGTCCCAGCAAAGATGCTCACCGATTCCCTCCCCGCTTTACCCTATGCATCACGATGGCTTTCCCTGGGAAGGGGAGCCAGGGATGAGGCGTCACCGGCCAGCAGAGCTGGGCCAGGAAAGGCAGAGGGGGGTGGGATGGCCCGGAGCGCTGCCAGGCAGAGGCAGGAACCTTCTGCATCACTCGGGCCCGAGCACTCTCTTGCAAGGGGCACCTCAGTTTATAGTGAGGACGTCGCTCTGAATCTCGTGGCTCAGCTGGGTCTGGAGGTCACTCAGTTTCTTCTTCAGGCCGGACAGCGCAGAGAGAACGATGGTCTCTGGACGCAGAGACCCGCAGGACTCCACGTTGTAATAAAACCTGAGGTTGCAAGTCAGGGGGATAAGTCACCATCTGCTGTGCAGGTACAAGACCAAAGAGCACCCCCAGAGGAGTTCCAGCCCATCCTGACCCACTGCAGGCAGCTCTGCGTTAATCCCAACCATCAGCACTGTTCACTTCCCAACCGGGCAGCAGCCAGCGCTGCCCCTCTACAACATCACACCAACGCTCCCGACCCCACAGGCCACAAGAGCACTTGTGAGATTTTTTCTGGTCAGCACTGTGACCTGCGAGCCAGCACAGAGCCCCGCGCCAGGGAGCGAGAGTGGCTGTGGGCACTTCTGCAGCGCAAATAACCCGGGAGAGGGGCTGCCACCAGCCATCAGAGCACGAGACACCCACACGGGTGAACGAATAGCCTAAGCTGTTTTCCCCGCAGGCCTCGCACTTCACCGAGTGCTGCACTTCCCTACTCAGTAACACGAACTCAGGAGAGCCGTCCGGTATCCCCCAGAGGGGAAAACCTGCCAGGCCTGGGCATATCACCAGTTAACTCCACCTACTGCCCTGCTTTTCAGGGAACACCAGCTTCCTAGGCTGGCAAACTTCAGCACAGAGTAGACGCTCCTGTATTAATGAAAGCCAAAGAGATGCACCCAGCCGGTCCCCCCATTTTCCAGCTGTGGCAGTGCATTCAGCTTCCTACCTCTCTGGCTTCCCGTTGGGGTCATAGGGAGCCTGAGCATCCTCCTCGTCGATCTCCGAGTACTCACTCTTGGGCCTGGAATCAAAGAGCAGGGGAGGTCAGCGCAGAGCCCACACTCTAGCCTGGCCCCACAGCGGCACTGTTTGGCCCCAGAGCTCGAGCACCAGGGCCAATGTGCAGCAGGCAGAGGAGCAGTCATCAAACATCAAGTCACAGAAAAAAGCTCAGTCCCATTTTGCCCGTTCTAGCTCCTTATTAATGCCACACAGTCACCCAGCAACGCTGGAGGAGGATCAGCCCCAAACTCAGTGAGCCCTGCGTGGGGTACTGCGGCTCCATCCACCTGCAGGTGCTTACAGCGAAGGAATGCCGATGCTTGGAGGGACCGTGTTTATGGAGCCTGTTTATGGAGCAATGGACCTTGGGCTATCTCTTCTCTCTACTTTTCACTGGGCCACAAAAACACCAGAGCACTCCAGCACCAGCTGTGCAGCACAGCTGAAATGGAAAGGGCCGGGCACACACAGAAGGAAAAAACAAAAAATGAAAAATCCCCTGTACTTCGGACACCAGCGGCATCAGTGAGCCCCATCCTGATGTCCTGCACCTCCACTCCTCTACGCACATCACTACCAGAACCACTGCAATAGCCGTGCATCACCCAGGCCAACACATCTTTCTACCTGCTGCGTCCCTTGGCTTCTAGAGCATCGTACCGGAGAGCAGCTGTTTGGAAGCACTTAACCCATGTAAGAAAACCCAAAGCCTTGAGCCATCTGAGAAGCCAGTACAGAAAATCCCGTGCCCACCAAGGTCTCCTGCTGCCTTCCTCTGCCCCAGCCATGTCAACAAAGGTTGGTCCTGGAACCCTCTCATCAGCTGCCTTAAATAAAACTGCACTTCGCAAACAAATCCTCTGTCTGTAACAGACCACTGAGAGAGACACCCAGCTTCTTGTATAATGCACCGGGTTCCTGAAGACACAGCTGACTCTGCCATCAAACAAAAGGACCCACATTAGCGACTGCCTTGGGCCACCCAGCCAGGGAAGTGTCTCGTGCTCAGCCACACAGCTGGGGCTGTTCCCTGCAACACCGACATCTCCAAAAGCCCACGCTCCCCAACAGTCACCCTGTGACATTTCCCATTCAAAAAGGTGGCAAACCCAAGGAGACCTCAGCCTGCCTGGCATCTGTCCAGCTCAGAGCAATATTCCAAGTCTGCCACCTCATCAATGTCAAAGACTTACTATCTAGCGTTACAGAAACTAAACTGGAGAGTTTTTACAACACCAAAACAAAGCCTAAAATTATTTGAAATCCCAATTTGAAATTCCACATCACAGGGACATTCTTGCTTCTCAAGCATCCAGTCTATCACCGAGACAATCATCTGAACTTTGGGGCAATTTACCCACCACAAATCTTTTGGAAACTTCAAAACTATCCAGTTTCACCCCCAAAACTGCTGGTGACAAAGGACAGGCTGGCACATCAACTCTTGTGGCATGCTCCTGACCACAAAACTGCCGAGCAGCATCCTCCTCGACTCTGCACCACCTCACCACATCCAGCCTCTCATGGACTTTCCCCCCACCCGACAGCCTTGTCTGTAGCTGGCAGTTCCCAAAGTCCAGCTCCAGTCCACATGTTCAGATGATCCACGCTAAGGAAAATACCCATTTCCAGATTTCTGGCACTCCCAGCCAGCCTGGTTCCTACTGCAGATCCCAGAGCACCACCCTGATGAAGCGCTGAAGGAGCCGAATGCCTGGCACATCCCATTCTCACCCAGACCGACTGAACCAGACCCACAAACGCGCCCTACACAGCCCATCAAAGCCAAGCGGGGTTCGCTCCTTCCATCCATAAAACAGGGCTGGGATGGCTGCGGGCAGATCCCAGCCCTTTTCATGCATGTTACGGATTCACCCGCAACTCCGCCCTCGGCAACAAAAGGCTTCTCAAGTCTCCCGAGTGCAAAGCGAGCGGCACGAGATCTCTGCGACAGCTCCCGAGTAGAAAGCCTCTGGCAGTTGGGCTGAGGTGTGAAATCTAGGCTGAGTGCACCTCCAGGAAGCTCATTTACTGACAGCTAACTAACTGAGCAAAGGGACTGCGTGAGGCCACGCTCTGCGATGTGTCCGAGCGCCCAAGCTCGAAGCAGACAGTGAGTAGGTACAACAGCCCACTCCCTGCCTGCTACTGCTTGCAGCCGTTTACAGAGTCAAATCTGGCAGCGCGGGGCCTGGTGGTGACAGGAGGAAAACCCGCTGAGCCCCTTCTGCCGCTCAGCCTCCTCTCCAGCTGCAGCTCTGCTCAGGCTTTTGTTTCCCGCTTGCTCGGCCCTGACTTCTGCAGGCCCTGCACCAGATCCTGCTCCTGTACCGAGGTCTTCCCAACCTTGAGCGCAGCTCTGGCTGCTGCCCTGCTGTCACGGCCGTAGTCCCTGTTCTCAGCCTGCCTTGGCTAAAGCACCTGGATCCTCGCTCTGCTGCTGGCCCCAGCGTGCCCGATGACAGGATGTCTGCTGGGTGGTCACTGGGACGCAGAGCTAAGAGCAGCTCAGGTATCTACTCATGGAAAAGCATGGCTAGGTAAAGTCCTCGCCCTGACCAAAGCAGGGCAGCAGCTTTCTGAAAGCAAAATCATGTCACTTTTAGATGAGACGCAGCATGCTACCGGTGCAGAATGGTATGTCAGAGCAGAGGAAAGGGCCAGAGAGGAAAACTCTGCTGCCAGAGCTCAGGCTCCAGGAATGAGGAGACGTATGGGTGAAATCAGAGCCGCACACTGGGCTTCCTCAAACAGGGCTGCAAAATCAGCCTTGCAACCTAACCTTCTACTCTCTGCCCCCGTAGCAACCTCTTCCACCTCTTCCATTCCTGCCTCAGACCTTACCCTGACCTACATACCACTTGTGCAGGGAAGGAAAAACGGGAGCGAGTCGTGGCAAAGAACACGAAAACGAGCTAAACCAGCCGTGACAGCGCATGAGGAGAGGACAAGAGGTGGCCACAGACCAGTCCACCTTGCATGCAGCTGCAACCAAGCGACTGGCTTTGGTACCCTAACACAGGAGCAGAGAAACGACAGGTGCTCTCATGATCGCTTACTGACTCAAATTATCCCCAGGGCTGAAATGCAGGCAGCTGCTGGAAACCAGAAACTCTTTTCCAGTCCCTCCAGAGAGACATTAGGACATACCACTCCTCCGGCTTGGGGTACACTGTGTGCCTCAGCGCGTTGTCCGGGTCGTACTCAAAGGCTACGCCTGCCGTGGGGTTCCACTTGGCGTGCTCCTTGCCAAAGCCCTTCTTGGCATAGGCTCGCAGCCTCAGCTCCTGGCCCTTCCGCAGCTTTACAATGAGGATGTCTGCGGGAAAACACACGCCTGTGAGAAGGCTGCAGAGCAGAAACAAGCATGCAGATCACACAAGGGCAAAAGCAGGAATTCTTAGTGCCCATCAAGATGCCACCAGAAGCCAGGGCTTGCCTGGATTTTTTAGAGGGACTCATTTGTGTGCCCAGAGAAGCTGGGAAACATCTCACCGAGTAAAAAGGAGTTACACATATGCCCAGACTCACAGCTCAGGCACCCAGGCAACAGCGGACAGCACAGCATTTTGCATCTTTGCTGCCTCTAAGCTCTCACAAGGAGAGAGAAGCACCCTCTGACACAGGACTTTAGTTCTGGGGATAACCTTTAAGTGGCATTAAGACAAAACGCTAACCCCACTGATGCAGCAATGCCGGTGCCTCTCAACTGCCAGCTTTACAGCTGCCTTACAGTTACACAGCTAGTAAAGGAAGGAGGAATTCACAGAGCCTGAAAGAAACATTCACTTCCTTCTCCAGTGAAATGCCACTTACCATCCTGCTCCACATAGTCATTGGGGTCGTTGTCTCTGCTCCGAGATGTTACCTGCGTAAGAACAATGAAGCGAATTAATGGCAAGACCAACTTTTTTCCTTGCATCAAATAGCAGTTGCCTACAAATATTAGAGACTGCAGAGAGCCACTCTAGTGCGACTTACAGCAAGAAATCCAGCCCACCCTATTTAATGGAAATCAGAACAATTCAGGCAGCTGCAGCTTGGCGATATCCCACTCCACCAGCCTGCTCGCCTCCTGAGCTGCTCTCCCCCACAGGAGTGACAGCGCTCCAGCCCAGCCCAGCGCCGCATGTGGTTCTGCAACGCAGCCCAGACTCACTCCCACGACTGCCAACGGGTGGCACGCAGCACTTGCAGCACCTCAGCCAAAGCAAACAAGAAATGTCGGGCTACAGCTAGGCTTGAACCAGGTCTGAGGTGTCACCAGCTACCAGCAGCAGCCCCCAGGTTGTGGTGCCATCCGGATGCAGCCTTGATAGCTTTTTAAAACATTCTCCATTAAGTCCCTTTGCATCTGTTCTGCTTTGGCTCCACCAACCCTCCCCAAGGCGACTGGGCAAGAGCCATTTGGCAGCGGTGCCCCGGCCCAGGCTCCTCACGCCTTGCTGCGCCGAGAGCCAAGAACCAGGAAATCAGAGGCCTCTGGTTGCTGCCAAGCCTTCGAAGAGGCTGACCTTGCCCAAGCCCCAGCAGCAAGCGGGCAGAAGGCAGTGACACGGCAGCAGGACACAAGTGCACACACTCTGAGTGTTTGAGGCGAGATGGAGGGGCTACGCTAAAGCCTGCCAAGAGTTTCAGATGAGGGGTGCAGGATGAGGCTTTAACCAGACCATACTGCTTTGATGTGCCATCAGGCAGCAAACGAAGGCGAAGAAGAGGGCGGCATCGGCACACACTATGTTTCTGCAGATATTCCTGCTCTCCCACCATGTTTTAAGTGAGGCTTTAGGCAACATGAAACATGCTTGAAGGCCTTGTTTTGTCCACATCCCGTGTGTTTGCCACTCCCGCCTCAATGGGAACGTAGAGAGGGGACTCGCTGACAGGCAGAGGGATCGCACTGACCGGTATGACCCGGGGGTTGTTGGAGATGAGATCGCGGGATGTGACGTGACGAGTCTGGTCTTCATTGCACCGGACGTCAAGGGTGAACTCCACAGAGCACTCCGGACAGAACTCATCACACGTGCAGTCCTGGGACAGACACGGGTCAAGAACTTTACAACCAAACCTCTCCCAGCAAGAAATTAGTAGCGCTTCCCATCAGATCAGACACCCACCACCATCAAAACCAGCACCCATGACACATTGCTTGACTCACTCTGGAATACTGCATCTTATCCACAATGTCATCACTGGTGAGTGGGATGAGACCTACGGGAAGAAGGAAATTGGGGGAACGTCTGAGTGAGACCACGGGAGCACCGACCCTCCTGCCGAGACAGGCGGAGGAACAGCAGCCTCCTGACAAAGGGGCTTCAGCGTCTCCAGACTGATTTTGCCCACATCCTCTGCCTTGCTGCACATCTTCATCTTCCTGCCCTTGCCCAGCACTCACCCAGCCTGTGCGCAATGAATTCGTCATGGAGCACGGAGGAGTTGGCGTCTATCTGGACCCAGTCGATGGCTGTAGAGAGGAAAAAAGTCACAAGCCGAGAAATATTTTTGTGGGGAAAAGCCGAGCAGTTCAAAAGGGCACAGAAAACGTTACAGAGGCGACAGTGAAGCGGAGGCAGCACCGGGTAGTACGTAGCGCTGGCTAAACGGGGGCGAGGTGAGCTGAAAGGTGCTTGGAGACGGAGGGGAGGCGATGAGAGCAAGGGGGACGGCAGCCCGGGGCCGTGATGGGGGTAAGGGACCGGCCGTACCTATGATGGGGACTTCCGCGATGAACACTCTTCGAATGGAATTTGCCACCCTGAGGGAGAGAAACGCCCGTGGTGAGGCGCGAGGGACCGGGGAGCTCCGTGACGCACCGGCCCGCCCGCGGGGACGCGTGAGGGGACACCAGCCGGGGCTTCGGGCCCGGGCTTTGCCTCGGAGGCCCTGACCGGGCCCGCACCGGGGGACGTGCTGGCAGGAGGCCGCGACCCGAGCGGGGCGATCCCCGCGGCCCGTCCCGCTTCCCCCAGCCGGCTGCACCCCCGGGGCGGCGGGGCCTGCGGGGGCCACCCCCGCGGCCTGGTTCGTCCCCGGGCCCGCCCGCCCCGCCGGCCCGGCCCCGCGGCGCTGCTCACGCCAGGTCCGTGTTCTCGATGATGAACTTGACGTTCTCGTCCGTCAGCTCCGTGATGCGCACGGTGGGCTGGTTGGCGTACGGCATGGCCGCCCCGCCGCGCCGCTCCCGGCTCCCGGCCCCCGGCCCCGCCCCGCGCCCACCGCCGCCCTTGCCCGCCCCCTGGCGGCCGCCGCCTCCCGGAGGACCCGCCCGGTCCGCCCCCGCCCCGCTCCCCCTCTCCGCCGCCGGTGCGCCCCCAAAAACAGTCCGTGCCAGGCTGGGGTGCGGCTTTATTGGTGCCGGGGAAGGGGCGGGCGCGGCCCGTCCTCGCTTGCTGCGCCGTCGGCTCCCGCCTCACCGGCGCTGGTTCAGCCCCGCCAGGTTCCTGATCTGCGGGGCAGAGGGAAAAGGCGGTTAAGTACCGGTGTCCCGGGGGCAGAGGCCGCGCTCCCCGAGGCACGAAGGCCTTTGCTCGGCGCCGCCGGGCACTGCCGCCTCGCCCCGCTTGCGGTCAGGGGACGGGGGCACAAGTCTGGAGAAAGCTCGCCCCATCGCCTGGCCTGGCCTGACCTGCTCTCCAGGTCGCGAGGTTTCAGCTCGGCTTTATTTCTGCGGCCGCACAGACCCCGACAGTCAGTTCAAGCCCTTGAGGCGATCGGCTTGCTCGTCTGTTTGGCAGAGAGCTGGAGCGCTCAGCACGCCTGTACAGCCGTACAGCGGTACAGGCGTACACCTGGCATGCCTGTACAGCCGTACAGCAGTACAGCCGTACAGCGGTACAGCCGTACACTCGGCACACCTGTACAGCCATACAGCGGTACAGTCATACACCTGGCATGCCTGTACAGCCGTACAGCGGTACAGTCATACACTCGGCACACCTGTACAGCCGTACAGCGGTACAGTCGTACACTTGGCTTGCCTGTACAGCAGTACAGTCATACACTCAGCACGCCTGTACAACACCCTTGGACGTGTGAAGTCCGGACTGGTTGCCCCTAACAGTTAATGTACTGGGGGGATTCTGCTCTCAAACCCACTGGCTGCAATCCCCCTCCCTGCAGAAGCGGTCTAGTTCCTCCTGTTTGTCTGCACAGTGGATCTACCGCAGCGACAGACAACATCTGGCAGCAGGAGATGTCTCAGACCCAACCCGAGGGCTGCGATCTGCACAGCATCATGTTCACGTACAAGAGCACAGGCTGAGCACGGGGTTTCTCTGGTGGAGGATCCCTTCGGCATATGCAGGTGTGAAAGCAGAGAGAGGCTGAGAAACGCTAAAGATATGAAATGATTCCACCATAACTGCAGGGGGGAAGGGGGTGGGAAAAATTCTTGAGCTGCTTCATAGAGTAAAAATTATTTCTAATTTATGTTCCAGCCTGTTTGTCTTGTACTGGGAAGAACAAGGAAAACATATTTCTGTTCTGATAACAAGGAAATAATTTTGCTGCTAAATGCCATGGGAGTTGTCCAAAAATAGAATCACAGGGAGGCCCTGAAGCCCTTCAAAAATCATTCCTGGGTACACAAAGGATTGTTTCCTACCCCAGAGGACACACAGCTCCCCCTGTGTGGACACAAAGCAGTCCAGGATGCTACCAAGAAGTGGATGAATTCTTGGAAGGACGCTGCAGACAACTGAAGCAGCATGAGGAAGTCACCCTGCTGTGCTCAGGGACAGGCGCCACCTCCCGCGCCTCCACAGGGGCACGGACCTTCCGTCAAGATCTCCAGTGCCAGGACTGGCAGAGGAAGAGATCTCATTACAAGCGACGGAGAACAGTTGTATTTATTCCGATCGCCTGTCTCTCATCCCTAAAGCTCACCCTGCAGCTTCAGACTTCAATTTTTACACTCTATTACAAGTTCTTTCACCACAAAACAGTGAACTAACCCCACACTACCCAGAAAATCATCCTTTTTGTTAAGTCACAAAAGACAATTCTTTTTTATGCTGTCTTCTAGATTTGGGGGGAAAACATGCTGACATTGAGCACGGAAGGGAACAGAAACTATTCTGCCCTTACGGCCCTGCTGGTTTCAGCATTACTTACAGTAACTGCAGCTCCCATCAGGCCCTGGACAACCGCTTCTCCAGTGGACTGTACCTAGGAGACACAAGGAGAACGTGACCTTTTGCTTTCTTCTGCAGTTACACTTGTGGCCACCCAGACACAGAGCCGTAACGCACAACAAACGTGTATTAGGTGCTGACAGAAGCCAAGCACTGCAGACAAATGATAGCCGGAGATAAGAAACACAGAAGAGATTTCCTGGGAACATATGGCTTCTAACCATTGGGGCAGTCTGATGAAGGGGGCACCTACCTGTCATTTTACTAGAAAATATGTAGCATTTATTGATGTTGAACCGACAGCATTTATGCGGTCACCTGCCAGCACATGGTGGTGTGTCAGCAGATGTGTGGTCAAAAAGCCAAGTCTGTCTGCACGTCTGTTTGGGGAGGAAGGGGGACACTGCACGTATACCTTGCCCGTAATGTTACCTGATTAGCTGTATTGCCCATGTTCATGGCATCAGCTACTCTGTTTTCCAGGAAGCGCCAAGTCTCCTCGAAGTCAGGGGATGAATCTTGCATCATCACCAGTTCAGTGGTGTTGTAGATGCCAGTGAGCACAGCCCGACGGGTGTACCAGTTAAACTGCAAGGGCATGAAATGAGAGAAAGGTGTGATCTGAACGCAGCTCACAAAAGCAGACCAGAGAACAGCAAAGGAAAATAGCACACTGATGGCACATTCCTTCCCCGCTTCAACTGTGTAACTCGTCTTGGTGATGCAGTGGGCTGCCAGCCAACACTGACATCTGACAGCACAGCTGCTCCCGTGGCACGAGACAGAGGTCACAAGTACGGTGTCTAAAACTGCTGAACAGGATCCCCATCACCTGCTTCTGGTCGCAAAGAGGCACCTGCAGCAGGCAGCAAGGAATTCTCCCTTGCCTAGCCCGCCTGTGTACATGGTGCAAGAGTTCATCTTTGTTTTACAGACTGCTGGCAGGCAATGCAAAGCTCCGATTCTAGATCTGATTAGATGAGAAAAGGCTATATTTAGTTCTGAACTTGAGCTGCAGTTTGCATCAGACGCAAGCGTGAAGAAAGGGAATGAACAGAGGACCGAACTGTGCAAGACATCGCATGGAGATACACCTTTCCTAAATCCTATCATTGAAATACCAGTACTGCCTGCTGAATCACTGAATGCATCGGTACACTGCTGGCAGCAACGCTGTAGGATGTGTTATAACAATAGGTTACACAACACAAAGATGCACAAATAACTCAAAGTCTTCAGTTTTTCCAGTTGCACTTGCACCACTGGCAGACAAATATATATAAACATTTTTAAAAACGAGTCTTCAGCTTCATTTGCTGCTATTACAGTGATTAAACTATTTGGGTATCTGGAAAAAATACTGGTTGTTCCATTCACAATTACAGAGCAACAGAGAAATGAAAACGTTGGCCTTGGCTTCAAAAACAACAGTTGGCTGGAAAGCTCTACCGCCGGCACCACGACCTGCAAACTTGGAGGGGAGAAGCATGAGGGACATTGCCACTTGCAGCTGGATCTCTCAGGTGCCTGAGACCAAACTCTTTCTGTTGATTCTCCTCCTGCTCCAAAAAAACCACCTGAAGGGGTCTCTGAGGCATGGGCAGACTCCACCTAGCTCCTGGTACTGTGAAGAGGCCTCCACTGCCAGTGACATGAAATCCCTTTACTGGGAAAGAGGAGAGGGGGCTCAGCACCACAGCTTCCCAAGGAAACTCTGGTAACCGGTCAGAAGGTGCAAACCAAAGACAAACTTCAGAACCTCTCCTACACCCTGCGTTGGCGTGGAGAGTTGAGGAACAGCTCAGTGCAGACACCGACTCTGACACGTCAATTTGACTTTCATAACCCGCAAGGGACTCGCAGCTCCTGATGCAATCAGAGTCTTCCAGTTCTCTTCTGGATTATTCCTTTAATTTTTCTGTCATCTTATTTATTTTTCACTGCAGTAGCTTCTCTTTTATACTCAGATAAAAGAAGCTTATTAAAGTAGTTTGTTAAAATGGTTCATTTAGCTTTTTCCATCTCTCTACATCTATATGAATTAAAGTAATTTATTAATTGCTTTAATTAAGGTTATAATTCTCTTTTATTTCCTGCCAGAAAGATGAAAGCTTTAATAAGCTACTGGTATTTTTAGGTAGGTTCTTTAAAGTTTTTCAAGTCAAATCTGTAAATGCTACTGCTGGTGGAAGAGACAGCTGCTCCAACAGAGACACTGGTTGCTCACTGAATACTGGATCAACTTCTTAGTCTCAAAATCTCAACAATTTTGTCTGTGTCTTCAAAAAAAAAAAAAGTACTTAAAAGAGTCTAGGAAAGTAGGTCCTTTTAATTTGCACTAATCCCATTGGCACTAATTTGCATTTAGTCCCATTGGCTCCTAAGTCTCTTTGGAAATTAGACTAGAGCTTAGAAGGACCGTTGGGTGCTTCTGAATATGTCTTCCTCATCTGACAAATGGGTCGTGTCAAGAGACGTGGCCCGACGCCTACTTCAACCCGTCATTTTGCTGAAGTGCCGAGGGGTAGAACCAGCCGGTCTGCAAGCACAAAGACTTACATCTGTGGACTGGTCTCCGGCATAGTGCCATATATCATCAATCATGCTGGTGAGGAGGTTGAGGCTGGAAGGGATGTTGTGCGGGAGCAACAGGATGCTCAGAGCCTGCAAAGGAAACACACGGATAAATCAGAGAGTCGAAAAGAGACGGACATAGCATTAAAGGAGACCAACAATGCTCTGTTATCTTCTTCCTGTTGCTGCTGACTTGCCTCCAGCTCCCAGTCACAAGTCCTCCCAGCTCTTTCCAGCTAGCACCGGTCTTTCCAAGAGGCAGGATTTGCGGGGAATGGACAGTGTGGCAGCTGAGCTCAGGCCTCGGCCTGTACTGGAGCCCAAAGCTCCCCACTCAGCTCAGACGCCGCTGTGTTGTCTCTCCCGAGCCACCTCTCCAGGCACAGAAACGCAGCACAGTCTGAGCTGACTCACACTTGTGCTGTGCCCCTATGGGCAGGGAGTCAACTCATTTCTCTGAATTTGACTTTGAACTCAAAGCAGCTACCAAGGGCAGAACAGCCAGCAATAATGGCCCTACTGGGATCCTGCAGCCTTTGAACGTGATAACACAGTGCCAGGAGAGTCACAAACCACCCACATCCTTCACAAGGCAAGTTATACTAATCTGGAACAAAAAAATGAATACTGCCTTCTCTCCCTGCCGAGAGGAGGGATTGTTACCAAGGCCACAATTCAATTCCCTCCCCACCCTGGGAAGAAAGGCTCGAGACTTAAATCTGAATTTTGAAGCACGAAGCCCTCTCAGCTCACAGATCTATCCTCAGGTCACCAAGAGTTTGTCATTTGCACACCAGGCAGGCAGTTTCTTGCAACAGAGCAGTAGTTGTGCATTTCCAGGTGCAGCCAGAACAATGCTACAAGGAGCCTGACTTGCAGTGACACTGCAAATAGGACTGAGCAGAGACACAGGTTATCCCTGGGGATCCCAGACAGGTGGAGTGAACGATGGAGAGGTTTGCCTTTCCAGAACTGCAAGAAATAGTTGTTCAAACTTTAACTGCCCCCTTCCAAGGGTGTTCTCCTCTTGAAGGGTATGAATCATTTGAAACCAGAGAAGGGTTTCGTTTGCAACCCTGAACTACTCTGGTGGAGAGACTATGTTGAAGGCCACAGGGTGTTTAAAATACACACACACACAAAAAGAAACAATCTCGATATTCCTTTTATACCTGGGGCCATTTCTCAATATATGGAATCAGCATCCTCAGTCTGACTTCCACAGCATCTCTCAGGAACTGATCTGTAGGCTTCTTCCTGGGTAAGGAAAAAAAAAAACCAAGAAAGAAGATTATCCAAGTTAAACTCAATTCTGAACTTGACAGATTGATCTCTTGCCTGCCTCAGCAATACATATGCAAAGTATTATGTATCCTTCATGCCTCTGGTCCAACTCTGTATCTGGGAAGGTGGTTTTATTTGGGCCAACTATATTTTTTAGTTAAAGTGTCTGTGTCCCAGGTGGCCTCTCTGTCTATCCAGTCCCCAAAGTCTGCCAAGGAAGGTGTCTTTTCATACCCAGTACTTACTCTGCTTCGCCCAACTGCACTAGTTTTTGTTCCTGCTCCAGCAGCTCAGATAGCTTGGTGTTGCACTGAGACACAAAGTGCAGGATCAGTTCACTGCCATCACTGTGAAACATCCCAGCGGCAGCAACAGAGAGACCCAGGGTCTGCAGGGAAGAAGGGAGAAGCACAGACCGGGTCACACACTGCTAAGCAGGATCCAGCTAGGAAAACTGTTGTATTTATTTCGTGAACAAAGTTATATGAATTTAAACAAAGCAACACTGCATTAAAAAGCTCATCCTGTACAGGTTTTCTTCTCCTTAGGATCACTACTCTACATTGTGCCTTAGTGTAACTCCGAGAGGGTTATCCTGCGGTAGCTGGGACACATTCCTGCCTGGTACCATTTGCTGACTAGGGTGCATTGCCCAAGAGTATGTGGGGGAAGCATGCAGGCCTGGCTGTCTTTGGACTTCAGCTCCATCCAGTTTTCAACTGGTTCGTTGCTTCTCTCCCCACATACCTTGGCTCCCTCTGCAATGGCTTCTGCACTCCAGCCATGTTCAGGCACAAACTCCAGCGCTGCTGTGAGGATTCGATGCTGCAGCTGCTCCTCGCTCTCATAGTCCTCAGACTCCTGGCCGCCCTGACCAGTGTAACTATGAGAAGGTATTGTTACAGTGAGGGGAACGTCACCAGCAAACATCAGCAACCTGGACTCTGCCACTCGCTCGCTGCCACCGCCACGTGCAGGCATGCTTTGAGATCTGCTTAGTATAAATCTCGCCGCCTCCTGTAAAATCCTTCCCATTCCTTTCCAGAAAAAGGATTCTTAATGAACCTTTGCCATGAGAGAAGAGAATAATAAGGGAGGGCTCAATCTAGGTGCCTGCCTGGAGACCAGTCAGCCTCGGATTCCCCCTCTTTTAACGAAAAGCTAAACTAAGCTTTTCCAATGGAGGCTTTATAGTTATAGGCAGATGGACAACATATTGTCCATATTTTGTGTAGATTTACACAAAAATCCAGAAGCGAAGGCTTGCGCTTTGCAGACCAGAGAGGTTCCCTCTTGAAAACAAGTCCCATCCTGTCTCCACGGCAGAGAGTGGAATTTGCATTGTCACAGCAAACCAGCTCTCCAGCTGCTGCAGTCTGAGGCTCCATTAACTCTGGATCTCGTTGTCTCCAAGTTTCAGATGCGAGTGTCAGGAAAGCAAAGCCTTCTGATCCTGCCACCAGGAGGGGACAGTGCTAGAAATAGCTAGTGAGTTACCTGGGGCGAGGGCCCTGAGGTCCCTGTTCAGGCTGGTGATCGGCTGGATGTGAATCGAACTGCTGCTGAGAGGAAGATGCCAACGGCTCCTTCTTCTCCTCATCGGAGACTCTCCTCAGCACGGCTGAGGCCTGGAAAGGACGCCGCGGTGGGGAGAGCTGGCACCTGACCGCTAAAAGGGAAACCAAGAGTCAGATGTCACCTTCCAACAAGAGAAAGTACAGAAAATTAAGGTGAAGAAGAGAGTTGCAGTAAACGCAGCTGAAAATAACAGAAATTTGTAGAGATAGTCTTTTTTTACACTTCTGAGAAGCGCCTCTCTCAGCCAAGCTCACATTTACTTCATGAAAATAAAGTGAAAATGTTTTGTGAGGAAAAGAACCGCGCAGATGGCACGCGTTGCAAACAGAAAGGAGTTTCCCAGCCTTGCACTGGAAACACAAACACGCACTCAGTCCCCTGCAGCACGCCTGCTCTCCTTTCCAGTCCCTGAGGAAGGAGTTAGAAGGAGGTGCTGACCCCTGAGCTCAGGGCAAGAGGCGAGCAATACTCCGGAGAGCGAGCAGTCTCAGCAGATACAACACGCTGATCATGGTGTGTGTTTCTCAGATGACTCCAAGGCAACACAGCTTTCCATTACGGCTACTCTGTGAGAATTTTTAATTTAACTGCAGCAACATTTGGGGACTTTTTTAATAAGCTGGGGTTACACGGTCCACACGTTAAAAAAACCCACCACCAACCACCATCCCCAACCACAAACCCCCTCCCGTTCCCTCGCACGCCATGTGGGGCAGTTTCACGGCCACGAAGGTGTGAGGGGCTGGCCAGGCACAGGCCTGCTGTCTCCTCACACCGAGCCCTGTACAGCCACCTTCACCCCGACACTGCGCTCCCCAAAGAGACCCTCACGGGCCAGGCTGTGCCCCTCTGGCCCTCCCGGGGCCCGCGGCCACCGGGCCCGAAGCCGCCGCCGCCGTCACGATCGGGCCTGGGCCTGGGCCCGGAGCGGCCCCGCAGCCCCGTGCCGCCCCCTGGCGGGGGTCCGTCTCTGCCCTTCACCTCACCTTCCCCCGCCCCCGCCCGGCCTCGCCCCGCCCCGCTCCCGGCACGGGCACGGGCACGGGCACGGGCACGAGCACGAGCACGCCCCCCCCCCCAGCCGCGCCCCCCCGCCCCCTCACCCGCGCGGCCCCGCCACAGCCACCAGCCCGCCCGCCGCAGGCCGCCCGCCGCCGCCATCTTGGAAGCGGGCAGAAGGCGATGACGTCGTGGGGGTGGGTACGCGGCGGTGACGCCGTCAGACCGAGACGAGGAGAGAAGAGCTGAGCTGAGCTGAGCTGAGCTGGGCCGAGCCGAGGTGAGCGGGGCCGGGCCTGGGGGAGGCGGTGGCGGCGGTAGCAGCAGGCGGGCAGGCAGGCAGGCAGGCAGGGCGGGCTCGAGGGGCGTCTCTCGCGTTGGCCGATACTCTCCTTTTTTCCCTTAAAAAGTCTCTCCCGAGGCCTCGTCCGAGGCGGGGTTGGGGAGTTCCCGTGTGACGTTCCGTCACGTATCTGGCCCCGTGGCGCGGAGGTTTACTCAGCGCCCTCCACGCGAGGGGCACTGCCGAGACCCGCCGGCTGTCGGGCCCACCCTCGCACCGCGTCCCGGCCCGCGGGAACCTGCCGGCTGCGCGCCGCGGGGGACGGAGCGCTGACGAGGGCCTGCTTTAAAGCTTTGACGTGCTGCATGCAGCTTTTTAACCTATCGAAGCTGGAAACCTCCAGTATCGCTTAAAGCCCCTTCCTTACCCTGTTTTGGGCAGCGCTGTTCCTCAAGGACTGTTGAAGGTGTGTGACGTTAAGATAAGGCCCCTTCCCCGCCCCCAGCCCGGTGTCTGCCCCGGCCCGTGGGCCTCCTCCCTGGCAGGGCACAGCAGCCGGGCCCCGGCCCCGGCCGGCCAGAGTCCTCCTCGGTGCGGTGCAGAAGAGTGCTGGCTCGCCGTCTTCACGAGCCCTGGCCAGCCAAGCCTGCGAGCGGTTGAGCAGGCCAGGTCATCATAGGTATTTAAAAGGAAGATGGTTGGTACGGCAAGTCTTTCATTTTAAATAAATTCTACTTTCTACTGGAAAATACAGAGGGAGAAAAATACCCTTCCCATCATCCCATCAAGAAGTTGACTGTGCATGCTCTGATGGTAACTTCTAGCCTTTACACTGACTGAAGGCAGACGTAATGTTGTGTCTTTGAGGACTACGGTATCTCCCTACTTTGTTTAGGTTGTATCTCAAGGGATTGCTGCAGGCTGGCATTGCTGTTGATGTAGTTTGGGCTCTGACTGACCTTGAAAGGTCTGAGAGGAAGGTGTGACTTTAGATTTTTTTTTTTTTCCCCCACGTTAGCCTAACAGTTTATGTATCTTTTGAGGTTTTCAGCCTTCTTCCTGCAAAAGGTGACTTTTTAATGGGATTAATAAATGTGTTTAGTAGTGTTGCTATCTGTTGTAGTTGCTTAGTTGCATTGCATGTTCATTCAAGGCCAGCTGTGAGGCGCTGTAACCTGTAGCGTACATCCAACCTGTTTGGCAGCGTGGGCTGTGTTAGCGCTAATTCCTACCAGAGTAGCTCAGAGAAGGCACGGAGTTGTCCCGTTCTGAACTTGTTTGCAGTTCCCAGGAGAGAGAGGTCCACGGAACATAGAGCCAGAGGAACAGCAGGCCAAAATCCATTCCCCCCCCCAACTGTAGGCCACTGAGTTAAATTTGGTACAGCGTATCCGTAAGCTATGTTTTCGTGACAACATGGTGGCAATAAGACATCGCCCAGGATGCGTCAAGTAATGATTTCTGGTAAAGACCTTGCTTACAACAGGCTTTCCCGAAGCAATTGTGTGGCTTGCAGCTAATTGAAGATACACCGATGCTCTGTTCTTTGGGGTTGTATTAAACTAGAGAGAAAATAGGTTTGCATTGGATGAGTAGAGTGAAAGAGGCTGGGTAATCCGGTTCAGTAGCAGTGCTGCTGACTCCCGGTGATGGTGTGGTACTATTGTGACACTTCTATAGCGCAGATTTTCTTCGGACTCTGTCAAGAATTCAATCTTTTATAAAATATTAGTGCAGACAGGTTTCTCAAGACCGTCACTTCACTGCACATGCAGTTACCCTCCCCGCTCCGTGTAACTGCTCACCCAGCGCCACCAATGACAAGAGTTGAAAGAGCCTCAATCTGGAATGCTGGGAATGCCGAAAGTTACTTCTTTTTTTCCTTCTCATGTGCTGCGGAAGCAAACTCTGCTAGGTCATGTCCTGAATAGGAGAGACAAGGCAGTGTTTAGTGTCAAATAGTTGTCACTAGCCTGGAAATCCAGAAATCCTGTGTATGTCTCTATTCAAATCTTTAAGGAAAGCAGGTAAGTTTTTTGTTGGATGTTTTGTTTTTTTGGTTGTTTTAAGCATGGCTTGCAGTCTCCCTGCAAAACTAGTCTCTGAACTGGAGAGAAACTGAATGATGCCCTTAAGCGTAGCTATTTCGTAATGTCATGTTAACGCTCAGCTTGTGGGAACTCCGTACTGCCTGTCTCCAGAAAATAATCCCCATTTATTAAAACAAGTCAATGCTCTCTGATCAAGTCACAGTCCACAGAGGTTCATGCTGCGCCTGACACTTATGCGTCCTCTCTGTCTCCCCCCTGCCTGTTCCTCTCTCTGCCGCTGTCAGGTTTGCTGCTGCAGAAATGGGGGAGTATGGAGTCACACCAGGCCAGCGCGTGGCCATCATCTGGGATAGCTCCTCGCCAGTTGAAGCCCTGAAGGATTTGGTGGATAAAATTCAGGCGCTGGTGGGAGCTGATAATCGTGTCTCTGTGGAAAACGTTAACCAGCTGTCTCAATGTAAGAATGAGCTTAATTTTTCACTGTTTTGTTTAAAGGGAGTGGGCGCTTCTGTGGTGTAAACTGACATTTTCCCTGGTTTGTAAGTCAGCATTCAGAACAACAGTAGCACCTACTGCTACCTCGTGCCGCTGGCAGTACAGCAAAGAAAGTGATGTAGCCTGGTCATGCTTCCTGGGACTGGTGTCTTTAATCAGTTATGGCTGTTGTACACAAGCTTGAGAGATGAGGAGGGAGGCAGAACTGATGTATTAAGCAAAGCTGTGTATGTATATGTGTAAAGTTGTACCATCTTCCTCTTTCTTTCTTTTCAGCGGCTCACAGGGAGTCCAGTTTTGATGTAATTCTCTCTGGCATGGTACCAGGCAGTACTGCACAGCACAGCATGGAGGTACTGGCAGAAATAGCTCGCATACTTAAGCCGGGGGGCCGTGTCCTCCTGAAAGAACCAGTGGTTACAGAATCAGGTGAGAGGATCTGCATCAGCCTTGCTTTTGTGGCAGCACAGCAATTCTTGCAAAGATTAGGCTGAAATGGAAAGGACAAGAGCACTGACTGACGTTCAGAGACTTTCATTCTCCTGACACACTAACCTGAATAGCGAGGTTTCTATTCTGTGTTTAAGCTGATAGCTGTCAGAGATGTTTGCAGTTGCTCTCCTTCTATCAAAAGTGCTGGATAGGCTTGTTCCTAAACAGCGGACACTGCTCTTGTCCTAGGGTGTGTAATGTTAAATAGGTGCAGATGTTGTGTTTCTGAGGAGCTTCTGAAGTGATTTTAAAAACAGGTGACAAATGTCAAGAGAGGCTGTCGCAGAAGCCAGCTGATAGTTATCCAGAAAAGGTAGAAGTGTTTGGTCTAACTTTTAGGAGTAAAGCCACCTGCCATGGGACAGCCAGAGGAACGCACAGGGTGGTAAACACAAGACTATTTCTCTGTCTTATGCTTGACCTGCATTCAAACCTTGCTGGCATAGGGAGCTGGTTCGGGATGGTAGCAGGAAATAATATGCCACCTGATAAGAACCAAAGCATCTATGCTGATGATGTTTCTGTTGGCACAATTTACGGTGGTGTAAGCAGCAGCAGAAACGCCTTCTTCAGATGGGGAAGATTTGAAGCTGGCAGTGGCTCTGTGGTGCAAGTGGTACCTTAGGGGCAGGGGGAACGCTTCGGAGACAGAACAAAGAACATGCAAAGTCTGGACAAGATGAGGTTTCTTTTTTTCCTGGAATTTGGTGGACATGGAATAAAGTGCAAGTGGGACTAGAGAGAGGGAGAACAGATTCTGTTCAGCACAATCCTGTGCCCAGGCAAATAAGCCTGTAGTGAGTTTTTGATTAAACAATGACTGTAATAGCTTTTGCCTATGAGAACAAGGCTCTTGAGTGTTACATTTCTGAATGTAATGTTCATTTAGGAGTCCATGTTTTGAAAATTTCATGAGTTGTTCACTTAAATATGTGAAAATGTTTCGGGAGATTTTGTTGTTTGGGTTTTGGGGTGGGTTTTTTTGCCTTTTTTTGATGGGTGTTAATTGGGTTGAGGAAGGTTTTGGTATACATAGAACAGATCCGGAGCTAGAACAGCTTTGTGACCCCAGGCTGTTCTTTTAATGAACAAGCTCTTTCTGGTTTGTTCCTGCTGTCAACTGGAAAGGGCTCAATTTTAAAGCAGAGGTCTGGCTTGAGTACTTTCTTCTAAAGCTCTTGCTCTGCCAGGTTTCTCAGTGACCTCTCCTTGTTCTTCCCTCTTCCTACTCTCCTGCTTTTGTGTCTTCCAGGAAACAACAGCAGAATCAAGACAGCAGCCAAACTCCCTACATCTCTGACTCTCTCTGGGTTGGTGGAAGTGAAGGAGGTATGTATGTAATAACTGCTTCCAGAAACTCCCTTGTGCAGGTACCGTGACATGTAGGTGGCGACTCCTGGGGACTTGCTGGGTGACAAGATTATTTAGCTACCCTGGTTTATGGACACTGCCTACCACAAAGTTTAGTTGCTGCAAAGATAGTGTTTTTCTTTAGGATTGAAAATACCGATTGTGTTCACTGGAAGACTGGACTGGGTGGTGAAGTAAGGGGTTCTGCGTGAGGTTAACCTAAAATCTTACCTTGCAGCTGCAAAAGGAAGCGTTGACCCCAGAGGAGGCCCAGTCGGTCCGAGAGCATTTAGGTTACCAAGGCAATGACCTTCTCATTGTTCAAATAGAAGGCAGGAAACCCAATTTTGAAGTGGGATCCTCAAGTCAGCTCAAACTTGCCTTTGCCAAGAAACCTGGTCCTTCAGGTAAGGAGTGGTGCGTGCTAAACCTGGATTGCCTGTGTCTCGGGTGACAAGCATCCCTTGGAATAGGGAGACAGCTCTGGGGCAAGGAGTACTGCAGTGAAAACCCGTGAAGTGGGGCTTTCCAGAGTTGTTTGAACTCTTCGTTGGGAGTAGATGGGGCAAAGGCTGGAGTAACTAATTTTTCTTCCTTTGTTTTGGCTCCAGGAAAGCCCTCTGTGGACCCAGCCGCTGCCAAGCTGTGGACACTCTCTGCCAATGACATGAACGATGAAGAGATGGTATCTGGTTTTGTTTGTGAGGCTTTGCTGCTGTTCCTTCTCTCTCCTCTTCTTTCCTCCTCTAAATAGCTTCAGTCATGCCTCTTGGGAGGCTTTACAACTTAAGAGGTAGAAAAGCATCCCCAGGGCAAAATATCTCATCTACGATGTGAGATCTTGAGAGCCCAGAGGTGTGGGGAGGGCAGTGGAGATGTGGATGAGGGCACGGGTGCAGCACTTCAGTGCTGGTGCTACAGATGGCACCATTTCTTTGAACGTAACAGCCATGTCATTCCCTACTGCCAAATCAGTTTCCTGCATGTTGTCCTCCATGGTATGTTTTCAGGATCTTCTGGACTCTGATGAGCTGTTGGATTCAGAGGATTTGAAAAAGCCAGATCCATCGTCCCTCAGAGCCCCATCCTGCAAAGAAATGGGCAAAAAGAAAGCCTGCAAGAACTGGTCAGTGCTGGGATTAGCATATCGGTGAACCTTTTAACTGTAATATTAAATAAACCCTTAGAGTTGGATAGATTTTTAAAAGATTGTCGGCACTTTGCTATTCCTCAGAGCGTAATTCTCTTGGTTCATGTCCTTTCTTATCTCAACTATTTGAATGTAAATCCAAATACAGTGAGAATTGACTAGCCACACCAAAACTGCTACAAATTACCAACACTGATACGATCAACAGTGTTCTTGAAGGTGGCGACACTGTTTGTGTAGCCTTGACTAAAATCCTGGTTTCTCAGATTTCAAGGAGAAATAGCACACATAGCAAGTGCTGTGGTTTCATTTCCCACTCAGTTTAAACTTGAGGAGTGTGTTTCAACACTTGGTGTACAAACTGGTGTTGAAGAACAAAGTGAAGAGCGTGAGAGCCCTGAAGTCAGCTGTGTTATGCAACAGAGCAAGGGCTGTTGCGTGTGAGTAGGGCTGGAGCAAGTGTTGGTGACTCACAAGCAGAAAGGTGCAGGTGACTTCTTTATTTTTCTGCAGCACATGTGGCCTGGCTGAAGAGCTGGAACAGGAGAAGAAGAGCTCACAGCCCAAATCTGCCTGTGGAAATGTAAATAGTCATTTTTGTTTCTACACTCTGCTTTGCATTATGTGATTTGTGTCAAAGAACCATGTTCTCTAGTGACTGCTCCCTGAGCTGGCTTACTGCTTGTGCAGCTTCTGCAGAGCTTCAGCCTGTTGCCCTGCGCCCACGTGCTCCGTACCAGCGCGTGCTGCCTGTTCCAGCACAAGTGCTGCCCTCGTAGGAGCCAGAGCGAGCAGCAGACCTTTACGTCCCTGCCTGTGCACTAACCAGTGATCTGCTCGGGGAAGATCACCTTCTGGGAGCACAGGGGGACCTGCTGGTGGTTAGGGGGCTGCCCGAGCCCACCGTGCAGCCGTGCCCGAGCACACAGGTGGGGGGAAACTCGCTGCTGCCACGTGAGCACGGTGCCCTGCCGGCTCTGCTAACCACGCTAACCAGACCTGTGTTGACAGGGGTTTCTGTGCTGACACACGCTGAGGAGCGTGTCATCTCTTAAGCTGGAAAAAACATCACGGGGGGAGAAACGAAGGTTGTGTGTGATTGCTTTTCTTTCTCTCGCCAGTGCTACCTGGGAGATGCGTTCCGCTGTGCCAGCTGCCCTTACCTGGGGATGCCTGCCTTCAAGCCTGGGGAGAAGATTCTCCTGAAAGAGAACCAGCTGCATGATGCCTAACAAAGACATCTCTGGATGTCCCACAAAGGACTCCTCTGCTTTTCCATCAGTCTGAGGTTCTTCCTGCAGCCCTCCTCATCCTCTCAAACTCATGCTCTCCGGCCAATACCCCTTGTGGGGAGGGACACTGGGCACTGACAGTGCTGTGAGCTCATCACTTATAATCAACCTGGGGCTACCTGATAATCTTTGGTGACAAGTGGTCTCGTACGTGTTAGACTTCATGTTTTAGCTGGCTTGGCGTGATACTGGGACGCTGGCCGTCACAGCATGTCCCACCAGCAGAGGGAAGTAGAATCAAGTGTCAGGTTGACCTCATGCTGACGGCAGGGCCGGTACTTCCCCATGCCCATGGTACAGCTCTAATTTGCCCTGATTTTCCCTGATGAATCAGCTCAGCTCTCAGGTGGCACTAGCCTCCTGCTCTCTGAAACTGGAACCTGCCAGTTCCTTACCACGTGAAGGTGGCTTAGCAACTCCCGTTGCAAGTCAGGAGCAGTGAGTACACTTAGCAGTATGTACTCTTAGCAGCGCACCTGAATGCCTTGATGAAGTCTAGCAGGCATGATGAATTTCTGAGTGTTTCAGGAGCCCAGCCCATGATATCCCCTGCCCCTGCCTATTTTCATCAAAATGACAAAGATTCAGTCCCACTGAGCAAACTCCTGCCCTTAAGGCAGGCAGCAGATTAAACAAGATCTGAGTTGTCCTCCCACACCTTTCTGTCCAACGTGAGCTGGTAACACAAGAGCAATCTGAGACTGTCACCTCTCGGTGGTTACCAAGTGAGCTACCTGCAGCGTCCAATAAGTAAGAAGATAGCAATAAATTAATTTCTAGATGATCTGTGGTCACCATCTGCTCCCGCTCCATGAGATACTGACTATTTATTTATTTGCATAATTTCTGCTAGTGAAGCATCTGTGCAGGTGCAGGATAAGGGAGCTGTTCGCATTCTGTGCCAGGCTGGCTTCTCACCCAGGGAGGGAGAGGAGGAAAACCCAAAGCCAGTGTCTCAACAGGGATTGCTTTGTTGGGAGCTCTTGCTCTGCGGGATGTGAGTGCTTGTTGTTGTGCTACCTGAGTTACGCTCTAAACTTTCGGAGGGAGCTGGGATGAAAGGCTGTTCTGTTCTTGAAATAAAAGTGACTGATAGTAAAGTGTTTGTTTTAAGACTGGTATTAGTGGCGTTCTAAGCACGTCTGTCCTTTTACTCAGCCTCTCAGTGATTTCTGGAACCGTTTAAATGTTGGGTTGCATCTTTGAGTTCTCCATAAATTGTTCTGCTGAAAACACGACTCAAATACCTGATGCCCACTGGAAAGAACAGAATCAAGCTGCCTAGGTTAACTTTTCTATTCGGTCTAGGTTTCAGAAAGAAGCTTTCTCCTGGTTAAGGAGAAGGTGGCATGCAGGGAGAGAAAGGAGGGTGTCCTCAAGGTGTGCAAAGTGTGGATCAAGGGGCAGGCACTGCAGTGTGAGCTGTGTAGTACTCGGTACTTACTGGGCACCATGAGGGACTGGCGGCAAAGGAGACCTCCGAGAGCGTGAATGTAAAGGGATGGCCGCCCTGTGGCGAGAGCATGGCTTTCCCAGACCTCACCCTCCTCCCACGTCCCTGCCTCTGTCATGAGCAAGAACAACTCCCAAGGAGACAGGAATCTTGAGACGCACCTCCTGTCCAACAAACCTGTTAGTGCTCCCATCTTGTGATCTGAAGAAATGGACATCTGTGGCCTTTTGGGGGTTTATTGCTTTTTCCAGCCTCACTGGTAGCAGAAAATCAGATTTCTGCACATCTCCATGTGAAAGGTCCCTGATAAAGGCAGCCCTTAACCTGAACTCTGCTTTCCTTTCAGGAGTAAATAAGAGAGGGAGGAGGCAGCAGCAGAAGCTTTTGTTTTACAGTGATTCACTTAACTGGAATTTAAACAAGCTGGAAGCACTTTTCAGATAGTGCTCAGTTCAGTTAATGATGGTTAAGGCTGTATAATCTTTTTAGTGTTACTGGCTCTTGCTGCGTGAGAGGCCCTCAAAGGGTGACAGTTTGGCAGTGGAGCATCAGCTGGGTGTGAATATGCTCCTGTCGGGCTGGTTTTGAGGAGTATTTATCCTTTTAGCCCCTTTCCCTTTGTCTGCTGCAGCCTCCAGCCGCCTCGCCTGCCCTCCCCTCCTTCCAGCCCTAGCCCTCATGTCCGGCTGCCCTGTTCCTGGGAGGGTGGCCCTTGTCCCGGGGGGTGAGCGTGCTGAGCCTGTGCCTGGAATAGAATAGTTGACCTACAGCGATCATCTGGTCCAACTGCCCAACCACTTCAGGGCTGACAAAGCATGTTGTTAAGGGCACTGTCCAAATGCCTCCTGAAGCCTGACAGGCTTGGGGCACCCACCACCTCTCAGGCAGCCTGTTCCAGGGTTTGACCACCCATTCAGGAGAGAAATGTTTCCTCACGTCCAGTCTGAACCTCCCTGGCACAGCTTTGAGCCATTCCCAGGTGTCCTGTCCCTGGGTCCCAGGGAAAAGAGCTCTGCACCTCCCTCCCTTGCAGCTGGGATGGTGGGAAGGGGGCTGAAAGGACAAACTGAAGGAGAATTAACTGAACTCAGCAGACGTGGTTCAGGTCCTGATGTGCTGTTGAGCCAGCTCTGTGACAGGGTGATTCTATAGGGTCTCCAGCAGACACTTTAAATGTGCCCTGCAGCAGAGTAAAGTCACTGTAACTTCATTTCCAGTGAAGCTTTGATTTTTCTCCCAGTAGCTGACCTGTTCCCGTGTGCCTCTGAGCTCCTTGCTCCAGGCAGCTGATGCCACCCTCTCTCCGAACGACCCGGGTTGGACACACAGCACCGGGTACGGCCCGTGGGGAGTGCAGGATGACCTGCATGCTCACCTCTCGAACTGCTGAGAGCAGAAAGGACTAAAACTCACACTGATCTGTGGCACAGAGTGAGCTGTGCGGCCACGTGTGCGCTGGAACGGGGCCTTTGCATGCCTGCTGCCTCAGGCCAGACCCCTGAGACCTTGCTGGATCCAGCCATTGCCTGTCTTCCATCCTTCCCCTTGTGGACTTGCTCCTTTGTCTCCTACCACGCACTTTTTTCTTGTGAGATCTCTTTGTGTGATGGTTTTGAAGCATCGTTCAGGTGATTTTGGGTTTTTTTGAGGGATTGCATCATCCATCGCCCTCTGAAAGCATCCCTTCTGCAACGCTGCCTCGGGGAGCGTTTTGTGGCACTGCAGCATCTGCTCGTCCCCTTCTTAGTGGCTGTAAGTCACACCCCTCTTCCCTCGCTGCCTTGTTGGCAGCCTCATCCTCCCTGTTGTTCCTTCCCCGAGCCAGGGGCTGGGGCAGCCTGGGGGATCCCACTTGCATCAGGATGGGATTTGGGGCTGTGACATCTAGACAAGAGGAGCCAAGGGCATGGGATTTGGTCCAGGACTGTTGCTGTAGGAATTCCTTCACCTCGCCCTGTTTCCATTTGCACAGCACAAAGACGACATGGGATTTTTCCAGCAGAAGTGCAGAAAACCAGCCTACATGATGAATGCAGGTCTTGAGCACAACTGGGTTGTAAGCAGGAGGAGTTACAGGGGGCCAGGCGAGGTCCTGGTGCAGGGGGGGTGGATGTGCCTCTCCCACCCAGTTTGCTCTGGAGAAGCCGTTTCCCATCTCCAGCCATGTCCAAGGGGTTTTTTGCCAGCTGTTCCTGCTCCGCTTCCTCCCTCCAGCGGCTGCACCTGCTCAGGATCACCTGGTCCTCGTCCCACCAGCTCTGCAGATGCCAGCACGCAGCACAGCCCAGTGCTGTCGGCTTCTCCTCCCAGCACCACTGGAACCGGTCCTGGTGAGCCTCGTCTTGGGGACACAGAAATAGTCTAATTTACAAAAAAGGGGGGATTAAAGTAATTAGGGAGGCTCCTCCAAACCTTCCCAGCAATAAAACTGAAACAGGGTGAATTGCCCCAGTTTTCCAGGGGCTGTGAGCTGCAGCCCTTCGTGGCGCAGGCCAAATACTGCATCGCAGGACTGACCATCCGTTCCTCTTGGTCCTCTTGACAGATGAGATCAGCAGCACTTTTCGCCCTTCTCCTGCCTCTTTTAGTGTCCTTTGAATGTCTCTTTTTACCCTGGAGCCAGTTCAGGAGATGCTTTATGTTCATGGAGAAGCACCCCAGTGCATCTACCCCTGGCTCCATGCTCGCACCCCAGGATGTCCCCTTGCATGGCTTCGACTTGGGGAGGCACGAAGAGCTGTGGACTTGAGCACTGTCTGTGCGTGCACGCCTGCTTTCCTCCCCTTGAATTAGAGCAGCTGCTTTTCCTCCTGCTGGGAAAAGCACGGCCACATTGGTGGCCCATTGAAGATCAGGAAACTTTCCTCTGCATCTTTGCAGCTTGTTTTACGTGGGCTACTTTGCTCTTAAATAAACGAGATGCCTGCTGGTAGCCTTCCTTGCTGGAGAAATTGGGCCTCCTGGATGAGAAGGAGATGCTCTGCGAGAACGGGAGGGACGTGTACCCTCTGCAGAGCAGGCAGTAAACCCCTCCTTGTGTAACCGAGCGGGTAATCGTGGTGATGGGAAGGGAACATTCTCAGCAGAACGGTGTGGCGACGGTTGAGTGATCGTGTTTCCTTTGATGTTGCTAACCAATTTGTGGCTGCCAGTTATGTCCATTGTATAGCCCCAGCCTGACATGGACGATAGAATAGATAAAGCACGTAGCTGGCAGTGGGTACAAGTAATATTTCATTTTCTGTCAAAATCATGTCCTTTGACTGAACTTTGTTCATTATAATCTAATTATAATACCAAAACACACCTCCATTTGAAAAGCTACCTGCCTTCAAGGTATGACCACCCCTCTCTGAATTTCTCTAAGTATATAGCTTTAAATCAAAGCGAGAAAACTTTTTACCCATCACAATAAGGTAACTATGTGATGTAAATGTAATTTTGTAATGATTTTGTAACCTAAGGGTATAAATGTGTAAGGGATTAAAGGCTAGGTGTGCATGTTAGGAGGAGAGATCCCGCGTGCACCCAGCGCTGAATAAACCAATGTTGGTTTCTGAACTGCATTTGTTTGGAAAGTTTTTATTGCCGTTTGAGCGGTAACACTTGTGCCTGGCCTGGCCATCTCTCAGAGCTTCAGTGAATTTACCAGCAGAAGTATGATCAATCACCCAACAAATTAACCACTCTTTTTTCCTACAGCAAAGTGAGGTCAGTGCCTTCCTCAGCCTGAGCCATTTTCCTCCCTCGGTGTCTTCCCCTTCTGACTCTTCTGGTCCCTCTTCTCCTCTTTCTCCACTCCATTTCCTTCTACCTCTCTCTTTCTGTTCTTCTTTCCTTAATTGTCTTCTGTTTTCTCTCTTCTCTTTGCTGGCCTCTCTTCATCTCTTTTTCATGCCATCCAAGTATACTACAGTCCTCCCCGCCACCCCCCTCACACAGATTCGCACAGACTGGTCGGGGTTGGCAGGGACCTCTGGAGATCATCTCGTCCAGCCCCCTGCTAGAGCAGGATCACCCACAGCAGGTCACACAGGATCGTGTCCAGGCAGGTTTTGAATCTCTCCGGAGAAGGAGACTCCACAACCTCTCTGGGCAGCCTGTCCCAGGGCTCGGTCACCCGCAGAGGGAAGAAGTTTTTCCTCATGTTCAGATGGAACTTCCTGTGTTCCAGTTTGGGCCCATTGCCCCTTGTCCTGTCACTGGGCACCACTGAGAAGAGTCTGGCCCCTTCCTCTAGATACCCACCCCTCAGATATTTATAAGCGTTGATGAGATCCCCTCTCAGTCTTCTCTTCTCCAGGCTAACCAGCCCCAGCTCTCTCAGCCTTTCCTCATACCAGAGATGCTCAAGTCCCCTCCTCATCCTCGTACCCTCGGCTGGACTCTCTCCAGTAGTTCCCTGTCTGTCTTGAACTGGGGAGCCCAGCACTGGACACAGAACTCCAGATGTGGCCTCACCAGGGCAGAGTAGAGGGGGAGGAGAACCTCCCTCAACCTGTTGGCCACGCTCTTCTGAATGCATACCAGGACACCATTGGCCTTCTTGGCCACGAGGGCACACTGCTGGTCATGGAGAGCTTGTTGTTGAACAAGCATCCCCATCCTTTCCCATTCCTCGTCTTCTGCTCCTTGGCTTTTTTTTTCTTTTTCCCTTTGCTCTTTCTGGGTTTTCTCACTGTGACCCGGGTCACATCCCTGTCCTTTCCCACGCGGATTCCTGCTGCTCTTCTGCCAGGCAGGGAGCGTGGTGGAGGCCAAGCCTCTCCTGTGTGTTCTGGCACAGCTGCAGCTTTGCTCAAGACTCTGTGTTCTGCTGAGCCCTTTCTGCAGGAGGTTTGGCTGAGGACCATGTAGGAACCAGGCCTGCTGCTGCAATTCTGCCCTAAAAAAACCCAAACTGGGGAAAGCAGCACTTTCACTTCTGTTTCTCTGCCTGACTCAGGCTCTGCAGCGAGCAGAGCTTGCACGACAGCAAGGACACCCTCCGTGCTCCCGGCATAGAAACCCATCACAGACATCTTGCCCACCTGCCTTGAGTGCACGCAGGGACGATGGGGACCCCTCTGTGCGGAGGTGACACGTACACGTTTGGGGTAAGGAGAACGTTGCGTTTATTACCACTTTATCGTCACACGCTTGCTTAACTGCTTGTGATAGCATCTTTCTGAGAACTGAAATTTGGAGGCTCAGCTCTGGCCATAGCCGCTTCACCTTTTTAAAAATAGCCAATGGACAAAGACACTGCCCTCACCCTTGCTGCCTGCACTTGCAAAAGCCCCCGAGATCTCAAGACATTATCTCAGCTAGTTCCTTAAGCAGCCCTGGCTGCGTTTCTTCACCTCTTGCTCGCTTGTGTAACAACTGCTCCAAGTTAACTTGTTTTGTACCTTAGCGTTCTGATTTTGCCTCTGCAATTCAGTGATCGTGTCATTCCGCTCATGTCCTTTGTGCTTTTCCTTTCCTTGTGGCCTTCTTTTTTTGACCAGTGGGATGCTGAAGAACTCTGCAGCTGGATTTGCCTCCTCTGAAGCTTCCCCTCTTGCCTCTGCAAAGCATAACCGGCTGCCAAGGCTTTCAATACAAGTCCCAGGTGTTCTGCTTAGCTCTTTTTTGGAGTCATGAACAGTCCTTTTTAGTTGAAGTTGGCTTTTTAAAATGTTTTTTTTCCCTTAAAATAATAACATTGGTCATTTCATGCTGTAGAAACATGAGAAGGGCTGTGCTGGGCCAGCCCAAGTGCCACCCAGCCTGGCTATATAGAATCATAGAATCGTTTTGGTTGGAAAAGACCCTTCAGATCATCGTGCAGAACTGTAACCCTGGCACTGCCCAGCCCACCACTAACCCATGTCCCCAAGCACCACATCTACACGTCTTTGAAATCCCTCCAGGGACGGGGACTCCACCACTTCCCTGGGCAGCCTGTTCCAGGGCTTGACAACCCTTTGGGTGGAGACATTTTTCCTAATCTCCAATCTAAACCTCCCCCGGCACAACTTGAGGCCGTTTCCTCTTGTCCTGTTGCTTGTTCCTTGGGAGAAGAGACTGACCCCCACCTGGCTACACCCTCCTTTCAGGGAGCTGCAGAGAACTATCAGGTCTCCCCTCAGCCTCCTGTTCTCCAGGCTAAACAACCCCAGTTCCCTCAGCTGCTCCCATCAGACTTGTGCTCCAGACCCTTCACCACTTCGTTGCCCTTCTCTGGACACGCTCCAGCACCTCAATGTCCTTCTGGTAGTGACGGGCCCAAAGCTGAACCCAGCACTTGAGGTGCGGCCTCACCAGTGCTGAGTACAGGGGGACGGTCACTGCCCTGGTCCTGCTGGCCACACTATTCCTGATACAAGCCAGGGTGCTGTTGGCCTTCTTGGCCACCTGGGCACACTGCTGGCTCGTATTCAGCCAGCTGTTGACCAAAAGGTGGCCAGCAGACCCCCCACTGATCCCTTGTTGGACTTCTGCCCCACCCCAGCCTCACTGGCTGCCCCAGCACCACGTCAGGAGGGTGCAGGATGGCTGCCCTTGCATCCCACCCAAGGACAAGTGATGGGGCCCCTTGCCATGAGGACAGGGTGGGAGCTGTGGCTGAGCAGTGTCTGCTTTAAGCCAAATCCCATGGACCTCAAGGTACGTAGGTTGGAAACAGCCCCAAGGAGCGATGGGCCGTGAGATGTTCTGGAGATCCTTCACCTTGCTTCCTTTCTGCAGTCAGGACGAGACCTAGCACATCTCCTTCAAACCCCGGTTCCTCCTCCAGCTCCTTCAGGAGACGCTGCTGAGGTTTTGGCTGCATTTCGTACCTGCCCGTTTAACTTAGGCCTTCCCTTTCCAAGCTGGGGCACCCTAGGGATCCTCCTCCACCTGCTACTGCTCCTCCTCCATGGTTGCAGGTACCCAGGAGGAGGCTGGTGAGGATGTCCTGCAGTTTGGTGGAGCCTGGTTCTGCTCTGCATCCCTGGGCAGCATCCCCCAGCAACCTTGATGCCTCTATGAGCCTCCCCGGTTCAACACTTTGACCCTCACATCTCACCCCCTTTTCCACTGGTTGCTCCCCCTAAATATTTGGGATTTTTTTTTCCCTAATTTTTCCCTTTCTATAGCCCTTGTCTGTGTCTTCCTGGCCATGCGTGACCTGAGCTCTGCCCCCAGGACACCAGGAGCTCCACCACCACTGCTTTGGGGATGTCTCCCACGGGTAGCTGCTCTGAAACTGGACTGAGTGGGGAAAACAGAAAGTCTCCAGGGCTTGGTGACTATTCCTGCTGGACTTCAGCTGAGATCAGCAGTACAGACCTGGAAACACTGAGGGCAAAACCATCACCTTTTATTTTTTCTTTTTTTTTCCAAATTACAGGAAAGCTCTACATGCATGAGGACACCCGTCCACTCCTGGTACGAAGCAGATCCACGTAGATCACTGCAGCAGGCCCCGTGTTGCGCCTCTGCGAAGCAAACAATGCCTTTCCATCCTTGTGTTTCAAGAGAATGAACCAGAGCAAGGTCAACCCAGGTCACAGCAGGTGCCTGCTCCAGAGAAAATCCAGAAAATTGCTCCAGGACTTTCCCAGCACCGAGAGGAGCTTCTCACGGTCACCCCACCCAGCAAGTCTGGGACAGCAAGTGCTTCCTGGACCATGGTGGCTATGTGGTGCACGGTGACATGGCTGAAACACAGAGCAAGTTGCTAGAGAAGCCTGTCAGTGACCGGAGACTGTGAAAGGAGTTGCGGAGGCTTGGCGGCGCTTGGGGCTGCAGGAAGGTGCGTGGAAAACCGTCTGGAAGAGCCCTGTCCTCACCACAGGAGATGGCTTCTTCCAGGGGAACATAAAGCACAGTGGTGCAGCCATTTGGGAGTATATAGGTGGCTTTTGTTGCCCAGATTGCACTTCTGTACGAGCTAAGGCTTAGTTCTCAGGGATGATGACCCCAACAGGCATACAACAAGCTGCTTGTCCTTCCCTTCTCCCTCATTTGCCCTCTGCCTTGGGGGAGGCATCCACCCCTGCGTCAGCAGCACCAGCGTCCTCTCCTCTCTGCTTTTGTCGAGGTGGTTTGATCTGGGTGTAAATGACATTGGAGGAGGCGGATTTTGTCCCTTTCTTTTCAAACTTCAGGTCGGCGTAGGTCAGGTCCTCAGTCCCTGTCACCGGGGCTGCCTGCAGGGAGAGAGCAATGACTAGAGCCCTGGCTTTCCCTTCTGCGTCTCCCCTACTAATAGTTTTCCACTGGCACAACTATTTTCCACTGCACACGCATTATCCAACTTGCTCAGAGGTGCCACCTATTCGGTAGCTCATAAGCCCCTATTTATTAGGAATTACTAAGTTTTTAAGACTGTTTTCAGAAAGCGAAGCTGATTTTACTTGGAAATCCTTTAAATGGGTATTCAACAGCCAGTGCTTTTTTTTTTTTACAGGGAGAAGGAAACAGTATGTGTGAGGCCCTCCCTGGCTTACCATGCTGAGCTCGTTCCCCTCCACCACTTGCCTGCTTGCAAGCTTTCCTGGAAAAGGAAAGGAAGTTTAATTAAAATAATGATAATGAACATTATTTTAAATGAAGAAAACATCTGCATTGGTCCTGCTTTTGTTGCAGGAGAGGACAGGGCTCTGTGGCTGGCTGGCTGGCTCTGAAGATGGCCAAGGGGCAGGAGGGGTTGGCAAGATTTAAAAGCCCTTGGAGGGTCTGGAGGAGAGCTCTGGACACTTCTGGAAACGCGGTGATGTGCAAGACCTGTTTCACTCGCACCACGGCTTGTGCCATAATGTGGCTCTCACCAGCAGCTGACAGAGGGAAGGGAGGGGGTGAACCTTCTTCCCACCCCAGGACAGCTTGTCCTGGAGGACAGACTCATGCAGCAGTGAGCAGGAGCAGTGGGATGTTGAAGATGGCCATCTCCCAGGTCTGGGCTTGTCCAGATCAGTGGGTGAGGAGATGCCATCCAGTTCCCACAGGAGACGGAGGCTTGGCGCGTGCTCAGCCTTACCTTTTCTGTTCTTTCTGCACTGCCACAGCAGAAGGCCAATTATCGGCATGTAAAGAAGTGTCCCAAGCGCTAAGCCGAAGGTGATACACAGGGGGAAGTTGAATCCTACAGACAGAACTATCACAGAGGCAGAAGACAGAAACATAAGTGAGGGACTGCCCCGAGGCAGAGGACACCCTGCTCCCCGCTCTGCTTTGGGGCAGGGACCTGGACCTCACAGCCCAAGCCGTCCCGCTCCCGCCACCGCAGCTCCAGCCATCTCAGCATTCGGCTGACGTGCCGTAGCTGGAGCACGCGGCGGGTCCCGTCTCAAGGACATGATGGCCAAGCAGCTCCGTGGTGGGATGCATCTGCCAAGAGGGCCATGCTGGGTCAGCCCCTCCAAGGCCCAGGAGGCTTTTGGGGGAAGCCGCTACCGGGGGAAGCGTTTGTTGTAGCATCCTTCTCTGCCTGCTCATCACCCCCAGGAAAACAGAAGCGGTGCCACTTACTGGGAATTGTCCATTGCGTGCCATTTCCAGAGTCTGTCGAGTTCATTCCTGTGACGTACGCCCCACACACGCAGTTTCCCATCTTGGCTGCACATATGCTGAGACTGATGAGATTGGTACAATCTATTTCCAGAGCCATGGTGTTGGTTTCACTCTCCTCCAGATGTGCAGGTTTGTAGCACTTCATATATACCTTGAGATTCTCTGAACAAATCTTGAACCTGCACTCCATGGAGATGACTGACTCTTCTGGACGGCTGGCTGTCCCTGGAGGAAACAAAAATATAAGTGATAAGTGAAATATAAGTCACATATATGACCTTCCCGGTGTCATATCCCACCGGCACGTGTCACTCATGAAAGACACGGTGAAGTAACTGTCCTTTCCTCCAGCAGCTGATGCTCTTTTCCAAATCCGTCTGCCAAACGTTCCTCAACGTTGAACATTGAAATGCTGCAGGTTGATTAGTGCCACCCAATGCTGTGCAGCACACAAGCACTTCTCTGTCTCTGAAAGGACTGAAAATCAGGGAGGATCAGGGGGAAGACACTTCCTCCTCCTCTTGCAGCCTAGGCAGAAGGGTTTTCTGGCACCCGAGCAGGACGTGCCACAGAGGCCACAGGCTCAGGCTCCATCTTTTCGTGGAGCGTGAGGTGGGATTGGGGGGCTAGCTGTGGGGAAATGGTCATCCCTAGAGAAGCAAAGAAAACAGAGTAGACCCTCCCCGCAGCCTCTCTGGCTTCATCCCATCCCCTAATGCTCACTCTGGAGTACTTCAGAGTTGCTGCTGAGGCTCTGAGCTGAAGTCACTTCACACCTTCTCAGCAGAGTCCTCCCTCTCTTCCCTCTCTCCTCTCCCTTCCTCAGTCCTTTCTTTCTGCTCCTGTGGGTGTTGGCGAGCTTGGGTCTCACAACGTGCGTGTTCCATTTACATCTGCTGTCAGGCACGTTCATTGTGTTCTCCATTCTGCATGTGCACGATCCTGTATGTGCTTCGTTGACGCTGGTGAAGACGAGCTGGGTAGAACCCTTATTCCTCTCCACGCCACCTTTGTTCTGCTTTTTTCCATTGTTTTGGGGGGTATTAAACCCCTTACCTCCCCGGTGGTGCTGCTTGAGTCTGTCTGGAGCAAGCACTGGCAAGACAAGATCTAACCCTACCAACTCATCAACTGGGGCTGAAATCTGGCGAGCAAGTCCTGCCAAGAAAAAAAAAAACCAACAAACCCAACCATGGAGGGTTGGGTTTATGTTAAGGAATATCCACACCCTCCACGTGAAGCTGACCCCCGTCGCAGTCATCAGGCTCATAAGCATCTCTGTTTCCTTTCCCCCACACCCTGTTTTCTCTCCCTGCTGCTGCTGAAGGCGATGCTGGTTCCTGAAATCGGGTCCCCATGGACCTGGGCACAGGCAATCGCGGGGGGGACCCCTCCGCAAGGCACGTGGTGAGGTGCTGGTGCAGAAGGCGGGGGGTTAAATGCTACAAGAGGAGAGGAAAAAGCAGCAGCCACATCCCAAACCTCCTGCAGGTGTACGCGTAGGAGTTCAGAGCAGAGGCAAGCGCACAGGGGGACTCACCAGCAGGCAGCCAGGCAAGGAGCAGCAGGGGCAGAAAGCCACCAGCCAGCCAGACCTCCATGCCGTCTTCCCGACGGCCTCGCGGCAACGATGCTGGGCGCCTGGCGGGATCGGCTGGGAGGCTCCCGTCTCTCCCCACAGCGCAAGGGTCACTGCCCAGCCGGGGCAAGCTGCAGGCCTGCCGGGAGCTCACCTCCTCGCCACTCGGCCAGGCAGTTCCCTCTGCACTCGCAGGCTTCCCCTCTCTTCTCTTGCTTCAGCCTGATTTTTATCTCCTCTCCTCGCTGTTTGATTCCTCCTGCGGTTTCATCCTGGCCACGTGCTCTCGGCCCTGAGATAGACCCAAATAACACAGCCGAGCACCGCTGATGGCCATTGCCCCGTATTTTAGGTCACAGCCCAGTAGCTCCGCGGCCCCAGCCGGGCGGGCGGGCGCAGGGGAAAGGGCTTCCCCCATTTCCTACAGTGCCGCCTCCCCGCGCCACCCGAGTCCTTTTTGTTTTACACCAGGGAACGGATCCCTTGCGGAAAGCGATGCTGCTGTCACGGCAGGGTGATGGGGTGATGCCTGCCCCGTCCGGCATGCTAGCTGAGCTCAGGTGGGGAGGACAGCTGCGGTTTGACGTGGGGATGGGCTTGGTCAGAGCTTTCTGGTTGCTCAGACGTGGGATGTACAAGCCCCAGCCAGGCGGGGACTGAGCTCCCCGACACGGCTCTGGCCGTGAGCACCCAGGTCTCGGCTCCCGCCCTGTGGGGATGGGGTGCTCCAGGAGGCCCCCCACATCCCCCTGCCACCTCTGGCTGGAGGGATGTCCCTCCCCCCCCAGAGCCACATCAACCAGGCCAGCCACGGCTCGTGTCACCCCTGCCACCGAAGGGACATAGGCAGCACGGGCAACGGGCTCAGACGCCTTTGTGTCCCCGACCTGCGAGGGTGCCATTTCTGCTGCTCCGCGCAGGCTCTCCGCTGCCCACCACGGCTCTTCCTCTTTGGTGCTCAGAGCAAAACCTGCTCCCACTTGCCATTTCCTCCCCTTTAGTTTCCTGTCAGCATTTCCAGTAATCAACCCCCGCCCCGTTTTGAAGCTGGACCTGACACGCTCCCTTCTCTGAAGGCAGCACCCCCACATCCCCACGTTACGTGACTCCCCCTCACCATCTATCTCCTCCCATTTTCTCTGCCCCCTTCCTCCCATCTCTGTTTTCTCCCCGTTTCCTGAGATGACGGAGCCCAAACTCAGGACGTGGGATGGGGGCCCACCACCATAGCCCTCCCCAAAACAGTCTGGGGAGCAGTATCCTACTGGGGAGCAGAAGAGGACGTCAGAGCCTGTCCTGCAGGATGCTCCTAGGACAAAATGCTGAGAATTTGGGAACGCTGGTGTACCCCCGGGCTGATCCTGCACCTCTCCACAAGGCGGGTGTGCTCCCAGAGCCCCATGGCTGCCAGAAGATCATAAAACGAAAGTCTTGTGGTACAAGATCCATAAGAAGGACAAGCGAGAGGCTCTGTGTCTCTCTTGCTCTCTCCTCTGGACTTCTTCACCTCTTCCCATGCTCTTTCTGATGTTCAGTTCCTCTCTGCGCTCGAGTCTTCCTTGCCTCTTGCCTCATGACTGCACAATGACACGTACTTGTTGCTTCCTTCCCTTTCATTTCTATTCTAGTTCTCACATTTGCTAGCACTGATGAAACCAATTTGACAGAAGATGAACTCCTTCACACTCCTCCCATCTCAGAGACGTTGCCGCCAAGGATCCTGGAGTGGGCAACACCTGTGGTCATCTTCCAAAGTCTTGGGTGCAGAAGATGGACAGGAGCACCCTGCTCCACGAGTACTGCACTTAAGAACAAGCCTTACCTGGACTGCCCTTAGCAAGCTGGATTCTCTGCTCAGTTAGGACAATTTTCTACATTCCAATTAGGAGAGGGGGGAAACAGGAAGATCCTTAAGAGAGCTCAGTAAGAACATTCAGTGACAGCAAAAACCGTGACCCTTCTGTGCACAACCTCCTCCCTCGTGGACCTGCATTCATCTCCCCAGGACCTTCTCAACCGAGACCTTCTCCACTCTTCCCAGCTGCGGTGCTGACAGAACCGAAGGTTAATGTCCTACCTACTGCTGACTCCACAGAGCTCCCCTCCCACCAGAGCCCACCAGACGCCCTTCCAGCTCCACGCCACGTTTCACTACGCTCTCTGCAAGGGCGAAAGGAGAGCAGGAAACAATGCTGTCAATAACTCAGGGTGCCCATCTTTGTCAGGCAGCTGCACCGTGCGTTACACAACATATAAAGCACCGACGGAGGCCGCAGGTTTCTCAGCAGCTCCCTGCTCCCTTGCAGTGACCCAGGGAAATAGAAAAGGTGTTCTGGAGCACCTGCCTCATGTCCTGTCACCGAGGTCTTCCTCTCCCAACTTGTGCAGCACCGCACAGCCTGTCGGGAGCAGGCCAGGAGCCTCCTGCGCAATGCTGGGAGAGGACGAGGAGCACCCCGAGAAGGGCCGTCCTCAGGTGGAGGGAGCGCGGCGGCTGCTCGGGGGCCGTTCGGGGTGCGTTGTGCCGTCCTGCCCTCAGCCTGCCCGGCACAAGGACCTCCCTCGGGCCCGGCAGACCGGCGGTGTGACAGGGATGCCCCCAGCACCTCCCCGCACCCGCTCCCGGCCGGCTGGAGAAGGGGCCAGGGCCCGGGGGCACACGGATCTGAAAGCCCAGGCCCAGGACCTCCCACCCAGAGCCCTCGGGGAGCTGGGCCGGGCGAGCACCGGCCCGCAGCACGTCCCGGGAAGCCACCAGCACGGGTGGGAAAGGCCCCGGGGGGGCTGGCGGGCACCGGGCTGAGCGGGAGCGGCACAGACGCCTCGCGGTGTCCGGGCTGCCTCAGGCAGAGCACTGCCGGGGGGCAGGGACGGGGTCCTGCCACCGGTGGGGCCGCCCCTGCAGCACCGGGCTCCGGTGCTGGGCCCCCCGGTACGAGGGAGACGGGGCCGTACTGGGGCGGCGGGCGGTGCAGGAGGGACCGCAGCATCCTTCGGGGCGGGGGGGGGTCGGTGGGGAGCTCATCAATGAGATGACGACGGAACACGCCGATCTTCTACTGGCTGCCGGTGCTGTGCGTCAGCGGAAGGTCCGCCCTCCCGCCCCCGTCCGGCCGAGGGATAGGCCGCCCTCCACGCGGCGCGTGAAGCCTCCCAGGGCGCCGCCATTTTCGGAGCCGCTGCCCGGTGAAGGGGCGGGGCCGCCGCGCCTGCGCGGGCCCGGCAGGGCGTCGCCGTGCGCCGCGCCGGGAGCGAGCGGCCGCCAGGGGAGCGCGCCCGGCACGGCAGGAGGATGCGCGGGGGGGCGAGGCGAGGCGGGGCGGCAGCCGCAGCCCCCTCCGCCGACCGGCGGCAGGTAAGGGCGGCTCGGGGCGCTCCCGGACCCCTCCCCGGCCCGGGGCCGCTTGGCGGCGAGCGGGGTGCGGGCCTGTCTGACGGCGCTGGGCCGGGCGCGGCCGGGGAGGCGCCCTGGGGAGCTCGGTGGGACTTGCTCCGTGTGGGCCGGCGTCCTGAGGGGAGCGGTGAGCCTGCCCGGCTCGGCCTCGTGGGGTGGGATAAGGGGAGGGGAGGGAGGAGGCCCTGCCCGATCCGGTCCCGTGAGGTGAGGTGAGGTGCGGGCCTGCCCCGTCCAGTCCGGTGAGGGACCTGCACACAAAGAGCAGCCGCCCGAGCCCTGCGCCCCCGGTCAGCGGAGAGCACCGAGGGCCGTGCCCGAGGCATCCCCGGGGCTGCCGTGCCCTGCCCCAGCCCCGCAGCACGGCGACAGCGTGAGGGCCGCCCCGGTTTCCAGGATTTTCCAGCCGCTGCTGTCCCTGGCGCGGTCCTCGCCGCTGCCCCGGGCCGTACCTGCGGGAGCGCAGTGCCGGGAGCGGGGCCCTTGCTCCTGCGCGTCCAGACCGGGAAGGACCGGGCGCTGCGCCGGCCTTGTCTTGAGCTGTGGTGGGAGCCGTCGAGGCTTTGGGCTCGTGGGTTGTCGCACAGCTCGCCTGCACTGAATTAAAAGCACGTTTAGTAAGGAAAGCGTGCCGGTCTCTTTGACATCAACACGTGCGCCGTTATGTACAGAGCTTCAGGTACACGCGTGCCAGAAGGATGAGCGGTTTGACAGGAAAACGTGACCTCACGCATGAGGTGACCTCCAGCTTCTCGGGGTGGACCAGTGACGTTCCCCAGCTCTGTTCCTGCAGGGCCCTTGCTGGCTTCCCGAGCGGTGCCCGCAGTCTCTGCCAGCATGTCGGTCACCTCTGTTGGGGTCCCCTCAGAACTGACGGTTCTGGGGCAGCATCTGTTTCACAGGAGGGCTCTGCCGTGCGTTAACGTCACAAGTGCAAGACCCCTGCTGCGGAGTGAAAATCCGAGTAGTTCCTCTGTAGATTTTGTCAAAGATTCTCAGGCAGCCTTAAGATCTGTGAGGATGCCACAACCAGTAGCAACTTTATTACTTGTACAGCCCCTGTTACTTGTCTTTGCTTTCTTTGCAAACTCAACAGCAGCGACCAGCTGGATGGAAACAGTGCCCCTCTTGCTGGTGTGCTCCTCCACCGCATTCCTCGCCTTCCTCGTAACCAAAATTGAACTTTTTAGGAGGAGTTGGAGAAGTGTGAATTGCTTTCTCCTTCTGCAAAGCCAGTGTTACCCTGACCAGTGTCTTTTTGGACACGGGCTGTTATTCTTTTACTACCTTTGGCCATCTGTAATGGTCCACAACCGTTTCTGGGCACTGTAGTCCTTGACTGCAATATTTAGTTTTCAAGACTTTTACCTTCTGAACTCCCTGACTGCTTCTATGTGGAACTGAATTGGATCCTGTGGGAATCGTCAGGCTTTTCATTGCATTAGATTGCGTAAATGCTTGTTGCTATGTATCCCAAAAGAGTCAAACAGCTTCTTTCTGTGACTGCAGGGTGGGACTTCACCGTGAAATTCAGCAAAGAATGGGAACATTTTGTGGCCATAAAAAGGAATTGCAGCTTGCAACAAGATTGAGAAGCTTTAAGTGCCTCTATTTGAAAATTTAAGTTCAGGGCGATGTTACAGGTATTGATTATTTCATCTCTTTAAACAGGAAATTGATTTATATCTCCTGACTTGCAAGATACCTGTTTCAATCCAGTTTTCACTTCCAGATAAAAACCTTTTGGTGTTTCTGTGGGAGGGTACTCAGAAAAGCGTTCATTTCACTAATTGCTCACCAGAGATAACAATGCATGAGGACTTTAATTTCTGAAAGAGTGTTTTATAAAAGGCTTTTCCTGATTTATGTAACTAATTTGGCAAAGCTTGCTTGAAGGTTTGAGGCTTGCTGGGTCCTAGAATAATTATGTAGGCATACTTAATTCTAAGCTGGTGTTGGTTGAAGTTTCAGGCATTTTTCTTGGAGCTGTTTCCATGCTCTGCTGAATCTAGCATTTCAGTAGTTTTCAGCTCAGCTGCTTGTTGTGCTAGATGTGACTTCTGTGTATTTGGTGACCCTCAGCGGATTCCTTGAAATGTCTAGTGTCCCTTGTTTTGATTCTGCTTTCTCTGAGCTCCATTTGATTTGTTCCTGCACTGGGAGAGACAGTGAAAAATTGTTTTTTCTCCATCTTAAGCCACTTGTGACTTCATTACCTTCTGTGACATCTCTCTCAGTCACGTCTTTGCCAGACTGAGGAATCTTTGCTTGCTTAGGTCTCCCTTATGTAGAAGATGTTGTACGCTTTTGATCACCTTTGTATCATTTCCAGTTCTGCTTCCCCCCGCCCTTGGAGGAGAAGTATCAGAAACGCACATAGAGCTTCAGAGAATGGTGCTCTGGGGACTTTTGCAGTGTCACGGTGCTGTTCTCTTGGGGTCTCTGTTCGTTCTTCATAGACTGTTAATTACAGCTGCCTCTCTCCTTGGCTGTGACCTCATTTTGATACAGTGGGATTTTAGATTGCTTCCTCAGGCTGGTCTAGGCTGGACTGTCCTGTCTACCAGCGCCTGAGTGTGTCTGCAAGGTGTGTGCGGGGTACCACGTTGGTACCCCTCCTCAAAAGCTTTTGCTGAACCTCCTGTTACAGCTTTTTCAGCATTTACTTTAGTTCTGCCTGTGCCACGCACGCTCTGCGACGTGCCCCGTGCAAGGACTGTGTTTTCGCTGCCACTTTGGCATCCACATCCGTCCCACTGCGACTGTCCTGACAAACCAGGGCTGCCCAGATGGCGAAAGACTGGAGAGGGAATAAGAGGCTGCGGGTGGCCCTCAAGTGAGGAAGAGAAGTGTGGCCTCTGGTCAGCGCTGCCGGCTGCGGTATTTTGGGGGGGGTCTCAAGCCCTGCTGGGCCCTGTAGCTCGTGTCCTCCTACCCTGCGAGCGTGGCCGCCTTGCTAGAAGGCATTGCTGAGGCTGGGTTGGCCAATTCATTTGTTGTACTGGTGATGAGCCGGTGTCCTTAAGTTCTTGTATCATCAGGAGTTGGTCTCTGTGGTAGCAAATCACTAGCTTTGGTGGGTTTGTGCCAATCGTGACACTGACACAGCAGTGTGTTACGTTTTGGGAATGAGTTCGAAATGAATTCCAGCTGACTGAGATTTTTAAGAGGCAGTTGGATGGGAAACAGAAAAAAGTAGAACTTAAAATAGATGAGTGTTACAAAAATGGGCTTACCTGAGTAGCAGGAGTCTCCTATTCCACATGCTAAGTGCTACAGTGTGCTCTTAATAGCATCTTCAAAGAATTCAACCTTTTCTAATTCTAAGCTTTTTGTCATGTTGTGTAATTTTGGCATTGTTGAGCGTGCCTGTGCGATCTGGTGCAAGCAGGCACACACTCACCTTGCCTCTATTCCACCTTGCTTAGTTTGCGTCTGTTCAAAAGATGCTGCTCTTTTTAGTGCAAGCAGTTTTTCTTCCAGCCTGTAAACTACCAAATTGGTTGTGTGGAGACGTCAACAGTTATACTTACTGTTCATCCAGTTGCAGGATTTTATTTTTGTTTGCATTATTTATAGAAAACGAGCCTGAATAAAAGCCATCCTTCCTGCCAGTAAGTTACCACTTTATGTAGGATAGTAAATATTTTTCAAGATCCTTTTGATACTGTCCATATTTGAGTGTTCTGCTGAATGTCGGATAAAAAGGAGTTAATTCAAATTCAAATGAACTTTGTTCATCTTTATAAAGAAAGACAATGACTGTATCACTGCAAACCTAACATCACACAGAATAACGAAAAAACCATATTGAATTAATTCAGTAAATATTTCATAAGGTGTTTTATAGCATCTGTAAACATTTGTGTGTGTTTTGCACAATAAATGTTCGCAAGTGCTGCTGTTTCTCTTCCCTAGTTTAGTGTCTATGCTACACAAATACCTAGAAATTCAGTCGGGGTTGCAGTTTTGCTGTGCTGGTCAGCGTACGCACCCCCAGACCAACAAAATGCTGATGGCATACGGAGCATTTGCACTGTGGGTAGCTTGACTTCCCAGTGCCGTGTCGGGATTTGCTTTCACACGTTGTAACTTAGCGTGAGTATTTTAGGATGGGGGAGATGAGGAACCGTCTCTTTCCGAAACAGATCGTGTTGCTTGTGGTTTTTTTTTTTCTGAAGGTGTTGCTCTGGTGTTGGTACCGGTTCTCTTTGCAACATGGTCTTTGCATTTTTCATTATAAGCTTATAAAAGAAAACTGAATTTGTCATGTTTATAAAATTAAGAAAACTTTTTCATCTCTTAAAAAAAAAAAATCATTCAAAAAAGGTCAACAGTGAGTGTACTAGGTAAGAATTCAAAAAGGCACAGAACAAAAGCCAGATCGTAGGTTGCTGCAGTGTCACAGGTTGAGGAGATTTCTGCCATCTCTCCTCGAATTCAGCACTAAAGGGAATGCTAAAGGCAGCTCAGCCAGTTGTGGCCAGAAGCAGTTCTAAGACCAACTGGCAAGTAGAGATCCGAAGGGATTAATTTACCAGGAAACACTTAAAAGAACAAAAGAAGTGTGACTTAACCAAATGTTTGTGTGTAGGGTATGTGATAATTCTGTGCAAACCCCTGCATTCCTGAAGATTAAATGTCATGGGCAGAAGGAGATATTTTTAACTGTCCCGAGTTAAGTAAAACTTTTAACTGCCCACAGTGGATGTAGAGGAGCACCTTTTGCCATTCTGAAAGCAGTTTTCTATGTATTTAAACACTGCCATGATCTCTCCTTGCAGCCTTCTCCTCCCCAGGCTAACCAAGCTCGGTGAATCCATGCTTTCCCCACAGGACATATTTTCTAGATGTTCTCTGGACTGGCTTAACTATTTGCCATATTTGTCAAGCTCCAAGTAGTTGTTTTCAGTTTGTGTATTTAATTTTGAAGAGAGATTTATGAGCCCCAAAGCTTGCCTATTATTTCCAACTATCTCAGTCAATCTAATAAAAGATATTACCTCATCTCACAAACCCTTATCTCATTTAGAGACTTACATCCTCACAACTACAGCAGTGCTGCTTTTACAGCCGGTGCGATAAACTCTACGTCCTGTCCTCTGGACACTTCCTGTCGCTCCCAGTTTGTGCCTCGCCATCTCTGGTTTGTCCCGGGATGCTCGTGTGTGTTTCCGTACGTGCGTCCTGAGTGTTGAACCTCAGGAGTTGCTCGTGACTTTGTCAAGCTGCTTTTTTACTGTTGTTCTGCAATAGGATTGTTTGACTGTCCCTTAATACTATTTCTCTGTGGATTGCAGGTTTGGGGGGTTTTGTATTTTTCATTAGGATCTTTGGAGGTTTTGAATGCCGTATGAAGAACAGAAGCTAGCATTCAGGCTAGATGCATTTGATATTAAAATATGCTTTTTGTTGATACTGACATGTAACTTTTCACGTTTCAGGAACCGTGGATGGAAGGGAAAGCTGAGGAGCCGAACATTTTATTGAAAGCCTACGTGTAGACCCTGATGCTTGAATGAATGCAGAATGAAAATGCTTCCTGGAGTGGGTGTGTTTGGAACTGGCAGCACCGCCCGGGTACTGGTACCCTTGCTGAGAGCAGAAGGCTTCTCCATTGAAGCGCTTTGGGGGAAGACTGAAGAGGAAGCCAAACAGCTGGCAGAGGAAATGAACATCTCCTTCTACACGAGTCGGACTGACGATGTTTTGCTGCACCAGGACGTAGATTTGGTTTGCATCAATATCCCTCCACCACTAACTCGGCAAATTGCTGTGAAGGCTCTAGGTACCTTTTTATCTTTGGAGTTGGACCAAAAATCCATAGCTCTTTGGCAGACTGAAATTTGAAGCTGTTACCCCAGCACAATTCTGGTTGCACCAACGTGCAAATGCAGTGCCAAAGGTTTGGTGTGGAATTGGTAGCACCATCTGTGAGAAAGGTTACCCAGAATTTTTGTAAAAATACTATTTATAATTGCTTATAGCTTTGCAAATCTTGAAGCAATTGGGCTAAAATATCCCATGTCGTCTTCAGACTGAACTTATTGTGGGGACGGTTTAATAAAAATGAGCTGTTTCAGAGATGAGGAGGAGGAGGGGGGAAAAATGTTTCTATGCCCATTTAAAAAACAAACAAAACCAAACAAAAAAACCCCCAAACAAACAACTTCAGTTGCTTAATTGATTTCAAATCTCCTCACCTTCTGCAATAGGAAACTGAGATTTACCTGGGGTGGGGGGATTGTTCAGCTCTGCTTTCTGTTTTCCCCACAAATAAAACCAAACTTGAAAGTTAAAAAGCCTTTGAAGAAGTGTTTGCATGCACTCAAGTAGGATCTTGTGAGTTAGGACCTAAATTCTCTGCAGATGCCGCTTTCAGCCAGCGTGCCCTGGCCACCACCTGGAGCTCTCTGGCCACCCTTGTCCGTAGCAGGCTGGGAGGGTCCCGGGTGCAGACTCGCTGGAGGAATCCTTCTGCCTGGCGCAGGAGGGCAGGTGCTGGGGGAGGAGGAGATGTTGGGGACGGCAGGAGGAATCTGGTGAGATGGGCTGGGTGAGGGTGTCTGGGAGAGAAGGGACGGCACCCCGAACTGGTTGGGCAGGGAGGTGCGAGCCAGCTGCCTGGGCATCCTGACGTTTCTTAATTCTCCAGCGTGTGACTTTGTAGTGTTAATGTCCTCTCATGTAGTACAGCGTGGGCGTCAGTTTGCGTATAATTCTCTAAATAACAAGTGTGATATTTTTACCATGTTTACAGGAGATCCACATGAGTTAATTTTAGGATGGGTAATATCTCAAACCATGTGAGCCAGGGTGGTTTGTTGTTCTTAGCCTCTTTGGTCTACAGTAATTTGTTTTGGAAGTAAACAACTCCCCGCACAAACATTTGCAATGCCACTTAGATATGCAGAGAGAGTTTTCAGGCTTTTTTTGTTTCACATTTTTAGATTTGTTTACTTTGTTAGACTACTGTCCTTTGAATTTAAGGTATTCTGATTTTTGACTATTTGAACTCTAAGTTAGAATTTATCTCTTTAAATGTGCTAAAAGTTCTGATAAACCCTTGTTAGGTAGTACGTGTTTCACTAGCTCTCATGGCTCTTGATGGTCAAGTGGGCTAAAAGGAGAGAATTGAACCTTCTCTGGTGAATTATTAACTAAAATGGATTGAGATTCTTTCTTTGAGGGCTGGGAACCTGTGAGATGGCATTATCTGGAGGAGGAAAGGGGAATAAAGGGAATAAAGCGGGTGCAGAAGTGCAGAGGTGATATGTGTGCTTGACTGCCAGTATAGATAGATAAGTGGGAAGTTGAAAAAGCTAGGGAAATCAATGGATGAGACAAAGTGGTTTATTCTTCACTTCTGTCTGTCTTGAAATGTTCTGATCTGCAAACTGGTACAGGCGTCTCGGACCCAATATGGTGCTGACCTCGTCTTTCAGCTTTCTAGGCTCATCGCAATGATAGCAGTAGATCCTCTACCAAGTATGTCATGACGTGTTTTAAGCCAGTGTTGGATGGCTTGTTGTGATTGAGCGTTCTGAAGGAACACAAAATCATGGTAGGGCCAAAGAGGGCAAGTATGTTTTCTCTGAAAGTTCAGATTGATACAGTGATGTTTATAATTAGAGAATTATTGGCTGTGAATTGTATAGAATAGGTTGGTGTTTACCAGCCGGGAACTGGGCTTTAGGAAAGATCAGATGTGGTGCAATGATAATGGTCTTGTGTGTTTTGTTTTGTTGGGGTTGGTTGGTTTGTTTTAAAGTGCTTACATCTTATTACTTATTTGTATACTTTTTTTTAATACTTTAATTATTTGGGGTTTTGGGGGGTTTTGTTTTTTTAATGTACTTACATTTTTATTTCTGGCAGAGAGAGAGAGACCCAGTTTTTCCAGGCAGTGCAATTTGCTTGCATAAGTTTGTTACTGCCAGACATCAGTAAACAAGCCTAGGTACAGCTTTGGCATGATGGGGACAAAACACTTTAATTGAGTTCATGAACCAGACAGAACAGATCAAAGCCCAGAGGATAATTCAAATTAAGATCAGTGTAATCTTATGGTTTATCTCCACAACAGGCAAAGCAAGAAGCTATCCTAAAATTTGTGCTGCTTTTGATCTCAGAGGAACTAAATGAATTTCACGAAACGTCTGTGTTGTGGTTCATGTCCCACAGTTAAAATTAGATGAGCACAGAGCAGAGTTACCCGCTGGAGTGGAATGTAAAACGTGGGATGTTTGTGCGTCAGGCGAAGTTCAGGGAGGCAGAACATGAGAAGTCCTCAAAGTAAAATTTCTTCAGGATGCTAAAGATAATGCTGCTGCATGTAGTGAGCCCAGCCATCAAAACAAGTGGTTTGTGGAGTGGCTACAGAGGAACCTTTTACCTGTCTCTCTTGGTTTATACTGGTTGACGACATCGTTTAAGGCATCTTTGCAACATAGATTGTTTGACCCCCTGATTTTGTGGAATCCCTACAAATTATAGCACGTGTATGTTAGCTGTGAAGGAAAGAGTTGGAAAGGGCTCTATCACTGCTTTGTGTTGTGACAAATCCAGATTTCCTGTTCGTGAAACAGGATGGACAAGCCTGCTGAGAGTGCTCTTTGCATATTGTGCTTCCTGCCTCTGTAACAAGTAGCACGGAGGTCTCTTCAAACCATAGGCAAACGAGATGAAATGATGGAGTATGTTTTGGAATGAGCGTTCGTTCATTGGGAGGCTCCCAAAGCAAGCACATCTGAAACAGCCAGTTCTTTGGGAAGGCTCCTCAGACACTCCCAGCTTCTTATGGTGGACAAAGCATGGTCTGGTGTGCTTCAACAGCGGCCAGTTGCACATCTGCCTTAGGTGCAACCTCAGGTATCTGACGTTATTCAGGGGAGTAAAAAGCTGGGGCTTCAGTTCAATGGACACGTAGATAGATTTGGTAGTTTGAGTCAACGCTCTGTGCAGAGAGAGGCAAGGCTGGGGACTTCAGCTGTTCATGGACAGTGTTGGATGGGCGGCTGTGGCTACGAAAGCCAGGCAAAGAAACAGCCAAAGAGGTGAAGTGGTAGCTGTCACGGAGAGAAGGCTGCTCTGTCCCGTTCCGTTGCAGTCTGCTCCTCGCACTGCCAGGGCAGGCTGCGTGGCACGTGGCCGGTGCTCTCCTGACCGTGCTGCAGGGACACGCTGTTCATGGGTGCCTTTGCTTGTTGTGTTCACTCTCCTGCACATCCTGCCTGGACAGGACAGCAGGACCTCTCCCCCATCGGGAGCCCTGCTGTGCTACCTCCTATTCCAGGCGGCTCAGCAGCCCCTGGGACATGAAGGACCTCCTCGATGGAGTGGTGGGCCACATGTGGTCTTGGTGTCCCGTAGCCTGTCGGTATGCACCCGGCCTGAGGCAGAGAGGAGACCCCAGCTCACGTGCACGTTGATTGCAGATAGAGCCGATTCTTTAAGGTTTGGGGTGCGCTTCTCCCATCTTTTCCTGCGTGCCCCACCAGGCTGCGGGGTCTCTTCCCCTTCCTCCTGCCCACACTGGCACCCTCCCTGCCAGGAGGAAGGAGTGGGCTGGGGGCCCTTCCATCCTCAGCTCCTGTCGCGGCTCTGGGTAGCGTCCACCAGGTAGCATGAGAAAGCAGTGAGTTTTCCGTCCGTGCATTTTATTAACCAGGACTGTAAAATACTTCCTGTGTGGCATGTTTTGGATGTGGCGTAGCAAAGCAGCTGCAGGAGAAGCCGAGGCCTCGTTGCTGATGGACAGTGTGGATCTGACTAGAGATGTGAGATTCCTTTAGGAGAAAACAGACTAGTTTGTTCTGCTGTCCAATAAGTCTCGGCCTATCTGTTGTTTTTTGATTGCTTCCATAGGCCGTGAACACACTTTAAATCTGCTATTTCATTCAATGAAGCCATGATTTGGCTATATTACACTAATGAGAGTTAAGATACCTTTTTTTAAATGTTTAGTTTATTTACTAAATCAGGAATTGGTTTGAAAATTCTTGGAATCTAGCAGGTGCTTTTGCCCTGAACATGGGAGTAGATGTTTTGTTTAAGGACTCCTCACATGGTGACTGTTTACTCTCTCTCCCTCTTGCTACAACAACCAGTTAAAAAGTCATAATTAAGACTAGTTTCTTCTGCGTGCAGAGCTAGTAATGATTGTTGTGAGGGGTGCACCTGCCTGGAAATGCACTTTGTGGAGAGGTGGTTTCTTGTGCGCCAGGAGCAGAGTATCAGTTTGTTCAGGGTCAGGTCTGATTGCTTGTTGAGTTAACGACAGCCGTAAGCAACGTAAGAGCTGGTAGAGAGCTACACGCCCTCATGCTGCTTAGCTGGTTGCATTAGGTATGTCGTTTCACGTTCAAGCAGTAAGGAATGCAGCACTGGGAGCAAGCAGTGCTTCCTGAGGACCCATCGCTGCAGCTCCTGGCCCTTGGGGGCCAGGAGCTGGTAACTGTGGGGTGGGTTGGCAGCAGAACATCCTCCTTCCGGGACGTGAAGCAGCACTGGCTGTCATGAGGCAGGGCAGATAGCCTGTTTCTGGGATAAAGGACAAAATGAAGTAAGTTCTAGGGAGGAAGATTGACTCTTTCTCTCTCTAGCGTTCTAGGAGAACTTCAGTGGAGCGATGGTCTGCAGAAGCTGGTGTGCTCCCCGCAGACAGGGTTCACTCCAGCGTGTGCCTGGAGGAGACCCTGAGGCATGTTGTTAGGACAGCCTGTGACGAGCTTCATCACAGACAGCGGAGCTGTTCCTGTCCTTGCTCGCTGCTTCTGAGGTGGGGAAACCCAACTCCACAGCCCCATCTCCTGTGTCCTGGGCATGCAACCCCTTCTGTGGGCTTAGGCCCACCTGTGAGCTGGTTTAATCCACCTGCTTGGAAAAAGGAAGCTCGCTTTTCCAAGCTGGGCTCAGTTGGTGAGCTGAACTGGCTCACAGAGGGCTCCAAGGAGCACCAGAGCCCCATGGTGGCTCTCATGTCTCCTGGCTGGTGGGGACCTCAACAGAAAATTTTGCAGCAGTGATTTAAGAAAACTGTGGTACAAAGTTCAGGTTATTCGTTATCAAAATAACAGTAACAAGATGAGAGTTGGAAGTTGCTCTGCCTCAGAAAACAGAAGTCATGGCCCTTTTGTTGCTAAGGGACCTCGTAGCCATCTCCAGCTTGGCCCTTTCCTTGCTGCACAGCCTCTCCATGAGCTTGGGGACAACCAGGGGGACGTCCCACTGAGGGCGACCACAGGATTATCCCTGAGACGTTATGATGTAGCCCGGTCTCCGTCCTGGCACTCTGGCAGCGCTCGGTGGGCTGCGCTGAGCTGTGAGTGCACTGCGCTGGCTGCCACCCCAAAAAAAGGCACCAGCCGTTTTTAGCTCCTCAAGTGGCTCAGCCCACGCTGGCCAAAAGAGCAGAGCGCTGACGTGAGGATGAGGGCAGGCGGCAGGGCAAGGGCAGTCCGGCGCGATCAACTGCCTGGCGTGAAACGGCTGTCCCTGGGCAGTGGGGGTGGTCTCCTTTGGCTCCGCTGTCGATCCCCCGCTGCAGGGACCCAGCCCGCTGTGTCTGGGCACTGTCAGGCTCCGTGAAGAGCCAACTCAGGGCAATAACCTGCCAGAAAAGAGCCGAAATGAGTGAATGTTTCCATGCCGGGTTTGTACCCTGAGCCAGCTCCTGTACCGCCTAATACCTGGCGGAGGGTTGGGCAAGGGGAGAGCTGCATGGAGCTGTGCCCCGTTTGTACGCAGATCGAGAGTCGCTTTTATTTTCTGCTGAGGATGCTGTGAAGTTCCTTTTGCTTTTTTGTTTTGTTTATATTTTACTGTAACCTGGCTTGAGATAAGTGCCATTTAAACAAGGCAGACAAACCAGGTGCTGAAGCATCTCAAAGTGCTTTAGCTAGCCCCGCAGAATATCGAACAGAGCGTTGTGCCTCGTCTCGGCAGCAGGATTGGGGACGGGGGAGTCAGAAATGGTCCCTGAAATAGGGGGCTACCAGGGTGTCCCCAGGGACCTTGACCTTACCCTTTGTTCAGTAAAGCTTCCATTGACTCATGTCAATTTAGGGGATTTCTTTGGAAGAGACCACTAAAAATTGTACTCTCGTCGTTTTCTGACTGGATTTTGCTTGTGTCTATTAGAAATACAGGTTCTGAGTTTTCTCTAGCTGCAGCTGTCCCTGGGCCGAGCTGGGCATGGCGATGTGTCCCCTGCCCAGCACAGCCAGGAGGTGGAGTGTGGGATCTGGCTTCTCATGTGCCAGAGACTGACTGAAGCAGTTGTGCTGGTATCTTCTCATCAGGGAGTGGATTAAAAGCTGTTTGGAGCAGGGAACGCAGTCCGCCCTGGGCAAGGAGAAGCTTTCAGAGAGGTGCCTGTCGCCACACGCGGTGATTCCTGCAATTCTTAGGCAGAAACTGTGGTATGAGGTGACTGACCTTCAGGTCCGACATCACTAGTTAATGTCTGGAGACTTCTAGGTATATACCGGGTTGTTACATTGAAAAATGTTTAGAGAAATATTTTATCGGAACAGATGTATGTGGAAAAGTTAAGCTATGTCATGAGAAAAGGGCGAAGATGGGGGAGGAAGGGGGAATACTAGCAGAGCACCAAATGTAGGAACGTGGTTGAAGCTTGCACTGGGGTGCCCTTTTGTGTGACTTTATTTCTGCTTTACGAATTATTGACTGCCCACATTGATTCAGCCTGAGCACAAGATGAAGTGCATCAGTAGGAATAAAAATGCAGTGGGTCAGCTTTGCGAGTATAGCTCTCGTCTCTGTAACTCACAGTCACTTTTGCAGTCTAATTGTACGAGTAGGCTGTATGTGCAGACCAAAATGTTTGGCTTTCCAATTAACAATGCTTTTAAAACAATTCACCTTCCAAAGCATTTTTTCTAATTCTTGTATTCCGTACGCAGGCCACGAAGTATCCTGTATGTCCCATTTCTATTTATCTATTTAAAAGAATAAATTCATAGTGATGGTGAAATACAAAGTGAAAATCAAATCTCCCTTTCACTCACGTCCTCCCTGCAGGGTACATGACTCTTTTTTTCCTCTGGCTGTACAGGCATTGAAATAGTTTTATAGCTACAACACGCAGATTGTGTCTTGTTTTGATGCCATGTGATGCCATTTGGCCATTTATCTTTCATCATGTAAAAACCCTCTCTTTATTTGGAGCTTCTCCCTGTGGGAGTTTGTCAGCTCTGCAACTGGAGCATCTCGGAAGCAGCTTAGAGCCTTGCTGCACTTGGCGTTCCTATTTTAGTTCCCAGACCTTTGCCTTTGGAACTGCAGCAGGAAAGCCCGACTCTTACAAACACCATTTCTTGACAACCTTTGGGGCGTCTGAGCATGTTTCGCTCGTGTGTGCTATATATGTTTTTTTTCATTTGTGCTGCAGGAATAGGGAAGAACGTGATCTGTGAGAAAGCTGCTACCTCTGTGGATGCCTTCAGGATGGTCACAGCTGCCAGGTATTACCCCAAGCTGATGAGCATCGTTGGCAATGTTCTCCGTTTCTTGCCTGCCTTTGTGAAGATGAAGCAGTTGATAGAAGAACACTACGTGGGCAACGTGATGATCTGCGACGTACGAGTTTACGGGGGAAGCCTGCTCAGCCACAAGTACAACTGGATCTGCGACGAGCTGATGGGAGGAGGTGGTCTGCATACAATGGGAACCTACATTATCGACCTCCTAACTCACCTCATTGGCAGGAGGGCAGAGAAGGTCCACGGTTTGCTCAAGACTTTTGTGAAGCAGAACACAGCTATAAGCGGGATCCGCCACGTCACTAGCGATGACTTCTGCTTTTTCCAGTTGCTAATGAGTGAGGGTGTCTGTTGCACTGTGACTCTCAACTTCAACATGCCTGGGTCATTCATCCATGAAGTCATGATTGTTGGGTCTACTGGTCGCCTCATAGCTCGCGGGACGGACTTGTACGGGCAGAAAAACACCACGCTCCAAGAAGAACTACTGTTTACAGACTCTCTGACTGTCAACAAGGGCCTTTTGGATAAGGGGTTCAAAGACATCCCGCTGCTTTACCTAAAAGGAATGGTGTACATGGTGCAGGCACTGCGGCAGTCTTTCCAAGACCAGGAAGACCGTCGGACATGGGATCATAAACCTGTCTCCATGGCAGCCTCTTTTGAAGATGGTCTGTACATGCAGAGTGTAGTAGAGGCCATCAAGAAATCCAGCAGGTCAGGGGAGTGGGAGGCTGTGGAGGTGATGACCGAGGAACCAGATGCCAATCAAAACCTCTGCGAGGCGCTTCAAAGAAATAACTTATGAACGTTCCTGCTTTGGACGATAGGACAATTAACACTTCTGGCTGTAATGTAAAAAAACCTCTCTGTTTTTAAGATGTGTAGATGCTTATTTAATAACCTGAGTTCCTTGGTTTTTTTTAAACGTGTAAAATATGTCATGTTCTGATAGAAACTATTCTGATTTAAATTGTTTAAAGAGTTTTAAATGTTTCTGTTTTTGCAAATGTTTAATTTTTGTCTTGGAGACTGGTAGGAAAACTTGAATTGCCCTTTGCACTTGCGGTAGCTGAAGTGAAGCATGGGATCTCTGCCATTGCATGGCTTGGAAATGGGACACAACCCCTGTTGCACAGGTTGCTTATTTTAACAATTTTAACATGAGAGCATGCAGAGCAAGATCAGGGAGTATCTGTCGTTCAGATGCCTTTTCCTTTTCTCTTGGAGACTGATTTAAGTGTTACTCCTCAGTTTGTAAAATTTTAGTGATGTAACAGGTCTCTAAACTCCTGTAGGACAAAAAGTAGAAGGAACGGATTAAAGTTTGTAACATAAAGATTGGCCTTTTGGCTTCCTGCATGTGGCAAATGTATTTAAAATTCATTTAAACTGGGGTTTTATTTAAATGATGCTCTGAATTCTCTGTTGACGGTGTCTTGGCAGGAAAATCTTCAGGAAGTTTGTGATGATTTGCGCTATTCTTCCATATCTGTAGACATTATTCCTTCTACTCGAGAGGCTGCCTGCCTCCAGCAGCTTTTTTCCATGAGCTCTGTGCCCGCCGGTTGCGTTTACTGCCTGGCAGCACCGGTGCCGTGACTGCGGGGCCACGTTCTCATTTCTGCGACTGTTAATGAATGCCTCCCAGGGTCACGGGATTTCCACGGTGTCGTGGGTAACGAAGTTGGATAGCATTAACCTTCCGTGGACCTGCAGATGGAAGTTAGGAGGTATTTCCTACCTCTTGCAGCTCTCTTAATGTGCCAGCTGGGTAATTGTCACACTACACATGTCCTGATAGTTGAGAGAATTGGGGACTGAGCTGTCTTGATCTCAAACACTGGATATTAACCCTCTGGCCCTGCCCGTCCTCACGCCCTCCGGCAGCTTGTGTCCAGTGTAGAGGTCTGTTGGCAGATCATGGATGGAAGTTCATTCCCTTTGAGAAACGTTTCTCTCTGAGGCAGGTATGTGAAAGGGATGGTCCGATTTTACTGCATTTATTTTGTGTACTTGAAAGCTTTTTTTTAATGTATTTCCCACTAAATTGTAACCCTGTGTATTTATGTATATTAACATGCAAACTGCTGTTTCATAAGCTGGTCCTTCCTGAAAAGTATCTTGTTTTCTACAGAAATAAAAAGTTGTGTTTCTTGAGGGCATTCTTTATGCAGCCGTGTGCTTGTGTTTGATTTGGTCAAGCTGAAACCATCCTAATCAATGCAAACAGGAGACTTAGAGCTGGGGCTCAAGTACCTGTCGAGTCTTTCCCTACTTCTCAGCTCTTTTGCTGCCAAGCTGGGGTGTGGAAAAAGTAGGAGATAGCTCTGTGCTATCCCAGCAAGTGTCATCCATTTCTCACCAAGGGAAGGTAAGTCCCACCAGAAGGTCTGTTTCCCAACTCTTTGCCGTTTCCCTCAGACAACAGCTGTTGAGTAGCTGGTTTCAGAGATTCTCTTGCCCATCTTGGACTTACCATGTCAACTTTTGTGATGAACAGAATCTTGATTTTTCTGCCTGACTCATAGTAGAAATTGCTGGCAGACACCAACTGAGAAGCAAAATCCCCGTAGTATCGATGGGGCCGCTTCCTTTGAGCGTGTAAATCGGGTATTTTCTTTACCTTTGGGTATTTACTTTCAACATGTTAAACTCTGACAGAAACAAATGTACTACGGTGCTGTTTTCAAGGGTCGGAGCGTGGCTGCTCCTGCGCTCTGCGCAATCTCATCTGCTGGATAAAGAAAGCAAATGGTTGAAACTTATTCACCATTCCCAGCCTCAGCAGGCGGAGCAGTGAAAGCTGCATCTCTGCAAACCATCCTTTACAGGTAGAGGAGGGGTGTTCCTGCCGTGGCTCTGAGCAGCTGATGGCTGTTATGTCTATGTGCTATGTAAAGTGGGTGAGATAATGTCTCCTGAGCTCACATGGAAGTTGCCGCCTTCGTTCAGACAGAACAGCTCTGGTTTATTCTGTGCCAGTTTTGGATCTGTTTTGAAGCTGTCCTCCTTGAACTGAGACCCTTCCTTTCTGCCTTTGTTCAGGACATTTGTACTGGGCAGAAAATCCTAAAGTACAACTCCTACAGGAGAAGGAGGAAGCACAAAACATCTCCAGATGATCCCAGCTCCAGGAAAGAGGGTGCCAAGACTCCTGGGTGAGCAGGAGACCTGACCGCAGAAGCATACAGGGAGGTAGAACAGGCTTCTTGTAGGCTGGCTACAGCCTCCAGCTGCCCTGTGCTGGCAGAGCGGGATGGTGGCCAAAGGAGCGTTCCTTTGGATGAGGCGGGTCGCTGTTGTGAGGTCTCCATTCCCCTGTGCAATCGCTGTTCGTCTCACGCAGATGTAGGGGAAGCAGCTGCCGGCTAGCGCAGCCCGCAGAGGGGGACTGGGCCGCTGAAAGGCAGTTGCCACCCCATCCCCTCCCGTGCCCCCTGTGCAGGGTGACCTCCAGCAGCTGGTTTGAAGGCTGGTCCCCAGCCTCCTGTGTTTCACACATAAGGAAGGAATGACAGCACACATGTCCTAATGCTAAGTGATGTGCAGGTATATCTTATGATTAAAAATCGGGTTTGTTTTTTTTCCAGCAAATCAGGTTCTCTGCAACCATGGAAAACCCCCAGTAAACGCAAAGCTGTTTGTATGGGCCAGGTGCTGCAGGTCAGGCTGTGGCAGCCAGACAGGAGGCAGAAAGCTGCATGGCTATTTGTACTGAGGAAAGAGCGGTGGCACCAGGTGAGCTGTGTATCTGAGCATCCTGTCGATATCAACCTGCATGGATTTGTCACCCCCTCCTGGGGCTGGGATCTCCGGAGCGCTGCTGGCCCAGGTACCTGCAAGAGCAGTGAGTGCATCAACAGCCCAGCCACCTCCTCGGAGTATTTGAGCCAGCAGGATGCCACATCACAGCAGCACGGGTGGGATGGCTGCTCTGGGTCTCCAGCCTGACCTGCCTGGAGCGTGGCTGTCACCAGCTCCAGCTCAGGCTGGCCATGGCTTTGGTCCCGCCAAGGCTCGGAAAACAACTCTGGAACCTGGAGACTCTGAAGAGCGCTGCCCTAGGGAGAAGGGTCCTGCCCTGTTTGGCTGGGCCACCTAAGAGCCTCAGGAGAAAACCTAAGGGAAGAGCTGCTGCAAATGGTGACCCAGAGACATCCAAGCTGCTTCTCTAAAGTCTAGGGGCAAGCACGGAAGAAACAGGATAAGGTGACAGAGCCTGCATTTCTGGGGGGATGAGCTATGGGGACCAGCAGGTCACTGGCAGGACAAGGCCAGCTCCCTGGGGAATACAGGGGCTGGGTAAACCTTACCAGAGCTCACCTTCCAGCTGTGGAGCAGCTGCCCTCCCAGGGGCTGCAGGGACCTGGCTTGGCTGTGCCACCCCTGGGACTTCATCTTCCTCTGCTGATGGGTGCATCAGCTCCGGCATGTCGAAGTTGATGTACTGGTACAAGGGTCGCAGGCATGGCAGTTGTCCTGGAGAGGTACCAGAAGAGCCCGACGCTGACACCCCCTTCCCTGCCAGGGCTCTGCTGTAGCTCAGGGGCTGCAGCAGCCCGGGGAGGAGAGGAAGAACGTTGCCCTTGCCAGGCGGGGGGCCAGGGGCTGTGGGGGAGGCGGATGCCCTTGAGCTGAGGCTGCCTGGTGGGATAAAAGCCAGGGATACATGGCCACGTCCCAGAGACAAAACAGCAGCTGGAAGGAAGAGCCATGGCGAGCCTGCCTGGGCATCACAGGGCCCAGCTGAGGAATCAGCAGTGGCAGAGCCCCCGTCAGCACCTGACCCACAGGGATGCTGCCAGGTCTGGGAGAAGCAGCAGGGCTGGGGACGGCCCCGTTGTACTATGGATCCAGCCTTAGACCAGCGTCATTCCCGGGACAAGTCAGCTAAAGCACGGGCCGTGCCAGCCCAGCTTGTGCGGCTGCAGCCACCAGCTTTGCTCACCCAGCGCATCCTGGGACGTGGCCCTTCTGGGGGGGCGCAGGCTGCTCACACATCTCCTTTTCTTCCTTTTCTTCTGCTGCTTGGCAGAGAGGCCAGCATCGCCTCTGAGGGCGCCTGGCTCCTCACCAGTGGGACGTGCCCTCTGGAAATCGGAGTGCTGCAACAGGAGCACGTGCGAGTCCACCCTGTGGGACAGAAACCGGCTGTGGGGCAGGGCCGGCTCGGGCTGCGGTGGGAGATGGAGCCCTGCAGCACCTCAGGGCCCCGGCACGGGAGCGGCGTCCGAGCGCAGCCCGTGCCCTTGGTCTGTGCCTGTGCTATGGCATGGCCGTGCCTGGGACCTCGCTGCTCCTGCCCTGGCCGTGCTGGTTCTGCTCCCTGGCTGGACTTGGACGTGGCTGGTGGTCACGGACTGTGGCTGATGGATGGCTCGGGGCTACTGCCGTGCCATAGGTGCCATTTCTCTTCCCACCATCAGCCCTGTGACTCTTTGAGTTTACGCCTGTCCGCACTTCTCTGGTTTATCTGCTCTTTTCAACTCTAAGCAACTCCCAAAATTACTACAAACTGAGCTCCTCTATTCTCAACAAAATAAAACCAGAACCACGTCCAGCCACAAATCCTGGACAGTAACTAATATCTTCCATCCCACGCTCATCCCCTCCTCCCACCCTTGTTTCACGCTCAGGCAATGCAGCCCGCCCGGGCAGACCCGGGCCCCGCTGGTGGCTGCTCCTCGCACGGTAATCCCGGCTGGGTTGCAGCACGAAGCTGGCTCGTGAAGGAGACGTGCTGACTTACTTTGTCCCCTTGAGTTTGAAACCGTAGGCTAGGAGCCAGGCCTGCAGCGCTGTGACACAGCCAAGATCCGCCAGCTCTGGGAAGAGCTCTTTGTTCTTCCCCATCTCCTCCTCGTACAGCTCGGCGCGGACAAGGACACCTCGCCCATCCTCGGACCACTGCGGCAGACATGGCGGACAGCGCTGACAAGCGACGCTCCGGCCCTGTCAGTCCCTGCCCCTGTTTTCCTCGGGCCCTGGCATGGATGCCCCGCCACCGTGGCTTGGCCCCTTTGCTGGCCGTTAATAACCACCTGGATTTGGGGTTTTACATCCAACATGGCCCCAAGGTCTTGGGGGCGAGCCCGGTGGCTGGCGAGCGGGAGCAACCCGTGTTGTGCAGCGGCTGTCTGTGGCGGGTGGGACTGCGGGGCTGGGTGGCCCCACGAGTCCTGCTGGCCCTCCCGGGGCTCTGGTTGCCACCTTGCCCCCCCATCACCCACGGTGGCACTGCCAGGCTCCGAGCAGAGCTGGGGCCACCCTCGAGCATGTCACCAGGGCAGAAAACTGTTCATGAGGAGTTGGCTGGAAATGATTCAGCTGCCGTTTCGTGCAGCTTAACTAGAAGCTCGCAGATAACTTTTTGGGGTCATTTACTCTCAGTTGGAAAAAGACTGGGGAGGAACATCGTGCTTTTTGTTTCTGGGTAGCAGACCCAGCCCCAGGGACATCCACCCTCTGCAGAAAGGAACTTTTCCCATTCCTTCCCCCTCCCCAAATTTTGGGACACATCGGGACCCCTGGTTCTCGCACAAGGCTCCCACAGCGGCAAGTGCTGTGCTCGTGGCACCCGGGAACGAAGCCTGTGCTCATCGCAACTCCCATATCCAACACGACATTGCCCTTCACCTCCAAAGCTTTGACGTCCGGGTTCTCCAGGGCTGCAGACAGCTGAGCGAGGACGTGCCCAGGCCCGCGGCCGCTGTGCTGCCCCTCCTCAGGGCTCCTCACCAGGGCAGGAGGCTCCGGCGCTGGGGCTGACATGGCAGATGCTGTAGGCCACCGGTGGGGGCTGCGGGCAGACCGGCGTCTCCATGAGCGTTCGGTTTGGTGAGGGGGTTCACCCCAACGCGCGGTGCTCTGCCAGGCAGCAGTGAGTCCCCTCCGCAGCGACGTGGGCACCGTCCGCCTCTCCCTGCCGAGCCTCAGGACAGAGGTTCCCCCTCCCAGCCCGGGGTCTGAGGGGGCTCAGCTCTGCCCAGGACAAGACCCCCAGAAGCTGCCCCAAAGCAGCTGGCCCTAGGAGCTCTCCTAATTGACCCGGGGACCCAGGGAGGTGAAAACCTCCCGGCACTGAGCTCAGCCATTAGCCCCCCACCTCCATCACCCCGCTTGTTCAGTAAACCTGTATCCCACCCCCTCCCCACTCAGCCTGAGCTGCCAGAGGACCCAACCGCCGCAGCACACCTCGCACCTCTGCCTTGTACCCCCTTCAGGCACCCAGCCCCCGGCTGAAGCATTGGCGTTGCCTCCCCTTCCACCAGGAACGAGGGGGGTCAGCCCCCATGCAGGTTTAGTATCTAATAAGGAGCATTATATTCTGATATATTAAGGACTACTCCTTCCCGAATTCATTCCCAGTTTGCCCGTTCAACGGACATCCAAACAAGGTTCCAGCATTTCCAGTGACCCACCACCACCCTGAGAGGCTGCAGGCACTGCCCGCCCTGAGCATCGCCCCACCAGCCTCCCCCCACGCGCTGGCTTCCCCGTCCAGCCACGAAACCTCCGGCGAAGCGGCCCTACGCCCGGAAGGCAGCACGGGGGGGACTGGCACAGGCCATTGGAAGCCGCAAAAGCCAACTGTGAGTGTTTTAAGCCCCGGTAACGGGATGAGCAGTGTCACTTTGAGCCCGTTCTCCCCACCTCTCGCCTTCGAGCCTCCCCAGGCTCGGCTCTGGGGATGGGTTTGAAGGTGCCAGTTGGGCAGGAGATTCCAGAAGACCGTTAACCCCCACGGGGGCTGTGCCGGCAGTGTGTTCCCCAGATGTGGGTTCCTGTGTGAGAAGGGATGTGGAGAAACCCGAGAGGGGCCAGGGGATGCTCCCTGGCACCTGAGGGACACAGTGGAGCCAGGCCGACAGGGCTGTCCACGGTGGTGACAGAGGTTCAGGGGTCCTGGGGATGCTGTAGCCCTGGGAGGGGTCACCAGGAGGTGGGGAGTCACCACGCTCAGGGATGGCAGGGCTCAGTGACAGCCCAGCTGCGACAGGGACAAGGGACCCCGGTGGTCCCTTCCCCATGAACGCTGCTGTGGGGTCTGTGAAGACCGGCACCAAGTCCCATCCCTCAAGCCAGCGGCCTGGAAAAAGCCAGGATTTTGTGTGACAGTTGCACCCCGGAGCGTTGAGGAGAGGCTGACTGTGAGCAGTGGTCTCTGTCTTCACCGTACCACGGCGGGAGGAACAGGCTCTCGCACATGTCCTTGACAAACGCGATGGCGTTTTGTAGTCTGGAGAGAGCGCTCAGAGGGGTGCTGCAGCAGGCGAGGCTGACCCCAGCACCCGTGTCTCCTTTGCTCAGCAATAAATGCTGATAAAAAATAAATTTAACTGTACCAGCCTTGTTCTAAGCTGTAGGGCAAGCATAAATAGAGACAGGCTCTGGAGACAGCCTTCCTCGGGCCGACGAAGGGCGGGGGTACACTTGGGAGCCCCTCGGCCCCCAGCTCCCTCCTTCCCCAGCTCCCGCAGCTCAGCGGGTGTGAGCCGGGCAGGGAGGTCCGGCGGGATCCCCCCAAAACCCCGGGGAAAGGGGAGGCTGAGGGCACGGGGGGTGGGGGGCTGGGGGTGTGCAGCTGGGCTGGAGCCCGAAACCGGGCTGTGCTGCGCTGGGGGCCGCTCCGAGCGGGTCCGGAGCCCCGCCCGGCTGCGGGGGATCGCCCGCTGCTCCTGCCGCCGCCCGGGCCGCAGCTGCCAGCGGGGACAAGCGGCGCAGGCCGGGGCTGAGCGGCGGGAGCGCCCCGGCCCCGCTCCCCGCCCCTGCCGGCGGAAGCGGCGGTTGCCGGGCAGCGCGGTGAGGCCGGGTCGGGCCTTCGACTCCCGGCGGGCGGCCCCGGTGCAGGCCTAGGCCGCGGCCTCCTCGGCCCGGCGCCCCCCCCACGGCCCCGGGCGGGAGAGCTTCTCCGCGGCCTCCCTCGGTGAGTCGTCCCGGGGGAGCCCGAGGGATCGTCCCCGGCCCGGGGTCTGTCCCTGGGATGTCCGCCAGGCAGCGGGGCGGCAAGGGGCTGGGAACTGCCCGGGCGGGGGCTGGGGGCCGCCATGCCCCTTCGAGGGCAGCGCGGGGGGAAGCACAGCCCTGGCCGCAGCCCGCAGCCCCGGGAAGGGGGAAACGTGCCGCCTGGGCACCAGGCTCTGCGGGCGATCCAGCTCCGGCACCCCCAGGTCTGCGGTGCTGGCTGCGCCTCTCCCACCCACCCGCTCCCCCGGCACACGGGAAAGGACGGAGCCAAGAAGGGTTTTTCAGGGGTTTCCAGGGTTGTTCGGTGGGGTCTCGGGTCTGAGCATGTGCCCCGGCACAGGGTTCGTATTGATTTCCTGTGACAGCACGGCCAGGGGAGACTGTCCACTGCGACGCACAGCTCCGGTCTCCATCGCTGCACATCAGGTCCTGCGATCTCAGCGCATGGCTCGTCCTCGCATCAGAGAGAATCCCACGCGTTAAGGTGGGGCCTCTCTGGTGTCATCCTTCCTTCCTGGCTCTCCTGAGAGAGGACTTGGCTGCGTCTCTGCAATACCCACATCAGTCTCTGCCCACCTTCACCCCCTGCTCGAGGCTGGTGCTGCAGGACGCGCGTTTGCCTCCTCGGGCAGGCGGTACAAGCTGGCTTTGTTCCTAAAGGGCTGTTGGGGGACACGTGCCCAGCTCCTAGAGAGCAGATGTCCACGTGCCAACACCGGTACCGCCGTACCTGGCCTCTTTGTTTTCAGAGAGACAAAAGAGAAAATGGGTCTTGGAGACTGGCAGGTGGGGAAGAGCTGGTGGTACCTGAGGGAACCTGCACAGGGTATTAAAAGCAGAATATTAATCTCTCCCGTTGTAATCTGCAGAGGGTAGCAGGGGGAAAGCTTAGGTGTGGACTAACATCACTGGTTAGGCTCACAGCCCATTGACCTCATTTCCTGATCCCCAGTTCTGCGGGAGGCACGGCCCCAGATCCACGTGCCCCTGTTTTGGTGCAGCCCTGGGGCACGTAAGTTATCCTGGTGCTACTTTCCATTTCAGCTAAAACTAGTGAGGGAGGAAGCAAACAGCCAAGACCAGCTGCACGGAGATTAGCCCTTTGATTTGCTGCAGATGACTTGTTTTGCTTATCACAGCTTATCACAGCTGTGGGATTTTTTTCCCATGCTTTTTGCAGTAGGCGGCTCATAAAGGCGTGAAGCTGGTCTCGCTTCAGTTCTGTGTGTGGTAGCAGCTTCTTGGCCAGGGACCCAGGCACAGTGAAAATGTGATCTGTGAAGAAGGGGGAGTGCTGCAAAGTCAGATGTGGTTCAGGGCTGTGAAAAACACCTGCCAAAGCCTTGTCCGTTCCCATGTTTCGTAGTTTCCTTGACTGCAATGCCAAAAACAAGCCACAAAAGGAAGTTGCAGTTCATACAGGGTCTGAAAGATCTCAGTTTACTGGGGGGATAAGTATCATTTTTACCACTTGGTAAGCTGGGGAAAGGGCATAAAGAGTCAATTTAATTGTCCTTAAACTTACAGGAACGCTCTGGGAGAGGTAGGGCTGGCGCCTGCATTGCTTCCCTCCTAGTCCAGGATTAAGCTGTGGTCCTGGCGGGGAAGCAAGCAGCCAGCCGGGCTCGTGCTGGGCGAGTAAGTCATGCTGAAGCCGTTGGGTTACTCTGGCAACTGCCCTGCACCTCTTCTGTCGCTGTGCTGATTTCAGGTGAGCAGGGAACAGGGTTGGTGCAGCCCTGTGGCCAGGAGCAGCATCGCTGCTTCCCTAGTGAGTTCTGCGGTCTGGCAGGGGGTTAAGAGGGGAGAGGAGTTGCACACATACGTATCTGCTTCCCTGGACCTAACTGGACTGCGTTCGCAGAGTCTGCCTGCATCTCATAGCTTGAGAATGCTCTAAATAGTGTCTTGCTGGTGGCAACAGGTCAGGTGCTACATTCTTGATGTTTAGGTTTCTAACATGGTGCTAGAGAAGATGCTTTCCTGGGTGTGAGTTAAAGAGTGTGGCTGAGCCAGCGATCGGGTCACTGCTGAAAAGGGCCGGCTCTCTTCCCTCCTCCTCCTCTGCGTTCATAAGCACGGGCCCCTGCTGTGTTTCCCTTGTGCTTGCTCCAGTGCTTCTCTGATCCCCCCGTGTAGGTAACAGCCAGGTTACTTTTGGACAGAAGATTAAACAGACAGAAAACTAACCCAGCAAAGGAAGTGACTTGTTTCCTGCAGCGGTAGGGAGTTGAATTGGCTCAGCACAGGACTGTTGGCGCTACAGAGCCGTCACAAGAAATGAAGCAGGAGGATGGGGATGGCAGCAGAGCTCTGCACATCCCCTTTTGGCAGAAGTGAACCATGAGGTTCTCTCACTTGTGTCCCCCGAATACGCCCGTGGTCAGCAGGAGCGGAGCGGCAGCTTGGGAAGTCCGTACCGATCGTCGGTAACTGGGGCTTGGCTGCTGCTTCTCAGGGCTGGGAGGCCGATCCTAGGGGCTTGTGTCCCATGTGGGAGAGTTCGCTGTAGGTACCTGGGTAGGCCAGGTGCTTGCTATTGTAATAATGTTTGATCTTGCAAGATCCCAATCCAGAGGTGATGTGACTTGCAAATCAGGGAGTGGGTGTCATTTGCAAATTCCCCGCAGCAGGGCAGGGTGCTGTTGGGATGTGAAATGTGACTTGTGTGAAGGTATCAAATGAGCCTTCCATCCCCCGCCTCCCATCAACGTGCCTTTCCTCCTTCAATCCTCCACAATAATTGTCTGCTCTGTTACAGGTCTTGATTTCAGCCTGTCATTTTGCGTGTAAATTACTGGGTTTGAAGGCGAGTTCAGATCAAGATCAGATGTGAGTTGCAAGGCCAGGAGCTGTTCTGGAGCAATCTTATGGTGAACACTTTTTTTTCTAGAGTAAGAGAGCCTGTTCCGGCTTAGTTGAATCCATTTTCAAGGAGATTAAATAATACCAAGACAGTGTCCTTTTATCTCAGGCTGAGAGTCTGTGTCTGCTCTTCAGAAATAGCTTTTCCAGAGAAGCTGGGTACGGACTGTACGTGCACGCTGGTGTGCAATAGTCAGCATTGCTTACGTTGCCTCTGCAGTTGTGTCTGGGAGATGAATAACAGCTTTTTGCTAATGGATCTCATGTCAACAGGGGTGATTTAGCAAGGAAGACTGCAGTGCATTAGTTGCTATGATTCAGACTCACTCAGCCTTGTCCTGATCGTTTATTGGTTTATAAATTAAACTGCAGATGTTGCGTCCCGTCAGTGCTGGCATGCGGAGGATCCTGAAAGGGGTTCTTCCCATAGCGTTGTCTCGGAAATCTTTAAATTACTGCCTTGGGAGTCAGGACATGCAGGTTGTAGCCCCAGCTCTTAGAGCAGTGATGCCAGCCAAGCTGCCCTGGCGCCTGTCAAAGTCACGGCGTGACTCTGATGAGGAATCGAGGCTCTCGTGGCATCTGCCAAAAGCTCGCCAGCAGCCTGCGCCTCTTGGTGCAGCGTCCTGCGTCCTCATTTTCTGAGCGGGGACCAAGTCCCTCGAGTTTCTTGTAGGCAATAAAATGCCGTCCACAAGATCTTGGTGAGCATCGTGGGGAAATAGATGCTGGCTGCCCCTGTGCTGGAAGGATCTGTGCTCCTCGTGTCGTGGGGAAGAGAGAGGCAGCAGGGACCGGTGTGGGCCAGGGCAGGGATTTGCGGATCTGTGCTGGTCCCTGCTGATCTGCATTGAAAAGTTACTTAGAAGTGAAAAAGATGTTTTTCTGAACAGGTAATTCTCCATTCTCCTGGAGAGCCAAGAGACAGCTGGGCTGGTTTTGTCTCAGGGCTCTTCCCTAGAAATTCAACATCTGCCCCTTCCTGGAGCGAAACGCTTTGTCTCCTTTGCGGCTCAGCCCCATCCTGCTCCAGGCTGGTAATGGCACTGGTGTGTCTCACGGAGTATACAGCAGAGAGGTTTGTCAGGGGCTTCAGCTTGCTTTGGGTAGGTTGTGTTTGAACCACAGGAGCTCTTTAGAAGGAGCCCGAGGTGCAAGATAATTCAAATCTAAGGCTAAAATGTGTCAGACGATCTCCTGCTGCCTTGTGTTTCCTATTCACTAAAGGCACACAGGGCAGCTGTAGCAGCTCAGCTCCTGCTTGCACGTCTGTATTACGTGCTCCTGGATGGGAGAGCCAAGCCAGGAAGGATTTTCTGTACTGAAGATACCGATATTACAGCAACTGCGGGCAATTCAGGTTCGGCGCTGGTAAAAATGCTGATTAGCCCCACAACAGGGTCAGTGCTGCTGGATCTCTTGCCTCACCTGCATGGAGTCCAATTTGGGGTGGTTTCCTACCTGCAGGTCATCTCTGTAGCTGGGTGCGAGCTCTCTAATGAAGGTCAGAAGTTCACCTATATATATATATAAAATGTCCCTTTTCAGTGGCTCCTGAGGACTGTTCATTTCTGTTCTCAGTGGTGGTTGGTCTCTGTGGCGGAGGCAGAGCGACGGCAGGATGTGTGAAGGGCCATCCAGGATTTCTGGACCCATTCCTCCAGACCCTACGCTCTTTCCAAACTATTACAAACGCCCCTTCTCAGGTGAGTCCTTGATGCTTGCTACGGATGTGTGGTTTTGTACGTTGGCATGACACGGCTCATCTGTTTGATGTCCTTTTTCTTTGGTGTCCTCAACGGTCTCCACTCACACCGGTGGAGTGCTTCTGCTGCCTCACGGATGGTGATCCTGAAGGTGGTCTGTACAGCTGGTTGAAAGATGGGAAAGCAGAAGGTGGAGGTTGAGAGGGCGTTTTCAGCACTGTTCGTAAGCTGTGGGTGAAAAAACCCACGAGGTAAGATCATTTCCTGATAATCTCTTTCTGTGTCTATTTCTGTAGCTCGAGGGAGGCTGGAAGGGAATGCTCAGAAGCTGGATTTTACCTCTGGGCCCCTGGACCCGTTTCCCAACGCATACCCAGCTTTGGGCAGCGCCCGCCAGATCCAGCCAGCCCCTCGCATTCGCCCCAGTGGAAAGGACTTCCTAGAGAAGGGACAGAGGGGAACGCTCAGTCTCCTGCTGCAGCTCGAAGGGATCTCCCTTGGCGGGGCACTGCCAGTCAAGAGTAAGTACGGCCGCGTCACTGCTGGCCTGAGTTGCGCTTGGGGCCGGGGTGAAGCATCAGGGGTTTGGGTGGATTCCTCGGCTCTGCTGCCTGAGGAGAGCTTGAGCTTCACAGGGCTGGTCGCCCCATCTCCTGCGTTTGGCCTGGCCGTGGTGGCCCCAGGCCGTCGCCCGTGCTGGAGCCGGTGCTGCTGCAGCCTCCCTGACTCCAGTCTGGCCCAGGTCTGGAATGGGAAGAGGGACTGTAAAAAAGATGCTGTTTAATTTGGGCTTGAGGAACTAGTCATGGATGAGAGACTGTTGAGAGATGCTGGGAATAAATCAAGCCCTTCTAGTTTGCTGCTTCTGAATATAACCAGTATCTTTTCAGTCAAACTTAAAGAGGGATCAAGTGAAATCTTAATGTGTAGAGGATGTTTAGCCTGGGGAATTCCTTGTTAGTGAAGCCAAGCAGGATTTGGGAAGACTCTCTGTATACATGGATGCTGAGAACATCTTTGCGAAACGGAGGTGACCCAGAGTACATTCAGAGGTCCAGAATGGAGATAAGGATGAGGCTGTCACTCGATGGGCTTCGTGTGCTGGCATTGCCCCTAGCCCTGCCTGGTGCCAGCTGGCAGCTGCCACAACTGCTGTGCCAAAGCAGGAGGGGAATGGAAGAGGGTCTGGTTGTGTCAGCTGAGATCTTCCCTGGCTTGGGGGGCCCAAGGAAGGATCATTTTTGATTCAAAAACAAAAAAGTACAATCCAGTCTTGATTATGTCCCCTTGAACCCGAAACGAGGAATGGCGCGGGTTGAAGGCTCTGCGGCTGCCATTAACCAGCCCTCTGCTTCAGAACACCGTGGGATGCTGGCCTGGGAATTGACCTTGCTCTCGAGAGGATGCTGGCATGGCATAGCCCAACCGGGACAAGTAAGGCACGCCCCTTCAGAGCAAGGGAGTCTGCGAACACCAGTAACGTACACAGACCTGTGCTGGGCACTGTGGGATCCTCTGGCAGAAAAGGGTCAGTCCAGGAGCGTGTATTTAACACGGGGAAGATGCACAGATTGCCGGGGCTGCAGGAGAGGGGAAAGCTTGCTCTTTCTGTGGGCGGTTGGACTGGCTTTGGAGACGGAGCGGTGGGCGCTGGTGCCAGCGCTCCAAGAGCCTGCATCCCTCGGCAGGGCCTGAGGGGTGAAGGCTGCGTCTCCCCTTGCTGTGCAGGGAAAGAGTCCAAGGACCACGAGAAGGAGAATGTGAGGCGGATAAAGGAGATTCAGAAGAAGTGCAAAGAGAAGGAGCGAGCCCAAGAGCACAGCCAGCCCAAGCCTGTGAAAGCTCTGTGGAAATCCCAGAAATATGAAAACGTGGAGTCAAAGGTGAAGGCTAAACTGCAGGTCGGTACCCACCGAGCTCCTGAGCTCTCCGGGCTGGGGATGCAGTTCTGCCATGAGGCTCTGTGGGACAGTGGAAATGGGGGAGACCCAGAACCTACGGATCTGGGGGCAGCTCGGTGCTGAGGCACGGTGGGCAGATGTGACAGTGGGGCTGTGTGCTGAGTGAGCACGTGTGGCTTGGGTCCAGAGAGCGACTGCTGTAATAATCCCCATCCTGTCTGGCCATGTAGACCCCCATGCAGGAGAAGCTGAGAAGAGGAAAATCTTATCACACCTTCTGCCTGGATGCTCCTACTAAGTCCTTCAGTTGTTAGGGATCTAAAGGTGGTTCCTGCGGGGTGCAGAGCAGCCCTCAGCCATATTCCCTGTCTAGAGGTGCCTCCAGCCAGCTTTTCAGCTTCCCAGTGTTGGGGGCAATGCTTGGCTGGGGTCCTCAGATCAGATCATGGTCCTCAGAGGTAGGTCTTCAGGCTGCATCAAACCTCAGTCCAACTCTTGCCACCCTGTGGACCCACAGTGGGCCATATATCTTCAGGTTTTTCTCCGAGCAATTGCCCTGGTGAATAACCGCTGCGCAGTGGGGGCATCTCCAGGCGGTCAAGGTGGAGGCCTCGTAGATCCGCACAACCTGCAAGGGTGTACGTACCTCCTGTCCTCTGTACGTGTGCTTGTGGGAGAGGGGATGTGGGGCCGTGCCTTGTTCTCTCAGGCTTTCTCAGCTGCTGAAACAAGCGGGTGTCTGGCTTTGTGAAGGTTTTGGGTTGCTTTTGGCTTCTTTCTGTTTCTTTCTCTGGATAATTTATTCTCCCCTTGTGGGTTCCTGGTGTTTAAAGGGTAAAAAAATGCACCAAAGCGGCTGCCTTGGTAGAAGCGTACCTGTTTGTGCAGAAAGTGGAGGCCCCCTGGGAGAGGGAAGGAGAGCTCCATCACTATCTCTGGGTGGATCCACTGTCAGTGGAGACCTGGGAGACCTCTGTCATCTGGGTGAGCTCTGCATTCGGTGGCCTCTTCCTTCATCCAGAGCTAGGCACTGCGGCTCCTATGGATGGGGTGGCTTCCATGGCAGGGCAGGTCGTGCCCATCATAGTGACCTCCTGGAGGCCTTGGGGCTCCCGTCCAGCTCAGCCTCGTGTGGGAGAAGCTGCCTGGGGCAGGGAAGTGCAGGGCTGCTGCCTTGGCAGGTAAGCGCTGGCTCTCCGGAGTAGCCTCGCACTGTTGGATCCCGCATTCCTGTCAGCCTCAGGAGAGGGCTTTGTCCTTCTGCGAGTCCCTGGTAGCCTTCACAGCCTCCATCTCTGGTCTGTCCCTGCAGCCTTCCCTTGGTGCTCCCGTCTTGAGTTGGAGCCTTCGAGTTCTTTCTCATCTCTGCCTTGCTTCCCTCTGGTCTGTGGCCCTCGGGCCAACTTTTGACACTAAAATTATGTGTGTGGATAACTGCAAAAGCTGGCAAGATGATTTCCAAGCCAGTGGTTCCAAATGCCGTGTCCTTTCTTCCCGGTGTGCCACCAACCTCTCTCAGAGGTTGGTCCACGACCCTTCCACACACAGGATCAAACCCACAGGTGCTTTAGGAACACAAGCCTACGCTCTTGTTTGACAAATCCTCTGGGTTAGGGAAGATTGAGATCATTTCTTCTTTTGTTTTGGGGAAAGGGGGTGGTCTCTGCGCAGGCAGTTTCTGCGTGGTGCGTTACTTGTGCTCTTGGATTCCTCCAGAGAGAGGTGGCAGGAGGCCCCGGTGCTGACTCACGTTGCTTTATCTCACATTGCTGCGGCTCTCCTAGAGCCAGGGTGTTCCCTATATGAAGGATCCCCATCTTCTGTGGAGCTGCTGCTCAGAGGTTGATTCTGTTACATCTTGGTGTCTAATACGGAGTTCCTTCTCTCTCCTCTGTCCCCGGGGCTGTTAATTGTAGCAGCTGCCTTGAAAAGGGCTCTGGCAGTCGCAGTGCTCCCGTGGAGCAAGATGGGGCACGCTGCGCTCTGCTAGCATGCTCCTGAGATCACAGACTGAATTGATTTCTAACTGACCACACCGGGTAAAGACACTTCTCTTTGGCCGGAGCGATCTGCTTCTCCTGGCTCCTGTTGAAAAGAGACCGATCGTCTTTGGAGCGTGAGCAGCGCTGAGGGCATCGTGTGCCCTGGTCCTTATGCCAAAATTCCTGATGGCCCTGTCCTACCCCACCTTCAGTCCTCAGGTCTGCCACGCTACGTGGGCCAGGCAGGGAGGAGTCTGCCTCGAGGGGACCACAGTTCAGCTGAGAGAGCAGCTCAGAGCCTGGCTGCCTGTGGAGATCTGGGGGCTGCCCTGTGCCGTCCCTCTTGTATTCACCGTAAGGTCGCCCGCTTGCCATAGTGTCAGCTGCCGAGTTTCAGGTTTTGTTTGGGGTCTGCCTCAGACGCTGTTGTTGCAGACCACCAGTTGGACATCAAGCGGCGTCACCTTGTGCCAATGCTGACCGCGGCCTTTGAAGATGCCTCCCCGATGCAATTCCACCCTCCTGAAACTACCAGACTCCCTCACTCTCTGCTCCTCTTTCCCTCTAGAGCGGGATAACCACAGATTTGGGGTGCTGAACAGAGCAGCACTTGAGAACAGCATCTAATTAGCATCAGCTTTGTGCCTACCTGTGCCATTTCATTAAAGCTTGCTGTAGCAGAGCTCTGCAGCACGCTCTGGATTTATCGAGGTGGGATGGCTTCTTCTGGGAGTTCAAATTCTGCCTTGCCAACAAGGGAGACTGGCATGTGTGTGTCTCAGCTTTCAGCACACTCACTCCACGCTGCCATTTGCCCTTTTCACAGGAAGATTTCTGCTTTTGAAGGAGTCATGATGATTGTCGGTTTGGGCTGTCCGTCCATTTAGATTGTCCCTAGGTCTGGTGGGTTTCTCTGCTGGGTTATCTGGTGTTGATCTCCACTCAATGCTACGCATGCTCCGAATGTGTGTTTCTGGAGACTTTTTCCTTGGGTTTTTTAGTGTTTCTTTACAAAGTTCAGTTGCCAAGTCTGATTTGTCGCTGTGGGCAGTCTGTTTGCCTTTGCTGGCTGAGTACAGGTTGCCTTCCCCCAAGAACTCCTGCCAAGTCATGGCAGAAAGAGCGTGCTGTCATCTGCCTGCTGGAAACTTGGGGTTGAGCTTGTGGTTGACCACCCAAACTTTGCTGGGTGGGTTTCTCTTTGCTCCAGCCTCCCTCCGCTAGTGTGTGTTTTCTCACCTTTCCCAGGAGAGCTCCCCACCTCCAAATCCAGAGGCTCTGAAATTCCTGAGGGCATATTCTCGCTGTGGCCCTGGGATCAAGCCCTGCAGACCGCTCTCCCCAAGGCCTGCCAGAATGAAAGCAGGAGCAGACACAGAGGTTCCAGCGGCGCTGGGTGCTGAAACCAAGGTGAGTTGCACGCTAACTGCATCCACCCCAGGGGTTTCTGGCACTCATCCATTGCTCCTGCTTTGAACTCTTCACATATTCTTCTGAAGTGTTGGGTCAGATGTGCTGCATGAACAGGGAGATCTGTAAATACTGTTCTGGCTGAAGGGAAGGAGCAGGGTCTTGGTCGCTGGGGTGGTAAGCCAGGCGCTCAAGGATTGCTAATACCACCCTCTGGCTTCATCCTTGCTCGTAGTTAAAGAGACCGTGAAGTTCCCTTTGAAAATCCCACCTCCTCACTGCAGAAGTGCTGGTGATCTCAAGTCTGCTCTTCCCAGGGCTTTGCAGGAGGTCTTGGGGATTTGGAGTCTGCTCCCACCTTAATCAAAGGAACTCTGGCTTCTGGATGTTAGATAAAAATTTGGGAAAGGGGTGTGCTTTTTAGTAAGGAGACTTAAATCAGTATTAACAGTTAAACCTTTCAGGTAGTCTGTCTGGGAGGTCCTAAACTGCTCCGTGACTCATGTCTTCTTTCCTTGGCAAGTGAGGGGTTGTCAGTTTGTTGGTTCCCGCATGCTGTGGAGTGACTTAATTTAGACAAGGCATAAACTCCTCCTAAGGAGGAAGCCCAAGAAAGCCTTAAACTCAAATCCAATGACTTTCTCCCTGTCTCGACCACCAGAGGAGCTATGCTAGAGGGTGCCGTCTCTGGGGAAATGCCCCAAGGACCAGCTAAGTTCCTGCTCTGCCAGGCGTTCTGTTGCGTTTATTGGCCTGGCGAGGGCCTGACTAGTTTTACCTCTGACCTTCTGGCTGCCCTGATGGGCTCAAAATGCACCAGCAGGAGCCACGTGGAGTATGTCAAGCCTGGTTCTTTCTGTCCTTCTGGCTTTGAGGACATGGGGTCAGCTTGAGGACCTTAAAAAGGCCAGTTTTAGGCTTAGCTTTTGGTAAAAAGCTCCTCTCAGGCTCGCACTGGGGATGGGATGGGCTGAGGGTATGTGCTACACACCTGCAATTCGGTGTCTTGTGCGGGTGCCTCTTTGCTTTGTCCCTTGTGGGGACAAGAGCAGCTGCCTGCATGTGTGCGCTGAGCCAGCCCCTCCCGCCTCCCTCTCTCTTCTTCCAGATCCAGGTGGAGGGCAAGAGCATCGACTTCATTAAGCACAACGCCCGCAACGCCAAGCGGGCCCCGCTGCGCCGCTCCCAGTCCCTGCAGGCACTGGCCGAGCTGCTGGAACAGAAGCACCGGGAGCAGGAGGAGTACAACACCAAGCAAAAGGGCCACGTCCCCCAGTAGTACGTATGCCCCGTCTGGTCCGCGAGACTCCGTAAGGAGTCCCTTCCCTTCACCACGTCCCCCGGCTTCTGCATAGAAAGGGGGGGGGGCTGGAGGCAAAGGCGCTCTCGCCAGATGCAAGCAGCACGATTTACTGGGGAATAAATGTGATCCCTCCTGGCTTCTTAACACGCATCCCCGCGGCCACCGTGGCTGGGCTCAGAAAGAATCGTGTCTCCTCCTCCCTTGCTCGCTGTCGTACAGTGATGCTGACGTGGGGATGCTCTGAGAAATGTGCTCCCGCCTCTTTGTAAGCCTTGCTCCACATGATGTAGCTTCCGTACTCAAAGGTCCGGTTTTGACGAGGCAGGTAGCTCGCTCTGCCTCACAAGCGTTCATCCTGCCTTGGACCCGGAGTCTGAGGAACCTCCAGCTAGTGACTTGCATTTTGGGGTTCTGAGTGGGAAACAGTTCCTGGGTGACCCTGTCCTGGGACTGACTGTGGTGTCAGTCCTTTGGCTCTCGGCTGTGCCTGCCGCTCTCTGCCAGGATCCCTGCCTCTGAGCCGCTTTGACCAACTTCACTCCGTCACTGGCCCACAGATGGTTTTGAGAGGACTCAGTGGCCTGGGCCAGAAGCAAGGAGCAGAAGCCCTTGTCCCCGAGGAGCTCGTGTCGGCCTCAGTGCATCTCTGCTGGCAGCCCTTCAGTGCATGTGGAGCGTGTTTGCTAGTCCAGGGCGGGTCTCTGTGGTCCTTGGGCAACGGCATGGAGACCAGCCGGGTTTGAAGGGCTCCGTTCTGGCCTCTGCCTGCGTCCCTGGGCAACCCCCCCGCAGATGTGCTGACACGGGCTTTCGTTTGCCTCCCCAGCCTGCTGGAGAGGAAGGAGCTGTGGCGCAGACAGACGGAGGAGCGGCTGCGAAACCTGCCAGATCCCGACACGCCACCCGGTCATACCATGATGCCGGAGGGCCAGCGGCTGGAGACCCTGGGCGATCTGAAGCAGAGTAAGAGGAAAAGAAACGGAGATTCCAGCTCAGAAAAATTGGCGACCCTAGCCAGGATTAGGGAGAAGAGAATTCTGGGGCGCAGATTCCTGCCACTTGGAGAGTTGCCTGGAATAAGGCATGTAGCTGGGATGGGAGCTGTGTGTGGAAAGAGCAGTCTCCTTCAGGCTGGTGGGACGTGCGGGATATGGGACAGGCTCTCTGGAGCAGGCTCATCCAGTGGATCTGATGGTAGAGTTACTATTGCTCTTAAAATGATAGATCGATTTTAGTTGGAAGGGACCTTCAGAGGTCAAAGCTGGAGCAGGTCGCTCAGGTCCTCATCCAGCTGAGCTCTGAATGGAAGGATGGGTGTTCGAAGTCCTCGTTCCAGTGCTGCCACCATTTTCGTGACTGAGGATGAGGTCATAGCATTAGGAAAAGGATGGATTTCTTTGCTTTTGACTTACACAACTTGTTTGGGTTTTTTTTTACAGGCCAGGACCAGCTGATAAAGGACCTGGTGATGCTACCAGTGCGTGCAGACACCCTCAGCATGCAGAAGAGGCGAGTAGAGCTGGAGAGGAAGCTCTCCCAGATCGAGGAGGCCATCAAAATTTTCTCAAGGCCCAAGGTCTTCATCAAGCTGGACTCCTGAGCCGGTGGGACTGGGCGTGTTGTGCTGCTCTGCGTGAACACCCTTCATCGCTGGGAAGGGACGATCGTCACTTTGGGAGGGAAGGAGAGGAAGGCAAGTTCAGGGCCCTGGGCCCGTACAGGTGCCGATGCAGCGTCCAGCGTGCAGCCGGCATTTCTTGCTCGCCCTCCAGCGCTGTGTCTTGTCTGGGGCAAAGGGAGGGACATGCCGTAATACACTCTCCACTCTGTGGTCTGGAGAATGGTTGTCTCTGTGCTGCTTGACTTCTCAGAGATCAGCTCTCTGCTCTGCATCACCTCTTATTTTTCCATTTTTTCCCACTTCTAGAAACTGGTCGGAGGTCTCCCATGCTGCTGCCTGTGGTGTTCCTTGTCCCCCTCTTTCTCCTGAGCTGTGCCATGGTCATGGCTCATTCTGGGCACCTACAGACTTGTCTGCACCCAAACCTCGTGCGGTACGTCTGCCATGGTCCTGAGCGCTGACCCATCCTGCTCACGCAGCCGGTGCCTCTGCACCCTCTGACCTGCTGCCTGGGCTCAGCAGCTCGGGGACAGCCTAGGGACAAGGAAGAGGCGCAGCGCTTAGGTCCTTCCTGCCCAGGGAAGAGCTGGGCTGGCCGCAGGGGGATGTGGCAGCAGGTCTGGAGAAGCCTTTGTTGTCTGTGGGGCAGGACATGCTCCATCGTTGCCCTCCTTCAGAGGACGTGCAGCTCCGGGTGGGCTCAGCAGGGCCTGAGGAGGACAGGGGGCAGCAGAAACCAGCGGCACTGACGCAGTGCAGGCAGGGAGAGCCGTGAGTCCTGGTTCTGCAGAAGTCCTGCCAGATCTTGATCTGCAGGCAGGCAGGACGCGGCCGGGAAGGTGCCATCGTGGAGATGAGCTGGCCTCCTGCTTACCTTCAGCTGCCACGCAGGGACCTGTGCAGACCTTGGCAGGGATTGTGACGCATGGGAAGATTTTGGCTGGAAGGGCTCGCTGGAGGGCTTGGTACATCTCCTGCTCAGCGCAGGACCAGCGCCACAGCTCGGGGCCTCGTCCAGGTGAGATGGGAAAATCTGCAAGGACGGGGTTGCCACCACCACCTCGCTGGGGCTCTGTCCCCACCTGTGCCACCCTCTGGGGAACACTTTTTTCCCCCCTGAATTCCCATCAAAACTTCCCTTGTTGCAGCTCGTGCCCGTTGCCCCGTCTCCTTTGCTGTGTGGGGTGCGGATGCTGCGCACGGTTGCCCCAGGCTGTTGCACGGGGCTGCTCCATCCCCGGGCTGGGTTTTGCGGGGTGAGGAGGTTGCAGAGCGGTGCGGCCCTGCCCACAGTGCCCGGCACGGTTGTACCCTGGGATGTCAGGGCCGATGCTCCTGCTGAGGGCTGGGGAAGTCTTCAGCGCTCGGGGGCTGAAGGAGGTGAGATGCCAGCCGGAAAATCCCCCCCATGTTCCCCTGGGGCCGCCCTTGGGGCAAACCCTGCAGCCCGGCTGGACGAAAACGGGCTGAGAGCAGCTGGGGGCTGCGGGCATCAGCCCCCGCGCACCTCCCGGCCCTGAACGAGTCTGGACTAACCAGCCCTGCTGCCTGCTTTGCTCTCTCGCCGTCTGGGCCCTGGCTGCGTGCTGTGGCTGTCCCCGCTCGGGAGCCCCAGGGCTGCTGGCCTCAGCCCTGGCTGCTCTCCCTGCCTGCGCCCGGCAGGGCTGGGACACAGCCCCCCCTTCCCTGGGGGGTGACCGGCCGGGTGCACCCTCGTGCCTGCAGCCGGGGCAGGAGGGGGAGAAGCTGTCAGCGCTGTGGGTCCCACAGGGCCCGGCCCACCTCCCTGCTGGGATGTTGTTCCATCCCTCCCTGCGGGCAGGAAGGTGCTGGACCAGGGCTGGGCCAGGCCAGCAGCAAAGCGAAGGCCAAAGCCACCACCCGCTTGGTGCTTCGGTGCTGGGAGAGGGACGGAGGGTGCTGGGAGCCCCAGGGGAGCAGGAGGGGTGGGTACGGCCCCTGAGCATGGCGATGGAGGAGGATGGAGCTGCGCCACCCCCAGCAGCATTTACTGGGGCTGAGTGACAGCAGGGTGCTGCTGCCAGCCCGGGTGCCACCCAGCACCGGGGTGTCTCCTGCGTAACGAGGGCACCGCAGCGGGGACAAGGTGGGAACCAGGGGGCCAGGTGAGGCTCATTGCATTGGGCCACCATGCCGGGCTCACTGCCCAAAACAGCCAGGATGTGCCGTGGGACAGGGCTGTGCCAGGCGAGGGACGTGCCCGTGTCCCTCCAAACCCCCCAGCTCCCCGCAGCAGGCCTCGCTGGGGTCGCCCAGCGCAGCAGCGAAGCCACAACGTGTGCGGTGGAGGAGGCGCGTGGGCCGGGATGGGGACCAACATGTCCCCTTCTCCCAGGCCCTACAGAGCTGGTACGAGGCTCGTGCTGGCCCACGACAGGACGGGCCACGGCACGTGGGACGGGGTGATGGGGCTGGTGGGGGACGCGCCTGCCCTGTCCCACGGCACCGGGGCTGTTTGCTGTCCTGGAGGGGGCTGTGCCCCACGGCTGGTGGGCTCCAGCCCCCACGGTGACGCGAACCAGGGACAAGCAGGGTGCTTTCTAGAAAAGGTTTTACTGTCCGTTGCAATATATTAATTGATGATGCATATTTTGATAAAACAATTTTAAAAAAACCCACTTGTTTGGAAGGAGGGGAGCGGGAGGCTCGGAGGGGCAGTGCCTGGCGGGAGCGGGTGCCACAGGCGGGGACATGGGTGGCGGGAGAGGGCAGCGGGCAGCCCCACCCTGCCCCTGCCCACCAGCCCCGGCATCGCCCCGGGGCCCACAACCTGCCCGGCTGCTGGAAACCTGGCCGGCCACCCAGGGAGGTGCGGGACCCCGCGGCTATAGGGTGAGGAGGGTGCCGTCTTCCCGCCCGCTGCCCCGGCCGGGGCTGCCGTCGTGGCTGCCGAGGGACTGCAGGGAGCCCCGCGAGCTGTGCGGGGACAGGCTCCGCTGGAGGGGTCCGTCCGCGGGGCCCCCGTTGGGGCAGCCCCCGGGGATGTAGTGGGGCGCGCTGTCGCTCTCAATGACCAGGTCGCCCTCCTCATCGCTCTCGGCCGTGCTGTAGTTGCTCAGGTACTGCGAGGCCGGGCTGGGGGTCTGCTGGCTGGGGGTGCTGTCCGTGGACATGCCCGAGCTGCCCGAGGCCTTGCTGCTGCGGATGACGTTGTTGCGCTGGTTGGCCGGCTTGACGGTGATGATGAGGTTGTGGCTGTTGGCCACCATCATGTCCGTCACCTGGTCCAGGGACTTGCCGGCCACGTCGATGCCGTTGACCTCCAGGATCTCGTCGCTCACCGCCAGCAGCCCCGTGCTCTCGGCCAAGCCGCCCTTCACCAGGCGGGAGATGAAGATGCCGGGCACCTTCTCGACGCCCTGTGGGGCCACGCGCACGCTGACGCCGTCGCGGATGTAGAAGCCCAGCGGCTTGTCAGAGCCGTGCTTGTGGAGCCGCACGCGGCGGTGGGTCTCGGGGAGGATGTCCACATCGATGATGGAGGAGATCTGGCGGAAGTCCTGGGGCATCCCGATGAGGAGGTGAGGCTTGGCCCGGTAGTGCGCGGGGCGCAGCAGCCCCTTCTTCTTCCGCTGCAAGGAGTTTGAGGCGAAGACGCCGGCGTCAGACTCTGCTGCAGGGAGCAAGGGAGGACACGGGTCAGGCACCGCAGCCGCCTGGGGACACAACCACGTGCCCTTGGCCCCGGGTGGTAGGGGCGCCAGCGGGAGAGGTGCCCTGCTCATGGGCCTCACCGGCTTTTCCTCCCCGGAGCATCACCCCGGCTTTTCCTGGAGCCTGCCGGGCCCATCTCCTGGGATTACCCGGCGTACACGAGGCCAGGATTAGTGGGATCGAGGCGGTGATTCAGCCTTAATCACACTTTAAGCCTGACTCTGCAGCTTAACACTAGAGCTGCCAGCCCTGATGGTCTGGGAGCCCTGGCCGTGCCCCACTTTGGGTTTGGGGAGAGGGAACCCCCCCACACGGGGGTGCTGCAGTGGCAGCCAGCTCCCGAGGGCGAGTCCAGCCCTGTGAGATGGCACCAGAGTCCCTTGTCGCTGCTGGCCCAGGGCTGTGGTTGGCACGGGATGGGGATGGCCGCAGCTGTGTCCTGCAGAGCCCGGCCATCCCCACCTCCCGGAGACCCGTCCCAGGGCCGCAGCGTCCCCACGGGCCCTGAACATCCCAAACTGTGATTTGTGCCACTGTCTCTGTACCACCGTGTGGCACCAGCACGGGGGGTTTCACTCCGTCCTCCTTGGCCCTGCCCTGGGGCTGCTCCGTGGGGCTCAGCTCCGCCACGTCCCCTCCTTGGCCACATCCATCGGGCACTGGGGAACATCCCCCGGGCCCTCTCTGGTTTCTCCCCATCCCTTTCCATGGGGGAGCCCAGATCCAGACGCTGCAGTGCCAGCGCGTTCCCCGCGGTGCCCCCCACCGCCACCCGGACCCTGCTCCAGCCGCAGAGGCGCTGGGGATGCCCACGAGCCCAGGGGACGCGGGGTTTCTCCCTAGCCCAGCCAGCCTGCCAGGGCTCCTGGGTTATAAATATCTCCCTGCACGCATAGCCGGGCGTATTTTTAGCTCAGGGAAGGGCGGCGGAGGCTTTCCCACAGCTATTTCAGCACACTGCTCCCCTCTGAGGGGCGCAAAGCGGCTGGGCCAGGCAGGTCCAGCACCCTCAGACCAGCGTGCTGGTGGCCCCAGGGATGTGCCAGGCTCTCCCCGGCCCTTCCTGTCAGCCAAGCCCAGCTACCGGAGGCCAGCGCTGCTGTCCCCAGCCGGGCTGCCCCACAGAGACGGCTCCACCTGATGGGGTGACAGCACGGAGAGGAACCAAGCTGCAGCCTTTGCTTTTTGACCCAGGACTGGCTGCCGCGGAGCCCACCGCCGGGCGCACACCTACACACACACACGCATGTGCACGGCTCCTGGCGCCTGGCATGTGAGAGAAGCTCTGCAGCCACATTCCTCGTCGACCCGGACTGGTTCGACAACAGCCCAGCCCTGGGATGACCTGGATCCATTTTAAATCAGCTGTGACTCACCCGGGGCTCGCTCCCGGCCTCTCCGCACACCTCCCATGGTGCTGCCGGCCCCATGGCCCCTCTCCCACGGGCACAGCCGGGTGCTGGGGCTCGCTGGCGTTGCCTCCTCACCCTCCTTATCGCGCTGTCCACGGGGCCGGGGCCACAGCTGCCCAGCCTCTGCGCTGTGCCAGCTCGGCACGGTCACCCACGGGCCCTCGCAGGCTTTTCCCAGCAGCAGCAGAGGTGGCTCTGGGAGCAGGAGCAGCGCTCCCACGGCAGCCCCGGCACACCAAGCCCCAAGCTCCCTGTGCCGCAGCCTGGGTCCAGCCGTTGGTCCAGGAACAGGGGATGGTTCGGTGCCGGCAGCGGCAGCCCCAGAGCTCACTGTGGGCTCTGGCTCCCCTCCTGCCGGCCCCCACGCTGCACGGCCCCAGAGGAAACACACCTTCAGGGCGTCCCGCATCACCCCGGTGGAAGAGCCCATGAAAACTGGCACAGAAGTTGGGGCTGGCCACCAGCATCACCCCTCGCCCAGGGACTTCGTACTGCTAACGTGAGCTGGAAACACAGGGTCACTCTGGGGCCGTGTGGGGGAAACGGGGGCTTTTAGATCAGGCTTTGGGCAGTTGCTTGATGGTGCTACTAAAGAGTAGCTACTCAGTGCTACTAAGCTAAGCAGAAGGGGACAGGCTCATCTCCTTGCCCCGGCGAAGACGAGACATACCCAGGGTGTTTGCCACCGGGAGGCTTTCATCCTCCCCAGGACGCTGCTATCGCGGCGATTTTGCGCCCCTGCATGAGGAAGCTGCTCTCCAGGAACACGCCGCTGCGGTCAGGGCGAGCCCCTGGGCTGCCGGAGAGGAAATGAACCTCCTCCTACTGCCAAAAACTCGGTGGCACCCAGCACCCCAAGAGCTCTGCCAAAACAATGGCTGCCGTGCCTCGGGGCAGGGAGCTGACAGGGCTCCCAGCACGGCGCTCACGGGAGCAACATGGTGTTTTCTGGGATGCGAGCCCGGCTGGAAAACACGACTTCAAAGGGGAGAATCGCAAGGATTTGCCTTTGCTCGCCAGGGCACGCGGGGCCGGGCTGGGGTGGGTGCCCCCCGCCGCGGGGAAGGGCTGCTGGAGAGAGTCCATGGGGGTGCCACGGCCCCGGTGGGGTGCTGGAAACCTCCCGGTGCCGCCACCTCTGGATCTGTCCACCAAAGCAGTGGCCGGAGGGTACGTGACCGGCCGTCCCCACCGCTGGCACAGCCGAAACATGGAACCAGCAGAACCATAGGACGCAGCTCCTCTCCCTTGAGGGGGAGGATGGATCCAGTGCCCTTCTCTGTCTCCTGCTTACCCTTCTTCTGGATGATGACCCTGAGGAGGGGGTTGGCAGAGGACAGGGCTTTGTGGTAGTTGTCATCGTTGTTGATGGGCAGGAGGTCGCCGTGGACGTCCGTGTAGCCCAGGAGCACGTCCACCCGCGGGATCTGGTGCACCGTCTGCAGCAGGCGGTAGAAGTCCTGGAAGCTGCCCGTGCCGGAGCGCTTCATGGCAAAGCGGCGAAATTCGGCATCGAACTGCGGAGGAGGAGGAAGAGGAGGAAGAGGGTGAGGCTGGGCAAGGCTGGCAGGACCGACGCAGGCAGGGCACCATGCAGAGCTGCCCCGGGGCAGGCAGAGCCGGGCAGCGCCGGCTCCAGAGCCCCGGCAGCACCAAGGCAGCAGCGCCTGTCAGCCAGAGCCCGTTCCAAAAAAAAGAGCGGAGCCATTCTTCCGTCCAAACACCGAAGCAACAAGGCCGAGAGGTGCCCACGCAGCAGAGGAAGGACCGTCCGGCTGTACCGCCTGCCACAGTGGGCACCGTGCTGCCGGGAGGCCCTTCCCTGCCGTGGCACCTGGTGAGCAACAGCGTTAATTATTGCCTCCTTCAGTCACGACGAAGGGGAAGCAGATTAAGAAGGGGCTGAGGAATGCTGCGGGGATGGTGCTGCCTGAGGGGGATGGCACCCATCCTGGGGCACTGCGCACCCCGCCGGGGTCCCAGGCAGGCAAGGGCACAGCTGGGCAAGCACACATCTGGGCGAGCACAGGGCCAGATGGGTGGGCACAGCTGGGCGGAGGCACATGGGCAAGAGTGTGCCAGGTGAGCGCACATCTGGAGGAGACCGCACATCTGGAGCAGACCGCATCTGAGCAAGCAGCCAGCCATGCAAGCGGGCACATCTGGGCGCACAGCAGGGGGTTCATCCCTCGCTGGGGGTGCACATCTGGGTGACAGCATAGCTGGGGATGTGCGTGGCCTGGTGAGCGCGCACATCTGGGCCAGAGCACATCTGGGCGAGGTGTGCACCCGTGGTGACGGCGCAGCCAGCACGCCCGCACCGGCGGGCCGTGCCGCACACCGGGGCTGCCGGCACCGCGCCCCAGCGGGGGCGCACATCTGGCCAGCGGTCCCCGGCGGCGCTCCCGCGGCCGGTGCGGGCCCGGCAGAGCGCCCAGGGTGGCGGGACGCGGCGGCCGCCGGGCCGGGCCGGGCCGGGCCGGGCTCGGGGAGGCCCCGGGCAGCGCCGCCGCAGCGCCGTGAGGAGAGCGGAGCGCCAGCACGGCCTGGCTCCCGCGCCGCTCCCCGGTGCGCGGTGCCGCCCCACGTGTGCTGCCCGGCGCGGGGGCGGCGCGCCCGGCCGTGACCCGGCGATACCGGCATCGGCACCGGCACCGGCACCGGCACCGGCGGGCGCTTACCTTGCTCTTGACCTCGATGACGGGCTCGGCGGAGCGCGCCGGCGTGCGGTGGTGCTTGGCCATGCTGCGGGCCGGGCCGGGCCGACCGGGCCACGGGGCCGCGCCGCCGCCACCGCCGCTCCCGCGGCCACGGGGGATTTTCACCGGCCATGACGTCACCGGCGAGCAGGCCGGGCGCCGCCACGCCATTGGCCCAGGCAGGACGGGGGGCGTGGCCGGAGGGTTGCTGACAACGTCGCCGTGGCAACGGGGGCGGGGCCGGGCGGGCGGCAGGACACACACACACACGCACGCACACGCGCGCGCGCGCACACACACACACCCCCCCCCCGTTCCCCCCGGCCGGGGCCCGCTCCGCTCCGCCGCCGCCGCCGCCGCCCCCGCCCCGCACGGCCTCTCTCCCCCGCCGGCCCCCGCCGAGCTGCAGGGGATGGCACCGGGCGCGGCCTGCCCCGGGCCCCGCCCCGCCCCGCGGCGGTAATCCCGGGCGTCCCGTCGCTATCGGAACCCCGTTAGCGGCACGGCGAAAAATCAGTCGGGGTGGGCAGCTGCCCCGCTGGGCCTGACACGTGGCCAGCATCCCCACTTCATCCCCACGAGCGTCACGGGTGGGAGCCCCGGCTCCACCCGCGGACATTTCAGCCGGGCTCGACCCCCCCCCCCCCCGCCCCGCTGCCCCGGGGCTGCCTGCTCCCCGGGTTTTGGGCAGAGGGCTGGCAGGCCGCCGGGGCACCGCGGGCAGCACGGGACAGCTTTCGGCCTGGCCTGCGCCACGCCGCTGTGCCCCCCGGTTACACCTTCCCTCCGGTTTTTCTCCCCTGTCTGGCAGGAGAGTTTCGTTACCGCTCCGGAGCAGCGCGGGCCGGGGAAGGTTAGTCGTTCTGGGGATGAGCTGATTTACCGAGCGGTGGAACGACCGAGTGAAAGGAGGGGAACTGCTCGAGGTCACCGGGTGTACGGCAAAGCGCTCGCGCCCGTCCCAGCGCCCGGCTGCCAGAGCACGTGTCCTGCGGTGCTGCCGGGCTGTGACGCCCTCACGATGTGTCTCCGGCCAAACTGGCTCTGTTCAGGCGCAGAAATGCTCAGAGACGCAGGCAGCCCCTTCCCCGTGGTGCAGCTCTGCCTGCGCGATGCTGGAGCGCGCTGCCAGCTCCCTGCCTGCTCGCGTGCTGCCTGCACCAGGGTCACCAGCCCAGCTCCAAGGAAGCTGCCACACTGGCCGAAGGGGCCGTGACAATGGCGCTATGAAACACGTTTTAAAGCTGGACACCGAACAAGCGCAGCGCTTCCTACTGAATAAACACACCGAGCCAAAGCCCAAGAATCAGCCCGGCTTGTCCGGATCACTCTGTCCTCTGATCTTTGCCCTATCCCAGCCCACGGAGCAACCTTCGGATGGCATGAAATTGCATCAGACCCCGGCACCACCTCAGCACCTGGCCTGCATAAGCCGGACTGCGGCTGCTGGCAGGCTCTTGCCCTGCGTCACCGCTCCTGGGTGAGCAAAGGGAGCGTGCCAGGCTGCGAGGCCGCGGGACACCTCCTCGCGTACCGGCAAATTCTCTGCCGGCTGCTCCTGCTGCGCCGAGAGATTGCCACACGGTGAAAAAGAGCCCGACCACACACAGAGCTGTAAATTCATCAGCAATTTCCTCCCCCCCCAGTTTTTTTTTTTTAAACAGAGTAATTGTGTTGAGGTCAGAGAGATAATCCTGATTTACACCAGGGTTAATGTTTGCGCAGGCATCGGTGACAAAAGAAGCTTGCAGCTCTTCATCTCCAATCTTGGTAAATCGGAGCTAATTGTTCAGCAGACGGCAGGGTGACACACTGGTCACGCCTTCTGTTTTGTGCCATGTCCCCAAATCTGTGGCTACTGAGCGAGCCCCAAGGTGAGCAGCCAGCAGCAGGGCAGGTATCTGTTCTGCCTTACTGCCACGAGCTCTGAATCAGCCTCCGGGACCGGAGCACGTGCCACCAACCGTCCAGACGTGATCACTGACTTCAGACCCACAGTTCTTGGCTGCTCCGGGTGAGGGCAGAGAGGGGCTGGCTCTCGGGGGACTCAGCACCCCCTGACTTGCAGCACTCAGGTTGGTGGGTGCCGTGGGAGGTCGTTCCTCCACCCCCCGTTCAACACCGGGTCAGCGCTGGGTTCGGACAGGACTGTCCAGCACGTTCCCGTGACGGGGGGACAAACGCAGGAGTTCGAGCTGGAGGCAGGATCCGCACTGCGACTACAGCCGCTCGCTCGGTCCACGGGCCAGCAGCGGCACAGGGAGTCCCAGCAAAACGCGCACGCAGAGCCTGAGAGCCCGGGTTGATCCCGGTATCTCCGCAGCTTTATCCTGTCCCTGCCGCCCCAGGGAGCCCTCTGGGCACTCTGAGCAAGGGCTGCAACCGAGCGAGCAGCAAACAAGGTCACCTTGTCCTTAACGGGGGGCATTGGCAAGGGCGGCCTTGGCCACTGCCTTTGTCTTTCCCTCCTCCAGTGCTGTCAGGAGCTGGGGCACATGGATCGTGGTCCCTGGAGCTCTCACAGTGGCTCTGTGGCTCGGTGGGGACACAGAAACCCACCCGAGCGCTGAGCCCATTCCAGGCAGCTGAGGGCAGGGCAGGCAGGGAGCACAGCCTCAGCTCTGAAGCGATTCCTGCTGCTACGGTGCTCATTGCGGGGAGGGATGCGACGCAGGAATGGGCTCCGTCGGCGTTCTCTGTCCTCGCCCTGGAGCCACAGGGGGGTTGTTGGAGCAGACATAGGCTCAGTTCATTTCTGTGCGATTTTGTTTTGTCGGCTAACAAGGCAGCGATGCCCCGTGGCACGGCTCTTCCCCAGGAAGCTGCGAGGTGATGCATCCCTGTGGTGGAGCGTCTTTTCTGGTTGCAAAACCTGGTACCGGCTGCAAACTCATCCGTGCCTTTGGGCAACAGGTCTGGCTGCCGAGGAGTACTGCGCCGCTAATGAAACACGCAGAGCAAATACGTGGTGCTGACAGATAAAACTGACTTCTCACATTCCTACGGCATTGTTTTAAAGCACGCTAAACCCCCCTCCTGGTGCATCAGGATCATTGCCACTGGTTTTCCCGGTGCTGGATCACAGCTCAAAGGAAGATGGGTATGGGGAGGAGGACTCAGAAGCTGCTGTCCGACAGTTCTGTGTTTCAGTTTTGGGGGTTTTTTTGGGGGTCAGTGATAATTTCTTGAATTAGCACCTTTCCCCAGCACCCCTGTGAGCTCCTTTTGACCCCACGCGGTTGGGTCCTGTCCCCACAGTGTCAGAAGCAAACCTCTTGAGGTAGGCAGGCAGGCAGAGCTGGTGAAACGACCGCACGGCCAAAGGCGGGGTTTCACCTGGGTCAGGCTGTGGAGCCAGCGTGTGCCGGGGCCCACAGGGAGCTGCGGGCAAAGGGAAGGGCGAGGCCAGGGATCCCTAAACCTGCCCTTGCTGCCGAGGCTGATGTGCGGTGGAGCTTTTCCCTGACCAGGTGACCAAGGGACGGCAGTGGAGCCCCCCGGCCCTGACGAGCAGAGAGAAACCGCCTGGTGGGACGCACGCGTCGGCGGCAGCGAGGCGGAAGCAGGCGGGAGCGGGACGGGTGTCTGAAGGACAGAGCACCGGTTACGCGCGCCCCGCTCCCTGCCCGGTGCCGGGGAGGCTGCCGGCGCCGCGGCCTGGCGGGCGGGCTCAGCTCCCTCAGGCCCCCGCGGCCCGAGGCGGGGGTGGGGGGGGTGGGTCGGGCGGCCATCGCGGCACGGTGAGGCCGCTCCGCTGCCTGCGGGCCCCGCGGGCTGAGCACGCCCGGCCGCCAGCGGGAGGGAGGGAGGGAGGGCGGGCGGACGGGCGGGCAGGGGCCTGGCGCGGGCGGGACAGCGGACCGGTCCCGCAGCCCCCGCAATGGCCGCCAGCCCCGCACGGCCCCGGCCCGGTGCGGGGGGGAGGGGGAAAGATCACGGTCGCCATGGTGACGCTGCGCCGAGCGCTGGAGGCCCCGCCCCTCACCCGGTACCGCCCAATCAGCCCCTCCGCCTCCCGCCACCGCCCTCCCGCGGCGCCGCACGCGGGGCTCCGTCCCATTGGCCCACGTGTCAGTCCCCGCCTCCGCTCCCGTCGCGACCAATCAGCTGCAGCCACCGCGGCCCTGCAGCAGGGCGGGGCGCGGCGGGGCCCTATAAAGGCATCGCCCGGGCCGGGGGGTGGTGGTGTTGCTGTCGCTACCGCTCTCGTGTCTGCCATGGAGGAGCCGCTGGCACTGCTGGTCCGGAGCCCCACGCAGCGGCACCCCGACCTGCGCCTCCGCGCCGCGCCCGCGTGGACCGTGCGTCGCCTTAAGGCCGAGCTGCGCCGCCTCGTCCCCGAGGCACCGGTGAGCGCGCGACCCCCTCCCTTCCCCTCAGCGCGATCCCTTTCCCGCCGCGGCGCTTGGGGGGGGGGGCGCGACACATCCCCGCGGGGCAGCGGCGGGGACTCGGCGGGGCTCCCGGGGTTCGCCTGGCCGAGCCCTGCCGCCACCGGTGTCCCGCACCCGATTGCATCAGCTGCCCGGTGCGGGGCGGGCCCGGGGCTGTGTCGGGACTTGGGTTGGTCTGTGGTTCGGCCGCTGCTAAACATTAACTGCCCCCCCCCCCCCCCCCCCCCCCCCCCCGCCGCCGCCGCCGCCCCGGGACAGCGTGTCCTGCGCGGTGTTTGGGAACGCCGGCCCCTCGCACCAGGTGAGGGCAGCGAGTGCGTGGGGTGCGCAGGGGCACAGCGCCTGGGGCGGCCCCGGCCCGGGGGGAGCAGCGGGCTGAGGCGTTTCGGGAGGCAGGCAGCCCGTGGGCACGGCGGGTCACTGGGCTCGTAGAGATGTTGGATGCGGAAAATGCAGAAGTTTGACTTCCTTCGGAGCCACGGGGCTTGTGAGCCCACACCGGCAGAGCTCAGCGAGCGCCGCGCCCGGCAGCCGGGGTTCTTCACCTCGCTTTCCCTCGGGGTGAGGCGATTGCCCAGAAACACGATCAGCTGTCAGCGACCGCTGTGCTGCGGGAGGGAGCAGGCGAAGAGCTGCTGGGGTGGAACAGATTAACTTCACCCCATCGCTAGTGCTGATGACGTTAGATGGTACTCCACTGAGAAACGCAAATGGTTTTGTTGGGACTGTAAAAGAGACAGCGTGTAGCAAAGCCCTTTGCCGAAGGGGTGCTTTATATCGTCCTGCTGATTTAGACCTCAGTGTTAGTAATCTTGCACTTCAGTTGCTTTTATCTCGTGAGCTGACTTTAGATGTGTGCAGTTCCCTGTGCGCCTTAATGTGCTTCCAGCTGCATGCCTCCATCCCTCTGGCTGCAAGTTGTGTTGGTTAATCCTTGCCTGGCAGAGCAGCTCATCCAATTCTTTGTTTTCTTTCCACAAAGCCTGAAGAGGACCAAAAGCTGATTTATTCTGGGAAGCTGTTGCTTGATCATCATTACCTGAGAGAGTTGCTGCCAAAGGTATAAAAAAAATCTTTTAGGATGTGCTGACATATATCAAGAAAAGTGAATGGTTTTTTAATGTGTCTTCCCTTACATTTTAGCACGGGGAGTTGCATGCTCTGCATTTGGTATACAACTTCAAGACTCCTGCAAACACGCCAGAAACTAATGTGGAGGTACTTACACTGAGTTAAAGTGCTGCTCTGAATCTTGGGGCTGTGACTGAAAATGGGAAGTGTTGAATGGCTATTTTGAAGTTCACTGGTACTGCAGATTTTTCCTGCTAGTGCAGTGGCAGAATTAGTTTGTGGTAGTTTGTTTAGGAATGCGAAGAGGTATTTGGATTAAGTGGAGTAAAAATAATTGACTCTGCAGTTGATCAGTCAAGATTCTCATGGCACCTATTAAGAAATATAAAAACTAATCTAGTTGTAACACACTGCTTGGGAGAAATGCTTTCTGGTAAATTCAGTTTTATTAAATAGAATATGACTGGTCATGTCCCAGGCTCTTTTGGACAGAGGCTGTGCTTGTGGGCAGAAGGCATACTGTTCAAGTGGAAGTGGTTCTGTATGTGGGGTGTGGGGAAGGAAGGCAGCTGTGAGCTGAAGACACTTGAACAGCTCTTGTTAATGACTCAGCCTGTAGAGAGGAAGGTGAAGAGGAGCTGTAGTGCTTGAACTGAGTACTTACTGGTCTTAAGTGCAAATGGCCAAACCCAGCTTTTACTTGCAAGTGGACCTGCTAATGTGTCTGGTGATGTGTCTGTACTGTCTGCTGTGGGTGATTTGAGCTTATCCTACCCATGTCTGGTGGCTGCCAGATGTGAGCCAGCTTTGCTCTGGATATTACACGGATGTATCGTGACAGAACTGCTCTGAATTCTGTGTACAGCAGTTTGTGTATGCGAGTACAAACTCATCATAACCAGGAAGTCAGACTGTTGTGAACGCAGTTCTTTTTTTTTCAATTACGTTTTTGTAACCAGAGGGGACCTGACTGTATATGTAAAAATTAAAAAAAAAAAATACAGGTGTAGATCTGGTGAAAGTGAAGATGCCAGTCATTTTTTAAGGAGATGTAAAGTACTGATGGAGGTGCTTGTGGCACAGTGCCCAGGAGCAATGTCAGTTCTGTGGCAGTGCATAGAGGTACTGTGCAGTACAAAGTGGGTGAACTGCAGCAGTTATAAAATAAGAGCCTGTTCAGTGTGGCATAACCTTTTTGCATAAGGCTTGCGTAGTGCCCTTGATGAACCTTGCCAACTGCACTGCTGTCCCTAGGTTAAACCCGATCAGCCAAAAATATTGTCGGAAGCTAGTGAAGAACCATCTGTATCTTCCTCAAATGGTGAAAGACTGAGGTGTTCTTCTGGTGGCCAGTCTTCAGCAGAAGCCAGTAACAGGTAAATACAATTTTTACATACATCACTAAGTTTTTTTTTAAAATGTTGGCTTTGCATTGGATGCCAGCTCCTTATGCCACACATACTATGTTTAAGTCCATAGAACATGGGCCAAAGATGAAGAGAATATCTATAAAAGCTTTAGTGGCCATGGAAGAAGCTAAAGGAAAATACACTGTTCTGTTAGTTGAAAATCTTTTCTTTATTGCTGTGGGTAAAGAGTTGTCTTTAATACTCCAGAAGGAAGAATTAGTGTTGCATTTAGATGTACAAAATAGCAGAAGCTATTTAGATTGTCCTGTAATAAATGACTTGGAGTTTGTCCACTATTTGCTAATGAATGTGTTCAAATTTTGATCAAGGCTGGAAACAACTCAGCATCCCTTCCAAAATGTGGCTCCTGGCTTCTCTGCTTATACAACCTACAGCATGCTTCAGATGTCCTGGCTCCAGCAGATTTATGCAAGGCAATATTACATGCAATAGTAAGTTTTCTGTCCAAAGCTACCAGTAGGTAGTAGAAACTGCAATACAAGGAAATAGAGAGCTTCTGGCAGTTCTTCCTTTTTTTGGTGGTGGTTGGAAGATTCTTTTGTTGTAACTTATGCTGAGTGGTGTGGGAAGGTACCACTGTCGTGTGCTTGGCTTACTGCTTAGGCTGATGGGTTTGAATCTTGCAAACTGCAGATGTCTCCCTCTTTAGGAGGGCAGGTGTGTGTAGAGTGAATGTAATCCTGCTGAAGAGCCTTAGCTCTTCACCTCTCTTCTTGACTGCTTAAAGTAGCGCACAGAGCACTGACTGGAATCAGTGACAAAGGGAAAGCTGAGACTTGCAGAAGCCTTCTAGGCTACCTTTAGATTGCTCTAAAGAACTCTTTTGCAAAAAAGTATTGAAATTACTGTTCTTAAAGTGGAAGGTGCCTGCTGTGACTTGAAATCACTATGCAGCTGTTGTCATGGGTAGAACTAAAACTTGTTTTTAACCCTTCTGTAGCCTCTAAACTTGATGCTTTCTACTTGCATGTGATCTGACTCTATACTTAAAGATGGAGAAACTTTCAGTGCCTGTGTTAAGTGTGAAGGTCTTTGACTAAGCCTTATTCTGTACTGTGTTCTCTGACTTCAGCTTGGCTTCTACGGCTGCATCTGCTGACCCCTCCCGTGCACGACATTCGCAGGACACACCGGTGGCACCAGTGACACCTCCGGCTCCTCTCCCAGACCCGTTTCCTGCACAAAATCAGCCTGGACACCAGAATGCTGCTGCCCAGGTTAATGCAGTGGCCAACCAGAACTTGCGGATGAATGCGCAAGGGGGTCCCCTCATGGAGGAAGAGGAGGAGGGTGGCAATCGAGATTGGTTGGACTGGCTCTACTCAGCAACACTGTTCTATGTTTTCGTCAACATTATCTATTTCTACTCCAGTGTCAGCAGATTCCTCCTGGTTATGGGTGGCACTGTTCTGATGTACCTGTAAGTGTATGGTATTAATATTTACTATTGTATTCAGAAATGTTTTGCTGAAGTACTGAGTGCTGTGCTGTGGTCAGCTCTTGTACCTGGAAAAGGTGAACCACTCCTCTATCCTGGTATAACTCAGTATTTACCAAAAATATAAGTATAGCCTAGGCCTGGATTAAATGAAGAATGGGTGATCTTACCTGTTTTTTATACTAATGTTTCTGGTGTGGCTAGCTTTTTAGAAAACATTTTAAAACTGAAGTAGTGCTCAGCATAAGGCCCCAGCGGCTTGGCAGTGTAGAGCAGACAGACCTGCAGGTTTGATGTAGTAAGTGACAGTTGCCTGTTGGGGAAACAAGTGTTTGAAGTCTGGGAAGAGGGTCTCACACCAAAGTTATGTACCTGTGCAGGTTTTTCTGCTGTGTTCTCTCTAGAAAGCAGACCAAGCTAAATTGAGTGCAGTGTCCTGAACAGCATTTGAGTGCCTCTCGGGGGGAACTTGGGATAAATCTTAGAAGCACAACAAAGCTAATGGGCCCTCTGCTGACATGCTTGGGCTGTCTTGCCTGAGAATGATAATCTGTCTTCTCAGATTCTTTGATCACCAGTAAAACAGGTGATGCAGGCCCTTGAATTCCTCTTGGTAGGTGTAGGAGTTCCAAATGATTTGAGCTGCTCCAGTTGCTCTTCCAACCTCTATGCAGGCTTGGAGAGTGAAGGCTAATTGTTTCATTAAAAGTCCTTAAATTTTACTATTGATAACTTTAAAGTGTAACTTCAAACAGTTTATATTGTGAGTTACAAGGTGCTGTAGGGATACGGAGTTCTAATAAGGTCTGTATGGCCTGTGGTGTTTTGGTATAATAATGCTGTGTTTCACATTCTTTGTTGTGCCCTTCCTAGGGTGAGTACAGAAGTTACCCAGGGTGTAGAAACATAGTAAGCAAGCAGGCTCTAGCAGCATGCTAGATACAGACTTGGGTGTAGTGTAGTATTTTGAATGCAAGCAGTCAGATGTTACTTGAACTGTGTTGGTGTAACAGGAAGGAGTAATGGTTAAGAGTATTAATAAAACCCTATTTCCTTCCCCAGGCACCATGTTGGATGGCTTCCATTTAGACGAAGACCAGTTCAGCCCTTCCCAGGCAATGTTCCTCCCCATGCTGCTATAAACCAGGACCAGAACAATAACTTACAGGTATTGTCTTGCTAATTTTTAAACCATGAGCATGAAACCCTGTGGATTTTTACTTTCAGTTCACTAATTACATGTAGTAGTAAAAACTTTTCTCTAAAATCTGTCAGAAACTATCTCCCATGGGGGAATAATTGCCAGCCTGAGTCCTTCTTTGGTGTAGCTAATGCCTCTGTTCTACAAAATATTTCAGGCTGAATGTTTAATTGCATCTGTCCTTGAGGATGTGGTAATGCAGAGCGGTCTGTCATGGGCTGACCAGCTCCTGCGGCTGAAGACAGGGTTTAGAGTAGCGCCTCAGGGCAGGATGTGAGTAATAAGCCATCTGAGGCTTGCATTTCAAGCTGACGCTTCTGGTTGATGTCAGTGAAAGTTAATTAACTGTAAATACATAGTTCACCTGATCTGGTACTTCATGTCTGTCCTAAACAGTGTTGTTGGACACAGTGTGAGATAACCAGTGACACTAGTGTGCAGCTTGGGTATTTTGACTTGGTGGTTGTCCAGGAATACTTGCAAACTCTTTATGTTCTGACAGTGACATTTGGGTAACAACATGCTGTTTGACACGTGGTTCTTCTAACATATTTCTGAAATGATTTCATTTACCAAATAGCCTTTATTTTGGCAGGAGGGAAATGCAGGCAGAGCAGATGAACCTGAGGCATCTCCTGATGAGGGAGGAGTTCTACAAGAACTGCAGCAGGCCAACCCTTCATTTATGAGCACAGCATGGGTTTTTTTCAAGACTTTCTTTGCATCCCTCCTTCCAGAAGGGCCTGGAGTGACCCGCAACTGAGTTGTCACTGGTCTGCTTGTCTGGAACTGCAATGGGCTTTAGTCTACCTGAGCAAATTGGATACCAGCTCCAAACCAGGAGTGAAAGTGGATGGCACTTCCTCTGGCTTTCACTGACCGAGCAAATGAAGTGGCAAGAAGCCTGAAGTGATTACAGCCTAGAGAATAAGATGCTTGCCCTCACTCCAGAAAACTTTGTTCTGTAGCATTTATTAGGTACCTATGTAGAGGCTTGGCATTATAAACTTGTGCACTAAATGCACAGGCTCTGAGCAGGTGTGCAAAAATGTTAGAGAAGCAAATTGCTGCTTCTGTGCAATGTGATTCCTGTTGGAATGTCTCAAATGCTATTTAAATTACACTGAGTGTAGGATCTCAAAAAAAAAATGCTAGATATGCATTAGCAGATTTTTAGGAAAGTCTATTGTTAAATTGCTTCAACAATAGTTTACATTTTCTGTGTAAATATTTTCCTGTGAAGGATGTGTGGTGCAATTTCCTTGTTGGACAAAGTGGAGGGCTGTAAGACGGTCACCTCCTGATAAGCAATTACCTCAGTGGAGTTGCAGGCTAAATTTCATGTTGCCAAATTCAGATGGCTTAAACTCAAAGCTTAATTCCCCTCTGCCAAATCATGAGAAGCGTGTGCGTTCAGCTCTATCTAGCAAGAATTTCTGTAAGATGTAAACTTCTTCACTGCTGTTGGATGCAAAGTTAAAGCAGTCTAATGCCTGTATTCAACTCTGATGCATCTCTTGTATTACTTCATTGTGTTCCCTTTAATTTCTGATATGGTTAAGGGCTTTAATTCCAATAAAATTTGCAGGTATTTACATCGGTACTTGTGTACACTGTGCAGCAGTTGGAAGACTACCCATGCAAAGCACAGGCTGTGCTTTCACCTTGTTTTTATTGAAAAATCATGATAAATCACATGGGATATGAGGGCAAAAGATGCTCACAGAGCCTTAAACTCAGCTCCTTTCTGTATTCTTCAGCAGCCTTTAGCATTTGAAGTGCCTTGGATAGCTCGTAGGTTGCGTCTGCTCGCTGAAAGCTGCTGGCATAAAGGCTGTGGTCAGTCTGCAGGTATTTGGAGAGATTGGAATTTGATCCCTCGAACCCAATGTGCCTTGGTGGTGTTGCAATGTGTTATCTTGGCTCAGGGATTTAACTTGCCTTGAAATGTGCTGTCTAGGAACAACAGCTACCCATGAAACTTGGAGTGCTTTTCCTCAGTGCTACCTGCAGTGTTTGTTTAGGAGTGTCTTGTCAGGGCTGACATGCATGAGTTGGTACAAGCAGTTGTAACAGTCTTAACTGGTAATGCTTGATCTTGCTACTTCAGACCAGATTGATGTTGAACATGGCTTGTTGGTGTTACCTGTGGTAGCAAGTTCAGTCTTACTGATGTCTCTTTGGCTTTGAATGGTTTCCTTTCCAAGCATCTTACAAGTAGTTTTTCTGCTTAATCACGTATTTTTCTGCCACATCTTCAGTTTGTTGGAGATGAGGAGGATGGGTAGCACAAAGTGGTAACATTTAGCAATAAAGTCTTCTGTAAATACTTAGAATGAAGTAATTTATTACTTCAGGTACATCCTGTACAAGCCTCTGAGGATGTTCCAGGAGGTGGTGTCCCCTCTTTCTTGCCTTGCCAGTGGTATAGGTCTACCTGTGCTCAGCAGTGTGTTGCTGGATGATGAATTTTTTCTTCTGGGCGTATCTAATGGTCACTCGGATATCTCCAAAGCACCTAAATCAACGGAGATGTGCCTGGGCCCAGTCTCGGGAAGAGAGAGCATTTCTTGGTGACCAGAAACAAACTCTTCTGGTATGGTTTAGGCAACAGCACTGAGTGCTGCATTACTTGTGAAATGTCTAATCTGGGAAGTTACCAGAGACAGCAAAACATCTGTTGCTGTCTTGAGGCTTTTGCTACTCCCACAAGCAGGCAGATTGGTTTAAAATTAACTAGAAAATTAATTAAGCATAGCTAATGCCACTGGAGGTATGCATTGAGGCTTCTGGCCCTTAGAGAATGTTTCCTTAATGGCTTAGCGAAAGGCGTATCTCTCTTTGCTGTTGGGGTGGAGGGAGCTGTGCCTACACCAGAGGACACTGAGCAAATAATGTGACAGTAAATACCGTGTAACTGCGGAGAGCTGCCAGTGCTGCACCTGGGCAGGAGCTCTGGGAAGTGAGAGCAGTGCTTGGCTGAGGGCCTGGTATTACATGGAGCTGGTGGCATGGCCCTGACTCCTGTTACTGCTCACTGACCAGTGAAGGTCTCAGGTTCCCCAGGAAGCAAGCAGGGATGATTGCAGGAGCAGTAGCAGCTGTGAGATAGCTCAGCTTAGAGGAAGGGCAATGTAGTGATGAGGTATGTAAATAGTGAGGGCAAGGAAGGAGATACAGCCTGTGTGCCAGCTGTGGGTGAGACACTGAGCATGGGCTTTGTTAGCTGAGGGAATTCAGGAAAAAATGAGCCTTGAAACTTCCAGAGCAAGGCTGCTGGAAGTGTGTAAGTATGCCAGATAGGTTTTCTGGGAATAACATGACCCTGTGCTGGGACAGAAGTTGCAGAGAACAGAAAGGGCCCTGAGGCTAAGGGTTTAGGAAGCTGGGTTTGTCTTGGCTCACACTTCAAGCTGTGTGACTCTGCTGCTAGTTTAATCCCTCTTCATGCTTGCGAGCACAGCTGTGTGCAAATGTACTGGTGCATGCAAATGTACTGATGTGGCCCTGGGTGTGTGCTGGCCTCCCTGAAAGCAGGGGGGCTGTGCAGGTGGTGATGGTCCATTGGGTGGTGAAGTGAGCAGCAGAATAAACCCAGCTTCTCTGCTGCTTTGTCTCCTGATACCCTCTGGCATCTTCCCCCAGTTGAGAGCAGATCTGTCCTTGCTGGAAAACAAGTTGAGGAAGAAGTGTACAGTCTGTCTTCCCAGGCATTTCTTGCTGCAGGAAATTCTAACAGGCTGCTTACTTGAGGAGTTATTTGTCCTGTTTGTCACCAACTTACGGAACAAAAACCTCACGAGAATGAGGTTGTGGCTGAGCAGATAAGCTGGGGGTGGTGGTGTGAAACTTCCCCTTTTCTCCAAAGAGCCGCTTCATTTGCGCACGTGCTTGTTGTCCCTGTTCTTAGCAGCCAGGGACATCCCAGTGGCTGTGTGCTTGCCCAGCAACGTGTTCAATGTGCCCTCTGGTCTCTGCTGTGATCCATCTCTTGCTGTGAGGCTGGTGGGATCTGCAGAGCTGTGCATCCAAAGGCTCTGTCCTCAGAGGTGTTGGGCCAGCCAGAGGCTACTCCCCCATCGTGTTACCAAACATGCCAACTGCACCTTCATCACCTCATCCCATCCCTTCTGCCTCATTAACAGCTCTTGAAATGTCTGCTAGTATTTGATGTCATCTGAACATGTATCACAGAGGTAAACCAGGCCTGCTGTGAGGTCAGGTAATGCTCAGCTGCCTGCCAAGGAGGGTTGGGCAAATGCTGGGAGATGCTGCTTTGAGGCCCATGGCTTGTGTCTGCTCAGTGGCCTGTGCTGCAGAAGAACCACCCGGATTTCTTAAATTAGCACTGAAAGTTGTATTTGCTCTTTCAGTCTGGATTTGGCAGTGCAGAGTGTGCAGAAACACAGCTGGCTGTTCTTCCAGGCTTCAACCCAGCTGCCCTTGGCAGCCTCAGCTATGAAAAGCTGGGGCTGACCAAGGGTCACCTGGGTGTGCCAGCTTATTTTTTGTGTTTTGGAGGTTATGGTAGGGAAGAGAAGGAGTCAGGTTGGTTTTAGGAGAATTTTGTGGAAAGCCATGTGAAACTTCATTGTTCAAAAACCTTGATGGGTGGTTTGCCTCCCAAGTGATAGCCTGTTAATCTCACAATTAACAAATAGGAGTTTGTGAATTTATTTGCTGCCTAACATTCAAGCCTGACATAGTCACAATTTTAACTGTAAGAAATAACTTCTCTTCACAGCTGAGTCTTTTCAACCCAAGATTCCTGCTGCTGGCAGCTTGACAGCACAGCCCTGGGCAGGGCAAGGCGTACATGGTTGTGGTCTCCATGGGCTGGTGCTGGATGTGTGGGATTGATGACCAGGGCCTTGTGCTGCTGAGCATTTGATTTGTGTGAGATGGGAGCTGCTGGGTTTGGGCTTTGCCCCCCCTGCCAGCCAGGGGCTGACCTGCTGTGAGTGCTGGAGGGGCAGAGCGTGGCCAGGCTACCTAGAAGGCTCCTGCAGGAAGCAGCTGCAGGGTAACACTGAACGGTTGGGTCAACGCAGCACGAAGATTAATGGTGCTGTGATGTACTTCTGGATTGTGTGGGGGGAAAAACAGCTCTGGTTATAGGACAATCCCCAGCAAGGTGGTGAGCACGTGTGTGTGCGTGGCCTTCAGATAAGGCCTTACACAGCAAATGTTTATCACAACATCTTTCAGTGTTCCCTTTGCAAGCACTACACAGCAGCTTGGATGTTTAACCTTTTGTTGGGGTTTAAAGCCTGCCCTGTCTCCTGCTAGCTGAATTTAACCTTTCTGTGGGTTTTTAAAGCTGGCCTGCCTCCTGCTAGCCTGACCTTGCACTGGGAGGAGGCTGGGCTGCTGTATCCCCGCTGTCCTGGCCTCTGCCTGGTTACTCCAGGGCAGGGATGCTCGCAGCACCTCCATGTTCCACATGCTTTTGCTACTGTAGGCGGAAAGTCTCCAGCCTTCCTGTTCTTGCTGGAGGTCAATGCCCGGCAGTCCCCTGTCCTCCTGTGCTCTTGGCTCAGGTCATCTGCCAGCAGTAGCCTCTGAAGCGGTGGTGGGCGGGGAGCTGGCCCATGAGGGCCATGAATGCACTAGATCTACCATGACCAGCACATTGGCTCTGGGTTCTTGGTCTTTTTGTCCTTACCTACCCTGGGACATCACTGACAAATACCCCTGTATCAAAATGTCCTGCTTTTCCCTTTCCTTCATGCTGGGGCAAATTGCTGCCCTCATGCTGGGCAGAGGGGTGGCGGTGGCCTCCTGAGTCCTGCTCTGCTTTCATTTCCAGTGGCTGACATCAGTCTCAGCAGGGCTGCTGCCCTCCTGCAGTGTCTCCTCCAGATCTGTTCCAGCAAAACCTAAACTGCGTGCAACACTCCTGAGTTTGTGGCCTGCAATAAATGGGAATGTGTTGTTCCTCTGCCAAAAGCTGTGCTGAGGATGCAGGCGGATGTTCTTGCGTGACACCCAGCAGCATTGTGTCTGACTGCCAATTTAAGTGCCTCACTGCCTCTGACGCGTTTGCACTGCAGTGCCTGGGGGTACGTACGCTCTCCTGCTGTGGCTGCAGGACTCCTTCACCCCAGGTCTTGGCCGCTGCACCACCATCCCTTGAACTGAGAGCTGCTGGGGAGAGCTGGGCATGTGAGAGCCATGAACTGAAGGACAGAAACTGGAGCCGTTGCAAGATTAAAGCCTCTTGAATTTAAATCCTTTTGTAACATGCCCATGCCCTTTGCAGCTTCCCTGTAAAGACCTAGCCAGGACAGCAAGGATGCTACAGCGGCTGAAGCAATGGCGCTGGGCTGCCATGCGGGAGCTACACTGGTCAGACACCTGCTATATTTGTGTATGCTTCCAACATTTAATTGTTTGTTTATCGCGCAGTATAAGCTCACAGCAGGCAGCCTGTCCTGGCCCACCGTGCTGTTTGCCTGGAGAAGTCTGGAGGAAGCCTGCAGATGCTCAGTTTCCCTTGGTGGGTCAGTGACCGTGAGTGCCTCCCGCGGGGTACCCAAGGCCATTCACTTTCTCAACTCAGGAAGAAAACAGCGGGGCAGGGTGGGGGCCGCTGGACAGCGGGGCTCCCCGGAGGAAACATGTTCACCCGGCGCAGGGAGGATGAGGCATCTGCTGGGGAGAGGAGGGAGGCTGGCACCTTTTCTTGCTCGGGGGGCTGAGTTGCTGAGATTTCACCTTTTCTCCATCAGTCTTGCTGGCAAAATGGTTCATGGGAGCTGCTGGGAGCCTCGTTGCTGAAATAACCTCACTCTGTTTTGTCCTGGAGCTCATTTTGGGATGGGCCCTAGCACCACAACAGGAGTGCCGGGGGGGATGGTGGTGTGCAGGGCAGGTCCGCACCAGGAGCGGATATGAACTTGGGTTTCTAACTCTTCCCAAATAGTGGCTGAGATGTTAGGTGTGTGAAAAGCTCTAGCTTAGTGGTTCTTCCCCCTCTGGAAGATGGCAAACCAAAGACTGTTCAAAAATCCAGCCTGGAGGCAGAGAGTGTCCCAGTCCTCTGATCATAGAGCTCTCCAGGGAGATGTGGGTTCACCCAGCAGCAGGAGGGCCCCCCTTCCCAGGAGCATGCCTGAGTTTCTCCACAGTGTGCCTAAATTCAGTGGAGGGGGAAACGGTTAATAACGTAGGTACCTTTTGAACAGGGCTTTGCTGGGAAATTGCTGCAGGAATGCAAAATATGGAATGTTTCTGTGTGCAGAGCAAATGAACTGGCTGGAGGCAGAGTGCGAGGCTGCTCCCTTGACTTTATCCCCTTCCAATCTCCATCTCCAGCTTTCTCCTCCTGCCTTGATACGTGCATGCTCTGAGTTAAAGCGGTCTTGGCAGGAGAGCCAAGTCCTGCAGCCTGAGTGCCTGCTGTGGGACGAAGGCAGCGTGTGACTTGAAGAGTGTTAAGGAAACTATAGGAAGATTAGGAAGTGTGTGATGAGTTTTGATAACTGGAGGAAGCAGGTCATGTCCTGCTTCGAACAAGCTCTGCTTGGAGGTATGAAAGCAGCCTTTGCCACAGTCAAGAGTCAGTCGATCTCGTCAGCACTCTCCCCTCTGGCTGAAGATGCTCTGGGCTGACAGGATGAGGCTGGGGACCTTCGGGATCTTGCTAATGCTCGTCCGTGTGGCGGCAGCCTGTGAGTTCGGGCCCTTCCCTTACAGCGTCACAGGGATCGTCTGCAGGATGACCAAGCCCGCAGCATTGCTGTGTAAGTGCCTGCTCTATGGGGCTGCATTCCCCCCCCATCAGGAGAAGTTAGTGAGAGATCAGCCAAGTGAGGGGGTTTTTTGCTTCCCTGGCTCTTGTGGAAAAGGTTTATCTAGTAAGAGGTATTAATACTTGCCTGGGGCACCTGAACTGAACAGGCATAACTTCGCAAAGGAGCTAGAAAGCAGTCCCCAACCCCTCTCCGTAGCCCAAAGTTTTAACATTGTTCCTCACTGGGGGCTGGTGTGTGGGAAGAGCTAGAGCAAATGTGTGTCTGCTCACCTCGTTGTAATCTCATCTCTTGGGACTGGTGTGCAGAAGGGGAGAAACAGGGGTTCTCTGCTGCTGTGGGTTTATTTGCAAGGATTTAGGGGCTTGGCGGGTGGGGGAAGAATAATTAGTGCTTCTGCAAAGGGTGGGAACAGCTCTGTCCCATCTACTCCGACAGTGGTACATGTAGAGGAGGATGCTGGGCCACGCTGGGAGAGGGTATTTCTGGAAGGAAAAAATCCTGTACAAGCACGTGCCTGGGGCTGGAATGGGCTGGATAATGTTAGGAAAATGGGTACAGAAACTCTCAGAAGTTTTCCTTTGGAGACCCACCAGCTGTCTGCAATACAAGCAAGCAGCAGCAACAGAGCAAAGTCAACAGCTTGTGCGGTGTAAGGACAGGCATAGCCTCGACCTTTCCAAAATCTGCCCCTAAGGTGCAGAGTGTGAAAGCTGGGCTTGATTCCCTGGGAATGGTCCTGCTGGTGACTGTTGAGCCCCACACACTGCTGTTCCCTGCTGCCATCAGCTGTTAAAGTTAGGGATTTTTTTTATTATTTTTATATTTACTCTGAAGCTACTTCTAGTATTTCCTTAATCTAATAGAAATTACTTTGATAAAACTCTTCTGTGGTGCTTTAATCCTGGGTGCAGGCCTGCCTTTGCAGCCAGGAGAGGTTGCAGTTTGGTATCTTTGCCCTTTTCTTCTACTGACAGTGAACCAGGAAACAGCGCAGGTCATTCAAGCGGCATTCAGAAATGCCAAATTCCCAAACATCACTGGGGAAAGGTCCATGCGGCTCCTTGGCAAGGTGGCTTACGGGCTAACAAAGTGAGTGTCTCTGTGTCTCTGTGCTGGGGGAGGCGCAGGCTGATGGAGGGGAACGGAAACTGGCCTTGGAGGGAGCTTTGATCCAGCGATTCCCGGTGAAAGCAAAGGTCTGGCCCAGGGCAGGCACATTTTCTGATCTATGACTTGCAGACAATTTGGACGTTAATGTATTATTTAAGAGCTTTCCCAAGTCGGTGGGCAGACAGCAAGGCAGTGTGTAGAGCACGTCTCTGACAACGGGGACGGGAGCTCTGGAGCTCCTGGGGCCCATTGCCAACAGATGGTGCCCGTGGGACACTGAGTGGCAGAGGGGACCTGGCTGGGGCTGCCAGAGCCACCCTTGTCAGTGGGATGTCACTTGGCCATGCTTTGTGTTTTGCTGCATTACTAACTTTTATTTGGGGACAACAAATACAGCGATGCAAACGCAGGATGGATTTCCTGCTGTGGCTGACACAGAGCACTGTAATAAAGCCTGCTGCTCTGTGTTTCCTATTTAAAGTAATCCTGCACCTCGTGGTGCTATCATCGTGGGGGAGGAGCAGCGCACTGAGGCTGAGCAAAAGCAGCGTTGTCCTTGTGTGTTGGCCTCTTGTGATTTGCAAAAGCTCCTGTGCGCTTCCTGGAGCTGGCACAGGCCCCTTAACACCCCACGTCCTCAGGAGCAAACGTGTCTTGCCTGGTCACAGAAAACAGCCCTGGGGTTGGGGGCAAACTGCGTTTCTGTTGTTTCTAGCATCCAGGTCAATGACTTGTCCATAGAGCAGAGCGAGGTGGAACTCAAGGAGAACGATGCCATTCACATTGACATTAAAAACGTGACAGCCTTCTTCAAAGGGACCCTGACCTACGGCTACGCCGGGGCCTGGTTGTAAGTACCTGGGGGCTGGCTGCTGCAGAGCACTGCGGCCCCAGCTCTTGCTGCTGCCCACAGGCAGGACTGGCCCGTGGTGCGAGTAGGGGCTGCGCTCCTCTTGCTCGCTAGCAATGGCAGCATCGCTTACTGCCTGAGAGAGGCAAGATTGGATACGCCAGCAGAGCTGCTTAGCCCCACCGCTGCTCTCCTCGTCTTGCTTTCTGTCCTCACCGTCACCCCTTGCATGAGGAGACAAGATGGCCAAAGCGTACAAGTTGTTGTCTTTGCTTCCCTTCGTTGCTCTATAATCTTTGAGTGGAAAAAATGGGTTTAATGCTCCTGTTAAGTGCAGCTAAGGCAGTGGTTTGCAATGATTTAAAGCCCAAGTATTTGAGATGGGCTGCCGTGTGCCAGGGTTTTACACACCGCAGTGCAAGGAGCGACGTGAGAGGTGTTATAAAACCCACCCTGCGGCTGATGTGTGGTCAGAGAGAAGCTGCTCCCAGCACGCGTTGCTAAATGTCCTCTCCTCTGCCATTACAGTTTGCAGCTTTCTCATTCGGTCGATTTTGAAATCGAGTCTTCCATTGACCTCCAGATAAACATTAAACTGAGTAAGTATCAGCTGGGGATCACTAGCTGCAGGGGTCTTGGTGTGCGTGCTTCCTCTAAAGCAGCAGGATGGGGCGGGCGGTGGGCAGCGAGCCCAGGCCAGCTGTGCTCACCTCTGGGGGGGGTCAGGTGGCATCCGGAGGCTGGAAGTGGGTCACTGCTGCCCTGTGCACACAGGGTAGGAGACTACATGGCCCTCAAAGACCTCATAGTTTTAACGGATCAAGCAGAGGAAGCTGGTATTAATCATTTCAGCAAAGTACACCAGCAGCAAGTGAAGAATGATCTGGCCTTCTGGACTGGCTTTAGGACTAGCTTTTCATCTCCTGCTGTTCAGGATGACTGGAAAAAGTGATGTTTCAAAAGAGTGAGCCAAATGAGGGCTTTGGTGCAGGAGGTTTGAACTTCCTTGTAGTCCACCTTTTCAGCTGTTTCCAGGTCAGGCCCAAGGTGTGCTCTAAGAAATGAAGCCTCTTCCTTTGGAATGTCTATAGACAGACTAGAAGGGGACAGAGGCGAACTGCGCTCCTCCACCTCCCATAAGGGATGAGGGTTATTATGTGTGCATCAAAATATATTTTCCTACCTCAAAATAACATTTTTCTGGTAAGCTCCCAGGAGGAGGAGAACAGCACGAAGCTCTCAGTATATTGCAATTTCCAAGCTTTTTGCAATACGACTAAGTTCCTTCCCTGCTCTGGTTTGTGGGTTGCACATACTGCCCAGGTTCTCCTGGGTGATGTTAGGGGACAACCGAGTCCCTGAGGACAGGAGCTGGCAGGTATCCCAATGAAGCACAAACAGGGATGCCTGGTAGACTTGCTTGGCCAGAGCTGTGAGCTGAAACCCTTCATCCAGGTGCAAGGTAGCTCCATGTGCCCTGACTCCGCAGGGTCTGAGTCTTTTGGAAACGTCCCCTGGGACATGTAGGGAACTCTGGCTGCCCCTCTGCAGTGATGCCCTGCTCCAGGGCTGCAGTGCCTGCAAAGTGCACTCGTCCTCCTTGTCTTACTAGCAAATTAGCTATTTTTTCTTTTCTTTCATCCTGTGCAGTGTGCCAGAAGGACCAAGTGGCTGCTGATGCCTCGGACTGCTACCTGACTTTCCACAAACTGACACTTCACCTCCAAGGAGACAAGGAGTGAGTTTGTCCCCCTTCAAAATCGGGGTTCGCTTGCCCGGCTGGTGGTCCCTAAGCATCACCCACCACGAGGATCGCTGGGTGGTTCTTGACCGTGCTCCCTGTCTTGTGCAGGCCAGGCTGGCTGAAGCAGCTCTTCACGGATTTCATCTCATTCACTCTGAAGCTTGTTCTCAAGAGCGAGGTAGGGTCAGCCACTGCCTGCAGATGGAGGAAAGGCCAGTTTGTATGCTACACGCTCTTCTGCTCACGTATGCCCACAATATAATAGCAATACGCTTTTAGTGCTTGCAAAAAAATAAGACAGACAAAAAGAATCTGTAAAACCTCCAGCTTGGAATGGTGGGAGGTTGTGCTGACACTGGGATCTCTGATGGTGTAGAACTTTGACCAGCAGCCCCTGGGTCTCACCGTGCAGCCCAGCTCCACTCTCAACCCAAAATTCTCCCTCCCACCTTCAGTTTTTCTCTCCTTTCCTCTTGTAGGTGTGCAATGAAATAAACTTTCTCGCCCAGGTGCTGGCAAATTTTGTACATGATTTAGCAGGTAAATATCCTTGGGTTTCTGCTTTCTTTTTTTTATATACAACATTTTACATTTGAGCTCCAGCAGGGCACTAGCCACACCATCAAAGTCCTTTGAAAATGGGCATGGGATCCTGGGCTGTCAGCAAAGTAAACCTTAGCAATGCTATGCTTTGTATTTTCTGCATCAGGTTGATTTCTTTTTAAGGGTGACTGCTCTGGTTGAAAGACGCTTTTCAGTTCATAAGGTATTTCTCCTTCATTACGTAATGACCAGAGGTGTGGGATAGCTGTAGAAGGACTGATGTTAGCTAGAACAGGACATGCATTGGAGTACTGGGGCTGAGATATTACAGCATCCGTATCAGCTCGCTGAAGGTTTTCCCATGGTTCCCAGTCCCAAATACCAAGGAAAAGGAGCAGAATGTAAAACTGAGTAATTACCCGTATTTCCCAGTGGAGAGACTGAGTCCATGAGCAGTGGCAGGATCAGCGCTAGCACCCAAAGCAGTGGGACCCCTAGTCCCATCCCTGTGTCCTTTTATAAGTGCCAGTCACCTTCTGCAGCAAGTCCTAAGAGCGACAGTCACACGCTCTGCTTAAGGTCATATTGCTGATGTGAGGTTTTTGTGTTTTCTTCCTGCAGCGAATTTTGTCCAGGATGAGGATATCAGACTTGATATCTCCCTTGCATCAGTTCCTTTAATAAAAGCAAATTACTTAGAATCACATCACAAGGTAAAGTAACCTGGGCTGCTCAGAGATCAAAAGTTTTCTGGCGAGGATGTTTGCTGGAGGGCTGGGAGGGGCTGGTCCCTTGCTGCCATGCAGTGCTGCTGCGCTGCTGCCACAGGTAAGCGTGCAGTGTGTGCTGATGCCAGCCTTTCGCCCAGCCAAGCAGCTTGCACTCTGCTCTGAGGCCAGCCAGGCCTTCGCCTTGCAATGAAAATGCTGGTATTGATGTTTTGTCCTGTCTCCCTGCTGCTTGTCACGGCCAACACGCTCGCTCTCCTTTAAAGGGCCTTGTCCTGTATGAGAACTACTCCGATGTCTTCAGTGACTCTGTTTTCTCTCCGTCACTGCTGACCGAGTCCCGAATGCTCTACTTCTGGCTGTCCGAACACATCCTCAACTCTCTGGCTTCGGCAGCTTTCTTAGATAAGCGCCTGGTGTTGACCATCAGAGGAGAGAAGTTGCAGGTGACTATTTCAGAGTGGTTCCCTCCTTACCTCATACATTGTATTTTGGGGAGAGAGTAAAAAATTCTCTAAATACTGTATTTTGGTGAGAGCTAATTTCTGTAGAAGATAGAAATCTATAGTCAGCCACTACATGTGATCCTGGTCAGAAATTCATACCTTCTTAGCAAGTACGTGCTACCAGGTAGTGTTATGCCTTAGAGCTGATACACCAGCTGATAGAAAACTTGTCTTCTGAGTTGTAAAGTGACATCATTTCCTGTGGGAGTACTGAGGTAGAAAGGTGGTGAACTCAGGAGGGACTCAGCCATGCCTCAGAACTGGCCACAGGCCACACATCAGTGCTCTGCCCCATCTAGCCTGCATCAGGGCTAACCATAACCTTGTATTTTATTTTTCTACAATCTGTTTCTGGTTTGTTTCTGAAGGCGCTGTTTGAAATGGAAGGCACAGAAGCTCAGCAGAAGGCAGTGCAGATGGTAACTTCTGGTCCTATTCACAAATGGATTCTGTTGCATTGTAACATCTCATATCCTTTCCTCCACAACTGGAGTCTTGGGTGGGCCTGATGGGGAAAACCAGGGACTGATGGAGAAACCCTTGTGCTTTGCAAGGAGGATTTCTTCTCCCTCCATGCTGGCACAGCTTCCCTGAAACCCGGCTGAGTTACGGGGCTTGTCTGAATTGGAGGAGGAATTGGGGACTACAAAAGGGACACGGTTATGTGGCAAGTTGGCTTGAAACTGGGACGTGGTATGGGAAAAGCCTGACTCTTCTGTTGCTCCTTATCTGACCAGATTTTTCAAGGCACCTCCTACAATGACTCTGTGGCCAAGGTGTGGAGTCTCGCCCATCCCCAAATCTCTGTTCAGCCTGAAGGGACAGTTGTGAAGTCCATGGTAGCAGTGGAGGTCAGCATCTTTCCCACAGGAGAAGAGCCCCTGATGGTTCTATACATGGAGAAGGTCAGTTCTTGCTTCTCCTGACTGTGAAGACCTTGGGACAGGCTCTGCCTTGAGTCTGGACCACTCCTGGTGCTCAGGGACAGTAATGGCAGGGGAGCCCTTTGGGATGGGGTGGTGGCTAAGCTGTGGCAGCTGGAGAAGGCCTATCAGTTCCTTTCAGCACTCCCATCTCTGTCCTCAACATTTGAGGCTGGGAACGATGACAGTGACCTTGCTGGCTCAACACCTCCTCTATTAGGCCAGCCCATCACTGATGTGCAAGGTGGTAAGTGCAGCACTGGAAAGCTCTGATGAGCCCCCATTAACCTGTGTCGGACACAGTGACACTCCTTTAGCTGAGGTGTTTTAGGAGAGAATGAAGGCACTGTGGGAATGGATTTATTTTGAAATCTCCTTGTTCCCAAGATCTAGCTCTGGCCTCCCACTTAGAGGATGGTTGTCTCTGAAATGAAGATACAGCTCTGAAGAATGTGAAGCTCCATTTCTTTTCCTCTATGCATGCCTTTATGAAAGTTCCTGTTTACACTGTGTTTTACCCCAAACGGCTTCATACTGAATCTAAGGAGGCAGAAAAAAGAAATGCCAACAGCCTTGCTGTCACGAGTAGCACCACAAGAAAGCAGTATGTTTGTCCAGCCTTGTATTTGTGGGCTGGTACGGACACTAAACATTGCACAAAAGCAAATCCCTGCCTGAGGGTAGACCAGACTCTTTAAAGGGTTAAACTGTAATTGAGAATAATTCCCTCCTGCCCTTTGCAAGTATCCCACGTTACGGTGTTATGGGGAAATACACATGGCTGGTTTTGGTACTCCAGACGATATCCTGAAACAAATTTCCAGTAGGACTGCAGAAGCACTGAACTAGAGGTGGTTCCTAAAACTGTGGCCCTCAGGATGTGATCTGCTCCTGGCCTGCCAGACCCCTGTCTGTGTCCTGCAACTGGATCACAAAACATTCCTTTTAACAAATGCTTGCATACAAGCAAAAGTGAGAAAATGAGCCTTTGCTCAAAAAAATGCTTTCTTTTTAAATTTGGTTATAAATGAAAACACTATGGTAACAGTACTCCCTGGGGCTGGCCTCGCATCCAGTATGATGATCTTTCACGCTGAGACAGATGGTCCCTGGGAAACAACACCCTACGTAACCATCTCCTTCCTTATGTAGGATTTGGCTCACAGAACAGCAAAAGCATCAGTCCTGTGGATGAGCCAGTCTAGAGCCCCACAGGCTGAGGCTGCGGGCATCAGGCAGGAGTTTGTTGTACGCAAATGGAGAAGTAAAATGCTGACCTTCTTTAGTAATATCTGGAGGTAAAGCCAGAAGGATGTTGAAATCTGGGTCATAGAAAGTAAACCAGAATTTCCAAATGCAACTCCCTGCTATAAGGCAAGATGAGCTACATCTCAACTCTGTGTTCATCTCTGTGCAGGAAATCACAGTCACTGTCCAAGCTGCCTATGCAGAAAAGAAACTCATTTTGCACCCTTTGGACTCCAGGTCAGTACTGTGATCTCTTGGGGGATTTCATTGCCCCTTTCAGCCCATGTCTGAGCAGCACAAAAAGAGGATGTCTGCAGCCCTTGGTGACTTTTTTCCCCCCTTTTTCCTTCCCTTCAGGATAGAGTTTAAAGTCTTTGAATGCACAGCTGATCCAAGTGGGGTAAGTCCGAAAAAAGTATTCTCTAGGCTGTTTGTGGCTAAATGATGTCTTTAAAACCTTTTTATGTGAATTTTCTGGCTTTCAGAATGATCCATCCATAAGAAACTTCCTGCAGACAATGATCTCTGTTGTCGGGATCCCCGAAGTGATTTCAAGTGAGTTTTCCCTTTGGGGAAGTGCCATCCTACTCCGTAAGGCATCTAACATCAGCTCTCCTAAACCTGAGCACTGAAAAAATACTTCAATAACTCTGACAGCTGGTGGGGGGGAACCACAATACTGATGCGAATTTCTGCTGCATTCGCTTGGGGAATGGGGAACCCTTTGTAAATGGCTGGGACAAAGGAAAAGCGAATTTTCAGTTAGGCTGAAGGTCATGGGGCGTTGGGGCACAATCAGCTTTCGGCAACAGGCAGACAAGGTTGTAGTATGTGATAAGCAGTGAGCCAGGATGGCTGTAACCGTAACTGGATGGGTTTCCTGATTCCATAGGGATCGAACCAACTTTGACTTCACTGATGAACAGCAAAGGGCTTCATCTATTTGAGATCAAAAATCCCGAGATCATCACAAGAAAGGTAAGCAGAGTGTGGACATATCGGACTCTCAAAGCCCTTATTGGGAATGTGGTGTAAACTAATATAATACTTTTTTTCTCTCTTTCCTTTTTAGGGATATGTAATTGTACAACTTGACTTTAGCTTCCCAAATCATTTGCTACTCGATTTTCTTGAGAAAAGATTATAGATCTGCTCTCTTCATAAAGGGGTGCAGGAACTTGTGTTCAAACAGAAAGATTGTGTGTGAACCAATTAAAAGACGAGCTGATTTAAATCAGCTGCAGTTGAATTTTCTTTTCCTGAGAAGTGCTTCAGTTTCATTACAGTTGTATTTCCACAGAGCCTTTCATCTGCAAAGATCTTGCAGTCTGCACCTCAATGCATGCTACTTTTTCAGGATCTTTAAAGGACTTGAGCTTAGGAGTAAGGGTTGGACCCTCGAAGTGCGTGGGCTCTGGGTGAGCTGCAGAAACGGGGTTTGCCCACCTTTTGGTATCTGTTACATTTTGGAAACGTAGCATCTTTTGTGCTGATCCTGGGTTTTTGTTTCTACCATGAGCCAAGAGCATCCTGATTTTGATAGACTTCAACTCAAATAACTCCAAGTAAGCTCAGAACCACTTATGCTAAAGGACCTGGGTATGGCTGAAGAAATAAATGGGATGTGGATTTACAGTGCAGTACAGTAATGGAGAGATCTTGTGCCTTGGGTACTTTCTTTACAGAGTCTGTGGACTGTGTAGAGCTCTAAGCAAAGTGTTATGCCTGTGTTGTTGATACAGTGGAAGCAAACTTGAGAAAAGCAATAAAAAGGAAGCCAAAGAGATAAGTGAAAGTGTGTCTACTCAAACAGCAGGTTCCTGTTTGTTGCTACTACAATGCAATACTTTATCTGAAGTGGCTCAGTTATTTTCCTGTACCAATTCATGCTTCCCTAAGACTGCAATGGTGATCATGTTAACAAAGGCAGACGATGATATTATGATGTTCTCCTCCCCCACAAAGCCATACTGAAGCTGGGGCTTCCACAAAGAGCCCTGTGAGGCTGGCAGCAGGATGGCTGTGGCTTCCTGGGTTCCCTGGGTATGGTGGTCCATGGATGTCCTCCCTGGGGCCTGAGCCAGCCTCTCACACCTGCTCCTCTCCCAAAGCCAGAGGCCACTGAGCTCCCCTACCATGGCTGAGTTTAACGTGCTCCCTCCTGCTCCGAAGCCAGTGATGTTGAGGTGACATTTTTCCTCTCTGCATGGCAATGTCTGCTGAAGGCTATGGGAACTGGCTTCTGTCAAGCCAGGGCCCTCTAGTCCTCTGAATGACATCCCACTAGAGTGATGAGTTTTCATAAAAAAGAAATGGCATAACACCTGCCTTTTTTTTTTTTTTCTACCTTGGACGTCCCTTGCCCTGCCAGGGGGAAGGTCTCTGCTGGGGGATGGTCAGTGGTGACAAGCCCTTGGGGCTGGGCAAAACGGCTGCCCTTGCAGGGGGGGAGTGGGGACTCCGCTGAAGGGGGGAAAAAGTGGGAAAGCGGCCAGTGGAGCCCCGACGGTCTGAGCTACCTCCCTGGGGGTTGCAGCACCCACCCCAAAATGGCGGCGCAGCCCCCCCCAGCGGGCGCTGAGGGGCGCCTCGCCGCGAGCCCCTCCACAAAATGGCGGCGCAGCCTCTCGGGGCGCTGGTGGTGGTTGTCAGGGCTGAGCCTGGGGCGGAGCCGCGGCCGCCCCATGTGCTTTCTCGGCAAAGCAACTTCGCCGTCGGGCGGTTTCGGTTTCGGTGCGGCCGCGGCGCGGCGATCCTGAGCTGCTGCTGCCGCCGCTATGGCAGCACACGGAGACGGATTGGCAGCCAGGTGAGTGCCGCGGACGGGCAGCCCGGGGCGGAGGCGTCGTGCTGGGGCACCCCGTGAGGGTTCAGATTTGGAGGTCCGGCTGCGCCCTTTGCTTCCCCATGTGCAAGTCTAAGGTCGGAAGCATTGCTGGAGGTGACTTTGGCTCCTAGGTGCTGGGAGCAAACCAATATCGCAGCTTTTACTAGCTGGAGTAATGATGGGAACCTGTCATAGGGTGAAGTTGGGGATTTTTAAGCACTGAATCGCTAGTTTGGCCATAAAGGGGTTGCGTTGGTAGCGCTGCGGCAGCTTCCACTCTGGTGGAAGCGCCAACAGGAGGTTTGGTGGGCCAGATCCGGGCAGAGAAGGTAGGAAAATGGGGTAGAGCGTGGCCGTGGGTGCTGCCCATCGCCTCCTCAGCGGCTCCTCACCGCCCTGGGCCCCTCCATCCACCCCGGTTCCCTCAGGGCTGCCGCGTCCACAGCACCGGGCTTGAGGCAGGACGACCAGAGCAAGCATGTCTGTCCGGAAGCGTGGGTGGTGTTGGACCCGATCATTATTATTTTTTCTGATAAACGAATTTTGAAACAGCGCTGTGTGCCATCTTGCCTTGTCTGGGACTCGGCTGGAGGCTGCATTTGGTTTTCCAATGTAACTTCTCAGGCATCTAGAGAAATATTAATATTTCATTGTTTTTTGCACCCTACCTAGCTAGATCTGGAGATCTCTGTGCACACTGCTCTATCTAGCAATCTGGGATTTTTTCCTTAAATCATTCACATCTACTACATTCTCACTTAAACCTTGTTCCAAAGGAAAGGCTTTTTTTCCTCTTAGACATAATGGAAACAGTAAATAAATATTTCCCTGCATCCTAGAATAATCAGACCCGTGCATTTAAATAAAAATATTTCCATTGCGAGAGCCTTAACTACAACCAAGTCAGAGTTTACTCCAGTGAGGGTGTTTGCCCCCGAATCCCATTTCTTTGGATCGATTGGGTATTTTTGCTCATCTCACTGTTTTTACCACAGATGCATTGCAGTTGGGGAATTCCTAGCTATTTTTACTTTCATTTTATTCTGTCCTTTCCTTATCAGGCCCCAGAAGGCACCGAAGAGCTGTATGCCTTGGAAGAGCAGTGGGTTAAGCAAGCAGAGAAATCCAGACAGCAGACATTGTCCCCCAGCTCCTTTGTTTTGTGACCCCCCCACTTTCTTTTCAGTGCGGCTGCTGTGTTTCTGGGCTTTTGGTAAGTTGTATGCACACCTCAGAGCATGTGATGGTAGATTTGCAACGGGGAGTTTTTGTCGCTGGGGATGGTGTCAATGAGTTGGGGAGGCGAGGCGTGGTTTTGCAATATGTTTTAAGAGTGTTTGTGCATTTGAAGGGTGAGGGTAAGAGTTAAGGCTTAAAAGTTTTCTGGCTCTTCTTGGGAGGTTTTTGTGCTTCGTTTTGAGCTCAGAGTGATTTTACTAGAGGTCGATGCTCATTGTTTCTGGTGGTCTGATTCAGCAGAGCAGTACTAGTGTAGGAGCTGTGCAGTGTTGCCTGAGCTTTTATCTAACCTGTCAGTGTTTTGTTCTTGAATACAAGTTTAATTATTTCATATGAGTCTACCCTTTGTCTGAACAGCTTTCAGTCTTCGTTGGCTTCATTTTATCTTTTTAATACAGTCTTACTAAGTTCTCGGTCATCAGGGGAATAAAGTCAGGGCATTGTTGTCTACAGATTTCTCTATTGCTCTTGAGAAATGTAAAATGTCAATCCCTAAAGGCTGGCTGGTCAGGCTACTGGGAAATGAGGTTTGTTTTGCAGGAAGCCCTGTTATTTTGCACTTTGTTTAAATTTGGAATGTTTTCTTTTAAACTTTCTAGTTATTTGAAACATTGTTTCCTTAGTTTTTAATGCATCTGCTACTATTAGCATTCTTTATTTGTATCATTGATAATATGAAATTAATTTACTAATAAAACATTTTGAAGGAAAGCTTGCAGAGTCCTTTCCGGTAAGGTTCAGAGTCTCAGTTTTTGGCATCATGGAAATGGCTTGAGGGAGGACACTGGTTCTGGTTAAGCCCAATTTTCTTAGCATTTCACTAGGAACTTTTTTGTTGCTCTTGTTAGTGAATGAGAGGCATCAGAGAATTTTTACAACCCAGGATTTTTACTCACATTTTGATGGATCCCAGAGCTGCCTCATTTTTTATGTAATGCATCCTGAAAGCTTGATCTGGAACGGGAACCCGGGTAGAGTCTTTCTTGCAGTGATACTGTATTAGAACAGCGTATTGGTGATTCTGTGTAACAACTAACTTGTGACGTTGTTTTGACCTGAAGAGCCAGAGGTTAGTAAAAGAGCATACAGTAGCACCAGCTTTGCTTTTATTGGATGTCTCCTTGGCTTTCAGGGCGCAGGAGCAGAAGAGACTGGTTAGGTCCTTCCCATCCAGTCCTCTGCTGTCACACTCAGTCGGGTCAGATCCCTTTGCTGCATCCAGCAGTGCTGGATTCTGGGAGAAGGGACATCCTCTGGAACATGAGTGGGACAAACGTCTTGGGCAGTTTTGCCTCCTGTGCCCCAACCTGGTGTGCACGAATTAGGAGCTGTCTGTGCTCAGATGGGAAGGACTTGGCTCTTTCTATCAGAGTGCCCTTCTGTCTGCCACTTCTGAGCTCTTCCCTCGCTCCATAGAAATCTTGCACTTTCCTCCTTGGTCAGGTCAAGAAGGCAGCAAAAATAGAAACCCTGAAGGCAGGTGGCTTACTTTTACTGTAGATGCTGAATGGTTAGTGCGGAGGAGAGCACGGCTGTGGAGTGAGGGCTGCATGCTGGAGAAGGTGGGCTCTGCAGCACCCTGGTAGTGGTGGGGTGGCTGCTGCTGTTCGGCCAGGAAGGTATTTGCTCGGGAAACGGCAGTTACTGGGGAATGACGACGCGTGCACCAGCCTCGTGAGGGGGTGAAATGTTTCCACCCAGAGCGTGTGTCCGCTCATGACTGGCTTTTTGCTAAACTAGATTGGTCCCGTCCCCACTCCTTTGCGCACCCACATAAACTCAGGTGTTACAGCAACTGGGAATTTTTGCACACTACACGCAGTGCAGCAGTCTTGGACCCGGAAAGACTGTCCCCTCTAGATGCATGGCAGGTAGGTGGTGGAGGCTGCTCCCTCTGATTTCTGTTTCTCAGCCTTTCTGCAAACGTGGTGGTGGTAGTTGTAGTTGGAGCTGGCTTTCAGCATCAGTGTAGGCAGGTCTGCTGGGGATGGCACAGTGGCACGGCCCTGATGCTGCTGTAGCCCGGGCTGGAGTCCTGCTGCAGGGTGTTTGGAGACATGCAGGACAGTAATCGCTTTCCTCATCCCTTTCCCTGTGGTATGAGTGGTTGGACATCGGCCAGTGCCAGCTGCAGTGCGGGGAGAAACAGTTCCCTTTTTGCCATCTCTGCTGAGTGGCGGGTGGACTGGCACTGGTGGTGTTTTCAGCCCCCTACACCTGAAACTCTTTCATGAGAGCTGTGTAACCTCAGAGGATCAGCTTTTCACAGTTTTTCTGGCGTGACTGACTGCCTGACTTGTGCAAGCTGCTGCTGCTTCTGCATCAACTTCCATGAGCTGCTCCTAAGAGCAGCAGGTTGGCATAGCAGACCAGCTCAAGTCAGGCAGTGGCGCCAGGAAAGCTGTGGTTTCCTTGAAGTGTTCCTGTAAAGGCTGCGTTCACTTGTGTCTTGGGGCACAAGGCTCGGTCCCTCAGATCCACAGTCACACCAGTAGTGGATCCTCAAATGTCTGAACTTTGTGGTCGCTGCCGGAGTGGATTGAGGTTGCTACCTGGAGATTAGAAGCACCACGGCTGACCTCAGGATCAAAGGCAGAACTTCTAGATCTGGGACTCGTGTAATTGCCTGTGCCCTTTCGTATCTACATCCTGCTCTGTTGTTATCCCTAGGCACCTGCACCGAGTGAGGCAACCGCATAAAGGCATGCATCATGTGTTGGGGTGTCACTGTGTGCTGAAAAGCTGCCACTAGCAGATCAGTTCTTCGTCAGGATATGGAGCAGAAGCCACCTTTGCCTTTGACAACTGAGAGGAGGCTGATCACGCAACAATGCAGGTAGGAGACCATATACGTGTGATTTTGCTGGAAGTGTAGTGTAGTATGACATATTGTCACCAAAGTGGAAATGAGTTGCTGCAAATTGGACAGCAAGAGCATCTGCCTGAGCTCTTTCTTCAGGGAAATACCTTGTTCTTAGAGTCCCATGCCTCCCCCGAGATCCTGCTGCACGTGAAAAATGCCTGAGATGTTATGTTTGGCAGATGGCCGTCACAGCGATACAGATGTCAGCAGAGTTTCTCCCTGGTTGATGCCAGAGACACTGACTCGTTTGCTCCTGTCCCTCGCAGTGCCACTGCATTAGGCACTGCACGGACAAGCGCTGTGGTCCTTGCACCACATAATGGCTGGGCTGGGATTTGCCACATGACGTGGTGAGTGTAAGGCAGATAAGAAATGCTGAGTTGGACCGAGGGGTAGAAAAGCAGATCAAGTCATCAAGGGCTGTGCTGGCTGCTCGACAGCAGGGCTGTGTGGGTGAACATCTCTTGCTCGTATGCCCATTGCTACCCTTCTGGTTTCATCCCTCTAGCCCTCATTTCAGAATGATGATCTAGACCTGGAAGCAGCCGTAGCAAGCGCCCGCCCCCAGCTAGTGGAGTTCCTCGGTCACTGTCTCGACTGGCTGTTCACGACCTCCCAGCGCTTCCTCCCAGAGGTGGCCCTGAGTGGCCTGGATGGCATCACTGACCGCAAAATAAAAGCCTCAGTGCTCCTTGACCTGCTGGAGAAGGCTGGCCCTGCCACTTGGAAAGAGTTTACACAGTGCCTCTGCATGGAGTGTGACCTCCCCCTGGATCTGGAGACGCTGCTCATAAGTTTTGCAGGAGAAGGTAACGGAGATTGGGCCAGCTTCCTTTGACTGTCTCCAAACGCAGCCAGCGCCTTGGCCCCCCATAGCCAACAGGCCAGTCTAGGCAGCGAGACCACCAGTGGTCTCACTTGCACGGTCAGTGAGAGGTGACAGTGTGCTCTGTGGTGTCCAGGTAGCTACAAGAGAGTTAAAAAATGATGTAACTTCCCTCTTGGTTCACCCTCTCTGTCTTTCACCGTAATCTCTAGAATAAGATCAGTTCCTCCAAAAAATAGTTGTTGCCAGCAAATAGCAATAGTTCGTATTGTCAGATGTGCTTTTTCACTATTGCTCCACCTTGCTGGAGTGAGACTGGGGTGAGCGGTGGAGAAATAGATCGAGTCTTCCAGCACCAGAACTGGCCTACTTTGCTTACCTGGCACACAGGGCAAGGGTCAGGATATTTGAGCAGTTGAACGGATTTTGCATGAGTCTGTGGCACAGCACATGTGCCTGTGTGGAGCCTTGTTCTCTGTTGCTTCGTGCTGATGCTAGAGTTAGAAATACCAGCTGGGAAACGCTGCAAATGACGGTGAGAGGAATATATATATGAAGGCTTCCCATCTGATTTTGGAGAGTGATGCTTTCAGGCATGAGTTAATCTGAACAGAAGAGTCCTGGTGGTGTGCGGACTCCTGCTTGGCCTGAGCAGGATCTCCCTCTGAAGCTCTGTGAATGTTGTCTGTGGGGCTGGCTGTGCTGGGTGGGGGTTTTGTGGCAGCTTGAGCAATGCAGTGAGTCAGAAAAGGCTCTTGATGGGGCTGCTAACTGACTCCACCAACGGTTTCATGAAAGAAACTCCTTTGTGAGATGGCAAAAATTAGAGCTTCCCTTTTTGGCTGTGGTGTGATTTTTAGATCAGCCAAAGCTGCCCACGCTCTGAATTTGTGTATCTGTCGTGGTTTAACCTGTTGGGGAGCTAAAACAACCATGCAGCCGTTAGCTTGCTCCTCACCCGCAGTGGGATGGGGGAGAGAATCGAAAAGAAGATAAAAGGTAAAATTCATGGGTTGAGATAAAGACAGTTTAATGGGACAGAAAAGGAAGAGAATAGTAGTAATGATAATAATAATTAACAACAGCAATATAATAATAAATAACAACAAACCAAATAATAATAATGATAAAATAATATACAAAAGTGATGCACAGCACAATTGCTCACCACCCAAAGCTGATGCTCAGCAAGTTTCCAAGTTGCCCTACTTCCTGGCCCACCCCCAGTTCTATACGGAGCATGACATCATATGGTATGGACTATCCCTTTGGTCAGTCTGGGTCAGCTGTCCTGGCTGTGTCCCCTCCCAGCTTCCTGCCTTCTCCTTGGCAGGGCAGTGTGAGAAGCTGAAAAGTCCTTCACTGCTGGGCAACAGCTAAAAGATTAGTGTGTTATCAACATTATTCTCATCCTAAATCCAAACCACAGCACTGTACCACCTGCTGGGAAGAAAATTAACTCTATCCCTGCTGAAACCAGGACAGTATCCACCCTTTATTCTACACCATCTATGTCATGCCCAGGTCCCACACTTTCCAAGATGTTGCAATTAATCACCATCACTTTTCCTGTCTTTTGATATATACCCACAGCTATCGTTCCCTTAGTCAATGGACCACCCCTGTGAAATGTCTGTAAAATGTTCATAAATGTCCACCAAATGTCTGTTGAGTTCCTTTAGTCCATGACTTTGGGCTCCATCTGTCACACCAGTCTCTCAGGGCAGGGGATAGTGTGTGATGGTGGATTGCTGCATGCTGCATCCGGAACTTGTAGCTGATGCATCTGGTGCAGTCCATGCTCAGCTCTGCGTGTTGAGATATCAGTCTTGAGGAAGTTCCTGGGTGCTTGTTGCTAAAGCCAGTTCTGGTTTCATCACTTCTGCACTTTGTTCAGTTTCATCAAAGTTCATTCTTCATTAATCTGGGTGATTCTTAATGTAATACCATTGTTATGGCATATAGCAATCATAGTGGTGATGACATGTAATATTATGTAGCAATTAACATCATACAATTTAAATCATTGGCTATTCTCACCCAAAATCAGATTCCCTTGAGGTACTTGCCCATCCTTCCGCATCACCCACCAAGTGCACCCAGGTCCTTGAGCAAAAGCAATCCCAGGGATGGGTTTGCCTTTGCCCGGGCAGGAGTAACCCAGACTGTCTTCCCCAACATATTCTTCATGCGCACTACGGGGACTGTATCCCCTTCTACAGCGTGTAACGGGTTGGATTGGGCAGGGCCAGCTCGATTGGCAAACCACTTACTGTTGACTAACCAGGAGGCCTTTGCTAAATGCGCATCCCAATGTTTGAGGGTCCCACCACCCATTGCTCTCAGGGTAGTCTTTAGCAGTCCATCGTATTGTTCGATTTTCTCAGAGGCTGGTGCATGGTAAGGGATGTGATGCACCCACTCAATGCCATGCTCTTTGGCCCAGGGGTCTATGAGGTTGTTACGGAAGTGAGTCCTGTTGTCTGACTCAGTTCTTTCTGGGGTGCCATGTCACCACAGGAATTGCTTTTCAAGACCCAGGATAGTATTCTGGGTGGTGGCATGGGGCGTGGGATAGGTGTCCAGCCATCCAGTAGTTGCTTCCACCATTGTAAGCACGTGGCGCTTGCCTTGGTGGGTTTGTGGGAGTGCGATATAATCGATGCCAGGCCTCCTCAGATTTAGATTTCAGCCATTGTCCTCCATACCACATGCTAAGGAAGTTTCTTCACCCTGGGTGTCCCACAGCAGAGTTTCAGGCTCTAAGTCCTATGAGATAATTTATTTGGGTGGTACAGCAGCTGTAGCAGCTCAAGCTGGATGCCTCTGCAGAGGGACCCTGAACAAAGAAACCCCTGGGCAATTATACCCTTACGATCTAAGTTCCCCTCCCCTCACATGACAGTTCAGATTAGGGTCTGGGTCTTTCTGTTATTCACTGAGTCTTTCTTTGTCTCTAGGAGGGCCGCTTCTTATCTCTCAGGTTGCTGCTTCTGCAGATGGTTGTAGCCTCCTTATCTTGCAGCTTGACCCAGCTCTTGGGCCTTCTTTTACTTAGCTAGGAAAGGGTTCCGCAAAAGTTCAATACATCTAGGCGAATGTTCATTGCTTGTAGCCTACAGTTTTGTCAAATTTAGCCACTTACGCTAAGTTAGATATGCCAACACTTATGCTAAGTTTGACAACTAATATTTCCTAACACACAGAGGCTTTAACTGCTCGGCTTGCGTGATCACAGCATGTTTCACATTCACGCATAACCTGTGCAACAGCATCCATAGTCAAGTCCACCCCTCGATCATGAGCCCATCTCTATGTTGCATCTCTTCCTTGGTGGCCTGAGGTGTCATGGCAGGGTGGTGTGAGAAGCTGAAAAGTCCTTGACTGCTGAGCAACAACTAAAAGATTAGTGTGTTATCAACATTATTCTCATCCTAAATCCAAACCACAGCACTGTACCAGGAAGAAAATTAATTATCCCTGCTGAAACAGGACAGTATCATAGAGAAAAGTTGTTTCACTCCTCCCTTGAAAGCAGAGGTTAACTGTATTTTAGAACAATCTGAAAGGAAAAGATCAGGTGGGGAGCCTGAAACCTGGCTGTGCCGCATCAGCGGGTCTTGGTTTGTACCAGTGTGTGTGTTGGGAGCTGCTTGCCCTTTGACGTTGGCCAGCAGCGCCCCAGATTCCAAGGGCAGGACGCTCAGAGTAACTGTATTTCATTTCCAATCCAACTCCTTTAGGTAACTTAAGCCAGAAACAAGAAGCACGCACAGATGCGAGTGCCAGGTCGTCTGTGCCGAGACGTAAAGCTGGAACAGACCCCGGGGTGCTGTGCTCTTGGAGTTTGTCTTCTCTGCCCGTGGGCTGGGCAGGGCTACAAATGTCCCACGTATTGGCCACAGCACCGGCAAGTTGTGGGGAAGCCACTGCAACTTCAGGTTTGATTTTTCTGTTCTTGGTGCTTTCCAGATGAACCTTTCCTGTTTCGCTTTCTCTCTCTGAATTTCAGAAAAGTCTCGTTAGCCCTCACTTTGCTAAGGAACTCACTCATTTTAGTTTCTCTAGCCAGGGGATCTCCCACCCATGCTGCAAAATCCCCACTTTTTGTGCTTTTACTGTTGGCTCGTTGGAAGGAGGAGGAAGTTGGTTTGGCTTTTAAAGGAAGAGCAGAAACACAGTTCAGGAGTTGATCTAGCAGAAACCATTGCAGAGTTGTCAGAATCAGAGCTTAAAAGAATGGACGGTAGTAGTTCTAGGGCTTTCTTCAGGGGTGAATTTGGAACTGAGGCCTTCCTCCTCAGTACAGATCATGAAATGAAGGATTTGTTTTCAAGATCTCTCCTCTTCCCCTGGCACTCTGCAGTGGCATCTGTCACCCAGATGTCCATCAGAAGCCTTTGGTGCGATGCGGAAATACCGAAGGTATGTGCCACCACTGAGCAATGTCCCCGGGCCCTCACAACAGCTGCTGGAATAACTGGAGGCTGCTGAATTCTGAGTTGCTGCCTCAGTCACCAGATATTCAGTTTCCAGAAAATGAAACACCAGCCTTGGTCCTCCCCATGTGAGGAGTCTCAGAGAGAGAAAGGGTGTGATTCTGGCATCTGGCTTGGTGAGAGGATAAACGGTGGAGGTAGCAGCAAAAGGAATCCAGATTATCACAGAAAGCTGCCATCAGCTTGCTGTGGCCTCCTGAAATGTGTGCTGGGGGGAAAACAAAGCAGCGGGAGATGAAGCCTTGTGTTCTGCAGGCTGCAGCGTAGAGGAGTCACTGAGCCAGGACCCTGAGAGTGCAGCGAGCAAAGTGCATGCTTTGTGTCCTGTGGAGGTGCTTAATGTTGGTGCTGGATTGCCCAGTGGTGAAAAATAGATGATGCTCTTCGTTTTTTTCCTGCTGTGTGAATTTGGGGACTGGCTAAGGCTCACACTTGCAGCAACGGGAGCTTCTTGTGGAACTGTCTGGTTCTTGCTGCAGTTTGCCAGTTCCCTTATGACCTTATAACTGGTGTGTTTGCATTTCCTGCTCCCAGCCAGACATTGGCAGGCTTTTAGCACCGCGCTCCCTGCGCAGTGAACACTCCCTGCTGGTGTTACCCATTTTAAAGCGTAGTTCCCAACCTACCCTTTCCAGTTCCAGCTATTCACGTGGTCACAGAGACCTTTTTGCCCATGCTTTTCACTCAGACTGCTTCTGAGTCATGGCGCTGCAAATACTGTATCTTGTGTGTCACACGCAGTTTTCAGATCTTGAAAAGTGACCTTTCTGTTCTGCAGACGGCTGCTGCTAGCTGCTGTGCTGCCCTAGTGAGTAGGCGGTCGATCTTGCCAGTTGCTGGTGGAATAGAAATTCAAAAATAGTGCTGAAAGTTACTAGGACCAGTTAGGAAAGAGTCATGCCTCTTGGCTTTGCATCTGAGAGTGCACCACAAACAAACAGGGAATTAAGCACCATAAAAGCCCTGTGGGTTGTGCGTTCCCAGAAATAGCTGTTCCCTGCCCCGTTCCCCAGAGTGACAGAGCAGTTCCTGCATTCAAAGCAAGGCGGATGCATCGCCCAGCCTACAAAAAGACTCACCAGTGAGGTAGTTGTGGTCTGGCTTGGAAAATGCAGGGCAGGTTTTCACAGCAGTAGATGTAGCTCCTTGACACAGCGCTTGCTGGCCAGCTGAGCTCGTAGAGGCTGACCTGGCAGCTGGCTTCCCTCACAAGGAAACTTTCTGTGGAGCTGAGAGATGTCTAGTCATTGCTATCTCCTGCTCCTGCTCTCTTTCAGGTCCATCACACAGGCTTATTCTGCTTTGGGTGGACTTAAATCCTGAGGAGGAGTGGAGAACAGCTGAAAGAAATGGGGCTGTGGGCTTTGCTACAGTGTGTAGCTGGTATATGTGGCACTGCTATTTGGTTTATCTCCATCTCAAATCTGCCAAGCTTCTTTCATATGCTCAGAACCACTTCCTCTGTGCCCTGCGTAACTTTGCACTGCTTGTGGTGTAAGTCTTTGATTAGGCTGTCTGTAGCACTTAACGCTCTCTCCATTATGTATGCTCCTCCGAACGCATAATTGCACATACCTCATTTTTTTTTGCCTTCCAGTAGCTGTGCAGCCAGTAGGGTCATTTCCTAGGATGCTTTTAGATGGGCTGTTATGATCGATTTTTGCTAAGGTTCTGGCACTGCTTAGCACTGTGCTGCAAAGCAAATGAGGGGATTGAGCAAAAGGATCTGAGCATCATTTGCTAAACCTAACACATTTCTTGCAAACATGCCTTTTAAAATTCACATTGTTTCCTGCAAAGATTTTCAAAGCCAGGCTTCCACCAGCAGCTTGTACCTCCCTAGTTCTGATGTCCCAGCTGCTGTTGGCTGAGAACGGTAAGGTTTGGATATTAACAGCTCTGTGAAGTGCAAAGTCATGTTCCAGTATTAGATAAATGTTGAATCCTCGTGGCTGATCATGTGTCCCAGGGAGGAGGAAGGACCTGCTTGACTTCTCAGCAAAAATGCTCAAGTGGATAGAACAGGGAAAGAGCAGATCACACTGTGGCAGGCAGGATTGATGTTACCCACTAGAAAAATCTATATAAATAAACTGAAATGTTGGCATGAATTGCCTGGGGAAGTTCAGGGATTCCCATTACTGAAGGTCTTTAAACCAGCCCAGAGCCCTTGGTCACGCCTGAGAGCTGTAGCCTATTTGGAGTGGGACAAGAGGATGGATTAGCCTCATGAGGACCAGCCCAAGCTGTCTTTCTATAGCTAGATGCACCTCTGCTTTTACTTCAACATTTGCAAAAGCAGTTCTGTAAACTCATCCTGAATTTGCAAATAGTTTTGTCTCTCTGATTTTGCCTCTTCAGCTCCCCAAATGCTTTGCTGGAGAGTCTTGCCCAGCTCTAATAAGCTGCCATTCAAAATGCTCTTTTGACATGTTTCTGACTTCTCAATTTTCAGGATTTATTCGACGTCGCCATCACAACAGCTCTGAGAGCGATAAGGACGTTAAAAAGCAACGACTAGGTATGTAGATGTTCCAGAAGCAGAGCAGTGGAAGGACCTGCACTTTCCTCTGAGGAAGGACCTGTTTAACTCTGCAGAAACACCGAAGAAATCAACCTCCCGCATTGAGGGAAAATTTTGTTTAGTAGCTGCATAAACTCTTAATGCAGCAGGTTATAAAACATACAGACAATGGGACCTGGCAAATAATGAGAAACATCTGTTTCCATTTCAGAGATATATTAAACCTACCTGAGGAGAAGGGATGCAGGTGGCACAGGCTAAGGATTCCCTTAAAGTGTGATATGCTGGTAAAGCATTCAGCTGTAGGTCATCCCTGTGTTTGTTTGTTTGCTGGTTTTTAACCAAATCAGGAGACATACCGACAATTTAAAACCTGCTACAGGCTCCACAGTTTCTCTAGCACATTAAAAACTCATATGGTTTCTGCTCACCCTAGTGCAGAGAAGTAACTGAATAGATGAGTGATGACAAAGTCGAGGTAGAGTAATTCCAGGAAAGGTTGGGTAGACTGAGCAGACCCGTGGGCTGTATAACACCAGTGTCCACATCCCTTCCTTCATCATCTGCCTTTCTTTACGCTTTTCTACCTCTGCTTTTAGCCTTGCAATCCTCATGGTCCAGCGTTGCCCAGTGTCTGATGGGGGAACACAGGCTGCACCTGGGCTGGAGCCAGTTTTTGACAGAAAGTTTGCATGCAGGAAAGTTCTTGAGGAGGTGCTCCCAGGAGGCCAGATTTTCTCCTTCGACAAAACTCAGCAAACATAACAGCAGTGAGGATAGGGGTTTTCAGAAGGTGCTGAGCACCCTTAATTACCACCTCTGTTCTCTCTTCAGCAAAGAGATGCTGATACCATCAGGGATCTCCAGTTCTCAAAGCAAAGGAGGGCTGGAGCACCTCTGCTATGGAGACCTCAGGCTGAGAGAGTTGGGGTTGCTCAGCCTGGAGAAGAGAAGGCTCCAGGGAGACCTTAGAGCCCCTTCCAGTCCCTGCAGGGGCTCCAGGAAAGCTGGAGAGGGGCTGGTGACAAGGGCAGGGAGTGACAGGCCAAGGGGAATGGCCTGAAGCTGCAGGAGGGGAGATGGAGATGAGATGTGAGGCAGAAATCCTTCCCTGTGAGGGTGCTGAGGCCCTGGCACAGGTTGCCCAGAGAAGCTGTGGCTGCCCCTGGCTCCCTGGCAGTGTTGAAGGCCAGGTTGGATGGGGCTTTGGGCAACCTGGGCTGGTGGAGGTTGTCCCTGCCTATGGCAGGGAGGTGGGAACTGGATGGGCTGTGAGGTCCCTCCCAACCCAACCCAGTCTGGGATCCTGTGGTTCTGTGAGCTGTTGGGAGGTGCAGGTAGCTGAGCAAGCGTGGCACAAGGCCAGCGTGGGTGAACGGAGAGCTAGTGAACAGGGAATTATATGCATAATACACCAATACCTAATTCTCATCTTAAAGAGATAATAAGATTTAGTTTCTATATAAAGCTGTTTCACCCTTTCCCTGAATTTTCTTCTTCTTTGGCCCCTGTGCAAAAATAGGAAAAATTATGGGTTATTTGCATGTCTTCAAAATTTATCATCTCTACCTAGCTCTGTGGAGCAGCCTCTGATCAGGGCCATGGCTTCTCTGTGTATAAGTGGTAGTATTTTGGATCTGTCATGGCTCAGAACTAACTTTTTTACCCTCATACTCACTCTGTTGTCTTCTCAGATTCCGCTGAAAAGTACCACCATTTCCTCGTCGATTCCATGCGCCAGAGATACGGAAGCAGGAGAGCAGCAGGAGCAGCAGCACAGGAACAAGCACAGCCACTGGCTTTCAACCAAGGCTTTGTCAACCTTGTCATTCGGCAGATCAAAGCCTCCCGCTTAAAAGAGAGAACAGATAAACCCCGAGAGGATGTGGCAGGTGCTCCTGAACCAGAAGAATGTGTGGATACAGCCATGAAAGTGTCAGATCTGTTTCGTGGTGTGGCCCCATCAGGCATGACAAAGGCGATCTTTTTGTTTGGTAAGCCAGGTACAGGCAAGACCATGCTAATGCACAGGATTTGTCAGAAATGGGCAGAAGGTGTCCTACCTCAGTTTCTCTTCACTTTCCTGTTTGAGTTTCGGCAGTTGAATTTATTAAAAAGAAAATTGACTCTGAAGGAGCTTTTGTTTGACTTGTTCCTTGAGCCAGAAGACAGCCCTGATGCAGTGTTCCAGTACCTCCTGGAAAATGCCTCTTATACACTGATCATCTTTGATGGACTGGATGAGTTTGCAGCTAACATGGACGTGTCATCCTCTTCTAAGGGAGGCCCATCTCTTACCTCCCATATGTCCATATCTGAGCTCTTTGTAAACCTCTATCATGGGAAGCTCCTGCCTGGTTGCACAGTGTTGGTCACCAGCCGACCTAAGAGACTACCTGACTTCTTATTGAACACAGTAGATCTGCTAGCAGAAATTTGGGGATTTGACCATGAGAAGGTTGAGGAATATGTCAGCCGCTATTTTCATCAGCATTCATTCAAAGAGCAAGCCATTGCTCACCTGAAGAACAACATCAAGCTCCTCAGCCTGTGCTTGATCCCTGCTCTGTGTTACATTGTGTGCACCTGTTTGGAGTATTTGCTCCTTAAACATCAGATGAATGTGGAGCTTCCCCAGACTATGACACAATTTTATATCAAAATGCTTCTCATCTTCATAAACAAACAGCATGGAGAGCATGCAGGTGATGAGGAGACTCAGCTGAACTGTAACAGGAAAGCCATTGTGGATCTGTGTGATCTTGCACTGAAAGGCCTGGAAGATAAGAAGCTTGTATTTTATGTTGGTGATATTCCAGAGCATGTGAAGGAATTTGCTTCCTTACATGGACTGCTGACTGTCTTTGAGGCGAAGACGAGTGGCACACACCCAGAGGCTGGCTATGCCTTTGTGCACTTGAGCTTGCAGGAGTTTTTTGCAGCACTGTATCTCATGGTAAGTGAGAGGGTGGACAAGAACTACCTGAGGAAGAAGTTCTCTTTGAAGTCAAAGTGGACTTTAAAGAATGAGGCAAAGACTGAATTCGTGGAGAGTTTTCACATCTTTCTCTCAGGCTTGTCGTCAAAAGAGTGTAGGACGTTTCTCATGCTGTTGGCTGACCAAGATGAAGCTTGGGTGCAGGATAAGCAGGATGCAATCCTGCAGTCTCTCAAGAAACTGGCGGCCACTCATCTGACAGGGCCTAAGGTCATTGAGCTCTGCCACTGCACGTTTGAAACGCAAGACCTCAAAGTAGCCCAGCACATCGGGAGCCTGTTGAATTTCAAGTATGAGTTTAAGAACTTTAGACTGACGACTTCGGACATGTCGGCTTTGGTTTTTGTCATAAACTCGGGCCAGGATTTGACTCATTTGGATTTTGCAGGATGTCTCATGGATGTTGACTGTTTGGAGGTTCTGGCTGGCTGTAAAAATGTAGAGCACTTGAGGTAAACACACGGAGTGCTGTGAGCTGGTGGGTGGAGAGAAGGGGCTCAGGGGTTGGAAGGGCAAGCCTGGTATTTGTTTCAGAAGGGAGAGAAAGAAGATGTGAGAAATTCTGATCTGAACAGTTTAACTTTGATATTGAAGAAATTTATGAAATAATGAATTTATGAGTGATCGATGGGTATGAAGGTGATGAGTCCATTCTGGCTGTATTTTTTGTATGTTTCTTTGTTTTGATTAAAACAATCAAACAACACGGTAGTGTAGCAGGTAAGAGAGAAAATGATAGGCATTTCTTGACAATACAAAGGCAGGGTGAATCCTGCAAGCAAATGAGAAAGTTGTGATCTAAGTGAAATCACCATAACCAGGTGAACAGGAGGTGACAACTGCACTCTCAGGTGCTTTGCTGTAATGCTGGAAGGACTTTTCAAGGAGGATCTCTGGGGATCCTGTTGTGGAACGGGTCTCATTCTGTATTTTTGTGAATGACTGACTTAGAGGAATATATGTAGGGTTTGCTAATGTGGACAAGATGGGGGGCAGCCAGGGTGGGAATTACCTTGACCTGAAGGGAATGATGTCTGCTGTGAAGCAGAGGAGCAGAAACAGAGATGTGAAAACTGCTATTCCTGGACACTGATATAATTGTAAAAAGGACAGTGATTGTTCTCTGCCTCCATTAAGAAGAATAGGAATACCATTTAATTTACTCTTGGAAAAGCTTTCTGATGATACATCCTGATTCTAAATTGCTAATGCAGGCACAGGGCGGTGCACAGTGCTCTGCTTTCAACAGGCAGATTAGGCAGATGCCTGAGGGCTGTTCCCCTGCATTAGGAGAATGGAACAGGGGATTTCTGGGGGTTCTTCTTCAGCTCATGCACACTCAAGTCTGTGCCTTTACGGTCCACAGGGTACGAGCACTCTGAGTACTGTCTCTTGGAAGGGCTGGCAAAGGGCAGTGGCACCCCAAGCATTTCAGCTGCGTGTTGCTTGTACAGAACCTGTCTAAAGAAGCGGCATGGCCTCAGGCGTGTTCCTAATGACTGCGGGCCACATCCATCATGCCACCGCACCTCTGCACCTTGTTCCTGACTCCTCCTGGTTTAGGGGAAGGTGGCAGAGGCTCTTGGGGCAACGAGGCCATAGGTGGGCTTCTGCTCTCATGGCCCCCGAACATGCAGTGGGAGTCATGCAACCCAGGGGCTTTGTGCCAATACATCCTGTAATCGGTACATCCCACAGCTGGTCCAAAGGAGAGCTTGGCTTCCTGAAAGCTTACCTGTTTATCCGCTTTTTCCAACACCACCAATTCCTTCTGTAAAAGAGATACTTTCCCTAAAAACCTTGTAAACCTTGTGTCTTTTACATTTGGGAGAACTCTGGCTACTCTGCCACCCAAATTTAAAGTATCTGGCCTGAAATCAACTCTCTCATAATTAAGCAGCTCATTACGTGGGAGCTGTTAGACACTCTCTGCTTGTATGAGTTTGGATTGCCCCTATGTGACCTCCCTTGTCTCCAGGGTCCTGAGTCTGGTGGGACACACAATGGGGCTGACTCATCATCTCCAGCAGCACTTACACATGGTGTCACTGTACCAAAAGGCAGAAGCCGTCTCTTGAGATATTTGCAGTTGATGTGCAAGTTTAATGTTTTGTGTTTTTTTTTTTTTTTAAAACAGATGTTTGAAAAGATAAAGATGCTGCAAAAAAGAGCATGATGCAGTGGCTCTTAAGAAAGAAATTCAACACTTTTTTTTTTAAACCATGTTTTAACCTGCTCTGGGCCAGCTTATTTCAGTTTGTGTTGTGTTTATGTCTTTTCTCTTTTTTTTCACGTTTTAGCTTTCGTAGTAGGAGATGTGGCGATGACTTTGCTGCTGCTCTTTCAAAGAGCGTACAAGGGATGGGGAACCTGAAGAAACTGGAGTAAGTCTTTGCTTGTTAAGGTCAGAGCCTTCTCTCTTTCTGTCTATCCTCTGTTTATATCTTGCAGTTTAATTATATCGGCTCACATCTGCTCCTGTATAGAGAGTAACGCAGTGCTATACAGACCAGTGTGGATATGTGTGGCTCTTGTTTTATGCTAGTATCAAGAGAAATATTGCGTTGCCCTGCTTGTAGAGGAGTATAATGGTTGCAGGTGGCAGAGTCAGGCCATCTCCTCTCTGTGCTGGCGTGCTGGGAGTGCGGTGTAAGCACACATCCGAGACAGGCTTGCCATGCGCTGCACGGGATGCCAGTCCTCCCTCTGCTCGGTTGGAATGATTCTTTCTTTTTCCAGGCTGACAGGTGGCAGCATCACAGCTGAGGGGATGTCTAACTTGGTCCAGGCTTTATCACAGTGCCTCCAGCTCGAGGAAATAAAGTGAGTGTGTTGTGGCAATGACCCTCGAATCAACCACTCGTTTCTTGGGGGCCTGGGGTAGTAATGAGAATGTGTGCAGCTTGCAGGACAATCGGATACGGGATCCGGACGTGAAGAGGGTGATGGACCTGTTTTCCAGAATGGAAAAGCTGAAGAAAATAGAGTGAGTAAAAATGGCTTAAATCTGTTAAAAATGGTAGTCACTATGAAGTGAAGCATAGCATCAGAGAGAATTTAAGTCCTCATCATTTGGGGTTGTTCAGCCTGGAGAAGAGAAGGCTCCAGGGAGACCTAATTGCGGCCTTCCAGTCCCTGCAGGGGCTCCAGGAAAGCTGGAGAGGGGCTGGTGACAAGGGCAGGGAGTGACAGGCCAAGGGGAATGGCCTGAAGCTGCAGGAGGGGAGATGGAGATGAGATGTGAGGCAGAAATCCTTCCCTGTGAGGGTGCTGAGGCCCTGGCACAGGTTGCCCAGAGAAGCTGTGGCTGCCCCTGGCTCCCTGGCAGTGTTGAAGGCCAGGTTGGATGGGGCTTTGGGCAACCTGGGCTGGTGGAGGGTGTCCCTGCCTATGGCAGGGGGTGGGAACTGGATGGGCTGTGAGGTCCCTTCCAACCCAAACCAGTCTGTGATTCTGTGGCTCTATCGTTAAATTGGACTTGTTATAGCAAGAGTTTAACTGCACTGTGGGTCAGTTGTGTAATCATACAGGTATAAAGTACATTCCTTACCTAACCCAAAAATGGGTAATGATTCACCTGTTGCACGCAGAAGAATCTGATTCTAAATTCATGGGAGCTATAACTTGCAGAGAAGAACTATGATCTGATCGTGCTTTTGTTGGGTCCTAAATGCAAAATTCTGAAGTTTTGGACAAATGCCCTAACTAAAATATCATGTGCTTCAAGGTGTTTGGGTGCAGAGTAGAGGGCATTTGCATAAGAAAAGAGTGTGCTGTTGGGTCCAGCAGCTGAGGTTGCCTTCTTCCTCATGTTCACAGTCTGAGCAACAACGATCTGTCCTTGAATGCTGTTCTCATTTTGGCAAAGGAAGTCATTGCGTGTCAAAATGCAACTGAACTGCTTGTCAGGTATCAATGCATGAGAGCTGTTACAAATGCAAATATGCTGTCTCTTTAGATGTTGACTTTTTAAATGGACACTGGTTCACAGCTGAATTGTTGGCTAATCAAAGTCAACAAAAACTAATTTAAATCCTTTTTGTTTTCTGTTTGAAACAAAATTTGAATTCATCATACTACAGACTTTCTCTTTGTATTTTTTTAATAGGTCATTTTATCCTTGGTCTGTAAATTGATTTGCAGGGTGTAATATTTCTTCTTATATAAGAATTTAAACTTGCTTTTAAGCTCTGCAATATATCAGCCAGGAAAATCTTTACTAGCTAGCATAAATTTACTATAAATCAGTTAAGTTTACTGTGAAGATATGGCTTTAAGTAGCTCTAGCTCTATGTTCCCTTAAATTACAAGTTTTGCTGTTTTCATAGGTCCAGGATGACAGAGAAAGGGTAGAATTTTTAAATCCTAGCTCTTATGGTCGTCTTACATTGTAAGTTTAACAGGCCAAATTAATCCTTGGTGTAACTCAAGGGAAGTCATACTGCATATAGATTTTTCTTATTTTTCTTGTTGGAGTGGAGTTTCTGCTGAACCTCTTTCCAACAAACTGCTCATGTTGCAAAACAAACAAAAAAAAATACCAGCCCAATTTTCTTAACTGTGTTAGTCTCTTGTCTGCACAGCAGCCCCAGTTCAACATTCGGGGCATCCTGCTGCCACGTGGCTGCTCGATTGCTTGCCCGTGGCAATGTGCTACCATGGCAGACATCAGGACCCTCCTTAGCACCCAGGCAACAGCTTTGGTCCTTCCTGAGCACCCCTGCTAAAGAAACGGCATCCTTCCCCCTGTGCCCTAACATTGGCTTGGATCTCTTTTTCAGGAAGGACACCGTGATTATGTATTTTTCTGGCCCATCTGGGAATTTTCCAAGGTGAGAAACTGCACTTGGGGTTATGCTATGTTCAGAGTTATGCTGATTCAAACCATCAGCTTGGTGTCACTCTAAACCGCCCCAGCAACAGAACTGGTTACCTCTGCCCTTGCATCTGGCAGAGCTGGATCCTCCTGAGCAAGGAGAAAGGGAGCCAAGCTAACTGGTCTTTGCCCAGACCTACCAGCCAGTTCCACAAAGGCAGAGCCTTAGTGCCTGTGTAAGCTTGAAGTGCTGTGTTTCTATTGCCAAACTGCTGGAAAAACAGCTGAATGTGAGGATAAATAAAGGAAAAGACTTTGCTCCTTCTCTGGCTGGCTCCTGTGTTCTCCCTGCTTGTGCATACTTTTGAGGGAAGTGTGAATTTGATCTTAAATGAGAAAGTATGAAACAATCTCTTGTTCCCTGATAGGGAACTCACTTTGCCCTGTGTTGTGCAGTCCTTGAGGGACCTCACGGTATTTTGCATGCTTGTGTGAACTGGCTCAGCTTGGCCCTGAGTTGACTAGAAATCACTCCTGTTCAGATGCCTGGACAGTCGGCTTGTGCTGTTGTAGGCAGCCTGGCGTGGGTGGGTATGTCTATTCCTTCCTTCGTGGCACAATCCCACGTGGAGACAAAACATCCTGCATCTTAGTAGTGCCTTTGAACTGGGGCTCAGTTATCAAGTTGATTCAAATACGCAGTGAAATCCCGTGTGGACACCCCCTGTGCTCCCATCTCCTGATGGAGGTCACTGGCTCTCGAAAATCACTTTACCATGCATGGAATGGTTGGACTGAACGCAGACCTTGTGGTTTCTTCCAGAAAACCTCCAGAAAATACTAACCACTGCCTAAGTCATCAAGTATTTTGTGAAGGCATATTAAAGGCCAAATATTTTGCTTGTTTGCAGATCTTTGGATTTGAGGTGGGAAGAGAATAAAGAACATGCCATTCCAACTAGACATGTGAAGTTATGGTAAGAGAAGGCATTGAAATTCCTGCTGGTGCATGTGGTTTGCTGATGCCAGGTACTACAGAAGGACAAGAATAGCAGCTGTGTTGGTCCATAGGGACAGAGGATATTTCCACATATGAACAAGTTTGAAATAAACCTGAATCAGTAAATAAAAATAACATTAGAAATCCCTATTTGGCCCAGCCAGTGGCTTCATTTCTTGTGTGTTGGGCTCTACAGCCCTAGAGAGGCAGAGTTCCCTTGATAATGCCATATATTCGTATAACTACCAAAGGCATGAGCTGTACAGGTTTTTTTCTTGCCTGGGCTCTGGAAGAGAGTACTGGCTTTCTCAAAATAGAACTCGGGCATGTTATCTGAGCATGTTAAAGCTGGGAAATGGCCCTCCCTTAGCTCCTTCTCTTTCCCTCAGTGCTCTGCGCAACAGGAACAGGTACATCCATCCCCTTCTTGTGGATGGCGGTGTCAGGTGGCTCTCGCGCAAGGTGTTGCGCTTGCACAGCATACTGCAAGTGTGTCCTTCTGCGCTCCTTTTGCAGCGCTGGCCACAGACAGACAGAGTAATGTGCCCAGGATTGTGTTGCAGAGCAGAGAGTAAAACCTCCCTCTCTTGGTACTGCTTCTGTGTGCCCTTGTTTAAAGAGACACCACAAGTGCCCGGGCCCCACTGTCCCCTCACTGCTCATTAACCCTTCCTGTTCACAGCTTGCAGGACTGCAGCCTGTCTCCCCAACATGCAGAGGCGATTGTTGCCATTCTCCAGAGCTGTCCCTGTCTCTCCGAAGTGAAGTAAGTGCGTCCTTCCCTTCCCTTCTCACTGAGTGGCTGCAGGCGGGTGGCAGGGAGCAGGGGATGTTACGTGTGAAGGGCAGTGAGACGTAGGGTCTGACCCCAAGGAGGGGTCCCAGCACTCTGCGTTGTGTCTGGTGGGACCCTGGTTAGGGAGTTTTGGTGAAGTTCAGCAGGAGATGAATGCTGACCAACCTTCGATTCCTGTGACATCTGCAGCCTCTGGTTTCCTCAGACTGTAACCAGAAATGCCAGTTGCAGAGCAGACCCTGCTAGCCAAGCAGTGCTGCGTGCTGGAGGCTGTAAGGAGGCACAGCTCCTCCAGCGACTCCTCTGAGCCAGTAAAGGGACACAGATTGCTTCTGTGTTGTCCCTTTCATCTTCTAAAGCCATCCAGCTCTGTTGGGAGAAGTGAGTGGAGGATCCACATCATAACCTGCACATTGCAATGAGTATCGTCCCTACCTTTCCTTATTTGCCTATATCCGAGGCCACCTGGATTTGGCTGTAAAGCTCTCCTTCTTGCCTGTCTGCCCTGGAAAATGCAGGAATATCTGTTGCAAGACAGTTCAGTCCAGACTGAATCTTGAATTTAGCTACACCTCAAACCCTTGTTTTCTAGCTCATTGATTTGAATTGGGATCTGGAGATCTTTGTCATCCAGTGTTTTCTGCCTTCCTTTCTTCCTTCCAGGAGTACAGTAAACACTCACTCATTTGGTTACTTGTTTTGTACTCCCACTTAGGTTTTCTAAAGTAAGATGTTTTGGGGGCTAAAGCATGAATCACATTGTCCTAGGGATAAAACTCTTTGTCTGAAGTTGCTTCATGCAGAGATAAGCAGGGAAGATTGATCTGGGACAGAAGAACAGTCCAGGCAAAAAAAAAAACAATTGTGGGAACGGGAAAGCAAGGAGATTTTGAGGGCTTTGTTGCTTATACTGTTCAAAATATTCCCCACTAACTGGAAAATGCCTCAGTTTATCAGGTAACAAGCTTGGAGACAAAGGCTGCAGTTGCCTGCTGGAAAGCCTCCCTTGGATATCAATTTCAGAGCAGCTGGAGTAAGTGTTGCCTTGTACAAAACCAAATTGGATGTGGTGCTTAGGGACATGGTTTAGTGGTGATCTTAGCAGTGCTAGGTTAACGGTTGGACTTGATGGTCTTAAAGGTCTTTTCCAACCAAAATGATTCTATGATTCTATGGAATTGCCCTCTTTTCTTGAGCCTGGCAAGGACTGTACAGAGATGCTGAGCAGGGATCCAGGAGACAAAGGCCAGTGCTGCAGAAGCAGCTCTGAGCACTCTTAAGGAAGGATGAGACTCAGCCCATGAGACTGTTCAGGCTGAAGTTGGGCACTTGCTCAGAGCATCACGCACGGAAAGTGGTTTAAAAGCTTCCTAAGTGCTGCAGCGCCCTTTCATTAAAAGCATTCAGGGACCTGCTAATTGCCTTTTTTCTCTTTCTTAGTCTCAGTCAAAACCACCTCTCTGTTAATGGCATTTGCAGTCTGTTGAAGTCAGTAAATACCTGCCAGAAGATGATGGAGGTACAAGTCAGGTATGTAGGTCTTGAATCATTCCTGAGGTTAATCCCAATATACAAGTCTGAGAGTTAGGTTTCTGAGTTTTCTGTTGAGTCGCTTCAGAAGCGGGGCAGGTGAAGAACATGTCCACAGATGGTTGCTAACACTGATGCTTGGTAGTACACTGCTGTAAGCTGATTTTATCTGAGCCATCGACCAGAATTTAGAAGGTACAGAACTGTGTCCTTTCATGTGTGGGGGCAGTTTTAGACTCATTCCTGCTGTCTGCCCTGGGAAGTTTTGGAGAGAAGGGTCTCTGTGGAGTATGAGAACTGGTGACATCTCCTGGAGTGGAGTAGGAAGTTCTCCTCCTATTACTTTCCCTTGGAAAACCCCTGGAGTTCAAGTGTAACAATTCTGTCTGCACTTTCTCTAATGGTTCAGAGAAACTGGGTAATCCAATATTGCATAGTTTGATCCAACCAGGATTTAAAACCAAGGGAGATTATTTTTTGCTTGCTTTGGGAGTGTTTTAAGTGATTGGTGTCACCACAGAGTTTTGAACAGCAAAATCAAGCGTACTTAAAACAAGTCGTCCTGTAAATAACCAAAATGTGACATTGATTCCTTCTCTTCTTCACAGCCTTTGTCATCAGACTGCAGTCCTGAGGTTTGCAGAAGACAGAGAATTTGCATCCCCTCCTCCTAGGTAGAGTGTGTGTGCACAAATGGTGTTTTCTCAGCATCTCCTGTAGTTCTTACATCCTGTTTAGGTACCAAGGGTAACGGTTCATCTCACAGCAGTCCTTGCCCCTCCTCCCTCCTGAATCTAAAGGTAGTACTTTCTTCTGCTTTCTTAGCCACTTTGGAAGTTGCCCACTGCCTTCTATTGTGTTTGATTATGTTTTATGTCCCTAGGGGACATTTCAACCCACAGCATCATAAGCAAAGCAGGCTGTTTAATAACAGCTGTGCTATCTGATAATAGCAGACAGTAAAACAAAAAAACCAACCACAAAGTGAACCCCACACCTCCAAACCAAATTTCCAAAAGATTCCCAGATCCCTGCATGTTTAAAACAGTCTAGTTCACTACACTGTGTGTTCTGGATCATTGTACTCCTCAATCAAAATTAATTTGGAGTTTTGTTTTTCCCCTCAGAAAATTCTGGGTCAAAACAGCTCAACTCAAATGTTTTGTTTGAGAAATGATTTCCTGTTGCTCCTGGAGCTGTAGATTAATTTATTTATGTCCTTGCTCTCCATGGACTGAGCCCACTGTAAAATAGCATTTCCCACAGTAAACCTGCATCCCACCTCCTAGCTGGAGAGGAACAGCAGCACTATCATGGGATGCAACCCAGTTGTTGTGGCTACGCTTGAAAGAGAGTGACAGCCTGAGACATGTGATCTGTGACTCCAGGCACCAGGTGACATTTTAAACTCAGATATTTTAGGATTTGTATGTTCTATTTATTTTTTGAATAGTTTTTGCATAGATGTGGGCTCTTTGGACAAAACATGTTTAGGCAAAAGCTGAACTCTCCATCAAACTGTAGCTTAGATGGGCAATCTGTCTTTTCTCCTTCTCCTCAGTTCCCCACACTCTCGAGTATTTGGTTAATCACTGCAAGGAAGAACAACTTGCTATTGGCAAGATATGGATGTGGGCTAGAGCCAGGGGACCCCAGGGACCTGCCAGATTGCTAAAGCGTAAGTGTTTTACCCTTGTCTGGTTTTGTGCTCACTTACTAGGGAAGAGCCTCTGTTCTCTACTGATGAGCAACAATATGGAAAGGAACACCAGAGACCTACGGCCTCCAAAAAAATAAGGTACCATGGCAAATTTTCATTGCATTTCATGCATGTCCTGTCTCTGGGTCCTATCGCTGATGTTACCTGCGTCTCCAAGTTTGAGCGGTGAATCATGAGAGAGCTGGTGTTACTGTATTCAGCTTGAAGCACTCTGTGGTTAGCATCTGTGGTCTTCTACAGGAGTCCAAACAGATTGTGGGTTGTCTCTTTTACAGAATTGGTGTGGTGATTGTGTGGTTACTGCGTCAGCTCCCACATGGGAGCTGGTGGAGCTGGTGGTGACAGAGCTTGTGGGTTGGGTGGTTCTTTACTGTTGTTCGGAGAAATGCATCCTAAGCCGGACCCGTGTTCAGATGCGTGTCAGAGCACGCGCTGCCTCCAGCACAGAGTGCGCCTGTCTGTTTTGTAGGGTGCAGTGAGGAAGGAAGAAGTTGTACCCAGAGCCTTCTAACCAGGACCTTGGGGACCTGGTTCTTTGTTGTGCCACAAGTTTTCTTTACCTTGTCTCTTTATTCTCTGTTTGCAGACAAGAGGTGAGAGTACAGATTGGGACTTGTTGCAGACAAAAAACAAAAAAAAACCCCCCAAACACCCCCCCCTCAAAGCTATTGCAAGGGGATTTTTTTATTTCATTATTATCTCTTCATTTATTCTCTGGTTTTCTGAAGGAGTGAAGTTTACAATCTTGTTCGCAGTCCTGCAGACATGGACTATTGATTTCTTTTTCTCCCTAGACTGACAGACAGTCGTTTTCAAGCCAGTGACCTGGAGAAGCTGTGTGCAGTCCTGAAGAAATGTAGCAGCATCTCCGAGCTGGAGTGAGTCCTTCTTAACTCTTATGGTCTTTAGCTGCAGTTCTTTGGGATTTTGAGAAAATGCCACTTTTTTGTTCTGCAGTGTTGTATGGAAAATGCGGCAGAGACATAGCCTTATGACAGGCATAGCTTTACATGGGCTAATATCCTTTGCCAAGGAGACATACAGTTCTAGTGCTCTCATAGGGCAAAGGTTGCAGGATATAAATCTGGAAAGGGACTAGTTGATCACTTAGCCTGACTTCAGGTATTACAAAAGCTGTAAAACCTTGCCCTGTCATTTTTGCCTTTGGGCCATTTGGGACCAAAGCTGCAGAGCATGAAGAATCCCACCTAAAATGAGGGCGGCGTGCTGTGCTTTTGCTGGTGACCCCACATGTGGTGTGCAAGGACTTTCAGCACCAAAGCACTTTCTTCTGTTAGTGCTGTGTGTGGGGAGTCATCCTGTTTGCTAGTACCGAGAGGTGAGCAGGCCCAGCCCTGATGGAAAGGCTAGCCAACACACACCCTCACGTCTAGGTTTTGAGGACAAAACAAGGACCAGCACAAGCATTTTATATAGTCTATGTACCACCACCTGAGGGCTGGCTATTCCCTTTGGCCTGGTAGCCTGTGGAAGAGATTTTTAGCCTTGCTCTTCTTAAGCAGTTATGTCCCTTGATCTCACGTGGGCCACAGCCCACTGTAATCCTCAGGCTCCAATATCAGAGCCTAATATCCTTCTCCAGGACTAACCCGTGGCTCCTCTGTTGGGCCTGTCCAGGCTGATCATTTCTCAGAGCTGTGGACTTCTGGTCCCTGGTAACTGCATTAAAAAGCACCGTCAGTCCAGAGGGGTCACTTGGTGGGCATAAGAAAAGGGCGAGCCCCGAGCTGGGCTTCTGGCTGTCCCAGGCTGGATAATTCCAGTCTCTGGTTTCCCCATAGGCTTTAGTTGTCAGTGGAGAGGGACGGTGCACGTTGTTTGGGTTAGGGTGCCCGTGTTCTGCTTTCAGAGCTCTAGTTACTAAGAGCTAATTGTACCTCTTGTTTGTTTGTGGGTGTTTTCTTCCTATGAAAATTAAATGCCTTTCTTTAAATCCTAGGCTGTCAAATAATAACCTAGGAGATGAGGGACTTCTGCAGCTGTTTCAGTTCCTCCCGAATTTGAAAATGTTAAGTTCTCTCAAGTGAGTAGCTCCCGTTTCTCCTTACTCATGGATTGGTTGTTGTGGGAGTATTGGTTGTGGGAGCACGGTCCGTGTTTGGGACAGGCTCTTCAGGATCAAGTGAAGTTATATGCTGTGTCTGTTGAGGGAAGATCCACTGTGCTATCTGGTCTGTCCCCACCTCTAGTCCAGAACAGATTGACTCCACATGAAGCTTGATTGAGGTCAATGCCTGAGAGGCTGTGTCTCAGTCCTCCATGAAGGAGACAAGAGGTCTTGTGTGCTGGTGTGGCACTTGGTGTCTAAAACAGGCTGAGATCTTTAGCAGGCCACTGAATTTTTCCTCTCCTGTTTCCTCATCGGAGGGAGAGCAGTCCTTCCTCTCCTGGGGTGGGCGCCTTTGGAAGGTAAATGCTGGGGAGCTGCAGCTTCAGCAGTGGAGTCTGAATACAGCCGCAACGGTGCCTCATGTTTATCTGGGTATTTTACCTGGCACTCCCACTGCGAGTGCACCGTACAGGACTGTGGCTTAAGGACTATAGCACCATTCTGCTTTATCAAAAGAGATATTTATTGTTCCTGTTTGATTAATTGAGCTGTTCTCAAGCCAAGACTGTTCCAGTTACTGACAATCTGCAGCTTCTTTTCACATCAGTGCAATGAAACACACGGCTGTTATTTATCTGTTTGGTTTTTTTCCCAGCATCAAACACTCTGCCCACAGTCACAGTAGATACTGTGATAGACCTAACAGACCTGAGTACAGTCTTAGTGTGGGTTTTGTACTGCCACAACTGCACTTACAGCCAAAGAGTTGGTTTTGCCTTGCTTTGATGTCCTGAAATACAAAGAATTCCATTTAACCATAAGAAAAAACTTGTGTGGTGAGCATGGTCCATCGCTAGAATGGGTTTTCCAGAGAGATATCTTTGGATACATTACAAACCCAGCTGGACAATGTCTGAGCAGTCTGCTCTAGTCTAACCCTCCTCTGAGCAGGAAAGTTGGACTAGATCATCTCCAGATGTCCATTGCAGCCTCAATTATTCTGTGATTCTCTGAACTCTAAAAGTGAGGGGTGAATTTAAAAAATACTGGAGTGAGTTGTGTTTGCAGAACTGTAGTTGAAAACACAGACAGAAGGTGGCAAAGAAGCAGGCTCTGAAGAGAAGGATCGCTGTTATCATGTGACACAGTGTAAATTGCAAGTAGTTTTGCTTGAAGCAGCTGATTTAATCTCTTCTTCCTGTAGGCTTAATGACAACCAGATCTCCCTGAACTCTGTGTTTTTCTTAGCTCAGTCCTTATCTACATTGGAACACATTAAAACAATGAACCTCAGGTATGACCAGGAGTACTTTTCCCATATTTTACTATTTAAAACCTTAACCTGTGTTTTTTGAGGAGTGATACAGGAGCACGTGTCTTCAAAGTCCAACCTAATTATGTTCTTTTCTGCTTACAGCTTAGGACACAGGCAGGTGGTTCATCTGACCTTTTGGGAAAGGATCAGGTAAAATCATACCCACTCATCTGTCTAAGCCTTTCAAATTCCTCCTTATGAAATCTTAAATAGATGGTGATGTGTGAGTCCTTGAGGTGGCTCCAAACTCCAGTCGGGGTGGTGGGAGCAGGGTGAGCTGTTTCATGGCTGATGGACAGAGGCTCGAGGGTATGGAGCAGACGACAGTATCCCACTGCTGACCAGGGCTGCAGTCATTCCCCTCCCCTCCCAGGTCAGGTCAGAGCAACCACCCAGAGCTGAGGGGATGCAGAGCTCTCTGGAGGCTGGAAGAGGGGTGATAAGGCCCTTTTTCTTCCGGGGATGGTGGTGAGAAAAGACAGAGTGGAGCGTGAGGCCACTGCCACCACCTCACCCTCTTCCCCAGCTGCAGCATGGGGAGTCAGCTACACGGGGGCAATAACATCGGTCCAGCTCATGGGTAAACTGTTCTTTCCCCAGGGCCAGAAGTACCAGCAGACGGAGAAGTAGTTTCCTGGCACATCCCAAGCACGTGGCAAAAGGACGGTGCTTTCGGTATGGCAGCCCCAGCTTCCTTCTGTCACCCAGGAGTGTAGGGAGAGACGGCTGAGGGGTCTGTATCCACAGCGGGATATGTGGACCAGACCCGTCTCTCCAGCTGTGTCTCCTCAGAGAGCTGTCCTGTGCCCTGCCTGCCTTCAGAGGCAGACTTGGCTCTCTTGGAAAGCTGAGGTTTCTTTCCTCTGCTTGTGTCCCATGATGAGACACCTCTGGAAAAGATCCATCTCTAATGTATCTTTCTACCATCTTCTCCCCTGCTGAAACTGGTCAGGGAGGCGAGATCTCAAAATAACACTTGGTTACAAGAGAGAAGGTCTTGGCTGGTGTAATTTGCCAAAGCCTTGAAGAGGTTGGGCCGGCTGGCATCAACCCAGGCCAGCAGGTATCTGTGCTTTGTGGTCACTGGAGGGACATGGTCGTATCCCAGAGGCGGCTGGATGAACAATACACCCTCTTGGGATAGACATTGGATGTCCACTGCTACAGATGTGTATGCGAAAATAAATAGTGCCTCTTTTGCTTGGCCAGGCTTGTAAGGATTGTCTTGCTTTCCTGCAGGGGAAGCTTCTACCCATAATAATATAATGGGTATAATAATAATGAGATACAGACCTGTCTGGCTACTACATTTGTCCCATGGAGATCTGCCAGCTTGTCACCCAGGGAGGTTTCTGTGATTTCCTTCTTGGAGAAGGAGATAGGAGGCAATGTTCCAGCCTTGCTGTGGGAGAGCTGAGACAGTGCTGAGCAGAGGAAGACGCTGTCCGATCTCCAGAGACAATTTAAGTACCAATGATGTGCCTTTAGGGAGGCAACACACAAAATACCATGACATTTTGGTGGCCTGGCTCTCTTGAATCATCTCAGAGCTGGTAGAATCCTCTGCTCATCACAGATTTTGACTTCTCAGTCCTAGACTGCGGGTAGGAAGATCTACGTAGTGGAAGCGAGAGGATTGCTATGGGCCTTGTCCTAAGATGTGAGACTCTGGAATATGAAGAGAGTGTTGCCATACCGCGGTCATGGGAAATGTTAATCTCCCAAGTGCTTTGTTTTCTTCAGTCTCAGGGACTGCAGAGTGGGTCCGGAGGACATGACCAGGCTGTGCCAGATACTGGCTCAATGTCCCCAGCTGACAGAAATTGAGTAAGTGTTGTGCGCTTGGCCACCCCGTCTGTTTGTCTGTCTCCCCAGCCCACAGAGTTGGTGTTCAGGTTAGCAGCTAGTGTAAATTGGCTCTCCTCTCACCACAGCCTCCTGGAAACCCCTGCAAAATAACCCAGATGCTTAGATAAACCCACACCTTCCACCGCCCTCTCTGCTTCAGCGTTTGGCCTCTCCTAAGTCTACCATGTCTGTGTGTAAACACCCCAGAACACGTATGTGTTCTCATAGTCTTCCTCAATCATATGGCTAGACACAAGTATTCTCATCTGCTCCTCGAGACCCTGGCTTGCAGTATAGCCATAAACTAAACGCACTCAACAGGAGCTGGGCACTTAGAAGAATACTGCTCGGAACAGAAATGGAATAATGATAAATAAAAATAACGTAATACCCATATTGCATGCAGGAAGTATGTCAGTAGCATCATTTTATAAACTTAGAGTAATAGAAAAGTGTGACTCTCGAAACTGGAATGTTGATTGGTTATGGGATGTAGAGAAACACTTATAGGAATTGACCTATAAAGACTAAATCTCACCCAACTTTCAGGGCGTTTCAAGCATATCCTTTTTCAGAACTTGCCCATACCACCCCCATGCACATGTGTGTGTGCATGTCCATGTAGATTTTATAGAAATACCTACAGATTTTCCCAGTTTCTCTTGGAGTTTATTTTCTTCTATGTTTTACAGTCTGTCTGGAAATTCATTGAGTGACCAGAGCATTGAGAGATTACTGAGCTTCCTGCCATACCTCTGTCATCTGACACTGCTGAGGTAATGTTTGGGGTCCCTGCTTTGATTGCTGCCATGAAACATTGGTTTGGAAAGTGTTAAAACCACAACATATCTTAGGAGCATTAATCAGTAATTGTAGATTAACAAGCTAGGCAAAGAAAATGCAGAAACTCTTTCACACCCATTCCTACCTTGTTTCCAGAACCAAAGTAGCCCTGAACCCTTTTTTCTTTAATGATACATAGAGGGGAAAAAAAAAAAAAAAAAAAAAGGTCAGGAGGAGAAATACCCACCAAAGGCACAGCATCCCAGATACTCCTCACTTAGCAGGTCCCATGGAACATGACTTGCAGCATCCACAACAGATGCAGGACTTGTTCGTTGACACATGGTGACAGCACACCACCCGTGTGCATGGTCAACATCTCACAGCTCTGCCCCTGCAGGGGTCTGGCATCCTGCCGCACTCGACAGCGTGCGCAGGCTGACGGACTGTGCCATCGGTCAAGGGCTGGTAGATTGAGCTCTGCAGAGTCCTGGAGCAGCGTGGGTGGCTGGCGGATGTAGAGTGTGTGGGGCTTGCGTTGTCGCCATGACCTTGATCAGGAGTCACTGAGGGAGAGCAGGGTTGGCATGATTCAGCATTGCCTGTCTGCGCATATATGTGTTTGTTTAGAAACAAAATTGATTACTAACATACAGGTCCTTTATATATATATTTTAAGAGGGCTTGAGCTGGTGGGACAATTTCCACTTTCATTCCGTGGCTGTTTTGAGGCATTTGTGGCTTCATCTGAGCTCTGCTCTGAGCACAGACTTCATCTGAGCTTGCTCTGGAGCTTGTGCATGAGGTAGTTTTGTAGGGCAGTTTGTTCTAGACAGACTTTTAATGGCTGAGCTGGGATTTAAGTCCAGGAAGTTTGGGTTTTTTCCTTCAAATCTTCTTAAAGTGCTGAGTTTTGATTTGCCACCTTGTTCTTCTGTGTTTCAGCCTCTCCAGGAATCAGATGGGAGATGAAGGCCTGCGGTGCCTCTTGGACCACTTGCATCAAGCGCCTGTGACCTGTTCCCTCAAGTACGAAAGCATACTGTGAACCTGAGGGGCCCTAGCAGACAGGTGTTCGCGCGATTGCCCCCCGAAGCTGGTTATCCTGCTTCTTGTCCACCCCTGCCCTAGGAGCTGAGGTCTGAGTGAGCCATGAGCACAGCTCGAGACCAGGGTGACTCAGGGTCTGATCCAAAACCTGCTGAAGCAGGTAAAAGTCTTTCTGTTAGCATCAGCAGAAGATAAGAAGGCCCTGAGTGGGGTAATGTGACACAGGTTGACCCAGTCCCCCGAGTTTTCAGTTCATCACTTTTCTGTGTACGTCGTCCTCTTTGAATAACTGAAGGCATGTGGGTGCTGTGAGTTTAGGGGGCTGTGAGCCCTACACCAGCTTCTCCCTTTCCCTTTCTGACGGGGGAGCAGCTGCTCCAGCGGTCGGCTGCCTCTGTAGTGCAAGGGGCAAGCTGGAAGTTGGCTGTGCCACCCAGGTCAGCAATGTTGTGTCTTGGAGGGGTTCGGTGTGTTTAGCACAGCCAAAAGGGCCCAGCACCTCACAAACTGTTCTGCCTTTGGTGGCCACTTGAATTTTGCCTCTGTGGCTGAGGAGCCTGGGGAAAACCCTGACTCTTGACACCTGAAAAACCTTCTTTCTCTTCTGTGCAGTCTCAGCCATAATAGGATTTCTCAGGATGGAGTTCTGCATCTCATAAATGCCTTTGCCACATCTGGAAATACCACGGAAGTTCAAGTCAGGTGTGTTTTCTCCTTACTAATTCCTGATTCTTCCCTGCATGTTTTCCTCTTATCATAAAGTTTGTGATCTTCAGGTAATCATGACGAGGGCCACATTTTCAACTACCTTTATGTATATGTGGATGCAAAGCTTTTATGTCCGTTTCTACTGGCCAAATGTGGCTGCCAAGGAGGAAGTTAGCAGAACAGTTGTTCCACAGGGCCAAGTTGTTTTTGTCTATAAAGACACAGGTATTCAGCAGTACCAATTGTTGTCATGTATGAAGCTGTAAATGAACCTCTTCAGGGCAAGAGTTGGCATTTGCTCGCTGAAAATATGGTCCCTAATTCACTTCAGTACGTTGAGATTTCAGAGTGAGTCGGTTGAAAGCAATTTCCAATGTTCTTTTGCTTGGACTTGTGTCTTTATCTCCTTTCCTCTCTGGCAAAAATAGCCCAATGGTTCTGGGCTTGTTGCATTGGCATGAACTGCTTTTTCTCACGGATTCAAGTCTCATGGCAGGGCCATGCTGCAGATCTGCCCTTATCCATGTTTATGTTTGCACAGAGCAGTTGATCTGTCATGAACCAAATTTAACCGGGGTCACTTTTGCTGAATCTTTTGGCTGGGCTAGTTTAAAGCAGATCAATCTTCTGTTTCAGCTCTCCCAGAGCTTGGCAGAGGAGCAGAGAATGCAGGGACAGGAGGAGACAGACGAAATCAGAGCAGATCAGGATTGCTTCTCCAGCCACCAGTGCTGCCTTATGCCAACTTAGCATTAGCAAAACCTTATTGAAGCATTTCCCTAGGCTGATTTATTGTAGGGAGAGGTGAGCTGCACCAGGTAGCTCTGTCACTGTGTTTCTTTGTGCAGCTTGAAGTATTGTTAAATTCTGACTGCTGGGAAAAATAGTCATTTTCACTCCAAATCTTATACCGATGTGTCTTCTCTGTGCAGTTTGTGCTCCAAAGCAACTTTAATCATCAAGCTGACAAGCAGAGATGACCCAAGAAAGATTTTGAGGTAATGGTACAGGTATTTTTTTGTGATTTCTTTGACAAGATGTTGTCCTTTTTCTAGGGACAAGCCTGACAAAACTTCTTGTACCCCCTTGCTCCTGGCATGGTGATATTTTACACCAATAGATGATACATTTCCTTTGATTCACCTTCTGAGAAGAGCTTTCTCATGTTACAGAGAACCCCGCATCCCTCTCTCTCACTGCTTCCCCACTGACCATTCCTCACCTAGGGACCTGTAGGTGTCCCTGCAGTCCCTGTCACAGGACAGGGTGCTACAAAGAGCTGCACCGTTAGCATACATGTATGCTGTATCGGAACATCTCAGCAGATGCTTCTGAAGTGTTGCCACAATCTTTTTTTGAAGCCCTGCAAGGCATTTAAGGTTTTGGTGCCATCCTGTGGGAAAGGTTGTGATGCCTGAGATTTCTGGATCAAAAAGCCTGAATTGTTTGTAAGGAACTAAGACTGTTCTCTTTTGCATCCTTTCAGACTTGCAGAGTGCAACTTTCAGCCAGACCACTTGGAAAAGTTGTGCTCACTCCTGGAAAAGTGCACTGGTCTGACAGAGTACAGGTGAGTTAATGCCTGCTTGGACCCATTTGGCTGGTCCCATTTGTAAGTCGTTCATTACAATGATCTTTGTTTCTAGATCCTCAAATAACAACGTGACAGTCCAAGCTGCAGAGAGACTTTTGCATTCACTGAGGAAAAACCTGGGTCCTCTGAAAATCAGGTACTGTGTCACTGTGCTGGGTCAGATACTGACCTGAGGCTGGCCTGATCATCCAAGATCTCATTTCATCAAAAACAAAAGTGAACTGTGCTTCTTCCAAAGATAGGTAGTGTTGGCCTGAGAAATTTCCATGGGTGACTTTAAGTTACTGGTATTTCAGCTGTATCTCCTTGATTCTTACTAAGCATCATGTAAAGCTGTGACCATAAACTGGTAGGTAGACCTCTACCTGCCTTACAGAGAAGGCTGCTAATCCTGGTGGACACGTTCCTACTGTGTCCTTACCAGAGGTCTCACCAGAGCATCCCGCAGTTCACCCGGGTGACGAATTCTTCACTTCTCCCAAAATATGTTGCATTAGAGCACAAGGGCCGCTCCGGAGTATATTAGAGACCTGACAGAGGGAGAGATGGATCCATGTGTGTGAATAAAGCAGAGCTGCCTATATTCTGCTTTGCAGCATAGAAGAGCCATGGGTGCGTAAAGAAAGTGTCACAAACCTTCTCGAGCTGGCTGTCCAGGCCTGTGGAAACATTACTGAGATCACGTAAGTAGATCACCTTGAGTTCTGGTATCTTTCAGATCTTTTCTTTTAGCCCGATACTTTTAAGGAAATGGGATTCAAGCCAGCACTTTAACTTGCTCTTCTGTTCTTTATTCTCTGTCTCCAGTGGATTTGTAAGCTATTAGCCAACGTGAAGCAAGTTTGACCCAAATGTCTGGTGGGTAGAAATGCTTAGAAGGTTTGCGGTCGCACGCCTTAGTAGGTGTACTGGAAATGAGACCATGTTCCTGGTCCCCCTTGGGAGAAAGGATACCCAGATTAGGCTGACTTTGGAACTAGTTTAAATATTGCAGACCTCTTCAGAGATGGGTAGTTAGCATTCGTGCACCAGCATAGGCCTGTGCCATCCAGTCCTCCCGATTTTTCTTCTGGAAAACAGCATTTGTTCTCCCTCACAAGTTCACAAGCTTATGATGTTCTCTAATCTCTACCTTTCCAGGATATGTAAAGAGAAAACCCTCTTCCAATTAGGCGTAAGGTTCCCACGCTGCCCAGAGAAGGTGGAATCAGTTGTTAGCAGGTGAGAAAGTGGCTATTTGCCATTATTTTCTGCTTGTTCTGAAACTCACCATAGGATGAAAAACATCTTCAGCGTGTCTGAGGCTCTGGTCTCCGTGGGTTCGGTCTCAGAGTGCCTCCGTGACACACACGCAGAAGGAGCATGATTCACATGTGTGTCTTTCAGGCCACTCTCCCTCAGGCCTGTACTGGACCTGCACGAGGCAAAAAAATCCACCCATGTTTCCCGCAGGACCAGGAGCATTCAGGAGATCTGAGCACTTTGAAGGCTTAAGACATGCTGGCTTCTGCATGAACGTGTAGAGAGGGAACAGCATTAGTGTCTTTTTCCCTTTGCATAGCTGAAGAAGGTGGCAGCTGTCCTCTTGTGCGGTTGGGGAAGGGCTGTGTTTCTCTACACTGGACTCTGGTGTAGATGGCACATAGCAGGAGAGCCCAGGGAGGGCACTTGCAAAGCTCTGATCTGTTCCTAAGCCTGGCCCTAAGGGGTACCAGACACTGCAGTGGCATCTGCCGATCATCACTGACAGTTGCGTTGTGTTCGTATCCTGCAGACTGAATCTGTACAAGCCAGAAGTCGAGCATGCGTGCTTCTACCAAAGGATTCGTGAAAAATGTGCTCAGCTTCAGGAACTGAGGTAAACCAGGCATTGTAGAGGACTTTTTGGGGAAGGGATTAGCGTGTCCTCATGTGTGCAAGAGAGCACACAGCAGGGAGAGGCCAGAGCAAGGTCCCAGTCCTTGTCCTCTGGGTCCTTGACTTAGAGTGTTTGGATGGAAAATAGACAAGACCCACAGACCTTGTGGCTTCCTGGGGTATCCTTTGCAGACATCTAAACCTCCCCTGTGCCCAGACAGCCTGTACTGTCTTATCGTGGCTGGGAACTCCCATGGGACCTTGTCAAGTCTCAATGTCGTGACACTGCTTCAGTGTCCCAGCACCGGCGTGCTGTAGTTGCGGGCTTGGTAAAGACCTTTTGTCGTCAGTGGATGTAGCCCACGTCTGTTGTTCTCTTCTTGCAGATGGTCCCATGTTGAGCTCCTTAATGATGAAGCAGAAATGCTAGTCAGGATTTTGCTACCTCTTCCAGACCTGAAGAAGTTCGGGTATGTCCCCAGATGTGGTCTTTCCCACATCTTTATCGTTTGCTCAACCCTCTGACTTACCCTGATCCTCTCTGAAACACTCTGTCTGGAATATGGCCGTGAGGCCTGTGACCTCTGCCGAGCCACGTCTCAGTTGGGAACTCAAGAGCCCTCTGCAGTTCATGCTAACGGTGGTTACAGGGGCACCGGGTGCGTGTTTTGATATTTTTTCCACTTCCTCTTTTTTGAAGTGAAAGCAATTTCAGACTGACACCTTGGCTCTTGTTTACATTGTAGGTAATTTTATACTACCCTACTATGTTAGAGAGCCTTTTTGGGATGAATAGCATTCAGTCCTTTTTGCAGCCCTCTTCAACTGCCTCTAAGTGAGAGGCAGGCTTATGAAGGGCATCTCTGGCCAGTGAAATGCTGCGGGTTGGTTGGCCCAGGCAGAGACTGCACTGTTTGGTACACGTTGTCATGTGAACATCTCTGAACTACCTAGTCCTCGTAGTCCTGTGCATGAGGGGTGTGGAAATCTCTCCAAACTTACCAGTCCCTGATGCCTGTGCTGGCTTGGGTTTGGGATGGGGCAGTGAAGTAAACTCCTCTTCCTCAGTGTGCCGAGACCTGACCTTCTTATTTGATCCTTGCTGTTTTGCAGGCTGACCTCTAGCAGTATTACGCCAACTGGAATTGATTACTTGATCGCGGGCTTGCAGAATTGCCAGGCCATTGAAGAGCTCAAGTGAGTGTGTTGTTACCAGGCTGTCCAGAGTTTGCCAGGTCTTTCCAGAAGCTTCAGTTAATCTACAGCCTCTCTTTGTCTGTACCATGGCCAGATGTAGTTTTCCTGATGGCTAGAGGACGTCAGATAGGGAAGAAGAAACAATTCCTTTTATTTGCAATGAACAATGAGTGAGAGAGACAGAGATCTGTGGCAGGAAATGTCCAGTGGAGAAATCCAGTGTTTTGGTGGTGTTTGTTACATAGGTCTTGTCCCAGCTGGGAGGCAGTGTTTCCCACGCAGCAGTCCCAGAGCCAGCATTTCCCTCCTGGAGGATGAACTGGTGGCCTGCACACAAAGATGGCTTTTCCAGGCACCTGTGTGTAAGGTTCTGTTACAAAGTGCCACTGCACCATGTGTGTCACTGTCGTGAGACGTGGTCACGGTGGCACCTTGCTCCGTGAGGGGCTGGGTTCTTGCTCCAGAGATTTGGAATTCTCTTGGTATTTTATTAGGATCCAAACATGTCCAGTAGAATTGCATTAGAGAACAAAATTGAAAACTGTTCTCAGGGACTAGAATACACTCTCACTTCTCTTCCACCCTTGTTCTGCTCTCCTCTGCTCTGAGCACTCACACAATGGCTCTGGGTAGTTAGTTGTTTTGTGTTATTTCATCTTTTAGCCTGGGCTACATGAAACTCAGCAGTGCCGCCATTCCTAAGTTTGTGCTGGGGCTTCGTGAAATGCCATCTCTGAAAAGGCTTATGTAAGTATGAGACTGCAGCTCGCCTCTGGCCCGGCTTGTGATATTGAGTAACACTACCTTAATGTCCGTTTTCCTGGTGATGTTGTTTCCAGCTTGAACCACAACAGTATTGGTAATGATGGCTGCTCCAGACTCGCAGAAGCGTTCAGGAGTATGCACTACATGGAGGAAATCAAGTAAGTGTCTCCTTTCTTGCAGTCTCTCCTCAGCAGAGAGGTGACCACTAGTGCCAACATTTGGAGAGCTCCAGATGTGCTTATACGTGATGTTGAAACAAAAGCGGGGAGATTGCAAAATGCTCATGTGTGAGGTACCTTGGCCTAGAGGAAATCAGAGCTTGATGTTCAGAAGAGGAGAATTTGATCTAACCCCACTCTGCTGCAGTCACATAGAAAATGGATTAAACAGCCTCTGGATTTAAATCTTCTCCGGAACCCCTGGGATCCAGAACAGGGCCAGAGGGCCCCTTCTCTCCTGAGAGAGCCTCGGACCTAGCACTCCTCTGTTCTGAAAAGATCTGAATCTAGAGCCAACAGCCAGGCTTGCTCTGCTTTTTTCCTCTCTCTCTAGCCAGATTCTGTCCATTCTCCATTTGGAAAATAATAACCAGCTGTTGCCTGTCTGGTATTCTGGCTGAAGTGATTTCCCACCCATTAACAAGATTCAGTGATTTTCATTGCTCTTTGTAATTTTTTAATGCCTCATTAACAGCCTTTAGTCTTTCATGAGATAGTTGAGACAAGCAGCTCTTTGATTCCGCTGCTGAGGTCAGAGGTTTCATCCAGCAGATGGGAGACATTAAATGAGATCTCATACTTTGCCTGACACTGAGCATTTTCCTTTATAACACAGCCTTCCTTTTCTTCTTTAAAGTTTAAGCCACAACAACATTGGAGATCCAGGCCTGATAAATCTAGCTGCTGTCCTGCTGGAAATGCAAAACCTGAAGAGAATCGAGTGAGTCCCTTTGTTTTGTTTGCAGTGATTTTGGTTGTGGCCACAGTTGGTGGGGAAACCTGTGCAGGAAGCTCTGTGCCACCTTCATTCATACAATGTCCCATCTTCCAGTGTGTTCAATGTCATTCAACCTGATACAAATCTACCAAACAAAAAGGCTCTGGGGAGACCCTAGAGCATCTTCCAGTCCCTAAACGGCCTACAGAAAGCTGGAGAGGGACTGGTGACAAGGGCAGGGAGTGACAGGACAAGGGGGAATGGCCTGAAGCTGCAGGAAGGGAGATGGAGATGGGATGTGAGGCAGAAATCCTTCCCTGTGAGGGTGCTGAGGCCCTGGCACAGGTTGCCCAGAGAAGCTGTGGCTGCCCCTGGCTCCCTGGCAGTGTTGAAGGCCAGGTTGGATGGGGCTTTGGGCAACCTGGGCTGGTGGAGGGTGTCCCTGCCCATGGCAGGGGAGTGGAACTGGATGGGCTGTGAGGTCCCTCCCAACCCAAACCTGTCTGTGATCCTGTGATTTGCTGACCTTCGCTACCTGTTTGAATGGAGAAATCTCTGGCTTGGTTGTGTCCTGGAAAGTAAATCTGCAAGTTTGTGGGGAATTGCATAAGTCTCAGATCCACGCAGCACCTTTCCTCGGGCTATGTAGGGTTCCCAGTGTGGTGGCCCCCAGTATTACTACACGACTTTCTTTTACTAATGGATGTAGAGGTGATATTGAGAATGTGTCAAAGTAAGGACGCAGTCTCTAGACAAGGCTCTCTGAGACATGGATTCAAACTATCCCTCCTCCAAGGGAACAGAAATTAGAGCATCCAGGCTGTTTGATAGGCTCAGCTCTGGGGTATGCTTTCTGATTTTTTGAAATTACAAACCTGGAAATGACTTGAACAAGAAAAGGAAATTCCCAGTTCTGTCTGGGAGAGGGAAATCTGCTCCTTCCCCCCAGTACCTGCAGGGGTGGGAGTGACTCAGTACTTGCCAAAAACTCACTACAAATCCCCAGGCCGTTTTCCAGAGACACAGGTCTCTGGACACACCACTGCAGCTCCCTGTAGCCCATCGTTGCAGTGACCCAAGTCTCGCATCACACCAGGCAAACAGTGAAATACCTTAGGTTGGTACATTCTGGTTCTTCTTCAGTCACTGAGAGTCTTTCGTGGTTTTTTTAGCCTTTCAGGGAACAGTCCTAGTCCTGCTGGAGGGGAAAAGCTGATGGAAGCTCTTACCTATTGCAAGCACATCGAGGAGCTACTGTAAGTGTGCTATTTCTGATGTCCCTTCAGGAAGCTGGGCAAAAATCAAGGCATGGAAACCAAATCTAATCTGGCTCCAGTAAAGCCAAAATCAGTTTCACCACTGATTCTTACGAGAGCAGGGTAAAAACTCACAGCTGCGTGGGATAGGAACGTGTTGTGCTGGGTGTGGGAGGTTTAGGGATTGCTTGTTCACCACAATCTCTCAGAGATTCCCAAGAACCGAATGAACTGCATCAGTGGGGAGGAGCTGAATCTGCGGTTTAATAGCCAGTGCCACAGGCATACGGGCTGTGCAGTGCCTGTGTTGTGTAAGAAATCGGCATTAATCTATATGGCTGCAAAAATGGAGGGAAGATGACAGATAGAGGCTTTACTGAGCCAGATGTATTATCGGTCATCCCATTCCAGACCAGTTTATAGAACATATGCGCCACTGCCATATTAAAGAAATAAAACAATAAAAAAGACAACAAATGAGAAAGAGTTACAGTTAAAATGCCAGAGCTATTCATATAACCTTCATTTTAGCGTGTACTGGACTAAGGGCACATATTAAAAAGTGCAATTTCAGTTTAATTCCAGCTCAGGACAACTCAGTCAGAAAGGGAGATTGGTGTGCTCCTGAGAAGTGCACGTCAGGTTTACTTCCCTCTTTAACTCCTGCTGCAGGATTACAAAACCTCGTTGTTCTTTCCTCCCACTCCCAGTGTCCTTCAAATCGTGGGCATTAGCTCCCGTCAGCATAGTCCCGTGCGCATGTGGGTGAGAAATGGGGGTCAGCGATATGTGGGGGTGACACGTAGGTGAGGAATGAGGCTCTCTAGTTCACTGCCAGTAACATTTCATTGCTGCTTCTTCCAGACTATCAAGGAATGGTTTTGGAGACAGGACAGCAGTGAAACTTGCCCTCTGTCTGCCTCACACGACCAACCTCAAGATCCTGCAGTAAGTGTCAGCCTCTGCTCCAGGAAAGCTGGATGTCCTGGGAATATGTGAGATGGTTGAAAGAAGGCATGGAAAAAGGTCTAGGCTGTGGTGGTGCACTGGTCTCTTGTTTAGATATTATTTTAAGTGTCTCAGGATTGAGAAACCCTCCACAATTATTCTGCTGCATCAAGTCACATCAACTATTCTTGCATAATCTCTTGCAGCATTAACTTTAGAGATAACCCAGGTATTGTATATACAGTAAAATACCCTTAAAATTGGTTTTGAGTACATTAGCTTCTAATGCCTCTGGCTGTCCTCATGTTCTGGTGCAATGTAAGCATAAATGTGAGCACCTTTTCTGGTCCCTCACTGCTTTGTGCAGGCACCTCTGAGTCATTTTTCCCCCTGAACTCAATGGTATTATATTTTTAAACCTTTTATGGTTTAACATAACAGAGGTCTAACATGTAGCACTTTCTCATACTGTTTCAGAGTAGCATAGCAAGAAATTGGTGAGCTAGAAGAGCTCACTAGGCTCAGTTAGCCTAGTGGTGTGTCTTCCAGCCTGCGTACAAGGTATCGTCAAAAGGTAACTTAGGAAAGGAATCCCAGTGGTGGGAGACTTCAGTCCTGTGGGTAGGCTCTTGTCTTCACTGGAAAGGTGTGGGAAAATCTGCAGACATGAAATTTCCCACCTGCTCTTTGTTCTGAAGGCTGTTCCTCGCTCATCTCAAACCGATCCCATGGGCAGAGCTGGAGACAGACTCCTGGCAGTACTGTGCTTTGCCTTTGTAATGACTGACACCGACCGGCTGACTGTGGGCAAATCCACTGAACTTGCATGTCCTTAGGGCAGCAACAGGAGCTATGTGACTTGCTAGCCACATTACCAGCCCCCACTGTCACCTCCCTGTTTTCCAGGCCCCTTTGTTAAGACTAATCCACAAGGATCCCAGGTTATTACCAGCACCAGGTGCTGATTCAAAAGATGTAGCAGTCATCTTCTTGGCAAGTTAAATATGAGCTTTTGTTACAGCTTTATTATTCTAAAATAACCCTCCAATGCTTATGTTTCTTTTGATAGCTTGCAGAACAATGGCATTGGGCCAGCAGGAGGGATGGAGCTGGCCAGAGCCCTGGTGGCATGTGGGCTGCTAGAAGAGATAAGGTAGGCCATGGCAGGTCCGCTTGGGATGGTGCGAAACACATGGGCTGGTATCGCTCTGTGGGTGGGAATCGGTTCAGCTCATGGGCCTGAGGCTGTCACGTAGGCTGTGTCCGTGCTCAGGGCAACCTCTCCACCCGCCCCGGACACGTTTCGTAGGATGAGGGGAGACATTCTCTGACGGTCGCTGCAGTGCACTGCCTGCGAGGCAGCTGAGATCACTTTAGGGGTTAAACCGTGCCTGCCGCTGCTGTTTGCCAGGCTTTGTGTAGCCATGTGCCTTTCAACGACGGTATGAGGGAACCTGGGGACCGGGAGAATTTCTAAATGTGGAACTGAAAACATGGAGGTGATGAGAATTAACTCTTCCTGCTGCATCCTTGATGCAACCGTTCTTTGTTATGTGTTTATTTATGTTATCTGTTTGTTACGTGTTTTATTATTATGTGTTTGTTTGTTTATTATTTGGACAATGTCCTCAACAACCTGCGTTAGCTTTTGGTCAGCCCTGAAGTGGTCCCCTGAAGGGACTGTAGGTCCCTTTGAACTGAAATTACCCTATCGTATTGTTAAATAACAAGATGAATGAGGGTGTCAGTAATTTAGGTGTGAGATACGTTAGAGCAGGGGAGGTATTGCCATGGCTTGTGTTTGCTGGCAGACGAGAACAGAGCAGCACACCCTGATAAAGGCTGGATGGCAGTTACTGCTGCCCCCTGAGTCTTTGAGAGCCACATCTTCTTCCCACTCCCCCGTACTGTCATTTCAAGTCACACCAGTCACTAACTCCAGTAGAACTTCTTATTCCCAGTTTCACTTGCAACGCATGATGTGCTGCAGGTCTGTCCATCTTTGCCACTGGTATAATCCCACGTTGCTGTCTGCAAGCAATTCACTGCTGAATGGACTTCTGTTGCGAGTTAGAGCAGAGCTGTCATTCCCATTTTACCAAGCAGGGAACTGACCCTGAGCCCGTCTGGCTTGTCCCTGCTGTCTAGAGTCCTCACTTAGTCTGGGTACTAGTTATTGACTTGCTAATTCACATAGTTATGCTTTGGTGGTGGCTTTTCTCTGACTGTACCTGCTTCTTCTGCGGCCACTCAAAGCTTTTCCATTACTCTTACAGTTTATCAGAAAATGACCTTGGGGAAGGAAGTATCCATGCGCTGTCCGAGGGGCTGCCGTGCTTTGAATACCTCCGGAAGATTGAGTGAGTACCAGGGCACTGAAGGCTGCCGGGCAGAGCGTGGCCGGCTTTGGCTGTAGCATTGCCAGGACAGGAGCGCAGCAGACGGTGCTGGTGCCGTATTCCCCACTGGTTCTGACACCAGCACATTGTGCTCTCTGTTTTTTCTCTCCCCACCGCTTCAGGTTGAAACTCTGTGGAATTACTGACGATGCTTCAAAATCACTTTCTCACAGCTTCCGACAGTGCCCATCCATGGAGGAGATAATGTGAGTGTGGGAATGTGTGGGGACACCCTTCAACACACAGGTCACTCTTGTTCTAATGCCTGCTCCTGTTTTCAACTGTAGTATGCTTCTGATCCTGCTAAATACTTATTGACACTTATCACTACATACTTTTTAGTGCTAAATCTATTAGTAATTTACTAATTGACAAAATTCACTGCAAGAATTTTCCTGGTATAACCAGCAACTTATTGGAAGCTGAATGTGAAGAGCTGAACAGAATATGAAGGAAAAACACTCATCTTCAAACTCTGCCCATTATTGTTCGTCTTCTAGCATTTGCTTTGCGAGGCAGGACAAATTTCCCATCTTTTTCTCTGTGGTCCAAGTCTTGCCTCCATTTTTTTACAAGATGCCCACGTTTGGCTCTCAGAGCAGAGCAGGAGCTTCTCTGCAATTGCAGAGGCTGGATTGAGAGCAAGGTGAATTCAGCCTGTAGATGGACAGGGCGTACCACCAGCTGCAGTCTCGCTCCCCACACTGGAAGAAAAGGGGTTGCTCTGATGCATGGATGTTTAACATGTTTTCAATAAACAGCATAGATGGGCTAACTACATTCTGACGTGTGTTCACCTGCCCAAGAGAACCTCAGCGAGAAGTCTGCCAGGAACCTGCTCCAGCTTATCTCTTTTAAAAAGCAATTTGCCCCATTGCACTAAAGGGACCTTAACTTTAATTGTAGTACACAAGATCCCGTGGAGTCAGCAGCGGTCTCGTCAATCCTGAGCTTAGTGAAGATTAACACTGCCTGAGGTGCTGGCAGGGTACAGGCTGAGATCACTCCTCTGTCAGGATATAGATCTGCGAGACCTATACACACTCATCACTGCTGTGGCCAGCTGGGTGATAAAGACATAAAGCATGACACTCGATAGCCATGCTACTCTTATGTGCCTCTGCAAAGTACTTGTGGATGGTTTGAGTAAAATGATGCGTGGCTCATAAGCCCCCACCAGACTGTGCTCTCCCTCCCCCAGAAGGTATTTGTGTGGAGATCACAGGTATCTTAGGACTCTGGGCGTTAGGACAAAGCCAGATCCAGGAGAGGTGACTTCTGATGCTACCACTACGTGGTCCAGTGGAGTAATGGGATGAGTAAAGCCATATTCGGTGCACAGGTGTGTCGTAGCATGGCACTAAGACTAGTTAACCATGTGGTTAGTTTCTACTCTGTTATTAACAGATTAGCAGATTCTCCTTTAACAGCAGCATTAGGAGGGGTCTTGTCTTGTCACACATGTGAGTTCTGTCATTGGGAAAACCTGCGTGACATGGCGAGCAATATACTGATACCCATGAAATGCCAGAACAGACTGTGAACTTGTTTGGTGGAAGGCCCCCATTCTCAAGCTGGATCCTGTCTTGCCTTTCTTTTTTTGGCTCCTACACATGATACAGAGACTCTGGAGTTCCCCAGACTTGGGCAGAGGAATGGCTCTGTGGGGTGGCCCCAGGAGCATTCAGTATTGTAGTGAAGCACTGATGGTGCCGTGCTAGGTTGCTGTTTTCCAGGTGAGAGGGAAATGGCCAGGCTGCTCAGCCAGTGGCACAGAAAGGATCTGCAGAATTTTCTCACTTTCATCAGAAAATGAAAACCCAGCCTTTCAAGAGCTCTGCGAGCTATCCTTCGAAAGAGGTTAGAGTCCAAAGGCAGCTTGAAGAGCAGGTCTGAGAGGCACCTTAGCTGCTGCAAGACTTTAATACCGTCAGCACAAGGAGGAGTTGCCCTGGGGTAAAGCTGTGTGCTCAGCAGTCATTTCCATCTTTCACATCTCATTCCCTGGGCCTGCAGGACTCCAGAGATAACCACAGTCCTCAGACTCTGTGGTCACCCTCACTGGTGTGGTGATATGTGGTGAAACTGAGGAAATTCCTCAAAATTAAGCTTGTAAAGCAGGGGAATGTTTACCTGCCATGATAAGAGGGCGATAAGCTCTTGTAAACAGGCTAATCTGAGCACTGCTGTTGTTCCCCTTATGTTTGCCAACTGACTCACAGTTGGGATTTCATGTCTGTCTTAGATTGTCTTGGAATGCCCTTGGTGACAGAGGAGCCCGAGAGCTGGCCAGTGCTCTCCCAGGGATGGAAAAGCTGAAGATGTTAGAGTGAGTACAGCCCTGAGAGCAACCCCAGGAAGAGGACTTGTTTTTCTGTCGTTGAGTCTTCAACCACAGCACTTCCAAGAAGGGGACAGGTGTTAGGAACAACAGACAGGCTTTTGCGGTTCAAATTCTTGCTTAGCGTTCTTGCTGCGTGCACCAAGGGCCAGCCTTGCTTGGGTGATACACAGCGCAGAGAGGCGGTTTTTATTTAAGGTGTTTGCAGCGTAGGTATCCAAGCAGAAGCTAGTCTTTGAAGGCCTCCTGTTTGAGTCAGGGAAGACAACCTGGTATTCCTAGGACATGACTCATACCACCTGATGACCTCAGGTGAGCTGCCTCCTGTAAGCTTTTGCTTCTCTTCATTGTCTGGGATGGGCTGGATGGGTGCAGCGCTCAGAGAGCCTTCCTTTGTGAAAGCCTGCAGCCAGGCCAGCAATCCTTCCCCAGGATGGAGTGGCCAAATTGTGAGCGTTGTGCCTCAGGGACTCACAGGGAGCTCAGATGCAGCTGCTGTGCTGGAACTGCAGTGCAACCAGCACTGGGGTTGATGTCACCAGCTCATGTGCTGGCCTGGTGGCATCACAGCCCAGCCCTGTTCCATGGGAGAGACTGTCATCTTCTGCTCCAGAACTGTTCACGGAGCTTTCCTCCCCTCGGCCCTTTGGAACACGTGGTATGTGTCTTTTGTCTCTCCGCTGTATGAAAATATTAGTCTGTGGGTCATAGGGTCAGGAACTGAGTTTTGTTTGTCTTGGGCAGGGAAACTACCTAGTAGAGCCTGGCTGTTTTATGGGTACAAGCAGAAAGGTTGTGTCTGAGGCAGGAGAAGTCGTTACTAGCATTTTCTGGCACCAAGCTCACAGTTGGATCAGTTAGAGTGCCCCAAGGGCAAGAGATCAGCTTACAAGTCCTGTTGCCTGAAGGAGGTCACAGGGAGCAGCGTACACACGCTTCTTGCATAAATAGGGCTATGGTCCTAAAGACGTAGGGCTGATGTGAGTGGTATGGCATTGCTGTGCTTGTGCAAAAGTGTAGCTCTTCAGGGACAGGAGAAGGAGCCAGTGATTATTCAGCTGTTTTACACTCTTGATTTGGTTTTGGATTCTAAAACTCTCTTTTTGTTTTTCAAACAGTCTGGAGAAAAATCACATTAGCGCCTGCGGGGCCAGAAAGCTAGCAGAGGAACTTGCCAAGTGCCCGGAAATTCAGTTCATAAGGTGAGCAGCTGTCGCGGAGCTCTGTGGCTGGGTATTGGCTCAGTAAGAGGAAGTCCGGGTGACCAGTCTTGGGACAGATGTGACCCATGCCGGCCTGCTGCCCTGGGTGAGCTGGCATGGAATAGGAGATTGCAGGGGAAGCAGACGCAAGCCAAGTAAGCTGAGGGTTTTCCAGGCCGGCTCCACCCCCTCAAAGTCCTGGGAAAAAGGGACTGAAAAGCTTACTGGCATTAAATGAGGTAAAAATGAAGACCCAGTTGTGTAATGTCCCCCATCAGAAAATTTGTTGCATTTTTTCCTATAAGTTTTCTTTCTCCCATTACATCTGGTTTCACTTCTGAGATACGTTCCCGCCCTGTCCCACTCTGTCCTGGGATTCATATCTTGCAGATACTTGGACACCTGATTTTTCCTGCTCTTTGCTTCTCCAAACTCTATGTATCAAACTCCACTAGAAACCTCTTGTAGGAGAGACCCACTCATCCTTTGCTCATTTGAAAAGTCACTCTTCTGAGAGCACCTCCGATAACTTTCTGGTAACACAGGTCCCACAGCCAACTATCTGCTCCTACCTGAGGTGTCTCTTTGGCACCAAACAGGCTCTGCCTTCCCCAGTAGTGAGAGCAGCCTGAGACCAACCCCTGAGGAACACTTCTGGTCCCGGCTGGAGTGCGGGGCCCCTGTGAGCTTGCTCAGATTGGTGGGCGCAGCACAGCACGCAGTCCCTCTGACTCCTCAGGGCACTCTGCTTTGCACAGTAGAAGCCCAGTATGGGCAGCTTTGGGGCAGACTCCACCAAATGAGGTAGATGAGGAAGGGCGGCTCACATAAATCAGGTTGCTTGTGTGTGTAACTCAATTCTTCCTCCACTTTCTGAGATCCTAGTGGCCTGAGGACTTTTCAAAGCCTTACTCTCTCTCCCAAGCCAGGTGAGTCCATCTCAGCAGGTTGGCAGCCGCTGGCTTGCTGCTGTGTCGCCAAGATACAGCCATACCTTGCTCCTGTCTCGCTGTTGGACCTGCTTTGACGAGAACCCAAAACTGCCTCTTCCACTGCCTTTGGCATGTCACCTCCTTGCTTGCCATGCTTAGTCATACAGTAACACGTTTGCTGTCCTTGTAGGCTGTGGGACAATCCAGTGCCCAGGGGCCTCGCTGAGAATTTGACAAGCCAAGACCCAAGACTGTGTTTCTCCTTCTACTAGTGAAGAAGAGCCCTTGCCTGACTAGGAATTGCTCTTCATCTCCAACTCCCCTCAAAAATTGCACTGAAGAATCCAGGAAATCAAAGTTCCTGCAAAGTTGAAAACTGTAACTATTAGGTCTTCCTTTGTTGCACTGAACCAAGTGTGAACACTTAGTGGTGTTTTGGTTTTTTGTGAGCTTTTATTGTACATAAAAGCAAAAGACTCTGAAGAATCACTGCTGAGAAGACAGTGTTCTTGGTGTAAAAACATTTCGAACTCTCTTGAAGAGGATGAGATGCATCTGCTCAGGCATTCAGAAAGCCAGCGATGTATTTAATTATCTGTAGTCAAGATTACAACACCTACATGGTGTTCCAAGAAAAGAATGCCCAGAGAGGTTGTGGCTGCCCCTGGCTCCCTGGCAGTGTTGAAGGCCAGGTTGGATGGGGCTTTGGGCAACCTGGGCTGGTGGAGGGTGTCCCTGCCTATGGCAGGGGTGGGACTGGATGGGCTGTGAGGTCCCTTCCAACCCAAACCAGGCTGGGATTCTATGAATGCACACCCTCCAGGAGAGGACGTAAAATTATTGACAAAATTGTAAACTATTGAACCAGTTACAAATGCACTCAAACAGGCAAATTGTATATAACTATGTTGGAAATACCTCTACGATTTTTGGGCCAAAAATGATGATACATGATTTTGTTTGCTTCATATTATGCTCCTTTTCATACAGAATTGCTTCAGTTTCCTAGCAGAAACTTCAGGACTTTTGAAATTTCAAATCATTGCCCAAAAATGATCAATATTTGTACCGTGATAACACGGAAGGGCTGATATCACGGCTGATTCAGTGAGAAACCTTAAAGTACTGAGGTTGTAAAACAATTTGTAAGAAAACTGTGACTATTCTGTGTGAGAGGATGTGCACTACTGGCTGTTTTCACGTGGCATTTTATTGACCCTTGTGGGGTTTTTGGAAAAATTGATTGCACTAACCTCTTTGAGGTGAAGCGAGGGGTCAGTTAGCTTGAAATGTTGGTAGATCCTTCAAGTCTCTACTGTCCTCTGAATCCCAAAGCCTACGTGTGGCAGGGCAATGGATGTTGGACCAGTGGGAACCAGAGGGAGAAGATCCCAAACGCCGAGTTTGCTGCTCGGTGGAGGAGATGGACTACAGCTGCTCCTTGCACGTATGGAAAGACAGCTTGAGTTGCAGCAGCGTGACCACATCGTTCTCATTATTTATTAACTTGTGTTATAATGTTTTCCTTCCATGTTTGTGCTGTAAATATTTAATCCTTGTGGTGGATTTAGTTATGGAATTTTGTTTTCAGCAGTGTTTGCCTGGGGAGACGTAACTGATCCGATTTGGGCAGGGCGGGCATTCGAGTGGTAATGCTGGTCCAGCAAACCTTTGGGCAGAGGACGTGGACAGCTGGTGCCTGCTATTCGTGGGGAGCCACTGTCCTTATTAAAAGACCAGGATTAGACTCTGAAATACCGACATTGTTGTGTAGAGGCTGGGCTCATTTTGCAGAGACCGTACTCTGAAAATGGCTTAAAAGCAACAACAAAGAAAAAAAATGTAGTAAAATTCCTTATTAGGCCATAATTCAATGAAGTAATCAAGTACCTGAGATTCAAACACTGAAATTTAGGAAAACCTTCACCAAATGTGGCTTTTATTTTCATTCTGTGTTTTCAGATCTAGTTTTCAGATACAAATCTTCCTAGCGCCCATCAGAGGAAGAGTGTGGCACAAAAGGCAGCATGATCACGTACTGAAAGGTGTCTCGATGCCGTTAGCTCTTCACAGCTTTCAAGGTGAGCGTGTTTGTCAGCTGGGCTGTCCTCTGGCCCTGGTCTCCCAGGACTTCTTTTGGAAATACAAGAGGTTGGACAGCTGTAACAGTCCGTTTTGGTCCAGGCTGTGAGTCGAAAATTCTTTTTTCCCTGCATTTTAAACACCATTTTCATAGGACTAAGTACGATGTGTGCTAAATAGTAGAGGCTGAGTTTTACTCTGTATGAAGAAGGAAGGTACTGGGATTGGACTTTTTCATGCACTTGGTGATGGCCATTTTGTCATCTTCGATAGCATCCATAGCTGGAGCCTTTGCTGGTACCACAGGCCTGTGGACCGGGGGAAAAGCAGAAAATAGCACTGTGTCGTGGTTTAACCAGCCGGCAGCTACAACAACCACACGGCCGTTGGCTCACCCCTCCCAGTGGGACAGGGGAGAGAATCGAAAAGAAAAAAGAGTAAAACTTGTGGGTCAGGAAAAAGACAGTTCAGTGGGACAGAAAAGGAAGATAATAGTAATAATAGTGGTAATAAGAAGGTACAAAACAAGTGATGCACAGCACCCGAAGCCGATGCTCAGCAAGTTCCCCAGCTGCTCCACTTCCCAGCCCACCCCCAGTTCTATACGGAGCATGACGCCATATGGTATGGACTATCCCTTTGGCCGGTCTGGGTCAGCTGTCCTGGCCGTGTCCCCTCCCAGCCTCTTGGTCGCCCCCCGCCTTCCCCTTGGCAGGGCAGTGTGAGAAGCTGAAAGGACCTTCACTGCTGGGCAACAGCTAAAAGATTAGTGTGTTATCAACATTATTCTCATCCTAAATCCAAACCACAGCACTGTGCCACCCGCGGGAAAGAAAATTAACTCTATCCCTGCTGAAACCAGGACACATGGCAAGCAGATCTCTGTTCAGCTCCATCGTATCATCTCCTGATACCACCCACTCCTGCATTTGAATTTGTTCAGGTGTCATGAGAAGTTATTTGCCTCCTTTACTGGTGTGAAACATGCTTTCTTATTGTTTCTTCTTTGTTTGATGGGGAAAAATGTACTTTAAGTAAATAAGAATGCTGCTTTTATGACTGCTGAAATCAGTTTTATTTTCTGGGTCTTGGGTGCTAACCCTAAATGACTGCCTTGGGTAGAGCAGCCGTTCTAGAGAGATCTCTTGGGGTTGGATCACATCGCTGGATTATTTTCCCTTGCAATGAAATGCGCTGGTTCAAAATAGACGAGACCTGAGATTCATCCCTGCAGTTCCCCTGACTCCTGAAGTTGGGAAGCGTACAGCCATGCCCTCAGGTTTGCAGTAACATCGCACCGCGTGGTACAGATGCTGCTGCCGCAGCGCTTCTCTCCACTCGAGAGGTTAAAGACTGCTGCTGAAATCTCGATGCACATCTGCATTTCTCAGGTTCTTCCCCAAATTCAGGATTAGCTCCCAAACACACATCGCTCAGAGAGCGGCCAGGGAAGGGACTTGCAGGATGTCACAGCATCTTTTCCAGAACACCAGGTGTCAGCATAACCCCAAAAATGGGGAGCGGTTGTCTGTAGTCCAGCGATTTCGGCTAAAACCGGACTCTGTGCTGTATTTTGAGTGCGTGGGTTGCATTTGAAAAAAATTGAGATTTGGATTGAGTTGTACGTGAAACACAACGATGCAGTCGGCTCCTAGTTTGATTCTTACATCGGATGCCAGGGAATTTTAGGCCGCCTTTCCCCAGCGTGCTTCCCGCTTTCATTGCGCTGCTGATGTCCCTACTCCAGCTTGCAGTTGTGTCGGAAAGTTTCTGCGGGAAACCTGGAGGTTTTGTCCAATTTTTAGGGGTTAAATGAATTTTCTGGTATGCAGGAAGATGTGAGGCCGTTGGGGATTGCGTGCGATGGCTGAATCCCAAACTGATTCCCAAATAGATAATTAACGTGGGCCATTTTTAGAGCTGTTACTATTAGGTTTCAGATTTATCATGGTCCAAAAATGGAAATGTGTCAGGACGCTCCGCACACCCCTATTGTTTCCGGCTGCCTGCAGTCTCCAGCAGACAATGTCTGAGCTAGTCAGTACTGGTTTCATACACAGAAGGGATTTTGCCCCCTGAGACCAGATCTTTAGAAAGAAATACACGGCTGTAAATAAACACGCTGCTGGAGGGCGTGAGGAGCCCGGATTTTGTGCTGGGGAGCAGCCGGCTGGGCCAGGCTTTGCATGCGATGGCTGCTGTTTCGAGGAGCTGGAAATGCAGCCGCCGTTTCCCCTCCGCTAAAACCGGTTCCAGGTAGAGCTGAACCTGCTGTGACTTGGAGGCATCGTGCTGGGCAGGAGAGAAAACACGGGGAAAACTGAATTTAGAGAAAATAGGCACATTCATGAAATACTGGCTGCCTCTCCCTTTTTCCCCCTAAGTGACATTTTAAGCAGCTGGCATGGAGGTAGGAGCCAGGTCTGGCACAGACCCCACTTCTCCCACTGAATTCCTCTTTCAGGCACAACCTCGTCCCTTCCTGGGATGGTTTCTGGCTGGGTTTACACAGAAAGAAGGGGGTTGCTCCTAAAAACTGGGCTCAGCTTTTACTTGGGTGTTGCCTGTTGGGGCTGCCTGTGCTGAGCGGGAGCATTCGTGACATGTGAGCCCGTCCTGCGGCCCCTGCCCATGCTGAAAAATGACTTGGTGCCTGGAAACTCCTCCACCTTTAGCAGCTCACGCTGCAGGAGAGGGGAGAGCTGGCCAGGGGGGAATACGGGACTTGCTTATTTTCCCCATGATCTTTAAAAGCCTGAGCAGAGCCCGTAGTAAAGGGCCCTGTGCAAATAAAACTGGTTTATTGAATCCGAAGCCTCAGAGGGAGGCTTCCAGGCTTATTACCCTATCTCCATATCAAAAATATCTATATAAACATCCCTGACGCCTGATGATGTGTCCGCCGAGCATCAGGTGAGGTTGTTAATGGTACGTTGGGTCTGAACCCCAGCAGTACCAGGCTGGAAGGGGAAGGACCGTGGCTCCTTGGGTGGAGCAGGGGGATGGGGAGGTGGGATGCCAGCCAGTCCCCTCTGCCTCTGGATCGTGTATTCAGGGTCTGACTGTTTTCCTTCTTTAACCAGCTTTTCCCCATGGGAAGCGATGTCAGCGAGGTCCCATGGGACACAGGGTCCTGGCCCGGACCCCATACTGGTTTCGGTAGGGTGATGCCAGCACCGGGAGCACCCACACCATCCGGGCAGGGTAAGCCCCACTGGCACCCAGGCATCGCAAAATCAGTGGTTTTGGTTAAAAGCGAAGGATGTCGATCTCAAAAAGTTATGTTTTCTTTGTAGCTGGGCGGATAACGCGGAAAAACATTTCCCAGCCTTTCCACGCATTGTTTGGTTTTCTTTTTTTTTTTTTAAAGCTTTGCAAAAAGAGTGAAGCGAAAGAAGCCAGCTGGCAAGTTTTAGGGTGGATTTTTTTTTTTTAAATTTCTTTAAATCTGAAATGCATGATGCCGATCGGGGCGGGGGTGGTGGTCAGGCTTGGCCCGCCCCCCGCCATCACCGCCCACCCCCCACCCCCCCCCCCCGCCCCGTACGGGGCGGGGGGGGGGGTGGGGGGTGGGCGGTGATGGCGGGGGGCGGGCGCGGCCGTGGGCTAAACGCTTCCCCACGGCCCCGCGGGATCTGCTCGGCCCGGCCCGGAGCGGTGAGTTACGGGGGGCATCCATCCCCCCCCCCCCCCCCCAAGGATGCTGTAGGGATAACGGAGGGCCGCGGGGGTGGAGGGAGAAGGAGAAGGACCATCCGGTTTGATACGGGTTGGTTGAGGCAGTCCCACGATGGGATCGTTTAGCGTGGATCGGGTGGGTGGTGTCTTTTCTGCCCTCCCTGGACAGATCCTTCATCCCTTAGGACAGATCCTCCAACCCCTGGATCAGACCCCCGGGATTGACACCCCCACCCCAGCCTGGCCCCCTCCCTTCATGCCCGGTGGGAAAGTTGTCCCGTTCATCCCCGCTCTCTGTGCATCCGCATCTGCTCCTAAAGATGCCAACCAGATGCGTGACATTCCCCCCCCCCCCCCCCGCCCCAAAAGCAAACGCCGGGGCCTGGTGGCTTCGATCCCCAAGGCTGGGGGTTTTTGGTAAGGGTTTTTCCTGGCAGCTCCTTCTCCTTTGGCATCGAGTCACGGGGGAGATCTGGGAAGCCGAAGGCTGGGGAAGTGCAGAAGCGTTTCTTCGGCAGCCGTTCACAGCCCGATGCTGCTCCGGCTGGTGGTGATATCCTTCACGCAGCGCGTTTCGGTGGGGACCGAGAGGGGTTTTGCTCACGGATGGGCTGCCCCTCTCTCCTCATCCTCCGAGGTAGCAGCGAGCGGAGCGTTTCGCTCAGCAGCGTGAGGGTGCTCGGGGGATGGCAGGCAGGGAGGTGTTTTCCCATCGGCTCCGCCAGCCTGAGGACCTGATGCAATAAGTCTCTGGGTGAGTAACCCTAATTTAGACGAGCAGTTAGATTAAAGCCAGCAGGGCTGGAGGACGTGGTGGGCAAACACACCCTTCAGAGCCGGTCACCGCGAGGAGGGTGGAACAGGAGCTAGAGAGGTGAGTCGAGAGCAGAGCTTCAGTGGCAGAAATGTCTCCGAAGGGCTGGGTCCTTGCTGCTGACTCCCTGAGAGCCTGAGCTGCTTCGTGGGAAGGAATTGGGAGGATCCCCGGGAACCTCGAGCCCCAGGTTTGAAGCCTCCTGGAGATGCACTTGAACCTTGCTGGAGAAGCTGGAGTCAGAATCAGGCCGGTGCGAGCACAGCCCAGGGGTGCTTGGTTCTGATATCGCTCCCTCCGTCTCCGGCATCAGCCTCCTCCCGCCAGCCCAGGTATCGGGGGCTTTCATGCCGGTGTGTGATACCTCTGTGCTTTTCTGGGGCGTCAGAAAATGTTTTATTAGGGGCCAGAAATGGCACCCAGTTGTTGCCCACGGGGGGCAGGGAGCAGAGCGATGGGAGGAGGAAGGCTGGGAACAAAAGCTCCAGGCATGAGGAACAGATCTGTTTTGAAGAACTGAGTCGGTGGAGGATGTTTTCCTGGAGTAGCCTCGGGGAAACGCTGCATTTGCTTTGGTTACAGTTGTGCGATAGCGTGGGACGTACATTTTCTGGGGATGTGCGTTTTTCTTTCTCTGCTGTTGCTTCTGGAGCATCCCGGCTGGGATAACGTGGAGGGAGGGCACCCAGCGAGGCTTCCAGGTGTCCCCAAAAGCGCACCTACCTGCGGTGTGGGCAGCCCCTACCACTTGCCTTGGGCAGACAAGTAGTCCTAGAGCTGGTCTAAGAGCCCGGTGTCCCTCGCCGCGCAGGACGGGGTTTGCTGGCAGCCTGCCTCTGCGGCGCTGTCGGTGTGTGCCCGCTGCTCCCAGGACCTGCTTGGTCGGGGTCGCAGTTTGCTTCTCTTGAACGGGTTGCAGGCATCGTGCTGTAGCAACGTGAGGGTGGGCAGGGTCATACGACTGCGAGTATTTGAGATGCCGGCTGTGACGCTTCTCCTCCCCGCTGCTGTTCTGAGCTCGATCTAAAGAGAAATGAGATCATCTAGAGCCGGATCAGTGCATCTTGCCCTGAGGACATCCTCGCTCCTGGGGTCTGCGCTGGCGGACAGCAAGGGACCCTGTGCCGGTTCCTCGTGAGCCGGTGCGGTTTGTGAAGCCATTGCTTGCGGGGGGTCAGGGAACCCATGGAACAACCCAGGAACACCGCCTGGCCAGTCTGTGCTGGAGACGAGGGGCACGGCCCCCGTGCACTGGGGTTTCCCGTGCACAAAAAATCCTCTTAGGGTTCACTGCCGGAGCTCGGCTGTGGGTGAAGATGCTCTTTGCCCTGGGGGGATGCCTCTGCTGTGTGTGTCTCCCCCCCCCAGTCCTCGTCTGCCCTCATCTCCCAGTGATCCGGCTCCCTCGCCCCAAACCAGCGGGGTTACGCCGTGCTGGAGCGGCTGCTGGCTACCCTGTGATTTACCAGTCTGCCCAGTTGTATACTGGAATTGCATCGGCTTTGTTTGCCTTTTAGCAGTCTCAGCGTGGCATGTGAAGAGTCTGGGAGGAATAACTCTTTCTCTTGCTCCCGTTACACCCGGCAGAAAGAGTTTCCCAATGACTTCAGTGGAAACCTCTGCCCGGGGAAAGCTGGCCGGAGTCACTCACGCCACCGTAAATCAGGGCTTGTTCTCCGTGAGCCTCCGGCGTGCCGAGAACGTAATACACGGTCAGTTGATGAAAAAGCAACACTTGCGGTCTCCTGTCCTGGTTCGGGGTTGCCAGCTCTCATAAAGGGCTCTTTATGTGAGAGCCTTGGCTGGTGTTCAGAGGCCGGGCCGGGGGAAAGGAGAAGAGGAGGTGAATTTTCTGGCGTAGCGGAGTAGCCAGGCGTTAGGAACAGTGCTGCTGGCAGGATGCATGGCGTCGTGAAAAAAAAGAACTGAACGCTTCCCCCGCCCCGAACTCTTGGTTTGTCTTTCAACCCTCTGTAAATTATCTGTTGAGGGACCTGAGTCATCACTTTTTGCTGCTTTGGCTCGGTTTCGCTGGGGCTGGCTTTGCGAGGTGGCTTGTTTGGATCACAGGAGCAAGGGAAAAAGTAATTCCCAGGAACTCAGGTGAGTTTGGAGATCATAACGACTTAAAACATCAGAAAAACAAACAAACGTAGCATTCGGCAACAAGGGCTCCACTTTTTACGTGCCTGCTGCTTTTCTGGAGGGTTTGGGAACTGTCAGATTTTATGCCTGTAGCCAGCAGGAAAAAGCTCGTGTCTGAAATAGTCGCCTTCCCCTGGCCCTGGATTTTCCGTCATCGCGTGATTCCAGAAGCTGAGGATTTAAGAAGAAACATTAGCTGTCGTGAGGCCGATCTTAAAAATGAGACAAGCTGGGAACGCTTTGCTGTTAAACAGCAAGCCCAGTGCTGTGCAACCATTTAAGCCGAGTTTTATATTCCCTCGAGCACTGTCTAAAGCTGTTGGAAGGGGTCGAGAATTTATCAGCAGCAATTCTCTTTATGAACCACCAGATTTATTTTTTTTTTTGTATCGCTGACGTACAAATCCGTCTCGGGGAGAAGCTTCGCACATCAAGTGGCAGCATCTCTGCTGCACAGCAGGCCGATAAATACAATTTTTGGCGGGGGAAAGCTTCGATGGTAGCGATGGGTGTCACCTGCCTGCGGGGCGGAGGTGGGCTCCAGCCCCTGGGCACGTCGGCGGTGCTCTCTGTGGATGGTGTCGGCGTGCCAGTGTAAATGAGCGTTGCGCGTAGCTACCTATTAATTAATATTTATTTATGTTATCGGGGAAGGGCTCTGAAGCTGTGCCTGCTCTGGGGACGAAACGGTGCAGGGGATGGAGGGACCTGCACGCTCGTCCTCCCTTGGGGCTGCTGGTGGGGCCTTTCTGGCTCGCTTGTAATTTTGGCATGTGGTTATGTTAGAAATGGGTTAAAGATATTTCTCATTACCTACGTGATGGTTTCCCCCCCCCCCCCCATTTGTGAGACGTGGTGTTGGCTGGAAATAGGAATTCAATTAAAATTCAGAACGCCGGCATTTTTGTTTTCAGTAACAAAAAAAAAAAGCCTTTAGTCAGTTAAAGAGCCGGTGTACATGGAGCATGCTTGAAACGCAGGAGGTTCCCTCGGCACCCGGGAGGGAGCCTCGCTGGCTGCCTGCCCTTCACAGCCCAGCCGCCTTCCTCACGGGGCTGCCCTGCTCCTTTACGTTTCACGGGGTCTGGCTTTAATTAAAGTCAACTTCTTCCTCCAAATCTGCTTTTACTTCTTGCTGAAACAGATACATCCCCCGCCATCGTGAGAGCAGCTTGTACGGCCGCTGTAGTATTGGGGTGGGAAAGTTTTAATGCAGCGGCTGGAAGTTAAAATCTGCCCAAAATCCTGAGGGTGCCTCGTCCTCCCTCTCTGCGTCTCCTGGTTTGCTCGTTTGTCCCGCCCGGAGCACGCGTCTGACATGAGCATCGCCGCCGCGGGGAGGTAAGAGATTCGTCTTTGGCATTTGCCTCTCTTGGACGGAGCCTCCCGCGGGTGCTGCCTGCGCCGTGCTGCCTGCGGCAGTGCTGCCTGCGGGGCCCAGCCTCCCGCTCGCAACGGGCAGCGTCGTTTTTCCGCTCCGGCATGGCGAAGGGAAGCGGCTGCCCCGGCAGTCGGCAGCGTGTGAACGCAGCGGGCACAGAGCTGGCGCGTAAACCTTTTCCTTGGGTCTGCTTTGTAGGGCGGTTGCGTACAGGGTTTGATTCACGGTGACATCACGATGTTTTCTGCCCCAAATCACAGATTTCACTAAAACGAGCCCCAGAGGAAGTCTGTAGTCAAGCGAAAATGTGCGATCTTCTCAGCATATCTAAGCCAAATACGCGCTTGCCGGTGGAGACTGGAATGGGGTCGGTCTGTGCGGCTCGGCCATCGCTGCACGTCCGTAACAGAGGACGCTGCTACGCTCCCGTCTTGCCCTGCCCCTTGCTTGCCCTTTCTCCGTTTCTGAGCAGCAAGCACGGAGCTGCTGCCGCTCCAGAAACCACGCGCGGATTTATGAGCAGAGCATGCCGTGGGCGCAGGGCACGCAGTGAGTGCAGGGCACACAGTGAGGCTGGGCTCTGCCTCCTGCAGAGGCACCCGTGGTGCGGTTGTCTGTAGCAGCCATCGGAGCCCATCTATTTCCTCTCAGGTTTAGAGGAAATACTTTTCTGTGGGGTTTTTTTGCTAGTTTCTGATTTTTCTGAGCGCTCTCCCGAAACGCACTCAGTGTCTGCAGCTCCTCCGGACCCGTCAGCAATGGTGCTGCCTCCCTCCGCACGTCACCGCTGGGTGTGGAGGAGCGAGTTTTGCTTTCGTTTGTCAGGCTGGAGCCCTTGGCTTTCCGCCGGGGGACAGTTTCAGAAACACCTTTGTCGCTGGGAGCCTGGGGGCTCTGCCCTCTCTGAGGCGCTTGGCTCTCCTGCTCGTCGGGGCTCGTGATTTCTCGCCGGTAAGTAGTTTTAGATGCTTTGGGGACATTAATGATATTTTCAGACTTCATCTGGAGTGGGTTGGAGAAGAAATCCTGCTGGTCTTTGCTTCCCTGGTGCCAGGGCAGGCTCTGCCCGAGGGCGCCGGGTTGGTGCCAGCTGTGGCTGCCCGCACGCCGGAAGTGGATAAAGGTGTTTTGCTCGCGCTTCCCCCACTTACTGAGTTTCGGTGTCTCTGCGGGTGTGAGCCCTTCTGTGAGGACGTGGGTCCCCTGTGGTCCTGGAGCCATGACCAGGCAGCAGCCGCGTCCCTGCAGTCGCAGGGGGGGACTGGCCTCCACCCCGGAGGGATGCTGGCATGGGTACGGGACCGTTGCAGGGGCTCCTGCCTTTCCCGATGGCCTCGTCCCAGGGGACGGCAGCTCCCCTTAGCTACGGGGCGGCTGCTCGGGGCAGAGCGGCCCCAGGGACCTCCAGTTTCTGCTTGGACGGGGGAAGCGGCCAGGCTGGCAGGTTTGGGTGGTGCCCGGGGGGGGGAGGGGGACCCTTGGAGACGTAATCGGGGCTGGAGGAGGAGGGGGGGATGCGGCGCAGGATGGGACGGTGTGGTGGAGTCTTGCTCCTTCATCATGAGCTGGTTTCGTTGCCGGTGCCGCTCTCTCCCGGAGTCCAGCAGCCGCTTTTGCCACCCGTGGGGATGGCAGAGGCAGCTGGAGGCGGCGGATTCATGCTTGGTACCTGCAGCAGCTGCCTCGACTCTGGACTGGGCAGGGGAAATGCTTTGGAGCAGCTTTTCAGGTGATGATGGTTTTCAAATTGAGATGAGCAGCAGATGGTGCTGAGCAGCCCTGGGCTTTCCAGGCAGTGCAGGGAGGGCCCCGTGCTCACGGGTCTGGGTGAGGGAACGTTACTCCATCCACCCGACTTCTTCAGAGCATGTCCCCTGGCTCCGGCTGCCGCAGCCCTCTCCATGGACTCAAATCCCAACAGGCGTTGGATGGCCTTGGGTTGGGCCGCGGGTGGGGGAGAGGGGAAGCGGCACAGAGCAGCGAGGGGCTTTGCCCAAGGCAGAGGTCTGTAGAAAACAGAAAGCACGGTGGCCCCGTCCTCTCCGGCTGTGGCACGCAGCCATCCCACCACACGCAGGGCCACGGTGCCTGCGGAGCACCAGGAGCCTGCGGGGTCTTGGGAAGTGCCGAGTGCCATTGTTGGTGATGGTCGAGCAGCAGAGGAGCTCTGCCAGCGTGATGAACCATAAATAATGACATCTCCTAATCCCCTTTCCCTTGAGGGTCTTATGTGCCGGACCTGTTAATGCGATTACACTGATATTATGGTGTGAGATCTTATGCTGTTACGGTACCTGTCAGCGTCTCGACTCTGTGGGGCGCCGGGGCAGCCGATGCTCCGGCACCTTCATATGGACGGAGCAATGTCCCCTTGTGTCCCACGGGATGCCCTGGGAAATGGCAGTCGGGCAGGGGATGCTCCTGTCCCGTGGCCCGGCAAGTGCCTGCACCCTTTGGGTGGCCCCTGCCTGCTGTCCCTGCCCGCTCACCCCTGCCTGCTGTCCCTGCCCAAGCAGGCTGTCGCAGATGAGCACCCAGGCAGGGCTGGGATTCTGAAGGGCGTCCCTGGGCCATCCGCACCCATGGGTGGGACAGGCGGTGTCATGGCTCCTCTCCTCACACCGTGTAGCTCCTTGCGAGCCAGCCGGCTGCCTGGCGGGGTGTCTGGAGGCAAGGCCGCAACATCCCCTCTGCCCCCGAGCAGGGAGCAAAGGCAGCTTCACCCAGGGCCAGGGCCTGCTGGGGGGTCCCCGGGAGGTTTTATGGTCACAGTGGGTTCCCTTGTCACCCGTCACTCGTCCTGGGCAGGGAAGCAATGATCTTTCCCCCATGTCCAGCTGAAGAAGCTGGGTGGGGGTCCTGAATCCGTGGGTCAGAGGTGTGTGACCCGAAGCCACAGAGGGAGCGACGAGCATCCCCATGGGCAGATCCTTCTGCACAGGAAGTGCTGCTTCAAGTCATGACCCCAGATTTATCGATGCTTGGATGTGCCTTAGTGGGCAGTTGCTCTCTGGAGACGGATCTCCCGCTGGGTGAAACTCTCCCTGCACGGTCAGGGTGGGATCCCGGCATCCTGCCCGCCCCGCACTGGGCCTGGGGTGCTGGGATCAATCTGACCTAACGCCAGCCATCTAATTGGTGCAAGGCTAATTGCCACGGGTTCCCTGGGGGCTGCGGGAGAGGATGCTGCAGCCCGTTTGAGACCCCGCGCGGGGTACAGGGACCCCCTGAAGACGCCAGTCTCTCTCTGGGCGCTGCCGAGAGAGCTGGGGCTTTTCTGCCTCATTTTTCAGCTGGGGTCTGCATTGCCCCAGCCGCTCCCTGCCCAGTCCTGCTGCAAATCGTGGTGCTCTCCCTCCCCTTCTCCTTCAGCCCCCCGGCCCCATCTGTCCCGGTGCTACGCGTGGTCCCTGGCCTGCTCCTTTCTGTCCCTCCCAGGGATGAGCAATGGTTGGAGGTGGGAGCTTGATGGCAGCGTAGCTTTGGGCTGATTCAAAGCAGTCCTTGGAACCGGGGTGGGCTCTCGGTGACTGCCTGCCTTAAACAAAAGGGTTCACACGCCTGTAGAAGCGCGATGGTGTTACAGTCCCCGGGGCTTCCCAGTTTCTGGCATGTTGTGGTTACATTGTCTGGCCCCGAGTCCCAGATCCCTCTGTTGGTATCGTTATGGGGTTGCTGCAAGTCGCCTCTCAGCCAGCCCTGGAGAGACCTGCCTGTCCCAGCAGCCTGGGTGACCAAATGCTTTTCTCCAGCGCCACACACTGCACCTGGGTGCCAGCCCGTCCTGCCATGTCAGCTCGGTGGTGGGCGAGTGGCCCTGTGTCCAGCCCCGCTGGCACCCCCCTGCCCTGTCCTCGGGCTCCGCCGTGTCCCTTGTCCCCGGTGCCTGGAGTAGCCCAGGTGGGTGTACTTGCACTGGGGAGCAAAGGGAAGGCCGGGGCTGTTCCTTGGCCAGTGGTGGCTGCTCTGCGGTGTCAGTGACGGCGGGGCTGTTCCTGTCCCCCGTCCCTGACACACCCCATGAGACCAGCTGTGGTTTAGGAAGATCCTCCTGGGGTGGGACCTGCTCTTTGGTGGACATCTAAGCAGCAAGGGCCTGGGACGGGTCTGGGCTGCCCTTCGCTGAGTGATGCCCTTGGGGGCACATACGCTGCAGGACGGGGCTGCGTGGGTCCGGTGAGGGAGCAGCATCCTCCCGCTTTCTCGGCCAGCCCTGGTCTTGCGAAGAAGCTTGATTCACACCCCGGGGACCCCAGGGAGTTGGTGGTGCTGCCAGCTGGGCGAGGGCTGGGTGCCCGTGCTAAGCTGGGGGGGCTGGGTGGCAGCCACCCTCCGCTTCTCGCCTTTACCATGTACTGTTGAAAGGGTTTTGGGGATGCTGGGTTTCCCCCCGCTGGACTGCCTAGCTCCTGGCACAGCCGGTACCTGCCAAAGTTGACCGTTCAAATTCAGTCGGTTTAGAGTTATCCCGCTACAAGAAAGGCGTCTGGGCCCCTTCCCAGACCATTAAAGCTGCCATTCACCCTCTTCCCTCCGATAAATTCATTTAGTTATCGCCAAATGGTGTTGTACCAGATTAAACCCACCGAAGACCTCTTTCCACCAAAGACCTCTTTCCCTTGAAAGTGCCTGAATGCAAGAAGTGCCGCCGGGATGCACTTGTGTTCGGTGCCTTGCTCCGGGACTCCGGCTCATCTTCCCTTTCTGCCTCAGTTTCTCCCTCGGGCTTTTATTCCTGTGCCCCGTAGGACTCGGGACAACTCCCGCGCCTCTCCCGGTGCGCTGGCTGGGAGGTCGTGGTGCCCAACGCAGCTGGGTACCGCAGCCCTCTTTGCGCAGCATCTTCTCTTGCTGGCTGGGAAGCGGGGATACAACCTTTCTGGGGGGGCGCGAACCGTGAAGCCACTTTGGGGGGGGGGGGCAGCTCTGGTGCCACGGGGTTTGCCTCAGGGTTTCCCTGTGGTTTGTGGCTCCCAGGTCACCCCCAGCGACTTTGCACGGCTCTGCCGATCATCGCCCACCAGAGCACCTTACTGGAAGCTGCTCCCGTAGTGGTTGGTGCGGCCGGTTGGGGTTTTGGCAAGGAGGGTGCTGCCTATGCCAGCACCAAACCGTGCCAGGACCTGGTGGACAGGGGCTGTTCTGGGGACAGCGGAGATCTGAGGGGAGCTGGATGCTGTGGGTGACCATTGCCTGGGCACGAAATGAAGAAGCGGCCGCTGTCACACTAAGGTGGCCACCAGCCGTTGTCACACCTCGCTTGGGACAGGCTTTCACAGCACCAGTGTGAGAAACCCGTCTGTCAGCACGAGCATCGGTTGTGCTCGTTGAAGCATCATTAGGCACAGTTTCCATCAGGAAGAGTTCACTGGGGAAATTACTTCTTTATGTTGTCCTGAAACCCCTTATCCCCGCTGTATCAGGCCCCCAAAATATCTCGGTACGATCCCCGTGGCTCCTTCCGTCAGGCAGCGCTGTGGGACTCACTCACGGCATGCCAGCCTGGAAAGCAGCGCCCAGCCTGGGCATCCCCCTTTGCCGGGTCTACCCCAAATCTCCAAGAATTTGGGAGAATCTGAACTCAGTGCCGGCTGTGCTGCCCACGCTGGGATGCTCGGAGTCAGTTTTCAGCCCATCCCTGCCTCGCGGGAGAGCTGAAGGGTCTCTGCTGGGGGCAGGTACCCAAGGTACGTCCTTGCGGGGAGTTTTCATGTGCGAGCATCCCCGTCCTGCCTCCCCCAGCCCGCTCCCCCGCAGCAGAGGCATTTGGTGGTGACACCGGCAGCACGGCGCTGTGTACATGACTAATTGCATGTGCATTCAGGAGGTAACGAGGCGGTTATTAAGACCAGGTGCAGGCTGGTGAATCCACCTTGTTGCCTAGGCGAGACTGAAAGGCAAACAGTTTTGCTTTGCAAAATAATTCTGGAGATGACTGTATTTGTTGACGGGAGGGAGGAAAGCGGCCGGCGCGGGTTTTGACGGCATGGGGAGCTGCGCCAGGCATCCGTCGCGAAGCATCCCGGCTTTTCCTGGCGTCTCTGTCTCTCTGTGTGCTGTGTTTCAGCTTTTTCCGCCGCTCTGAGCAACTGGTTTCTGTGTCCTCCTGCTCGTCTCCTTTGCTTCCATGTCCTGACAACCCCTTTTCACCTGCTCTTTGTCCTCCCTGGGGTGCAGCTGCTCTCCCGCTGTGTCTCCGCTGCCTGTAAACTCAGATGCTTTAGGGTGCCCGAGTGCTTTACAGGACCCGAAATTTACCTGCCTGATGGTCCTCCCTCTCATTTTCCCCTTCCAGAAAGGGAATTTGCTTCTACAATTGCAGTAGGCTGTGGTGGGGCAGCCCGAGTGGGTAAACGGAGTCATGGGTGACTTCGGTGGGGTGTTACAGAAATCACAGCTCATCCCGAAGAGGGGAAGGGACGTCCCCGGGAGGGACCCAGAGGGACTTTGCCCCAGGCACGGGTGGGTATTTGTACTTCTGGGGCTGTTTCAACTATGCCTGGTATTCCCTGGGAAAATAAATCCGATTTCTTTAAGGAGAAGAGATCGCCGGAGTTTGACAACACTATTAATATTTAAAAAAGCCCCCAAAATGTTTCACTTAAAGCACAGTGGCACGGGTTTGGGGGTTTTCCCCCTCTTTTTTTCCTGTTAATGCTTAAAACGGGGCCTTAGCGTGGCCTGAGCGACCGCTTCTCGGGGGGCTTCTCTGCTGCGGAGGGATGAGGAAACTCCCAGGGCAGGAGTCAGTTTGCAAAACAGGTCCCACCTTCCCCGGCTCCCCTTTCAGATGAGCGTGGATAGAAAGACCCCAGGGCTTCCAGCCAGCTCTTCTGCGCTGCGCTTTGGGGATCTGCCTTAGAGACTGGGGGGGCCATGGGAGGAGGAGGAGGAGGAGGAGGAGAACATCTGTGTGCATCACTCTGGGGCTCCCAGATGTTCCTCTCCGATATTCTGGGTTGCCCCAAGGGCTTGTGCGTGCCCCCAGCCGGCGCAACCCCTGGCTGTGGGGCGTTGTGGGCATGGAGAAGCGTGGAGGTGACCGAGTCGTGGAGGAAAAAGCACTTGAAGGTTATGCAAAGATGTGTCCGGCTCAGGAGGTGCCGGAAGCTGGAGCCCAGAGAGGATTTGGGGGTCCATGTCCCTCCCTGTGACTCCTCTTCAGGCATTTGCTGTGGCCAACAGCAGACAGGGCCGCGGGGCAATGGGACCTTCATGCTCGTCCCCGAGCCCTCTCATCGGTAGCCCAGCCGCGTTTCGGCGGGAGACCACGTGCCCGTGAGATGGGCACGAAGCCGGCAGCTGGGATTGTACGTCGGGAGAACGTTTGGCTGCAGATGCCAAACGAGTCGCAGGATTTCGTTCAGAGCGGCGAATGCGGGGAGAGGAGAACAAAAGGAGGAGCGACTGGAATACAGATGATGGCGAGCCGGCTCTTTCGGTGCCAGCTCAAATCTCCCCCCACATTTAAAGCATTTGCTGGGGGTTAAAATGCCACCAGCTCCTGAAGCCTGGTGGTGCCGCAGGTGGGAAACCTCTGTCCTGGTGGCATCACCGCCTTCTGCCCCTGCCTCCTCTCTGAGCATTGCCCTTTCCGTGGGGTTGTTTGGGAGCCAGCCTGGCTGGGAAAATGACTTTTTCATTTAAACTAATTACTTTCTGGCTGAATCAGGACAGTTGCACTCCTCGGGGTTTTATACCAGGGCTGGAGCTGGGGGGGAAGGAGTAGCCCAAGCCGTGATTTGGGAGAGCTGCCCATCTCTTTGGGGTGTACATCCCTGGTGGGCTGGCTGGACCAGCAGCTGCTCAGTGGGAAAAATCATCTTTACTGGGACAGTGGTGAAAGGGGTGGCGGCATCTTCCCGCTGCCTTTTGCCTTCCTGGGGAGGGGGCAACTGCAGGGTTTTGTGCTCGGCACCCGTGAGGTGGCACCGAGCTCTCCAGGTTGGCCCCTGGGGAAGGCGCCGCTGTCCCAGGCCCTGATTTTGGGTGCCCGGGTGGGGAGTGTGTCCGTGTAGTGTCCCCCCGCCCCGTGCAGGGGACACAAGTCCCACCAGGTCTCTGCCCTCAGCTGGCCCCGGCCGGCGCTGGCCGCCTCTCCTCTTCCCCCACCCGCTCCGACTGCCGCTCTGCGGGGAGCACAACAGGCTGAGCGCCGGGGCCGGAGCGCAGGCGGTGTGCAGCGTGCCGAGAGGATGTTTTGGTGCCTGCCAGCCCTGGGAAAAAGCTTTTTCCACTGAGTCATTTGCTGCCTCTGCTTTTCTGTGAGACGGCGCCGAGATTTGGGGGAAGGGGAGATGGAAAAACCCAGCGCAGATCCCGCTGCTCAGGCAGGACCAGGTCCATGCCAGCGCAGCTGCCCCGTGTTTGCTTTTCGGAGGGAGCAGCAGACAGACAGCAGCAGAAATAGAACAGGCCCGGCTATTTTAAGACCTCGATTGCATGAGCTGTGCATTAAAGAAAAAAAAAAAAAAAATCTTTGTTTTAGCTGTAACTGGCAACGTGGGCTTGAGGAGCAGAGGCAGCTCCGGCGGGGACGGGTGTTTCGGAGCCATCACCCCCGCAGCCGCAGGGGCTTCGCGGTGGATGAGCCGGGAGGACTTTTGCTCCTGCGTGCATTTCTGCTCGAAGTTGCGGTAGATGGACTCCTGCCCACACGTGCTGCTGGTTTGGTGCCACGCTGCTGTGAACGGGGAGCGATGGCACGACATGGGCTTGGTCTAGGAGAGGGGAAACCGCGGTCGGGGAAGGGACGTGGCTGCAGTTTCGGTGATGTACCCATGTGCGCGCAGCCAAGGATGGGGATTTTCTTCCTCTGGAGATGTTTCTGGGTTTCTGTGGAGCTGAAATGATTGCACCGCTCTTGCCCTGAGCAGGGGGCTGTGATGAAGAGCGTCCATTTACTGCTGGGGGTTAAAATCAAGCTTGTTTCAGGTGCCTTAGTGCCAAGCAGCGAGCTTGGCAGGTAGGAGAGGAGGGCTCAGAGCCTTGGAAGCGGGAGCTGTTTTCCACTCAGTATTCATCGCAGCTGGGGCTGAGCCCAGAGGTCCCTCTCCAGTAGCCATCTAGGGGCTGGGATCACCCCAGCCCTGTCCCCCATCCCCATCCCAGCCTGGAGGTTGAGCTGCAAGGGAAGGGAGCAGCAGCACAGCTCCCAGCACCGCCAGCGCTTGGAAATACTCGTGCCTGGGCAAAACAAACAAATAATATTAATTGAGGTTTCAATGCCAAACAGCAGCAGATGGCTTATCAAGGTGGTGGAAGCTGATGTTTGGGGTTTTCAGATAACGTGGATGAGCCAAGAGCCACTCTTTTTCAAGAGGGCTGTGGTGAAAGGTGTTGAAGCAGCTGCTGAAAAGAGTGCTCTCTCCAACAGCCACCCCAGCCACAGAAGTTTTGTAGTGTAACTTAATCTGAAAATGCTTTTTCTTCTCTTTCCCCACCTTTCCTATTCTCTGTTGAAGACCTTTGATGGCTTCTGCTGAGTAAACTGCACATCAGAAGGCAAAGCTGTTGTGTGGGATGGGGCTTTGCACTAATAATGGTACAAAACGCATTTGTATCTGCAAAATAGCTTTGGTAGAGGAGTTTTGGTAAGCTGTTCTTATAACAAAGGGGTTTTATCAGGGCCCTGTAAATCATCCCGTACACCAGGTCATACGGTGGTTGTCACATTTGCCTTGCTCTTCTGTGAACTAACTAATGCCACTTTTTAATTGCTGCCAGAGCCACCACTTTCTGCTGGCCTGGAGCGTTGGGTGGAGATAGGGCTGAACTGGGGCTGGAGCTGCCCTGCACCCTGCTCATCCTCACGGTCTTACCCCTTTCCCTATGACAATTTGGGGGGCAGAGCTCAAGTCTGGCCCTTGTAGCTTAGGTCCACGGTCCATGGCTTGGGACCAGCCAGATGATGACCAATTTTCATACTGAAAGATGGTGTGGAATTGTAGTTCCAAAAAAACCCCAACATACTGGAAGAAGAGGTTGGGGACCCCCCCTCTCTCAGGGGGTCAGCAGAAGATATTACCTTTCCTTGAAAGTCTGTGATTTATGGAGCAAAACCAAGGCAGGTCGTAGATGCTCTGCTGGGCTCCCACTCAGGATGTCTGCCTGGTGTGGTGGCCATGTGGGGATGGTGACCGGGCAGGTGCTTTGGAGCCAGGAAAGCCTCATAACTGACTGAGTGTACCTTAGAGCATGCAGCTCCGGATGTCTGGGCCCGACCCACCGGCACCGACAGAGCGTTTGCTGCCTTTCTGCTTGCACTGAGGTTTCTCTCCATTCTCGTGTCCCACAGACTGCCTGGAGCTGCTGCCACTGGAGTCCATGGCGTACACCATGACTCCCACACCGACGGGGCCCGTTGGCTCCCAGTACTGCGTCTGCAAAGTCGAGTTGTCTGTCTGCGGCCAAAACCTTCTGGACAGGGATGTCACTTCCAAATCTGACCCCTTCTGCGTCCTCTTCATGGAAGTCAATGGGAAGTGGGTGGAGGTAAGTCCTGAAGTTGTGTGGATTTCCACCTCCTGTGGTTTGCCCGTGCTGGTGTCTCTTCCCTCTGTGCTGTGCTACAAGGCTGGTCCTCGTTCCTTCTGGAGCAGAGGTGGAAGCTGTTCTGGTCCTCCTGAGGCTGTGTTAATTATTCTGTGTTCTGCAAGCGGTCCATTCCCCGTCGGTGCTTTCTGCTTTGTGCTGGGGGTTAGATTTAACTGCAGACCTCAAAATGCCAACATCTGGTGAGGCACATGGCAGGTGTGAAAGGGTCTTGCCACCTTCAAAGTGGTCCTAGCCCCTTCTCAATCTGCTGTAAGCTGGAGATGCTTCGGATTTGTCCCTGCCCATGGCAGGGGGGGTTGGAACTAGATGATCTTTGAGGTCCCTTCCAACCCAAACCACTCTGTGATTCTGTGATTCGATGCTTTGGGTGCCTGAATTGCCGATCCCATGCGACAGTTAGATGTTGTGACGTCCCACTTGCAATGGGGCATGCTTCTAGGTGAGCCAAGATAAGCTGGCTTTTGGGTCACATAGGAAGCTGGTCTTTGGGTTTTGCTTGAAGAGTGGCTTTTCCTAGGGGCCAGGAGTATGCTGGATGAGGGTCTGGCAGGTCAGTCCAGTGGAAAAACGCTACCCAGGGCATCTCATGCTCTGAACACCTGTGGCCTCCTCCAAGAATTATATCAAGGTCAACACTCCTTAAGCCAGGCATTTCATGGGCTTGTGAGCGGCTGGTTGTGGAGAGGACAGGACCACAGGACGGGGAGGGAGACCGTTGGGAGCTGGGTGTGTGGGGGTTGGATCAGTTCAGCTGCAGACTGACAGCAACCGGCTGGCAAATCCTGAGTCTTTGCAGGCATTGGTCTTTCCTCCTTACCAGAAATCTCATAAGTACATGCTTCAGCTGCTGTGTTTGATACCGGGAGGCCCTGAGAAGAAACTGCATAGGATCAGGTTATTTGCTTGGTTTTGGAAGCTGGCTCCTTATAAATGGGAAAGGTGATTCCTACAGGAAGAGAGGAGGGAAGGGATCATGATGTAGACATGGATCAAGTGCACCCTCAGCAAGTTTGCCGATGACACCAACTTGTGTGGTGGGTCGACACGCTGGAGGGAAGGGATGCCATCCAGAGGGACCTGGACAGGCTGGAGAGGTGGGACTGTGCGAACCACATGGAGTTCAACAAGGCCAAGTGCAAGGTCCTGCACGTGGGTCGGGGCAATCCCAAGCACAGCTACAGGCTGGGCAAGGAATGGATGGAGAGCAGCCCTGAGGAGAAGGGCTTGGGGGTCTCGAGGGACGAGAAGCTCAACATGAGCCAGCAATGTGCACTGGCAGCCCGGAAAGCCAACTGTGTCCTGGGCTGCGTGAGCAGCAGGTCGAGGGAGGGGATTCTGCCCCTCTGCTCCGCTCTGGTGAGACCCCCCTGCAGCGCTGTGTCCAGCTCGGGGGTCCCCAGCACAAGAAGGACATGGAGCTGTTGGAGAGAGTCCAGAGGAGGCCACGGAGATGATCTGAGGGCTGGAGCACCTCTGCTATGGAGACCTCAGGCTGAGAGAGTTGGGGTTGCTCGGCCTGGAGAAGAGAAGGCTCCAGGGAGACCTTAGAGCCCCTTCCAGTCCCTGCAGGGGCTCCAGGAAAGCTGGAGAGGGACTGGTGACAAGGGCAGGGAGTGACAGGCCAAGGGGAATGGCCTGAAGCTGCAGGAGGGGAGATGGAGATGAGATGTGAGGCAGAAATCCTTCCCTGTGAGGGTGCTGAGGCCCTGGCACAGGTTGCCCAGAGAAGCTGTGGCTGCCCCTGGCTCCCTGGCAGTGTTGAAGGCCAGGTTGGATGGGGCTTTGGGCAACCTGGGCTGGTGGAGGGTGTCCCTGCCCACGGCAGGGGGTGGGACTGGATGGGCTGTGAGGTCCCTCCCAACCCAAACTGGTCTGGGATCCTATGATTATCCTTCTCACCAGCTTTGGGTATCTGTGCTGCACCAGAACATCGTGCTCAGCAGATGTGCGCAGCTGCTCACAGCCCCTGGGCTGTGGACACCGAGGGTCTGCACAGAGAAGCACGCTGCCGCGCTCCTGCGGCCGGGGGGGTGTTTAGTTTTGTTTTCTTTGTACGTCCTGAGGAGCCGAGAGCTGCATTCATTTCCTCTCCTCCCCCCCCCCACTCCCACACAACCTTACTCCAGGACAAGACCCTGCTGATAAAGGCTCTTTAAGGACGGGAGGACTGTCCGGGGCTTCGCCGTCCCTGGCAGCAGGTGAACGCGGGATAAATCCACCCTCTCCGAGATGGAAACAGGCACGGGGAGCCCTTGTGTGTTGTTCCCGGCGGGACGACGCTGCCGCTGATCGGGCTAACGGAGCGCAAGGGAATTGACCCTCAGCAGCTGCCTGAATTATTTTGTAGCACAAGTGAAACGTTGGCTTGATCGCAGAAGCTTGCTTCCCAGCATACCCACCGACTGGATGTGTGTTCCTTTGAGAATCCCCCCTCCTGTGGGGAAGGGCTGCAGGGGTACGTCGGGGGACGGGGTGCACGCGTGCTGCTGGCACCGCAGACCGCCCAGAGATGCCCAAATTGGCTTTGAGCAGCATGACCCTGGTCATCACCAGCAGCGCTGCTGCAGCGGCAGGAGGTCTCCCTTGGGTGGATCTCGCAGGCAGGTGCACGTCTCGGGCTGGCTTTGCAGTCAAGGTGTGCACAAAGCAGACCGGGAACTCCCAAGGACGGTTTTCATGGCGCTTTATGGACTGTTCAGCATCTCACGTGGAGAAACCATAGTCGTCGTCTCCTTCTGCAGCAGTCCGAGTTGGGCGAGGTGCCATCTGTGATAAAATTGATGTCGTGAAACCAAACTCCAGAGTCTGTGCAAAAGCATTTAGCTCTGTGCCTAAGAAAAACCTTTTGGGTACAGGGGAAAAGACTCTGGGCCAAAATGCCTGGAGAAAAAAAAAAAAGGGGGGGATTTCATTTTATAACTGCCGTTACAGTGTAAGGCGTCTTTTCAGTTGTTCAGGTAAGCAGAGCATGGGGGTGTGATGGATGGATGGGTACAGGCGCTGTTGTTGGGTGCAGCACAAAATGAGCAGCCAAAGGGCATTGAATCACATTAAGTCAAACAAAAATCTTCCCAATTCCTGGGAAATTAGGTGAAATTTTTCAGATGCTTGGACTAGTCAGGCAGCCTTGGGTGCTTGGCCAAGGAGGTGAATCAACGGGCATCACCTCAGGTGTCCTGCAGCTGATCTTGCCGTCAGTGGGGAGGGCGTGGGGGCAAACCTCACCACACCGGGGTCTGCAATTAACTGTGCTCAGCAGCCTGGATGAGACTAACGAGCTTTCTAGCCTTGATAGGTGTCATCCCTTTGACCTGATTGTACTTTTCAGGGATTTCTCTTGCTGTCAGTAACGTCTCAGTCCAGCAGGTCTGATTCCAAAGCTTCTTTTACAATACAAATGTGTGGTCTGTGGGTTGGTTGGGTTTTTTTTTTCCCTTTCCTCTGCTATTTTTAACATCTTTTTAATTGGCAAGACATAAGATAGGCACTGGACGTCAGCCTCGAATGGCAGATTGCTTGGCACTCCGCTGCCGTGGTTTCAGCGGAGGTCAGCGCGCTGTGCGAGCTGGCACGTGGCGTGGTGTGCTCACGTGCCACGGCGCTGGCCCCAGTCCACCGGCACAGCTGGGACCGCCGTCCCCCCGCACCCCTCGTGGCAGTAGTGGTGCCCAGGGCTGGGCTGCGGCTGGATGCTGGGGAGCACCGGGAGAGGTGGGCTTACCCGCGAGAGCCCGGCTGTGTGGGGCGCTTGGTGGAGCCCTGGCAGCTTGTGCCACCATGGTTCAGAGCTTCCCTGGGGGTGCCTGCGGTGTCCTGCGTGGATTTTGGCCATGCAGACGTGCCCCTTGCCCTGAGATGACCCTCTTTGCCATCTGAAAGCGGTGGCCTTAGTAACATAGCTGAAATGTAGGGTACGGATGGGGACGGCAGCAGCTCAGCGGTGTCCCACCACACTGCCCCTGTGTCCTCCGCTCTGGGTTAGCGACGTGTCCCAGCTGTCAGACCGTGGTTAGGACGTGGGTCTCCTCCTCCAGGACCAGCCCCAGCCAGGGTGGTGCCAGCGTCTGAGCTGGGCGGTGGGGCTGAAGCACCAGCTGATGCCCACAGAAAGGTTTCTGCTCGCTGTTCTTTCTAGCTGTCACATTTGTTCCCAAATACAATTATTTTGTCTTGCTGAGCTTAATAGGAACTAAAAAACCTTTGTGAATCAGCCTTGGAGGGGGTGGGGGAGGGAGGGACAGTAAACCACAGGCCAAGAAGCGACATGAAAATGGGTGATGTTTCAATGCTCTGCCCAATGATGTCATCTCGCAGGAGCCATGAAAGACCTGGCCTGTGATGCCAGGAGCAGAGACACATGACTCAGCCATGCCACTGCCGTCGTGCCGCTCTGAGTCATCCTGCCAGCCTCATGCCTCCCGCACGAGCTTTCCGTGGTGCTTGGGAGAGCATCTCCCAGTGTTGGAGCACCAAGCATCTCCATGTGCTGGGGATGCTTGAAGGTCTCTAGCCAACCTCCCTGGAGGACTCTCTGGCTGCGTTTGTTGACCACAGGGGCTGTCGTTGGAGATAATTTCCCAGTTTCATGCTTGATTTGTAGAACCAAGACTCTTATGCAAACAGAAATCTTTAATTAGGCTGCTTGCCTCTTTAAAACCCTTGTGTTTTCCTACTCTTGGGTGGCAAAGCCACCTCTGCTGTTTGCCTTAGTGTAAGCCTTGGGGGCAAAGGGGAAGGCAGGAGCTGATGGCGTGCTGGTCTCCTGGTGGAGGTGGTGTGAAGAGGCCTCTTACATGATGGTCACTGGCAAGGTGACCGGTGCTGCATCAAACCAAAGACCAAACCATGTGCAGCAAGCAGCTGGGGCTTGTGATTTTGTTGTGCTTCACATTGACAATAGGCAGGAGATCAAACGCTCGTCAATCTGGGTATTGAAGGAAGCCCCATCACTCTGGAGGGCTGGCTCAAGACTTGTTGGTTGGGCTTCTCTTTCGCCTTTCCCTGGGCCACCACTTCCAGGGCAAAGCTGGAGATGGGTCCTCAAGTTACCTCCTTCGAACTGGCACCTGGGAGCGAGAGGACTGGTTTCCCTTGGTCCCCGGCTTCCCAGTGGTTCAGAGTACAGGGAAGGAGCTAAAATCCACCTCCGTTGCCTGCACAGTCTTCTCCCCTAGGCTTGAAAGGGGATTTACCTGTATCGTGCTGCTGAAATAACGTAGAGCTCGTGGATGCCCACTGCTCCTGGTCCACTGCATCTCAGAGTAGACGTTTGGGACCTTTCGTACGGGATGGCAGCAGAGAAGGAAGGATCTGCATGGAGCTGCATGGCCCTGGCCAGCTCACAGCCCACCGGTGTTGATGCACTTGATTCCCTGAGTGCAGCAGGTGGCCATTCCGGGAACGCAGCATTTACTTTAGTCATTTCTTGGCAATTAAGACAGACTAAGCGAAAAACGTCAAAAACCACTGCGATAGTTGGTACATACAGCAAACTCACCACATTTCCACTCAGTCCCTCCAAACCTGCCTCCTGTGCTGAATGAGTTTCTTTGGGACTAAGGTATGCATTTGCGCCTTTTTTTTTTTTTTTTTTTTCTTTTTTGGGAGCTTTTTTCTGCTCTGCTGTACTTATTTCTGGCTCCACAGCTCTGGCAGCCATCCCACTGTCCCGCAGTCTGGTGCTGCCCAGGGATGCCGGCGCAGGGCTGCTTTCTGCAGAGGTCCTGCCCTGGGACGCAGGATGTGCAGGTGGCTCAGCCTGGCCCGGGACCGGGTGTCCTGGCTGTGGGACGAGGTGGGATGCTGGCTGGGACCGGGTGTCCTGGCTGTGGGACGAGGCGGGATGCTGGCTGGGGCCGTGGCATGGCTGGAGGCTCCGTGCTGTCCCGCAGGCGGATGGGATGGTCTTTCCAGACACCAAGGGCAGCAGCCTTTGACAAAAATGACGCTGGTGAGTGGGTGCCTTTCTCTTCTACCAGTGCCTGTAACCACGTCCTGGGATAATGGGGCGATGTGGCAAAAGACCGACACTCCTAGCTCTTCTGCCAGCTCTGGTGGGAGCATGGCTGTTCCAGCTCAGATGCTGTTCCAGCTCGGATGCTCGGAGCCATCGGAGCATCCCGTGGGGCTGTGTGGGCAGGACGCCCCTCACCAAACTGGCTGACACCTTGCGCAATCTCCACACGCTCTCAGTAGCTGCTCTCCTGCCGGAGCTCCCCCCGGCTCTCCTGCTGGTGGGTTTCTCCCGGCTGCAGGCGGCCGTCTCTTGTTCAGCACCCGGCTGTGCCACCAGCAGCCCTTCTGCCCATCTTAGCTTCATAAGGGTGCGCTGGGCTCCAAACTTGCCCTTTCCTGCTGCCTCTCGGGATGGACGATGGCCTGGTGGGGATGACGGGTCCTGACATTAGAGTTCAGACCCTCCTTGGCCACTGATTTCCAGAAATAAATACTCCAGCTTTTCTCAGCCTCGGTTTCCCAGTTTTCCCAGTTTCTGCCGCTTTGACTAAAATTGTGGGTTGCTGTCTCTGTGTCAGCTGCATCAGGAGCCCGGCCGGTGCTGCCGTGCCCCCAGCCCTCCTGCGGTCTGAGTTACGGGGTCTGGGACCGAAGGTCCATTACCGGAGGGCAGCGTCTCAGGATCTCCGGCATGGCTGTCCCTGCAATTTTTTTTTTGGCTCACGCAAGGCTTTCTGTCCGCCTGTGCCATGCTGCGTCGTAAACCCACACTTCCACCGGCTGCCTGCCAAGTTTCCTCTGCTCTTATCGCTGCTCTTGGCTGCGGGATGCTGCAGACCGCTGCGGTGCTTCCCCTCCGATCGCGGGTTCCTCACGCTTCCAGCTTCCATCATCCTCCATGCTTTTGCCCTTCCAAGCCATCATTTCTTCCAGCCTGCTCGCAGTGGCTCAGGATGACAAAGTCTATTGAAGCCTTATCTTCTGGGTCCTTCCAGCCTCTCGTTCCTCCTAATGTTTGATGAAATCTATGAAAAATGGCCTGCGGTGATTTTTTTTTTTTTTTTTTCCATGGAAGGCCAAGAAGGAAGAAACCACATGAATGTTTTGTTTTGAGGTCTAGAGGGAAATGCTAGAGGGTTGACGTTCTGGCTCGTGACACTTTTTCTTTTTGCTTGTCCTTGCTGTTAGCTGCACAGCCTGAAAGAAACAGGTTTGGCGTTACAGCTGTGAGTGTCTGCTTGAGGATCGGAGCATCAGCTCCTGGGACAACAGGGATTAGAAGCCAGCAAAGACTCTGGCTTCAATGAGAATCATAGAATCACAGAATCATAGAATCTTAAGGTTGGAGAAGACCTCTAAGATCATCAAGTCCACACCAAGCCTTGGCTGGGTGGGCGCTCCTGTCCTGGCTGTTGGCTGGGGTGGGCTTGTACGGCCCCGTGCACCCCGTCCTCGGGGATGCAGGTCTCTGCACAAAGCGTTGTTACTCGTGTAGATGGATCCCACCTTGAGTACACCAGGCATTACGGCGTTAGGGCTAGCTCTGCTGAATGCCTGCTGTGCTCGCTCTCTGATGGTCACTGCGGGGTTTCTGGGTGGCTCTGGCTGAAGTCAGAGCAGAGACATGGCAGTGACAAAGATGCAAGATGCACATGCCTAAATGCCTCTTTTTGTTTTTTCTTTGCAGCTCGACAGGACAGAGACAGCTGTGAACAACCTCAACCCAGCTTTCGCCAAGAAGTTCATCGTCGACTACCACTTTGAAGAAGTGCAGAAGCTCAAGTTTGCCCTGTTTGACCAGGACAAGTCGAGCATGCAGCTGTATGAGCACGACTTCCTGGGCGAATTCTCCTGCACGCTGGGCATGGTGAGTCTCTGAGGTCCCTGCAGGAGCTCGCTCTCCTCCAGCAAAGGGGCCCCAGATCACGTCAGCCACAGGGACGTGGTGCGATTAGAACTGCTGCTCTTACCTACTGTAAAGTTTGCTGGGTCCTTCTTGGCAAAACTAATTTAATTTGCTTGTCACGCTTCAGCTGTTGGGGTTGAACTGTGCCATGTTAGGGCTGTTGGCTACTTGCTGAAGTCTAAGCTAGTCATAGTGTGGGCTTCTGTGGTGCCTGAGAGAGACATCAACTGGAAGCTTTCGGAGGTACCTGCATCTCACCATGGGTTATAGTAAGAACCCTGGGTTTGGACTTGGGACACCTCCACATGTTAAAGTTAGGATGCATCATGGTCTACCTTTCTATCTCAGTTTTGGTTTTCTTTTTTTTTTTTTTTTGCAAGCTTTGTCCATTGCTGTTGTGTAGCAAACCATCTCTCCTACTTACTTTAGCACGTTGGTGCAGGAATGTGTCTTCTCCTCTTCCTGTGGAAAAGCTTTCAGGACACAATGTGATTTATAAGCCTTTGGAAGGTCTTTGTGTTCATGAGCCCAGACCCTGTTAGAACTTGGCAGCTACGTTCTCCAAATGTCTTTGTCCTCCGAGCTTGCTCTGACTCAGAGGCCAGGAACGAGGGGGATATTTTCCATTCTTCTGCAGCATCCAGCTGCTCGAGGATGCTGTGGTACCTGGCACGAGCGCAGGGGCTGGGAGAAACTGTCCCTGTTGTGCTCGGTGCTGGGAACCGGTGGGAAGCAGACACTGCATAGGTGGGTCGGCGTGGATGGCCAGCCTGAGGTGTGTGGGGAGGCTCCGGAACGCAATCGCTTGATGACAGACTGCGGTACAGCACCGCACGTGGTGAGAGGGGGGCGAGTGACCTCATCATCACCAACTCAAGAGCTTGATGTGCTAGAAGAGCACTGACATTTACAGAGTTTGATGTTTAATGTCTGAGGTTTTGGAAGTGCTCTGTGATGACCTCATTCTGCTCCTGCAGAAGAGACAGCACAGGCAACAGCCCCGGCCAGTGTTCAGAGATTTAGACCAAACCCATCCCTTACTGTTAGTTCTGTTGCTGAAACGCAGCCACCTCTGGTGTGGGGAAGTTCAGCAATGCTCCTTCTGAAGGTCACGGTCCTGCTGGAAGCTGCCAGCACAGAATTTATGGACATAAGGAAACGGAGCTGCAACCTTGCTGTTCCTAAATGCAGCTCTGCAGAAGTCCAGGGCTCTGCAGGCTCATGCTGGAGAGGAACGCTATCTGTATGCGCTGGGGAGAAAGGTGGACCCTCCTGCTTGTTGGGTCTCCCAGAAGAGCCCAACCCTTTCTGGTGCTTTGAAAGGTGGTTAGCTCAGAGCATGAGACTGCACAGGCCACCCGGGGGCTGTGGTAACGGTGGGGACTGGGCAGCTCTTGGCAGGTCTCACATCCACTGTGCTTGCTCAGAACAGCTGATGGTTTAGCCATGGTGGCTCACGGGCATGGCATAACTGTCTACTCTGTCTTTAGCTGGACTTAGTCCATCAGAAAAAAGAGAGCTCTGAGCTTCTGTAATCTCATGCAAGTATTTACACTCTGCAAAAGAGAACTTGGCTTATGTGTGTGCCCCGTTTTTGATGAGTTTTTGCAGCCCTTCCCATGTGAGCTTCTTGGTGATCTTTAGTCCACCACAAGACACCAGCTTGGAGCGGAGAGATCTTCTCATTTTCCTTTTTTCCCTGAAGTTCTGTTAGCCCCCTCTCCCTGTGGCCAGCACGGACTTGCAGCACAGCCCAGTCACGGGGCAGAGGTGGACCAGAGGGGTAGCATGTGCACAAGGGTGAGGAGAGGGGTGAAACGGGGTGGACGGGGGCTTGTGGGTTCATCCACCCTGCTGTGGGTTTTCTGACGGCTGGGGTTTGTCTGGTGGGATGTTTCCATAAGCCTGCCAAGTTTGGAGGCACAAGCAGCTCGTAGAAGGGCAGGAGAGCAGCCGTGGGCAGCAGCAACTGCACAGCGAGCATCTGACTTTTCAATTTTGAGTTTGCATCGGAGCTCTGTCAGATCAGCCAGATTGTTTTATTGCAGCTAGTGAGGTCTCTGGTGAGATGTAAAAGGACGGTTGGGTCGTTCGTGGCCCTGTAATGACCTCTGCGACCAAACAAAATGTAACAGGGACCAAATTGCAGGCTGGAGGGTGTCCGTGGTTTATGCTAGCCAGGGCTGCAAGGAGATTTCGCCTCCCTGTGCGGTGTGGCACAAACATCTAGTTACGCTGGCTGGTGATTCCTATGCATTTGTGGGTCAAAAGCACCAGGATGTGGCTGGCTAGCCACAACGGGAAAGGGGGTTTGCCTTGAAATTGCAAGAACCATAGGATCACAGACTGATTTGGGTTGGAAGCGACGTTAAAGACCATCTAGTCCAACCCCCTGGCATGGGCTGGGACATCTGCAACCAGATCAGGTCACTCAGAGCCCCGTCCAACCTGGCCTTGAATGTTACCAGGGATGGGGCATCTCCCACCTCTCTGGGCAACCTGTGCCAGTGTCTCACCACCCTCAGAATAAAAAAATCACAGAATGCCAGACTGGTTTGGGTTGGGAGGGGCCTCACAGCCCATCCAGTTCCCACCCCCTGCCATGGGCAGGGACACCCTCCACCAGCCCAGGTTGCCCAAAGCCCCATCCAACCTGGCCTTCAACACTGCCAGGGAGCCAGGGGCAGCCACAGCTTCTCTGGGCAACCTGTGCCAGGGCCTCAGCACCCTCACAGGGAAGGATTTCTGCCTCACATCCCATCTCCATCTCCCCTCCTGCAGCTTCAGGCCATTCCCCTTGGCCTGTCACTCCCTGCCCTTGTCACCAGCCCCTCTCCAGCTCTCCTGGAGCCCCTGCAGGGACTGGAAGGGGCTCTAAGGTCTCCCCGGAGCCTTCTCTTCTCCAGGCTGAGCAACCCCAACTCTCTCAGCCTGAGGTCTCCATAGCAGAGGTGCTCCAGCCCTCAGATCATCTCCGTGGCCTCCTCTGGACTCTCTCCAACAGCTCCATGTCCTTCTTGTGCTGGGGACCCCCGAGCTGGAGGCAGCACTGCAGGGGGGTCTCACCAGAGCGGAGCAGAGGGGCAGAATCCCCTCCCTCGGTGACTGTCTTCCTCCTTTAGTTTAAAACCATTACCCCTTGACCTGTTGCTTTAGGTCCTACTAAATGTCTGTCCCCATCTTTCTTATAAGCCCCCTTTAAGTATTGAAAGGACACAATAAGGTCTCCCTGGAGGGAGGAGGACATTTCTGGGGAGCAGTGGGAGGAATCCAAGCATGGCTGGGTCACCTGGACGGCAGGAGCAACAAGTTAAGCCATTTCCTTACATGGTCTTTTTAATTGTTATTATTATTTTCTGACTGCGTGACATAGGACCAAAGGTAGAGGCAGGAGGATGGATGGGACTGCACTTTTTAAACTGCAACCCCTAGATCTCAAAGGGGTTCCCACGAGGTGTGGGAGCAGAGCACAGCTATTTCCGACTGCATCCCAACGTGGGGGTCTGTGCCTCGTGGGGAAAACTTACGGGATCCACAGATCTGGAGGTGACCGAAACGCAGTGAGCTAGGGAATAATGTCAAGCTCAGGTCAGCTGCCAGATCGTCCTGTCTGGCCTCTTAAAATCCAGAAGTGAAGGGGAGAACATGCCTTTGGGGGGTGCTGAGCCCTGTGCCTTGCTCAGCACCAGCTGTGCAGGGGGTCCAGAACGATGCTGGGGGAGAGCATCCGGCTTGTCATTAGGATTTGTCCATGGAAACATGGCCCGAAAGCAAGTTGCTGGCAGGGCTCATGGTAGAAGTGTTTAAAATGGGGTTTGAAAGGTTGAGCTGTGATTTCGCTGGGAACAAATCATGGTCCTTCAGCTGTGTGAGGTCCCACTGACCTGCTCCACACAAAGAGCTGGTCTCTGGGTTCGACAGGAGATGGTGATTCAGCCTCTTGCTCCGTTGCTGCTCTGCACTGTTCCGCTGCTGCCCTGCACCCCACGGACTCGGGTGAGGGTGGTGACATTCACAGTCTCATGGTCATCCCTGAGTATGATGTCTGTCTTCTACTGTTGTGAATGCTTAATATCTGAGTTAACGAACATGAGCAATGATCAGTTGCTTATGAGTCTGCTTTTGATCACTTGTACAATCATGATTTTATTTTCTTTGGCTTCTCTAGATCGTCTCCAGCAAGAAAATAACAAGGACTCTCCTTCTGGGGAACGGCAAGCCGGCTGGGAAGGGGATGATAACGGTACGGTTACTCCTTACGTTACCTACTGAGCGTGTAAAGGCGTGTAAAGGTTATCGTCAACGGATGACAACCTGGGGGCAATGCAGGATGCTCACCTGGGGGCCAGGAGACTGGGGCTTATCTCATGAACATTTTTCCCTTTGCCTCCCACTTTCCTGCCTGCTTTGGTCTGTTTGGAGGACGATGTATTTGGGGCAGGGACCGTTTTGGCCAGTGTCTGCCTGGTGCTCAGTGCTGTGACTCCTCAACCTCTGCTTCGGTCTCTGAACTAAGAAAAACCTCAGTCTGGAGAAGTAGAGAGTAAATCTATGCTGCGGTTGTTTGTTATCTGGTCCAGCACGCCTGCTCAGCCCTCCCTGGCGCGGCGGGAGGTGAGAGGGCTGATTCCTTTGCCAGCGATGGGCGGTTTTGTTTGTGGGAAGAGGATGGGAGCTGTGCCGTAGCAACAACTCTCATAGCAACAGCCGCTGCTCCCGATGCAGACCCCTTCGGGCAGTGGCCTTCCCGCTGCGGATCTCTTTAGTGACTTTTTTTTTTTAAAAATAAAAGGCTAAATTTATGTGCGTTTCCCTCCTGCCACATCTCCCATCCTTTTTGGACCTCTTCTGTGTTAGGCGTTTTGCGAGATGTGCAGCTGGGCAGCAACGGTGTGGAAGAAAAGGCCAGCAAGGAGTTAAACCTCCATCAGGTTTAAAAGCGCTGGAAGGGTTTAAAAGTGGTTTAAAAACCCAGGACCTGGCTGCTGCAAGGGCATCTCCATCGCCGTTTGCTCTAGAAGATGGGAAGATGCTGCCCAGCTTTTCTCTCTTAATTGCTGGAGTTGGTCTTTAAATGCCAGAGGAAAAGCCGCAGTGAAGTCCGCAAGCGGTGCCTGATGCCATGTGCCGTCCCCGAGGAGCGGGGGACTCTCGGCGTCGACACCCTGGCCGATGCTTGAGTGGGAAGAGCTGGACCAGATGAAAAGTTTCCAGTCAAGTTCAAATGTTACACACTTTAAAAAAGGAAGGTCCCAATCTGTCACGCGTCATTAAAAATCAAAGGGTCTGAGATGTCTGCTTCATTTTGTACCATTGATGCAATTTTCTGATCTGGTCTGGGGTTTTTTTTGCCCTGGCTTGGTGATGGTGGGCATCCTTCCTCGCTGCTGGGCACGGCCATGGACACCATCAGAGGAGCAGGCTTCTGCTTTGGACTCATTCACATAAAACACGGAGTTTGGAGCCAAACCCTGCCTTCCTCACCCCATCCCCTTCAATTTTGCCCAAGTATCCTTCTTCTTAACTGAGATGCCACAGGGGTGAATGCAACAGAAGTACCTTGGCTGGCTGGATGGGATCGCGTGGGGGTACCTAGGTTTGAAGAGACGGGGAAAATCCCAAAGTGAGCCACTGTGTTTGTAGAAATCAATCCTGGGATCCTGCCGTGGAGGGGACATTGTTATTGTCCACGCTGGCCAAGAGAAGATTGTAGAATCATAGAATCATAGAATCTTTAAGGTTGGAAAAGACCTCTAAGATCATCAAGTCCAACCATTGACCCAACACCACCATGCCTACTAAACCATGTCCCAAAGTGCCACGTCTACACGTTTTTTGAACACCTCCAGGGATGGTGACTCCACCACCTCTCTGGGCAGCCTGTTCCAATGCCTGACCACTCCTTCCGTGAAGAAATTTTTCCTAATATCCAATCTAGACGTCCCCTGACACAACTTGAGATGATTTCCTCTTGTCCTTTCGCTAGTTACTTGGGAGAAGAGACCAACACCCAAGATGCCACCAGCAGCCTGCAGCAGTGTGGCATGAGGACATACCTGGTGTGTCTGCATGGTCTGGCTTTTGCGTAGCCTCCAGTGAGCTCTAAAATGCTGGACACCACCTGGACATGCTTTTGTGGGGATCAGCAAAGGGTGAATTTCATCCACTTCCCTATAGCTCCTCTTCCTCACGCTGGTTTTGGTGACCGTGCGCACCCATTGAGGACTAGGTGGGAGAGAAAACCGACGCTGTGGGTTTGCAGTAGGGAACTTCTGACTTGGTGGCTGTGTGGGGCACAGAGGACGTGTTCACCACATGCAAACCCCAATGTTCCTCTGTGCCCCAGAGAGCGGTGTCCTCCCCTGAAAGGCTGGAAGGTCGTTGGGCACCTGCGGCTCGTCCCCAGGTGGATTCAAAAGCTGCATCTCTGCCTCCTCGTCTCTGCAAACTCCCCGCTCTCCTAAGCGCCAACAACCCTCTGATTGCTTGTTCTGCAGAAAATTGTTCCCTTGATTTCTGCAAGTTTTTCTGAAAGCCATGCTGTAATTACGCTGCGTATCTCCAGCGAAGGACAGCCTCCTTGTGCGAGCCAGCAAACAGCCGTGCTTGGGAGCACTGTGCCCGAGGAAAATGTCCGCGCCGTGCTGCCGGCTGTGCCGGTGCCGGCTCCTGTCCGGGGAGGATGCTGTGGCCGGGGATGCCAGGGCACTGCTCGGCCCGGAGGAGGGAGAGGTGGGGAGCAGATTCTTGGGCAGGACACAGCCTTGAGGAAAAAAAATGCAAGTGATTCAGAAAATGGCTGGTAACAGAAGTGAATAAATGTGGGGTTTTTTGTTATAAACATTCCTTTTCTTAAAATACCAGGAGACTCATTAGACCACGTTCCAGACAAAACCGGCCCACTGGTGGTTGGCAGCCGAAGCCCTTCTGGAGCGTATGTGAATAAAGTCTCCTCAACTGAAGTAATCTGGGCTGCACTCCTGCCTGCTGTAGCTCCTCAGGAGCTACAGCTACATCCTTGGGGCTGTCCCGTCAGTGATGGTGCGGAGACAGACCTCAAGTCCTTGGTGCCACCGGCATCTCCCCCAAGGGACGGGGCAGCTGCTTTTTGCCATGCCCAGCTCAGGATATGGAGGACGAGGTGGCACATCTTGCTGGCAAGGGTTTTTATGGCTCCTGCTTCCTCTTGGCTTGGTCCTTGGAGGCTTCTCCATGTCCTGAATGAGCCCTGGTGCAGAAAAGCCATGTGAGACCCAAGAAAGGGGATGAGTTTCTTACCAGAAGCATCATTTTAGACCTGATGGCACGGGGGAAGGAGGCTGCTTGAGATGTCCTGGCAGCTCATTCTCCCTTCAGATTGTCCGCTTGAGAGGTTTAATCGTACCTCTTGACTCCCAGCCCTGCAAAATGAACGTGTTTCACGTGGACCCAGCCCCAGCGATGAGGCTGTGGGGGTCGGTGGGTGTCCCGGGGGCTCCGGCTGCAGCACCTGTACGTAGCTGGTAGCCTGCTAAGAAAACATCCTGTTGTGTGTTAAAGCCGGTGTGTGTCACTGCCTCAGCCCAGGGTAGATGGCAACGCCCAGCCGGGGGAATTTGGGCTTTTCCTCCATCCTTCTCCATTCCAGGGAAGAGCTGGGAAGTAGGCTTTGGTCCCAAATTGATCTGCAAAGGTAAAATTAGTTTAAGTCCTCAATAGTGAAATATCGCGTGCATTGGGTCATCCGATCTCTCAGCCGGGAAATGGGTTTTGCAGGAGTTGTGCAGGTATCTCCAGAGCGCACGACCTCGGGGTCCGGATTCTCTTCTGGCTTTTGGCTTGGTGTTCACTTACTTGTCGTGCTGAGAATGAGTGCAGCTTTCCCTTGTCTTTCAGATAGCTGCCCAAGAGCTCTCGGATAACAGGGTGATAACTCTGAGCATGGCCGGCAGAAAACTGGATAAGAAGGTGAGTGGGGTTGTGTCTGGGGGATGCAATGTTAAACGTCTGTCCTTCATAGGCTAAGGGATCTAAAGAAATCCCTGCTTTTGGGTATAGCAGTGACAGAAAATAGTCCTGCTGGAGAAAGCAGCAGGGTGAGACTGGAGATCTGGGTACGCCCGTGCCTCAGTTTCCCTATTGTCACAGTATTGCTTTCTTCATCATGTGCGTTGAGATGGAAGGTCTACGTGTGGCACAGGATCTGTGTGCTAGACACCAGATTTACTACTTCAGTGGCTGTCGTTTGGAAGTGTCTCCTGATGGAGCTGGGGGTATCGATGCCCCTTGGACATGTCTCAGAAGTGCTGAGAGCTCCTGGCTTGTGGCCCTCAGGCCCTCTGGAAGTGGAGCAAACATCTGCTTGTACATCAAACAGTAGGGCCCATCTTTTCCGAGGAAGAAGCGTTGATCTCGTGGAGGCAGGTAATACATGAATTTTGCCTTGGATATGATATGCAGGAAGCTGTGAGCCTTTCTGAACAAAGCCATCTGACCTTGCTTACCAGGCAACCAGAGCTATTCCTCTTAAACCAGTGCTGTTGCTAAGCGATCGATGGGAATATTATTTTTCCCCTTCTTTGTAGTCTCTTGCATTCTTGGCAGGATGGCCCTCAGTTTTCAAAGCAGGTTAAAGCAAGCCTCCAGGCAGAAGGGTATTTCCTGGGGCAGAAGATGTGGTTTGTCCAAAGTGGATGGATGTCCAGTTTATCCAAGTGTTTTTCGCACCTGTGGGGAATGGCTGTTTTCTCACTCTCCTGCTTACTCTGCCCAGTGAAAGGAGCCAAACGCCCCTGTTGAGGAATCCCCAAATAACTCCATTTCAGAAATGGGTTGGAAGATGTCCTCAAGCTGGTGGCTTCATCTGAGACATGGCCCATGCATGTCAATGAAGACATCCCTAATGCAACAGTTTTCTTCCAGCGCCCCAAGAAGAAGCCTCTGCTCCCTCACAAAGCAAGGGCTGGGCTTTCACAGCGGGGTTGGTGCCCTTCCTTCGTGCTTCAGCGTCCCTTTGCAGCTGTGGCTGTTATGAAGAGCAGGGCCAAGGACCTGGGTCCTCTCCGCAGTGTTGGTAGCTCAGGCATACGTCCACTTGTATTGGCAACTTCATTGGTGGCATCACTTGCTCCATGGGCAGGAGGTGCTTTTCTAACCTGGTTTGCAACCAAATTCCTCTACCAGGTTATGCAAAGGTGACATCTTTTGATATTTTCAACTAGGACATGATACCTGTGGGTCTGCTGCCCTTCAAACCCGCAGTCAAGGTATGGAAATTCAGCTTATGCCAGGATAAGGACTGTGAATAACCCTGTTCTTTCTGGGTATCCCTCAAGTTTATCAATAGATGTCAGCAGAAAGCTCCTTCCTCTGGTTTCCCTCTGTGACCACCTGCCGTTACCAAGAGCTGACGAGGTTTCTTTGCAGATTCCCATAACGCAGTGCAGCGTTGCAGTGCTCAAAATCCTGCTCATGGGCAAAGGATGTTGATGCCACTTCAGAGCAGAACACAAATTAAAATGGTCTCTGAACAAGGAAATTGGACAAAACTTAGTATTTTTGGGTCATTATTGGCCATGGATGAAATGCAACCATGGGAGCTGGATAAAACTCGTTTAAGCTTAGGAAAGATGGGGCAGAAGAAGCAGCTAAGCAAAAAAACTACAGGAGTAAGGCTGCAGCCTGGGAGGGTAACAGCGTCCTGCACCAGGTAGCTGAGGACCATGGCTGGAGGCTCAGACATCATGTGAAGGTTTGGATCTCACAGGGTTTTGTGGTGGGGCCATGGGATTGTCTTGCTGCACACACCAAGCCAAAGCCATGAGCATCCCTTACTGGGAACTGTGCTGCAAACGCAGCCTGGAGCTGTGCTTGGACCCAGGCAGCTCCTTCTGCCGTGACCGCCCCAAGGCCAGGACCTCTCTCAGGCCATGGGCAGGTCCTCCTCCCCATCACACATCCATGGTTTCTCCACCTGCGGCTCACTACCTTGCTTTAAATGCTGAAGCTGCGCAGCGCGAGCATGTCAGCAGCAGAACCAGCCTGAGGCTCTTGTACCTTATGTCAGATCAGCCCTTGGTAGAGTTGTTTTAAGAAAAAATAAATTGCAGAACGGGAGGTATTTTCACCTGGGACCAGCCAGGTGTGTGCCACCGCAGCTGCGGGGATGGCAGCAGTGTGGTGCCTTGGGCATGGCTGGGGGAGAGCAAGTGCTGCGGGCCAGGATTGTGCTGGAAGCCATGGTTTGGGAGCTGCGTCTAGTGGAAGTGCCACCTCCGCCCTCCTTGTCCATGGTTTGCGAGGACCAGATTGGATAATTCAGATGCTTGGACCAGTTTGCAGATCGATCTGGTCTGCTGAGCTCCTTTGGTTGCTCAGTTTCCATCTCCTGCCAGGGATGAGATGTTTGTGGGTTTGATGTTTTAAAATAGCAGCCCATGATCCTGTGGCTTGGAGGCATCTCCCACCCTGCTTTGGATGGAGCAAGACTGACCGGACTTGCAAACCGGGCTGCTCCACATGGGATGGCAGCAGACATCCTTCAAAGCTCCCCGCTGTCATCCGAGCCAGTGCCTCCACCAGCCCACGCTGGGTCGGTGCTGGTGAAACCGCGTTGGGTTGCAGGTTAAGCCAGTGTTGGCAGGGTCAGGTACCCACCGCTGGTTCCTTCGTCCACCAGTGAAGCTTGAAAGCGCTGAGTCCTGCAGTGAGCTGGAACAGAGCTGTGCCAGAACCGTAACCCTGCAGAAAGAATGGCTTGGTTTTCTCTCCCACAAACATGTGAAAAACAGTAGGAAAAAAATAGCCTCATCTCATCAGAGAGCATCCCTGCGAGCCTTTATGGTCTGCTCTTCTGGCAGAAGAATTTTGACTGAAGCAGGTTATAGTTTCTCCAAGCCAAAACACTTTGCAGTGATTTACTTTTCTGGCTGGCTTTGGAAACAGGATTTGGATTGAAACATTAATGGGTTTTTCTGCTGGGGCATCACTAGAGCCTGTGTCCATCCCAGCCATCAACTCCCGGACAGGGGCTCCTGGGCATCCATCCTTCCTCCTCCTCCCCGAGCAGCCCCCTGCATCCCCACCACATCACATGGAAGCCCAAAAAGCTCCTGTTCAAACCCATAAGAGGTTCCTCCAGCTCTTTGCAGGACTCAGGCAGCCACCTCCCTCTGGGAGGAAAACCCAGCCGAAATGGCTTGAGTTCTCAGTAAAGAATTTGTAGTATTTTGGGCTTGGTTTCTTGTTAGCCACATCTTGGTTTTTCTGAATGGGAATGAAGTTCTCCTTAGAAACGCTGGAGTTCCCCCATGTCGGTGGCACCAGTGTTGCCCTCCTCTCTGGGCTGGGGGTGCCCCGAAATAGCCCCCGTGCCGATACCCAGCAGGGACGCGTGTATGTGTGTACGTATTTCTCATAAACCAGCAGCCCTTTATCAGAGGAATATCTAGGCGACGCTGGCAGGAAAGTCAGCACACGCTGACTCAGGGCTGCGTATCTCGGAGGGTGTTACATGATCTCTGTCAACACCAGGGCAGCTCGCTCCTTAAAGGCTTCCTCTGCTCGTGCTTTACCGCTGTGTGTAGGAGTTGGGTTCTTTTTCCTTTTTCCCCCAAGACACTCGTGCACTTCATAATTCTGTTTTTCCTTTGAAGCTTTGGATGTTTTTCCAAGCTGTCTCCCAGCTGGGGTTGTTTTCCATGGCATCTACATCCAGAGAGCTCGCTGGGTGGCGGGCGTCCGCCGGCAAAACCCACGGGTGTGCGCCAGGGTGTTGAGTCGCCTGCCGCGTCACTGCTGAAACGCAGTGATCCGTGTGACCAGGACACGGAGGGGTGGCAGGGTGCTGCCCGTGGGTGCTGCCTCTTTGCCAGCGTGCTTGAGCTGGTCTTGTGAGGACATGAGGGTGTCTGCAGGGTTGGCACTGATGGGGAAGGAGGTCTCTCTCGGACCGGCTCTCGCTGGACCAGCTGCTTGTAAAGCACCATGTAACCCATCCTGTTCTTCTCCCCCAGGACCTGTTTGGAAAGTCAGACCCCTTCTTGGAGTTTCATAAACCAGGTGATGATGGGAAGTGGATGCTGGTCCACAGAACGGAGGTGAGCGCAACTCTAGCCCAAGCTGCTGAGACACCACCATCCTTACACCCACTCCTTTTGCCCTTTAGGCATTATCTCATCAGTCACCCACAAAGCAAGGTGGGATCCAGGGATCTCAGAACTTCATGGCTGCCTTCCTGGTGTCCGGCTGAGGCTGCTGGACTCCAGCAGATGAAGATTTACTGAGGCCAGTAAGGTCTTGAGATCTTTTCTGTACTACTCACTACTGTATCTACCAAGCAGAGAGGGAGATGGTCTTTTAACCCTGGGCGCGGGCTGTGCCTTGGACCACTCGCCCTCCACATGCAGGAGCAGCGGGATGAGCTGTGACCTGGGGAGGTGGTGGACAGAGGTGGTGGGATGCGGCCCAGGGTGATGGTAGTGGGGAAATCTTAAAACAAGCATCTGCCAGCTCCTCAGCTCACCTGGGAGGAAGCTCAGGCAGCTCCAGCTTCATCGCACGAGCACTCGGGCTGGTGTCTCACAGCCGAGCCCCGGCCGAGAAGGCAGAGGTACTGGGGTCCCGGTGGGTACGGTCGGGGGCAGCTGACCCCTCCCTGTCCCTCACTTATACCCGCTGTGATACTTTGATCAGAGCTCCCTTCTGGTCATGTTGTCAAGCTGCTGAAGCCGGTGACATTCCGAATCAGAGGCAGAGCATGGGCAGGGAGAAGCGCGCCCGCAGGGGCGTTTGCTGGGAGAGGCAGAAGGCTGGCTTCTGCTTTAAAACCAGGCTAACAACTACTTTTCAACAGCTTTTTTTTCCCCCTCCTCAAAGCTTGTTTCAAGGCTTTTTTTCTATTTTTTTTTTTTTTTTGCACGTAGCTCCTGGCAGCTGGCGGAGAGAGGAGAGGGCGATAGCTGCAGGAGGGGCTCACAGCAACCCCCGTGTCAGAGCAAGAGGGTCCCATCACACCTCATCTCCCACCCTTTTCCTCCTGTCCCCATCTCACCCCCTCTTCTCCTTGTCCCCTCAAGGCTTGGTTAAGGAGCTGCTTGTCCCACCGCAGCAAACCGCTGTAACAAAACACAGCGTAAACTCATGCGGAAGGAGAGGGTGGTATTTATTTACAAAGTCTCTCCATACGTTGGTCTTTCCCACTGCTGTGCAAAGGCCACGAGGATTTCCTTCACTCGCACACCCACATGCACACAAGCACCACGACGAGCACCAGGACGTGTGTCCTCTGGTCTCGATACAGGCAGTCCTTTCAAGCCTAGCTCTGCTCTTTATTTTCCAGTGCTTTCCCACACACGTTTCTGTGCGTATTTGATTCGTACCAACCTTAATATTTCTCTCATATTTCTGCAGGAGCAGGCTGGGACCTTGTTTGGTTTTTTTTCCTCCTGGTTTAGTGTGGGTAGCTGCTCTTTGGCTCACCAAGACATGTTTCTCAGGCATGGGGATTTGGGGTGACCTCCAGCCCTCCCCCCCCGGAAGAAGCATGGGAATTGGGAGCGCGGCTGCGGACCAGCCGTCGCTGGGATCGCTATAAGCGGGTCAGGTTTATGGGGAGCAGATGTATAGACTGATTTTTCCTCTGGGCTGCTGCCACTGTCCTGTCTCACTGGATAAGGGTCTAGCCAGGTTTTCTTTCAAGTAACGGGTGCTCCAACATCCCCCTCCTTACCAGCCCTGACTGCGTCCTGCTGCCCGCGGAGGAATCCCGTGCCAAGAAAGCACCTTTGTGTTTCGAGGCCGGATGCAAAGAAATAAGGTTCCTCATTCTTGCAGCTTTGGGTGCGGGAATGTAACCAGCTCTCAGCCTGACGCTGGCGTTTCTCATGCCACCGCGGAGGTGTCTGGCAGGGAAGGATCAGTGTGCTCATTACAGCCTGTTATTGAAGCGCAAGTGTGAACACCCAGCTGGGCGCCGTGCGATGGGGACGCACGCCGGATCCTTTCCCCACCCACCCCGGGGACCCGGCGGCTGGCAGCGTGCAGGCACCATCTCGGTGTGCGTGGGCTCCCCCCTGCTCTTCCCAGCCTCCCGGAGGAGGTGTTTACAAATTCTCGACTAAACTGTGCTTGCAGTGTCAGGGTTTCCCCCGGTCTCGCGCAAGAGCCTGTCTGTAAAACAAGACGCCCGTTGCGGGTCCTGCGCGGCTGTTTGCCTGCAGCAGCCGCCGTGGACCTCTTCCTCGCTGGGCTGCACTGTTGCTGCTCTGGCTGCAAAGGTCCAAGGTCCTCCCTGCCAGACCTCCCCGTGTTTACCCTGCGCGGAGAAGGGTTAATCTGCTGCCCGTGTCCAACTTTCCTCATATTGACGGGAATCTCTCTTTTTGAGCAAAGCACCTTTGTGAGAGAGGGGCTTCACCTGCCCTGCAGGCATCTCCGACGTACACAGCACGTGCCTGGAGCCTGCAAGCATTTGCTGAAGTTTCCACCAAGCGATTGCGTCCTCTCAGGAAATGTCAAAAAGCATCAATTAATATTTCTCCAGCTCGGGCAGCAGATGTTACGCAGATGAGGCGAGAGAGCTGGATGTGCCCGGGGTTGTTTTTGGCTTTCCCAGCTGGATGCGGCATCCTGCTGCTCCATCTTCTCGGTGGTCGGACCCCAGATGGATGTTGGCTGTGCTGGCGTGCTGGGTGGTAGTAAGCAATGAGTAGGGCACAGGTTTGTTTAATTGCCCCCGGAGGTGGTTAAATCCCCGCAACGTGATGCAAACACCTCTGTTGTAACTCGCACATGCTGCAGCATGAGAACCTGGTCCAGGGTCACTCTTGGAGATGCGTCCCCGCTTTGTGCCAGTCCCTCCCTGCAGACATGCCCGTTGTAACGACATCCCTCCCTTCCCATCCCGCAGGTGATCAAGTACACGCTGGACCCCGTCTGGAAGCCGTTCACCGTGCCTTTGGTGTCACTGTGTGATGGAGATGTAGAGAAGCTGATAAAGGTAATAGGGGGCCCTTCGGCTTGCATCGTGGTGGTTGGCCTCTGGGATCGATCATTAAACATCTAAAACCCCATGGCTGGTTTATTAAAAAAAACAGCAACAAACAAAACACATCAGAACCACCCCCAAAACCCCAAAAAAACATGTTTGGGGTCTTTAACAGGAGAGGTTGGGAACTTCATCAGGTCTCCTTGCAGGAGGTAGTTACTCTGTCTGAGGCTGGTTTGTGCTCCTTCCGCCCCAGGTGATGTGTTACGACTACGACAGCGATGGGGGACACGACTTCATTGGGGAATTTCAGACCTCGGTGGCCAGGATGTGTGAAGCCCAAGATGCCTTGCCGGTGAGTGCCGACACGTTTTTAGGGAAGAACGAGGAAGGGGCTCCTTGGGGCTGACGGTGGATTTTGGTACTTGCACCGAGACCCTCAACCTGTGCTGAGAAGAAGCCAAGTCCAACCTCCAACCTCCTTTCTCCTCCCACCTGCACCGTGAGCAACCCAGGCCAGTGTTGTAGCTAGAGAGGGCTAAAACTGGACTCTGCTGAGATGACTGAAGCAGCACCCGTGATCTGGGGGATGCCCTGTGGTTTTGGGGGTGAGAAGGGGAGGTGTGACATGTTGCTGGGGCTGTGTCTGCTGCATGGACAGCCTGGTCCAAAGGAGAGCCAGCTCCAGCGCAACTGTGGCCAAAGGTGTCCCCATCTTCCCCCAAAATGCTGGCCAAAAGCCTTGGCAGATGCCTCCTCATTGAAGGTACGTCATCAAGACTCCTGGATTAAGCAGGGCTTTTCGCTGCCATGATCGCCAGAGTTACAAAACCAAGAGGAAGGCTTGGCCAAGGCGTGGGGATGTGTAAAACACTTCGTGCGGTGCAATGAGAAGTTTCCTGTCTGGGGAAACTGAGGCACAAAGGCATGAAGTGTCCTGCCCAGGACTGCGCAAGCTGATAGTGCCAGAGACAGGCATTGAGCCTGTTTTTCCACTGGATTTGCAACCTGCCAGCCTAGCAATAAAATCTTCTTGTCTCTCCACCGGACCCTGATCCATGCTGGTTAGCAGAGAGTAAAACTTGCCTTGCTGCGTGCCTGTGCTGTGTGCCGCTGTGCGCAACGTGGGTCCAGCTGGGGACGGGCTGTCTCCGCCTCTTGCCCTTACCTAGCTTGTCACGAAATGCCCCGCACCCTCCCTTCCCCGTAAAGCTGTTCCCCAGCTGATGCCACTCTCCGAGGGGAGCTGCAGTGGGCTCCGGGCAGAGGCAGGTGTCTCCCAAAGCAAGTGGCCTCTGCTCACCACCGTTGCGTATCACCCTTCAGCATCCCTTCTCCCTGGGGTGGCTCCTCATGACCTGTCTCATCCTTTCGTGTGGCCACGCTGATGAGGGTAAATACAGAAGCGGGGACAGAGATGCTCTTGCTGTAGACCAGGCGCCGTGTGCTTGCAGGCAGGAGCAGCACCAGCCAGCCACAGCCTGGCTGAGAGCGGGGAAAGGCTCATTGCCATCACCAGCTGGTCTGAGCAGGTCCAGGACCATCACCAGCTGGTCTGAGCAGGTCCAGGACCATCACTGGGCTGGTCTGAACATGTCCAGGGCCATCACCAGCTGGTCTGAGCAGGTCCAGGACCATCACCAGCTGGTCTGAGCAGGTCCAGGGCCATCACCAGCTGGTCTGAACATGTCCAGGAGCATCACTAGATGGTTTGAGAATGTCCAGGGCCATCACTGGGATGGTCTGAACATGTCCAGGAGCATCACTGGATGGTTTGAGAATGTCCAGGGCCATCACTGGGATGGTCTGAGCAGAACACCGGGGGAGGGGGCACAGACTGGCCACCACCATCCCATGTGGGATAAACAGGGACCCATGTGGGAGCTACCTGCTAGTGGGTCTGGGCTGGACCATCTGCCTGGGTTTATTCGGGCTTAGGGGATTTTATTACTAGATCTATATTTTGATTTTGTTCAGTCTGTGAAACGCAATGTTCACATTCAGGAAACATAAAGATTTTAGTATTTAAATGTTCCCATTTTTCTGCACCTGGAGGAAGGGACATGACTTTCTCTCCATGCTCCCCCCAGCTCACTCCTGCCATCTCCCCCAGACCAACCTGCATGTAAACTTTCTTCTTGGACAAGAGTTTTTATTCAGTTTTAGATATTTTTTTTTCAAATTGAAATATTGGAGCAATTTTCTGAATATTCAGAAGTCATTTTGTTTTCCCAGAGCTTTTGAGGAAAGGTGATGGCCTGCCCTAATTATTCATGTGTTTGACCTGTCCCATCCCATTTGCCCCGTCCCATCTCACAGACCCCCATAACCTCGTCCTGAAAGCCCCTGGGAAGGAAAAGCAGCCCCTTCCCAAGCAGGTCCTGTGCCTCCCTTTCCATCATTAAATAGCAGTAGCTCGCTGTGGTTCATTTATGCCTCTTCAGCACTTTGAAACACGTGGAGGGAGGGTTCCCGCAGGATGCGGCTGCTGGTGGCACCTGCAGCCACCCGTCACAGCCCAGCTCTCACACCGGTGTCTGTCTCTCATGTGTTACAGCTCGAGCTAGAGTGCATTAACCCCAAAAAGCAAAAGAAGAAAAAGAATTACAAGAACTCTGGGATCATCATTGTCAAGTCCTGCAAAGTGAGTATGATGCTGGGATGTTTGCTTCTGCTCCTGGCCAGGCTCGGGTCCTACCAAACTCCCCCCATCCCTTCTGCCTCCAGCGCCCTTGTGTTTCCAGGCACAGGACCTGTGGAACATGAATGAAAGTGTGATCTCCTTTCTGCTTGGATTTCTCTCCACTTGGAGCAGCCGATATACCGGATCTGCCTGGGTGGCCGCAGACCCAAGAGATGTTGGTCAACATGGGCAGCTTCTGCAGGAAGCCCAAGCTGCAGACACCTACCAACTACTTGATGTCTTCTTGGGGGCAAGGGTTGGGTGCAGGTGGGAGAGGTCCTTCTTCTGAGCTGAGGTGTTGGCGAAGTCCTCCCTTCGTATGGCAGCAGCACAGCGCCGTACGCCAAGCACCGACATAGCTCTTCCCGCACCAGATCTGCAGATGGTCTGAGATCATTTCATCTGGGGAGAGGATCTTCCATTCAGTTCACCATGATGGACCATGACTCAGGGATCCCTGTCCAGGCCTCCCACCCCAGCTTTTGACCAACACGTGGCCCTGCTTGGCCCCACATGTCTTGTGAGGTGCCAGACTGCTGCCATGGGAGAGCCAAGTGGTTCTTCCCATCTGCTTTGCTGAAGGTCCCCAAAGGCCCCAACTCGCAGTGACCGCAGGCTTGGGCACTTTCTGTGTTTTGGGGTTTTTTGGGGTTGGTTTTTTGGGGTTTTTTGTGTGTTCTGCAATGGTGAAGATTGCTGAAACATTTATTATTTTTTTTCCTTTCAGATAACCAGAGATTTCTCTTTCCTGGACTACATCCTGGGAGGCTGCCAGCTGATGTTTACCGTAAGGACTTTTGTTCCTCTTTGCCCAGTAAAAATAAAACTTATGTAATGGTCAAAATTGGAGAGGGAGGTTCTGCGTGAGATTTGGCACCAGCTTGGGTGGCTTTTCAGGGCAATGAGGAGCTGCCTCGTGTTGCTGTTGAACCATGTGGTTTTGGGGCTTTGGGGGTTGCTACTGCGATGCTCAGGTGCATGCAATGGCACGGAGGGAGCTGGCTAGACTTTGGCGGAAGATCAGACTCACACAAAGACCTTCTGACCCTTCACAAAACGTTACCGACCTCTCTCCCCACTGCAAGGTTTAATCACTCTCCCGTTTTTTTATGGAAGCTCTCCTTATTTTGAAGCAAACTGAGAGACTTTGGGCTGTTAATGAGACTGTTTTCTGCATTTTTACTGGCATTTCCACCTTCTTTCAAGCTGGACCATGGTTTGCCAGGAGTAGCTAAATGAGGACATTTCAACATCAAGTGAAACCACCACAATGCAGAATTGGGGTTTATAATTTCTGCAAACTTTTCTGGTGCAGTATCCGGAGAGCTGCGGGCACTCACAGTATTTCAGTTTGTATTTTGTTGTTTCGTCTAAAAACATGATGGGGGGAGAGTAGGAGGAGGAGGAAGGGTTGCCATAGGAACGGAGCGATTGGGAGAGCTTTTTGTGTGCGGCTCTGCTGCTGTGTGCTAAGGTCTTGGTGCTGGAGAGTGAATAGGAGAGAAAATCATTAAGTTTATTGGTAGCACGGAGCTCTTGTGTGAATTAGGCTTGAATGCAGAAATCGTCCTCCCCTTGTAAAGATCTGCTGGTTGTTGGAGGGTTTCTCCCCCTCCCGAGGCACCTTCGGTCCAAAAACCTGGCTGGGTTTGCACTGGGTGCAACCCGGCAGAAACACCTGAGCTGGGAGGAGGATGCTGCCACACGCATCCCTGCCTCTGGAAAGGCCACCGGTGTCCTCCCCACCTGGGGAGAAGCCACAGAGAAGAGGGACATTGTGCCTCGTGCTGGAGAAGACCAGCTGCATCCCTCTGAAATCCGTCGCCCGAGTGCTGCTCTTGGTGGCATTGCTTGCACAAGCGGGGCACACGCCTGTCTGACTCCACTGAACCCCCTCCCTGTGCCTCAGTTTCCCTGTTGCTCTCTGACCGTGCCTGTGGTGGCTCAGCAGGAGCTGGGTGCATGGGCTTGGGCAGTACAGCAGTGAACTGCAGGTTGGTAAGGCTGTAAGGTTGCTTGACCTTACAGAAGAAGTTGGGTTTTCATAGAAGCATAGGATGGTTTGGGTTGGAAGGGACCTTTGAAGATCATCAATCCACCCCCCTGCCATGGGCAGGGACACCCTCCACCAGCCCAGGTTGCCCAAAGCCCCATCCAACCTGGCCTTGAACACTGCCAGGGAGCCAGGGGCAGCCACAGCTTCTCTGGGCAGCCTGCCCCAGTGTCCCACCACCCTCATTGTACAACATTCCTCCCTTATCTCCAATCCAAACCAACCTTCTGCCAGTTTAAAGCCACGTCCCCTTGTCCTGTCGAGCCTGTTTTACCAGCCACCCTTGCTGGTGGTGGCACGTCCTGGGCTGTGAGGTCTTCTTGCCCCAGCCAGGCCAAAGTCCCTCCTCGGCCAAATCCCCGTTTGTCCTCTCCCGCTACGGATACGGAGCACAATCCCTCGCGAATCCCTTGAGCTCAATTTAGCTGGCAGAGTTATTTCAGGTTTTGCCTATATTTGCTAAGCAAACGAGACGAGCGCAGTCACGCCGCCCGCTCGCCTCTTCCCAACTCTTCCTTCCCAGTCATTTCAGATCGGGTGGCTCAGCGTCTCGCCTCTTCTGACCAGATTTAACAGGGCCTGAGACAGGCATTTCTACAAATGTCTTTAAATAGAAAGCCTAACTGAGGAGGGACAAAATGGAGTGCCTTGCTGACAAAGTCCCCTGAGAGCTCAGCAGACCCTGGGGAAGCCTGGTGAAAGGTGGCTGCAGGGAAAGGTCCGCTCAGGGTTGTGACTCTTTGGTTAAAGACCTTGAGGTCCAAATGCCCAGGTGGCCCTGGCTGCTTCAGTGTCCACGGGGCTACTCAGTTCCTGAGCTCACCGCCTGGGAGGTGGGCAGCAAGAGGCCTGAGCTGAGGTGCGGTGGCTTGCTCCAGCAAGCTCTGGGACACCGTATGTGATGTTTGCTGGTGCAAAACGCAGGTGTAATTGGGAATAGCTTTGCCTAACCTACTATTTCATCAGCTTTTTTTTAGGGAAGGTGAAGAGCTGGATTTTGTTAAACTTCTCCAAAAGTTTGAGGTTTGGGTCTTGAGGGGACTGTGTGGACCTCAAAGGCAATGGCGGCTCGGCGGCCCAGTCTGTGGTGGTGTCTGCTAACGGAGGACGGCTCTGTGCTTCTTTCTTGTCCCCCAGGTTGGGATTGACTTCACAGCCTCCAACGGGAACCCGCGAGAACCCTCCTCTTTGCACTACATCAACCCCCTGGGGACAAACGAGTACTTGTCGGCTATCTGGGCTGTCGGCCAGATCATCCAGGACTATGACTCGTAAGCACCGTGCCCTTCTGCCTCCGCCCCTGCTTTGCTGACCCTTCCCTGGCTTCCCGAGGGGCTGCGGGGATGCGTGTGCCTCGATTTCCCATCTGCAGAACCTTGCTTTTGAAAAGCTCCTTGGGAGAAAATTGCCATGTACGCTGGGATGCAGGAGGAGGAGAGGGTCAGGACAGAGTTTCTCCTCTCCCCCCGCATTGCCGCTGTTCAGAGGAAGGGTGCGTTAGCAGAGGTGGAGCATCCTTCACGGGGGGCAGCTGGAGAGCAGCTGCTTGGTGCCTTCTCGGTGCGGAGGAGATGCCCTCAGCTTGCTGGTATTTGCTGTCGGCAGCTGCACCGCCGAGCTGCCTTGTTCCCTACCCGCCCTGAGGTGTGCCACACGGAAAAAATATCATCTTGGACATCAAGAGAGAAAACAAAACAGAAATCTGTTAGTCTCGCCATGCTTGATAGTTAATTTTTTTAAAATCTCCAGGGTTACACATCTGCAAGAGACTCAGGTGTTTGGGCGAGAGGATGCTCCTGGTCCCTGTGGGTGACGAGGCAAAGCTGGACTCTTTTCTATCTAAAGATCAAAAGCCAAAGGGGAACATTTACTCTGTCTCTGTTCAGCTCTTGTGGCTTTTGAAGGCATTGTGTTGTTTTGGGAGAAGGGAAGGCTGGCACCTTTTTTAGCTGGCCCTTTTGCTGCAGTTGGGCGTTGGGCAGCTGGTAGCACGGGGAGGCCGTAGCAAGAGCCGTACAAGCCTGCTCATGTGTGTGTAAACACACCTGGACCTTTTTTCTTCTTCTCTTCTAGAGACAAGATGTTTCCTGCTCTGGGATTCGGCGCCCAGCTGCCCCCGGACTGGAAGGTGAAGTGTTGTGGCCGTCTGTGTGTTTGAGCTGGGCTTGTCCCGCTGTCGCCTGGGCAGGAGCGGAGCTGCCGAGGCTTCCCGGCGGGCTCGGTCGGGGAAAGAGAGGCGCAACGGGCGGATGCGGGATTTCAGCTGGTGCAGAGCGAGACGTGGCAGTGTGGGTGGGTGGCAAGGCAGGGATGGGGTGCGGGCAGCCCGTCCCTCCCTTCTAAGCTGGCAGGAACACGGCAGCTCCTGGCATTAACGGGCAGAGCCAGGCGTTGATTCATTTTCCTGGCAGGAGGCAGGAACAATTCTGGGGAAGGGAAAAGGCTCCTGGACGAGCATGTCAGACGGCAGCAGGGGCTGGGAGCTGGGTAGTCTCGACGTGATGTTGCACGGGCAGAGCCTGCAAGGACCAAGGACCGGAGCAGAGGGGCTTTCCCCTTGATCTTTTGTTGGGATTAGGCACTGAAGGGGTCAGAGGCTCCGTGGTCCTGCAAGGGCGTGAGCTGGAGCATCCTGAGCATCAGGACGGATGCTGTGTGCAGGGATGGGGCTGATCCTGCAGCCCACGCTGGCCGACGGGGAGCGTCTTCTCACAGCTGAGAAGAGGTGCCAGGTCACCACCATCGTTCATTACCGGCTCTTTTGGCTGTGCTTTGCTCATGCCCTTACTGTGCATTTTCTTTCTGCTCGCTGGTTTGGAGAAGTCCCTGGCTTCAGGCTGGGGCTGAATCTCAGCAAGCCTTTTGTTTTCTCTGGGAGGGGAGCTTTGCTCTGGGCTGAGCGCACCAGGGCACGTAAATCACAAGCAGCCGTGCATGGGGCCGGGAGGCTCATCGCAGCCAGCCCTCAAGGCTGGGGATGTCCTGCCTGCTCCGGCTTTGCGCTTTTCGCCGCTCTCCCGGCAGCCAAAATCCATGTGACTCAAGTGGGAGCTCTCGCTGTTTGCCAGCCACGGGAGGAGATCCCTCCATGTGCACTTTGGAGCTGATTCATCCTCCTTGGCCGGCAAATGTCTCCGGTCTGTCACTTCACCACTTTCGGTGGGAAAATCTTGGTAGGCAGCTTCCAAGGACAAACAGCCAGCTGCCATCAGGGATTTATCACCTGGAGAGAGGAACGGGAGTGGAAAACGCAGCAGGGATAGAAAGGGTACGGCGGCTCTGGCTGCTGAGGAATGGGTGAGTGGCCACGGAGCATCCTGCTCTGCTGCCGGGGGGTGTGGGGTCAGTGCCCGTGGGAAAGGCATCGCTGGGCTGGAAACAGCCCTTCCTGCAAGGATGGAGGTGGGTACCGGCTCCAGGATGCTGGCTGGGGGCTGTGGGGCAGAGGGATGATGCTCTTCTGCCCCTTCCCCCCGCCACCTCCTGCAGCCTGCCACAGAAATATTTCTGGCTGCTCCCATGGGCCTGGGGATGCTCTATAAGCACTACCAGAGAAAACACCTCGTTTTCCCCCAGAACAATGTCTAAGCCCACATAAACCTCAGTGGAGAGCAGCTCTCCCTTTCCAGGTGCTTGGTCCATGCCTAAAGGTGACCCACCCTGATGCCCGGAGCGACCCATCGGTTGTCTGATGTTAGCAGTGGGGCATCCCCCGAGCATCGCCCTGCACCGCTCCAGCCTGGGCTTCATCCTTCCCCGCCTCGCCCGGCCCGCGGGGTCCGTGCACCACCGGCGTGGTCACTCAATTCAGGTTTTTTCAGCAATCAAGGCTCTTTGGGTAGTTTCAAAGCCAAAGCAGCGGTTCTGTGATGAAACCTGTGCCTTGTGTGACGGCGGGCGGGCGGCGGGGAGCAGTGTGACCCGTGATACTCCCCGGGGAACATGACAAAGGGCAGCTATTGGAGACCAGAGCGAAAATGGGGAAGATCATTAAGAGGTAAGAGTCATATAAATCGCTCCCGTTGCCATGGCTCCCCCAACGCTTCCCAGGCGCCCGTTGGAGAGAGATGTTTTGCACACAAAAGTCTCGTTGGAAATGTCAAAGAACATCTTGCCATGTAACAGCTCTGTGCGGAGCCTCGAGCGGTTTCCCAGTAGGGAACAGGAGAGGGAAGCAGATGGGTTGTGGTTTCTGGGGGATGAGCAAAGGCAAGGCGGCAGTGGAGAGGGTGATGCTTAACATCGGGGCTCCACGGGCCGCCCCAGGTTTGGGAGATAGAACCATAGGGTCACAGACTGATTTGGGTTGGAAGGGATGTTAAAGACCATCTAGTCCAACGCCCTGCCACGGGCTGGGACATCTGCAACCAGATCAGGTTGCCCAGAGCCCCGTCCAACCTGGCCTTGAATGTTTCCAGGGATGGGGCATCTCCCACCTCTCTGGGCAACCTGTGCCAGTGTCTCACCACCCTCAGTGTAAAACATTTCTTCCTTATATCTAGTCTGATGGGGTCAGCCACAGGAAATGTCTTTGTGCCCGCAGAGCTCGGCCTCTCCAGCCAAAGCTGGTGGTTTCGTCAATGTGCCACCCCCCCCAAAGCTTTCCATCCATTTGCTTTTTCTTTTTTTGTCATATATAGGGAAACTGAGTCACGGCAGGGGTGGGATCACTGGGGGAGGTGGCAGAGAACCCTCTGCAGGGTCGGTTCCCCGGCACATGCATCTGCGAGGCACGTCTGTAACTCCTGATGGGAAAAGATGGAGCTACGTTGTCCCCATCCAGAACTGGACGAGGACACAGGCTGGCTGCAGATGAACGTCTTACCCTTTGGGGTGGTTAGAAGGAGTTTCTCCCTGTAGGTGACCGGTGAATGTGATACCTGGAGGTGCTCCCTAAGCATTTAATTGGACTCCACAGAAACTGTTTTTCAAAGTACAAGCTGAATAGGGAATGAGATATTTTTTTTTTGTTATTTTGAAGCCCTCCTGTTGAATTTTCTAGCAGATATATATATATATATACAATCTGTAGAAAGTCCAGAGGAGGTTTTGCAACGTTTCTGCCACGCAGGGGGTCTGCTCTGTAGATGGTGAGGAACACAGCTCCAAACCATTTCGTTGCTGCTTAAAAGTAAGAGAAACCCCTCCTTTGCAGTGCAAAACATGGAAATATTTTTGCTTGCCTTATCTATAAATACTCGTGTGGCAGAATTTTGAACATCTTCTAAAAATAAAGAAAAAAGAAGTGAGCCCTTTACAACTGAAAATCAAGAAATTTGAATTTGGATGTATTGCCCAAAATTGAGGCTTCTACAAGAAAGGGCAAAGCCAAGTGATGCGTTTCACACTTCGGCTCTGAGCTGGGGTTACTGGTGGCTGGGAGCGTTACTGGTTGTGCTCAACAGGCATGGAGAGACCCAAGCAGGCTGTTGACGTTCGCTGGTCCGACAGCTCGTCAGCTTTGCAGCGCGGGGAGGACTTTTGTTTGACCTACTTTTGTTTGGTTGCTATTTCCCACCCCACAGCCTCTTGCAAAAATAGTTTTTGCTGCTTTCGACACAATGCCCAGTCTAATTGGAAAGTCTGAATCAGATGCGTGTTGCTTTTGCAGTCTCAGGAGGACTCCTGCTTCACACGGCGCTTTAGAGGACGGTCGTTTTGCCAGCGTTATGAATACGCGTGTCCCGAAGCGATCCCCTGGCTGAGAAGCTCAGCAACCTCCACCCTTCTGAGAGGGAGAAAATACCCTCGTTTTGTAACTCTGGCACAAACAGAGTTGGAGTTGTTTGTTTTAGAGCCCTTGAGCTGGTGGCCTGAAAGCCCAAATCACCCCCTTCAGCCTTCAGAGGTGCTGGAAGAGGCAGACATGTGTCCTTGATGCTCCTGAAAGTCTGTTTGCTTCTAAAGGCGCCTCAGTTGCAGGTGGCAGAGCGAGGAGGAATTCCTGAGCCCCCACCTCCGATGGTTGTTCCTCCAGCAAGCTGTTGGCAAGGCTCATACTGGAGGCTGGGAGACCTGACCCTCTCTTGCACCCCTGCCACTGAGCTGCCCTGCCTTTGCTGGCAGAGACAGGTTCAAGGCAACTGTTGCCCATCCGTTTGTGGTTTCTGTCCACAGGCTCTTCCCGTGGAAGTAGATGAGGAAGGTTTTGTGGTTCACAGTCAGCACTGCTGTTTGGTTCCTCTGGATGGGCTAGTGCAACAGGCCAGGGATCAGGGTGTGCAGGACTACCTGCTGTTACCAGCATCCCACAGGACCTCGTGAGACCATGTCCCTCAGCTTGAAAGGAGGTGGTGGAAAACCTGACGGATCTTGCACCTACCTCAGAGGAGGGATGGTTTCATGGTCAATGGAAACCAGCCCAGGTTGTGCTGGGACTTGCTGTCCATCACATTCAAGTGTTGACCTCCCCTGTGCTGCCTCTCACCCTCATGATGACCCAGATGATGACGCTAATCATCTGCTGACTTTCTCATGGTAGCTTGCATGACAGGTCAGGTCTTCAGCCCGGCTCACTCTGTTCCTTCCTCCCTTCTGCTGCACCATGCCACTTGCAGAGAGATGGGGAATGGAGATGCTCCCTGTGATGTTAAAGGGAGAAATCTCAATTATAACCTGCAGTAGGATGAAGTAATTTGTCCTAGCGACCGGTGAGATGGCCCAGCTGGCTGAGAGCATCCCTTCTGCCTGCTTTCCCCCTGGGCAGCCAGTGGGAAGCCATGTGGACAAACCTGCTTTGATAGCTGTAGAAGAATGCATGGTGTGGTAATTTCGGGTGGCTCCATGATGGGGGATTGAGGAACCAGTCCATCCTCAAGTGCTGCTCAGCCCTGACCATGTTTTTGTTTGCTGCTCCTTGCTGCTTGGGTAGCAGAGGGCTGGGAAGCGTTGCTGACCCAGTAGGATGTACCATAACGTCTGACCACCAGGTCCTGCCCCGGGGAGCATCAGACCCAAACCAGCCTTGCAGCATCAGCTAAACTGATAGTGAGTAACCTGCTCTGCAGTGGCCCTCCGTGTTAATTTGGGTCTTTTCTTCTCCACAGGTATCCCATGAGTTTGCCATTAACTTCAATCCCACAAACCCCTTCTGTTCAGGTAAGCATCCACCAGGTCTTTAAGACTCCTTAGATACCTTCAGTGTCTTCTGTCCTTCCCTCTGCATTTCTCCAATAACATCTCAGGGATTTTTCAAGGTCTGTTCGGAGACAGACATTAATGGCGCAGTAGAGCACATGCTAAGGGTGCACTCAGAGGAAAGCAGAGAAAATTTGGGGGTGCGTAGGAAGGCCCAGGGTAAGATACAACTGGATTCAGCGTAAAATCCGCCTTCGCTCTGCTGTCTGGTGTGTCCTACCAGCCGTCTGCTCCTCCAGCAAGCCTGCAAGAAACACCAGGCCTGTTTAGCAGATGGGGAATTCAGGCTTCATGCTTCATTTAGCAACTGAGAGCTGCTCAAACCCTAAGTGTTAGGGGCTACCGTGGACTCCAAAAGTCATCTGGTTCGACCTCTGCCTTCCCCCAGCAAAATGGGGGCTCGGGCAGCCTCCAACCCTCCCTCACTGGTTCATGAAATCTGGCTGTGAGCATCTGCTCTTCTGCTGCCTTGGCGTCGTTCAGTCCCTCTCCGGTAGCTGTAAAGCTTCATTGGACCTGATTTATTGCCGGTGGTTTGGGGTGCAGAAGCCACTGTCCTACAACTCTTATCAGTGACAGGTCCTTCCCAAAGAACTGATTATCAGCTGATTAAGTGTGGAATTGGTCATTTTTTGATTACACACCCATGCATCCTTTCAGGAGAGCAGCCATCTACCCTGTCCTGGTGTGGCAGAAGCAGAAGGGTCTCCGATGACCTGCAGGTCCCCAACAACCTGCAGGTGGATGAAACTTGTGGAGCTGGATGGAGGTTGGGGGGGGGGGGAGGGGGGGGAATAGTTCTAACTTCAGCTCACATGACAGCGTTAGCTAATGGTGCTTAATTGGACTCGTGGAGGGCCTGAGCTGTGGCGCATCGTAATGCCTGGCTTCTCTGCTTTCCCTGAAGGTGTCGAGGGCATTGTCCAAGCGTACTCAGCCTGCCTGCCCCACATCCGCTTCTACGGACCCACCAACTTCTCCCCCATCATCAACCACGTGGCCCGCTTTGCGGCTCAGGCCATTCAACAGGAGGCTGCATCCGTAAGTCCATAAGATCCCATGATGCGATGGCGATGCCGATGACTTTGGGCAGGGGAAGGCAGGACCTGAGCTCGGTTTCGTGCCTTTCCCCTCGCTGCGGGCAGGGAGGCAGGGTCCTCCCCACCAGGACCATCCCTGGGGTCCCTGCAGCTGTGGGGTCTCAGTTGGCTGTCGTCACGTCAGACGGAGATGTAACGTCATTGCAGATGCTTCTTAGGAAGAAAAAAATAACTCAAAAACTTGACAACAGCCAACAAAACCGCAGCTGCGGAAAATCAGAAATTGTTGGGGAGAGATCTGAGACGAGGGGGGGAGATGCCACGAGGGTGGGCGTCCCTTGGATTTATACAAATGTCTTGAGCACTGTCTGAAGTGTTGGTCCCTTATCTCAAAGAGGATCCAGCGGCCCTGGGAATGGTAGTGAGAGAGTTGGCCAAGACACTCAGCGGCATGGAGTAGCTCCGATACAAGAAGCAGTAAGGCTGGCACCTTTTTTTTCCTAAAACATCCTCTGCTGAGCTCCAAGGGGCTTTGCTCTGAGCAGGCAACCTCTGCCCTTATGGGTAAGCGGGGAATGATAGTCCTGAGGAGCGTGGTCCTTGCTTTCAAAACAGCCTCCTGCTCCTGTGTGCTGCAGGTCTGTCCTGGGGCAGGACGGGCCGGGTGGTCCCAGGGGCACTGGGATGGTGATGCTGATGCCCTGGCGCAGGTGGGAAACGTGAGCAACAGGGAAAGAGGTTGAGCATGACTTCAAACCTTTGGCCTATTTCCCTTTGACACACACCAAACAGCTGGAGGAAGCATCTCCCTCTCCTCCTTGAAGATCTCCTGGGGAGATCTGGGGGTGCACATCCAGCCCTGCAAACAGCAGAAGGAGAGAGTGAGCCTGTGCCGTGGCATAAAATATGATGTTTATGATGTGCCTGGTGGCCAAATCTGAACCTTTTGCCAGGAGAAGACCTTTCTGCTATTCCCCTTTGAATAGTCTATTTATACGTGGGGGGGAATTGCTGAAAACCATGGGATGGCTCGGTTTGATCATTGCTTTTCATGCCACGTGGACAAGCAGCAGACTCAGAGCCAGGCTTGGGGTTCCCGTGCGGCCGCTCCAGCTGCTCAGCAGTCCTGGAAGTCCCCGTTAATTAGTCCATCAGACCGTTCACATCCATATGTCAAAAAGCTGCTCGTTAGTGCAGAGGCCTCGTACAACCACGCTCGGTTGTGCCGGGCCACGAAGGAGCCGGTGCCAGCGTGGTTTTGGAGGGCGAGGCTGGGGATTGAAGGGATGCCGGGATGCCCGTGTGTGCCAGGAGCTGCAGCCATGGGTCCAGCCTTGCTGGTGGTGACCGGGGTGTCCTCTTAGGGCTGTGAAGAACATCTGATGGAGCTCACTTGGGTCACTGTGGCAGCAGGCTGCCCGCAGAGGATGGCAGGTCTGGCCCCTGGGTTTTGTTGGCCAAAACCATCTCAGCTCGGACATCAGCACGTGCGCGGCAGGAGCTGCCTTGGGGTGAAAGCTTTCCTGATTCCTGCCAGGAGCACAGCTGGATCACACCCAAAACCTCCTCCCCAAGGGGACCTTTCCCAGCCTTGCCTTGAGTGCTGTTGCTCTTTCCAGCTCCAGGCACAAAGAGATACTGAATTTGGTTTAATTCAGCACAAATCTGGGTCGCTCCTCATTTTTTTCGTTTTCTCTCTTGGCATCAGTGGGGGAGGGAGAAGCCCACAGGCTCCGCACTGAGCAGAGACGCTAATCGTATGCAAATTGCACCCCTCTGTTGGCACTAATAGTTTAATCAAGGGAGATTTTAAATAATGGGCACTAATAGTGCCGTCAGAGGCAAGCCTGGGTTGGCTTGGTCTTTTTTTTTTTGGAAGCACAAAGCGTTATTGATGAGGGATCTCACTCCCCCGGGGTCTTCTCCTCTTCCATCCCATCTTCAACGCATGCAGCAAAGCCACCCCTGATGCTGCCGGCTTCTGTGGCCGCCTGGACCTGCCCTCCTCTCCCCCCCCGCTCTCGCTCACTCCCAACATTTCAAATAAAACCAAAAAAACTCGTAGTTTTTCCATGGCAACGTGGATCACAAACACTGGAGCCGTCAGCTCTTAAGGGATGGGAGGACTAAAACGTGTTGGGGTGTGGGGGGAGAAGCAGAGGGATTACACACGATTTGACTCTTGGGGAAGGATTAATAAGCTTTGGGGAATTAAAACACACCTTTCCAGCAGGACCCCTCCATCCAAACCTCCCCTTTTCTTACCACATGCTGTTTAATGCCGCCTAATCCCTTCAAGTCCTGCTTGCCCGCGTGAGCCTAATTGCTGATATCGTTAGCAGACGATCAGGGATCATCCCCAAAGCCCTTGGTGGATTCAGAGATCGGCCATTTTAGCATCAAAAAGAGGAGAAAGGGGGAAGGTGCTGCCAGGTTGGTGTGCCGATGGAGACTGCAGCCCCGGGGGGGGGGGATCCGGCCGTGGGGTCAGCCTGGTCCCTGCCCAAGCAGCTCCGGTGGCGGCTCGGCAGAGGTGGCAACCGGCCAGGTACCGCGGCTGGAGCCCGGAGGTGCCACCAGCACCCCCTGCCCCGCTGCCGTTTTCTGACTCCTCCAAAATTGTCATCGCTCCTTGGGGAATCTCCTGCCAACGCTCTTGTGCGGTGCCTGCTGCTCCCTTGCTGGTGACGATGCGCCCCCCCGAGCTCACCCCGCTGCTGCCCCCTGGGCTTTGAGGCTGACCCCCAGCATCAGTTCTTATTCCACTCATCCTCTGAAATATGTGATATTTATAGTGATAAACATTTGATGAGCTCTGCTCCCTCTTCTTTTCCTGAATATTTTCCAGCATTTTTCTCTGATCCTTTTACGGGTTTCACCAAAAAAAAGGAAACAAAGGGAAATAGTCCTTTCTGAGTTTCTTCTTTTTGACCATGCACAGAAGCCAGGGGAGGAAGGGAGGAATCAGATTAAATTAATTCCCATTATCAGCATTTCTCAAGGTTTTATTCTTCCTCCCGTATTGGTTCCCAGCCAGGGTCAGGCCCCGGTCACTTGTCCTGCTCCAGCAATGACCAGTGCTGGCCACCATGGAGGAGCATGCAGGTCTTCTCCTGGAGTTTAGTCCTACCCTCCAGACTCATATGTTGGGGTCCTGCTCTTCAGACCTACGTCTCCCCATGATTTGCTCTGAAAAGTTCAGATTTAGGGAAAAAGCTAAACAGGCAGGTAGGCATCAAAAGGGGTCGGGGTCAGGAAGGGGCTGGCTGGCTCCCCTGGCTCCGCAAAACCTCCTCAACCGCATCCTCGGGTTGTGTTTAAGCTTGACCCAGCCTGGTTTGGACTTGGAGTTCAGCACCGGAGAGTGTCGAGGGAAGACGACGCTTCGGGACGGTTTCAGGAGATGTGGGCTGGAGGAAAACCAAGAAAATGGGCTTGGGGCTGCGCTCCCTCTCTTGCTTTTCCAGGACGGCTGCACTCGCGGTTTTCAGAGGAAATGGAAAGAATGAGGAGAGGAACAAAGGGCTTTAATGTGCTTAAGTGCTTGTTTTCGTCATTTCTCCAGCACACGCAAGCTGTGTAATGTGCCAAAATTGACCCATTACTTTCCCTGGAGGCGGAGGAGATGGGCTTTTCAAGGGTCGACATGCCCCAGATTTGCTGATTCCAGCAGGACCGTTTGTCTGTCTGTCTGTCCGTCCGTCTGTCCTCCCCCAGCTCCAGGGAACCAGCCCTGTCACCCTCCTTTCCCCACGGGAAGGGGAGTGGGTGCCAACGCCACTGCCCTGGCATCCCCCCAGCTTTCCGGTACCCTCTGCGTGCCCCCCCCCCCCCGGTGCCTCCGAGACCCACGGCTTCGTACGGCAGACGGACAAGCCCAGAGCATGGGACGGGTCGTCCCCCCCAGACCCACAGCCCGGCGCTGGGATGCAGGAGATGCTCCCCATCAGCGCAGGGATGTGTTGATGGGGATCGCCCCAAAACGCGCCCTGCTGTGTGCAGAGGGGGGAGGTTTCATCTCCCAGCTCGTGACCTGGCCCCAAACTCCTCCTGTTTTTGATTTTTTTTCCATCATTAAGTATAGTAAATTGGTGAATCAGCAAAACATCTAGGGTGGGAGTTGGTTTGTTGTTTGGTTATTATCTTTCAAAAATCAGGGGAAAGGGAGCGCCTGAAATTTCTGGGTGCTGCTAAAGGGGGTGATGCTGCCTGTCCTGGGAAGCAATGAACCTTGCACCCCAAATCCCGGGGACCTGCCTGCCCCCCCGACATGTGGAGCATCCCGACCGCTCGCACTCCACAGGCTCTGGCTGCGGCGTGAGGGTGCCCCGGCATCCTGCTGCGTCTGACCCTCCGCCCTCCGCTCTGCAGCAATACTTCATCCTCCTCATCATCACGGACGGGGTGATCAGCGACATGGACGAGACGAGACACGCCGTGGTGCAGGCGTCCAAGCTGCCCATGTCCATCATCATCGTGGGGGTGGGCAACGCCGACTTCGCCGCCATGGAGTTCCTGGACGGGGACAGCCGGGTGCTGCGCTCCTACACCGGCGAGGAGGCCGTGCGCGACATCGTCCAGTTCGTGCCCTTCCGGGATTTCCGCAACGTGAGTGTGGGCAGCGGGGAGGGGATCGCAGGCAGACGTGGGGTCTCAAGCCGGGACGTGACCCTGGACGGGAGCAGCCCAGCGAGAGGCAGGAGGAAGAGGGCTGGCACCCTCCTGCCTTGCCCTGGCCCCAAACCCCACATCCCTCGGCAATGCGGGCATGGACCACATAAATCAGCACTGCAGGCAGGGGCAGGCAGGGGCAGGCAGGGGCAGGCAGGGGGAACAGCACTCTGCACCTCCGTAGCGTGCTCCATCTGAGCGTCCCCCCGTCTCTGCCACCCCTCATCAAAAAAACAGTTAATTAGAGCAGGGTCGTATCATCGAGCTGGGGTGGTACTGGGCTTGTGTCCCACGCCGGCGCCTCCTGCTCAGGTCTCACCGGTGCCGTGCCACGCGCCAAGGGGTTACTGCCCCCCCAGTCCCCTCCCGGTGCCTGCAGAAAGGGGCAACGCCGGCGCCGGCCCTGCACGTGTCCCCTCTGCGGGGTGGCCTCCCACCGCCCACTGCCTGACCCACCGGTGGGCATGGGAAAGCTGATGCAGGAAATAAAAAGACAAAATAAGCTGAAGTTCTGTGCCCGTGGCAGTCAGGCAGGAGCCCGCCTGGGCCGGACGCTGTTGCTGGCACGGGATTGCCGGAGGATGCAGGACACCAGCCGCGCTCATCTTCCCTCTTCTGGCAGCTAATCAGTGCACTTCCGTTTCACCCGCTGTTACTCAATACCTGGGCTTCCTACCGTACTGAGGACGTTTTATTCCTCCCTACCAGTGAATTATCTCCCAGAGGGAAGGTGTAGTATAGAATATAATCCCAGGCGTATAAAATGCCACCTGCCAGTAGACTCTAGGGGGTATTAAATGAAACGCCACGGTCTGGAGGCGGGGACGGCCCAGCCAGGTTTGCTCGGTCGCTCACTACGGCCGCGCTCACGCCGGGGTTTGTCTCTCTTCGCCTGCAGGCCCCCAAGGAGACCCTGGCCAAAGCCGTGCTGGCAGAGCTGCCCCAGCAAGTCGTGCAGTACTTCAAGCACCAAAACCTGCCGCCCATCAACTCGGAGCCCGAGTAGAGCCGTGCCAGGCTGCACCCTCTGCATGTTGGTCCTACCGAAAGTGCATGTTCCACATGCTTTTAAGAGAATACCCTCCCCGAAACACTTTGTACTTCTTAATTTAATTGCTAAGTTCTTAAAACTCATCCCAGAGAAGCATCTGGATTCATTTTGTACAGTTACACTAAGTGGCCAGGCCATGCCCTGGCCCCGCTCTGTTGAGTCACTTTTCAGTATTGAATGTACTTTGTATAATTTCAGTGGAACAGGATACAATTTTTACAATCAAAACTTGCTTTTTCCAAGCAATGAAATGCTTAATATATTATTATCATTCAATGAACTGGTCGTTGTATAGTTCATGTATCTGTGTTGTACCTCTGTCACGCTCTATGTTCATTTTTATACTGTGTACATGTTATATTTGTTATACTCAGGTTAATAAAGAAACTTGGACATTTAAATCAAGGCTCTCCTCGATGGGAAGGCCTGGGAGCGCAGGGAGCGGTGCTCGGCCTTTGAGTCACCCCACACCAGCTGTCCTGGTGCCCCGGGTGCTCGGGATCAGCTGCAGGCACCACGGGGAACGTGCCAGAGGGAGACTTACGGAAGGTGGAGGAGAAGGTGGATGTTCTGGGCAGGGCAGTGTCCCCTCCCTCCCTGCCGTCAGCTCTCAGTGCCCACCCGAGCTGAGGGCAGGGCTGGTGTGCGTTGCACACACGTGTGCTTGGGAAACACCGGTGAAGCCGCAGAGAACGGGCAAAGGGAGTTTCATGGTTCACTGCTGCTTCATCTCCAGAAATTTTTCCACATCAGAGTAAGAAAAGCTCCCTGGTGCCTGGGAGGAGACAGGCTGGGTAATGAAATCCTGCTCTCCAGCAGCTCCTTTGAGCTGCTCATCAGCACCGTGCCATCTCCAGCGCTAATTGCTGCTTTCTTCGGTCTTTAACTAGATGAAGGCATTTTGAAGCCAGCAGGTAGAGTTGTATGTATCACAGGGATCACCAGCCTTACTCCAAACTCAAGCAGACCCTACACCCTTCTCCCCACGAGCAAAAGCACTTGCGGTGGGAGGCTGGTGCCTCTCCCTAAAGCCTGGAGCCAATTTGCACACGCGTGTGCTACTGGCTGTGCTCGCTGCCTCTGACCACCGCTAAGGTTGCCCCTGCTGCCACCGAGTCACCGGCACGGCGCAATCACGGGGCCAAAGCTGACGGAGAGGCCCCGGAGTCAGCTCCGAGCGTGGCACTGGGCGAGGCCCCATCCCTCGGGAGAGGTGGGACGGCTCCGCAAAACGTTTGCCATGCAAAGCCCCCTGGAAAGGAAAAACCCCAACCAACACCACCCTCTTCCAAACGGAGAAGCAGCCTTTGAAGGGTGGCTCATTTAAAAATAACGCTGTATACAGCTCAGCTTCCAGATCAAAGTCTGTGGCTCTGGAAAAAAAAAAAAAAAATTTTTTTTTTCTTTCCATAAGAGAACCAACCTCACATGCAGCTGCACTAGCTAGTAAGCTCTTCTGCTAGTAGAGTGTTTGTGGGGGTTTGTCGTTTTTTTTAGCACCTCTCTGAAGCTTTAACAACTAGTACAGACAACAAGCAGTTTATGAAGCTGTCCCTGGGGAGGGGATGAAGCATACACTATGCAGCCATGGCAAAGAGAGAACAGTCTTTACAAAAAAACCCACAAAACAAAACCAACACAAAACAAAACAAAAAAAAAAATCTAAATCCACAACTGAATGACAGAGTTGTTGGAGCCAGCCATCCTTCTCCAGCGCGTTGGCCCCAGGCAAGGTTCCTGCCACAGCTGCCGTCTCCAGGTCTGATTTATCCTCCATCCCTTGCGCTCCTCACATCCCAGCACGTCATTTCTCAGCCCACTTAAGTATTTTAACATCAGACAGCTTTTGACTGCAAGAAGGTAAATGGGACCAAGGGATGGAGTGGCGAGCTGGGACAGCTCTGCGCTGTGTTTACAGGGGCCAGGCCCTGGGAACAGCAGAGGTGACTCAGGTTCAAAGGCTCGCGTGAGCTAGAGGCGTTCCCCCCGTGCCCTGTTCCTGGGAACGCGAGGAAAGTGGGGGGCTCTCACACCGGCTTGTAACAAATTACGTGTCCTCCTGGGCTTTGCATGGTCCAACATAACCACTGGCACCCCCACCCCCATGGCTGCCCATAACTAGCTGCCAAATACCACTATAAATTTCTGTCTGAATCAGTCGTGTTGACTGCAGTTACGCAAAATATCCCTCAGGAAAACAGCCCCGGCGTGCTCACAGCCAGGCCAGGCTGTTCTGACTCTACAGAGAGATTATTGATCTAGCGTGGAGCCAGGGAAGGACACCTACACCTCTCACTCCAACTGCTCAAGGCTCTTACAAGTGGAACTTTGAAGCAAAACAGGCATTTTTTGTGCACCACTTCCATCTTACTCCATAGCTAAGTACAATGAAAGCCATCGAAAGCAAAGCACTAGGGAGGCAGCAGAGATCTAGCTATTTTCCTCCTGCAAGCACCATAATTACAGTAGTTAGAGAAGAGGCAGGAGCAACTCTGGAGCAACCACAAGAGGTGCCAGGCAGCCCAGGGGAACAGTGCATTTGCAAAGATCCAACTGTGGAACAGGGCTGTGCAAACAGAAAGGGTATTTGGCTACGGACAGCTTCAGCATGAGCATAACTCTCCCAGGTTCCTCTGGGGAAGCTCAACACTCAAGCTAAGACATGAACCCTACCGCAGGCCTTCAGGTTGCACTACTTTTATCCCAGCTGCTCTCTTACAAGTCGCTCAGCCCCACGCTCTGATAACCGCCCTTCGGTACGCACACATCAGCTGTTTTCTCAGGAGCACGTCCGCAGGGCAGGGCTGCTGCGAGGGACTGTCACAAACATATTTCCACCTCTGAGCAGCCAAGCCAAGCTGTTCCAACCCACTGACCTCCCATTAGCTCTGCACGCATGCAGACGACAAGGATGGGCCCTCAGCTTTCACAGCCTACTTCTCGCTCATGCCTGGCTCCACATCACCCATAAACACAGCCACGTAAGGTTTCTTAAGTTCAACACAACTCCAAAAACCACTGCAAAGGATGGTGGAGTCCTCCAGCTTCTGCACAAAGAGGTTTGGCTGAAGCAGGGTATCCCGCCCGTTCCCACTCGGGGTTCATGCTCTTCAGGACGCTGCCGCAGAAAAGCTGAATGACCTGTCAAGCGGCAGTGTGGGAGCAACCACAGCTCCTCGGAACTCACTCAAAACAAGTGTCTTCCATCAGCACCTCTGCATTCGTAGGAGGCTGGCTGGTTCTTCTCCTGGTGGCAGTTTGAGGAAGGGGCTGGTTGGGTAGAGCAGAAATTGCTTAATGGAATGGGAACAATTATGAATGGCACAAGCCGAGATAAAAAAATGCATTCAGAGTGTCTTTAATCATGTAACACTAAAACTTCTTTACAGTGTCATGGCAATCTACACTTCACCATCTGCTTGATTTTTGTTCTGCCCCCATTTCTCAAATACAGCATAAAAATGACATTTTAAAACAGAACACATGGCTGTTTCTACAAGACTTCACTGCTTCAAGTGAGTATTTTTTGCCTGTTAGTCTTGTATAAACTTCTCAGATCACCAGAATTCTTTCTTTCCATAAGAATTTTAAAAGATAAAGCTCTCTCCTCCCTACCCTCAGACCTTCATTACATTACTAGGTGTGTCTTCTGGTTTAGGACGGCAGCCTTTCTTCCAGGCTCAGTATGCACCCCAGAAACGGAAAGTTGGGGGGAAAAAAAAAATATATAATGAGTTATTTTAGGAGTATCTGAGCATATTAAAGTTGAGAGGTTAGCTAGAAAGATTATATTTGGGGCAGAAGGATGCATCAAGCATCCATCAGGGCTTTGGAAGATACTCTGCACTACATTACACACGGAGGGATTTTGTTATGGACCATCAAAGAAACTGTTGCTACGGAAGACAGAAGAGACGATCTTTCCAGTGGAATTAATAGTGCCTTCGCTATCCGAGCTGGACTCCGAATCACTGCTTCCCGAGTAGGCGCCCAGGCCAGGCAGGATCCCGATGCACACGGCTGCTGAGGGGCAGTGGACTGTGGAGCCTCCCACTGAGCTGCTCCCCAAGGGAACGCAGGATGGTTTTTCTGGAAGAAAGGTACCCCAGTCAAAAATGAGAACGCCGGAAAGGACTTTCTTCAGCTCAGGAACTGCCGCATGTCTTTCACCTGCTATTGCCACACCAGCGGCGGATGATTGCAGGATTTAATTAAAGCATAAGGCAGCTTTATGCTGCAATAAAGCTATTCTGACAGGAAGGACTTGCTACCTCAGGGGATTTTTTTTTTTTTTTTTCCCCTCATCACTAGCTTAAGCCCAGCTCTGTGCTGGCATTACAGATTTTTTATTCTAAAGTTGTCAGATTGATGCTTGTCAAGTACCAAACCCACTAAATAAGAATAAATAGCTCTGCTTTGTGTAATTGAATATTTTTTTGTGATATAACAGCATAGTTGGGGAAAAGTTTTATTCCATCGCTCTGCTAGTCAACGTCTCCTATCTTCCACGGCTAATTAATTATTTCCAGTGTTCTGAAAGTTAACTGAACAGAAGGAGATTCAGGAAGCGCCTTGGGTTGTCATTACACAATTGCAGCTCGCCCTGTTCGTGTCAGAGTATCCTGACAGCAAGTCAATTGCAGCCCTGACAGCTAAGACTGAAATGCAACTTCATTTTTCTTCTAGTTCCCCATAATTTTCTGAAACAAATTGGTTTCAGGATGGACAAGATCACTTCACAGCATGAAAAGCTAAGGGTGGAGGTATACAAATACATCAAATGCTGCGGTGAAGAGGAAAGGGATGATGTGTTTGCCACGTCTCCTCTTGACAGGACAAGCACTAGGCTCGAAATGCAGCTCTGGAGGCTCCTATTAGTTATCAGGTAAAACTCTTTAAGGGTAAAATTAGAATATACTGCCTAAGGAGGGTGCACGATCTCTATATGTGGAGAATTCAGAGCAGCTTAGACAAACATCTGTCAGGAATGGTTTAGGCAGGGGATAGAGTGACGACCTGTAGAGGCTCCCTCCAGCCCTATTTTCTATGCAGGCTGCCAGCGCCTATAGTTACCACTTCTGCTGCTTTAAGAGAACACGGTGACCGCAGTCTGTGCTGTCTTGCATAATGGAGGAGCAGAAAAGCAAATCCTCTATCAGACTGAACACCAAGTCAGTTGCTCTTCAGGTGAGAGACAGACTGCTTCCCACATGCAGAAATCAGGACATACCTTGATTCTTTTCGTCATGATCAGTGTCTAGTTTCAACCTCTTCACACTGTTACCACCATCTGAACTGTGGAAAAAATAAGAAAGTGTCTTGTTCCTCATAAGCAACCACCTAATTACTGTGAAATTAGAGTCACATCTTTGCCCCAAATGCTACAGCGAATGTCGGCAGGGTCCCCTGATGACCATCAGCACTTCTGGCTGCTGTTAACTGGGGCTCCTCGGGGACATGCAGGATCCTAGAAAGGGTCAACACCTACACTGCAAGTATCGCCCGTTCACCTGGGAAATGGAAACATGCCTCTGGCAGTGCAGGTCAGACCTCTTACACAGTAACCCCGACCTGCCTCCTCAGCTGGAAGCACCCCACAGAGCACCAGGAACAACTGCCCGAGCTTCAGCCACCCCACACACCACCAGGCTTGCACATGTGGATGACTACCACACCTGATGGTGCAACACTGGTGTCTTTCCCCTTCCAGGGTTTCCTTCCCCTCCTTCAAGCACCTAGAGAGCCTGTTCTAAAATATCTAGAAATCTTGCACCCAGTAAGAAGCCCAGTAGGTTTTACAGCCATTCACACACAGCTGTAGTGTCTGAACTGAAAAAGAAAGGGGTCGGTTTTGGGTTCAAAGTGGTGCTTGGGGAAAGGAGTGTCACTTGGCCTTCTGACTCTTCACAACTTCTATAGCTCTTCCTTGTCACCGCTCAGTTTCTTTTCCTCCCTCTTGCATGTTCCCAATCCTAAGCCATCCACATAAACAAATGCTTCCCAGCTTCAGCTGTGATGAACTGAAGGAATGAAGTATGAGCATTTTTATGCATTAACTCTTTTCTGTCTCTGTCAGAACACGCAGTACAGATGAAAGGTTATTCTGTGTGGGGAGGCTTTAATAGTAATACATCCTTTACAGGAAACTACAAAGCTCAGAGAGCAGATGTTGAACTCACGCTACACTTGGTTTTGGCCAGTTTGCAATAAAAGATAAGACAGCAAAAATAGAAGACCGCAAAGCAGATCAGTGATGGCACTGACATGTCAGTTAAGATGCTCTCTTCAAAAAGATGCCATCTGCAGACTTCAGATCTGCCATTAAGCACATGCTAGCTCCTTCTCTGTGTCCTACTGGGTTAACTGCTAGTAGTTACAAGAAAACAACCCCCACATTGTTGGCTGCTTGGTATCAGTTCAGGGTTTCTCTTCTCTGCCCTCCAAAAACCCAAACAACTACCCAACCCCCCCACACATCAGGTGGTGGAAGTGCTTACTTCAGTTTCCAGACATGCAATTACTGCTGTACTGGGAACTAAACATCACCCTACCAGATAAGCTTCTAAAATAATCTCTCGTTCTCTGGGACAGATTCAGAAACACTGACTGAATTTCTAGATGTCAGTAATCATCTTAAGTATTAGACGACTCATCTGTGGGAAAGGAGTCTGATCCCACATGCCTCGTTTCTCCATAACCTGCAGCACACCAGCAGCTGCGTTTGCATGCCAAGATCAAAACAGCAAACCGATCGCAAACCCGGGTGCCATCTCCCCGGGATGGACAGGGTGTTGATGTGTCGCTGCAGATCAGCGAGGAACGAGGGGAGTTTGCCTGATGCCCTCAGGATCAAATCGGTACGCAAAGCTCTTCTTTCATAACCTCTGTCTTCCCCACACTGCCCCCAGGAGCAATTAAAACAACCCATTTTAGACACAGATAAAACCAGCTGGTAAATTATGCAAACCAGAATGAAATCACACGAGTGAGGTGACACTGATATCTACAAATAGAGATGTAAAATAGATTCCCTCTAGATCCCCAAGCAGGATTGCCCAAGCCTGGCAGTCTAGAATGAAGAGCCTACCCACTTACTTTACACACGCTTATCTATTTGAATTGCTTCATGTTTTTCCCACAGTTTGCAAGAGCCTATAAAACAAGGCTGGTCTTTTCTTATACCTCCCCCCTCTTTTCTTTAGGGCTAAGGTTCACTCCTCACTCTCTGGAGGCAGTTTTGGCCTGCCTCCCTTTACACTGCTAACCGGGTTCCGTTCCTCGTGAATTTATAGAGGTGTGAAACTAACCTTCTGTGTTTCACAGCTCCTGCCAACAGCTTTGCCTGAGAGAATTTGTTCTTGTTTTCCACTGACTTCATGGGCAATTTCTTCTCAGTTTCCTTCTTTGGGTCCATACTGACTCCCGCTTTGGTGAGAGTGCTGTGAATTAAGGGTTAAGGATCAACCGGGAAGGAATGGAGAGAACAGACACTTCCTCTCTGATATATTTAGCCAGCTCTACTGACAGCAGCGACCAAAGTTCATTCACATATTCTATCAAAATAAACTTATTTGTAATGACATATAGCTGGCACCTTTGGCCAAGACAGAAGAGACTTCACCCGCAAGGTTCAGAGCTCTCGGGTATCGATACCAGGTCTCCTGGTAAAGAGGTCCAGGCAGCAGACAAAGAGCTGCTTTTCTGAAGTCAGAAAGGCACAACACACGACACATCCAGCACCCATAAACGCACCCATCATCCTGCCTTTTTCTGAAGGTCTTAAAAAGGCAAAAGGTCAGACTGGATGAAACCCAAAACCAAACAAAAAGGAAAAAGGCAATGCAGTACTTCCTCCTTCTACGGGGATCAACACATTTGTAATACAAATTTGCTGTTTCAACCCCTAATCCTTACCAAAAAATGAAGTAGCAGTACGTGGGCTCACTTCCACTCCTCAAACCCTCCTTTTGCTGAGCCCAGCAGGCTTCAGCCGCCTACCAGAGCAAAACAGTTCAATTTTCTGTTTTAGTATTTATCACTCTAACTTTTCAGCTCACCTCTTTGTAAGGCCCACAAGGCTATTACTGCCGGTTTGAACACCAGCCCCAAGAGAAGGAGACAGACCCGACTGGGGTCCAACATTCACCCAAAAAGACTGCAACTACACAGAAAAACTACGTAGCTTAAAACACTATTAGCAAGGTGGGATGCAGTTGAAACCTATAATGAGGTGGCAAAGCTTAAGCAGGTTCTCAGACAGGATAAGGAGGAGCTTGGCCTGTTATTAAGACACACACACAGACTAAACCATCTCCTGCTGTGGCAGGATCTAGTCCTGTCCCTGCTAACAGTTAGTGTCCAGCTGTACCTGATGAAGTGAGGTCCATGAGAGATCCTGTTTGTTAATGAGGTGCCAGTGGGGTCACAAAAGCTTCTGCAAAACTATTAAACTGCACATAGCAAAGGCAAATCAACACAATTTAAAAGGGTATTTGTTTATAAACCTAAATCTAGCTTTCTAGCAGCTTCTCTCTGACTACAGCTCCACTGATCAGGAGACACAACTGCAAGCTGGAGCTTCACAGGCTCACAGTTATTGCAGATAACTAGTGGATAGTGAATTTCACATTGATGGACAGTATCTTTGGAATCATAGGGGTTTTTCCCCACTGAACACCTGCAAATCAAAACCTCTTACACCTTCCTTTGAAGTGACACACTCAAAGTCTCCAATCACTTTACAATTAGGGGTGCTCAGATGCCATGCCTATACGATTTTCACCAAGGATACAGCAGTAACCCAGACTGCTCCCTACCTCAACTGAAAATTGTCTCAGCCAAAACCAGACTATTCAAGTCTATTTATTTTTTAGGATGGCACAGGAGTGCCATCCTGTGGCTATCAGAAGCAATCAGAAAGCTCGTTGTGTTGAACACACTGATGTCGCAACACATGATTCCACACACTTGTGGTCAATTTAGGTTCGTTTAGGTTCCTTACCTTGTTATATTCTAATACCACACTACAAAAGCCTGGCTGAGGAACACAAGCACTTTTCTTTAAAGAGATACCAAATGACAGGCTTTTCACTGCCATCCAGGATGCCAGTCTCCCAACACTCAGAGACACAGCACGGTTTTAACAGATTTTATGTGTACAGCTGTCATTAGCAAATGTAACACTATACCTAGCCAAGAAGTGTCCCCTCTCAGGAAGACTGTATTAGAAATAAACCTCTCAATCTTAAATGTCAACAGCATTACAAAAGCTGTCCTGCAGGAAAGCCTGCTTCTCGGAGGGGGAACTTCTCATACATTTACATAGGATTTAAGAGAAGAGAACATTGTTCTTGAACACTTCTCAGAACTGGCTTAAAAAAAGTATCTGTAAATCTTTAATCACTGTCAGAGCAGTGGGGTCTGGGTAGGGTGAGCAGCAAAATAAACTAGTTGTTCATGTAGGAGGAAGTAAAATTCCTATGCATCCATGCATAGGAATTTCTTACGCTCAAGAGCACGTTAAAATATTCCAAGGCATGTTTATCCTCAAGATACACGATTTCATGATTGTTCAGCCTAAAAAAATGAAAAAAAGAAAGAAAAAAAGCTCTGTACTTGAATACTGACATAGGTTTTACCATGAAATTAGTGCCTCTGGGTAGATTAAATTGGATGTTATAGCAGGAAAAAGACCAAATAATCAAACTCACTGGGTTGACATTCCTCTCATTAGTTTGGAAAAGCACTTGATTCAGTACCTATAGATCCAGCACGTTTACCTAGTACCCATTGGTTTTTGTCACTGTAGCAATAAACCATTAGTAACAACATGCAAATGCAAAAAAAACACTCTTTGAATTTTAAAAGAATATCACCAAAAATTTCAAACACAGATGAGTGATTCTACAAGTTGCTCCGAGGTTGCTTTAAATATTATGGTTAAATAAATAAAAAACGCCAATTAAAAAAAGGAACTGAAATGGGCAGAACTTCTCAGTTTTTCGTGAGATGAGGTGACTATAAAACATTCTCACTCCACCCCATCATCAATAAGTTCTATAGTTTAATTTAGAGCAAAACTTCAGATACAGAGCCAGACGATATTAGTAAGACTGCAAAGTATGAGGTTAGATGTGCCTATATGTCTTGCAGAGGCCCAGCTCGGTAAATTCAGAGATCAGGGTGTTGTGTGGCTAATTCAAGACAACGTAAGAGTCCCTCCGGGCAAGTATGGTTCATCCCTGGCGTATGTGACCTAACTAGAGCTGTCAGCTGCTTCCACAGCACAATCTTATACTGCACATCCCTGCATCAGCCAGACCCGCAAGCAACCATCACAAAAATTAAATATATCCCACAAACATCCCATTATTATATCCAACAGATCTGGAAAATATTCCAAATCCATCAGCCAACTACAGCCTAATTCTGAAGTAAAAAAAAATAATGCATCGGTACTGCTTTTTCATAAACGCATTACTCAGATAACTTAGATGCTCTTCACAGAAGACACTGAGTTGTAAATCATTAACTAATACAAGGTAACGCAGATCTTTGTGGCATTGGCACTATTCAGCTTTATTTGCTGACTGGTTTTTGTCACCTCCTTGTGTCCACAAACTCTTTCAGTTATACTAAAGCATCCTTGAGAACTTGTGCTTTGTTGATTGATGACTTAACAGCAATGGTTTTCATTAAGAGGCAAAGAAACCATCAGATTTTGCATAGATTCAGTAAACCTCAAGAAACCCCAACATTTAGCTTAGCACCAAAATCCTCAAATCATTCCAGCCTCCCCTGACTGGCAATGATTAGAGAGAAAAAGCATCCTACATCGTTTTCTAGCACATCTTCATGAACAGTTGGCGTTCAACAGCAAAGCCAAACTGTCCTGCTCTTAGTTCTGCCTAAAAGTCTGCATTACCCACAGCAGCTGCGTTCCTGTGGGCACTGACTTCCCAGGAGAATGTCAGCACATCTGCACAGCCGGTTGACTGAATTTCTCATCCTGCAGTTATCAGCGAGGAAGAAAGCAGTTAATAATTCAAGAATAACAGAGAGAACAATTCAAACATTATTTCAAACAGGTACATTAAAACCAGCAAATTTACAGTTAAAAACCAAACAAGAACATTTACTTTCCAATAGAGGACAAAGGCAAAAGATCAGAAGTAAAAGGCTACTTTTCTTTTATGTTCTCTTTCTAGCTATGGTATTTCATGCCCTCAATAACAGAAAAAACCCTACCCCAAACCCAACTCAAAAAAACCCCCAAACAACGGGGAAGGGGAGAAGGAAAGAAAAGGACTGAAGACATGTGGGGTTGGGGGAGGAAATCAGACATCACAGTGGGAGATCCAATAAAAACATTAAAGGCTACCACTGCACATATTCTGTAAAGCAGTTTTACAGAAAGAGTGCCAGTGGCAGCTACATGTCCAGTCTCTTAACCTCCTCTGCATAACCACCAGCCATTTTAACGTAAAGGATATTCTGTATTCATTTAGTTCTTTCAGCTCTTCTTCTCTTCGTTGCTTTTCTAGTAGCTCTTGCTGCCGAGAAACCTCATCAAGGAAATGCGTCTCATCTTCATCTAAGCCTCTTACCATATTTTCTGAATAAAGGAAAAGAATGCACATTGATAAGCTAAAACCACTCGAGTAGCCGTTTATTTTGTATTACTTCGCCATTCTCTCAGAACATTTTCTGATGATTTCAAACTGCCCCACAGACACAGGCAAGCACCCACATCTAATGTACGATGCTTCTAATACTGCCGAGGTAGAACCGCTTGCACGGAGTCACTGGGAACGTGTGGAGTAGAGCCCTGGGTGACTGAGTGAACTCCAGCAGTCACGCTGATGTGCCGAGTAAAGGGTACAAAGCAAACTCCACAAGCTGTCTGCTGGATTCCATAATTAAGGAGTGAAAATACTTCCCAGTTAATGATACCGGATGCTAACAAGCCGAAAGTCTTACACACTCAAGCACACAAACTACAACAAACTAACACAGTTTGAACACAACGCTATTATTACAGAGAAAAGCAAGACACAATTCATGGGAAGCCATGAAATGCTATTGGACTTGCTGGTATAATTAAGGAAAATCGACCGAGCAGCTTTTCTGCAGTTCTGAAATGCCATTTGGAACAGGTTACACTAAACAAGGAATAACCAGATATATTTGTGAGATATATATATATCCACATATATACGTGATATATTTGTTGTTTCGGTTTCAGGTACCAAGTTTAAGCCTGTCTCTTCAGAATCTGCTCTTAAACCAACCAATAACTGGAAAAAACCCACATTACTTCTCCCCATAAATCTTGCCTCAAAATAGGAAGCACATTTTCTTAAAGCAAACAATTAGTAACTTATCTGAGATTAACATCTGTTTCAAAAAAAAGGAAAAGTAGAAGCAAGACAATTAGCTTCCAAATAAAATTAAATTATTTCTAAACATGTTACCCTACTTTAAGGAAAGTACACGCTAGTGCAGCAGGAAGGTATTTTATCTTCTGTTCTGCATATGTTCAATGTCTCTCAATCAAATGTTTTATTTAGAAAGCTAATTTTTTTTTTTTTAGAATGATCAGGACTTGCTGTTCATAGTCATCCTCAGAAATCTTAACCCAAACATCACCTTTAGTCTTCATTAGAGTTTAACTCCCTGAGAGGATTTTTAGGCTTTTACATGAGGTGGCCTTTTTTTTTTTTTTTTTTTTTTTTAAAATCTTCACCCACATAGTCAAGTCCTACTCACTTTAATGGCAAGCTGAGCAACCCATTTACACTGATAATTGGCAAGCTTCTATCTAACCAAAAAGCTCCAGAAATCAATTATTATTTGAGATAACTTTTTAAAGGCTGAGCCCTACCCTTTCCAACTACAAGAAAGCAGAACTCATTCATAAATCTTTAAACAGTAACTTGTAGCATTCACTGCTAGTGCTGAGTGCCCCTTCGAACAGCCAGCAAAAGTAGTGAAACTGTGGACACTTTTTGAAGCGAGTGACATGAATTAATTTCATTCTCCGCCCGCCTGATCTGCAAACTAGGAGAAGCAGCCGTAGAGATCCTTAGGGCTGACATTACTGGGATTCCCTACTAAACCGTCGGCAGTAGGTTTTGTGCTCCAGGTTAGCGGTCTCTGTTACCCCACAAGGATTGTCTCAAAAGCAGCAGTTGGTTTACTTCTCAGTTACTCCCTCTCAGCGATGCTTCTCACTCCAGTACTTGGTTTACAAGTTTCCTGAACTCAAGGGAAGATGTTACAGATCTAATAACTCGGCAAGGGAAAAAATTAATGTAGGCAGTTATTAGAAGCCTTTCCCATCTGGGTTGATAGCAGTCACTTTTCTGGTGGCTACCTAGACAAGAGCTGCTTAGTCTCATCACCAAAGATGACTCGGATCAGAAGTTTACTGAAGTAAACTGGAAACTCTCCAGCTGGAAAAAATCCTGTAGGTACAGATGGAGACTAACGCATTAATGTTGCTATCTGTACTTTCCACTTTTCGGCACTAAAAATACAAGCAAAATTTAAGAGACAGGAAATAGCTTCCACTTATCCTTAGCTTGGTTACCAAAATCGTTCAGAAAGAAAATTCTTAAAGTTGCATTTTAGAGAATACTAGTATTATTTTTCATTTTAAATGCTACAACATTCTACTAAAATTATTTTACTTTGAAGAGGAAGACATTCTTGCAATGCTGAATAACCCAGCAGAAAAAAGAACTGCTAGTCTGTATACTGTTTTTTATCTACACAAAAGCTTTAGAGTAACTAAGTTTGTGTGCTTATGCAAACGCAATTCTTCACAAGTCCCATCATCAATTCTGACTGATCAGAATGACAACGCACTAACCTCACTTTCTACTCCTCCAAAATTCCCACGGATATTAAAAAATACTTATGAACATTTTAAGGCAAATTCAAGCATACTAGGGGACAAATCTTGTCACAAGTGCCAAATTAGGTTGAACTTTGATGAGGTAAACTAGTGGTCCACAGCCCACCCAACACTGATCTTTAGTTATTCAGTTCCTCCCACTTACCTTCTCCCAAAGAAATTTGGCTACAGGAACGATTCTAAGACAACGTACTACAAAACGGGAAAGGCAATCATGGCAAACAGCAACACACGTGATAGCATCTGCAGGGCAGGGAGTGTTACCTAACGGAACTCAAAGATCGTGCCATAGTTAAAGGTAAAACATAGTTTTGTTGCGTGTTTCTAGACAGAATCAAGTTACGTGAACTGGAGCTTAAAGAATGCAACAGTCTGAGGGTGAGGCTTCCAGCTAAAGAACCAAAATTGATCAGAACCCACCTTAAAATGGAGTCCCACAGTATCATCCTCACTTCTCTTTAGATAGAGCCCATAGCTCCCTTTTTCCCAAAATGGTTGACTAATAATTTTCTAGTTCTCATTATCATCTTTGCACTCAGCAGCACATATACAGGTTGATACAATGCAAAGGATTTTTCTATAAAACCAAAAATTCAAACGTCAGTAAAAATTAGGTTTCCATTTCATTAGAAGAGTTAAGTATCTACTTTTTGAATCAACTCCTGTATGTTTACTTCCTCCAAATAGTAATCTTGAGTCTCAAATCATTTTTGCGTCAATTAATTACAGCCTGGGAATGTCACAGCTGCTGGAACGGGATTTCTTTTTATTAATTCAGATAGGATGGTCTCGTGTTAAAGCACGAGTTCAAGAGCCACAAAACCACGTGACATTTCCACTTTTCCATGGATTGGTATCAGGGGGGGTTTTTTTGATTTAACATGCAAAATAAGCCTAGTATTCCACACTTTACAGGAATGCAGCTTTGTAACTGCAAGCAACTTCTGAGTTTCACGTGTGCAGCGCTGTCTCGGTGCCCACAATAATATGCTCTCTGCGGTAACATCTACCAGCCTTGAAAAAGACAAGATTCCAATAATACTTTTCTGAAGTCTATTTATCTCTCAGAGAGGCAGACAAGACACACAGATATGTCCCTTAGTCAGATGTTGCATACAGCTGTTGCACATGACACTTTGCTGGGTTTCGGTTCAAAATAGTAACCGTTGGTGCTTACTGAATTTGAATTGCTCCTCAAACTCCTGCTGCTTCTTTTCTCTCTGTTCCTGAAGTCTTTCATACAACGAACGTGGGTCATATGCCTCCTCTGGACATTCTGAAAGGAAGGAACAAATCAGGAAATGAGACCACATGTTACAAATACTAAATATCCAACAGTTCTTAGTTCCTTCACGTAAAAACCTTTTGAACTTGCAGAATACAAGCTACTACCTTTTAGTTCTGTTTTCCACAAAAGTGAAATATTGTCCAGTCTCTTTCCTATAATTATCCCATACCTTCTGGATCCTCAGGTTTTCGGACCTTTTCCCATTCCTCTTGCCTTCTCTTTCGTCGCTCCTCTAGCTCCGATTCAGACACAAACCTCTTGTTAATCACAAGGTCAGCAGTACCGTCTCCCCCATCCATCGTGGAACAGCCTGTCCTAAAAACACAATATGAAAGACATCAGGGGCCTGATTTCACTTGTCAGTGCATGAGACATTACTACACATCCTGAAAAACAGACCCACTGCACTTACAACTTCAGTTCTCTAAAGACCACTACACAGCAAGTACTAATTGAGATACCTACTCACTGCATAACTCTCAAGACTAACAGCAGCATCTATTACTCCTTCTTTACTCTTTTTCATAATTATGTCTTCCCTATTGTTTGTCTGCCTCAGGCTTGTTTTCTACGAGTCATATTTTAGTGGAATTTTCCCCACCGCACTGGATTTACCTTGCTTAAATAATTAAATAAATAAAAATACATTTTAAAAAAAATCCACACCTATTCTGACATCCTTTTATTTCAGTACTTACACCTCTGCTCTGGAGACAGGAGGATTTGACACTGTGCCTTCACCTTACCCAGGTTCTTTTCGCCCATCCTGTGAAGTCTTGAGAAAGCTTGCCCGTTTTCAGTGATTTTAATACATCTTTTTGTAAGTGCTTAACAGTAATATTTCAGAAACTAATCTCTCTAACCTTCAAAAGCATCCTGCACCTCTTTGCAGCTCTGGGGAGAGGTAGGCTTGGACAGACTATGCTGGGGGGCTGTCTGTCAGTTCAAAAGGTGAGTGAAAGGGAGAATTCCCTTGGGCTAAAACAGGGCCAGGATTAGAAAACAGGAGCAGCCCCTCCTCACACAGTGCACCCACCCTCTGCTTCAAGAGATCCGAATATTTGAGTACTGGCCAGGTACATATTTCAATACTAGGTGCAGGGTGGAGATGTTCCAAGGTGTCATCCTAAGAAGGCAACTCCTGGTCTCAACACCTGTTAGCCCAGGATGAAACAAACTGCTTGCGCTAGTCTTATCCGGCTTCTTTCGAGGTTTATTCTGCCAGCTCCATGCTAGAGAATGAGGCGTTAATGCCTATTTTTGTTTCTTACATCAAGCAGGTATACACGAATACAACAAACACACCGTCAACAGCTATCCATTTAAAGTCACGCTAACCTCACGCTTTTTTCTAGTTTCTTATTTCCTTGGTATAACTTCAGCAAGGTCCTCGAGGACAACAGATAATTGCCCGCTGTACTGCCAAGCAGTATTCATTTAGGATCTCACCCTGCCTGCATTTCAGCACTGGAGGAGAACTCAGTACATTAATTCTTCCAGGGAGGAGGAAGGGATGCGGTAACCCAAATAACAGAAGGAACCAGTTTATCATCCACAAGGAACCACTGCTGCAGGAAGCAGAGTCCTGAAATTCTTACAAAAGCTAATGCTTTTGTGGGGTATTGTTTGTAATACAAATGACAAATGGAGGTCTTTGGAGAAATCCAGATCAGAGCACTGGGCAAACATTTGTTATAGTAGGATGCATTCTTAAGGTGGGAATTATCGAGAGAAGACAAGAGAAAAGGATTCTCTTAAGAAGTGGGGAAAGGAAGGGTAGACCAAGGGCTGGCGATTCTCCCTCTTTCTTTTTTTTAACTTTTCTTTTTTTTGTTTCTTTTTTAGTATCTAACAGAAATCCACCTTAAGATGAGTCCGCTTTCCAGAAAGCGCGGAACACCTGCCCTTCAGAGCGTCATTTCTGAAGGTGGATCGAGCTGGAAACCTATGGAGAAGATGAAAACCCTGTCTCCCTCCTGAATACAGGTATAATCACAAGGCCAGCCTTCCGACCCAGCTGCTTCATAAACAAGATAACCTGGTTCTCCACCTGTGTCATTGCAACCTGTCCATTTAGAGAGGAAACAAAAAGTTCCAACGCAATGGTGACAGTCATAAAAACAGAGAGAGGGATTCAGCAAGGGCGCAGGATCACTAAAGCCTTCAACTGCAAACCACCTGCCTTCTGGTTCACCCAGCTCACTCAGACAATGTATTTTAAGATACCTGAAGTGGATTAAGGTTTAATTATGACTTGACATGCAGCTACGGTCTGTTCCCTACAATCCTGGAAATTGGTGTCTGATGAAACGCATTTCAGCAAATAACAACTTTACTGACAACTGCATCAAAAACGTGTACAAAAGCGGGGGTGGGAATAAAAGTCAAGCAGCATCGCATTTAAGTACATTTGCACTTAGGAAATTGGTTAATCTTGCTGTAGTCTTTGCCCTCAAACACACACAAAACCTTCCAGACCAGACAAAACACATGTGATTGGAAGCGGTCCCCTGTTCACCTATTTTTTGTCATTCCAGTGAGTGATATGCCGTCACTGTAAATGGCAGAAGTACGTCACAGCTGCAAAGCACACCTTTTGGTACGACCAGCTGGTAACATTCTCAGGATCAGAAAAATAAATCTCCCCAGCCCTTCCCTAGGCTGGAACAGAACGAGAGCAGCGACGATGCCTTCGGTACCGGCGCGCAGCTCCCAGCACGCCCAGATCTCCGTTAAGCGACGGCCCCTCCACCCAGCGCCGCTACAAGCTGGGGCCGCGCTTCCGCGCCTCTGCGGCACGTCCGGTGAAGCGCTGCGCACCGGGCCTGGAGCCTCCCCACAGCCGGAGGCGAAGAGCCGCTCCCCACCACGGCGGGGTCAGGCTGAAACCCGCCGCCGGTACCCGCTACTGACGGTGCCCGAGTGCGCTCGGAGCGGGTGAGCCTCCCGGGCACCGGGCTGGGCCGGAGCCTGCTCCCAGCCCGCGCCGCCGAGCCCTCGCCCTCCTCGCCACCCCCTCTCTCTGCCCTCCCTCACCTACTCGCTCCGGGAGCGGCCTCCCCCCGCGGTGCGGCCTCCGGCCCGGCCCGCCGCGCTCACAGGGCCCGGGCCTCTCCGCCGCTACACCCAAAGGGCCCCGCGCCGCGGCCACGGCCGCTCTTCCCCGCCGAGCCCCGCCGCAGACCTCCGCGCCCCGCGGAGCTCAGGCCACCCCCAGCACGTACCGCGGCCGCCGGCCCGTCACAGCGAGAGGCGCAGCCCGGCCCAGAGCGCCGCCATTGATCCCTCTCGCAGGCCCGCCCCGGTTCGTTCGCCGCACCGATCGCCCCGCCCCTTCCGCTCGCAAGAGCCAACCGAGTGAGCTCTTCCTTAGGCGACCCCTCCCTTCCGACAGCCAATCCCCGCTGCTCTTACGGAAGGCAGAGGAGCGCGCGGAACGGCCGCGCGCATGACAGGCGCGCGAGAGGGTTGGCTGCCAGGCGACGTCAGGGCGGCCCCGCGCCGCGATTGGGCGAAGCGCTCGGGCCGGGGCCGAGGCCGGGGGCGGGGCGGGTCGCCCGGGAGACGGCGGGGGGCGGGGCCAGGCGGGGCCGGTCCGTGTGTCGCCTCCATCTTTCCGCCGGGCGCCGCCGCGGCACAAAGGAGCGGCGCCGCCGGGGCGGAGGGGGGTGCGGGCCCCGCGGCGGTCCCGGGGCGGCTGGCGGGAGGTAAGGCAGGGCAGGGTATAGGCGGGGCGGGCACCGCCATCGGGCAGCGCCGGTGGGGCGGGCGGCGCGGGGCCGGGGCGGAGCGGGACGGGCACTGGGCTGGTGCTGAGGGGAAGGGGACAGCGCCGGGCTGGGCTCCGGCGGCGGTGGCGGGCCCGCTGCGCCCGGGGCCTTGGGTCGCGCAGGGGAGGGCGGGGTGCTCACCCCGACCCCACCCTCCGCTTCCCCGGGAGCCAGGCGTGCCGCCGGGGCAGGGTCCCGGCTGGGGGGAGGGCCGGGAGGCTGCCCGGGTGCGGGGCCGGCCTGAGGCAGCGGCCCGCGGGTGCTGCCCTGGCTTCGGGGGAGCGCGCTGCCTCGCCGGGGTCACCCGTAACCCCCCGGGGGTGGGGCGGGGGGCAACCAGCGGAACAAGGCGGGGGGCCACGGACCGGCCCCGCTTGCCTTGTGCCCGGCCGGGCTGCTGGCGCGCTGGGTGCTCCCGGCGCTGCGCATGGATGGAAGCCCCGGAGCTGGTGAGAGCTGGGCTCAGGTGCGAAGTTAGGAGTTCGCAAAAGAAAGCGGCAAAACTTGGAACGAAACGGGGGGGGGGGGTGTTACAGGGGTCCGGCACCCCGAGCCCGCCCTGTCCGGGGCCGTGACAAATTCGTAACGGCGCGTCCCGGGTGCGGGGGGATCTTCCTGGTACTTGTATGACTTGCAAAACAAGGGCTTCGCTACAGCGGGATGGTGCGGGTTGGGTTTTGGGAGGCAGGGGACAGAATGGCATGGTGCTCTGGGACCTCCTGGGAGCTCAGAGAGGCTCGGGAGGATTTTCGTGAACCCTTGAATATTTTTATATTAATGTAAAATGTCAGAATCCTGAAAACTGTTTACCGCTCTCACTGTAAAAGAATATTTCAGCAAGCTTTCTCTCTTTTACAGAGAAAATATGAAGCTGTGGAGCGAGCTACCAAATGCAATTTTTTATCTCGATCTTTTGTTTTGCATACTTGGGCAATAGATTAGGCAGTGGCACCTTTCCTGGACACCACGGTACTGCTGCGCTCTCTTAGTTCAGTGCTTATAAAGCAGGTCCTTTTGCTGTTTGTATTATACTGATGTCAAGCATGCATTTGTCTCTTAAGCCCTGTGATTCTGTCCTGCTGATCACTGTTTCTATCTTGCGTATCTTCATTTTTCCCTTTTTTTTTTTTTGCTCTTTCTTATCCTCTGTCATACAGCAGTAGGTACAGTGTCCCTTCTGGGTAGAGTCTTAATGTACATCCCGAGAATGATTGACTGTAGTCGGTTTTCATTTTCTGTTTTGTTATTTCAAAATCTTGCTCCGACTCTCTCGGTATCCACCCCAAGCCCAGAGTTCATCTTGGTGCTCAGCCCGCATTTATCAGTATTTCTCACGCAGTGGAACTTTGGTCCATGGGCAAGTATGGACGCAAGAGCTGCCTTTTCTCTTCTAAATTTATTCAGCCTTCTAGATACTGCATTGTTTTCTGAATGCTGATGTGTGTGCTGTTTTTTTTTTTTCTCTTTTATGTCTGTGTCAGTATTCGTTTTCTTCAACATAAGCAAGAGATATTTTTTTTTCTGCTTAGCACTAGTTTTGCTTCAGGTTTTTAATTTTTCTGTCCTTTGTCTTGCAGTGAATCCATTTGTTTGGTTTGGGTTTTTTCTCACGCTCGTCCTCAATTCAGTTCTTCTGCTTCACTCATAATTTTCTGTACATCCACCACTGGTATGAGGTTATTGTCATGTAGAGACTTAGATACATTGTGTACTCTGACTCTTCCCGTTTGCTTCTCAGTATTTAACCCTTTGCTATTTCCCTGCTAAACTAGACAAATCTCTTGGCAGTTCTCATCACCTACGAGCCATCCAAAATACTCTGGCATATCTTGTATCCTCTTGGGAATCCTGTATTGGACTGTGGATTTCTGGAGGACTGTGCATTCTCAAAACTTGTCATATCACTTTAAGAGTCTAGGATGCTGTTAAATGTATTTTTCTTTTGCATTTATCCAAATGCAAAGAATTGATCTGTTCTTTGCTCCGGTCTAAATCCGGCCCATTTTTCTGCAAGTGCTTTTGCATGTGTCTTTGTTCTCTGCCGAAGCCCACTCAGCAAAAGAGGTCCTTTCTCCTGCTGGCACCCGTTCCCATGTCCCTTCCTTTAGGACATGACTGTTACTGCTTTGTGCCCCAATCTCTGCTGTTTGTTCTCATTTATAAGTCTGGTTGAATAGGTTGTGTATTTCTCCTGGTGTGTTCTTTTTCAGATGCGTGAGGCACAACAGTAGCTACGTGATCGCTTCTTGTCTCTCCCTACTTCATCCAAACACTCTCTCGAGGTTTCTGCTAACTCTAAAAGTTTTCAGCATCAGCTCTCCATCACTTGTGTAGGAAGCTCCTCCAGGATATTTAATGCCGTGTTATGCATTGTGCACAGCTCTTGTCATTACTCTTGCTTTTGCTGATGGTTTATTAGCTTAGCCTCGGTTATTTACCTACTCTTAGATTGCTTATATATCTAATTCAGCTAGTCCACACGCCTCCCTTATCTTAGCTGTCATATCAGTATGTGCTCCCAGGTAGGTGGGGTTATTGGTTTCCTTGAAGTCTTTAATTTTCCTTTTCATTTAGCTTCAGCCTCCTGTACGTGGAGTTTGACTACAACACTTTACGTTAGCCACTCCAGTACCCTAATCTCTGGCTTCTTAATTCAGTGATCGCTCAGTGTCTCCCTTAATCTCACAGTTATCTTGTTCTGTGCCTTTCTTAATGCTCGTTTTTTCTCTTGGAAGGGATGCGATGGTTTTCTGCACAACTTCTCAGTGCTTTTCCTTGGTATGTTTTCAGTATTTTCACATTGGAGCTCTTGGCTTTCAGCATGTTTCATTTGCTGTGAGCCTCCTGGATGGGCTGGAATAGATTACTTACAATATTTTGGTTCCCTCCTATAAAGTAGGACATCTCTCATACTCTGTCAGGTGATATCAAAGTCCATTTCCCTCAAGCTTTTTGCTTGTTTGTTAAAATTAAGGAATAGAAGGGAGCCTAAGCAGTAAGTTAGTGATAAAGGTGGCAGTTTTGTCATGGAATGCTTACTGGCCTGTTACTCTTTAGGCTTCTTTGTTCAAATCTCCTTTCACATCAGTATCTCCCCTAGCTGATAATGTATTGTATTTTGAAATGTCTCCTATTGGTCTCTAAATCACTCAGATGTGTGGTGGTATCCTCACAAAATGGAGCAGAGCCCGTCATGTGCACCGTTAGGTTTCCCTCTTGACGCAGAGGCAGCCAGCTCAAATGCTGTCACCTTGTAGTAACTGGAAGGCAAGCTAGCGTGATGAAGCTCATCCCGTTCTGCTCCGCTGTCAGTATGTTGTGCTCAGCATTTTAAACTGTTTGGTTTTGGGGTGAGTTTTTTTCCTCTCCTGAGCTTATGATTGCTCAGTGGACTTTGAATTTATTCCTCGCTTTAAAGTAGCGCAGGCAGAGGTGCTGTGCTGGCATTCGTTGTCTTTCAAGTATCTCGTTAGAACTGTGTTGTGTCATTTTGTGCTCTGCATTTCCTCGTGTCCTGACAATACATTTTTGTTTTCCCTTCCCACTTGGTATGCGGTGACTGTAAGGTTGGCGTGGCGTGGCAGTGCCTGCGTGGTCTTTATTTCCTCTTCTATTCATCATCATGTCGCTGAGGTCTAATATAAGTCAAATATTCATGCATGGTTCACTAGGTTGTGTGACTGACCAATGCATCATGATCTCTTCAGCTGTGCTTGCGGTGGTCGGGTACCCTGATCTACCACTGTTGTGGCCAACTTGTGCTTCAGACCTTTACCCAGCTCTGCCATGGGAACTTTGTCTGTTTGGTGGGTTTTGCCCATTCGGTAGGGATGCTCGCTGATTCAAAGTCTGGGCTTGAGGTGCTGCTCATCATTATTAATGTGTATTTATTGCCAGGGGTTCAGTGAGTCGCCGTGATCAGTCACAAGAAATCCATCCTTATCCTGATACATCTGTCCCTTGGAGAATTACTTGCAACTGTAGTTATTTTTCTCCCTTTTTAAGGCTTTTTTGCTATAAGAAGTGCTTCGCTTTTGCTTTAAGCTTCTGAATATCTGAGCATTTTGCTGGACACGAGGAAAAGGACCAGAGTTGAGGACATCTTGATTTGAAGTATTGGCGTGGCTTCTTGGATTGCTTGCTTCGGTGCATGTGCACAAACTGGTAGGAATCTAGATTGAATCATAGGTTAGAGGACAGTAGGTGAACTACATGCCAGGAGGCTGTGCCGCTCATCTGTATTTTATACCTTTCTGGAGACAGTGGGACATGCTAGAAAGTGATCTCAAAAAAAAAAAAAAAATCCAGCAGATATATTGATGTTCTTTTTTTATTCCTAAAAGCAAGGCTGTCTGGTGGCATGGAGAAAGCTTAGAATTCTTCGCTGCTTTTAAAAACATTCACCTAATGGTGAAGGAAGAATGATGTGTGTGTTTGCACTCAAACACTGGTCACCCTAGAGTGAAAGATTTATAAAAAAAAAAAAAATAAAATTGAACAATGGGTGAGTTCTCTCTTTAGAGCTTTTACCCCTCTGGAACTTTTAGTGAAGTAGTATCTAAATATCGTTATCAAAAGAGTTTAATCTTAATTCTCCTGAAATTCCTCACAAAGTTATTTGGGAGAAGCCCCAGGTGACCGTGACTCTGTGTTCCTGATATTACAGGCTTGTGAAAGCTTCTTAAATTGTTCTTAAGCTTTCCTCCTCTCTTGATGTGCAGCCATAACAAACTAGAATGGGTACATGCTCTCATTTAAACCGCTTTTAGACCGCCTTGTGAAAGACGTACACGCCTGTCTCTGTGCCACGTCCTAACCCACCTGCGCTGGTCTGAGTTATCTGTCAGTCAGTCCCCTTCCTCTCCTTGGCCATGGAGCTCCAAAACCCACTGACCAACTTCCTCTGAGTTTCTTCATACAGGTGGATGCCTTAAAACACTATAAAAAAAATAAAATACTACAGCTCAGTGGTAGGAGCAAGGATACCTGTGAGACCTGGAGTCCCCAGCTGTGCTGTTGACAGAAGTACTTGTTACACGTGGTCACCTACTCAACACCAGGATCTCTCCGGCAGCATGTTTTCCTGTAGCAGGGCAGACAGGAAAGGTCTGCAAGGCAGAACCAGAAGAGACAAATGGGGAGAAACGAAGTTGGGTTCTTGTGGGGTTTTTGTTTGTCTTTTCTCTTTAATAGGTGAGATAAGGGGCTCTAGTGCCCTGCCCAGAGCTGTGCACCAAGTTCTGTAGACTTCAGCTCTGGAAGCCCTGCACTGGGGATCACGCTTCCCGTGAGTGCCTGAGGCAGGTTTGCTAACCTAGTGACCTACATGTTATATTTGACTTGGATGGCAGTCTTCTGAGCAGGTGTTGTATCCATTTACCAGGGGAAAGAGAATCAGAAGGACATCTCTTGCAGTCCCGAACTGAGGCTAGCAAAGAAGGAGCTGCTGGCTTTCCATGGGTGGCAAGGAAGGTCACGAAACTGGCTCTTGGCTACAGGCACCAAAAGATCGGACCATCCTCTGATGCTGTTTGAATTAACAAGTGGAACTTTCTTCAGCCTGTTTCCTGCTGTGCTGTTAGGTTTTTCGTGTTCGAGATGATAACCAGTGTCACGAAATGACAAATTTGGTGAGGCTGAGAATGGGAGGGTCTAGACATCGTCTGCTCTGTGCTTTGCTCTCCGAGGCAGTTGTCAGACAGCCGACAACGCGAGCTTCCAACTGAGGCATCGCTGAATTTTTCACCAATGTTATCAAAATCTTTCACACATCCAAAACTGTTTTCAGTGTATTTTATGCATTCATAATAGCTTAGTCATGCCAGCTAGCTGGGCTCCTTTCTGTGGTCTACAGCAGGAGGCTGCTCTGCCTTCTACAGAGTAGTTCTGTACCTAACCTTCCTTTGAAAATGAGCCCAGCTCTGACAAACTGGAGAAACAAAAGCATTAAGATTAGTTGACAGACAAGAAACAGCACAACTCCGGGATTTCACCATTTGGGCTCTGTTACACAAAGGCAGTGGTTTGCTGACAAGAATCTGCCCCTGCTTCCTGCAGTCCCTGCTTGTAGCGTCTTTCCATCGCCCCCAGTGCGGTCACTCAGGTGCCTCTGTGCTAGCCTAGATCTGGTTCCCATGGCAGGACTACACTGTGTGCCTGTTTGAGCTGCTCGGTCTCTTGAGTCGTCCCTCAAAATGCTTCTGTAGTTTATCTTTTGTTAATGTATGAGGTGCTTTAAACTACGTATGTATTACTGCAGTTTACTACAATGAGTTGATCTTCCTGTAATTTAGGAGAACTCTTTCATTGGTTTCTGGATAGTAATACAGGTAAAGCCCTATCCTTTCTAAAATGGGCTATTATTAAATTTACTAGAAAAAGCTTTATAGAAAAATGCGTTGTGGGGGGTTTTTTGTGTTGTTTCTTTGCAATTCTGCACCTCTGCTTGGTACCCAAAGAGTCCACACTTTCCTCCCAGTACTGTCTGTTCTGGAATTTCTTGGTCCTTTTTTTTTTTTTCTTTTCCCAATTTTGAATCCTGGTATCTTGAATGTATTTTGTCAAAACTTAGCGAATTTGTTTATTGTCCATAACGTCTGTAACTTTCAGGGCCACAAGGAAGATTAACTTGCATTAACCGAAGGATTTATGTATAAGCCTCTGAATGAATGTCTGTGCCAAAACCTAACATGGTATAGCTAATCAACTTTATTTCGTGTGCTTGTATCCCTTCAGTTTGTAGGATTAGCGTTCCCTGCCATCTGCGGGGCGTTATCCTTATCTTCCTGCCGCTTCTGAAGCAGTGCGTTACACTCTGCTCCTTGGGCAACTGCTGAGCTCGTTCAGCTCTGCCACGTCAGCCTGCTGGAGGCAAGTCTCGTTCAGCTTCCCCGGAGCTGTCAGATACCGCTATCTCTTAAAAAAGATCATTATCTCAGATGCGTATTCATCTGCCTGAAAGCATGGCTTTGTCTCTGAAAAGAAACGTAATGACTTGTCTGTAGTTTGGGGAGAAGGGAATGGGGAAGTCCTGTTCCGCTGACTGATACCGGTGTTGCATGGGTGGTTTAGACGTTTAAAGCGTTAAAGCAGAGCTGAGGTTTTCTGAAGGTCACAGTACAAAGGACAGTTCCACCAAAATGCTCATGAGATGAGAAATGATGAACTCTGAGATGGGGAAACTAGGAGATGGTAAATGCTTCAGTTTCTCTTTCAGAAAGAGCTGTAGCAGAACAGTCTGCGATGCTTGAGGAGCCCTGAGCGCTGGTGTCGCTGCATCCAGAGGAAAGGGAAAACCTGGGCAGGGCAGGTGTGTCTTTACCAGGCCTACTTCAGAGACACTAGTTTAAGTGAGAAAGTGAAAAACACTTTAAATCCATGTTGCAATTTCAGCCTTCCTCTACCAGCTTAAAAATAGACTTAAGAGAAGTAAAAATGCAATGTTCAGGTGACTATAAAATCTGACTTTCATCGTCAGTCTACAGAAAAAGAAACTACTGTGGTGGTAGTTAGTATCTGCTTCTTCTTTCTCCCTGACTATTATCACATCAAGGCGAAGAAGAGATCAGATCCTTCAACTTCTCTGTGTTTCTGACAAAGCTAGAATTACCCAGAGAAAACTACAGGGTTAAAGCTCGTTTTTTTTGTGTAAGCCCTGCACAACCCTGGGGGTTTTCACTGACAAGCGCTTGGGCAGAAGCCGGAAAGTTTGGAAACGTGATCAGTCCCTCTTGCTTTCTGTGAAGCAGGCATGCTCAAGGTCAGTCTGCTTCCAGTTTGGGGTGCTCTTACTACAGCGAGAAAGCAAACGACCGTGGCAATGGCTTTGTCCTGCGGATGATGACACACTGCATGCCAGTAAATGCTGTTTCCCATTGAGTTTTGACACTAGTCTTAACCCTCTGGGATATTTTTTTAAGAAAATAGAGTTGAATTAGGGGTTTGCTTCAGATTACACAAGATAATGTTTGGTTACTACATGCAAAAGAACTGGCACAGCATTTACTGGCTCCTTCTGAAGCCTGCGGTCCACTTCTTGCAGTGTGCTGCGTGGTGGCCACGTTGGACACCAAGTAGCTCTTTCTCTTTAGTTGCACAAGTCGTACAGTTGGGAGGTTGACCTCAGGTCTCAATGCGATCTCCTGAGAGAGTTTCAATTTCATGTTATAATTGTATTTAATTTACTGGAAATTCTTGGGTTTCATCACCTACCCCGATCATTTCAAAGCTGATACCCTCTCCATCTTATAAGAGCTTGTAGTTGCAAACAGGCTTCTTCCCTCTCTTATTCCTGTATCAAAGTTGATTATCTTGCAGCAATTCATAGCTGTTTCCTCCTTGTGGTAGTTTGAACTTTTCATCCGACTGCCATCACAAGTATTTCCATCTCTTCCTTTTTAGGAGCATCATTTCTTTGGGAAAAAAATGCTGAGGAAATATTTCTAATTATTTTATCTCCTTAATAGGAAGCTGCTGCCCAAAACTCTCAGTTTTGCATTCGAAAAACTGTCAACTTTACAGCATGGTTTGCTGACTGAGCTCCCGCGTTACTCTGCTATTGAGAGGAGAAATCGCTGGTCTAACTCTTGTACCAGTGGCAGAAACTGGAAAAGTGGTTCTAGCAGCTGAAACCCTCTCTACTCACTTATGTGCATGAGGGTTTTTTGTTTGCCTGGCAATGCACTCCATTTCATAGAAAGGAGAGGCATTTTCCATCATGAGACAGTATTATGGTTGGCTGTAACTGAATATTTGAGGGGATGAATCACCGACTCTTGGGCTGCGTATTGCAGAGAAAATGAGCCTAATGCCACTTGGAGCTGACTTCTCCATTGGCGTGCTCCGTCGGGTGATCGAGAGGAGACCTCCCTTGGGTAGGCCAGGCATCTGCGTTGCCAGGCAGGTGCAGGTCCACTCAAATAGCATTCGTCTCAATGGCTGATGATTTCATCTTTCCCACTTGGACTTCCTGCTGCGGCAGGTTGGTCACTCTGTGCAGCGTGCAACTCCTTCGTGCATCCGCACGTGTGCTTGGGCCAGCCAGGAAAGCAGCTTTGCTGTGGCGGGGATGGTGGAGGAGCGTGGGGACATGGGAGGCTGCCGCCGCAAGGCTCCGGCAGTGCCCCCGCTGTTCTCCTCCGCAGGGAAAGCGTCCAGCTCAAATGACCGTGGTGATGGCTTTGTCCTGAAGATGCCAGTAAATGCTGTTTCCCATCGAGTTTTGACACTAGTCTTAACCCTCCGGGATCCGGGGCGGCCGTTCGGCGGGTGTCCTGCAGGTGCTCTCTGGTGTGAAGAAGGAGGTGTCACGCACTGCCGTTCTCTGCTGTTCCTGCAGGATCTGTTCAGAGAGAGATGTATTGGTGCCAGGTACTTCTTATAGAAGAAAAACTTAGATTTTGATCATATGTTTGGCAATTTCATAGTCCTGCATCCCAAAGTAACATTCGATGGTCAGAATTTAGAGTAAACGGACAATCCTGCCTGTTGAAAAGCCGGTATGGGCTGCTGCCGTCGTCATTTCTTGCACTTAAAAATGTGTGGTCAAGCTCTTATTAAAATACCATTTCAAAGTAAAGTAAAAGTGTTATCACTTTTACAAATCTGGCTGCTGTTGTGAACAGCTTTCATAGTCTTATCACTTCCTAAATTTGCCAAAAAATATTCCTTGGGCGAGTGCAAAGCTGATGGGATGGGGCTTTCAGGCACACTTTGCAGTGTAGCTGAATGACACAAAATCGGGCTAATCGCAGGGAAAGCGGTCACAGCTTTTAACATGGAGGACCTGTTTTCTTTCCATCCTGTAGCTTAGTTTGTGCTGGTGTTTTCGTGCACAGTTGCTTCATCTGAAGACTTTCAGTTCTGCTTTGACTTGCACTAGTTGTTTAAGAAAATGGTGTTTGCACCGTGTCATTGTAGCCCTGATGGGAGGCAATGGGGTTCTGTTCCAGCCGCCTTCCAGGGAAACTTGTTCTTTCTCTTGTGCTGGTGCTTAGGTGAATCTTAGCCGTTAGCTCATAACGTATTTGGGTTAAAGTGTGTTTTGAGGTGATGTTAGAACACAAAAGGTAAGAGTCACACGCCATACTAAATTCTCCAATAGCATAATTTTTAAGAAAACTAGTACACTTTGATTAACGATTGGTCACGGCCTTATAATGGAAGACTGCTAAATTTTAAAAGCAGTTGCAGAGACTTAGCTGCGTAACTACTGAAACAGAATTCAAATGGATTATGAAAGATTAGTTCTTTTTTTTCACTGTGTTTTAACGGCAAAACAAGCATGCAGCCTTTGTCTCAGGAGACGGAGCTATTGACTCTCAGGTGAGCGCACTGGGAAAGAGCCTCTTTGTCTGTGATCGTACGCTTGCAGGTATGCACGGCTGTAAGTATCTGCTGCCAGGTGGGACAGGAGGCTTTTCTTGGGCTATCCCGATACTGCTGTTGTGATATGCTTGTTCTGCTCCTTGAATTTTCTTCTTCTTTTAGACAAAGGGGTTTTTTTAAAAAAACCAAACCTTTCTCTTTTATTCCCACAATATTTGCAAGTGGTTTTGGGATTAAACCCCCCCATATTTTTGTGTCCAGGTTTTGCTGAGAGCAGGGATTTGCAAAAATTAGGCTTGAGGTTAAATTTTAAAATTTCTTTCCATCTCTGAATGCAGAGATTGTTACCTCGTATTGAAACAATAATATATTTCACCTTTCATGGTGTACAAAGTGCTTTTGGTTTTGTGTGTTGGTTGTGTCACTGAGGTCTCTGAGTTTGGACAGAAGCAGAATTGATCACTCTCCTTGCTTGCAGCTCCCCTCTCTGCTGTATTTCCCCGTTCCATCCTGCAGCTGACCTGAAGTTTGATGTCTCCGTCCTCTTCACCTCAGCAGTGAGAGCGAGGGAGTCGGGATGGCCACTGGCAGCCTAATGCTAAAGTCACGGTTCATTATAACGTTGTAAAGCTGTCCTTAAATACGCCAGCTCAATTGCAATCTAGTACATCACTGGTTTAAACTATTTTTCTGACAAAGCTTTTCCTTTGCACTCCAGACCCTCTCTTCATGCATTCGTACTCTCTCCAGACAAGCTGGTTTGCGAGGCGGATCCGTAGTGATCTCTTCTACCTTATGTTCCTAATTATTGAGCCTGTCAGTTTGTTTGGGGCTTGACAATGAACTCCTTGTACGTGACAGTAAGCGACAGCCAAGCGAACACTGTCAAACTCGGCTCTTTAGTTAATAAGGGGAGTTTATCCTGTCATTTCTCTCTTCCCTTCATCTAATCAACTTTTATAGTGTTCTTGCTTTTCTTTTCAGCTGTCCCTCCTTGAGGGTGATCTGGAGCAGATATTATTGCTTCCCTTCTTCCTCCTGTAAGCAGTAATTTGAGGGGAGGAGTCGGTCACTGCTCTGCACTTGGTGCTATGGGCTCTGGAATACCAAGGCTGTAAAAACAGCTTGGGTTTTCTGTAGCCGTGTATAGTCCTAAACCTAGTAGGTGGCAAAATGGTTTTTGAAGCCTTGAGAGAACTTCCCCCGTAAAGGCTGAACGTGGCTGAAAATAACAGCCTGGCTTGATGGCATGGTGGGTGTAGGGAGGAGGTGGCGTACGGCTGCCTTGGAGGCAGTTTCCCAGTGAATTGTTCTTTCTTTTCCATCTGTCTTCAGGGACCCTTCGGCATAGTTCCCAAAAGTGAAAGCAGAGTCACCCATTATGACTCACTGCCCACGATAAAGGCTTAGAGTCCTGCTCTTCCCGATACAGCTGCGTCTGTGCCCTGAAGAAGTGCAGTCCACTTCTGCTACAGCGCTTTCAGAAGCCCAACTGTTCCTGAACCAAACACACTTGAGGGTGAGTCGACCATAATCGCTCGGTTTTAATCGTGCTTTAAGTTGTCAACCAGGAAAATCTAGGTTTCAATAATCAGTTTTAATCTTGACTTATGTCTATTTTTGTTTCCTTAGGTAGGTTCTAACTCATTGCTAATCCCTAAAATACAATTTTTCCATACTCCTTTTGATGACAAGGTAGATCACTGTCTTAACATTTTCGTAAGCTACAGAACAGCTTAATTCAGATTCTAAATCTGTAACAGTTTTAGTATTGAGTATTATGTTACTAAAATGCCCTTAAATGATAGGGATTCATAAATACATGCATTTTTTTTTCCTTAGGAAGACATGTTTTGCATTTAACATAACTAGCTCTTTTTTTTTAAAAAAAGAAAAAAAACCAACAAAAATAATTCCCAAATTCAACAACTGCCTCCCACACCCTTTGAAAATCATTTGAACCAGTTGTGATCTTACCGAATTCTGTGCAATCTGTATTGGCACCCTCGCATCTACTTTTGACTTGCTGACAGAGACGCTAACAGCTGTACTGGCTCAGATGGAAGGACTCCAGAGCCTGGTGTCCCACCTCGTCTTCTGGTCAAACTGCTTAGAGAGTCAGGCAAGTGTGTTGTGATGCTGAAACCCTTTTAATGATTTGTGGTTTAGGAATTTCTTCAAGAAGTCAAGATCTTGTATTTTTCTGTAATTAATATCCCTTGAGGGATTTTTTTTTTTTTTTTTCCTAGTTAGCTTTCAGTTAATTTCTTAATACTGAACTTTTCACTGTCCTAAAAGAAGATAAGGTATACTTCAAACTGCAGAAGAGTCTGTGAGAGCTCGTTTGCGGTGCTTTTCTAGTGACAGCTGCACACACAGAGACTTGCTCGTATGGCCAGTGCCTGGCTTCCCAAATAATGTTGTTACGATCTTGTCCCACATGGCAGCCAGCAATTGCACGGCTGCAACTTGGCTTCCGTGGTGTGGCTTCGTATGTGAAAGGAGGCAACTGTCTTTGACTTTCTTTTAATTTTATGGTGCTACATATCAGCTGTTAAATAGATTATTTAATAATTGTAGAGTAGTAATAACCTGTTACAGGATATTCACCATAATTTCTAGCTTAAATGCTAAACTTCATTCTTAAGAGAATAACATGAGTTTAGTCTTAAGTTATTTATTCTAGCATGCTTGATGTGCGTAAGTAGTGAAATGCTGTCTTTTGTAGGGCTTTATTTTAGTGAGACTTTATATAATGTTCTATAGAAATATACCCCGTGGCTTGAAAAATAACTTGTAACGAGGCAGGGGTCTGAAACCTTTTGTTCTTGCTAGCATTCTCAGTTCAGTGATTCTGTCCTACAGTCCCACTTACTAATGGGCCTGTATTTGATCCAAACCATTTGAATCAAGAACAAAAGAAGGGCTGAAACAGTCTTGGTTCCTAAAAAGGGAAGAGTGGCTTGACGCTAGATCCAAACAAGCATACAACCTGCACAGCAAACACTCCTTTCAAAATCCCAGTTGGATTTACAGGCATTAAAATGGTGTCTGTAATTCCTGTTTATTTCAGGGTCGGTACTTGGTGCTTCTTTGGGTGAGAATCCAGTTGATGTGGGCACATTCCAAAAAGATGTGTTTATGTGCAGATGGACTAAACACTCGGTTCGCTGTCTAAATTTAATATTGTAGAGTCTGTCTGGAAATGATACTGAATATTCCTGATGTGAAACGAGAACCTTAAATGTGCAGCCTTTACTTGGGTGGCTTGAGCAGCGTGTCTCTATGAAGGGTAAAGAACAAATGGAACTGTTAATACTTACCATTTAGAGGGTAGCAGCATGCTAGATTTAGGGACAAAGTTGTTCCTCTGCATCCAAAACCCGTGGAAGAGCTGGAAAATAATAGGTAGTGTAGAAAGGAAGAGTGTGTGGGCGGGAGCTACTCCCCCAGTGAACTTCCTACTCCTCCTCTTCCTTCCTCTCCCCTCCCTGCAACAGACTTCAGGTACAAACCTTACGTTTCCGAGGTGCTTTATCCACCAAGACTGATTCTGTTTTCTAAAATAGGAATTCTGTTATTCATTAGAAGTAGTAACACTGACTCTTGTTTTGGGTTTGCTTTTTCAGACCTCCTTCTGGATGACCAATGTGTATTATAACCGATTATATCGGAAACTAAGTCTCCAACTTCCCATTCATTCCAGCTGGTAGCAACGCTTATAATGCAAAAAAATCACAATTCAGGATCACACAAACACTACTCTTAAAACTTTCTAGATGATTGTAGTTGCTTTGGTTGTGTTCTATGCTAGCAGAAGCCTTTTTCAAGGTTTCCTGTTGACTCTAGAGCACCACATTCCCCGCTTACTGGGAGCCTTGGGGGCTAGCAATATGGGAAACTCGTGTGTTTGCCGCGATGACAGCGGAGCAGAAGACAACGTGGAATCTCGGAGTCGGCAAACGGAGAACAGTAGAGTACACGTACCTGAAGCAAGAAGCCACCCAAGGGACCCTGTCCGTCCACCCAGGAGGGGTCGAGGGCCTCACGAACCAAGAAGGAAAAAACAGAATGTGGATGGGCTAGTACTTGACACACTGGCTGTAATTCGGACATTAGTAGATAAGTAAGTACCTCCTCAAGGAATCATTCAACATGAATGAAAATGTTCTTGTCTTCTCTCAAACTGTGACTCCATCCTCTCACCGATCTACACCTGACCCTCCCTGAAGCAGCCGCGTGTTTCCATCTGGAGGCTTAGGAGAGGAGCACCTTTCCTAGGTAATAGAAGTAGCTCCTGAGTGCCCAGGTACAGACTCTTCCAGGAGCTGAGGAGCTTTCTCACAGTTCCTGTATGGGCCTACACCCAGGTGGGATGAGGAGTGTGCTCAGTATTTCTTACCTGGCATAGATACCCAGTTTAGGAAGCAATGAACGCTCCAGAGTTTGGGAACTTTCATCCTAAAAATTGGTTGTTGTATAAGATTTCTGTTTTCAGGCTGTATTTACTGCTTTGGAAATGGTTAAGCAAAACGGAGAGCTTTGATCTTTGTTAGCTTGTATAAACAGACTGAGGTTTTCTTTCCAGTTATAAGTCTGACTACTTTTTAAAGACTGCATGTTGTGACTGTTCAACTCATGATCCCAGTATTGCATTCCTTGCATGCTCAAAGCATCCATTAAGGGTGTGGGGGATATTTATGGATTCATCCTTATTTTTTTAGTTTTGTGTTGCTTTCTACAAAGCTTTAAAAGGACCTTCAAAATGATGCGTTAAGTTAGCTCATCCCCTTTTGGGTTAGGTGCAGGCTATGAGTTGGGAAGGCCAAACCAGAAGGAAAAATGCTATTGTAGCATCACAGCTGGGGTTGAGTGGTGGATGAGGCTCAGGATAAGTGAGCCTTGATTCAGATACCTGCATCATTACTCTGGAATGTGCCTGCAGAGCAGGAGTTTGCCTTCCTGCTGTAAAATACTTTAAATGGAAATACCTGGACATATATATATATTTATTTATTTATGAACATTTAAATCTAAGGGGTTTTTTTAACTGGTTTTATTTTGTGGTCTGTCTTCAAATCATTAAGTTAAGATCATGGCAAATTTTTTTGAGAGTCTCTCCCTAATCGCACATGCCTTCCCCTTTCCCCTAAGTTCAGCTTCTTAAGCTGTTTCACAATGCTTTTGTGCGTAGTTGATCCTGTTCCTGTGGGTCTTGCAATCGGTTTTGTAATCTTGTAAGCACTTTCCTATGCTACTGAGGGACAATAAGCAGAATTATTTCACTGGTGCTGGAGTCCTGTTTCTGACAAATTCCTGAAAGCGACTGTATTTTTTTTAATACAGATTCCAGTGAAATACTTTCTTAGGCTCACATAATCACACAGGTTGGAAGAGGACCTCTTGACGTTCATCCACTCCAGCCTCCCGCTTAAAACCAAGTCTAGCAGGAGGCTCAGGGCCTTATACAGTCAAGTGTTGAACATCTTCAGAACATAGAGATTCTCCACCTCTTTGGGTCCCTGGTCCACTGTTTGACCACCCCCATGGTTTAAATAAGTAAATATTTTTAAAAGTTGGAATTTCCCATGTTCCAACACATCCCTGTTGCCTCTTGTCCTGCTGCCGTACACCTCCAAGAAGACCCCAGCTCTTTCCACCCTTTACCATTACGTAGTTGCAGACAGCAATGTGATTTCACCCCCTTTCCACTACCCCCCTTAAGGATGAACAAACCAATTTCTCTTGCCTCTGCTTCTATGCCGCGTTCTCCAGCCCTCAACCATCTTGGAAACTCTCGGCTAGACACGCTCCCCTATAGCAATGTCTGTCTTGTCCTGGAGAGCTCAGAAGTGGGCTGGACTGGTATACTGGTTTCCTTGTTTGATATTAAGGCAGTCGGTAAGACACAGCTGGTTTTATAACACATCTACTATGTATTACAAGTTCCTGCAGATAAGACAAAGACCTACGGCTATGAATAACGGAGGGGTCTGTTCATGAGGCAAACTATCTAAATGTGTCTGGAAAAAATGTGTAAGGAGTCTTTCTCCTAGACTTGAAGCTAATGATAGCCCTTTTTAGATTAATAGGAATGCTCACTTGGGAAAAAAAGTAAAATCCATGTTTGGAAACCACAGGTTTCAGTGTGAGTGAGAGACTGTAGGAGTAAGTATGTTCCATTATTGCCTGTTCCCCTAAAGCCTGATTTTTTCAGTTTTGAAAACACCACAACTAAAGGAGATGGTAGGGAAGCTGACAAATCTCTTTATGTCAAAAAAATGTGCAAGAATAAAGTCAAACTAAAATGAAACCACATAAGTAAGAGGTCGGAAATATGGACTTCAGTGTGATAGTACAACCTGGAAAAGGAAAGATAGCAGTCTAAAGAATGGAAAGCAAAACTTTTTCTGACATTTTTTTTTCCAAATTCTGTACTGGAAGTTAATGGATTGGGACATCGAGATGGATTGTAAATTAAGTTGCTATACTGTGATCTGCAATGAACAGTTGCTTTCCCTGTTTGATGTTTGTTTGGGGTTTCTTGTTTATGGGTTGTTTTGGGGTTGGTTTGTTTGTTTGTTTTTTATCAAATCCCAAAGTTTACACCTAAAACATACCTGACAACTGCTTTTTCCTCCCATACCTAGAGATAACTCCTTTCTAGAAGGACAGGAGTTAAGTTTCATTTCCTAGCTTCAGAAGAATACTTACTAATTTTTTGAGTTTATATGAAGTGCTGCCTTACAAATTAAGAAATTAGCAAAACGACTGTTTTGTTCCCAAATGAGGAAGGTGGGGATGTTTGGAAATGAAGTAGTTAAAATGGGAAATCGGTGGGACAGAATTGTCCTTTGCTCAGTGCCCGTACTGCTAACGCCTCCTACCCCTGGCAGAATCAGAAATCTGGCTGCGAACTATTTCCTCCTCCTTTATCGTAGCCTTTACTTGTACTTAATGGTATTTTTTTTTTCTTTGAGTCTTTACATCCTTTCTCTTGAGGTAATTCTGCTTGCATCATTGCACTGCTTTTTCCTGCAGGGGAGATTAGTTTCTAGAAGGGCAAAGAGATGGGGGGGGGGGGGAGGTGAGGAGGGAATATTTGTTTCCAATGTTATGGCAATATAAAAATGTGTTTAAACTTCAGCATTTTCTTGTGTAAATATTTAAAAGAGTGTTAATTTTTTTTGTAAGAAAATAATGTATTTTAATCATATATCTTTAGTCAAAATTGAGTTTTTCCTCTTTTTTTATAATTAATCCCTCCAAATTAGGTAGCTTTATTATCTGCATGATTAATCGGTGTTGAAACTTTCTAAAAATTCATCTGTATTTAGCATTTCTGGTTTCATTTCAGGATTGTGTGATAGAAATGGAGTGTGGCACGTATCATTGTAAGCCTGGGGTTAGTTCACAATGCCTCCGTAGCGCTGAATAAAGCCTTTAGGACGTGCTGCTGCACAAGCTTTTTCTGGATCTGGAGACGGTTACTGAGTAGGATTTTGAGACCTTATTTTAGGTGCTCTCCATGGCAGTGTCCGCTCAAATGAACAGATACGCACTGGCCATCGGGTCTTGCCATCGCTCTAGCAAACTAGATTGGGGAACTGATTTAATTGAACTTTGCATGTTTTTCACATTGGAAAAGGAATTGGGTTAAATATCTTCTGTTAAACTGCCTTAACTATTTCTTATGGCTCTTGTTAATGAGTGTGAAGTCTGTGATGGTGTTAGGTGGCTTGCCTTTCAGGTTTGTGGGGATTTTTAATGTATTTATATACTTAACAAAGAATTTCTGGGGGAAAAAAGCATGTTTAAGCTGTGTCCCTTGTGCACTGCTCTTGGTTCACATCATGACCTCGGACATACAGTCTCTTGTTACATATTCTGAGGAACCTCACTAATGAATAGCACTAAGCCTAAGCATTATGTGTAGCTTTTAGACATGCAGATATGGATCACCATTTCATTTATCAGCTATTGTAGATATGCAGATGTTTACTTTAAGCCAGAAAAAGGCTCAAATCCCATCTGTGTTTCAGATCTGGAAACAGCATTAGCAGTCTGCAGCCTATGTAACTCCCTTTTGCTAAATACTTACTAGATTCATTTTCTGTGTGTTATCATTTTATTTGGTGTATTGTGTTGATGGTTATGCATAAATTTTGACCTGTGTAATATCTCTTTCAGTGACCAGGAGCCTCCTTATTCAATGATCACGTTGCATGAAATGGCAGAAACAGGTATCAAGGCACTGTGTTGGGCGTTTCAGTTGTGACTCCAAAGCAAAAAACCCCTCTTTTCTTTGCGAAGAAAAATACGTACTAGCAGTATGTGTACAACCTGCTGTAGCACTAGGGATGTGGGATCCAAAATGTAGTTCTGCCCTTCAGAAGCTTCACTGGGCTCATTTGCCTCAGTCTCTTGAACTCTGTTGAACTTCCTACGTGAACTCTCCAGGAGCAGCCAACGGATGGCCGCAAACACACTGTAATGGCGTTAAACCGTAAGCCACAGAGAATGTCCGTTTGCAGTAAGGCAGAAACAACCCATACGCGTATGTAGAGGTGGTTTAAACCCATGTGCTCCACTGTTGGCAAACAGCACATACTTTTTGTCTTGGCTTTTGCTGTCCGTAGACCTCTGCTTGATTGATGTAGTTGTTCCAACCTCATCCCTAAGGAGTCCTGCAAGATGAGCCGTGTTTGTGCCAGGGCTGGTTTGTCTTTGTTCTCCCAGCTCAAGACCTGCACCAAATTTCTGGTTTAGGTGAATTTTGGTCTCTCTCTTGGTATTGATCTTAGGAAATGTATTTCTATATCAAAATAAATTAATCAACCTGATTAGATATTACAGCAATTCAGTAAAATGTTTTTTGGGGGGAACGTGCTAACAAAACTCAAACGCCGATATGTTACTGATATTTACTTGTCATTGTTGAAGGGAGTGCTAAGTCTCTTCGACCTCCCTCGCTCCCTCACCTGTACGCAGATACAGGCTCCATCTTTAGTTTCACTTCTAAGGGAACTAGTTTCTTGTAAATCCAAACCTGTTTACTTTATTAGTAGTTTAACATCTTAGGTAGGTTATTGTTTACTTGCAAGTAGAAGCCCTTGTCTAGTCATTAATCAGTGAGAGTAGTTCCATTGGAAAGCAAACTTTCTTTAGACCACCAGGCATGGCACAAGCTCATGCAGTTCCTCTGAGGTCTATGTTTCTCAAGGGAACTCAAGAAGAGTGCTCTGATTCTGGCTGACACTTTTTTAGTGTCATCGTGGATGCAGCATTTAACACTTAAGAGTTGACATTGGACACTGAACTCTTGAGTATCACAAAGTGCTTGTCTGTACTGGTCATGAGTGTCCCTTCCTGATACTAGTAGGAACTGAAGGGTGCTCTGCCCTGGGCAAGAGTGTTCTCCAAGCAGTAGAGGTGTTCACTATTACCCAAGCTGCTGTAAACTTTTCTTTTCTCCTTGAATTTAAACTTCTAAACTACTGCATGCTAAGACATTGGTGTAAAAAGTAAACTGTTGGGATTTTTTTCCTTTTTTCCGAGTGTCTGTAAACTCACTGGGTAATTTTGAGGAGTTTTCAACTTGCGGCTGTATTTTGACTGCTTCAGAACTGCAGTGTTAATTCTGAGTGTTACTTCTGTTTTGTGGTTGGCAGATGAAGGCTGGTTGGAAGTTGTCCAATCTTTAATTAGAGTTATTCCATTAGAAGATCCCCTGGGACCAGCTGTTATAACGCTACTACTCGATGAATGTCCACTGCCAACAAAAGTGAGTCTAAACCGTGTGTATTTACCTGTGGCTGCGTTTCAGTTCTTCAGGGTTGCCACACCCAGGAGAACTTCTGGGTGCGTTTGGACAGTGATGCAAGACTCTGTTAGCTGTTCAGAAAATGGGTGTAACTTGTAACTTTGAGTAATTTGTGGTGGCTTGGTATCTAATTGCTATTTAATGCTAGAAGTACTGGGGAGGGGGAGGGAAATAAAAGCTACATCTAGCCCGTGGGGAAGAACGAGAGACCTTTGGTCTTTAGCTGCCGTTCTTGCTGCCCTCTCCTGCCCCGTGGCGCACGCATGCTGTGCAGTGAGGGTGTACAGGTGCTGCAAAATCGGTACAAGCGCTGCCGTCTTGTTCTGGAGTTGTGAAAGCCGCGCATCTACACGTCACTATTGAATTTGTTCCTGCCCTGCGCATAAGGAATGCAACGCAAGCGGGTGTGTTAAACAAATTACGTTTGTTAACTATGAAATATCTAGGTACAGTTTTTGCAAACTTGAATTTTTTTTTAATTTTTTTTTTACTGATCACTAATCTGTTTTTTGGCTGGAAAGATGACCCGAGGTGTTCATACTCTGTTGGTGTTGGTACGGGTGTCTCAGTGAGAGCCTCAAGTGCTTCAAGATGCTAACCTTTAAACGTAGTGATTGTACAGAGAACTTGTCTGTCTTCAAATGCTTGTCATGATCTCATTTCATGAGAAATGGATGATGACATTGCAGCTTTCATTTATCAATCTACTTCTCATGCTGCCAATTTTCATTTTCAATTTGTGTTGTTAGGGATATATATAAAAAGCTGTTGGCTTTTTGTTTTCTGTAAATGTGTAGGTGGCTGGAGAGCTAATCAAGCTCTCTAACTACCTGAAGTGGGTTTTTTTCCTCTAGACTATTGATTAAAGTCATCTGAGACTGCTGAACAAGTTAAATGTTATATGATGGCTCTCTTGGACTGCAAAATTATTTTGAAAACAAAGCTGTGACTAGAATCTTTGCCTGCTTTGAAAAAGAAATCAGGAAATGGAGACCACTGTGAATGCTCCATGGGAAGGGTGATTTTTTTATTTTTTTTTATTCAGCTGTACAATGTACTTGGCAATCAAATGATTTGGTTTTTTTGAAAAGCCACATCACTTTTATTTAGGTACTTTAATTTTAAGGAGTTAGCTACAAAATAATTGACTTTAAGACAAAAAGAATAAGATGCCTGTTTCTAGGGTGCACAGAGGGTTTTTTTTCCCCGTGCAATCTCCTTAATTCACAAGGAGCTGCAGTTGTGGGATCCGCAGGTCACGTGCAGCCTAGTAAAGCATTTGCTGCTGTTCATTTTCTTTCTGTTCAGGGTAAGTTTAAGTTTTTGGTCTTAAGGGTTCTAAGTCAGTGCCCCGCTTCTGTGACGGCTGGGGAACAGCAGCAGGCTGTATTTCATTTTCTGTTATTGTAGGCTATGAAGGCCATAAAGTTAAAATGGCAGTGCAGTAAACTGTTTATTCTACAAAGTATTTAACTCAAAATAGTTGATCTCTGTGACGGTTCTAATAATGGCTAAAAGCAGTATCAGAGTATGTCAAGAGTCTAATTTTAGCGAGGCTTTTCCATTCCGAGTCCGGCTCAGTTATCCTTTCTTCTTTCTCTAGTCTTCCCCCTTAGCATCGGTCCTGTTCATCAGTTCTGGTTTTGTGGCTTTTCTTTTGGGAACGTGGAACTTCTCAGCGTTATCTCTGCACAACCTCAGACTCAGTGCAGTAAGCTGGTTTGAGTGTGGCTCAGAACACAATTCAAAAAAAGTATCTATTCAATTTGAGCAGTACTCATTTTTTTCTCCAAAAGGCCTGCTGATGACTTCAGTAGGAGGAGTTCTTCTATTTTAATTAGATCCTAGCCTCAGATTATGCAGTTTCAATCTGAACCAGCTGAAACTTTCATGAAGTCTGGAAAGTTGAGGGGCATTTGGAGCTGTGCAGGGTGGGGTTCTCCCTGTGGGTAACTTGTTCTGGCTCTAGATTAACCCCTGACTCCTCTGAAAATGGACAGCATGCTTTAGATCTATCTTGAATTTTATCTGTACCGTACTGCCCGAATGAAGCAAGCCAAAGCACTGCATTTTAGATTTATTACCCTCATCGGTTACTTTCTAAATTAATGTGACTACAGAAAGCCATTTCTGCTCTCAAGAATATCGCTTATGACATCCTGTAAAGCTGACAGCATCCTAAATTTATGATGGGGATATGGGCTCTTTTTTGGGGGCACATCTATTTAGTCCTGAATTCTAAAGTCTAAACTAGCTCTTTTCTTTAGGAAAGGGTGTGAGTTTTAGGACCCTGGAAACGGATTAAATGGCAGTAATGCCACGTGTGCTGATTGGTATTGTTTGCCTTTGTCTACTATTCAAGTTCTTATTGCTATATTCACTTGCGTACATCTAGAAGTGTCCCGAGTTGTTGATCACAACAATGACCAGCAATCTGGTGCTAATTTTAAAGTTACACATCTTGGGTATGTTGAACTTTTCTTCCCATCTGTTCTTTATTTTCTTCTTATCTTAAAAGATAGCCATGCTGTCTGTAATAGGATGCTTACTTTAGTAATACAGTGTAAAAATAATTTCTCAACCTCTATTGGGTTAGGGGGGAAACTGTCTGTCCGTAATGCTGAAGAGATTTCTGATTTTTTTTTTTTTTTTTTTTTCTGTTTCAGGATGCATTACAAAAGTTAACAGAAATATTAAACTTAAGTGGAGCTGCTGCTTGCCAGGATGCTTGTCACCCTGCCAAACACCGGAATACAACTGCGGTACTGGGCTGCTTAGCAGAGAAGCTAGCAGGTAAAGCCGTGGGATTCTTCTGAAAGCTTGCATTTGCTCACTGAAGCACCTTCTGCTTTAGCGCCCATGATGCAGACTAGTTCAGAAATGTTTTCTTAGAACTGAATAATGTTCTGCATCGAGGGAAGACCTTATGTGACAGAATCTACTGCTCGATTAAAATGTTGAACACTCGCTAGCTTGGGGCTGAATGAGCCATTCACAACCTCAGTTACTTAAAAAGATAAATCCTTCCGATGCGTGGTTAGTGATTGTGGATCAGTGTTTGTTTATGGAATGCTGCCTTAGCACTGGTAAGCAGTCTTTTTCTCTAGACCTACTCTGCATGTCAGTTACTGAGAACATGTAGTTTTTTAGCCAATAGGCCGGACTATCAAATTAGTACTCTTGGAGGCTGTATTAGAAACAAAAAAGAAAGATGCTCTTTCCACTAAACGTGTATTGTTCTATTGTAGTTAGCCGAAACGATTCTCTCTTCTGTGTTACTTAACAGAAAACTGCTGGGATCCTATTTTAAGGTGACTTTCGGTATAGAACTTCCTATTCCCTGTCACTTCTAGTACCCTGCTGGAAATTGATGATTAAGTGTCCTTCCTGCTGATGGTCATTTTGTGTCTAGTTTTTTGCTACTTTTTTGCAAGTGGACAGGAAAAGGAGGAAAAAGAGATTGTCCGGTATCACCTGATGATAATTAAAAAATAATTTCAATATTTCTGTCAAAAAAGTAAAGAACAAGGGCAGGAAGCATTTTTGTACTTACACCCTGTAATACTAAGTCAAAATGAGATCCTGTATCTACTTTTGTCCTGGTGGTCATGGAACAAAGCGTTCTCACTGGATCAGCTCAGGCAGCAAATCATGTAACGCTGTGTTGGAACCCTTTGCAGTTTGTAGATGCCAGAGGTTGGTTCCCTTGTATCTCTCTCGATTCAGCAGACAGTATTTCAGGGCTTTTTTTTTTTTTTTTTTTTCCTAAATTGGCTGCTTGCCATGGTGCTGCTGCTGCAACTTGTGTAATTAATTATCAAGTAGGCTATATTTGATGCTCAGTTTTGCTTATTTTGGGCTACTGATAAATGGAGCTGGTCTCTGTACTTTGACTCTGGAGGTAAAGGGGAGCCAGTCTCTTTTTGGAAGTAATGAGCACGAAAATGCTAAGCAGAGGCCGATGGAGTCTTACTTCAAAAACTCAGAAGAGTGGCTAGAACTCTGTACCCATTTACAGGAGGCAAACTGAATATGTTTGTAACTTGGCAGTAATTGTGTAATCATTAAACGTGTAGCAAATATTTGACTGGGACCAATGATAATCATTCTCTCTTATAGTTCTGCTTTGCTGCAAAGTTCTTAGATGTTCTGTAATTTGTTGTCTTGTGTTTAAAAGTTCTGTGCAATGAAGAGCAAGTGGTAGTTCCCATGCATGGATCTAATTTTTAATGTTCTTCTAGGTCCTGCAAGCATAGGCTTACTCAGCCCGGGCATATTGGAATATTTACTTCACAGCTTGGTAAGTGTCTTTGATCTCTTTGTGTGTATCCATACATAGCAATTATAATGTAACTTATTTTTTTATTATTATTGTGAAACATTAAAGTTGTGTTTAGTAAGAGAGCCTGTGGGATCTCCATCCTTGGAGATAATCAGAAGTCAGTAGGACAGGGCACTCAGCAGCCTGGTCTGCTCGAACCGGCTCTCAACTGGAGGGTGGCCTAGATGACCTGTGGAGATCTCTTGCAACCTATAGCATTCTGTGACAGATTAACAGCTTTTCCTGTCCATCTGTGCTGGGTATTCATTAAATAACTTTTCTTACTGCCCATGTTTAGAACTTCCAGTCCCATCCGACGGTGATGCTTTTTGCACTAATAGCACTGGAGAAGTTTGCACAAACGAGTAAGTATTAACCTGATGCTGCTCTTACCAGTCACACTGTGGCTTCTGCTGCTTGATTGTCACTTGCTTCATCTGATAGCACTTGTGAGCATGAGAGACTGGATTGGTGGGAACACATATATAGAAGAGAAATGTTTGTCCATTTACAGGCAAGAAGAAATATTTATTGCTTTAGTGACATCCCTCTATCCCTCAAAATCCTTGAGATACTTGCTGAGACTCAGTGCAATCCTTCCCAGTTAGAAACTGCTGTAGAAGGACTTATGACATGAGGCCTTTGTCACTGAAATAAATCCGTAGTAGAGATGAACAGCTGTGATTGGGTGTTAGCAGGCAGGGAAAAATATTTATTGCTTTAATGACACCCCCACCCACAAACCCTTAAGAGATTTGCTGAAACTCAGTCCTCCTCAGCTTAGAGATTGGTACATAAAGACTTGTGACACGAGGTCTTTGTTACTTGAAAAGAAATAAATCTGTGCTAGAGAGATGGAGAACAGCCATGATATAATAGTCTTGATGGTGCAGCTCCGTGCTGAGAAGTGGTATATCTGAGCGCCAAGGTAATTCCACGTCTGCTTGGGGAAATGGTTTCATGCTGTTTGTGATGCTGAGGTTTAAAGGGGGGGGGGTGTGGTTCTACTGTATTTGTAGAATGTTACTATTTTTAACTAAACTTACCCTTGTTTATAGCAATTATTCTTTTTTGCTCTTAAATTGCAGGTGAAAATAAAATGACAGTTTCTGAATCGTGCATTAGCGACCAACTGATCTTGCTGGAGAAATGGACGGATAATCCAGACTACTTAAAACGCCAGGTTGGATTCTGTGCCCAGTGGAGTTTAGACAATCTGTGTAGGTATAACGAAGGGATGGATTCATTTAATATTAATCACTTCTCCAAAGCGATAGAGGACTACTTTGTGTTTTGTTTTGTATAACCACTTAATGTAAATATACCTGGCTGCATTTGTAGTCACTTTTCTTTAAAAAAAAAAAAAAAAAAGGCAAATAAATCCAGTATAGTTGCATGGAAAGGAAGTTTTGGCAAGGAAAATATTTGTGAAAGGAATTGGTTTGTACTCTGCAATGAAAATTCTTTTTTGCACCATATTTCCTGTAACCCATGCTTCAGCAGATGTGCTGAGTAGCTAAATAGTGCAGCTCTGTCTGTGGAACAGCTGGATGACTGACACGTACTGGTGACACTGTGACCGTACCCCAGTACTGCACTGTCTCAAAGAATTGCTAAAGACCTTTTAAAGTAAAAATACAGTCTTGTGATCAAAGTGAAGTGTTTGACAAAGCGATTTACTAGATCTGTCCTTTTGGATGACTAAAAAATCATTAAATTCACTTGTTTAGTTGTGATTTCGAGGGTGCAGCAACTCTTGTAGTTTCTAATGCCAGTTTTGGATAAATTGGGCAAAACGTCTTGGACTTTATGGGGCTTTAAGCAGCTGATGGAAGGCCAATGTCGGTTGTGTTCTGTAAACATCTGTAGAAGTGTTGTAGAGCCTTTGGGATAGATGAAGGGTCCTGAGATAAGATCTCCGATTTGTAAAGTAACGTGCATGTGTCAGCAATTTGACACCTGGCAAGATAAAGGCTTCTCATCTTCCCGTGTGAAAAGGGGATGCAGGGAGAAAGCTGCTCTGGCTCAGTTCCGGTTCATCACCTACCTGAAAACGAGAGGGTAAAAAACTTTAAATCCCTGTTTTCCCCTTCTGCTGCCTCCCCCCAAAATCTTTTCCACTGTGGTGAATCAGAAAAACTGCCCAACTGAACACATAAATGTAATGGTAAATCCTGAAACAGTGGCATCTTGGTATGAGCTTTGGATGCCTTATCTTTGCCTCTTGGGTTTCCTGAAAGTAGTAATTAGACTGTAGGAGCTCTAGTCGGAGGTATAGGTTGCGCTCTGATGTTTAAAGGATATTTAACACACAGCGTATTGGAAGTGATGCTGTTTTCACGCAGACAAATTGTCAATATTTCATTCAGTCATGCCAAAAATTAACTGGATCCTAGAGATTGATTACCACTGTGTGAACTGTTTAGAATAACGTTTTGCTGCAGCAGTGACTAAAACTAGTTTTATTTTGCAGTTTTAAAAGAAGGCAGGCAGTTTACGTATGAGAAGGTTGACTTGACCAACATTAGGGCTATGCTGAACAGTAACGACGTCAGTGAATACCTGAAGATCTCGCCACATGGATTAGAGGTGGGATATCATTTCATGATTTCAACCTAAAAAGGACTCTGAATAAAAAGGCAGGTTTTAACTATTTTTGTTTGCTACTTGCTCCTGTGATTTCCTGGAATGCATCAAAGTTCTCTTCCAGCTTTGTATGGAAAACTTGCTTTGTCAGAGGGTTGTAACATCACTACACTGATCTCAATTGTAGAAATGTTTACAGTACGGTAATACCTGTGTCTGTGCCTCAGAATTTCAGAGAAGTGAGGAGGATGCTTAAGAGTCAGCTGGCTTGTGACTGAAATTGTTCACAAAGTATAATTTCTATTGTTTGTCCTGTCTAGTCTTGAAAAGCCCATAGCAGTAAGATTTTTGTCTCTGCCATGTGTTTTGGTTTTTTTCTTTGTCTGTTACTTTTTCTAAAAACTTGTTTGACTACTTACAGATGAATTTTCATGTGACATGAAATACCTCTGTGTCCTTCATACCAGGAGTCAGCTAATAACTGATGACTTAGGTTTTCGCAGCTTGGTTGTCTTAGTCTTTAAATCTTTAAATTGACTTTGTCAACTCTCTCCTTTTTTTTTTTTTTTTTTTTTCTTCTCTTCTCTCTTTTTTTTCCCTGTGGCTTACCACTGAACAATTTTCAGTCTTGCCTACTTGCTAGTTTTTGTGACAATTACTGCTATAAAGAGAGGTCACTTTCTGCCTTAAGTGCCTCTAAAATTATGATGGTGTATTCTTATATGCAAGAAACTTGATCCAGGGAAGAAAGGGACTTGTTTGAATGCTAAACTTAAATCTGGTTTGGTTTTGGTAGGCTCGATGCGATGCCTCATCCTTTGAAAGCGTTAGATGTACGTTCTGTGTCGATTCTGGAGTTTGGTACTATGAAGTTACAGTCGTTACTTCGGGAGTGATGCAGATAGGATGGGCTACCAAAGACAGCAAATTTCTCAATCATGTGAGTACACGTAATGTCATCTAGCCGATGATGTAACTTCAGCATTTTTCTACTTAGGACGCCTATGAAAATAGCTGTGGTTATTCTGTGCTAGTAACTGAGCATTTACGTGTTTCCTTCAATTTTTCTGTACTTTTGTGAAGTTATTTCTCCACATTTAGCGGTACAAGAAAAGGCCGTAGGCGTTGCTGTGGACTGACGCTGTTCACACAAGTCATGCGTAGCAGCTAGCAGTGACAGCTTGTAATCTACTTGCTGTTGTCTGGAACCTACAGGGAAATGGCTTATTTCTTGTGGCTTAGTCTCCTGGAAGTTCTTTAGATAACAGCGGTGGTTACTGTCTGTTGTTTTTGTGAAGTAAACAATTGCTCGCTAGGAACCAGCAGATTATCACGCACTCAGTTTTACACAGGTCACCAAGCAGCCATTTGATTACCCTCTTTAACGTACTTTCCTATTAAATTAACTTTCACAAGGGGAATAATTATTTAAATTGACTCTGGGTTAGCATGGTATCATTGGATCTGCTGGTGGCAGCAATATGGTATGGTTTGGGTATGTGAAAGCTGCTTTTTAATTAAAAATCAGGATTACAAAAAGATTAAGCCCTCTACCTTCTTGCCTTTGTGCTGATAATACAGAATAAGTACGCTGTCTTATTTTATAGTTTGCTTTGCTCTCCCTCTCATCCAGATCACTTGGTATCTAATTCTTAATTCTAAGTATTCTTCTTCCTACTATTTTACTTTGAAAATTAGGTACTTATTAGCATTAAAGCAAAATGTGCCATGTGCACGCGAAGTCCAAACCTAAAGTCAAAGAATAATCTCAAATGTTAGTAGAGATGTAACTAGGACTTTTTACATCTTCATGGTAACTCTGTATGGCTGTTACATGCATGCTGTAGTATATTTGCTTGGCATTTCCATAATATTAAGCAAGCGTAATGATTACTACCCAAAAAACTTGCCTGCTTCAGCCTAGAGAGGACTTTCCATGTTATCAGCCCTCCAAACTTCCATTAAAGTTCATTAAAGTGCAAGTTAGAATTTTAGTACAAGGGGCATGTATGGCCAGAATGGAAATACAGCGCTGGGATTTTAAGTTGACACTTCTACTGGCTGAGCTGCAGTAAGTAGTAACTTAGCCTTACTTTATTGTTGGAATTGCATGGCTTTCTGTTCCTACTTGGAATTTAATTTAGGAGAAGAATTATATATGTTTAATGTAGAGATAAGCAGTTAAAACTGCTCATTTCTGAGTCAAATGCAGAAGCTAATGTGAAGATAGATAGGCCAAATACACAGAGTCTTAGAATCATAAAATCGTTTTGGTTGGAAAAGACCCTTCATCAGATCATCGTGCAGAACTGTAACCCTGGCACTGCCCAGCCCACCACTAACCCATGTCCCCAAGCACCACATCTACACGTCTTTGAAATCCCTCCAGGGACGGGGACTCCACCACTTCCCTGGGCAGCCTGTCCCAGGGCTTGACAACCCTTTGGGTGGAGACATTTTTCCTAATCTCCAATCTAAACCTCCCCTGGCACAACTTGAGGCCGTTTCCTCTTGTCCTGTTGCTTGTTACTTGGGAGAAGAGACCGACCACCACCTCGTTAAAGTAAATGTGAGTAAATATTGATGGTGGGGGGTATGAGAGAAATACAACAAGGAGATGAAACAAACATCAGTGGCAAGACCCCAACAGGACTGGGAGAGTAGCTTTCCTCACCATTTAACTTAAGTCTTGCTTTCTTCTAATTATTCATGTAAATAGCGTTGTTGTCTGCTGGTGTATAACATCCATGTATCTCTACAGCACAGCCAAAGTCCAGTCCCACATTTCTAATGTGGAATTGCAAGGGTGATTTCAATTAAAAAATAACAACTAACCAACCACACAAAAATACCACACAGACGTGTCCTGAGCACAGGCATTGTAGACATTGAGGGTAATGGAAACTGTTTGAAATAAAAGGCCGTGTGTCTGCCTCTAGGCTGTTAAGAGGTTTAAAAGCTTTTTCCCACTTACTGTTAAGGAGCTTGGTGTACATGCATTTTTCTATCTGTGCTTCCTGTACAAGGTTTGAAAGTCGGAGATGTCGCATCTCTGAGCAGGATGATTTTCTGTTGGTACAACTCTTTTGCTGGTGGCTAAATGCTACTGTTGTCTAAGTTCACGGGGTGTCTACCTGAAATACAAGATATTATCTTCTGGGTATGTCACAAACACAGAGTGGCCATATGCTCTTTATTGACAGCATGTGTAACAAAAAGCCTAGTCCTAAATATGACATTAAACACCCATTAGCTGGGCTTAGCTTTAATTTGGGGCTTGTGTAATCAGATGCTGTCTAGTATTTGCACTCCAGACAAACCATGCTGAGCACGAGCAAGTTACCTTCCATAAGGTTTTTGGGTTTCATGCTTGGGTTCTGCTACGACAGATTCTTCTTCCAGCCTGAAACTTTCAGGTTTGCATTTGTCTTGGACCTTGGGACTATCGCTTGATGACCTTTTCACAAACTGAGGGAGGCTGGCACTCAGAGGGACACAGCACGCAACAAATTCAGCGAAGGGACTGTGGGCTGTTCTCTTTGTGCACTGTATGCTCTGGTGGCACTTGGTATCTTGGGGGGAAGGTATTACGAGTCTGGTACTGGGGATTCAAGATAAGAGAGTGGTTACACTTCTGTGTTGACTTTTTAAGATGAAAAAAGTTAACTCTTTGGGTACTAGCCTTCTGGGGTTTTTCAAAATATTTTAATAGGCAGGAGTGATTTGAGCTCACAGAGAGTGAAAAACACTTTGGAGACACTATCCCCTTCTTCCCCCCTCCTCACCCCAAAAATTCCTTTTGATGTGAAAATGAAACTAAGACTAGTTTGAAAAAATTATCTTCACAGGGGTGGGAGAAACCCTTTGTGCTGTTGGATGAAAGGTTTAGTTGAATAAACTTCAGCCCTGCTGTGTGAGGAATGGCTGCAGACTGAAATACTTTTCTTTTCCTAAAGGAAGGTTATGGCATCGGGGACGATGAATACTCCTGTGCATACGATGGCTGCCGGCAGCTGATTTGGTATAACGCCAGAAGTAAACCACATTCCCATCCCTGTTGGAAAGAAGGTATTCGGTCATCTTCTGCTGTTTATATGAGCTGGATTTCTGCATTGGATTTTTTCCTTTTGCAGGTGTCTAGAAAACAGTTTGTTAGTAGGTGTGAACAGGGCAGTTACTACTTTATCCTGATGATAGTAGTAAAGGTTTAATAATTATTATGCCTTTACTAGTATTTGCAGTGGTTTAAATGTACAAAGAGGGCACCACACTCTTGTTCCACAATCTGTGTAAAGAGAATCTTGTTGGTTAAATGCTTTTTCTTTTCATAGGCAGAGTACAAATCATAGCACCAACTAAAGTTGCTGGACAATGAATCATAAAACTTTTTTCCAGAACAGGGTTGAAATCTTCCTTTCTGGGTTGAAAGTGTTATTTTAGAGAAGGGAAAAAACCTTGATCTCTGAATTAGACTCTTTTTTTTTTTTTTTTTTTTTTTTTTTTAAGGAGGAATTGCACTGTCTTGCTTGCTGTCCAGTTATCCAAGAATTTAAAGTAAAGTTCTGTTCTTGATCTCAGCTTTGAAATCTTGGTAGGAGTCTGTGCATGCCATGCTTGTGTGAACTGTGCCGCCTTCTCTTCTGTTAAAAATTTCTCCCAAGGATGGCTAAATTAAATCATCTCTTAAAAATAAATAGCACAAGCATATTAGAAACTTAGACTGTCGGAAGTACGTGTTCTGAGGGTATCTTCAACGGATGTAAAATAGCCAAGGAGAGAAAGAATGCAGCTCTTTTCTGGCTGTGGCAAATACTCTGCAATACTTCTACAACTTGGTAGCATTAATGCTGTGGCAGACTAAAATATTTAAATTTTTTACTATTTTGTCCTGTGTTTTTTCTTTAGTTACTGTTTGTATCAATGTTTCTTCCTTTATGCTTTTGCAGACAGTTCTTTTAAGTGAGACAACTTCTAGTGAGACATGATACTTAAATGCCAACAGCTGAAACAGCTATTGTTTTAACAGAACTGAAATCTTTAAATTATCTTTGTTTTGCATGTAAGGAGACACAATAGGATTTCTACTAGACTTGCAAGAAAAGAAAATGATCTTCTATTTAAATGGAAACCAGCTTCCTGCCGAGAAGCAAGTCTTTTCATCTGCTGTGTGAGTATGCGCTCATTTGGAAGGACAGTGACCTGTGTGGATAATTGTTTTAATTACGTGAAGTGTTTCCCGTTTGAGATGTACATTCATATTTGCTCACCTGAAGCCATCATTAAATGGGTTTCCCAATTGAAAGTTGCTTAGAAATGAGTGAGAAGGATGTTATTTTACAGGTGGATTTCAGGGTCCAAAATAAATACTTTGGACCTTCCGAGGGTAGGTTCAACTCGATGTTTTGTACTGTCACACTAGCACAGTGTTGAAGTAGAATGAGGCTGTAGCAAAGATGAACAGATTTCTAGTAGTGCTTGAGGAATTTTTGATCTTTTGAAAAATAAAGGCTCAGTTCTGTAAATGCTGAAGAGTGCATATTAACTTACTGCCGTTCACTGGGGCCACCTCCTGTAGGAGCATATTGAATGTTCATGGGAGGACATCTCTCGGTAGCGTTACAGAAAGGTGTTAGGCTTATTTTGCCAACTCTGTTAAAATTCACACATGGCTAATTCCTCTGACTCTCATGGAGAAGTTCAGCCTTCTAGTTCTGAAAAGATAAGCCGGTGTGATACTTGAGAAAGAAGCTTCCTGTGCAGCTTATTTACAAAGTACTGTAACGTTTAATTTAATACTACTGTGCTAATAATTTCATTAAAGTTTTCTCCTCAAAATGAAGTTCGAGATGCAAGCAGAGAGTAGTTCAGCTGAAAGAGCTGCAGAGTATCTTTGTATTCAGCTTGCAGTGCTCTGTTCTTCATGTGGAGTATGTCATTTATATACTCAACAGATTCTGTTAGTTGGTTAGAACTTAGGGCATTACTCAACATGGGCCCTTTCAGTAAATAAAACTGAAAGAGGTGGTAGTTGTGGTGTTTTTACAAGGTGTGTGTGTGCAGACAAGCCAGCTGTCCTGAGGTAATCCTGCAAGGGCGAGGAGGAACAGATGGGCGTTGTGCTAAGCGAGCTCGGACCTGGGTTCATCCTGCACGGTCCCGCACAACGAGCGTACAAGAGTTGCACGTTCCCCAGATTTGTGCCCACTCAAATAAAGCAGCGGGAGCGGTGGGCATGGAGGTGCCCCTTGCCGTTGGTACTGCTCCTCACAACGCTACTAAACAGCACTTGTTTGGAAGAAAAAGACTTCTCCAGCGCTGAAGGAGATACCTGAGCTGATCACTGTAAAGAGGATCAGGTTGTAGGCTGTTCAGATGTATGTATCTGCTCTTAGCCTAAGTGTGACTAATCCTAGTTGTAGAGTAGACAGCTTTTATTGGCTGACTCAGTAGTAAATTCAGATAAGCCCTGATAGTAAATGCAGAAGTTGAGAACTAAACAAGGAACGTATGTGCAGCTGAAACTGGATGTGTTGGAGGTTTTTCTCCCAACTGGCTGTAGAACACTCCTATTGAAGGAACTTGCCTCTGTTTCAGGGTATATTTCTGTTTGGTAATGGTGTAACACTTCTGGAAAGCTCTGTTTGTTGTTTAAACCATTCTAAAATGTCTGTTGTCCATCATATTGCAGATCTGGCTTTTTTGCTGCAGCTAGTTTCATGTCCTATCAACAATGTGAGTTCAACTTCGGGGCAAAACCTTTCAAGTACCCACCGTCAATGAAGTTTAGTACCTTTAATGATTATGCCTTTCTGACAGCAGAAGAGAAAATCATTTTGCCCAGGTAATCCTCCTGTCTAGTTTGAGTGTGTTTGCATATGAAGAAATAAAACGCTTCACTTCTGAGTTGCATAGTCTTATGTTGTACTGGGCAAAGTAATATTTTATGGGGTCACACATCCATAGGTTCCTTTCAGAAAAGGGTTAGACCACAGGCTCCGGCGCAACTTCGTGCATGTACATTAAGTGATGTACAACCAAAATCCATTAAATTAAAATATTTTTGCAATATTAAGCTAAATTAAAATTAACTAGTACTGCACAGTGAACTGTTTTTAGTATAAGTGCCTCCTGCCACCTAATGATTAGGTTTTGGTTGAGGGAGGCATAGTCTTAATTAAAAAAAGATATCTTATTTAAAATTGACCTAATTTGTGATATTGGCCGCATGGAGGTACTGAATGATTGTAAGACTTGAAGCTGTCCTTCTTTTCTGATCCAGAAGAAAATTTCCCCATTTGTGAATGACAGTACCAACAAAGGTTATTCACACTTTAGAAGTGCTTTCCCACCTAAATATAAATCAAGCCAGATAGAAACAGGTTTGGATACATTTTTCCTTAACTTACCAAACTTCTAGCAGGAATGAAAACTAATAGCTTTTCTGCTTTAGGTCATTAGTAATAAAATAATTTACTGGAACGTGAATAGTAACAGTATGCAGTGTAATCTGGGGATATAGCCTACCCCAGATTCGCAGCTTTGTCTAAAGATGTCCCTTGAGTCGTGCTGATGGATGTGACCGGAATAACCTCTTCCGGGGGTGTTGCTGGAGGTGGGTGCCCCTGGCTATAATAAAATTGAGAGATGGGTTTTGAATTATCTTGCTGTTCGATCAAGTGAATTAGGTACTTAAGTATCTGGTGTTTAAAAAACAAACAAAAAAAATACCTTACTCCTGGATCAGTGTCACACATTGGCAAAGTTTGAGGCTTGTGATATTGTATTTATGCAGAGAAAATCAAATGCAACTTGCAAGACCCTTTTGTATTTATATATTGCCAGAGTAATTTACACCTGCTTGTGACTGCAGGTGCTTTAAGTGAGTGTCTGATCTACCCCCTTCAGATGACGGGTTAGTTATCATTGGTCAGCCCCCTTTTCAAATCAAGTCTTCTCCTGTCTTATTAATAAATGTCGTGCACTTGAGGGCTTTTGCCGTCTTTTGCTGATGATCAGATGTGACTGTTACTGATGTCACTCTGGCACTACTCTTACAATGTTTAAGCAGGAGCTGTTGTTTGCTTGTGCCAAAAGGTGTAGGGGGAAACTGGGGGGAACTGGTTTCCTGTTGATGTCTGACTGGAGAAACTTGGCCTCCTGCGTTACAGCCTGTTTAACATGTGATGGCACTGAAAGGCTCTGTTCAGTCGTGGGTGCTGCTGCAGTCTGAGCTGTTCAGAAACAATAAGCCAATCCTAAATTAAAAGATAGCTTTAATCTGAAAAGTGATAGGAAAAAGGGCCTGAGTGGAACCTAATTATCCATTATAGCAGTTACCAGGTGTTGGGGCATAGTCTCGGGTAGCCACGTCACCCTGCCATTGAACAGTTTTGTCGTGTAGTGCATGTGTTCCAAATTTGAAATGTCTTATTTCATCAAATGGGGGATTTTTATCCATTTACTCTCCCTTGTAGCAGTTGCCATACCAGGCTGTCAATTTTACTTTCAATTCCTTTACACTCAGTTACAGCATTATAGGGTTTCTGAATTTTGTTGATACGTAGGTTTCTGTGGTTTATTTGGTTTTTCCCTTAACTCTTAAAAGTACACAGATGCTAAAGAGCAATTTTTTTAAGCGTTCAGCTGTGGGAGCTAGAAGAATTGTAATCTAACAGCCTCTTTGTCCCCTTCTGTCAGACTAGAATAGGGAGTTGAAGGCTGTTTTGAACATCTCTGGATGTGTTAAGCCTTTTTTGTGGGAAGCTACAACCGATGTTTTTCAGCAGTAGTATTGAGTAGCATAGGCAAGTGTTGCATTGGACTTGATGCAATACTCAGAATAGTTATGAGTCTATCATTTTTGAGTCAAACTAATGTGTGTGGGGGATCTCTCTTTCTTCAGACACAGACGCCTGGCTTTGTTGAAGCAAGTGAGTATCCGAGAGAACTGCTGCACGCTTTGCTGTGATGAGGTAGCAGACACAGAACTCAGGCCGTGCGGACACAGGTAAAACCTTAAAACCACCCCAGAACAAATCCAAACTAAAAGAAACAGGAAAATGTGTTTGACACTCAGCTTAGGTGAGACCAGATGCAGTCCCTGCATATCTTAATTGACTCCACAGCATAACAGAAATAACCCTTCCTTGTAAGGATGTGGCAGAGGTTAAGCACAGTATCCCCACCATTCCCCTCAGCCTAGACCTGAGCAGATTTAATCCCTAGTGATGTGTGTGTGTGTGTGGGGTCGGGGAAGTACTGTGCTACCAAGTCTTAATTCCCTGATATCAAAGGTTTTACTGATGAGTACTTGTTTAGTACTGGTGCTCTGAAATCCAGATCGCATGAGGAGGGCAGAAAATTCATTATAGACTCAAATACTCATTAAATGTTCAACAAATGGATTGTCTCAAGTCACAAATTCATCTAAAAGCTAAAATTGGGTCAGCAGTCGGAGTAATACCATAATAGCACTTCCCTGCATTTAAGCAGCCTACTAGGAATTTAATCCAGTCAAGTCTGGTTCCTTAGTGTTTCAAGCACTCGTGGAAGCAGTCTTGCCATGGGTCTGGATGCTGCAAAGATAGAAAGGCAAGAGACGTACCCAGTGTGCCCTGACAAGAAACAGAAACGGCTTCACGCTGGGCGCTACTGTTCTCCAGATCGGAGAAGTGTCAAGATTAAGGAAAGCGTGCAAGTGTAATCCTGACCAACTGCACTAGCAGTTTCAGGTCTGTGAGATGCTGAGCTCCTCTCAAAGCCTGTGGATCTGCGACACCTGACCTGCAATTCCTAATCTCCATGCTGAAAGACTTAGCCTGCTAGAAACACAGTCAAGATAACTAAACTGCTTAGTGCTGGGATTTTTTCCATTTAGTTTTTCATGCTGTACATGCAGGCTTTAACGGATTTCTCTTCTCCTTCAGTGACCTGTGCATGGAGTGTGCCTTGCAACTGGAGACCTGCCCTTTGTGTCGACAGGAAATCCAAACCCGAGTCAGACAGATCTCTCACATTTCATGACACAGGTGGAGAAATACCACAGACTTGTTTTTAACAAACTCCAACCAATGCCGAAAGGGGAAAGCATCTCTAACAAATCTTTACGCACATAGAACCATAGCCACGGCCAGATTTCATGCTAAACTGTAATCTGTTTATCTTAAAAAATGAAATCTTTAATAAGCTATTTCGAGTTGCCAGCGATGAGAACCAGTTTCAACAGTAAGGAGAGCTGGTAGGTCAGCGTGCTATGGCTATTGGTTCCTCCAAGCAAGACCATAGGAGAGTGTCTCTCTTCTTCCCCCTTTCCTTCTCGCCTGTCGCAAGTGCTGAAAAAGTTTGCACTGGAAGTATGCGTACAATGCATTTTAGAAAAGAAGAGAAAAGAAATATCTCCTAAAACAGGGCTGTTCTGTCTTGTGCTCAAAAGTCTCGATTTTTGGCAGAAGTCAGTACTAAAAAGAGAATGCCAATTTTTCCTGTTTGATGTAGCCTCCTGCTGGTCAGAGACTCTGTATCTTCCGACAGTGGATATTAAACTGCTCAAAGACTTAATCTGTACACGGACTGATTTGAAAAGACAGTGTGGAGACCGTAGAGAAACTCACATGTTTTAATAACTTGGTGATTCCAAAGAATGTTCTGATTTGTTTTTAACCGTTAAAAGATCGGTGGTATTTTCAAGTACATAATGTTTCTGATGCTTTTAACTTCAGTACCCACATTTTTTTTGTGAGGATATAATTTTCAGGAGGTATTCTTAACTAATTATTACGCTGGACTGGAATTAATTTGATATTCTGGGTATTTTTTAAGGTATCATCAAGCATCTTTTTTAATCAGTGTTGTTTTTGAAAGTTATGTTCACTTTGGAAATATTGAGCTATCTGAAAAGATTGGAGGAGAACTTTGGGCCAGTTTATTTAAAAAAAAGAAATGTTATTCGGATAGCAAGTTCAGTCTTACTCTAACTCTTGAAAAATGCACCTTGCTTGCCACGTGTCGGTCCTGCTCTGAGCAGGTTTGGGGTCACACTTCATATTTGTGGTAGGAATCATACAGTGGGAATCTCTGTTCCAGTTTAATTACATGTTTGTGACGTTTGTGTGTTAGGGATGCATTTCAGCAGGCAGCTTTTGACTGTTTTACTAGGTTTCTACAAGGAATCAGGGTTCACAGCTGGTGTTGGAGTAGCACAAAAATCAGTGGAGTTATGCTTATTTTGCACCAACTGAGGATATGACTCAGTCTCTTCCAAGACTTGTACAGGTTGCTTTTTTAAATTATCTGCCTCTATAGTAGAACTTTACTAATTCACACACAACTTACACCAAAAACATCCTACTTCTTGGCAGCAATTCAACAGCAGAGGCTGCTGTAGTGAATTCTCATGCTGCAATGTATCTCATTTTTAAAATCTTTCATTATCTTTATTGTACTATCAAGTATTAACAAAGCAGAGCTGAAGCTGCTTCTTCCTACTGAGCACTCCTGCTTCCTGCTGACCTAATGAGGAGCCGAGAGCTCTGCACACAGGTCCCAGCGTCAAGCTCTCTAGCAGCTCCTTTCACCTTCTGCCTTTGCTAACTCGAGGGTGCTGAATTTCATCCAGAGATTTGGGGGGGGGGAAGTGTCTCCATTGAACCTCTGGAGTACAGTGTGTGAATTAGGGAAGTTCTGTCCATCGTTTTCTTGTTGACTTTTTCCCAAATACAGACTGAATCCAAAAATGGAGTGCTGGTTAGTCTTTTTGCTAAAATTTGAATGCTCTTCCACCTTGGATGCCTGTTTTGATTAAAATCAGACTGGCAAATCTGTGCTGGGGGGACCTCACTCCCTTGCTGACTATACGCTACCATGTTTTGCTGTACTCCACGTTGCCAGTCAGGGCCGAGTCCCTCCCTGCTCGGTGCTGAATGAGCGAACGTGAACACCATCACTGCCACAAGGATCTTAGACTCTCAGAATCACTTGAAGTTTTAAATGCTTCCAAATGCAATGATGCAAAGATACAAACCATACTTAGGAAAGAGGTGGGACAGAACCATTTTGAACTCTGCCTTAATAGATTCTAGTAACTTCAGGGCTTTGGTTTCCCTGGCCAGGATTAACTGAGGTAAAATTTTCAGAAGTGCCTAGGACTCCTGATTTGTATGCTGTTATGAGATTAAGCTCTTAAGACCCGGGTCCACAAAGGCTTCTAGGTGTCTGGTGTCCCACTGAAACGGAGGTGACCGAAGAGCCTTTGTGGACACGGGACTAAGTGCCTGTGTTCTTTGTTGAAAAGACGTGAATGCTTTGGAAAATTTTGCCCCAGACCGTCTTCCATGCAGCTGGTGCTGGGCAGAGGAAGCCGATGGCACCGGCGGAGGGAGCTGTGTTGCAGAGAACTGTCCTGTTCATTTCACAAAGGGAAAGACTGTACAATTCGACTGGCTTCCTGCTGAAATCCACGACGATGGGGGTGTCTTTGTAAAGCTCGATCCTCCGTGACCGGTGCAGCGCCCGCCTCTGTCCCTGCACGCCCCGAAGCCTCCGGGGTGGCGGAGGGGAGGCAGCGGCTCTGCAGGCCCTCAGGTGGGGAAGCGAGTTGTAGCAAAGTTGTCCGTTCAACAATAAAAACCTCTTGAAGGCTATTTGTTGTTCTTTAATTCTTTCGCTTCTGCTGGGAGCCGGGGTTCCAACCGTTTCGGTGCCGGAGGGTGAGGCAGGCGGCACAAGAACACGAAGAACAGCTCTGAGGTGTGCCTGGGTTCCCTGTCCTCTGTGAGGGGAAAGCCTGCTCTAATAACGGCGGGGGGTTGCTGCGTGGCTCCTAACGAGGCGCATGATCTATGTTTTGTTTTTCTTTCCTCCCGAGGACAGCCTCCTGCTGCCCGGACGCCAAGCTCTGCCCAGGCCGCCGGTGCCAGCCCTCCGCCAGGCCCGACGGCCCACCATGGCGGCGGGCACCGCCTTCCCGGCGCGTTCTCATTGGGCCTTCGGGCTGTGGGCGGGCCCTCCACGGCCGTCCCCGCTCTCCGATTGGCTGCGGGCGGGGCGGAAGGAAGGGAGCGTTTCCCAGGAGACGGCCGGGCTGGAGGGGAAGGCGCGCGCGTCGGGGAGGCGCCGCTGGCTGCCGGGCTCGGTAGGTGCGGGGCAGCCCGGACCCTGCGCCCCTCTCCGGGGCCGGTGACACGGGCCCGACTCCCGCCTTCCTCGGGAAGGGGGGATTGACGAGGGCCGGTCTCCTGGGTTCCATTCGGGGAGGGAAGATGACGGCTCGGTCGTCTGGGTCTCTCTGAGGAGGGGGAGGTGGGGAGGGACGGGGCTGGGGCCTTCGCCCTCCTCAGGGGCCGGGACTGAGAAGGGGGAGGCGGGGGTCACGCTCATCCCCCTTCCTGTACTACAGAGCTGGCTCCCACCCTGGCGGGCTGCCCTGAGGGCCGGCCTTGGGTGTCACCCAGGACGGGTGGCGGGGCAGGGTGTCCCCAGCACGCACCCAGGGGGCCGCCGGCCCGTCTGCAGTGGCCGTGGGTGCTGTGTGATGGGTCAGCAGGGCACAGGTCCCGTGCGTGGGTCAGCAGCTGCTCACAGCCGCGGGCCGGGGGCCTGGCCCATGGGGTGGCTGTCCTAAGTCTGGCCCGTGAGCTCTCCGGGACACACTGGACCAGGGTGACATCTTCATCTTACCTGGCTTTGTTTTCTTGTGTCTTTATAATAGTCAGTCATAGATGCTTCAGGAGAAAGGACGTAAAGGTCACCTAAGACCCCTTTGCAGGGTTTTGCAGATGTGTGTAGTTTTGAGCCTGCAAATAAAGATAGTAAACGATTTTTAAAATAATCTACATTGCAGCATGAGAACTCACTGCAGCAGCCTCCGCTGTTGAATCGCTGCAGGTGTGCGCAGCTTTGAGCTTGTTGTCTGAGTCTACAGAGAAAGTTCCCTGAGGGTTTGGGTTATTACAGAAAAGAAGTAGCAGTAACTTTGGAAGAATGTGATTGTGAAATTCCTACATTTAGAAATTAAAAGGTTCTCTCCTGATTTGCTGTTTGAGAAGCGTATGGTAAAACAATTGAATTTGTATTAATGCCAAGTCGCACGTTATTCCTTAGCGTTTTGTCCAAAAAGAAGAAATAACCACTATCAGCAGCAGTATAGCAGATTGCCTCTCCTCCGGTCTGGTTATGCCGTAATGATGGAGACTTCTGACGAAGAAAACTTTGGTGTAGCGGTGTAAGTACACTACATTCTAGTCATACTTTTGATAAACTATTTCCTAGTTAAAATATTTTAACAGGAATATAATTACAAGAATGAATTTACACCACTGATTAGCAGATTCTGCCTCTTAGGAGAACAAGGGTGCAGAACGCAAAGCTCCAGGAGGAAATATCATTTCAGAGTTTAGATGAAGTCAAACTAAATATGAACGGGAGTGTTGATCTGCTGGAGGGTAGGACGGCTCTGCAGAGGGATCTGGACAGCCTGGATTGATGGGCCAAGGCCAACTGTATGAGGTTCAACAAGGCTCAGCGCCAGGTCCTACACTTGGGTGACAGCAACCCCAGGCAACGCGACAGGCTTGGGGAAGAGTGGCTGGAAAGGAGCTGGGGGTGTTGGCCGACAGCTGGCTGAATACGAGCCAGCAGTGTGCCCAGGTGGCCAAGAAGGCCAACAGCACCCTGGCTTGTATCAGGAATAGTGTGGCCAGCAGGACCAGGGCAGTGACCGTCCCCCTGTACTCAGCACTGGTGAGGCCGCACCTCAAGTGCTGGGTTCAGCTTTGGGCCCGTCACTACCAGAAGGACATTGAGGTGCTGGAGCGTGTCCAGAGAAGGGCAACGAAGTGGTGAAGGGTCTGGAGCAGCTGAGGTCTGATGGGAGCAGCTGAGGTCTGATGGGAGCAGCTGAGGGAACTGGGGTTGTTTAGCCTGGAGAACAGGAGGCTGAGGGGAGACCTGATAGTTCTCTGCAGCTCCCTGAAAGGAGGGTGTAGCCAGGTGGGGGTCGGTCTCTTCTCCCAAGTAACAAGCAACAGGACAAGAGGAAACGGCCTCAAGTTGTGCCGGGGGAGGTTTAGATTGGAGATTAGGAAAAATGTCTCCACCCAAAGGGTTGTCAAGCCCTGGGACAGGCTGCCCAGGGAAGTGGTGGGAGTCCCTGTCCCTGGAGGGATTTCAAAGACGTGTAGATGTGGTGCTTGGGGACATGGGTTAGTGGTGGGCTGGGCAGTGCCAGGGTTACAGTTCTGCACGATGATCTGAAGGGTCTTTTCCAACCAAAACGATTCTATGATTCTATAACTGCGATGAGCGTAGCACCAGATACCTCTTGCTGAGTAATCAAAATAAACATTACCTATGTAATAAAAACTGGGGGGGTTGTGTTAATTTTAAATTCAAAATTTCTCTTTCCTTTTCAAGACCATATGTTGTCATGGATTGTAAGAGGAGATTATCTCTCTGTGTTTGAATACGCTCCTTCTAGACGTGTGAGACTTTTTACAGGTGCCTTCAACCAAATTGTACACAGGTAGATGCTAGGATGCTGCTTCACCCCATGTTTGTCTGGCATACTCTTCTCCTAAAGCTTGTGTGCCGGTGCCTCTGTTGCTCTAGTTCGTAGATTTGGTTTGTTTGTGATACTCTGCGGACTGAAGGGCCATGGGCTCCCTGGGCTTCAGCAGCACGGGTAGTGCTGGCCTAGGCTAGGCATGACGAGGCAACAGAGGCTTAAACCGCCAGATGGGTGAGCGTGTGCTGCTTCGCGTGTGTGTGGATTCAGATGTGTATAGAGAGATGGAATTGCTGCTATTTTGAAATGGTTAAAATTCCACTATTTGCCTTACAGGCTTAAAACAGGGTGTAAATTAATACTTTAATTTTTCTGTTGCTGTTAGAATAAGCTATAAAACTAGTAGTGGCGCTTATTTGGAGGGAAAGAAAGAGTGGCAATTATCCATAGCAAAGTCTCCTGCCCTTGCATGTGAACGGAAAGCGATGAGCCCTGTTGCTGAAGTGGTTAAGTGTGATGCTTGGGGTTTGTAATGCTTCCACTGTGCGGTGCCAGCTCCTCTCCTGGCAGTGTCCTGCCCTCTGTGGAAGAGCATGCTTTTCCAGTCCCTCAGCTCGGCTTTGCCCCTTCCCAAGGCTTAACAGATCAGAAATGTTGCTAGAACATCACTTGGTGATCAGACGCCTTTTTAAAACAAGTATCTTTTCATTTTTCCTGGTCAGAATGAGCCCTATGTCTCATTATAATTAAACTGTCAGTTAAACTGTTGTTGGATTACTTTCACTGGACTGTTATTCAGTAGCAAAGTAACTTTAATGAGTTTTTTAAAATTTAGTCTGTGAAAGTGTTCTGCTCTGGTTACTAAAGAGAAGTTTGAAAGAGGAATAGACATTTAATTTTATTTCAATTTAAATGGTGCTTTTGCTCATCAAAGCTGATTTTTTTTCTTAAAGACAAATGTCCTATGAGGCTTGTTTCCCTCATGTGTGAGAAAAGCCTGTCTTCCATCTGCTGGAGAATATAGGAAGAGCTCATCCCCCACTAAAGATGAGCTCTGAATGCCAAGGCCAAGGAGATCCTGTGGTTTATTTATTGTGTGTGAACAGGCTGCACAATAATAAATTTCGGAGAGGGATCCAGCGTCCTGAAATGCTGGTACCAAAGGTTTCCTCACTGGATGACTTCAGATCCACAATGGTGTTTGATATTTGCTCATGATAGAATGGCTTTAGGAGATGATGCCATTTATTTGTAGCATGCAGGGATGTTTCTTGCATGAGAAAAATACTGACATTTCTTCAGTTACATAATACTTGTGTATACATTGAGTTTAAGTGGTTCCACAAGAGCGAGTATTTCAAAATATTCTCCAGAGTGGCAAGAGTTCTGTGATCACCATGTAGAGTTCCGCAGGGCAGAGAGCAGAAGAAAAGCTTGTGGCAGCAGCTGGGATTTGTGGGTTGGAAAATGCTTAATTTGCTGTTCTAATTACACTCTTTACATCCTTCTGCACCAGGACTGGAATTACCTTGCCAGTAAAACAACATTTATTTTTTTTCAGTTAGGCACCTTACTGGGGGGGGAAATACAGTAGAGGCCTGATGAGAATCCCCATGAAGCAGTATTACCATCAGTGTCCTGGATTAGTTTGTAGGTTGAAACTAGGAAATTATCCACTTATCTTGTAATTACTGGGCTTATTTGTGCTTAGGCTTTTGTTAACACTTTAATTTTAACTTTTATTTCTGCTGTGGTTGAAATGTATATTTATGCGGTACCGTCTTTCCTTTCAGCTCCTCCCCTTCTGATGCAGAGTTTGATGCAGTTGTTGGGTATCTGGAGGATATTATAATGGGTAAGCTCTGCAAGCAGTTAGAGACAGCAAGATGGGTGCTACACATATTGCAAACTGCTCTTCTGTTAGCAGACATACAGAGCCAAAACAGCCCCTGCCTGCTTCATGGAAGCTTTCCTTCCTCTGTTCCATGACCCCGAACCTGGTAGCGTAGTAAAACTATGCATAAAAGTCTTTTGTGTGCTGTTCGCACAACAGTGTGCTTATGAGTCTTAAAAATTATTCCCTGTACCACTGCAATGCACTCCTTCATAAATAAACACTAAAGACATTTGTAAATCTCACATACAAATCAAAGCTTTCTGGAATTTTTATACCCTTTTATAAAGGGGATGCGAGAGACTGTGAGAGGAGTCTTCCATTGCCCAGCTCCGTCTCAACTTCTCCTAACCTGCTTCTCATTTTCTTAGCAGCTGCCATGCTTTGTGCAGGCAATTTGCTGTAGTGCCTAGCTGTTGCGACTGCAGGCACCCTCTGTAACCTGCAATATAGAGTGCCCGTGCTGCAGTTTAAGCGTGTTGTTCCTTGTCCTGCCTCTGCTGAACACGGAGAACAGTTTATTTCCTCTGTTTCTGCAGCAGCATTGTGTAACTGGAGGTGGCTGTCATCACATCTCACCACTTTTCACTTTTTGAGACTATCCTGAGTGATTTTTTTGCATGTAACTTGTACGTATGCATGCATACAGTTGTAACGTGGCAGCAAGAATGTCAAATGGCGCCGATCTCATCGTGTGAGCTTAGGCAGTAAAATGTGCTAAATTCTCAGGACCGTAATTTTAACTGAGAAATCAGTGTGTGCAAGGAGTTAGTTTACAAGATGCCAAAACAGAATTCATGCTAATTGGCCCTTGGCTGCTTCATAAGAACAGCATTTAATCTTTTTGACCACATCCTTCCCAGAGAGATGCAGATTCTGCAGCCTCGGTTGCCTGGTGATGTATTTGAATCTGGAGAAATGCCAGCAGAACTAATTTTGAATGTGTGAGGGTTTAGAAAGCTGAGAGTGGTGTATTTTAACGCTGTGTATAAGTAAACTTTATACCTTGTCTGTTGAATTCACTGGTGAGCTACCACATTCATTTTTATTCTTGTTTCCTTCGACAACTGGGAAAAAATTCTTCAGCAATTTAATGTGGGAATTTCACTAATAGTTTTTAATACAAGGGGAAAAAATATTTTGAATTCTTGTAGGGAAGAGGTATTCACTTTATGAAAAAATACAGATGTTTTGCAGACTTGAGATCCTGAACAAAAAGGCGTTCAGAATAAATAACCTTATTAATAAAACATAAAGCCCGTGGACTTTTTTTGCTAATACTAAGTGTAAATGAAACTTAGAATAAGTAATTGTAGACCTTGCTAGGTGGACGTATTCATCCCATCCCATTCTGACTGCGGGGCTGCTGTCGGAGCGCAGGCTGATGTGGGCATCACGTCACGTCACATCACATCACATCCCTTAACTGAAGAGGCACTGTCTCAGCCTCTGTCTTCTCACAGATGGGTCAGGAGTGGTGGCCCAGCGGCAGCTGCCGACTGCACGTGTGCAGCACTCCGTGGTTACAGCAGGGGAGCAGAGGGCGAGTGAATGTGGGGTTTGTGTTACTAAAAGGATGACTAAACTCCTAACTGTATGATGTGTTTTTGTTGCGGCCCAGATGATGATTTCCAGTTAATACAGAGGACTTTTATGGAGAAGCACTACCAGGAGTTCGATGACTCAGAAGAAAACAAGCTCATCTATACTTCTATTTTTAATGAATATGTAAGACACTTTTTCCTATTTTTCATATGTATTGCTGCTTTTTTTTTTTAATCAAGCCAGGGGCAGGTCCTGTAATCCCCCCTTTGTAAAATACTGGGTTTATGGAGCAGACCCAACATACAGCCTGCTGTACTGCCTCCTGTCTTTTTCTGAAGCACAGTTATCATCTGTGAGCAAGAAAGATATTTTCTGGAGCTCTAGGTTCCTTTCTCCTTGTTTCACCTGAAAACTTCTATAGATGTTTTGGAAGTTGTGTAACTCCCTTGAATAGAAATTTAGCGTATTGCTGTAGTAAATAGTGTGTTTAACATGTGTGCGTATCAAAGTCTGTTCTTTTCCAGTTGTATTATTTTGTGTATTGGACACTTTTATTGAACACAATTACGTTCTTCATGCGAAGCATAATTATGAAACTATACCAGCTTACTAGACAATACCATTACATGAGTTAAAAATAATTTGTAACTAGATACAAATAGTCAGTGTTTGTTCTCACCAGTAATCCCAGCAAAAACGTTCAGCTCTGTGCCTCAGTGGTGATGTGAATACTTGAACTAAGGAAACTGCAGTTGTTTGCCCAGTAGGACAATACAAAGTGTCCGTAAGGAAGATGCGCTGTTTTGAAATTTGCTCCTGACATTCGTCCTGATGTTATAGGGGTGGTTGGTTTGGTTTGTTTCAGATCTCTTTAGTAGAGAAATACATCGAAGAAAAGTTGCTTGATCGGATTCCTGGTTTTAATATGACTGCTTTCACAATGTCATTGCAGTAAGTCTCTGCTTTGCTTTTGTTTGGGGGGTGGCTTGTGTGCCTCTCCATTAATTCTTTTTATCTAGATTAAAGCTAAAGTTTGACAGCTCTCTCTTTAGAAAGAGGTTCCTCTTTAATTATTTAAAAAAAAAAAAAAAGTGTTCACACAGGTAATGACTGACCACTTTTCTTGCCTTCAGCGTGTCCTGCTACTCTAAATTTCTGAACTGTCATGCTGAAATATTTTGGGTTTTAAGGGGTAGGAAGAGAAATCAGAATGAGAACACTGGAGGGTTTTCATAATCATTGTCACTTTGAAACCAGACCCTTAAAAGCTTAGGTCTGGTTTATCCCTTCCAGGCTCTGTGTTAGACACTTAAGTAACCTGGCAGTCGTTCAAGAGTCGCATGACAAAATGCCTTTATTGCGATTCTTGTACAAAGCTTTCAGAGAAGAGTTTGGTTTGTCTTAAGCTTTTGCATTTGGTCACTTTAACTTAACCAACTTCATGAAGAGATCACTTTTGAAAGATCACTGGTTTTCCCCTTGAATAAGAAAATCAAGTGTAATTGGGAGCTGAATATCTTAAAATATTTGAATCAATTTAATTTTTAACTTTTTTTTAAATAAGACATTGGGACGTTACTATGAATGCACATTGTACGCTTAGAAAATAGACTGTTTAAGGTAAAGCTCCTTTTGATAAGAATTAAATAATTAAAAAAAACCCCAAAAAACCAAGCCTTGATGATTAAGAAAATCTTGTTGAAATATGCTCATATGGGAGCACAGAATCTTTCTTCCAAAATGTTCTCATCAAAAGTCCCCTACCAAATATCATCAGTGCAGTCCCTCATTCATGAGGAATGTGTACGAACATTCTGTGCCTCTCCTCAACCTTTCTCACCTTCCAAGGGACCCTCTAGCTGTTGCAGTGCTCAAGATAAATAGAGATAAATGCCACTTGACTGTTACTTCTGTGACTTAAAGGTCAGTTGCTATGTCTGGTTTTCAAGGACTGATGTGATACTCTTAGGTCTTGGGTTTAGATAAATATAATATATTAATGTACTTGGATTAGAAATACTGCAAGATAGTATTTGGCTGAAGTTTTGCTTTATGATAGACATTTGTGTTTAAATTTTGATATTGTTCTACTTGTCCCAGTATCCTTTTTGACCTCATACTATTTTAAAATAAAGAATTTATTTCCCACACAATTTTCTAATTCCCCAACTTTTTCTCTCTATAGACAGCACAAAGAGGAAATGGCAGGTGATATATTTGATATGCTTCTCACATTTACTGATTTTCTGGCTTTCAAAGAAATGTTCTTGGATTACAGAGCTGTAAGTATGTCACATTGTTTATTTTCACTGGCATAATGGCTGTTGGTTTTGTGTAGCTCTGCCTGAGCGTACCAAAGGCAGTGTTACTACAGTAGGTAGCAGCATTTATTCAAAGGCTGTACAGGGTTGAAAAGAAAACAGCTTCACTGAGTGGCTATTTAAACTCAAAATGCATATTTAATAATTTCTAGAAAACACAAATGAAGCTGGCATATGGAGCAGTTCTTCCGAAACACACGCTTTCTGCATCTTTGAACGTTGGTTTCCACCTGAACACAAGGGAACACTTTTTCTCTGGGTGGGTGCCAGAACCCAGGCACAGGTTGCCCAGAGAGGTTGTGGAGTCTCCATCCTCAGAGATACTCACAAGGTCCTGAGTGGCCCTGCTTCAGTAGGGAGTCAGACCAGAGATCCCTTCCCACCTTGAGCATTCTGTCATTCCATGATACGGCTCTGTTTGTTTGGGGTTTTTTCCGCAGCCAATCCAAAAATAGCTTTTTAAGCTTATTCCATTTGTATTTCTCCTCCTCTCTGTCTGGGCTGGAGAAACAAACAAACAAAAGTATTAAGGTTTTTGGATGAAATACGTGTAAACTCTCTCCAGTGTCTGTCCAGTCACATTTTAGAAAGGAGCAAAAGAGTCAAAACTGTTGCCAGATTTATGTCCTCTGCCACCTCCTCCCACCCCTTTAAGTTTTATGAAAATAGGGGCAGGTTGAAGAGAAAGAGACAATCCACGTCTGAGTGGCAGGAACAGTTTCAGTTGGAGTTTGCACCTTGGGTTCACCTGAGGCAAGCCACAGAAGTTAGATTTTTGTTCATTCCTTGGGTTCTGGGTGAGCCTGCTGCTGGCCGTTCTTGACCAGAGGGAAGCAAGGCTCTGCTCTGACCGCAACTACAGCTGGCAGAGTGACAGCAACCTTACTCTGCCTTTCCTGCACAATCTCTTCTTGAAGTTTGAGTTCACCTACAGATACAAATAGGAGAAAATAAATGCTCTGCTAGGCATTTTCAAGGCTCGCAGCAAGCTGCATGCAATTATCGATGTTCAGGTAACATGTAGTTTTATATTGATTTGATGTAACTAACAGAATATTAATTATCTGTTTCATTTTTTGAACTACTTATTCCAAAACAGCATTGAGTCAAGGATTTCTTTGTCTTCCATTTTTCTAGGAAAAAGAAGGTCGAAGTCTGGATTTAAGCAGTGGGTTAGTGGTGACTTCATTAAACAAATCATCAATATCCTCCTCCTAGAACAGTTTGTGCACTATTTTCCTTCTCCAGAGGAGTGCTGCTGCTTCCATTTGGACATTAAAACACTAAAGGTCATGAGAATCAAGGTGCTTTCATGTGATGAAAACTCACTCACCTGCAGAGGCCTGATCTGAGAAACATGTTTGTGAATTCTGGTTGTTATTCGTGACCACAGAAGATGACAATTTCAGCTCTACCGGAGTAATTGTTTTTAAGAACTACACAGTATTTGCACACCAGCCTAACTGTTGCGCAGGCTGAGAAGCCCAGCAGACCAAGAGGACAGTAAATAGGGCTGTGTGCGGGTTGTTTGGGTTGGTGTCTTCACCATCTCCCCAAAACGTAGAACTTTTTGGAATTAAGATGACAGTGTAAAAAGAGTATGCCCTTCCAGCTCCTGGAAGGACGGGTGTGAATGCATAACCTCCAAGTTCCTCCCCGTCAATGTTTTGTTGTTTGGGTTTGTGTTTTTTTTAGATACTTTCATATGATTTTAAGTGCTACAGCTTTCTAACAGAAGAATATGCTTTGATATGTAGATGTTCTACCATAAGATTGCCCCTCAGCTCTGACAGTTGATACGTTAGTGTATAAATCTGTTTGCTCTCTGGCTTTTATAAGTAATCCTTAACATGCAAACTTCTCTGATTCACTTTTGTTCAGGCCCCAGCTATTCCACGTTGGGAAAAATAACCATGATGAACTGAAATCTGTCCTGTGAATGCAATTTCTGACTTTTTTTTTCGACAGAGGCATGGCTGCGTTAGTTCTAGGAATACAAGCTGGACGGTAGGTTGGGCACAGACGTGTTTTACCACCATGTCATTTACAGCATGCTGTTAAACTGTTAGCGACGTGAGTGCAGCAATGCATTTTTCCAGCATCCGTTGACAAAAATAGAGGAGTGGCTTGGTGGTGCAACTGTAGCCATAAGGCTGTGCATCTCTGTTGGCGGTTGGAATTAAACAGGCTGGTGAGCAGAACCCTGGGCTCTGTCCTGCAGCAGGGCAGATGCCCTTCCACAACAGTGAAGGTGTTGATCGACGGCCATCACCTGATGAGAACCTACCCCAGACAAAGCAAAAATACGGCCAGGCCGGGACAAATTTTTGTTTGTGGACAAATGTCTTACAAGAACAAAGGAGATTAAATCCTGTTCCTATTGATGTCTAGCAGTGATTTCAACAGTACTGGGGTTTTGTTCTTCAGCTGAAATAGTTTTTGGAGACTAGTGAAGACTCCTAGCTGTGCAGGCAAAAATAAGCAATACTTGTACTACAAAACATGAGAAAATCAAACAGCACAGACCATAATGGCTTTTTAAAGGCTGGCTAGCAACGCGAAGTATAGTGTCCTAGTATTGTCACTCTGTATACCAAATTTATGAGTGCTGCAGTAGTTGGTCACATTAGGTTTCTAGTATGTCGTGCTCGTGGCTCTGCAGTTTTTTGTCTGCAGTTACTCTAGTGTGTTGAAATCTCCTTTGTAAGTGCTCACATCCAGATACATACACACACGCTAGCCTTTAAAATAAAAACAACCCGAATGTACCCCTTCAGAATAAACATTGGGTCGTGTTTTTACTACAGACTCGATGCAGCTCCCCTGCCCTGTGATTCCTGAGGTTAACATCGGAGAAATGCAAGGCTTAAATCTGGTTGGGTTTCTGTCATCAGCGTGTGGGCTGCAGTTCTTCAGTTAACTCCTTAACTCTTTTATAATGGTCACTTTTTCATGTCAGGAACAGATTTTATCAAATTTTAAAAGAATCCTGTTGATGTATTTTCATTGTTGAGCTAAAATAATTATTTGCAGCTAAAACTAAAAATATCCCTGTCATTTTTTTTTTTTACTGAAAAAAGGTTTCATTCTTTAACAATTGTTTCAATTAATTACTGAAAGTAATGGCCATATAAGTGAATACCGCAGGCGGTTATATTCTGAAGAGAATTCTGTTGTATTTTAAGCAAGGTCTCCTGTCATTTCAGACACTACAAGGCACGGTTGGGGATGAATTCTTATTTTGACAGGGAATGTATCTCGGTGTTTCCTGCAACGCCTTTCTGCCTCTGTGCCGCTCTCCCGTCTGTGTTTTCCGTGGGCTGCAGTTCCCAGAACTCATCCCTGGTTCGATGCATTTTCTGTCAGGCAAAGGGGCTTTTTAAAGAGATTAAATTTCTCTGTGTAATGGACTATCGGTGTGCAAGGCTGACTTCATGTCGTAACAATGCATGAAGAGGTTAATTTTCTTACTGATTTATATGTATATATATATTGATAGTTGTGGAAACGTGGCCTGCCCTTTTAGCTCCCCGAAAGCCAAAGGCAGGCAGGTCGGCCAGGGCCCACCGTGTTTGCCCACTTTTCAGTTCACACCTTCCATTATCGCAGTTCACTTCCCTGAGCCTCTGCAGACAAGCTGCTAAACCTTTTCCCATGCAGAGCATGCCGTAAATTTTCCAGCATAGCTCGCTGTGCACCAGCTCTCCTGTGTAGAAATATCTGGAAATAAATTGAACTCGTTTCATGTATTTTTATTAGCTTGTGCGAGGAGGGTGCGAAGGGCAAAGCTGCTGCGTCCGGCTGGGATTCGATTCTAGTTCTGACAAATGCCAGCCCGTGTCCCCGAGAAACAAAAGGTGAATTTATCATCTGCAGCGTGGTGCTGTGTTCTCCCGAGGCGCTGACCCTCGGTGTGTTCCCAGAGCGTTTGCAGACGTAGCTTTTGAAGACTAACGGGCAAAATGGACTTGCCGGTTAATAGGTGTTCCTGTTAACTCCATGGCGTGTGCGGAGGAGGGAGCACCTCAAAGCCTTGGCACCTCGCTCGCGTGCCTGCAGTTTTGGATGCGCGCTCTGTGTAAAGCAAAGCACGGTGAACCCTATGGACAAACCCTGGTGGGAAGGGACAGTCCCCTCTGCCAGCACCACCTCTGCTCCACTCTGTGCCGTATGTAACACCTCCTCCCAGGACACATTGTTTTATTGACAGACTTCAGTGCTGGATTTAGGAAGATTTTTATTTAAAGCATAAAATTTGTGCTTCACATTTTTAGAAATCAAGACAAGAATAGTTTAGACTTTTTCCTTTGCTTAGCCTACATCCTCCAGCTATGCCGCTGGTTATGTATCGCGTTATTAATTGCAATTACTTACACTGTAGCTACAAATGAGCAGAGACAGGAGCCTGGGCTTGGTTTAGTGAATTTTAGTGCTGGAGTGTGCCGGATTGGCTGAGCCCCCTCAGTGGAGCTGCTCCAGTGGATGAACCCCAAGGATGAGTCCGTGTCCTCCCGGTGAGGCTGTCGGTGGCGGCGCCGGTGGGTTTGTGCTGTGGGTACATCAGCTGGAAGCATCATCAGAGACCACAGAGCAGCGTCCACGCGACCTGGCGCTGACCATCGCTGCCAGCGCGGGCTGGGCCATGAACGAGACCTGGTGGCACGTGAGGCTCCAAGCCACCGAGCCTGGCGTGAGCTGACCCGGGGCGGCCGACAGCTTGGGCTTCGCTCTCTGCTCCTTACATGTGGTCGCTCACCTGGCTGGTGGCCGCGTTGCTGCCGAGCCCTTTCCAGGCGCGGAAGCTGAAGAAGGTGCTGGCCCCGTAGGCGATCATTGCGAGGCAAGCAAAGAACTGGAAGAGGAGCACACCCTGCGTGTGAGCATGGCAGCTGCCCCGGCCCCGTAGCCCTCGCCTGCCCGACGCTACTTACGGATGCCGCGGCTCTCCGGTTGTAATCCCACTGCCGCCAGGACGTAGGCTGGACAGCAGCCGCACATGTTACGAAGGCGGTGACGTACAGGACGGTTGCTGCAGCGTTGAAGATCATCAGCTGGGGAAGGCAAAGAGGACGTGATGAGGTCTGGACTCAGACTCATGCACGCTGGGATGAGGGATGAGCCAGAGGCTGTTTCACGTTCCTCCCTCTTCCCCAGGAGAACCGGAGGAAAAGGCTCTGCCCCCCCCACGCTGGGAACAAGCCTCAGGTTAACATCTCATTAAATGCACCCCAGGTTGTGCTGACAGGTTTCTGGTTGACACCACGACTGCAGCAGTGACACGGTGGCTGTAACTTTCTGGACTGTTTCCCTGTTTTGAAAATGTTCTGAGCAATTGAGGGGCAGAATGAAACAATGTCATTGTCCCAATCGCAGGGGACTTTGTTCCATCAGCCCAGAAGAGCCCGAAGCCCTGGTCCTCTCCGAGCATCTCCCCAGGATGTTTCCCACTTGGGAACCCCCCCTCGCTCCCTCTCAGCTACGTACCACGAGGGGCCATGGGATCACGTAGAACTTCAGCTGAAGCTGCAGGAGGTAAGTCACGAAGAAAAGGAGCGTTACTATCCAGAAGAAGATGGACACGAACATCACCCAGCCGTATGCCGCGTGGAGGTGGTACGTTGTGTCGGCGATGAGAGCCCACACCAGTAAGCCGAGCACCTGTGGGGTGAAACGGGGAAGGCGTTCAGGTGATGGTTCTGCAGGTGGGACCCAGAGCATCGCCCACGAGCCCGGGCTCGCCGGCACCTATGGCACTTGGGTCACCCTGGCTCCGGCAAAGCAGGGACACGCGAGAGCCGGTACAGGGATGTCCCACCAGGTGGGATGGGTGAAACCTGGGCATCCTCGCCACCAAAGTCCCTTCTCAACCGAGAAGCCCCCATGCCCAGGGCCAGTCTGTGCCGGTGCTGGCTCAGTGTTAGGACCTCTCATGGGCTGGATGAGAGCTGGACCTGTGGGGGCTCCTGGGGGCCCAGCTCAGCCTTGGTCTCCCCCAGGTGCGGCACCATTTAAAAAAAAAAAAAAAAAAGAAAAAGAAAACTTCTAACTGTTTGGTTAGGTCCAGTCAGGTCTGGTCTGGCTTACACCTCCTGTGTATACAGCTTCCAGGGCTCACCTTTCACCACTAAGCAGGTTTAACTGCGCAGTAATTGTGGCATCGTGTGCCTGCGGAGTGATCCACAGAAACAACAGGTAGGTGACTCTGTTCTGGGTCTGCTCAAGGAGAACTAAGCAGCGCCAGGGCAGAGCCGTTTTCTCCCCTCCCTGCAGCCCCAGGCAGCCCGCAGGGCAGCGGCAGGGAGCAGGTCTCTGCCCTCGGCTCCCTGGCAGGCGGCGATGGAAGAGCCCAGCCCAGGTGCTGTTTCATTTATTCTTATTTTTTTTTCTTTCCCCTCCCTGTGCTGTGTCCACCCCTGATCTTTGGACTCTGGAGGAGATGCTGCCCTGCTTCACCCCCAGCGATGGATCCAGGGAGCAGCCGCCTTCTCCACCATCCCCTCCCCGGGGAACTCCCTGGAGCAGCAAGTTTGCGGGTATTTTTTTATTTAGAAAGCCCCTACCCCATGATGGAGCACACAGAGGATGAGACACCAGCACATAGCGATGGGGCCTGGAAAGGGAAGGCTGGTGCAAAGCAAATGGCGCTTTCTGTGATTTGCCCTGTTTGTTCTGCAGCCTCAACCACAGCCCGGCGCCGGGGCTCCGGCAGCCGGTGGGGTGCTGGTGGGCTCTGCTTCACCGTCCTTCATCACCTCCCAGCTGGACCAGAGCAATGTAGGGAGCCTTCACACCTGCTTCCTGGGGAGCAAGGAGGCTCCAGCCCTACACCCTCCACATTCCCAGCATGACCAAACGTCCCAGGGAGATGCCCGTGGCAAGGCGGGGGTGAGAACATGTGCCCCAGCTGCAGCCGTGATGCACTCTGGTTCCCAGCTGGGGTTGGGATCTCTTTGGGCAGAGCCAGGTGAAGCTGCCGGCACCGTCCGGCTCCTGCGCTCACCTCCGCTTTGGCAGGGGAACCGCAGAGTCGTCTCCCACCGGTGGGGAGGAGAAGGGCTCTTTGGAAAGCCACTCTGCCCTTGCATAAGCCTGCGTCGCTTATTGTCACAGAAGAAACACAAAGGCCTTTGTCCTACCCAAGTACAACGCCCTGGTGCTCGGCTGCCCCGACAATGCCTCCTTGTCTGTCACATCCATTCCTAGCACTCGTGATCACAAAATATGTGTTGGGGAGAAACATGTATAGGAAAAAAAAAACCCTCAGTGAGCTCCAGGAGCGGGAGGTGGCATGTGTGAGCTGCCCTGCTCTGGCTGCGGGGGGGAGAAAAGCAGGAGCCCTTGTGGGAGAGGTTTTGGGGAGCAGTGGGTCTCGGTGGACGGGAGCTGGGTGAGCGCGTTTAAGGGGACGGCCCCAGCAACAGGCTGGAGAGGTGGAACCAAGTGCGGGATTGAAGGATCCCTTCTGCTGATCTCTGTTCCAGCTCTCTTTCCTGATGCTCCTGCAAGACACCCCGGCAGCATCCTTCCCCCACCCTTCCCTGGGCATTTGTTCCCTTGTCACAACCAGGGGTCAAAGTCCGGAGCAAGCAGCCGGGTGTACCCAGCTGCTTCACCACGGCTGCTCAGGGCACGTCCCGCTGCCACCCCCCCAGCGCTGCCCTGGGGAGAGGGCACAAGCAGCGGGGCAGCACCGTGGGCAAACACTGGGGCAGGTCACACATGGCCCCGTACGCAGCCGAACTCCCACCTCTACGTGCGCACATTGCGCTCGAGGTCCCAGGTCCCCGGAGAGAGCAGCAGCAGCAGTTTATTCTGCGATTGTCTGCGATGCTGAAGCAATGGAGAGGTGATGCTGTTGCTGGCTTTGACAATGCAAAGACCCTTGGGCTTGTCTGAGAGCGGCCGCCAAAGCGTGACTGCCGGGGAGGACAGCATGGAGGGCTGGAAGTGCCCGGGGAACGTGAGAGTCCTGCAGGCGCCCCAGGAGCAGCCCCAACACACCTCGTTTGGGGTCACTGTGCTTCATACGGCCCCTCTGGACCCTGCCAGGGGCTGTGGGTGCCAGGATGGGACCCACCGGCTCGTGCCCCGTGGGGATGCCCGTGTGGATCGGGCCATGGCCGGCGCTGGGCACTGCCAGGCGTTGAGCCCAGTTACAACCAGCAAAGGGCGTGAGGACAAGCAGCCAAGTTTTCCTCCGGCTTTAGAGAGGGAAGGAGGAGAGCGCGGGGCTGCGGTGTCTCAGGGTTAGAGGTTAGCGGGGGTTAGAGGGCGAGGATGGGGCAGGGATGGCAGCCGAAGGGAAACCTGTTTCCAGCCAGGGCAAGGAGGAAAAGCGTTCAGAGCGGGTGATGCGCCCGGACGGCCGCTCCCGCAGCCGAGCCCCCTCCCCGTCCCCGGTGCCCCCCTCCCCGGTACTCACGAACTGGGCGACCATCAGCCCCCCGAGCGGCGAGCGGAGGAAGGCGCCGTCCAGGGCGGGCAGGGCGGCGGCGGAGCCCGGGGAGCCGCTCCGGGTCCGTGCGGTGCCGGGCAGCCCCGCCATGCCGCGGGCACCGGCCCCGGCCCCGGGACGCCTCCCGCCCCTCCCCGGGCGGAGCACGGCGCCGGCCCCGCCGCCTCCCACGGCCGTCGCGAGTGGGTCCTGCCCATCCCCACGCACCGGGCTGAGCCCCCGCGGCTGCCCCAGCCCCCCCCCCCGAAGGATGCTGCGGTCCCTCCTGCACCGCCCGCCGCCCCAGTACGGCCCCGTCTCCCTCGTACCGGGGGGCCCAGCACCGGAGCCCGGTGCTGCAGGGGCGGCCCCACCGGTGGCAGGACCCCGTCCCTGCCCCCCGGCAGTGCTCTGCCTGAGGCAGCCCGGACACCGCGAGGCGTCTGTGCCGCTCCCGCTCAGCCCGGTGCCCGCCAGCCCCCCCGGGGCCTTCTTGCGGTCCCCAGCGTGTCCCGGTGCCTGGGGTTGTTCCTCCCCGGGGGCAGGACTTTGCACGACTCCTTGTTGAATCATACAAGCATAGAACGGTTTGGGTTGGAAGGGACCTTTCAAGGTCATCTAGTCCAACTCCCCCTGCAATGAGCAGGGACATCTTCAACTAGACCAGGTCGCTCAGAGCGCCGTCCAGCCTGACCCGGAATTTTTCCAGGGATGGGGCGTGCACCTGCGCCAGTGTCTCACCACCCTCAACTTCAGGACGTTCCTGCCGGTCCGTATCTCCAGCCTGTCCAGGTCCCTCTGGATGGCAGCACGACCCTCTGGAGTACCAGCCGCTCCTCCCACTTCGGTGCCATCTGCCACCCTGCCGAGGGTGCGCCCTGCCCCATCATCCCGGTCACTGGTGAAGATGTGCAACAGGACTGGACCCAGAACTGACCCCTGGCGCACACTGCAGGGGACCGGGCTCCAGCTGGAGTTCGTGCCTGGAGAGCAGCAGCTTGTCTAGGAGGATTTATGGGAGATGGTGTCCAAGGCCCTGCAGAAGTCCAGGTAGACAATATCTGCTGCTTTCCCCTCGTCTGCCAGGCCGATGATTTCATCATAGAAGTTTATCAAGTCTCCTTCCCCGGGAGAAGCCGTGCTGGCTGCTCCTGATGATTTCACCTGCCTGGGGATGGTTCCCGGGGGTTCCCCCGCCTTCCCAGGGGTGGCGGCGAGACTGACCGGCCCGTAGCTCCCCGGCTGCCCTTTGGAAGTCAGGACTGACACCCGCTTTCCCTCGGGCACCTCTCCCGGGTCACCGGGACCACTCCGGGACGATCGCGCAGGACCTGGCGGTGGCACCGGCCGGGCGCCGGGGGAAGGCGGCGGCGAGCAGCGGCTGTTGTGGCGGGTCAGGATGGCCGAGCGGTCTAAGGCGCTGCGTTCAGGTCGCAGTCTCCCCTGGAGGCGTGGGTTCGAATCCCACTTCTGACAGCTATCTTTTGCGCCGCCCGGCGACTGCTTTTTGCTGGGGGGCGGGAGCCGATAAAGAAACAAAACAAAACGCCCCGCCCCAACCACTGCAATTAACTACTAATTAACTTTAATTAAAGGTAAAAGGAGACTGTACCGCAAAAAGAGTTGCGAGTTGTCAGAAGTGGGATTCGAACCCACGCCTCCAGGGGAGACTGCGACCTGAACGCAGCGCCTTAGACCGCTCGGCCATCCTGACAGCGCCGAGCGGCGCTCTCCGCCCCGCGCTACAGCACCCGCCGCCGGTACTGCCCCGGCCCGGGCCGCTCTGCCCCGCTGCCGCCGCCGCCCCCGAGGGTGCCGCGGGCCAGGGGCGCGGTGCCGGGCACCCCCGGTTGGGCTCCCCGAGGCTCCCCCTCGGTGGTTCCGTGGCCGCCGGGGGCCGGCACCAACCTCCTTGCCAGGCCGGGGTGAGGGGCCGGCGGCCCTCCTGCTCGCAGCGGTGCCGCTCGGAGATGTTTGTAACTCACTCCGTACCCGGGCGATTGGGACACATTCTCCACGGGCAAAAAACTTCCCAAAGACATAAACTTGCTGTCGCTGCCCGGGCCGAGTCTCACAACCCCCGCTCCCCACACAGGAGAGAAACCGCCGCGGCCGTGCCCCGGGGAGCAGCGCCGCCGCCTACCAGCCGCCACCATCGCTCCCGCGTCCCGAAGAAACACCCGGGGAAGCCCCGCCGGGAACGGCCCGCAGCCCCGGCCAGCGCCGGGCGCCTCTGTGCTCCGGGACCCGGGGGGAACCGGGGCTCGGGGGGAACCGGGGAGGGCCGCGGCCCGGCCGGCACAGTGGTGGGAAGCGGGAGGCAGCGTCCCAGGCTGGGCCGCCATCGCAGCGTGAGGAGAAGGGAAGGCCGGACCCCTTCCCGCGTACACCTGCTCGTTTATTTATCACAGAAGGTGTCACCGAAATTCGGGAATAAAAAGAAAACTCCTGAACACCAATTCAGCCTTCAGAAGCAGGCGTTTCCTTTTATTGCAGCGCTGGGTGTCAGGAGGAGAGTTCCTCTAATCAGGCACCCCTAACGCCGCTTCTCTTGTCATATTTATACACAAATGTTACAAAGATTACAAAGTGGTGCACTCCCCGTTACAATAGTTGGTTCCTATTTCTTCGCCTAGTATGCAAACTGGAACGCCTGCTCAGTTCCTTTCTCCGCCTCTCTCTTTTGCGTAGGTGGGATAATTTGGGTGGGGGGCTCATGGGTCGGTGGTGGTGGGGACCCTGGCCCAAATTACCTTTCCCCTAGTTTCTCAGTACTTCAGTGTTGGTAATTGTTCGCTGTATGGCTCAGGGAGATAAGGATGCTGCTGGTGCAAATAGTGTCCTCCCTTTCTGCAAAGTTTGTATATAAGGACCTTGAAGTGTCTTGTAGCTCCTCCTTTTTCTCATGACGTGTAGCAGGTGCTCATTCTAAGAACCGTGAGCCTTCTACCTAAAGTAACAAAGAATAGTTTCTTATTGCATATAATGCAAGTAGGCCTTCGTTACAGGCCTATCTTCTTGGCTACAAAGGGACCAGAAGTAGCCGACGGTGTCCCTCTGAGGACATGATGGACACGACTCTTCACTACGTGGGCCAGTTGCAGAGAAGTCAGCGCTTGCATTTCTCCACAGAAAAACACAAATCCTCCCAGCACCTCTTGGCAGCTCCTGCTGCTTCTCCCGAGTATATTCAATATTGGGTTTATACGAAATGTGGTATTACATATTCTGGAGTAGGGAGGACTGCCAGGACATCCGCCGTGCGGGACCAGACCGTGCCGGGACGGGAGGTGGCACCTGGTCGTGGCTGCATGTCCCAGGCAGAGCTGCTGCAGCTGGAACCCCCCAGCCGCTGCTGAGCCCCGGAGGGTCACGCAGGGCCCGGGTCTGGCCACCGGGCACGCACGGCCCAGGGCTTGATTTAAGCCTTTGCTAGAAATGGCTTTTCCTTGAAATACTGTAGCTGGCAGTTTGGGGAAAAGATCTGTACTGAGCCTGCCGGCAGCTTCCTACCCTGCCTGCCCGTGGGGACAGCTCAGAGGAATTGTTCTTGGCCATCTTTGCATGAGCTGTCGCTATGAAAGCAAGCTGGGAGAGCAGCCAGATGAGGGAAAAGTGAATGGGGGGCAGAAAGGGAAAAAGCCACATCCAGAGCGACATAAACAGCCAGCAGAGAAAGCTATTTTTTGAACTTTTTGGTCATCCCATTGTCCTGCGGTGAAAGTCCCAGCAGCCTCCTAGCAGAGATGTTTATCTGCATCCACCTGCTGCATCTCAGCGACCAGGAAATGATACAGCAGCGCTGACATCATCTCCTCCACGTGGCCCCTTGAGACGTGGGTCCAGCTCCTGTGTGGGATCCGCAGGAGCCCGGTACCTCCACGGGCTGGGCTTCGCCCAGGAGGTCCCTCGCCTGCCTCCGGAGGTGTCTGGGGCCCGCAGGGACGTCGGCGTTTGGGAGCCCTGGTCCACCCATATCAGCTCCGAGTTACTGGCACCCAGCTAGGGGATCTCCACGCGGAGACGCTTTGGCAGGGCAGAGGGGTTGGCTCTGGGGCGGAAGCAGCAATTTTTAATGTGGATGCTTCAGCTGAGGAAGTAATAACCGCCGCATGATGGCATTGTCTGCTGCAGGAAGAGGCAGAGGCCCTTCCAGCTTGGGAAACTCCGCAGGACCCTTCCCGGGGGACAGAGCGGGGTGCGAGCGGGACTGTTTCAAAGAGCAGGAAAGGACGCGTGTCCCTTCCTCGGGACGCTGTCACCTTCGGGCTGGCGGGGTCAGTGAGGGGCCCCGGCTGCAGGGCAGGAGCTGGGGGCAGCTCGGGTGTTTGGTGCTGTTGTTATCGGCCATCCGGTGAGCGCCCAGGGGAAGCAGCGCATTCTTTGCTGGTGGGGACCTTTCCTCTGGGCGGATGTGGGCCGGCGGTGGCCGGGGGCTCACAGGGGCCGGCTGCAGCACTGCCCTGCACCCCTCCCGCAGGGAGCCTTTGCTCTAGCGCTTTGCCAGTGCTGCCCCATCCCCTGCGCCACAGCTCCGGGGCCCTCGGGGGGGTTCTTGCTGTAGCCGGGCTGTTCCCTAAATTTCATCCTGCTGGCCTGGAGCGGGTGAAGCTGTGGTGCTCCAGAGGTGTGGGCCAGGCTGGACGTGGAGGCCACCCGTAGGGTCCAGCGCAGTGAGAAGGGCATCAGCTCTTGCAGCAGATGGTTCGTGTTGCTTTAGCACACAGGGTGTGAGCAGCGCTGCTGTCAGTCACAAGCCCTGGTTTGAAAGCGGCTCTGTCCGGGGGAGGGATTTGTTCCCCTTTTTGGATACCAGACATGCCTCATCTCTGCTTTCTTCACTTCTCCCCTGCTGCCTCCTTGGGTTGATATGAGGAACCATGGCCCAGAGCAGGAATCTCCCTTATCCTTACCCCCAGAAACCCCTTTGTTAACTGTCCCCAGCCAACACCAAAATGCTAATGGCCAGCATCTGTAGCCTGTTGCTCTGTTAGGAGGTGAGACAGCTGCACTGACCCTAAAACTACACCCCACAGCCACCACAGCTAATTGGGAGCCCAAGGAGCTTTTGCATCAGGTGGTAGGGCAGGCGTGATGCTCCCAGGAGGAAAGTTTGGGTAAGGCAAAAGCGTGTTTCCCTGAGACCAAGCTAATGAGGGAGCAGGTCACTAGTGGGGTTACGGCCAAAACCCAGCGGGAGCGTGGAGGATCTGGGCAGAAGCAGAGGAGAAGGAGACACCCTGTCCTTACAATGTGGGGTGTGGAAAAGCTGAGGTGGGAGAGGGGGAAGGGGTCTGGTGGCTCCCTGGTCTCTGTGGAGCCAGCAAGGCTTGAAAAGGGTGAAGAGCCTGGGCAGGGAAACTGTGTCTGGGTTTGTGTCCCTGCTCAGCCCCCGTGTTTATTGTGTTAGTTCATGTAACGGCTCGTTGGGTGCTGGAAGAACTGTGGGCTCCCGGGGGGGCTGTTTGCTGCCGCTCGCGTCTGTCCCGGGCACCCGTGGGGAGCTCGGTGCGTGGCCGAGGCTTGGCAGAAAGAGCCGCCTGAATGAGCGGGGTGACAGCTCTGCTCTGGAGCGCCGTGATGTCCCGGTTCTGTAAGAGACGGTCAGGGGATCCGAAAGCTCGCGGTGCGGGAGGGCTCAGCGCAGCGCAGGGGTGCCAGCGGCCCCAGCGCAGCCATGTCTAGCAGGTCCGAGTGCTGCACTGGAAACTCCTCTTGCCCTTTGGGGCTGACACGAGGTGCCGCCGGCTCTCACGGAGACACCGTTGGGGGTCAGCCCCAGCAGCACCACTGCAGAGAGGTTTTTCTGGGCCTCTGCTTCACCCGCTGTCACGGCTTAACGATAAGCTCGTGTCAAACTGGTCCCGCAGCCGCTGTTGGAAGGCACACACAGCCTTCTCCTGCCCTGAGGAGACGGGAAGAGGTGAGCCCTTCCAAGAAGGCAATAAAGAGAGCTGCTTCTGGTAAGCTCCTTTCTTGGACGCTGGCAGCATTCGTGTGCAAACATGTTGGATGGAGAAGTGGGAATGTGGAGAGGGGACGACTGCGCTGGCCCACGCGTGCTGTTGGATGGTCCTGAAGGGCTGGATCTGCGGCAGGCGGGATGTCCCCATGCCCCTGAGCGAAGGGCCGGGGCCAGGACCTGGCCATCCCGGCCAGGAGAAGGACTCCACGCAGGACGGGGGTGTTGCTGGCATGGGCGCTTGCTGCTCCTGCTGCGGGAGGGAGGGATCGGGGGCGGTGACTGGGGCTGCTGCAAAGAGGTGGGGGCCTGGCCCTGGGCTCTGGCTGAGGTGAAAGTGGCCCTGGTAGGACCCTTTTGCAGGATGCGAAGGAGAGGAGACACCCCCGCCCCTGTACCACCCTGGGGTGAGGCACAGCACAACCAAGAGAGCCTGGCACCAGCTCCTGCCGCAGCTGTGGTCTCCTGCGGCACATGGAGGTTTCTGTCGTGCCCACCCTGACCAGACCTGCTGCTGCTCTCCCCTCTCTTCCTTGCAGTGCAGTGGTGAGAGACCGCCCTTTCGGGGATGGTCGGGTACTCCTGCATCACGCCAGCTCTGTGGAACTGTTGCCTTTGGGGCCTGCAGCTTTGCAGAAGGATTGCAACATCAGGATGTCTCCCCAGCTCGGCAGGGACTCAGCAGGACCAGGGCCCCGACGTGCTCAGGCCAGCCCGCTCTGGAGGAGTCCCGGCATGCTCCTTTCCCTTATCTGCAAAGCTGCCCCGATTTCATCTGCGCCATCCAGGCACGTCTCCCCAGAGGAACCTTCCCCGTCCCCTGTCCTAGGGAAGAGCTTGCGCCTGGTGGCTGCGCTGCTCTGCGGGGGACAAGCGACTCTTCTCTGTTTAGAAAGAGCTTAACTGTGTTGCAGACTAAACAGCTCTGTGTTTGTTTCTTTGCACGCGATATTTTCAACCAACTTAAATCTTGTTTATTGGAGCAGCCGTTGCAATCCTTGGGAGTCTCCATGGGACAGTTGCAGGAAGAGTTGTCCTCAGTTCTGGCTGCTCCGGCTGCCGAGGAGAGGCACCAAGTCCCGTATGCACCTTTCCGCGTAATGTCCCACCAGGATCGGCCACCAGCTCGCAGCTCAGGTGGGATGCTGCGGGGGGGAAAAGCCTCATCCCGCAGCCTGGCTGGCTTGGGATTCACGGACTGGATGCTGACTGGTAGCTGTGGGCTGCCTCGCTGTGGAAAAACACCGAGCATCAGCGCTTTGCACTGTGTGCTGGAGCTCAGATTTGTTCACAATCACAAGGAAGGAAGAAACCATTGTGTTCAGAGAAGTGAAAGCCTGTGTAATGTCCTCTGCTATTTCTGAGAACATTTTCTACATAAAGCAGTTTCCTAAAAACACAAGCCCTGCACTGGTCGATACTTCCCAAATAGGAGTAGTTCCATCTCCTGCAGAGATGCTGGCTGCAGACAGCCCCAGACATGTGCTCCTCATTTCCTGCCTTTTTCTTTAATGTGAGAAAGTTCAAAGTCGTGCAGGGCCAAATAGATTTTTCTGGGTCCCTGGTCACTTAATTCTCTCCCTTATTTACACTAACAGCTCAAGAGCTCTGCATTAAGCACAGGCTGAGGGCATCTCCAAAATGAGAGGCCACCTTTGGCTCTAAGGAACCATCTCCTCAGTGTGGCACCGGTTGCCTTGGCCAGGAGAGAGGATGTTGGGTTGGTTCTGGACTGCTCTGGGCCATTCCACCCAGTGCCATGTCATTGGAAAAGCCATCGGGGTTTCTCCAGATTGAAGTCTGGGAATCTGGTCCCACACGTTGGGGACCGGTGGCATGCGCTGGCCTCATCGGTGGTACATGCACCACCAGTCTCCCACGTCCTGGCTCACAGACCTTGCTGCACGTGCACTCCTCCTCAAGAGAAGCTGGAGGAGCCCATTTCTGGTGGGTGTGGAAGCTCTGCCACAGTGGTGGTGCTTGAGCTGCCTCGAGCCTAGAGCTCATGGGCTGCAGTAAAGGGGGATGGTGTCAGAGCGGTGGCCAAGCTCCCAGTCCCACCAAGAGGTGGATGTAGTGCAAGGGTGAGCTGCCACAAGGCACCTTGCAGCTGGGAGCATTAGCAGGGGAAAGAGAATCTCACCATGTGTCTGGAGTTGGAGTCCTGGGTCAGCCTGTCTCTGCTGCAGCATCAAGACCGGCTGGGTCTTCCCAAAAGCTGTGTCCCTGCTGCCTTTTTGCAGCAAGCCTTTGGGACAGAGATCATGGACAACATTGTGGACAGCAAAGGATGCTGTTACTACCTGCTACCAGGGGTGCTGGGCTTCCCTGCTCCAGGAAGACCAACTCCTGAGGTCTTGGAGTTCCTGAACACTCCATGCAGTGGAAGTCATCAGCATTCTCATCCGATCAGCTCTGGCGTCTTTTTCTTCCAGGTCACGTACAGCCTCCTGGGTCTCACTGACTTTTCCTTTTTCTCCAGTCACCACCTGATTTCCAGGAACAGTAACAAGGAGCTCATAGTCCTTCTTGCATGAGGAACCAGGAGTAGCCAAGGATCATAAATTTCCAGCATGGAAAGTCCCTGTAGGAGACAAGCCATGTTCTGGGGGTGTTTTTTATTTGTTTACAACATAGCCCTTGTTCTCTTTGCATATTGTTTTGCACATTGCCTTTTGGGGTCATGCTGCTTTTAGCTTTCAGGAACAATTCTCTTGGCATTATTCATACATTCCTTCCACGTGCACAGACCTTGACCTTGTGCACAGCTTGAGCACCAGCCTGTGAACAGCCCTGACAAAGCTGCAGTGGGTGCGAAATGGTGGAGCTGCTTTCATGTCTCTCATGGGGAAGATGGGATCTGGCCCTTTGGCCAGTGGTTTGGAGCAATAAGCCAAGCTCCTGGCTAATGGTTGCCAGTGGGCATCTAAAGGTTGGGGTATGGCATCAGACCAGGCTTCTGATCATGCCTTGTGCTGGCACCAACATCCAGTCCACACCAGACTTTGCTCTCCCTTTCTCCGCAGCACAGCCAGCTTTAAGTAGCAGGACATCCGTCCTGTCTGTCCTTAGAGCAGAGCAGGAGCTGGAGCCACACAGCCCCGACTCCAACCTCAACACCGAGCTGTCTGGCGTGAGCTGCAGAGTCCTTTTGCGAGTGCTGAGGAGCAAACCTGGAGCTGTGTTGGATGGCCCAGTGGTGCAGAGTGCCCTGTGCGTGGTCCCTCTGCCCACACTCCACAGCAGCTGCACAGACCTACGTTTGCTCATGGTTTTCCCTTGTCCATGTTTCAGGTCAGCCTAAGGGCCTTCCTCATTCATACTACAGTAATATGGGGGGGAAAAAAATCCAACCCTCTCCCTAGTATCTTCTGCTTTTCTTTGGAGCTACACCACCTTTTCAGAGAGCCTTTGGGTGCTAAGGGCAACCTTGAGAAGCTTCCTTCCAGTTCTCCTAAGAAAGAATGGGGAAGGACTGTGATGAGCTGCCCCAGCCCATGGTCTTCACTGGAAAGATGTGACGTTCATGGTGGGCTTTCTTCATCCTTGGTCTTGGTCTGCTTGGTTTCATTTTCATACATTTTCTTAGCACAGTCTGTTCTCCCTGGTTCCCAGCTGCTCAGTTTTTCTGCTCTGTTTCCTTGAAGGCTGGTTGTCCCTGACTCACAGGGTTGCACACTCCATTGCTTGGGTGCTGTGATTTGTGTTTATGGACCAGGATGGCTGGTGTCCTCCTCCACCTGCCCTCATCCACATCGCAATTTCATCTACCATCCCAGACCTGCCCTGAATAACTACCTGCTATTCCTAGAAACTAAACCAAAACTAAATCAAATTAAGACAACAGCAATTGCCTAGACACCTTCTATCGTAACTAAAGAATCTAAATTCAGCTGAAGCCAAGATGAGCCCAGAGAAGTCCTGAGACCCTTCACTGTCAGATCAATACAACACAGATTCATAGATTGGGGGGGTTGGCAGGGACCTCTGGAGATCATGTAGTCCAACCCCCTGCTAGAGCAGGATCACCCACAGCAGGTCACACAGGATCGTGTCCAGGCAGGTTTTGAATCTCTCCGGAGAAGGAGACTCCACAACCTCTCTGGGCAGCCTGTCCCAGGGCTCGGTCACCCGCAGAGGGAAGAAGTTTTTCCTCATGTTCAGATGGAACTTCCCGTGTTCCAGTTTGGGCCCATTGCCCCTTGTCCTGTCACTGGGCACCACTGAGAAGAGTCTGGCCCCTTCCTCTAGACACCCACCCCTCAGATATTTATAAGCGTTGATGAGATCCCCTCTCAGTCTTCTCTTCTCCAGGTGTGGTGGGTTGACCCTGGCTGGAGGCCAGGTGCCCACCAGAGCCGCTCTCTCACTCCCCTCATTCACTAAACAGGGGAGAAAAGGCATAACGAAATGCTTGTAGGTCGAGATAAGGACAGGGAGAGATCACTCACTAATTATCGTCACGAGCAAAACAGACCAAACTTAGAGAGGGAATTAATCTGATTTATTACTAGGCAAAACAGAGTAGAGGAATGAGAAATGAAATCAACTCTTAAAACACCTCCCCCCACCCCTCCCATCTTCCGGGGCTCAACTTCACTCCCGGCTTCAACCTCTGCCCCCCTCAGCGGCACAGGGGGACGGGGAGTGGGGATTACGGTCAGTTCATCACATGTTGTTTCTGCCGCTTCTTCCTCCTCAGGGGGAGGACTCCTCTCATCGTTCCCCTGCTCCAGCATGGAGTCCCTCTCACGGGGTGCAGACCTTCAGGAGCAAACTGCTCCAGCGTGGATCCCCCACGGGGTCACAAGTCCTGCCAGCAAACCTGCCCTGGCGTGGGCTCCCCTCTCCATGGGTCCACCGGTCCGGCCGGGAACTTGCTCCAGCATGGGCTTCCCACGGGCCACAGCCTCCTTCAGGTGCCTCCACCTGCTCCAGCGTGGGGTCCTCCACGGGCTGCAGGTGGAATCGCTACACCCCCTCATCCTTCCTCCATGGGCTGCAGGGGGACAGCCTGCTTCACCATGGCCTTCACCACAGGCTGCAGGGGGAGCTCTGCTCTGGCGCCTGGAGCTCCTCCTCCCCCTCCATCTGCACTGACCTTGGTGTCTGCAGAGTTTCTTACATCTTCTCACTCCTCTCTCCGGCTGCAAAAGCTCTCTCTCTAAGTGTTTTTCTTCTTCTTAAATATGTTATCACAGAGGTGCTGATGGGCTTGGCCTTGGCCAGCGGCGGGCCCGTCTTGGAGCCGGCTGGCATTGGCTCTGTCAGACACGGGGGAGCTTCTAGCAGCTTCTCACAGAAGCCACCCCTGTAGCCCCCCTGCTACCAAAACCTTGCCACGCAAACCCAACACACCAGGCTAACCAGCCCCAGCTCTCTCAGCCTTTCCTCATACCAGAGATGCTCCAGGCCCCTCATCATCCTCATACCCTCCACTGGACTCTCTCCAGCAGTTCCCTGTCTGTCTTGACCTGGGGAGCCCAGCACTGGACACAGAACTCCAGATGTGGCCTCACCAGGGCAGAGCAGAGGTTACAGCAGAAATATCCCCTGGGCTACAGCAGGTCCTCTGACTTTGGGTTTTTCAGTGCTGCAAGACCTGAAAGAAGTGCGGTAGGCAGCCGGCGCTGGCGTGCTGGAGGGGCAGATGTGCAATGGGATGGGGGGGGGGCGTAGGGAGCGACGATGCCAGCCCAGGTCTGGCACTGATCGTTGGAGCTGCCCGCTGCCATCGCAGCCAGTTGCTGTGCCTTTGCATCCCGCTTTCGGTGGGCACTGCAGGGCTTGCTGATGGTTTAGACCCACGCCGCCGCCGGCACCTGAAGGTTTGCTGTGTCCCACCGAGCCGTGCCGAGGCTGCAGCTGCCCTCCACCCTCCTGCTGCGGGGTGTCCTTCTGCAGATGCCACTGCCGAATCCAGCTGCCAAGCTCACTGGGGCAAGGGGAGGGCTCCGAGAGTCTCCTGGAGGAGTCGCCTACCAGGTAAAATCCCCACCAGCCCAGTCTGCGCAGGAAAAGCGGCTGTGTTACCCTGCCAAAGAGCTGTTTGTGCCTTACACCACCACCTACCTGTGGCAGGTCATGCCTTTAGCAAACAAAGCCCTCGCCCTCCCGTTTTACGTGCGTGCTGGGGCCCTTGCCCGGTTTTACCCATCGCTGGCAGCAAAGCCTTTGCAGAAGCAGGAGAACCTGTTTCTTCAGGGCAGATGTGAGCGTGCGTGGGCTGTGCCATTCCTTCCAGCAGCCAGCGTGCCCAGGCACCTCGGGCAACGCCAGTTCCTGGAATAAAAGTTTCCTGTAAGGCTCTGCCCAGCCCGAGATATCACGGTTTGGGGAAGGGGCCAGAAAACATCCCGACAGACACAACAAGTTCTGTTCTGGCTGGATCAGACAGACTGTTTAAAGGTCTTAATTTTTATTTATTTTATAGGTTGAAATAGGTTTTATCTTCTATTACAATATAAGCAAAGGCTGAAGTTGCAGTCTGGGAGTTTCACCAAATGTTTTAAAAATGCATCATATGGAAACCTGGGGACTTTCACTCTTTAGGAATAAAATCCCAACTGGAACTGTTGGAATTTCCCACAGCAGAGAGAAGCCAGGTTTCCACCGGCCCTCAGAAAACGCTGGGGAAAAGATTTCGAGGGCAGCCACGCTGTCTGAGTCTTGGTCTTATCTTTATCTTTCAGCTGAGGGAGTTGGCAGCGGAAAAATGTTATGTATTCTGCTGGGATCCCAGATGAAAGAGAAAGTAAAGGTGCAGGATATGGCCACCCTGTTGTTGTGTCCACACCAGAGCTGGCTTTGTGCCGATGGGAAAGCCCCCCCCCAGCCAGGCTGGTTGCTTGCAGCTCTGGGGGCCTCGTGCTCCTGCTCTCAGCATCAGCAAGACCCCGACGGCCGAGACCCTGCTGTATATCGAAGTCAGGGCTGTAGTCACAAGCACCCGTCGCAGACAGCGTGCCTGGGGAACGAGGAGCTGCCTGGGGAGACCGCGGGGTCCCTGCTCACCCCTCGCCTTGGTGATGCTCCCAAGAGCCAGCCTGGCGTGAGCTCACCGACCTAGCTGATGAACTTCCACCTCTTTTGGCCTAACGACCAACACTGCTGCTATGAGATGGCTGCCAAAAGGGAAAGCAATAGCTGCTCTTGCATTTGGGGTAAATAATGAGGTTATTGTGTAACGGAGAGCTGTGGGTTGGAGGTGGGGAGAGCTTTACAAGCCTAAGAACAGTGGTGCCTGAGCACAGGCCGTCTGGCTGAGACACACATCGGTGGGAGAGGAGGATGGAGCAGCTGACTCCTGAAAGTCCTTGCCTGCCAAGGAGGCTGGAGCTGCCCTGCTTGCGCTTAGGAAAGCTGATCTAAGTGTAGCCGGGGAATTCCAGGAGCCATCTAGCTCAGGAGCAGGCGCTATTCCCTCCCCTGTCCCGCTCCTCTCTCCGCCTCCTGTCGTCACCGAGACGCATGCAGGGGAGATGAATAACAGCTGAAAACCCGTCTTGGGGCTTCATAATCCTGGAATGACCTGCAGCAGCTGTGTTGCTCCAGAGGATGCCATAAGCAGTCGTGAGCAGGAAATACTGCCCGTAATCCTTCCCTGCCTTCCCTTCCTACTACCAACCACGGGACCATGAAGACTGTTTTTCTCCAGGTCCTGTTTGTGCTGAGGATGTTGTGCGTGGTGACCCTGGCTGGAGGTGAGCCACAGCTCCGCTTCCCACCCCCTGGGCTCCTCGGGGAAGCAGCCGGGATCACGCCTGGGGCTGGTGAGGTGTGCGGGGGGGGGCAGGCGGTGCCGGATCGAGCTACGAGCACCGAGGGACCTTTGTGGGCTGTGGGAGATCTCGTAGGAGTTTCTGATGATCCGTAGTAGAAAAGAAGCATAATGCGCTTCTTTTCCCCTTTTTTCACATCCCCTAGGGGCATGCCGTGGGGGCAGACCGCAGTCTGTCCAAGGATGGATGTCTGTCCGCAAAGGCTCCCTCCCATCGCTGCGAGGCTGGGGGGGGGGGGTGCTGTGGCCTGCAGCTCTAGTACCTGTGCAGTGTGTGTGCGTGCAAGTGTGTGTGCATGTGTGCATAGGTGGGACATGGTCTCCTGTTTGCTGGGCAAAGATCTGTGCCTGCTCCGGGGTGGTGCTGAGAGGGGCTGGAGGACGGGCAGGAGGTGGGTGCAGCTCTCCCCGGGCTGTGCACACAGCAGTGATTGCTGCCCAAGGCAGTAATTAAGCAGGGCGGATTGCCAGGCTGGCAGCCAACATCTCAGCAGCGCAGGTAAAGCTGGACTTTGCCCAGGATGAAGGGACGATCTGTTCCCACCATGGGAAAGGAGAGGGGCAAGGAGCCCTAAAGATCTGTGCCTGGTGCTGCCGGGTGGGAGGAGTGAGGAGAGCAAGACGGGGATGGAGCTGCTTCCTCTCCTCACACCTCCGGGCAGGTTCTCCAGGGCTGGCCTGAGTAAAGCGAGCAACAGGGATGCCGGGCTGCTCACCCTGCCCTTTGAACCTGCTGCCTGCACTGGCACTGCCTGGCTCTGCTCGCTGGCGGCCAGGAATCCATCTCCTCTGCAGTGATGAAACCAGGCTGGCTCTGCAGAGAGAAAGGCTGGTGGTGCTCCCTGGCCAGGGTCTCCTGAGGGGAGAGATAGGTGCTGCTCCCGAGAGCGGTGCCTCCAAGGAGTGGTGGTCCCAGGTGGATAAACTCACAGATCCCAGGTGTCCCGGAGGTCCCTTTGGCAAAGATTCGGATGCAGCTCGGAGAAGCAGAGTTGTGTGCCCCAGAGGAGGGGGAGCACCAGGGCTGGCTCCCTGCTCCCTGTGACACCGCTCTGTCCTTGGAAGGTGCTTTCCAAGCTCCTCCACTCTGGGAAAAGCACGCCATGAGCTCAGCTCATTGCAAACCATTTATTTGTGATGCAAATAACCGGAAAAATCAGTTGATAATTATCAGAGAGCCCTTGGGAGCAGTCCCTGCCCGCTCCCTGCCAACCACCTCCCCAACTGTCCACAGGGACGGACCTGGTCACCTTGTGCAGTGCCTGTTTGGCTGAACAGTGCTCCTGAAAGTGGGGGACACCAGCAGTATGTCCTGTGGCTAATGAGAGTTAATTGGGAAGTCAGTCATTCCTGAGTGGGTATTCTTGTCCCTAAAGTGCCACAGACGACGTTATTCTGTGAACAAAGAGCTTTGCTTTAGCATTAGAGACTGGAGATTGAAACGTGCTGCTGTAGAGGGGCCACAGGAGCATTTGCTTGGCTTTTCTGTGCAAGCCTGGGTTTCCTCAGTAAATGGATCAGAAGAGCTGAGGGCGTTCCTGGTGCGATGCTTGTTCTTGCACCGGGCGGCTGGGTCATTCCCAACTGAACTGCATCAAATTCATCTGGGAATCTGAGACAATGTGTTGTAGGCACTGCATGATCTAATTCAGACTCCAGCTCCTTTCTTCGCAGGGGGCCTCGGGTGAATCAGGGCTTGTTTTTTTAAGCCTTGCCCCCTGGGACGTCAGGAACAAATTGCCAGGCTGCGTTGCGCAACCTCCTCTCACTTGGCAAGCGCCTGTTGTTGGAGGCTGGAGGTCGGTGCAGGAATGAAGGGTCCCCAGTAGTGTGACTGGCTTTGACCCCTGAAGGGGTCAAGTGGGGGTTTATATTTGCACTTAGCAAAATGAAAACTGTATTTTCCGGTGGAAATGGAAAAGAGATGTTTGGTGAGAAACTGTGCTGTGGCGCTGGGCTGCTGAGACATCTACGGGAGCAATGTGTCATTCACCAAAAGCTTCTTTCTCTGCACACTTTCTCTGAGTCCAAGCGGTGTTCAGAGACCACGTACCAGCAAACAGAGGCTTCGCTGGAGAGGAAGTCCCACAGGAGGAAGAGATATGGCTGACCCAGATAAGGAGAGGACAGGCATCCTGCCCTCTGGTCTGCACTGCCTGCACCAAGAGCCCGTTGGTGATGGTTGCAGCAGATCTTTTGGGGGTGAAGAAATGTGTCTTCTGGGCACCGTGCTGAGAGCAGTCCTCCTGTGACCCGAAGGGGAGAGGACCTGCAGGTCCAGGTGCATAAAAGACCTCCAGCCGGAGCTTGCCCATCCTGCGAGGCAAGCTGCAATGGTGTCCCAAGAACCCTGCAATATTCACACGGCTTTTTTTTGTTGTTTTCTGGGTATCATCTTATCACCTGTTTGGGTGGTACAAACAATCGTGGCCCTGATGGGATTTGTCTTCACCTCATTTTAGCAGGGACCGGAAACTTTCATGGCAAGCTTTGGGCTCCTCCTCCCCAGAGAGGGGGAAAAAGAAACAGTGCCGGTTTTTATAGTACCTAATAAGAAGCCAACATTTAATATGTCAAAACTTTTATTTCAGCGCAACCCAAAGCACCTCTGAAGTGTTCAACCGAGTGCAGGAGCTTTACATCTGAGATAGCGGCGAAGCGGATAAGGAGCTACCGCAGGACCGAACCCCAGTGCACCAAACAAGCCATCATGTAAGCACTGCCTCACCGCCCACCCCCTCGCCGTGCGCCCTCCGGCACCCGCTGCGGTGAGCCATGCCCTGTCGGCAAATGCCCCTGCTTTGGAGCAAGGAGCAGTCGAAGCAGAGCCAATGCTGGTATTGATTTGAAGGGTGGGTGGGGGTTTTTTTTTCCCCTGTTTAAAGACCAGCAGCCTCCAAGTGAGAGCGGGGGCTCGTGCACGGAGCGAGACAGGGATAAATGGACGGGGAAAGGGACAGGCGGACGCATTTGTGGGCAGAACGGGGCAGTGGAAGCACGCAGGGCCAGAGCTCGCATGTTTCCGTGAAAGTGGGTGTTACCTCTGGGGACAGATCCAGACTTGTGAGCTTGTCTGGAGGTGGGAAAAGCTACTTCTTTTTCCCCAGGATAATTGTTGTTTTCACCTTACCCTGAAGATGAGGCACCATCGAGACCACTTTATTGCAGCTCAGGAGGTGCCGAAATAAATAATCCACCCATCCAACCCAGTAGTGGCTTGAGAGAGTCGGTGCTGCTGTCTGCATGCCTTCCCTACCAGGCTGACCATCTACGCCAGTGTTTTCTTTATCCACTAAGTGACCCCTTTTCATTTTCAGATTTATTACTCTGAAGTCCTTGGAGATGTGTGCAGATCCAGAGGAAGAGTGGGTGGAGAAGATCGTAAAGAAACTGGACGAGAAAAAGGCCGCAGCCTCCCCACTGCCCCATGGTGCCGCTTCAGCAGTGGCACCAGAAGAACCTGGTGTTTTTCAGAAACACGTTGGTCTTACAGCAACAGCTCCATCTCAAGCCACTGCTCCAACTAATTTCTTCCAAGGGACTGGCACAACAGTTTTGGAGAGAATACATGTTCCTGCTGCCGGGATGGAGGCGTCCAGCAAGTCCCCCCCAGTCACACAGGACACCACCCAGCTCCATGCAGGACCGTCCCCCGTGATGTGGGAAGTTGCTGCCCACTCTGAAGTTGCTCCAGAAGCAAACAGAGAGTCCTTAAAATCACCTTCAAAAACTTTTGGAGCAGGCATGGTCTCCAGCCAGCCCACCCCATATCCCACGTCTCTTGCGCATGGCTTTGACAGTGCCGTAGGATCTACAGAAGGACCTGTAGGACATACTGCAAATGCTACGGCTGGTGTTCGAGTCATGACTTCTCCTAGCTCAAATTCAGACCCCATGGCCATTACTAAAGGATCAGACCGTCCTGTACTTCCGACAAATGAATCCCTGGACCCTACAAGTGCAACAGCCAACGCACCAGACGCTGCTCCTAACAGTTTTAGTTCAGATCTCCCCTCCATCCTGGGCAGCATGGAGATCGCCATAATCCCGGCCTCACCAGTTCCACCAAAGAATACTTCGGTTTCTACTCCAAACTCCACAAATGCCACAGACAAAGGTCCTTCTGTCCATACCGACAAGGTTGTCGGTTCCTTTGCAGATGCTTTTGGTACCAGAACATTTGATTATTCGTTGCTTGCAGGAAAGCAAGAGCCTTCCGATACGTTAGTTTTTACTAGTCAGGCGTTCTCACGCCAAGCCGGAGAGCAGGTGACTAAAGAAAGACCGAATGATCAGCCTCTTCCCACCTTCCTGTCAAGATCTCAAATGCTCTTTGTCATCCCAGTTTCTGTGGTAGGTGGTCTGCTGGCTTGCAGTATTGCTGTTGTATGGCTATATCTAAAATCTGGTGTCAAAAGAGGAGAAATGTCAAGAGAAATGGTACAGGGCTTGCTCTACCAGAAGGAGGGACATCAAAAGGATGTCTATCTGATGGAAGTAATCTGAATGCTTTATGGCCTGGACATTTTCGGTCTAAACTACATGTGTGTTGCTGCAGGAAAGCTAAGTTTATGCTAAACTGGTGACCAGCAGAAAGCAAGGCAGGGAATAAAAATACCAGAGAAAACTGGGGTTTTGGGGTTTGGGGGTTTTTTTGGTGTTTTTTTTCTTTTTTTTTTTTTTTTTTTCCCCAGAGCTGAACATTCAAAAATATATCTAACACGTCGTTGATCAATGACGGTATTTTGGAAAGACGAGAGGCTTTTTTTCTTCTGGCACTGTTACAAACAAAGGCTGTTGCTGTTCTAGAGCTGCTTGGTGGCTCTTTGCCAGGTGGTGGGCAGAAGTGAATTTCCAAATTGCTGTTGGGAATTTTTCTGCATTTCGTCATGGCCCAGCCGAAAAGCCACCCACTTAGCCACGCTCCGGGACTCAAGCTCAACCACGTTGAGCAATCTTAACACCAAACCCACACAATTTGCACTTAAATTCTCTGCTGCTTCTTCCTTTCCAGTTCAGGTCGCTGCTGTGTCAGACCAAGACTGATGCTGGTGGTCAGCTGGGTGCTGGTTCTCCCTGGGCTGATCAAATACCCCATTTACTCTTGCCGGAGACACAAGGGGTAGTCTAGCTTTTCAGAGGTGATGAAAACTGCATCTGATAAGGGGACTGAAGGTCAGTGGTACAGATCTCTCCTTCAGAGGAGCAGGCAACCCATAATCTATCTCCTCCTTGAAATCAGGCCACCTTTATCTCCAACAGCTATGGGCATTTCCTCTTGCAGATTTAGCCTGAGACCTGGTTCTTGGCAAATCAACCACAATAAAACCCTTCTGCCAGCTGATACGCCCTGTGTCTGGCTGTATCCAGCGCCGGGACAGGATAATGTGGATGAGCCTTTGCAAACAGGAGAAAACAAGAAGTCACCCAACAATTTTGCTCTTCCTGTGATAACATTGGAGGGGTTTTGCTGTTCTCTGCAAGCACAAAACTCAGGAACTACTCTCCTGGAGGAGCTAAATGCAATTCTGGATTTAGTCATATAGGAATTACCCCACCACAGCAGACATACCATCCTTCTGGTCCCGTATTCTCTCTAGAAATCCACAAAAAAAAGCATAAAATTCCTGTTCATGGTCCTACATTGCAGCTGCATTTTAGTTTTTCTTTTTTTGGATAGCACTGACCACTAGGCTATTAAAGCGCTGTAACAGTACCAGGCTTTTTTTTAACCCAAACTGGTTGTGATTTTTATACATCTAGATGTTGCTGTATGTAAGCCTTACCTTTTATCTCTGGTCACTTCCTGAAAGCCCGTGTTAAACATTGACTCCAGCATGAATTTTGCTGGAGCATGCAAAGATCTTCATGATATGATGCTCTGTAGGTAGAGATACATGTTGAGGGTCAGATCCTCCTTTAACCAACCTCAGTGGATCAGATCCTCCAGTATAAATATGCACGTAGGAAAAAAAGAAAGCAAAACCACATAATAAGCAAAAATGATGGGCCAGCTGTAAAGCAGAGCTAGAAGAAGGCAGCTTATTAGATCCATCAGATTGCACCTTCAGCATCCATCCAGCCCTGGAGGTGGAGAGGATAGACTGCAATGGTGTTTGGTTTCTGCCATCATTCAGTGCCTCATTTCTGCGTATTGTTGACTTGAGAGAGGGGAGCCAGGGATTCATCTCAGGCTTTGCAAGTACGGAATGCAATCAGATTAATTGTAATTAGGAATTTGGGGTGAAACCCCACCTTGTGCAGCAGCACTCCTGTGCAGCCCAGCTGTGTAACACTGGCAGGGGTTGATTTAAGCTGAAAGAGAGGAGATGGGATGTGAGGCAGAAATTCTTCCCTGTGAGGGTGCTGAGGCCCTGGCACAGGTTGCCCAGAGAAGCTGTGGCTGCCCCTGGCTCCCTGGCAGTGTTGAAGGCCAGGTTGGATGGGGCTTTGGGCAACCTGGGCTGGTGGAGGGTGTCCCTGCCCATGGCAGGGGGTGGGAACTGGATGGGCTGTGAGGTCCCTCCCAACCCAAACCGTTCTATGATTTACCTGGGGGGTAAATGAGGACTTGTCAGTGCCACCTCCCCATCCTCCCCGCTCGGGCATGACTGGGGTTTGTGGCCTCACAATTTGTAGGGCAATGTACTATGGTATTATTGTTATATGAAACACTAGAAATGTTAGTTTTGTAGTAAAATTATGTAGCCATTTCAATGTATGTAATGTCCTGTCCTTGCTACTGGAGCTAGGTTGCTCTCCAGGCACTACAGCAAACGGAGCGGACGCTCATCTGGCTATGGGTGAAGTCCTTGGCTTGGAGCGATGCTGGGGAGATGAATGTGCACCAGGCAGATATGATCACTTTGAGTTCCACCACGGTATTTGTAAGGACACCGGTTTCACCTCCACAACCGGCTCCCACCGCCTTCCATCTGCTGTGGTCACGCTGGCAGGAGGAGCTGCTCCTTCAGCCTGGATCCGTCCTTGTGCTCGCCTTGCTCCCCGTCCTGTTCCCAGGCTGCGTGCCTGCACCCCTCATGGGGGACAATTAAAACCCAGGGCAGGGCCGGGGGTGGGATGGGAGGGGACCGCTGTTCCTCCTTGCTTTGCGCTGCGCGATGGGTGGCCGGGGGCACAAGGTGAGTGCCGGTGCTGAGGGACGGAGCCCGTGGGTGTCACCAGTCCCTGGGGCTTAAAATGTCATTTGCTGTAGAGCACAGTCACTGTTACATCTGATTCATTTGTGTATCGAGTATATACGAGTGTGTGCGCGAGATATATGTTCTGTACCTTTTTTTTTAGAAGTAAAAGTAATAAAGTCCTTACGTTAAACCTCCGGTCCTTGGGGCATTCAGCCGAGGCTGGGGTGACCGAGCCCGGTCCCCGCAGAGCTGGGGAGATGAATGTGCGTGGTTAAGCACCGTGGGGGGATCCCAGCATCGCCGCGGGATGGCAAAGCTGGCACTGCCGATGCGGCCAGGCTGTTGCTCCACCCCTTCACTGTTTATGGGCTTCAATCTTGCCAAAAATTTGCAGGGAATATATTTTTCTCACAGTGAGTCACATTTCCCGTCCTGCTAAGGTGATCCTGGGAAAAAAAAACAAAACAAAACAGCCCGGTTTTTGTTTTGTTTAAGCAAAGCCACAATCAAAGAGGAACCCACAGGAAACAAAGGAGTCTGTAAGGGAGCAAGAAGCCAAGGGCTGAGCTAGGACCTCTCCCACCTCAGCCAGGCTTTGGGCTGCTCTCGCCTGCTCCTCTCATGCTGGGGAGGAGAGGTGGGAAAGGCAAAGCAATGCCAGAGTCAGTGCCCAGGGACTCGCCCAGAGCAGGGAGCTGGAAGGAGCAAGAGGGTCAGGGATGACGATCTCCTCTGCGTCCCAGGAGTCCTCGTGCTCCGGCACCGCCGGTGTGCTGGGAAGACGGTGAGGTCTGTGAAAACATCCCCCAGATGAATCACCAGGCCAGAAAGATCAATTTTGAGATAAGCAGCTCTGTGGAAAGAAAAACACTTTTTTTCTTCTTTTCTTTTCTGCTCTCTGTTATGGGGAGGGGGCGGGCGAGGGAGGGGAGGGCTGTGTAAACAAGTCAGCCCCGACGCTGATGAATCCTTTCCGACACGCAGAGCGAGCCCAGGCACCGGCGTGGGGCCATTCGGGGGCTGCGGCCCCAGAGCACCAAGGGAGCTTTTGGATGCCCCGTCCCTCGGCTGGCTGCTGGCACACGCTCGCTGGCTTTGCTGCTGCTCCCTGGCTTCTCCGTGTCTGACAGTGCAGGGAAAGACCTTGTGCGAAGGATGTCCAACCGTGTCCACCTTCCCGTGCTCCACCTGGAGGTCCATGGGCTGCCTCAGGTGTAGATTTTGGCCCAGGAGAAAACTGATGCCAAGTCTGTGATGCTGAGGTGGGACAAGGCTTGCAAGGTGGGACCTGGTGTGCAAGACACATGCTTCTGCCTCGAGGTTTCCCTGCAACAGGAGACAGGGAGCCCATGGTCATGGTGGGCCCCTTCTTGGCCCTTGCTGACCCACGACTTTGGTTTCCAACTCTACGTCAGTGCAAACTATCTCCACCGCTTCATTAGCCAGCTGATTGACCTTATGAGAACAAGGAGTCACTGGGACTCCACGCAGGCTCACCTCCGTGCCTTCACATCCCCATGGGATCCATCAGATGGCCTTGAGGGCACTAATTGGCCTTAATAACCCTGACCAACTTCACATGCAGATAGACTCACACACCACACCACTCCCCCAGCCCCCCACCTGAGGCCCAGGAGCCCCATTTAAGCTCAGGTTTGAGCCTCTAGTCCCTGCTTTGGTTGTGTTGTAAGAGTGCTGGTCTGAAGTCCTGGCTCCGTCCCTGCGTCCTGGTTTCAGCAGGGATAGAGTTAATTTTCTTCCCCGCGGGTGGCACAGTGCTGTGGTTTGGATTTAGGATGAGAATAATGTTGATAACACACTAATCTTTTAGCTGTTGCCCAGCAGTGAAGGACCTTTCAGCTTCTCACACTGCCCTGCCAAGGAGAAGGCAGGAAGCTGGGAGGGGACACGGCCAGGACAGCTGACCCAGACTGACCAAAGGGATAGTCCATACCATATGGCGTCATGCTCCGTATAGAACTGGGGGTGGGCTGAGAGGCGCAGCAGCTGGGGGCCTGGCATGGCATCGATTTTGAAGTGATGGCGTTTGTTTTCCCAAGTCACCGTTGCGCGTGATGGAGCCCGGCTTTCCCGGGGGCGGTTGAACACCTGCCTGCCGTGGGACTTGGTGAATGAATCCCTTGTTTTGCTTTGCTTGTGTGCGTGTGGGCTGGGGGTCTTGTTTGACTTGGGGGTCATTGGCTTCAGGTGGGAAGTTGTGCTGTTCATCACTTGGTTTGTATTTATTATTATTATTATTTTCCTTTTTGTGTGTGTCCTATCAAACTGTCTTTATCTCAACCCATGAGTTCTCTCACTTTCACTCTTCTGACTCTCTCCCCCATCCCACCAGCGGGCAGTGAGCCAGCAGCTGCGTGGTGCTTAGTTGTCAGCTGGGGCTAAACCACAACACCCTGTCTCTTGGATAGACCTTGGAGCTACACTGTGGGTATCTTCTCTCCTGGATGGATGGACTCTTTGGTGTTGTAGCCCTGTCCCCATCTCCTGCTGCTGAACAGACACCCCCTAACCCTCCCAAATGGATCCTGGGTCTGGTTCCTCACTTTGGTGTGTCTGGGACCACTGATGGACCCTGTTACCAGCACCCCCATGCTCAGACCCTCACTGGTGAGGACACTGCCAGTGCTGGGCTCACCCTTGGCTCCTGGCTTGTCCCCTCTCCCTGGGACCTGCCTGGACCTGGCACTGAGACACCTCTGCCATTGTCTTCTCCAAGCCCTGACTTCTCTCCAGGGTGATGTGTGAGGAGCACGGTTATTCCTGTGAAGCAGAAACACTGCGGTCTCCGTCCTCTCTGGTTTGACATTTGGATTGTGACTTATGAAATGTTTATTCCTGCTCGGCATGGTGGTTTTTCTATGAAATGTTGCATAAGCACGCTCATGCTTGGGGCAGCCTCTGGTCAAGCTAATGTTCCAGTACGTTTTTCATAATGCTGACTGAGCAGAATGTAGGATGTCCCCTTGGCTGTTTTGGCGCTCTGATTGCGCAGCTGCAGTTCTGCTGCGTGGCTGTGGTTCTTCCACGCTTTGTGTTTGCTTAAGCTCCGCTTGTATGAGGCTTGTGTCCATGTTCACGTCACTGGAAGGGCTGAAGTCCCCCTTGGGTAAACACAGAGGTTGTCAGGACTCTCCGGGGTCGTACCTCTTCAGTGACCATCTTGAGTGACGGAGGAAGTTTCATTTCTGAAGCACCCTTGAATTCTGCCAGGTAAGCTACAAGGCCACAAAGCAAATAATTTAAAAAAAAAAAAACAAGAAAAAGAAAGGAAGAAAGGAAGAAAGGAAGAAAGGAAGAAAGGAAGAAAGAAAGAAAGAAAGAAAGAAAGAAAGAAAGAAAGTGAGAGGAGCCCCCCAAGGAGGGATGTGATGTCAGCCTGCCAACTCAGACCATAGTTGGCACAAACACTTTTTTTTAATTACAATATCTAGGCACCTTAATCTATCTTTATCACATTCTTTCAACTGAATTTATTTTCCTGATTGCTGGGTTTTGTCCTGATCAAAAAACTAAGGAACAAGTACATTCATAACGCGTTCTGCTGCCTCCTTAGAGTTATCAGGACTAATTCTGTTCAGAATTAAATCACTAAAATTTCGGCTGAAATTGCTTCCATGTCTTATTTTTTTTCTGTTATCACAGCTTTGCTTTAACAGCTGAGCTGAAGCAGCTCCCCACCTCTGCCTTTAACTCTAGGAGCTCAGAAAAGGAGGCTGAAGTCCTCACCACGCACCGGTTCCTGGGCAGGTACCTGACACAGGAGCCTCTCCAGCGCAGAGTCTCCCTTGGGAGTAGCAGCTCCTCCTGACACCCCAGATCCATCCTTCACTTAACCTCACAGCAGCTGGTCAACCTCACTGGAGAAAAATGGAAAAATACCTCCTTTACAGTGCATTTCAGTGCCAGAAAACTGGCATCACGTACATTTTTATTTTTTTCCCCCTTTCCCTTAGCAAAGTGGCAGCTTCCAGTCTCCGATCCAGGCGCGTCCACCCCTGCCTCTCTGCTTGGCCAGCGTGGTGAGGGCTCGCTGCCCGGCCGCTCCGCGTTTCTGCTCGATCCCCTGGGCCGGTGGGCGAGCTCGCCCAGCGACTCAGTGCAGATAATCCTTGGGGAAGGGCTCCTGGACACATCCTTCCTGCAGCCTCCGTGTCTCGTGATGCTGGGCAGGCTTACCGCACAGGATGTGGCTTGGATCACCAGCTTCCAGTACTTGGTGGTCCCCAGTGTCCAGCGGTAGGAAGCAGGCTGTGGAAGAGGCTCTCGTTTTCCTCTTTTTAAAGTGGAAAACTCCAGGCTGTAGGACCTGGGATGGTCATACCTGGAGTCGCAGGGTGAGCGCTGGCTCCGGGAATGAGTGAGAGCGTCGCCTTGGGTTTGTGATTGTATTCCGAGTCAACCAGAGCTTCAAAATGGACCTGGGGAGACCCTTGACTGAGCACCCCAAAGAAATGTGGAGGGGCTTTACACTCAGAAAGGTTTCAGCAGAAGAAAAACGAGGAGGGTTCATATTGTAAACGGAGAAGACTCAAAGTGACCGGGTAGAAGAGAAGGGAAAATCTTTTTCCTCACCCTCCCACCGCCTCCGTGGGGATGGGTTTCAGGCACTGGGTGATGCTCAGCCACCCCTCTCCTGCCTTGGCAGCCCAGCCGCTTTTGCAATGCAGAGCCCGTGCTCTCCCGAGCAGCGCCGGGAGCGTGTGGCTGTGTTTTCCAGCAGAGCTGGGTGGGCTCAGCTGTTCACCAAGACCCCATTTCCAAGCATGGGGCTTGTTCTGCCCAGCTCCTTCCTCCCCACAGTGGCACGTTTTCTGGCAAACGCTGCACCTGAGGTGGCCCCAAGCTCACCCCCTCCTCCTCTTGCAGAATCAAGAGGATGCTGTTTATTTTTTTTATGTAAACAAGTAAATTCTCCAGAGCACATTCAAATTAAAAGGGAACTTGTGCCAGCAGTGGGGCTTTCCAGAACTCCTCATTTAATGACTGCACATCAGCCTTTCCCTTCTCCAGAAATAGAATAAATATCAAAGGGTCTCCGGGGAGTTGTGCATCATCTGGCTGCGATAGCGATGTCTCAAAAACTTGACAAAGGGGAAGCAGAGCATCTGAGGCCAGGTCCTCTCCATCCAGTCTCTTTCCTGACCCTGGCTGCTGGGTGCCCCTGTGCTTGTTCAGCTGCTGGCGCTATGTGCTGCCCATCCGAAGCATCCCATGTAGCTGAGGAAGGGTTGGGTGAAGCTCCAGGTCAGGGGGAGACATGCCATGGACTTGCAGCAAGGCCATGCCTATCATCCCTAAAATCCTTCTGTGTTGCTCAGGGTCCAGCTATTGGATGGTGTCTTTGCCCCAGGGTGGTTAGGGCAGGCCATGGTTGCAGGAGAACCTGCGTTCCCCCAGCTTGACGACATCTGCCATGAGTATGACAGCATCATGCCACCTGCACTTGGGGGTCCTGCTCCTATGCAAGACAAAAATGCATCAAGAGCAGTGATGTGGTCCATGTCCTCAGCTCAGCATTGCCAGCTTGGCTGCAGCTCGCAGAGTATCGTGGTCTCCAAAAGGCTGTCTGCTGGGACGATCTCCATGGGATGGGAGGCTGCTCTGGTCCCAGCAGCCATGGCCCAGTTCGGGGGAGGCTCCTGGAGAGGCATGCAAGTCTGCAGGAAGGGAGCCTGGGGCAGAGCAGAGGTGGGGAGGTGGCCGAGAAGGGAAGGGAGCACCCACAAAGCTGTGAGAGAAAGGAAAGATGCTTTTGGAGATCAGCAAGAAGGCACGAGGAGTTCGTTACAGCCCAGGCAGGCACTGAGTCATTGGGTTGAACACACGCAGGAAGGAATGGCACTGTTCTTAGTGGTTGTGGGACCTGTTTAGAAAAGCTTTATTTTTAGTCCTCTGGCAGCTACGCAGCAAGGGTGGCCTGATGCCAGGTCCTCCTGGGCCAAGTCGTGCTTCCGAGACGTGGGAACTCCATCTCTCCACAAAAGCTGAGCCAAAGCACAACAGCTACAGGGTCTATGTACTTTAATCATTCCTCCAAGGCTGGGAATGGCCTTGGCATACCCTGTCTGGGCTCCTTCTTGAGCCATCATCGTCAGGAGATGTTTCTCCTCCTGCAGCTGGGGTTGAGGAGACCTGGGCACGACCAGAGCGCTTTTCAGCACTGGGTGGTTTTCTCCCAAGTTTTTTAAAAGATACCCAGGGATGAGACAGTCCCAGGCATAATGTCCTGCTCCAAAGGAGCAGAGGGTGGCTGTGTGTTGGGTTTGTGTGGCAAGGTTTTGGTAGCAGGGGGTCTACAGGGGTGGCTTCTGTGAGAAGCTGCTAGAAGCTTCCCCTGTGTCTGATAGAGCCAATGCCAGCCGGCTCCAAGACGGACCCGCCACTGGCCAAGGCCAAGCCAATCAGCACCTCTGTGGTAACATATTTAAGAAGAAGAAAAACACTTAGAGAGAGAGCTTTTGCAGCCGGAGAGAGGAGTGAGAAGATGTAAGAAACTCTGCAGAAACCAAGGTCAGTGCAGATGGAGGGGGAGGAGGTGCTCCAGGTGCCAGAGCAGAGCTCCCCCTGCAGCCTGTGGTGAAGGCCATGGTGAAGCAGGCTGTCCCCCTGCAGCCCATGGAGGAAGGATGAGGGGGTGTAGCGATTCCACCTGCAGCCCGTGGAGGACCCCACACCAGAGCAGGTGGAGGCACCTGAAGGAGGCTGTGGCCCGTGGGAAGCCCATGCTGGAGCAAGCTCCTGGCAGGACCTGCGGACCCGTGGAGAGGGGAGCCCACGCCAGAGCAGGTTTGCTGGCAGGACTTGTGACCCCGTGGGGGATCCACGCTGGAGCAGTTTGCTCCTGAAGGTCTGCACCCCATGGGAGAGACCACGCTGGAGCAGTTCGTGAAGGACTGTAGCCCGTGGGAGAGACTCACGTTGGAGAAGTTCGTGAAGGACTGTCTCCCGTGAGAGGGACTCCATGCTGGAGCAGGGGAACGATGAGAGGAGTCCTCCCCCTGAGGAGGAAGAAGCGGCAGAAACAACATGTGATGAACTGACCGTAATCCCCACTCCCCGTCCCCCTGTGCCGCTGAGGGGGGGGAAGGTTGAAGCCGGGAGTGAAGTTGAGCCTGGGAAGATGGGAGGGGTGGGGGGAAGTGTTTTAAGAGTTGATTTTATTTCTCATTCCTCTACTCTGTTTTGCCTAGTAATAAATCAGATGAATTCCCTCTCTAAGTTTGGTCTGTTTTGCTCGTGACGATAATTAGTGAGTGATCTCTCCCTGTCCTTATCTCGACCTACAAGCATTTCGTTATGCCTTTTCTCCCCTGTTTAGTGAATGAGGGGAGTGAGAGAGCGGCTCTGGTGGGCACCTGGCCTCTAGCCAGGGTCAACCCACCACAGGCTGGAGGGAGGCAATGTGAAGATGGGCTTGAGGTGGCCCCTTGGGTAGCTCACAGAGGATGAGGGGGGATTGTGGTGCCCCAGGGATCTGCATGGGCCTCTGCTGCTCCATGCATTCATTTACAGCCTGGAGAAAAAGAGGGAATGGGGGAAGGGTAAGTTCAGGGCAGGGGCTGGGCATGATTGGCAAGGACCTGCAGAAGGGTCTGAGTGGTTGGGTGAGGAAGAGGGAGTCAAGCAGAGTGGGGAGAAGCTGTCCCCCGGTTAACACCGAGAGGCTGATCCCCATCTGCAACACTTTGCTGCAGGCTTCAAGGCTGCAAAGGGACGGAATATGTTGGAAAAAATACCCAAGAACTTTGAACGTCAACTTTTCCTTCCACTTCTCTCGGTCTGATTCGGCCTCCTGCCTGACCCTGAAGCCAAGGGACTAAGCCAGCCTCATCTGCAAGGGAGGGCTCGACTGCACCCCCTTCCTCTTTCACCCCATGCTTCCCAGCTATAAACAGGGACTTTTTTTTTGGTGGAAAACTAGTGTTCCTCTCCTTACGAACGGCATGGAATGTGATGCAATTTCTGGCAGTATTTGATATCCTGCAGCTTTCAGGCTGCAGTGGGCTGGTGGCAGCAGCGATCACCGCCTTTCTGCTTAATACTCCCCAGGGAGTTCACAAGCCATCCAACCATCTCCAGCGTGTTTATGTTGTGTCTGTGGCTAAGTGACTTTGCAAAGCCAGGCTTTGCCTTTCCTATTGCTGCAAATCCCATCTCTGTGGGTTTGGGAGCCCTCGAGTTCACGCCTCTGCGGAGGAGGATTTCACTTCCCTCATGTGGCTTTCCCACAGACTCCTCTCTATAACGCAGAAGTTGCTGAGGTCTGTTCAGTCTTTCTAGGTATTGTCTTGGTCGGTAACCCCGGCGGTCACATTGACGTGGAAATCCCCTCGGCGGAAGAAAACATACAGGGCTTTCACTTGAATTTGGCTGAAATTCTTTGGAAAAGGGCTAATGTGGGGAGGGGGGTGAGAGGATAAATTGCGGCACCTCTTTGCCTGAGCTCACAGTTGAGCTCCTCCAAAAAGGCAGAACAGCCTGCAAGGAAGAGCCCTCACACAGCCACCATGCTCACTGCAAGGACCGTCCTGGTGCTCGCGATGCTCCTCATCCTCTCCCCACGCTGTGATGCACGTAAGGCACCTCATGGGTCACCGCTTAGGGTCATCCCGCTGGGGAGGTCAGGCAAGAAACCCTGGTGTGGAGCGGGGACGGTGCTGCTGGCAGGAGAAAGAACCCCTGGTTGGGGCAGGGCTGCACGGTCGGGGCGCAGGGAAGGATGGAGACTGCTCCAGGAGCTGGGTGGCTTCAGCAAAATGGCTGCAGGGTGCCGGCTGATAACCTGGAGCTGCCTCCTGCCCTGGGAAGGAAGGAGAGCACCCGGGACTCCTCATGGCAGCATCTGCAGAACTTGGGGGATGTTGTGTGCATCAGCCTTCTCCTTGGGGAAGGTCTTAAAGCCTGCTTTCCAAAGCCAGAGTTCACCGTCTCTCTTTCTCTTCTCCAGTCCCTTACACCCCGGTCGAGTGCTGCTTCAGTTACGCAAAGTTCCGTCTCCGGATGGTTAACCTGAAGGATTTCCACACAAGTCCCAAGGAGTGTTCTTCTCCAGCAGTTGTGTAAGTCCTGGTAATTTCCCCACCGCCATGCTATCTCCTGGGCCACCACGGGTTCAGTTTGTCCATCCCATCTGGGAACAGGACCGGGCCTGGTCTGCGTGGCCTCCACAAGTGGCTGTGTTCCATCATGAAGAGGGGAGGACATGACTGGCCACTTCTACAGGGCAGAGTTAAGGACACGAGTCCACTGCAGCTCCTGAAGCCTCTGCCCAGGCTCTAGAGGCATTGGGCTGCTGTAGGACCCCAAGTCCAGCATGCAGGATCGAAGGGAAGGGAGGATGGCACGGACACAAGTGGGATTATAGCTGTCATTTCTCACCAAGCTTCACCTTTTATCTCGGCAGGTTTGAGACCAGGAATGGGACGAAGGTCTGTGCAAAGCCAGAGCTGACTTGGGTGGAGAAAGCAGTTGAGATGCTTCAAAAAAGGAAAGGACTTAATGCCCCGTGATGTAGAGCGGGTGCCCTGGTTCAGGCTATCCAACGGCCTGGTGGGAAGGAAGGTTTATAGTCATCCTCCTGGAAAAGCCTGCAGAGGTCCCCAGTGCCGGGGGGATGACACTGACTCCCCAGAGCGCTGCGCCACATCGTCCAGCTGGGCATCAGCTCCTGGGGTGCTGCCGGCCCTGCCAGCACCTGCCCACCAAGCACAACTGCAAAATAAAGGTTTACTTCATGTGGTATTGGAGAGTGGTGTCCTTTCTTCTCCCGACCCCAGCAGCAGTGCTGCTGCCGGCTGGTCGAGGCGTGGGGCTGGCCAAGGGATAGGGTGGGATGGGGGGAGTCTTCCCACTGCCTCCCGAAACCTCGTGGGTCTCGCTGGGGCGGGCAGGGAGGGGGACAGGAGGTGCTGCATGGATGCTCTGGGCTTTTGGGTACTTGCTTCAAGAGGCCCAAAAGGGGCTGAAGATATCTCTGAGGGCTTTTGGGTGCAAAACTGCCATCAGTTTTGGGCTTAGGGCTTTCAGCTTGTCCCTTGCATTGCCCCGTGCATGCCGTGCCTGAGCACGGCCACATCTTCCCAGGACTTCAATGTATCCGAGCTGTGCGCAGAGGAAGGATTTCTCTGCAAAGCTCCCTGGGCAGGTGGAGCAGACAGGATGCTGAAGCAGATGAGGGGCTCACCCACATGCAGCTGTGGAAATTCCCTCCATTCCCCGGGGCACGGGGAGCTCACCAGTGATCCCTGCCAGGGTTTTGGGAGGGGGAGGAGACTCAGAAGGGCAAAAGTGAGGAAAACTCATGGGTTGAGATAAAAGTTCAATAGGTAAAGCAAAAGCTGTGCAAACAAGCAAAGCAAAACAAGGGATTCATTCACCCCTGTGCCGGCAGGCCTCTGCCGGGACCTGACGCTGGGGAAGGTGGATGGAGGACCAGGACGGAGGTGAGGCCCCGCTCGGCCCTGGCTCCCCCAGGTGACGGGATGCTCCTTGCTTGGCTCTGGGCTCCTGGACACGCTGCGCTCACCCCCTGCGCAGTGCCGGCTGGGCCTCCCCATCCAGCCGGAGCCCCGGGGTCTGGGCTGCATCCATGCCACAGCTGTCAGGAGAGGGCACCAAGACCCAAGCAAACAGGGTGTCTCCGTGGTCTGAAGGTACCTGAAGAGTAAGGGCAACAGTTTAAAAGGCTTCCTTCAAGCTGAAACACCTCCTGGTGCACCCCAGAGATCTCCACCTGCCTCCTGGTGCCCAGGAGACCTCTGGATCCCAGACCCACATGGACCGGCCCCACAGACATCCCACCTCTGATCCCCTCCAAGCAGGGTCTGTGGGACCCGAGAATGAACACCGCAGGGACACTTGGGACCCCAGGGCAGCCTTTGTACTTGCATATCAGAGAGTTGGTTTTCTTCTGCTTTAATTTCTTTGTCTCTGCCGTGCATTTGCATTGCTGTCAGCTTTATTTCTTGCTTAGTAATTGCCCGCTGCTTAGGCACAATGTCGCAGCACAGCCAGCAACAAACTCAACAGACGTGTACCTTACTAGTACAGCCATTAGTCATATGTGTGTGTGTGTATATATATATATCTGAACAACATTTTAAGTACTTTTCCAAACCATTCACCAATGTCTGGTGTCCAACCCCAGCCGTCAAAAGGGTTGGGGTTTTTTGGTTGGTTTTTTTTTTTTTTCCATTTTATGAAAAGTCTTTAAGTGGCTTTGGATTGTCATCACATCTGTGTCTCTTCTTTTGTCTTGGTCTACACAGAAACTACAACTAGTTTTGATGAGAGCACAAGTCCCTCCTTTGGCCTCTAATATCTAATGCTAATTGGTTTTGTATCACCATTTGTGATTTAGATTTGCCCCTTGTAAAGTCTTTTTACTATCTACCATAGCATTTGTAATAAATAATTTCCCTTGACACATTTACTGTCACCTTTTCTAATGCTATTGTTCCAGCCATGGCAAGGAGGCTCTGGTGAATTTATGAAAGTTGGTTGTTGTTATAGTTTTACCTTTTCCTTTTTGGCCATGATTGATGGTGACGAAGGCTTCCACCAGAGAGGGTTTTGGTGGCGTCAGTGCCAGGGACCAGCATCCCCAGCATGCAAGTGTCTTGTGCTCTTCCAGCGTCTTTGCATTTATCATATGCAGAGGATTCACATACCATGTTAAACTATTAATTTTCATGATCACTCACTCAAAAAATGAAATGTTGCATGAGTCAGACAATATTTCCCATCTCTACATTGGTTGTTTTTTTCTGTGTCTACCCATTTTAATTTCTTAAGTTGGGTTTTTTCTTAATTAAAAAAAGTTCTATTGGAACAATTATAAATTATAGCGAGGTTGCAGTTGGTCTGGATACCAGTAAAATCAGAAAAGCCTTAAAAGGGAGCGCAGAGCTCAGCACATAAGGTTTTCTGTGTGAGGAGATGTTGGCTGGAAAAAGCCATTAGCTCAGTTCTCCCTTAATTGCAGCCTTTTGCTTTTAACCCGTGTTGAGTAGGTGGTGTGACCTGGTGGCTCGTTGGGCTGGAGGCTCTGTGCATCGGGGATGAGGTAGGAGCTGCAAAAGGGAAGGTGGGAGAGCCGGGGGCGATGCAGAGGCTGTAGAAGGGGGGCTCGGGGGTTGTGTAGCGTGTTTTGTTCCTGCAGAGCCCTTTCCTGGGGAACTAGAAACTAGCGGTGCCATGCCCAGCTCTCTGCATGGCCACCCTGCCGCCATGCCAGGCCACCAGACCCAATGTCCTGCAGACCACATCTTCCAAACCAGAGTTGTCAGCACATTTGTTGTGTTTCCTTCTCCTTTCTCCTTCCAGAGAAGTTGCACAAACATGAGCCAGTCTTCAAGGAAGTCTATTTCCACCTTTCTCCTCTGAGAAGCCCTGGCTTGCCCCATCCCCAAGCCACAGCCAGGTCACCGCTGCTGCTCCCACTCACTGTCAGCCCACGCGGGTTCCCACCAGGTCCTCACCACCCCTTGCACGCAGACCACAGCTGCATCTTGCCTTCCTGGGAGCAGATCTCTGCATGGAAGCTGGGCTGATGTCCACCAGCATGCCATGGTGCTGCCATCAGGGTCTGTGCCACCCGTCCCTCCTGCCCTCGGGGTTCTCTCTGGGGACTGGGACAAATTTCTAGGGGTTCTGGTAGGGTTTGTCCCGTCTCCCTGCAGAAATGACCTGTCTGTGCACTGATGACCTGTCTGATGACCACAAGCCCCCATCCCTCTGATCTTCTTTCTTCAATCCCATCGCCAGAGTGGCAGAGGCAATGCTTGGGATCAGACCCAGACTCTCCTCAGACACTCTGCTGCTGTTGCCCCATTTCTTCACCTTCTATAAAGTCCCCTGAACCCACCAAAATCATCTTTGCTCCTGGGTCCCTCCTGGCTCTGTCCAATGTGTCTTCTGCTGCCTGACGACACGTCCCATCCCATCCCACCCCATCCCATCCCGAGTGCTTCAGCAGGTCCCCAGCGCCAGGGTGGTTGGGGAGGCCGGTCTGGGGAGGACTCATTAGTCACTCGCCTTTGATGACTCAGGCAAACGAACTAAACCCGTTAATGACCTGTTCCTGCTCAGAGATTCTGGGTTGTCTCTTCTGTTAAAAATAAACAGGCAAGCATTAAACTTGATGTCTTGCATTCACAGAAAGTTGCTTTTATTCTGCTTTCCTGGGTAAACTTCTGTTCCCCCAAAGCTTCCTGGAAGCCCCTTGTAGCCTCATGGCCCTTCTGCAGAAAGCAGAAGTGGCTTCCTTGCTCCTTGGCCTCTTCTATCTGCTGCTGGACATGACCCCCCAAATAAACAACAGAAATCCCCACATCCCTGGGAAGAGGCTTCTTAGAACAGGTCTGAAATGTTTGGAAAAGCAGTTCAAGTGGGTGGTGTCAGAGGATAAATTATGGTGAAGCGAGAGGTAAAGCCACAGACACCGGGCAGGGTGGCACAAAGCAGGACGGAGGAAGAGCCCTGACACAGCCACCATGCTCGCTGCAAGGATAGTCCTGCTGCTCGTGCTTATCTTCACCTTCTCCCTGCACTGTGCCACAGGTAAGGCACCTCCAGGGCCACCGCTGCGGGTCGGGGCTCGGGGTCCCCACTGGGGACGGCGCTGCTGGCAGGAGGAGAAACCCCCTGGCCGGGGCAGGGCTGCACGTCCCGGGGTGCAGGGAAGGGGGGAGAGGGGGGAGAGGGCACCGGGCGGCCTCAGTAAAGCCGGCTGCAGGGGGGTGGGGTGAGCTGTGTCCTTGCGAAATAGAGAGGTTGCTCTGCAGAGGAGACCTCAGGAGCTTGGAGGAGACTCTGGCCAGCGGTGCCCAGGTCTCAGCTGGATGAGCAAATGCTCGGGGTGGGGGGGGGAGCATGTGCAGCTGTTTGGAGCCTCCCAAAACACCTCGCAAGTTGTGCCCCCCGCCTTGGCAACCCCCCCCAAACCTCATCCCCAGACCAAGCACCCCGACCTCACCGTGCACTTCAGCAGCTGCAGCAGTATGGGCTGCGGGGTGCCGGTCCCACGCCGTTCCCCTCCCCAACCGTGTCCACGTTTCCCAGTCCCGCGCTTGCTGGCATGAAGGGAAACGAATCCCCGGTGCGGGATGCTGGGGGAGCTGCTGAGAAGCTCCACGTCCTCTCTACTACGTTCGATGTCCTGCCGTGTCGCTGTCCGGCGATGCCGTTGGTTGCAAAATGCTGCCAAGGGTGTTCACAGTGTCCCTCCCTTCCCTTCCCAGCCTACTCATCGCCCACTGAATGCTGCTTTGAGTATGCGCAGAAACCCGTCCGACACGTGCAGAGCTTCTACGAGACGCCCAGGGACTGCTCCTTGCCTGCAGTTGTGTGAGTACCCCCGGGGTTTGCCTCCCACCCTGGCATGGCCGCACGGTCACCCCCATCCCGTCCTGCCCCACAGACAGCCCGGTCCCAGGGGGGGAGCACATGCCTGGGGGGGCTGTGGTGGGAAAGTAGCTCTGTGGGGTGGGCAGAGGGGGGGAAATGAGGGTTTGGTGCTTTCTGCCAATGCCGGGGTCTGGCAGGGGCTGCTGGAGATGGCTCCAAGCCTTCATCCAGGATGGGGTTGCACACAGGGAGGGGAGGGAACAGCTCGTGGTTCATGTTTTCACTCTCTTTCCTCACTTTCTCACTGCAGGATTGTGACTGCCACTAGCGTCAGGATCTGCACTGACCCCAAGAAGCTCTGGGTGAAGAAAGCCATGAAAAAGCTTCAAAGGAAAAAATGAAATCCTCCTCCTGCCATCCACCATCCCACTCGCCCATCCAATCCTCCCGTCTCTGGAGGGAGCAGACGGCACTCGCGACACTTCTCCAAAGGCTCCTGTGGTCGTGGGTGCCGTCACCACAAGTGGAGCCAGCCGTACCCCGGCGGGACCGGGTGTCACAGCGGCATGGACCAGCCGGGCACCGAGTCCGTCCCACCGTCACTGCTCTGCCAGGATGTTCCCAGCGGAGAAAATATTTATAATAAAGACTCATTTCCACAAGCTGCTCTTTGAGTTTTTCCTGGTTCTTCAGCCCCAGGGGCAGATCCTTCAAGCCCAGGGCATGGTGTGACCAAAAACCCCCTTTGCCATGGGCACGTGTCTCTCCAGGCTCTGAGCAAACTGCCAGGTCACAGCGTGATTCATTGGGAACGTGACAGTGGGACCAGGTCTTGACCCATAGGTCAAGGCCACCCATCGGTGAGGTTACCGTTAACCGCAGGTAAGGCTATACGTCCTTGTCCTTACAGCAGGCGCTCAGCCCCACGGGCTTTGCAGGCTCTCCAAAATCAGGTGGTCGGGAGTGGAGGGTTCAGGGAGAAGACGCTGATCTGCCAAATCCTTAATGCCTTGCCAGCTTCCAGCTATGCTGGTGGCCACTGCAAAATAAGCGAGGGAGGTGAAAAACAGCGTCCGCAGTGCCGGGAGGGTGAGGAACAGGCTCACGCCGGGCTGATGGTCCCTCATCTCATGGGAGAGGTGCAAAGCAGACAGGGGAAACCCTCCGAAAGGCGAAGGCAAGAAGTGTGTGCATGCCACGGACTGATCCTCAACCTAAAACTTCCATCAGCGCTTCATCGCGATTAGAAAACAGGGTAGGGCTGTATTTTGTAGGACACTGAATGTAGGCAGGGGACAGGAAAAAGCATCGCCTAGACATTTTTGCCCATGAATCATTCAGTATCATGGGATGAAGCAGTGGTGGAGAGGAAAGCTGAAGCAGGATCAGATTTTAGGGGACAAACGTCTCATGGGTTGTGCTTGGCTGTTGATAGACACAAAGTTTTAGGGTTACACCTTCGCAGCACGTAACACCAGGGACTGATGGCTGGTTTATGTTCTGAAAGAAAAAAACGGATGTGCAAGTAGCCATGCAAGGTGGTAGGCTCATGGACAGACACCCCTGGCCTGTATTTCAGAGACGCTTTAAACATCTTACTAAGCAGCCTTCCCCAACCATTCAAATTTGAGGGTTCCAAAGATTATTTCCCCCCCTTTTTTTTTAAACACCACTGAAAATCAAAATCACGTAGGCTCACGACCAGAACATTACAAGTGGACAACACGATGCTCAAGGAGAAAAAGCAATTCTTGCCGTGGTGCACAGTGAATCTGGGCAGTTTTGACCTGCAAAAAGAGCCGTGCTGACGAGACGTGAGAGGTGTTAGAGGATGCTGCTGCCAACAGGAGGTGAGGAAGGCCAGCAGATCATCAGGGAATGTTATGGGATGACACGTTGCACCCTCTACGAGAAAAGCGGTGGTGGAAATGTGGGACAAACACGTCTGCCCATGTTACAGAGCAGCCCCTGATGAAAAAAAATGATGATGGTTTTGCTAGTCTCTATCCCCTCATTAGCAAAATAAACCGACGCTCCACCGGGCACGCCAATGTTGTTCTCGAGGATTTTACCACGATGGCCTGTTCTGGGCAGTGGGGAACGGAGTTGAGGCGATGTTCAGGATTCATCCAGACCCCAGGTCCCCCCACTCAGGGATGTGAGCTGCCAGGTGAGAACGTTACCCAACGCGTGGCATCAGGACCCACGATGCAGGAGGTGCTCCAGGCCAAAAAGACGAGTAGTCATTTCCAGGCTCTGCCCTAGGGGTTCGGTCACAAGCGTGCACCAGAAGTGCCCCTTTTTCCCTGTTTCTGGCAGGGCTTAGCAACGGTGGGAGAAGCAATTTTGTAGAAAGTTCTGGAGAACAGCCATCACGTGTTACGCCGAAAAAATCTTACAGCAGAAAAATCTATAGGTGTTGGCAGCTGCTGCATTGTGGACTTCCCATAACTACCTGTTATCAAAGCTGGGTAGGGCTTACCTGGAAGTCTTAGCAATAATTCCTTATTTCCTTCTAATAATTGTAGGTGAGGCAGCAATTCCCGAGGGAAGAGCTGCCCCGACCGCTGAGGGACACGGTGAGGGCAGGGACACGGCGACGGCAGGGACGCGGTGACGGTGGGGATGTGGCGAGGGCAGGGATGCGGCGACGGCGGGGATGTGGTGACGGCAGGGACGGTGAGGGCAGGGACATGGCGAGGGCAGGGACACGGTGACGGCAGGGACACGGTGACGGCAGGAACGGTGAGGGCAGGGACATGGCGAGGGCAGGGACACGGTGACGGCAGGAACGGTGAGGGCAGGGACATGGCGAGGGCAGGGACGCAGCAAGGGCAGGGACGCGGCGAGGGCAGGGACGCGGAGAGGGCAGGGACGCGGCGACGGCAGGGACACGCTGCCGCTGGCGCCTGCTCGCCCCTGGATGGGGAAAACTCAAAGTGGAGCCAGCTCGTCCTTGTTGGGGAGCGCCCAGCTCCTCCCACCGGGTCCCAGGGCTGATGCCCCCCGAGGCGTGGGGCGTTGCTGCCCACCCGGTGTCCTGCCCGACAGCTGCCCGCGGGCAGGCAGCCCCCGCTCCGGCAGGGCCGGACCCCATCCCGTGTCGGAGGGGACACGAGCTGCCGCCTTCCCCAGCGAGCAGAGACCGACAAAGCACACGGCTCCACGCTAGCTCTTGCACATGGATGTGTATTTTAATAAAAATAATTCTGTCAATATACAGCAGAACATCGATTTTCTTTACCATATTTCCAGTATATTTTCATAGGCTTTTTCTCAGTTAAAATCCCCCCCCTTCCCCTTTTTGAAGTTTTCATGCGAAGCGTCAGGTAACTTAATTCACAAATACTAAGCTTAGACCGAACCAATGTGCACAATTTGTGTAATGTCCACGTAGCCGATGCTGTACCGAAGAGGAGCAACCCAAACCGCCCCCCCCCGCCCCCCGAAGGCGAGGAGGAGTCTGGAGCGGCAGAGGGGGACGGGGCTGTCGCAGCCCAGCGGCGGCCGTTCCTCCGGGGCTGGTTGGAAACCTGCAAAGCCCTCGCACCCCACGCTCCAGCTGAGTGTTTCATACCTGAGTTTTGAGCAACCAGCAGGAGCCGGTGAACCGCGCGGTGGGCAGGTCCCGGGGTTCGCACCGCCGAATGCACCGCCTGCAAGAGCTTCAGGTGCCGCCAGCCGCCTCCTGCCTCCCCTGGCTGCAGAGCCATGAAGAGCGTGCACAGGTAGGACCGAGAGAAAAAATCCCAATCGAACGCCTGCGCAGAGTCCTTGGTCTGGAAGAGTCACCACGAGTCACCACACTTGTATTTTTAAAATTTTCTTTAAATTCTGATTATCCCCAGAGCCGCTGCTGCTTCTTTCTCCAAGTGTGAGCTTGTGAGAAGCCCAGCCTGCAAAAACCCTGCGCTCCCTCCCGGGGGAAGGACGCGGGTAAAGCCCCCCCGAGCAAAGGGGTCAGAGCACGAGCTGGACCCAAGTGGAGCGACCACAGAGAAGGTGTCTGCCTGGCCAGGGGAGGGTCAACAAGGAGCAGAGGTCTGCACAGCCTCCAGGAATGATTCTGCAGCGATGCGAGTGTAAATCCCACACGGGACTCGGCTTCCTGCGAGCAGGAGACAGCTAAACCTCCCTCTCGGAAATAAAACAGCTGGTAGGACACGTGCTCCTCAAGCCTGGATGAACCTCAGCTTGCCAGGGGCTGCTGCAGGCTCTGAGCTCTGGTGTGGGACGCAGGGAGAGGGACAGACACGCCACGTTCACTCATCCATCACCCACCACCTCTCGGTGCAGGGAAGGATGGTGGACGGCAGCTGGTGCTTCCTCGGGAAGAGGCCTCCAGGCTCTCAACCCGCTCCCCTTTCCTCCCCAAATCTGCTGTACCTCCCCACACCCCCCCAACACTTCCTCCAGCTCTCCGACCTACACAGCAGATGGGACATGGCTCACAGTCAGCTTTTGGCTCCGAGTACGAGCTGCTGGCCTGCAGTTCCCTCCATCACTCATTGTCCTGGGGCAGCAGAAGGGTCCCAGCAGCACACAGCACGTGGTCCCCGCCATGTCCCCCTCCAGCCCTTTTGCAGAAACATCTAGGGAGAGAGGATGTACCAACGCCAGCTCTCTACAGCAGACCTACTCCCCTCCGGATCCACCTCTCAGGCTGCTCTAACACGGGGCAGGGTTTGAAGGAAGCTGCTCCTTCTGCAAAGGGGACTCCCAGGTGGACCAGGACCACCCTTCCAAGGAACGTCGTTCCTTCCCTCATGCTGTGACCAGCTCCATGGGGTCTCACTGTGCCCAGGACTGCACCCTGCTTCTTCAGGGAAAGAACTTCCCAATGCCGCGTGGTGCACCACGCAGGTCGATGGCATTTCCACACTGCTACGGAGCCTGGCTCTCACGGTTCACCTTCTCAGTCAACCCCACGACGGCAGAAGGAACTCTGAAACTGGCACCTAAGCAACGCGTGCCACGTGGGTGTTACGGTACCAAGGCACGGCAGCGTCACGGCGATCCAACGAGGTTTGCTTTGCTGGAGAAGGGGACGGTTCACCACGCCTGATGCCTAAGGAGGAAAATGATAAATCCAGTCCCCAGAGCTAGTTACAGCGGCTCTGCTTGTTCCAGGTGTTCAAGGGAGCCTCAAGAACAAAGCTATTTAAAGAATGGTAAAGATGCCTTAATAAGACTGCGTGAAAAATAAGGACACGGCTTGAGGACAGGTTGAGATGTCACTGTAAAAACCCAGAAGGCAGAAGGAAGCAGGTGGCAAAATCCTAGGTGTGCACAGCCGCGAGGAGCGACGCTCCCGGAGGGGCCCGTTCCCCACACCAGTCACAGCTGCATCTCCCGGTGTCCAAATCAGGCCGGCAGCAGCATGATGAGCACCACCAGGATGTCGGAAATAGAACCGGGCTATCGCACCGACAGGCACACCTCTTCCACGTGTCCCAGAGCAACGAGCTACGGTTCTGGTAGACATGGGCTGGAGGGGAGGGAGAGCAGCCGCTGGACGACCTCCCCCAACAGCTGGATGCCACGTCCCCCTCCTTTCTGCCGGCCACAAGCAAAGGCTTCATTTCTAACCAGACTTCAAAAGAACGGCAGAAGTGCAGCAGCCAGCCCGGCTGCAGGCTGACAGATCCTTGCAAGCCCAGGAAGAGGACTTGGATTTGCCACGTCCGTGCTCAACAAACGCCTTGTTGGCATGAGCCACAGAGCTGACCCCGGGTCCCAGAGCAGCTCCCGCAGCGCCAAGCACTGCAGATACCACTTCTGGTGATCACACAGGTGGGAGAATACGGGCACTGTGGGAGGCAAAGGAGCAAGAAGGGAGACCCAGTAGCAGTAAGGCTTCCCAAGAGAAGCTGGCTCTGAGAGCACACCTAAGGATGTGTGGGAAACAGACGGCTGCCCTCCCCGCTCACAGGAGTGACCCTGGAAGTCTGGAATCAGCTTTTGTTAAACACCTGAGAGGATGGGATCATAGAGCAGCAAGAGGAATCATCTAGAACAAGATGGTACCAAGAAGAACCACAAGGAACAAGATTTGGCTCCCCAGGTACACGAGAGATGTCCACAAACTGGAATGCATCCAGCGGAGGCCACCAAGATGGTAAGAGCCTGGAGTACAAGGCGTACGAGGTGGATACACTTCCCTGAAACACTTATCCCAGCTACTCCAATGCCTCCAACTCCCGAATCAATCCCTGGTCTCACTCCAAAGTTCTCCCATCTTACTGTCGATGTGACTGCTCTCACCCACTGCTTCTGAGGACAGCACGGACCCTTGGCCACGGTGAGAAAAGCCTGGCGATGTAAGTCAGCTCCACGAAGCTCCCTCTGCAGAGCCACTGAAGGACACTTTAACCAAGGCTCTGGGTCTGGAGTTCCCAAAATGTTAACAGGCAGGGCACTGGGCTCCAACCCAAAGCTCATGATGTGCAGAGCTGCAGTTCACCACCCTTGAAAGCAGGTTTCCACCAGGTCCCTGTGAAATGTTACCCTTCTGAGAGGCCCTGCTGCAATGCGGAGTGTGAGGAAGGCAGGTGGAGTGGTTGGTGTCCAGAGCAGACAGCTGGAGGGTGCTTCCCACTGTGTAGGTTACTGCTCTTTGGTGGTCACACCGGGCTCATCAGTTGAGAGTCGAGGCCCTCCGAGCGTGCAGGCACGGCAGGGCTGGAAGAGGTTTAGTTGGTGGAGCTGCGGCATTTCACATGTCCTGGGAAGGACGCCACGGCTAGAAAGCCTCTCCCGGGGCTGCACGGTGAGAAATGTTTCCTGTGAGCAGTGTCTGGCTGTGGTTTGGACACCCCTCTTCCAGGATCTCAAGTCAGCCTAGCAGAGCAACCTATGGGTCACCCTCATGAGATGGAAGTCCTACATCCAATGCCATCAGCGTGATTGTAACACTGGGCCACAGCTGAGACCTTCTCGCCCTTGCCAAGGAGCGTGAAGCCAGCAGTTTCTGCTGAGGGCTCTCCAGTCGTTTACACGGCTTTACTGCAGGACTCTTGGGAGAGGTGACACTGTGAGGGACTGCCCAGATGAAGAGGAGTCTTACCTGTTTCTGAGCAAAGCACGAGGCACTTGGAATAACAAATCCCAAATCACTTTTATAAAAGTCATTTTTAAATTGTATGAAGCCTCTGGTTAGGTGTACCACCACATTCACAGTTAAAGATCTCAATTCAATTTAGTTCTGTTTTTAAAATGACCGCAATAGTTCAAACCAAGTCTCAGCTGACACGAACCATCAAGGAGCACCCAGGGACACTCAAAGATCAAGAGGCTTTGAAAAATAACCTGGGAAAACCAAGTCAGAAATGTCATCTAGGAATCGGTGGTAGGTTGAAGCCTGTACCTCCACCACACACCGCAAACATGTTTCTCTTCTCCACACTGACTCACGACCACGTTAGTCAGAATCTGAGCACAACAAGCAGAAACCGCCAGTGAAACTGCAAGAACGCTTGAAATAAAAAAACCAAAAAAACAATCAAGGAACAGGTATGGGACAGATATGTCAGAGCAGAAAAGCATTTGTGCTCCCCAAAAACCAGAATCAGGAGAGCAGGCACAAGAGCTGGTGAGATGCTGGCGGCAGCGATGAGTGTGGTTACAGCTGCGAGACCAGTTAGGAACTGGGCGCGAGGGGAAAGGGAAAAACCTCAGCCTAGCACTACTGCGTCCAGCGCAAGAAGTAGCAAGCATCGCTGCTGTCTAGTCCACAGGGACCTACTGCCACCACACGATGCACGTCGTCAGCGGCAGGAGCAGTGACTCAGCCCTGCTACATCCAATTAACCTTCATTAAGAGCGTGGCCTCTCAGCACTAACCATGACACAAGCCTCTCAGCACTAACCATGACACAAGAGCGAGATGGTTTCTACCGCAGGGAGGGTGTCCCTGAGAAGTCAGAGAGACCATCCCACCACGCATCTCCCGGCACCAGAATAAGCAGGCATCTAGGAGCATCTCTTGGGTTTTTTGTAGTAAAAGGGAAACCAAACCAAAACAAACGGTCTAGGATAGTCAGCACAGCTTTGCTGAGAGACCAAGTGGGGTGTTAATAGGACACATGACAGAGCCTTGGCTTAAATCACCATAAAGAGAAGGAACAAAGAAAACCAAAGAAAACTCAGAAAGAGATGAAGATGGTGCTGCTACAAAGATGAAAGAGAGGTCTGACTGCAGCCAGCCAGCAGCAAGGTAAATGAAGACCAACAGCAGAGGAAGTCGCCAAATGTGAAAGGCAAAGCCAGGTCTAGAGTGTTCCCAACTCAAGTACCCACATCAGCCCTAAGCCTTGGTCTAAGAAATGGAAAACCTGCAGAAAAACGCCTCACCAGGCCAAGTTCACACGCTGCCTTAGGTCCAGGCACAGCACCGGGGCACGATGGGTTAGGCTGGGCAGCCTGGCAGCTCCGGCATCAGGGGCTCCAGAAAAGATGCCTGCCCACCGAGTCAAACTGTCTCTGCAACCGCAGCGAGGCAAGGGCTGCAGGCTGGCGTAACATCCGTCACTGGGACAACGAGCAGAGTTGAAAATCAATAGATGAGCTTTCAGGCACATGAGCTGTTCCCCAGAATTGAAACCGAAGCCCCAGATTTGCAAGTTAAATTCTTCTGCTTAGTGCAGTCCTCTGCTCCTATCTGCCTAAAGAACGGCTTCGGTCCGCAGAGCTCCCTCTGCTTTTTTCAATTCTATGAGTTCATCTAATAAAAATATCCCCTCCATCTCTAAACCTCGTGGTGCCTGTTTTCTTAGACCACCATGGCTCTAGCACTGCTTCAAAACCTTCACCAGAAGGTAGCGAGAGGCATTCCCAACTACCTCCAACGCCATCGGCACGTTCACTGCCACAGTCGTCTTCTGCAGCACAGGGGACACCTCTCCCCCCACTCTGCCTTCATTTCAGACCTCGTGTCCCAGCTGCAAATCCTTAAAGCTCTGGGCCACTGCACAGAGGTCACACACCACCCTCCTTCCTTCCATTCTTCCTTCCTTCAGCGGCACACAAGCTCTCTCGCTGACTGAACCCCTGGCACAGGTTAACCTCCATTTTAAGGGCAAACTTATAGAATCATAGAATCATTAAGGTTCAAAAAGACCTCTAAGATCATAGAGTCCAACCGTCAACCCAACACCACCATGCCTACTAAACCATGTCCTGAAGTGCCATATCTACACATTTTTTGAACGCCTCCAGGGATGGAACTTCAACAGAAGCTGTTCATCTTTCATTGACACTTCAAAAAAATTAAAAATTTCAAGAAAAGCCGTAAAGTACACGTTGGGTCTGGGCTCCCCGGGGTTCTCCCCACAGCTACAGACCTAAAATTCATTTGGTGCCGAGTTACAATTCCTCCCGTGCACCGGGCTGACCCTGAAGTCTCCCAACAGTACGCCAGAGGACGCAGAGCCTGCGGTGCTGCTGCGCAGCCTCACCATACACGCTCAGAAACGCTTACAGGCAGAGGGTCTGAACGCCAAAAGCTTAGCAGCACTTCAGTCCCCAGGCCTGATACCGCAGCAGGGACACGTTAGTCCATCTTACTTGGAGGTTACTCACCCACAGATCCTTGCTGGTTGCTTTTGGACCTGAAACTCAAATAATTTTTGTAGTAATCCTTAAAGAAACACTGCTGCTCCTTTCTGAGCAGCTCAGACCTTACAAAGGCAAGACTGACCCTAGCCCTGGCTCAGACCTTACAAAGCCAGGACTGACCCTAACCCCGGCTCAGACCTTACAAAGCCAGGACTGACCCTAGCCCTGGCTCAGACCTTACAAAGCCAGGACTGACCCTAACCCACAACCTGATCTTGGCATGTGCTCCCTGCAAGGGTGAGCACAGTCCAGAGCAGTGTTCTCACGACACTTCCCAAACTCAGCAGCGCCCATCCAGCTCAGCGTTACGCGGGGGTCAGTAAATACTGTCATTACCGAGTCTCGGTGACACAGCCCTCCTACATGGAGAAAAAGAGGGATCTGTGATTTAACACAAAAACCGACAGCCCAACCGGGCAGCACCCATGGATGTTTCCTGCAGGCTAACGTGACCCGCTTTACCAACACCGCGGGAGATGACTTCATATTCGCCAGTCCTGTCCCTCTAGCTGCTGCGAGAGCTGGATTTACCTATTCCTCAGGGCTGTGAGATGCTTCTACAGCACGGCCACTACCACAGGCAATGTCAGGGCTGCTACTCTTCCCACTCACAAAGACAAGCGTTGGAGAGCCTTGTGCTCTCAGAGAGGCGTGTGCCCTGAGGGACCAAGCTCCTCCAACTCCCCTCATTAGTGCGTGACGGGACCTACCTCACCAGGTCTCCTGCGGGGCTGTATGATGCGTATGGCTGGGACCGTGTCTGTGGGCAATAAATACATCAATGACTTTGTGGAGGTGGAAGAGACCTTTTTAATAAACAGGATTCAAATAAAATTAAAAAAAAAAAATCCCTCTGAACTGCCACTGCGAGAAGAGTTCAGGGAACTAGCACAGAAGATGCTGCTGTATGTGCACGATGGAGGGAGAAGGGAAGAAAAGAACAAGCTGTCACCAACTTGATGAGCTTCCTCAGTAAATCAGCAGAAACCAGCTCAGCAAAACTCTCCAGATAAAATACTGGTGGATCCATGAGAAACAACTCAAATCAAAACAAAGAGAAATCCCTACATCGGAAGGTGCTACATTAGAATAACCAGCGAAATACTGAGTGCCGCTGGAGCCGCAGCAATGGCAGGGAGACGGGTAAGGTCTGCCAGTCGTTCCTGGGGTCAGGAACAGCCGCACAGTGAGGGACTTCACTCGATCCTTTCACGGGCAGCGTGTGTGTGTGTGCTAGAGGGGGTGTTGGTGGCAGGGAGGTCAGGCTATCGAACGAGGTGGTGGTGTAGAGTGGCAGCAACGGAGGGTGAAGGGCAGCACTCAATGATGTCAACTCCATCTTGCTCTGGTGGCTAGTGCAAATAGTCGTCTACTCTGGCAAAGGAGCAGGAGCCCAAGCCCACGCGAGCCATGAGCCGCAAACACTCCGAGGCCTGGCCCAGGGCAAGCATCAGCGGGGGCTGCTTTGGCAGGTTCTGAGATTCTGTGGGGGCAAAAAAAGAAATCCGTTTAGAAGAGGCACCCTGGCTGCATGCCGGCTCACCTGCACTCGGGTCCCTCTCAGTCCCATCTGGGCACCAAGCCCAGCATCCCTGGCAGAAGCCGCTGGCTCTGGAAGGAAGCTGCTCCCGAGTACCGCTGGCTCCTCCGCACGCTCCACACAGTCCTGCCCACCCATGGCAAGTCCCACCTGGGGCCACAGCTCAACAGGGCCTTTGAGAAAGTGCTGCTGTGGTGGCCAAAGTAAGAAAAAGGCAGTGGAGCTCCTGCTGCGTCAGCGTCTGCCAGAAAACCCTCAAAGCATGAGAGATCAAAGCATGGAAGAATAAGGAAAGGCAGGAGAAACTGGCACCCAGTGAGAGGCGACCTCTCCATCTCTCCCACTTGTGCAAGTCTACACACTAGTCCAAGCCCCAGACAAACCCTCTGCTTGTTTGCAACTTCGTGTTTGCCGTGTATGCAAGACGGAATCCTCTGCTGAGCTAGACAAGGTGCCCTGCAACCTGTGTGACAAAGCATGTCCAGACACCATCTTTCATGTCTCCCGGGTGACACCCCTCAGCAACTTGTCCATGCACATCATGCACCGGACAAACAATGGCCAGAGCTGACCACCCTGCTGGACACCTGCCCATGCTGACTGTCCGGGGAAGGGACTCTTCTTCCCAAGCCCTACCATTTCTGTGCCTTTACTCAGACAGAACAGGAGCCATCACGGGTTTGTCCATCAAGCTGTTCCATCCCCCAGAAGATAATCTCCAAATCTCCTTCTGGCACACTCGACACGAGGTGCACAGACCCACTAGGAAATACGTCTGGGCACAGTGAGCTGGACTGTGCACAGGAGACAGGCGTGGGTTTCCCAGACAGAGAAGCTGTCCAGTGGACAGCGTTTGGCCGGCTGTGGATGGACTGAGCTAGACTAGGCCTGCCTAGAATGAATCAATCCCCTTCTTGCAGACTGGTGGCATAACTTCATTATCACTACACCCATTTCGCCACCATGGAGCTTTCTGTAGCTGAAGATACCAGGAGGGTCAGCAATGACATGGCAACTCATTGATTGCAAGCACAAGCCTTCCATCAGGGAAAGCTACTGCATTTACTACAGCGGGTTTAAGGCTGGAGAGTAAGCGACAAGAAGCTGTTGGGCCAAGGAAGATGCTTGTGTAATGAAAATGGAAGAGCAGGCATAAACATGCAGGTCTGAGGACACGGAGGAGGGCATGGGACTGCTCATACCTGGATCCAACCATGACCCATCCTACTGACACAAAGAGCAAGACTCATCAGAAAAAGGGGAGCTGTCTTGCTAGCTGGAGAAAACCAACCAATAACCAGATCTCTGCACAGAGCAGGGCATCTCAGCACAGTTCAAGACCAGAAGGGAAAGAGCAGCAGGGCTGGACCATTACCACAGCCCCGATTCCAACGCTGGACCGCAGGCAGCCAGGCTCTCTGGGCTCCAGCAGGCGCTGCACGCGATGGGAACATGCAGAGGCAATGCTCGAAGGGAAGACAGACCCTGCCTGCATTTAACTCCGCATGTTCGGCATGAGCTCAAAGGTAACTGGAATTATGGCTCCCCTCTGCTTTAGAGCCAACACTGTGGAAACCGGCTTCACTTAGGAGCTGCTGCAACAGAGCAACTGCATTCCCTGCCAGAAAGTAGGACGATGCCAGGATAAAACTCTGCCAACCCAAAGAGCATGGAAAAGAGCCCTGGTAATGCCAGCAAAATGATTCAGGTGGGTTCAGAGCAAGAAAGAAGAGGGGCAGGAAATGCATCAAAGAGATCTTCGCTTCTTCAGAAAATCCTAAGGAGCATCCTTGGAAGCGGCATTGAGGAAGACCCAAGGAAGGGAGCCAAAAGCAGATCAGATCAGGAGGATCCGTTCTCTGCTGGCTTCCCCCATCTCCTCCTGTCCTGCATCACTGCCCTGTCAGTCCCCAGCAAGAGAAAGAGAGGCAAAAGCTAAACACAAGGATTTCTGAACTCTTCCTAACACGGGCTTGCCCGCCAGAGGACAGCCCTCGAGAGCAGGTTTGTCCAGTGGCAGTGCTCACACAGGAACCAGGTCTTACCCAATATAGCACTATTAAGAGCAGCACACACAGGTTCCCTCTGGATCGGGTCCAGCTGTTGACCAACGGGGCAGTTCCAAGGGTCTGAGTAAGCTAACAAGCTAAACGCGTCCTGCGTGAGAGAAGAGAAAGGCACAGTAAGGTCATGCATGGCTGCAAACACACGGGAAAACCGCCGGGTCCGTCAGCCGGGGCGCCTCCTGCCATCGCCAAGGTGACAGGCGCCTACCTCCTGAAAAGAAACGGCCCTTTTCTTCTCGGTAGTGAAGGACCACAGTGGGCCATGAAGATAGTGGATTAAAGAGGAGGCCCTCTCCACCTGGCAGGGGAGCCAGCACGGGAAGGCAGGCAGAGTGTCACCTGGAGAGAAGAAGAGCGAAGGCAGGCAGGAGCTGTGTTTCTTTTCTCCTGTGCCGAGAACTGGGTCTGGATGCTCTAAGTTCACTGAGTTTTGACCTCTGATCCCCAGGCAGGCCCCCTCTTCCTCACCAGGTGCAGAAGTCGGGGTCGCCCAAAGCTCTGCAAGAGGACCTGCAACCCCAGCCCTGGCACAGAGAACTGCTGCGATGCAGCACAAGGTCCAGGCTTACCTGAAGCATCTTTTTGTGTACTGTGTTCTTCCCGTATTCTCTGCAAAGCTGCTCACTCAGCATCTGCAGCTCCCGTCCAAACTGGATCATTCGTTCCGTGGCAGCGTGGTTCCCTCCACAGAGCTGCCTCTGGGGACAGCTGTCTTCTAGAGGAAAGGCAGTGGAGAATTAACAACCATCCCTTGTTCCCCACCACTGCCCACTCTGTGTCGTGCTACCCATGAACTCCTTCCCCTTCTGGAGCAGGCAGCTGTTCCCTGCTCTAACTTTATCCCAGTGGAAGCTTCTTCTGCACTGCCACAGCCAGGAGTGGTTTTTTCAGAGCCCCAGAGATACTGGGAAAACTTGAGCTCAGTTTGTTTAATGCCTGAGGACTACCTACAGATCAAGGATTCTGATAAAATCATGGCAGCTTGCAACTCCAGCTGTGTTACCCTTTCATGTGTGTTGTACAGCGTACACAGCACGCCTGGTCTAACAAATCCTGGCCTCGTCAAACTTTCAGTAGAGATGCCACCACCAACAACTTCCCAGTATTAGGTGCCCACAAGATGTGCTATAACTGGAGGAATCCCCAGTTTCAGAGGTGGTGTCACTGATTCATCCTCTCCCTCCTGGCTAAAGCACCCACAAACACAACACTTACGGCTGACCACACTGCGCTGAGGACACTTTGAGCCTTGTACAGCTCGGTTCAGTTCCTCAGCTGGAAGAAGTGCCAGGACTGCTCTGAGCTGGAATTCATGACCAGTGCTGAACAAACCTTTCACTCCTATCGCTTTCCCTGCTCCACAACATCACCAGCACTGCTGCGAGACTATGAAAAGCCAGACCTAGTTTTAATTCCAAGACAGATTCATCTTCCTGGTGAAACAGATATCTTGAGAACTTCATTCACTGGGGTGGGGAAAGAAACCCAAAGTACACGGGTTTTCCCCACAATCCAATCACAACTTTAACTCTCAATACCACCTAATTCTATTTCCCTTTTCCCCTCCTGCCTCTGAGGCCCTACCCATGCTGGATTCATCCGTCTGCAGGATCTCTTCATGTTTGTAGGTGCCATTCATTATCCTGGTGGATGAATTTTCCAGGACTCCATTGGGGTAGTGCTCAGCCTCCATTTCCATCTCGCTGTCACTGAGGTGAAAGGATGAAATAAAGGTCAGATATCTAAATTAGGGAAGAAATGAAGAGCTCAGATGCCAGCAAACAGCAGCCAGACAACAGATAACATACTAACGTACTAAACAGGAGGGAAGTCTTGGCCATGGTAAGCCAAACTTGCAAAAAGTGCAGTGCAGAACACACAGGGGCTCTAGGCTTAAACGTTCAAGACAGCAGTCTGAATTAGATAAGAAAATCTTGCTGGGACTTGGGCTCTACATTTAAAAAACAAATCCTAAATTCAGCTTTATCAAATGATCCTGGAGGGTGGTAATTGAGTCTGAACAAGTGTTTCTCACTCAGTAACGTGCTATACGGCTTTCAAGAGGTCCTGATAGAGACTACAAACTGTCCTGCAAACTGTGCTCAGCACAGTACTCAGAGGAGCAGTGCCAGCTGCAATTAGCAAGAGATTCTCCTAATCACAAGGACATCCTCTGCTCCAGCAGGGCAGCCCTGCAACACCAACCTGGAAAGTGAGCCCAAAGGAAGCTCAGTTCTCACCACGGCTCAATACGTTCCACACTCCAGTAAACGCAGCAGTAACTCTACCGCTCTCCTGGACTGTCTATGCCTCCTGGGAGAAGGGAGGCTTTCTAAAGATCTGACTTGCTGTCACAAGTACGATACAAATTACTGTTGATTCAGAGGCTCATCTGGAAGGAGCTGGGCAACAGGTAGAGGGAGCCAAGAAAAATACTCGAGAGGGCAGTGCACCAACCCAGTATTCACTGGAGCTGCTGCCTCACCCACTAAAGGGCGGGCAAGCTGCTTCGAGCAGTCATCGGCTGGCTGAGGCAGGAGCAACGGCTCAACGGCAGAGCTTCTGTGCAAGCTATCATGTTGGGCTCTGACGGCATCAGTCCCATGGGACAGCTCAGCGTTTGAAACGAGAGCATCATAATATTCCTCAGGAGATGAGCCTCCAAGCCTGGGCCAGAGCAGGAGAACGGGAACAGGTTTGCACCTGCTGGGAATAGTAGTGACCTTGTAGATAACAAAGAGTTACTCTGTTGTTCAGAAGAGCAGGAGAGATGCCCTTCAGAAAGCAGACTGAGCCCTCTCCCACCATCTCACCCTCCTCAGGCATCTGTAAAAGAAAAAGAAATACCTGGTTTCTTGGTTACTCGTACTACTGTGCTGCTGAGATTTGGTAGAATCTGTAGAATTGGACTCAGAGTAGTTCACAGATGAGGGGGAGGAGGAGGAGGAAGATGAAGATGATGAACTCAGCGTTGGGTATTTACTGTGACTCTGTTTGCTTTTTGTGGACATGACTCCATTGCTACAGGTTGGACTATCTGCTCCTGACAGTCAAGAAGAAAGGGAAAAATGAGACCACACTGACAATATCACTCTATTGTGAAGTCAACAATTTAGCAAGAGAGCAGGTCCCAAAGGAAGAGAGCAAGAATTAAATTATTAATCATCTTTCTTAAATTTAAGGGGGTTTAGAGAAAGCACAAATGAATGTGGAAGGAACCGCACTGCTCACCAGCAACATCTGAGCTTAAGGAAGCTCCAAAAATGGGTTGTAAATAAAAAATCGGCAGAAGCAGCTCACATAAGCACAGAAATTATTGTTGAAATAGGAAGTGTGGATGGTTTGTAAAGAAGTTTACAAACTCTCTTCTCACAAACCCAAATATTTCTCATAAACCCTCTATCAAAGAAAACTACGAAAGCACAGGTGAAAATTGGGCCACAAGAATTCTTTGCAAGCAGAATTTCCCAGGCTTCCCACAACCTATCTTGTATTAGGCATATACTTGATTCACGCAACACTTGGCAAATAACAACAACCCTCTTAAAAATCACGAGCTAACTTCTTCATTCAGGAGAACAGACATCAATGAAAGGAGAGTCAGGCTTGAAATCTCATTGCCCCCCCGCAGCTTCCCAAAAAGGGGGAATCACGCTCTGGAACTCACTGACACAGGACACAAACCTTCAGTCATTAGCACAAGTTTTATATGGATTCAAAAATGATTGGCTATGTTTATGGGGGCTATTAAATCCCAAGACAACGGAAAATCATTAGGAGCTCAAATAATGTTTTGGAAAAACCTCACTATGGGCTTGCCTTCTTCCTATATTCTTCCCTAGGCAACCAATATTGACCACAAGTTCTTGACTAGATGATGTGGCCCGGCATGGCGGTTCTCCAGAAGTGATGGTGATGTATCCAAATTCATCGGTTGATCTCACCATTGTATTTATAGCTAGGGAATTGATTTGTAGTTTTATCCCAACAACGCAAAGATTCAAACAACGGGCCGTTTTGTGTATTTGAACAACAACGACGCAGTAGACTGTGCACGACAGTCTTGCTTAATCTTTGAAACAGGCACTGATGAAATTATCACTATTTTGAAAGCACAAGGTCTGACAGAGAGAACTGTGGAAGGTGGAGTCCTACGTATGGAGACAAATATATATGAATGCTGCTTTGTGTTGCAGGTTTTTTTATGTAGGCATCTCCCAGCTGAAAAGAGGTATCAACGAGAGCTTTTATGGACTGATGGGGTCATTCTGATTACCTAGTCAGAGAAAGATACCCAGGGTTTCTTGCAACACAATATAGGAAAATAAAGATACTGTCTTGGGAAGGTGAGTGACAGTTTGGAGGCGTTCTACTAATTGTCTTCTTTCCCCGTCAATGTTTGCCTGTCCACAGTTTGTCACATGCAGCAGCGGGAATACCGAAACAAAATGCACTCAGAGGCTGTGAAGCAGCTCGGCTGTTTCCAGGGGCTCTGCAGGTCATAGTTCCTGGCCCACTCCATCCATCCTCAAAGCTGTCATCAGTAATTACCAAGGGAAGACAGCTTGGGTGTCTTGGTTCACGTTGTTCTTTCCACTTCAAATCCTAAAGTTTCATTTCCCAAACTGCGGAAAGTTGATGCTTCAGGGTTTTGCAGGTACAGAACCGTTCCCTTCTCACATGTCTAGAGCTTGCAAGGTAGAGTCTATGGGAGAAGGAGAAGCTCCCATACAAGGCATCCCCCTAACCTTTTGCTCCGTTGGCCAGAACAGTGCTGCTTCTGCTCGGTCCTTACTGGAAAGCAATTCTTTTGCAGACTCTAGGGTACAGGAGGCTTTGTTTTCCAGACCTCCTCCTACAGCTTGGTCAGTGAAACACTGAGTCACTACCGGCTGCACTAGAAGGCCACCTTCAAAAGCTTCCTTATTCTGAAAAAAAATCTGCTCTGCAGACAATTATCTGTGGAAAATAACTAATGCAAACCCAATTCTGTAACAGTATAGAGACACCCATGATAACAGTATGTCCTCTCAGCTGGGTATCAGAAAGGAGCAGAGCATTTCATAGAATAATGCACGGAAAGTAGCAGGTAAGGGACAGCAGTCACCTTTAACATTTGCTCTTTTCACCAGGAAACACAGAAAACACACTTACCGGTACTATGCACGTGTGAGTTGCTTGATCCATGTCTAGGACTTAAGCTGGGGGACCCGGGGTAACTGTCCTGGGATCTGGGGCTGCGGGCACTGAAACAACGAACTTCACTGTCTGTCCCATTCACCATCTCCACAAACTGCCGACACCTGATTTCATAGGAGGGAAGAAGGAGAAAAGGGTGCGTGACAGCCAGGATGCTCTGCATTGAGGTTTTTTGAGTTAAATTTCTTGGCTTTGAAAAAGACATTTCGGACTCTTGGTACCTTTGTATTGCGAGTGCTCTGATAATGCTATGGGAGGAAGGAGTTCAGAACCTGCAACTTTGATGCTAATGAATGTTGAGATGTTCCCAAAAAGCAAGTTTATTTCCATTGTGCTAAGAAGAAACTGTTCCTTTCCAGCATGCTTTCATCTCCACTACCTCTGCAGGAACTCCAAAACTCAACTGTGGGGGTTTTTTCAGGGACATGATAGTAAATCTGCCAAACATCATAGTTCCCCCACTACTCCGTCAACCTAGAAATGCTGGCGGCCAATGGCAAATAGACAAGGAAGGGTAAAAAATGCAATATCCACAGTGACAGGACAGGTCCCTGTTTAGCTTTGCTGGGAACTGTCCTTACACATCTCAGGAGGGTGGGGAGAGCCACTCTGTATGGCTGGGAGAACTGGGACACACAGGCACTTTTTTCCCTTTACTCTCTACCCCAGATAGCCTTTTCCATACATCTGCCTTTCTAGGAACCTTCACAGCGACTGCCATGTGCTCCAGCGTTGCAAGATCTCCACAAGACAAGTAAAGGCCATCTGCGAAGGAGTTTCTGGCGGTCTGCAGAACTAAAATTTCACCCACCTCTGCCTGCCCTCCTGAGGCAATGCCATACTGGATCTGAGCAGCAACAAAAGGGCTACGTCTACATTGCTACAAGCACTGTGCAAAGGACTGAACCGACGTCCTCTCCCACCTGCTCCCAAAGGGATCTCAAACAGTTTGAATTCAGACCAAGCCGTGCAGCCGGACTGGATGGCTGGACAGCCTCTTTCTTCTCTGCTTCACCTACACATTTCAGCATTAGGGAGTATAAAGCTATTCATACTTACTTTAACATGAAGAGCAGGTTGGGGTTATGTTCTAGGAGGCCAGGATAGAGCTGCTGGGTGGCTTCTATAGCCTCTCCCACTCTGCCTGCTAATACTAGCTTCTGTATTCCTGAAAGCAAAAGGAGACCTATTGACACACAGGACCGGCCAACAAGAATGGCCAGAAGAGTTGTCTCACGTACGCCACACAGCTCCCCACTATCACCTTGCACAAGGGCTAGGGAGAACCAGGGACCGCGTTCTGTTTATTACGGATTAGGATGAGGAAAAAGCCTGTGAAAATGAGGGAGAATCTGTTAGTGGCTCAGAAACACCAAGAGGATCTGAGAGATGAAGCAGGCGTGCTGGGGTGGGGTGCTCTGGGACTTTAGTCCTTCAGCCACAGAGCTATGCAGCGATGGAAAAGAAAGCAGGACATGGCAGCTGGATGGGAGCAAGGAGGCTGCTGGGGAAATGCCAGTTTCAGAGGGGAATCCCCTAGGTCACCCCCACGTTACATCCTCTGGCTGGTCCAAGATTACTGTATGGCTGACCACCAGATGAACAGAGCATTCTCAGAGGGCCTAAACCACAGCACCGTACCGCTTCCCCACTATCCCCACCTCTAAGCAGAAGAAATTATACCAACGAAACCGGGTTCCTGCACATCCCACCTCAATGTACTGCCAGAGAAGTACCCTGAGCTGCAACGAGGATGTGGACCTGTCAGCTAGCTCCAGGGACCAGCTGGCGACGCAGCTAGAAACAGCTCAACAGGTTGGATATTTCTAGGAGGCGCAAAGATACAAGGCAGAAGCCATCTGTCATCCTGGGTGTTCACGTCCCAGGTATGTTCCTTCAGTGGGTCAGAAGACACAATTAAAGACTCAACGCAGTCACTGATCCCCCCCCAACACTCAGGGAAGCTGCTCATCTACAGAGGTTTTTTCATCTACAGAGGTTTTTTCATCTACAGAGGTTTTTTCATCTACAGTTTGGTTTTTTCCTAAGTGTACTTAAAACTAAGAATGCACTGCACTTCCCTCGCTGTTTTTGCAGGACTCCTTACAAACACCAGAGAGGAGGTTTTGAATCACCTGTGAGGTGCTTTGCAGGCGGGCTCTGACTTTCGCGAGTCATGAGCAGCTGGAGGCCCACCCGGTGATCCTCGGTAGCGACCCCCAGGAACAATCTGCAACGACTTGTCTCGCTCCCACTTCTCAGGGTCTATTCGCCTGTTACCGTAGCTAAAAGCTAAAACCAAAGACGCAGCTCTCACACCAACGTGTGCTGCACAGAGCTTCATTTCGCTGTTTCTCCTACTTGCACGTCCGTTTTCACGTCTCGCTGCCTTTGACAGCTCTCCTCTTTGCCTTGTTTGGCAACTCTCACAGATGTCACCGCCTTTTCTATTTCCCCCTCTTCTTGTTTTCCCATCTGTGTTTTCCTCACACCTTTTATTCAAGCCCCAGTTTCAGAGCTCTGTATTCCTTCCCTCCGTCTGCCTTGTCACCTGTGCTCAGACAAACGACACCGCGCTGTCTCGCATCCCTCCCGTAAGCCTTTACCAATTAAACCCACGCCAGCAAGACCACTGGCTGGGGTCAGGGTTGCGTAACGCATGACCTGGAAAGCACAAAGCCCATCAGCACTGACGGGCAGCGACGACAAGTTATTTTGGGTACTAAGCAGAGTCCCCAGATGAACCCGAACGCTGGCTAAGCGTACGTAATGTATGGAGAACGAGCTACAAAGGGACACGATGCTCCTCGTACGTGACAGTCACATGAGAAACGGTTCACAAAGGGAAGGGAAACGCACAGAGCAGGATGTAGCCCATATTCGACAGCCAGGAGAATGCAGAAAACACACCAATGTTCTGTGACTCTGCAGTTAAGCCTGTGAATAGAAAAACTAAAAAAAAAGTACAGCGGGAGAAAGCTGCAAGCCTTATTCTGCAGGAACCAAAAGCATTTACAGCCTTACCAACTGAGAGATGAGCCACTTTGAGAGGAAACAGTGATAACCAAAGCAGACACGGAATACAAATCCTTCACCTAGTGCGAGCTAAACGCGTTGGCTGTGAATCTGCAAAAACCTCAGTGTGTAAAAAAACTACCCGAAGACAAAATATGCAAAGAGACTGGAAGACTCGTTAACTCTGGGAGCTGTAGTCAAAACACTGTGTCTGGGTCCCTACGACCATGGCAATGACACTGCCCCTGGGCAAGAGACTGCATCGAAGAACCCAAACCCAAAGGGATCTCCGGGGCACAGTGACCTCAGTTCAGGTAAAGTCCAAGGCAACCTTCTATTCTCCACCGATTTGGCACCACCTCCAAGAAAGCACCTTCTGCCCTAGATATTACGTTTAGCCCAATGTGTGAAACTGCTGGACCCAAGGCTGAGAGTCGCCTCACCTCTTCCAGCATTCAGCTATTCATTTTCAGCAAGACTGAGGAAAATGAACCAAGCTGATCAGAAAACTCAGCATATTCAACCCTGCCAGGCAGGCAGGACGTTTCGCAGAGCAGAAAGGCAAAGGGAAAAGAACGGGGCAGTTCTTCAGGCAAAGAGGGCGGAGGGGACACCGTGACGATGGGCAAAGTGCTCCCAGCAGTGGTCCCCAAGCTCTGCTGACCCACAGACAGCAACGCTAAGTCAGCAGCGTGCTGCGGACAGCTTTCTACTGTCGTGGAGTAACTTTTCTACTTCCACAGCACTTCACTCCTCTGCAGAGTCCCGAAGGTGACACGTGGCCAGTGCGCCACGCTTTGGGAACGACCACCCCAGAGACTTACTTTGTCTATTCTTTATGGAGGTCTGTTCTTCCTGGATCGTGGTGTCTGTGACTCTGGCAAAGGCGGTGGCTGTTGAACAGTACCCATGATGAACCAAATAGGACGAAACCATACTAGAAAATAAGAAAACACAAACAGATGAAGAGGCATTGGTAAAACAGGGTAATCACACTGGAGGAAAAAAAAAAAAATCAACACAACAGAGGTTGTAATTTCAGTGACCAAACTCAGCTTGCTTAGAACATAACCGGGGTCCTACTTCTGGGTCCACACAGTGTAAATTTACAAGACAGGCACCTCAGCAAACAGGAGGGAAGCTCTAAATTCACCTTACAGGGGGAAAACCAATAAAATAAGACTCCCAATGTATACATGGTATTTATTTAATGATTGCTGTCCGAGGGTCACTTGTAAGAGCTCAGTACTGTGTAACTGCCAGTACAGACATAAAATCTGAACCTCAGAGAGGCTCAGGGCTTTCAAGCAGATCTCAAAAAAAAAAAAAAAAAAAAAAGAAAGAGATTCTGGTCCTGAATTTCTTCCATCACTTATTTGCCAGCAATTATATCTCTGGTAGTTGAATCTCCTTATGAATTCTACACATTCACAGATACTTTTATCTGCTGATTTACAAAAAGTAGACTGTCAGCATTGATTTTACATTAACACACTTTTAAGTTGTATTTTCAAAAAAATGTTGGGGGGGGGAGGTAGTATCACTGTCAGAAAACAAACACAACAAAAACATCTTTCTGAACAGACCATTTCTAAAGCATTTGTGCCCTCCCAGGATATGGCGGGGAAATGTTAAATGCTGACTGGATTTTAACAAAAACCTGAAAAGCCAGCACAAGATTTCAAAGTGATGAATCTCAAAATAGGCTTCTTATGACGAAGTCCAAGTCTGACCAAGACACAGCTCAAAATACATGTTCCACTTAGCTGCTGAACTACTTTATGAGTCAGCAATAATTTTCAGGCGTAAGATTGTAAGCAGGTGTGTAATTTGAAAAACTTGCTTTAAAACGAAGTGTTTCTGAGCAGTGCGGGTACAAGACGTACCCTTTGGCCTTGGCATGGCGCGGTAACATCCCTCCCTGTGTCAGGCACCGCAGCCAGGTCGCCCTGGCTCAGCCAGGCTGAACACAGCGATCCAGGCTGGCAGGAACGGAGCGGGGAAAAGCCAACTCTCGCTTCAGGGTAGTTCAGTGGCCAGAGTCAGAGGCTTCACACTGGGAAGATGTAAATGCTCTACGAAGCCCCATAAAAACTGAGCTCCTCCCTATGCCACAACTGCCCGTGGCATCACAGGATGCGTCCCTCTGGGTACACAGCAGTGGTACAGGCTGGTCACCATGCCAGGCTAATTTTCAGCAAGGACTTATCAGTTCTGTGTCTCAGCTACTTACTACAGCAGTGCTGCACCCTCTCAAACACTGAGCTGCATGTTTGCATCCAGGGGTACCCCTCCTGAAGTTCTGGGGAACATTATCGCACTCCACTGTAACCTACGTGACACGTTCACGCAGACCACAAAAACCTTTCAGAATCCCAAGCTCTCCAAGGGAACAGTTTTTACTGCTTGGGAGCCAGGGTTGAAACTTGTTGAGAGCAGAAGAGCTCAAATCGCAGGAGCAGCCATCCCAGTGCTGCAGCTAGGGCTGCTTCTCTCCCCTTGAGCGCCCACGGTGTTGGTAGAGAGGCTTGTACCGTCTGTGGCTTTTCTTCTTCAAAACAGAACTCAACTGCACGCTTCTCTGTACAAATTACATAAACTTCTCATTCTGCATGGTGCCACCTAGATTCTCAAATGAACAGTACAAAGTCCTCCCGCTTTATCAGAAATAGGGACCTACACTGTTCCTCCTCCCATAATCAACCACACCAGCTGATCTCAAGCCTCAGATGACTCCTACTCAGATTCTTCATGGCAAGAGCTAAAAAGATTCAAGATCCTATAAGACTGTAACAACACACAAAGAAGATGAGTTATCCATGTGAGTCCCTTGCAAGGTTTCAAGTACTTGGAAACCTTCTCAGATCAGCCTCTGCAGTGACAGCATATCCAGCAGTGTAGCACAGATGAATGCATGACATGCTGCATCTTGTGATGCTTAACTGCACAGTTAGAGACTAAATCATAGAATCACAGAGTCACAGAATTATTTCATTTGGGAGGGACCTCACAGCCCATCCAGTTCCACCCCCTGCCCCATCCAACCTGGCCTTGAACACTGCCAGGGAGCCAGGGGCAGCCACAGCTTCTCTGGGCACCCTGTGCCAGGGCCTCAGCACCCTCACAGGGAAGGATTTCTGCCTCACATCCCATCTCCATCTCCCCTCCTGCAGCTTCAGGCCATTCCCCTTGGCCTGTCACTCCCTGCCCTTGTCACCAGCCCCTCTCCAGCTTTCCTGGAGCCCCTGCAGGGACTGGAAGGGGCTCTAAGGTCTCGCTGGAGCCTTCTCTTCTCCAGGCTGAACAAGCCCAACTCTCTCAGCCTGAGGTCTCCATAGCAGAGGTGCTCCAGCCCTCAGATCGTCTCTGTGGCCGCCTCTGGCCTGGCTCCAACAGCTCCATGTCCTTCTTGTGCTGGGGACCCCCGAGCTGGAGGCAGCACTGCAGGGGGGTCTCACCAGAGCGGAGCAGAGGGGCAGAGTCCCCTCCCTCGACCTGCTGCTCACGCTGCTGGGGATGCAGCCCGGGACACAGTTGGCTTTCTGGGCTGCCAGTGCCCATTGCTGGCTCATGTTCAGCTTCTTGTCCCTCAACACCCCCAAGTCCTTCTCCTCAGGGCTGCTCTCCATCCATTCTCTGCCCAGCCTATAGTCGTGCTTGGGATTGCCCTGACCCATGTGCAGGACCTTGCACTTGGCCTTGTTGAACTCCATGGGGTTCGCACAGTCCCACCTCCAGCCTGTCCAGGTCCCTCTGGACGGCATCCCTTCCCTCCAGCGTGTCGACACACCACACAGCTCAGTGTCATCAGCAAACTTGCTGAGGGCGCACTTGATCCCTCTGTCCGTGTCACTGACAAAGATGTTAAACAGCGCCGGTCCCAGTACCGACCCTGAGGAACATGAATAAGATACTACGAAACCTACCAAAGCCACAGGACGAGGTAACATTGTCCCAAGAGCTCCAAAGGAGCTCCAACCTAAACCAGCCCTACCACTAAACATGAGGACAAGCTCTGACTTAAGCCTGCCTACGGAAAGGAGGAAGATGGGAAACATAATGCTGATTCTCAAAAAGAAGTCCAAATGAGATATGAAGAAGTCCAGATCGGTGACCCTGACACCTCCACCATGCACATCAGAGGAAACAATTCTGGAGAACAGAAGGAACAAACAAAGGGATACGTGGGTCCTTATTGCAGAAGAATCAACAGCTTTGTAAAGGGAAGTCAGGGCTCTCTAATTTGGTGACATTTTTGGAGGAGACTGGAAGCAGACAGAAGAGATACTTTGGCAGTCCACTTGGCTGTCCAAAGATATTTCACGGAGTCTTTCAGCAAAGCCTCTCAAAGAAACTGTGTTACCATGTGATAAAAGGAAAGGTCCAACATGGCTAAATATTCACTTAAATAACGGGATGGCAAAAATGATCAGTTTTATCAGGGAAAGGAAAAAACCTCTCTTGTGCTGCAGGAGCCTGTGCCCTTAACATATTCATAAAACTAAGCTTGACAGGCCAGTCCTCTCAGTCAATGCAGGTGCTTTTATGTCCAAAGATGCAGGGTATACACTTTTTTTCTGAATAAGTTGCCTTTTAAGCACTAAAAACTAAGCATTTCCATGTTAAGTATCAATGAACCTCTTCGTTCTCTCTGGCTGCTAAGCAAGCTTTCCAAAAGCAGATCCTGTCTTTCCACAAGATGCGTTGCAGAGACTGAAATGACCCATAAAGTCAGCAATCCGGTACATCAGAATGAAAATGAAAGTTCAAGTCAACAGCTTAACAAAGTTTGAAGTCTCTGAGCACATCCATGCTGAATCAGACCAAACATCCTGTTAGCCCAGCACTTGTACCTCCCAACTGGCAAAAAAGGAATAAGGCACATATTAAACGATACTTTTCCCCATAACCCTTCCAGCTTCCAATAATTTGTCAGATACTTCCTGTTCTAGTGGTGGTATCTCTTCGCATCGTAGCTCCGAATGATCTTTTTCTTTCTAATAAGGTCTCCAGTCACTTTTTGAATCCGTTTCATGGTATCTTATGGCAGAGAGCGTGGAAAACCCCCTCCTTTATTTTTTCTAAATGTGCCATCTAGTTAACTTCACCTAATGCCCTTTAATAATTCTTGCAGTAGAGAAAACAATGAACAATTGTCTCTTCAGCACCTTCTGCAGGCTATTCAAGACTTTTTTTTCCACACTCCTGCCTTACCCCTCACAATCGGTGCAATGATTCATCATAACCCAAAGACCTCATGCCTTCCTGGAGGGTCCCTTCTTCCCAGCCATTTCGGAACACCCTCAACACCACAGACACCACCCACACACGTCCAAGCCTCTCTACAGCCTCCTCCTCCCAAGTGACAATCCCTTACCCACTCATTCCCTCTCTTGTCTCTCTTACAAATGACTCATAATCCACATGGAGACATAGTGTCTCTTTAGTTTGCAGCAAAGGAACTTCTCAAAAGCCTTTTGGACTTCCAAGACAAAGACAGCAGTCCGATAACCACATCCAGGTGTCTGGTGGCTCCTCTTCGCAAAACCCGCGTCCTATTTCTCCACGTGCCCAATGCATCTACCCTTCAGTAGTGCTTCGATGGATTTGTCCAAGCCAGACATCAGGGTTCTCTCAGCCCATCGCTGCCTGACTCTCTTCTGAACCCCTTCACGAAACATGGCACCATACACACCACCCTCCCCTTCTCTCGACCCAAGAGAAGTCAGTTGGGAGAGCAACTCTGTTCCACAGCCACAAGCTCACCTGTTTTCTCCTGCAGCCCCCTTAGGACTCTGGGTAAATATCCGATCCCGGAGACTGTCTCCACTTCCCCTCACCTATTTCTTCCAGTGCTTCTTTGACAGACACTTCAACCCCAGACACAGCCTCTGCCAAGTCCCTCACAGAGCAGCGTCCCAGCATGAGAACCTACCTGATTTCTGCACACACAGGCAAAGAATTCAATTGGATATGGTCTTATCTTCCCCGAGGTCTCTTTTTTATACTGCAATCCTCTACAGGACCTACAAACTCTCTGGCAGGCCTCCTGCTCCTGATTTTCTTGAAGAAAGATATTATTACTATTTTCAACAGCTTCTGCCAGTTGATTTTCAAAGTGTGGGCATGAATTATCCGCAAATAAGTACATACAAGGCTGGCAGAAACCAAGAATGGTCACATGTACGCAGTTGTCACCAGTAAGAGGGGTTTAGGGAAAGAATGTAATAAAAAGGTGAAACACAGAGCTCTCTGTAATCAGAGATAGAGGCAACAGCCACAGACTTGGGGGTTTAAGATATAACTATGGAACTGGCCTCCGTGAATTACTGTGAATATTTAAATGTATATCTTTTAAAATCCACTTATACTTAAACCACCACAACTTCTCGCAGCAGCAAGTCCCACAGTTTCACATATTTAGTGGAAAAAAAAAAATAATTGTTTTTAAGCCAGAAGGTGCTTTTTCTCTAATTCTTGTGTTTTGAGAAACAGTGACTTATCACTTTCTAGTCACGCTCTTCGTGGTGTAAACGTCTGACGGACAGCTACAGTCCGCCTCCCTCAATTACCTCGTGCCAAGCTGGGGAGCCTTAGTCAACTCTGTCTGTCTTCAGGCAGAAGATACTCCTGACCTCTGACAACTCTCATCAACTGTTCTCATCAAGTTCCGCTCAATCCTTTTTGCAATGGGGAATGCATTCAGTATTCATAAATTTATAAAGTGCCATAATTGTGTTTTCAGTTAGGTTGGGTTCGGAAGCCTTTGGTTTAGGCTATTTCTTGCTCTTTCATTTCTGAATTCAGCTGACTTACATACTGGCTTGTCTCCTACGTTAGAGTTTTATGGTGTCCTCTCCACTCCCCTTCCCCCAGTGCATCACCTCAAAGTGTATGTTCTTCCATTCCTACAAGCTTTCATGCAGTCTTTGGCTGAAAACTTCTCCCATATCTTTTACATTTGAAACAGCAGCAATCTACACAGGAAAGACTATTAAACAACAAAACAGAGGGTAAAACAATTTGAGCAAAATGCACCGACTGGCAATTTTTGACATAAGAAAGCATAAATCAGCATTAAAAAAAAGTATTTAAAGCTTAAGAGAACAAAAGAAGCTGAACACCAGAGCAGTGACTTACTTCTGCAGCATGGCTTGCCACTCGCCTAGTCTGTCTCCTATGGGAAACCGCTTAATGGTGCTCTGAATCTTCGCTCGCCACTCCCTCATGTAGTCCTCTATGTCGAACACAAATGGCTGCTGCCCAAAGTTGGCATCGACTATCTCTCCTGGAGTCTGGAGACCCACTGTAGGGTAGAGATTTGACTGGGAAGGAAGAAAAAGAAACCTACATTAAACCCAGCTTTCTCTTTCTGTTTCCAGTTCCATGGTTTGGTAAGACAAAAAGTGCTGCTCTTTAATTTGAAACGTGCAATGGAAGAGGAAGGGGAACAGCCCTTTAGGTACATCTCCAGGAACCCGACGACCTATTGTGCAGTTACAAACAGTTATTGTACATAAACCAGAGCAACAGGATCAATCCCCCAGCAGCCTGGGATCAATGCCACAACGGCTGTCCGTGGTGTGTCCACTTTCTGGCTTAGATTTTTGCAATTTCTACCAAAGTCCAATAGTCAGTAAATAGTAACAGTGGGGAAAAAAAATGAAAGGAGCATCATCTCAATCAACTGATCCACGCGTTCTCCACTGTTTGAACTGAACTCTCTTATTCCTTGGAAGCTGCTGTCAGAGTATTTTACATCTTTGATGAAAAGGGAACGGATGGTAGTGGAGCTCTGAGGTTAGGTCTTTGACAATCCCAAGACAGCACGTCATCCACACAAGAAATTCCACTACTGACAGATGAATTTCATTTTAAGAACAAGCATATGGATCCAAATGGGAGCTCTGACACCCCATCCTGCCCCAAAACATGGGGAAAAGAAAGATTACCACTGTGAAAATACCTCCGAAATTCAGGCAGAAATTCAGCTTCCAAAGAAGATGATCTAATTGAAAACAGGTGATAAAAGTCTATCTAGAAATTCTCTGAATTCCGGCTATTTTAAGAATAAGCTTATGGATAAGAATTGAAGCCCTGAGCTCGCTTAAATATGGGAAAAAGAGAAAGGGCATCAGAAAAGGTACAGGCATGCCTGGTTCTCACTCTGGGTCGCATTTTTTAAGAGCATGTTCCATTCACTGTTGTGTTACTTTTCTGCAGCACAGATTACTCCCCTGTTTGCAACACAAACTTCACTAATCCTCCGCTTTGGAGCATCTGCTGACAGCCTGCGGGGTGTAGGAAGAAATCTCTCTCATGGCACTCATGAACTGTTTGGGTTTCTTCCCTTTGCTCTAACACACCGGAGACCAACACAGCCAGACACCGGACACTGGGCAAGGCACGCGGAGGCACGTAGGGAAATGGAAGTCTGGGAGGTGCCTGGTTGCGGTGTCTAGCTCATGGCTGAACCCAAGTCAGACGTTAGATCAGTGGAGGAGCAGAACCTCTCTCTCTAGGTTAAATCAGCAAGAACTACTACTGGTGGTTAGACAGTCATCCTAAAGAAAGCTAGGATGATTCTCTGCTCCTCTGTGGCAAGGGCCATGGGCTTTCCTACAATTATCTGGAAAATTTATTCAACTAATTCCTCACTATTGCAGAGACCCGAGACATTGGCAATGTCATCGATCTCCCCTTGAGACCTACTGTAGCCGTGGATTTTACTTTTTACTAAAGGTACTAAGATTGTTACGAGGCGGAACTCGGCAGAATCCTGATGACATTGGCAAAAAGGGAGCCAGCGTGTCGTGGAAAGCGATTACTTCTCTCTGCTTTCACTGGCGTGGCTACAGCTCAGTACTGTACTCGGTTCCGTGCCTGCACATCCCCATCCCCAGGACAAGAAAGACATTCACAAACAGGGTCCAGCGGAGTTCTGCTAGGATGGCCAGAGGGATGGAGGCACCTGGCATACAAGGAGAGGCTGAGGGAATTAGCTTGGAGAAGAGAAGGCAAAAAAACCTAACTGCAAGTCTTCCACTCCCAAAAGGGAGGCAATAAAAAAAATGATGGAGACATTCTTCTCAAGGGTGCTCAGTGAAAGGGCAATGGGCACAAGCTGCAGCCGGGGAAATTTTGATGGGTCATAAGGAAGAAATTCTTCCCTGGGAGGATGATTAAAGACTGGAATAGCTTCCCAGAGACTGCAGCATCTCTGTTCTCGGAAATTTTCAAAGCTCAACTGGATAATGTCCTGCTCCAGCTTTGAAATTATTGAATCTCAAATAACAAAGAAAAAATGAATCTATAAATACAGTCTGAGAATGGATGCCAGAAATCAGGATGATTGCTTCACTGCTGACTCAGCCCACCTCCTCCTTTCCCATCCTCACACCAAGGAAGTCGCTGGGTTAGAGGTGTGCAAAAAAAATACAGCATGATAAAGGAGGAACTACCAGAGGAAAATGCTGTATTTAAAGTCAGTCTCTCTTGTCTTTCAGACCTAGCTGACAAGGAAATAGCTCTACTGAGGGATCAGATCGTTTCTCCAGTCCATACTTTAGACTTTTTTTATTAACGGAACTGTTTAGTATTATGAACCCAAGGACTTCCAAAGTCAGGAATCAGACCCCCAAAATACTCGGAAGGTAGAAGTAAAAAAACCCCAAGTAACAACATATCGTGTATTTCTCTGCCACTTTTGGCTACATTCCTCTTTGAGGGGAAGCTGCCTACCCCCATCTTGTCTCAAATCACCTCCGAGTTAAAATTCCATTTTTCACGTGTGGGACGTGTTCTCTCTGTTTAGCAGCTGTTGGGAACTACACGTATCTCCGCCGTCCTGCCAGACACAGGGAGACATCATCCCGGAGCCCTCTGACCAGGCAGATGCTTCTCCTGCCAAGTTCTTCAGGTGCACCTTCCCCGTGACTTCTGGACCACCTCTCGCCTCTGATGTTGGTGGCCAGTTGCTCAGGACCCCCTAGTTCATCCTGACTTGTATTTTAACCTCCTCGTCCTTTTGTGCCCCTGCAATCCCACCCTGGGCTCTTCCACATCCTGCTTTTTACACTTCCTATCGTTTCAGCAAACCACTAGGCAGGATAAACCTGATACGGGCTTGCGTAAGAGAGTTAGGCCTAAGCACTGACTTAAATAGGTGAAAAAGGGGAAAACTCCCTCTGTGGGATATTCACTTCTATTTGCAAGCAGTTATTTTTGTATTTACTTCAACCCGTGCTAAGCCAAAATGCGATTTTTTTCCCTCACTGAGTATTTGTACAGATGCAAACGCTCTTTAGAGGGAACTGAAACAAGCTGAAGCAAATGTGCTTCACCATGTGTGAGAACTATCAGAACAAAATGTGGTTTTCAACTGAAAGTATCCATTTCAACTTCCTAATACTGCAAAATACTGTTGTCATCATTTGCCTCTGAAAGGGGAATTTTGCATAAGCACTTCAAGGAAACAATTTCTACCTCAAGACTTCTACAATCTCTGGCAATAGTCATTATATTTACACCAAACGTCTGTTTTGGGAAAGGGCAGTAACCTCAACTGTTTGGAAGAAGAACTAAGCAGCCATGGACCGAGGGACCAAAAAGGGCCAGAAAAGGACATGGAATATACAGGCGTCTGCAAGGGGGAGGGAAGAAGGCAGTAATTCAAGGGAAGGATATTGGAAGAGGAGGATGGGAACGCTGGAAGTCGGGTGCAGGCATCCTCATGATGAACTGCCAACACTGCAGCTGAGCCATTTAGCACACAGAGAGGAATGTCCAAAACTCCCACAGAGGCAGAAGTCTCGTGTCCTTGCTCGCATCCAGTTAGGGGGTGAAATGACCCAGTGGAGCTTCTCTCGCCCTCTTTTTCAAGAGAAGTGATCTCATGGAGGATAATTCTCAATAGTAGAAGGTCTATAGGGCATCCACTGTTCTCCTTCCTGGCCCAGAAAAACAGTGTCATGGATGAGCTGCTGCTGTAAAAGCCAGAAGCAGGTTTCCACAGAAAACAGCTCGGCAAACTGGCTGGCAGAAGGCACAGAGACACCGTTTAACCACTGGAGACCTGGCCACGAGGCATGTGAATAGCTGATCCCAAACCCCACCTGACCGGATCTTCCCCCAGTTTAACACTAAAACATTCCCCCTGCGCAGGACACACAGACAAACAAGCATGAGATCCTGTAAGGATGATCTGGTGAGATCAAGAAACAGCGGGATGGGGGATGCCCTGGGCTCAGGAGGGGTTTGCATTCAATCTCAGCGGCAGTGCAAGACCCCGCTGCTCAAGAGCTCTTCTGCCCGGTCTGCTTCCCCAACTGTTCATCCCCCATTTGCAACAGAGGCTCGACACCGGGGGAACAGCCTCCAAGTGCACGTCAAACGTAGACATCAGCTCACCGTGCACTCCTGCACCAAAGGGATGCAAGTCACGCTACGCGGGACAGGTACAGCCTGCCAAATCTGTGCAACACGTTAGGTGGCAATGACAAAACAACGGTATGCGTGTTGGATAGCTGTTTCTGATTGGTAAGAGCCTAAATAGTAATTATCTATCCCAACATGAAGATTGCTCTCATCTCAGAAAGAGAAGCGGTCTAGCCAAATGAGAAGAAATGAGAAAGAATACGTTGTGAATAAATTGTGAAAAAATTAGAAGGAATATGGTAAAACTGTGACTCCTAATGTAATCTATACCCAGAGGGAAAACAAACAACACCTAAAACTAAGGGGTATATCACAGAAGCGTCTTCTTGCTACGGATGCAAGGCTGTCACAAGACCTCACTCCAAAAGGTTAATATTCATGGACAGGTAAAATATTCTTTTACTTTAATAAACTGTTTATTGGACCAAGTGAAATAACCCACATAAAGAGGGTTTCTGGTTTGGAATACACTGCGACGTTACCAGGTTCAAAGAGGCTAGGAACCAAAAAAAAAAGCTGTACTGACAGCTGATATGAGAAGGCAAATTAAATAACTGGAACGTCCTTCAGCGCAGACAGTGGCTGGGAGAGATCCGTAAAGCCATAAATCCCACTGGGAAGGTGAACTGGGAGTGCTAGTCATTATTTCTCACAGCACAAAAATTAGAGGAACAAAATGAATTTTTTAGCGGGAGGTGCCAAACAAAGGAAAGCAAGGTTTCTTCCACACAGCGTGGAAGTCAGCCAAGAAAACGGATCTTTCTGGAGACCTAAACAAGTTATGGAAACTAAGAAATTCCTCAGAGGAAATTCATTTGGGGTTATTAAGTACAAAGACGGAGAGCAACCTCAGGGACAAGAAGTTCTATGTATGAGAGAAATGGATGCAGTGGATGTGTTGGTCTATGCCTGACCTGGTTTTAGCTGCTTTTCCTTGTCCAGGAACACGTGGGCCTGAAAAAGAACAACCATTTTTTTGTTCGTGACCCAGTGTGAAAGTCGTGCTTTTGTCAGACCCGACTAGGTGTTATTGCCTCGTGTAACTCAGCTGGTGGCACTGCACTCAAGAGTAACTCAGTACCGGGGCTGGTGAATCAGAGGAGTAACCCTCAGCCCCACGCGGGTGCCAAATACATTCCTCCAGCAGCTCCACGAGCTGCTTACTCATCACGGGCAGAGGCTTGCCAAGGATCCGTGCCACGAGCCAGCTGAGCTTGACCTTCGGTCTCAGAAATACCCTTCCCTAACCACACCGTGGCAAGGCAACAACTCCACCACGGCTGCAAGACCTGGATGAGACAGGAAGAAGCTGAGAATAATATCAGTAGGTATTTTTGAGCTCTGTGATGATGGGACGTGAGAGGCCGCTCAGTGACTTTGCACACATACTCCCCGCAGTCGAAGCTGCGTTTGGAAGACAGTGACCTGTAACGAAGTCTGACTCCTTGCTTTAATTCCAGGAGAAGGAGCAACATATTCTTAGGGGTGGTGAGGGATGAGAGGAGGCATGTTGAGTAGCCCACAGACCCAGCCACAGGATTACAAAGTTCCAGCAAAAGGAGCACCCACGTCATTCAGTAATGTGCATTACCATTTAATAACAGGGCATCAAACAGAAAAGAAAGAATAATCACACCCCCACGCTCTTCCCCCTCCCTTCTGTTTGCATCCTTAGTTAAAATACTGAAAATAGGTGTACTTACAGGGAGGTCTGTAAAGGCTATACCTGTGGGGGGAAAAATATTAGAATTAAAAAGACAAAGGACTATTTTTTTCCCTGCTTGGCGACATCCTTAACATGCTACAAAAAGTAACTGCATTTCAATAAATCCCAGCTCCGACCCTGCATTTCATGACTTGTTGTATCTAGAAGTAACTTCCCTCCCCAGTCCCCTCCTCTGTCAGGTTTTGCATCTGGAGAAGGGTTCAGGGAAAAGCCTAAGTGTTTCAGACATCTCTCCCAAAAATTTTGTTTTCTACAAAACAGCTCCTCTTTTCTTTGCTTCTCCCTCCGTTACTACGAAGGAGTTAGTTTTCAAGACTCACTTTGGCTTTAGAAACAGAGTTTTACTATAAGGTTGCTTTGGTTTAGGCTGTAACTAGTTCTTCTCACCAGCCAGAGAGACAGGAATGAACATTCACGCTTTGCATTACAGCTGGGGAAGAGCCTTGCGACAAGACCGAGCTGCAGCCAGGAGCACCTGAGAAAAACTGCGCAAAGAACAGCTGCATCCTCAGCTACGCTGCTACAGACCCAAATATAAGAGATGGGGGGGGAAAAGGTGTATGGTTTCCCTTTTCATTTACATTTGGCGTGCCAGGGAAGAGATATCTGCTTAAGCAGAGGCAGCCACTGCTAACGGAGTTGTGGCTGGAGATAACGCTCGGCTGGAGTCAGGGTCCCCCGGGCACAGCTCTGCGACGCTCCGCAGCTGATGTAGATGTGAGCTACCTCTCGGAAGGAGGGTGCCTCTCTTCCCTCTCCTGCGGCATGTGTCCCTCCATCCGCCATGGGTGGGAGCCAGCGGCCGGGCAGGAGCAGGGCGAGATGGATCGGCCAGCGACGGCAGCTCTGACCACAGGTTTTGGGTCGCTCTCACCAAAACAGCACAGGGGAAACTGCTGCCATGCCCTGTTCGCCTTATCAGGCTGAGCTTAACTCACGTTTTCAGCTAACGCTTCAGGAGTCAACCTGGAAGCTGCGGTCTTGCCCCACGCACGCTCCCAGCAATGCTTCCTGTCCCCAGCCAGAGGAAGGCTGGTACCCACACCAGTATGCCCAGTTCTCGCACACGTCCCACCCCCCAGCCACGCAGCAGTCCCTTCTGGGTGGCAGTGAAAAGCAAAAGCACCTCATTCTCTGTTTTTCATGTTAGGACTATTTTAACCTGCAATGTAATGTTACCAGATCAGCCTGAAATGGTAATTTAAACCAACTTTAGGAGTCAAGATAGAAAGAAATAATTACTATTCGAAACAGCACAGATCCAAAATCAAGTGCTCAGAAAATATTTTACTAAATAAATAGCCAATAGGGTTTAATCAACATCGTGGCATTTTGGACCTCATCTGTTGAGTATCCTCTGACAACTGGTGTAGCTGCGCGGCTGGGAGCTGCATCCAGCACAGGGGCAAGCACACGGTTTTTGAGTGGACTGCAAGGTAGGTGGAAAATTGGCTGGACTGTCGGATCGAAGGGTTGTGATCAGCAGCTCAAAGTCCAAGTACTGTCCCTCAGGGATCGATGGTAGGGCCAATACAGTTTCACGTCTTTACCAACGACCCGGACGATGGGACGGCGTGCAGTCTCAGCAGGTTCACAGATGTTACCAACCGCGAGAGCGGAGAATACACTGGAGGTCGTACTGCTATTCAGAGGGACTTCAACGGGCTGGAGAAATGATCCAGCACAAACCTCATGAAGCTCAACAGAAGCAACTAAAGGGCCCTACCACCAGGTTGTAATATTGCCAGAAAACAGGCCAGGCCGGGCTGAACGGTGAGAAAGCAGATCTGCAGAACAGGACGCAGGGGGTCCTGCTGGGCACCAAGTGGAGCAAGAGTGTCCTGGTTTCAGCTGAGATAGAGTTAACTTTCTTCACCTTCACTGGTGCCCAGTAACTCCAGGCATCGCATCACCTCTCCTGTCCTGAGTGACCACCATAACCGATGGGAGCCCAAAGTCACAGGCTAAACGAACTCAATGGACATTTTGTGGACATTTTGAAAGAGTGGTTCATAGACTAAGGGAATTATATCAGCATATTGTATTATATCAAAGGATGAGAAGGGTGGTGGTGGTTAATGAGGATGTATTGGATTGTGTGGGACCTGAGCATGATGTAAATGGTATAGAATACGGGGTGGATAAAGTCCTGCTTTCAGCTGAGAGTTATTTTTCTTCATAGTAGCTATTACGGCGCTATGTTTTGTGTTGGAAAGAGTGTTGATAATATAGAGGTGTTTTTAATATATAGAGGTGTTTTTTGTTATTGCTGAGCAGTGCTTACACAGAGTCAAGGCCCTTTCTGCTTTTCACACCACCCTGCCAGCGCACAAGGAGTTGGGAGGGGACACAGCCAGGACAGCTGATCCAAACTGACCAAAGGGATATTCCATACCATATGGCATCACGCTCAGCTTATAAGTGGCTTGGGGAAGAGGAAGGATGGGGGAGGCGGTGGCGTTCGGGGTGATGGTGTTTGTCTTCCCAAGTAACCGTTACGTGTGATGGAGCCCTGCTTTCCTGGAGATGGCTGAACACCTGCCTGCCATGGGAAGTGGGGAATGAATTCCTTGCTTTGCTTGCACATGTGGCTTTTGCTTTACCTATTAAACTGTCTTTATCTCAACCCACGAGTTTTCTGACTTTCACTCTTCCAATTCTCTCCTCCATCCTGCCGGGGAGGAGTAAGCGAGTGGTTGCGTGGTGCTTAGTTGCCAGCCGGGGCTAAACCACGACAAGGAGTCAGCGGTGGCTCCTCACAGTGAAGCAGGTCAACCACAGGCTGGGCTGTACTAGTACGAGTGTGGCTGCTAGGTTAAAGGAAGGGATTTTTTCCCTCCTTTCGACACTTGTGAATCTAAACTCGAGTATGATGTTCACTTCTGGGCTCTCCCATAACACGACACAGCAAAACTGGAGTGAGTCCAGCAGAGGCCGACAAGATGAAGAGAGGCTACGGGAAATTGGGTCGTTCAGTCTTGTTCAAACACTTGTTGCTGCCTACAGCTACCTAATGGGAGGGTACTGAAAAGGCAGAGCCAGACTTTTCCCAGAGATGCGTGGTGACAGGACACAGAAGGCAACAGTGACAAGTTGCAGCACGGGAAATTTTGATTAGATGGGGGGGGGGAGAATTCAGTATGAATGTGGTTAAACACTGAATCCAGGGACCAGAAAAGCTCCCTAGGGGATCTCTATTCTTGGAGACAGTAAAAACTTGATGAGTTTCTGAGTAACGTGATCCAGTTGGTCCTGCTTTCAGCAGGGCGTTGGGTGCATGACCTCCAGAGATTCCTCCCAATGAAAATTACTCTATGATTCAATAATGAAACTTATGTTGTCTTTAAATTAAGGCATTTGTATGTTTTGCACCCTCTGTTATGTAACTAAGACCAATAAAATGCTTTATGTGTACAGAACTAGATGTGTTCACAAATATGTCTATTCAGAAACTTCATCCTGAAGCGGTACTGCTACACACCTGCGTCCAACAAAGTCAACAGCAGAAAGTGAAAAAATCACAGCTCTAACTAGGCAGCTGAATTTGAAACTGCACTCTTTCTCTGCAACACCTCCAAAGCCTGGATCCAATTTAAAATAACAAACTTCATAAATTTAATGACGTAAGAACTGGACAGGTCAGGAAGCAAAAGTGAGCGTGTGAAGAGCCTCTCCTGTAAGTCCATGATGTTAACCTGATCATCAAGGCAGTGATATAAAGACATTAAATGAAGGCTCAGTGCTGGGGGACAGGGTGATGGACACCTTCCCCTGTCATCTAAACAAAGGACTTTCGCCTTTCCGTGACTAACGTGCATTAATACACATCCCCCATGCATACAACATGCTTGTGGACCTTCTAGCCCAACTCTAACCTTCACCCAACAACAATCATCCTGTCTGCCTCACAGCTGGCCATTTTCTTCACAACACATTTCAGAATTCAATTTGCACAAGGCAACATACATTTGGGTGATGAGCCACAACACTCCATTTCCCACAGGCAGGGTACTCCTCCAGCATCTCTTTAGGTAATCGTTAATTCAGAGATTGCAAAAGCAGTGCTGATGGACTGCAACAAGCAACAATACATTCAGCAAGATGAGCATCTTGAAGAGTATTCTAGCAAATGTCAGCCCATGAAATACTTGAACACTTCTATGACTTGCTGCTGAGGAGAAGCACTATTAAACCCACACAGCTCTACATGCTCTTGGGAACCGTTATCCAATCCAGCCACTTGGGTAAAACTGTTACAGAGAAACCAGGCTGCAGCCAAGTTTGATATTTTGCATTCATTTTAAATCTGGTTCATCTTTAAAGTCTTGTTTTAAACCTCCCAATGCTCTTGCTCTCTGCAAGCTTGGTTTGAGGACAAACCTGTTAAACCTGGGCAAAGCTGGGATGGACATCCGCGGATCTCTGTAACAAGCAGATTTCTTCATTATCTCTAAGGTTCCTATTAATCTCTAAACTGGCTGAGAATAGGCATTGTGCTTTACAGGTTAACTTGGTCTTTCCAAGTGCCTGCACTAGAACTCAGACTACAGGAAGTTTTCTATGCCAAGACTTCAGAGGGTTGCACGCTCTTTTTATAGCCCTGCTGCTCCATTTACCTTGGTCCGCTGTCAAAGTCTGAGATCAGAAACGCTCCTACATTCGTCCCTGGGCAAACTCATCCACTTAATCCCAGCGAGCTGTAGCAGTCACGTTCCCTCACCATGTCTTGTGTCCAAGAGTCTCTGCTTAACAGCCCCAACATTTCTCACATTTCTCCCTCTTTCTCTCCTAATTCACACTCACCACACTTCTAGCCACATCTCATCATGTTTTTTACTGCCAGGACTCTGCTCAGAACTTGTCGAAAGCAACTTGTCAGCAGCCAGAAGATATTCAAGACATTTTCCAGAACACAGAATTAAGACTACATACGATGTCAAACAGTTTTCATGTGACGTCTCCAAACAAAGTTCAAGACTTTGCTCCAATCAGAACATCCAGAATTTGTGATGGCCAAGAAAACAGTTCTTATACATTGCTCCTCATGGATCTGATTAAATGGAAAAGTATGGAGACAATGGAAGATCATAGTCAAGCAACAGGAGAAATCGCAAGGAAAACAATGGGGGGTGTCTAATTAACAGATAAAAAGGAGAGGATGAAACGGTGACGAGAGAAATGGTGACAAGAGAATATCATCTGTAGGGAAAGACAAAGCTACAGTAATTCCATTAAAAGCAAGACAAATGCAAATGCCCAGAGGCAGGGCCCTGAAACCCTGCTGTCAAGCTAATTGGCATCACAAAGAGCTTAATTAGTCTCATGAATATTTTTTATATCTGCAGTAGGATTACATAATGACCTAATTTCCTAAGAGGAGAGATATACAGCTTCAGCAGCTTTGTGTCAGGGAGCATCAAGAAAAAGCACTTTTATCCCCTTCCTGGTAAATCTCGGGTTTACATGACACAGAAATGAGATTCTCAAGTATCACGAAATGTTCAGGATCTTCATGGAGATGCTTCCACTAGGCCAGAAAGTGTTCTGACTTTCAAATAAATCACTGCTCCTGCCTCCGTCTGGTCTTGGTTCCTCTGCCGAGACCTGCCTCACCCCTCTCTCCCATCTACCTGTTCAGCGCTGATGAGAAGCGGCGTAACAGCCAGATGTCTTACAGGGCTCAGACACCCTCTCCCCAACCTTCAACAGGAAGCGCTTCTCTTGAATGCTGTGTTTCACTATTGATGGCACAAACAGACACTACTAGTCCTTAACAAGAGTCTTCCCGGCTGTGGTCTTCATTCTGCTTTTGTAAAGACAGTAAAACGTTCCAGCAGCTTCTGGGGGTGTCAGCCCAGCAGTGACCGATGGTCTGTGACTTCCAAGTACTTCCAGCACCGTCTCTTCTAACCACATCATCTCTCCTCTCTGAGTACAACCACTATGCCACTACAGCTGAAAGAGGAGCGGGTACACGAATGAGCCAGTTGTGAACGCTCATGAGAGTCTCCTGCCTGTAATTTTCTCATACATCTCATGTCTTGTACCATACACCTGAAGAGCCCAAGAGGAGGATACCCAGGAGACAGCTACACCTCTAATCTACTGCTGTTCTCTAAGCACAGTGTAATTTAATTTCCTTCCTTTCCTGTTTCTTCCCACTGGCATAGTTCACCACTGGGCTAGACTGCTCCCCAAGGGACCAATGTCAGATCAGAAAACACAAGCTTTCTACCCAAAAACCATCTCTGAAGGAAAAGGAACGCTAAAACTCAAGAAAGGAAGACCAGGCAACCTCATTGCTGTAAAGACCTCCAAATGTCCCAAACAAACCAAATCTCTGAGCAGGACACCAGGCAAAGACCCAGAGGACGGTAATGACGAAATGCAATACAGAAGTTATTGAACTGTGCTCTTTGTTTGGCTTCACCTGCCCAGACACAACACCGCCCTGGGAACAGAACAAGGACGGAGCAAGGGACAACTTTTCGAGCGAAACCTCTTCTACTCTGCAGACTCCTGGTCACTAAAAAGGAATTAAATTTCAAATGAACAAATTTGTATTCATTAAACAGAAGACCTGGCCTCTTCCCAACTGTTACGCTTTCATTGTGATGAAAAATAACAGCACTGGCACGCTAAAAACCGGTGAAGCTGGAAAACCACCCACTCAAATAAAGGAAAACAGCCAGAGGAGCACAGCACAAACTACTATACTGCTTCTGTGTAAATACACACTAAAACTCAAGGACAGCAACTAAAAGGAGAGATTTTGTGAAATCTTTTTAACTGTTTCGGCACCTTGTATTTTCGGCACCTTGTATTTTCATAAAAGAAACACTCAACTCTCAGAAGCTTCCCACTGGGCTTCTGACTGAGGCTCCATTTATAAAATTAGAATGTTAAAAATGAATCTCAAAGGATGCTTAAAGATTATTTTTTCTCCATTCAGGGCTGAGACCTCTTGATGTGTTGCAAAGCACCAGGACTAGTAGGTGACTGCATGGTCACAGATTCAATCTAGAATGCTTCTCAGAAGGCACATGCCTCATTTCTAGACAACCATCCCCTCACAAATCAACAAACGGTGAGTATGAAATTAGAGGAAAACTGAAAACAAATTTCCAAAAAAAATTCTGTCCAGGCACCAGGCCTTCCTGCACCTGCCTCAAAGGAAGGATCTTCCTTGGGATTTGAGGGCGAAAAGCCCGCATCTCAGATCCATCTCTCAGCTATACCTGTAGCATAATGTGCTGCTTTCACAGAACCACAGACTGGCTGAGGTTGGAGGTACCTCTGGAGGTCATCTGGTCCAACTCCTCTGCTCCAGCAGGGCCACCCAAAGCTGGCTGCCCAGGACCGTGTCCAGGTGACTTCTGAATATCTCCACCAATGGAGACTCCACCACCTCTCTGAGCAACCTGTGCCAGTGCTTGGTCACCCTCACAGTGAAAAAGTGTCTCCTGGTGTCCAGAGGGAATCTGCTGGGTTTCAGTTTGTGTCAGCCCCCGGGGTTTCAGTTTGTGCCTGTTGCTTCTGGTCCTGGCACTGGGCACCACCGAGAAGAGTCTAGCTCCATCCTCTTTGCAGCCTCCCTTCAAGTATTTATATACATTGATGAGATGCCCCCTGACCCTTCTCAAGGCCAAACAGACCCAGCTCCCTCAGCCTTCCCTCCTAGGAGAAATGCTCCAGTCCCCTAACCACCTTAACGGCCCTTCACTGGGCTCTCTCCAGTATGTCCGTCTCTCTCTTGTACGGGGAAGCCCAGTACTTTTCCCAACAGCTCACCAGAAATTATGCTCTCTCCGGACACATACCGCACTCCAATCCCACTCCTTCCTTCAGCCCAGCCAGTAACTCAAAACAACTTTTGTTCTGATAAATGTTTTGAGTGGGGTATTTTTCTACCAGCTTCTTCATCTTGAATTCAACAAAGTAGAATTGACACAGCAAGGAGAAGCAAAGGAAAGGAGTGCCTGTCCCTACCAAACCAAATGAATTCCAGCACAAAAAGTGAAATGAACTCATCAAAATATACTGCATGTCTTACATGACAAAAAAAATGACAAGAATTTATCTGAGGTGGAGAGTATGTCATCCAAGGGAAAGACATTTTAGGTGAAAATGGCCACAACTTTCTATTTTAGACAAATCAGATACAATGGATGCCTGGAAAACATCTGTGAGATATTCCTTTGGGCAAAATTCCGAACTCCTTAACTTTAGGGGAACTACTGAAACAACTCTGGAATGAACCAAATTACAGGTCAGTGCTTAAGTAAGAGTTCTTACGCTGAATTAATGTCTGGCTTTGGGAATGCTTGGACCAATGTGTTAAGGCTTACAGATGGACAAGTCCCTTTAGAAATGAAAAGACACTGATACAGTGCCTTTGTGGGTAGCTGAATAATACACTGACTCAAGTCCCCATCTCTTTATTTCCTTGTTGCCCAGCCATCAGCCATCTTATCCACCACCACCCCCCCCAGCTGGGCAGTAGCAGAGGAAAGGAGTAGAAGCTGGGGATGCAACCCTGACCTACCTTAACACATCGAGCAGCACAGAAACTATTTTATGTGCTGGAAGTATTTATATCTTGGAGCCAATTTACAACTCCTGACTGCTGCTGAGTGTGCTTTTTCTCTCTCGTTTCTTAAATCTTACCCACAGATGCAGGATAAGAGTTACACCACATGCAAAGTATTCGGGTGAACAGCAGCGAGAGCAGGGCAGGAGGCAGGAGCAGCTCTCTCCTGAGAACACCTTTCTTTACTTACCTAAACTGTGGCCATTTTTCGTGTAAAAGCAGGTATTGTTGATAAGGTTGACACAGCAGCCGATCACATCTCCAGTGGTGAACGTAGGACCATAGGGCTGTCCTGTCCCCGAAGAACAGAAGGAGTGCCCATCGTCACCGTGGTACCCATAAGAATGTTTATCCCATCCTGCAGAAAGACAAAAGGACAGGTCAGCGATGACACCAGTTTAGCAGAATGACACGGCAACACCAGCTCTCAGGACACAATTTTCTGGTAGGAAATTCAACATTTTGATTCCCACTCCTGACCCATTCCAATATTAATTTTCACATGCCAGTAACTGAAGATAAATTAATGGTCATTAATCATAACACACCACTTGGGTTTCAACCTCAATCTTTATGAAAAATAATAAAAAAGAATACATTGCCAAAAGTCATTTTGACACAGATTTTTTGTTTTAAAAAAAACGTTAAAATCCTGTTTCTGGTTTATCTTGCCTGCGGTGAAACAAGCTCCTCTTTGTAAAACATTTGTGTTTCCCACAAACACAATCTTCCAGCAAAAGCATTTAATAAAATAACTGTCAGGCAATTGCAGCTTTGTCCGTACATGCTGCTCACAGGTGTAACCGAATGGCCAGAGGCACTTTTTGCATTTCCCTTCTAACAGTTCATAAGGATTTCTCTGTTCCCCTTGGGCAACAGCATTTCCCGTTCTGTGGGCAGCTTAACACACAACCCTTCGATGTCAATCAGCAATTTTCAAGCGGTTGCTTCTAACATTAATATCTTTTTTTTTCCTTCTGCCGGTAACACTGTGCCTAAAGCTGGGCTCAGAGACAGCACCCAGCCCACTTGGTCTTTCCTACATCTGGCAGTAATACCATTATTCCGAGCTCCTGATTTTGTTCTGTTCTAATTTAATTCTGTTGTAGATTATTTTGTGAATTTCTTACACTTAGAAATGCCAGGTACATCTGTGAACTATGGCAAAGAAGAGAGATTAATTCATCCTTTAAAAGCTGAAGTGTTCTTCAGGCAACACACTGGTCTTCTCTTTTCAGAGTCTTATCTCCCTCTTGTAGAAGCGAGGACACTGCTCCCACGGTTGTCACCACGGAGCGATTCAGCAAATGCCACCTGAATCTACTAACCCATGAGACAGACACAACATAAGCTGTCTTTTAAACAGATCCGGTCGGATCCCCAGGCAGACCATGCCGACTGAGGCGGAAGCGAGACAAGGTGCTTTGACCACCTACCGACCTTATACAACCTAAGGGTACTGCAGAATCCGTTACATGCGGAGCAATGGTTTTGGCAAAAGGACTACAGAAGAAATGCAAAGATCACAAGAGGAGAGGGGTTAAAAAGTAGAAAGCGCATGTCCTGCAATGAGGCAAAAAAAGACAGAGTACACTGCAAAACGCAGAGAGAGTCCTGTGAAGGTGGGCTGGAGCACTTCTGCGAGCCACGATTTTCCTACAAAAACAACAACAAAATGAGGGCACTAGAAATTTAGTCCGGTCAAATGGTGCTCAGCTACATGCACCCAGGTATCTTATCATCAGCGAGACCCACATGCTCAGGGTTTCTCAGAAAAGCATGAAACATTCGGAGCATGCCCAAGGCCCTCCGTTTATTGCACCACATCGCATGAATGCCAACAGGAAAGGCAGGGAATGGAGCAAGACTTGGACCAAGATTTGGACCTGAGGGCAAAGTTTGGGAACAAAAGGTGTGAAGGACTCCTAGCAAACCCTAGTCTAGAAATGGTGTTAAATCCCACACACCTATAGGAACAGGCTGAGATGTCCCAAGAGTCAGCTCCGTCTTCCCGAGGACCAGCTCCAAACAAGCTGTCGACAGTAGCACCAGTCCTGTTTAATATCTTCATCACAGACAGGGACAACAGCACAGGCAGCACCCTCAGCGAGATCAGAAACGATGCCAAATTGGGTTGCCAAAAACAAAGGACAGACTGATAGAGGCTCTAGAGTCTGTTGTCAAACTCCCACTGCTAAGACTCCATCCAGTAAAAATATCATTGAAATATTGCATTTTTAAGTCTGGCTCCTTTCCGCTACTCTTTTTATTTTCTCTGCTGCTGGCCTGTGAAGGCCATCACTGATCTGATTTTAGTCTCCCCAACACTGACCTGTAACGTCTGTCAGTCCAGAACTTCTCTCATGAAGCTGTTTGGCAATTGGTGATAACTCTAATCAATTTATTTCCTGAGCTACTTACTAATACAATCCAAATACAAACCTCTAACTCTTCTGCATACAAAATGTTTCTGGCATCATAAAACATTTAATAAAACTCTATCATCAATTAGATCTAGGTAGCCAGATGATTACGCATCACGCACCAGGTAAGGCTACCGAAGTGCAACAGCGTGCCCAACCGTGAGGACGGTTCCACAAAAGACTTGTGCCAACACAGACATGACAGTTTCTGTAGTATAAGGAAAAAAGGGTTTCATTGCCTACAGCTCACGACCGATCCTACTGAAAAATCCTCCTCCTGCTCCTGTAAGACTTGTGCTTCATAGCATCAGCACTTGCTGTACCACCAAAGGTGGTGATGAGCTCCATGAGAAGTGACTGAATTAAAGGCTTTGAGGCCAGTGTCGAGACCGGTACGAACTGCAACGGTGCCTGGAAAAAGCTTGGTTTGAATTTTATTCTCCGCAGACAACCACTAATACCACCAGTTAAGGAAATCTCGCCCACCCAGCACTTTGCTAATGATACACAGAGTTAACTTTTTCAACTCAAATATTGTGTATGTAGTGCTGCATCTGGACCCGACGCAACACTAAGTGTTTTACATCTGGGCTGTCAGCCTTGTCAAATCGCCGTGATCATCTTACAAAACCAAGCCAGATTTGAGAGAACTTACTGTACTTGCCATGAACATAAGCTGAGCGGCGTTAATTATATGCCTAACCTTTAGTTATTTATTAATCAAATAATGTATTTCTAAAATTCTGCCCAGAATAAACACGAGGGCAATGGCATACAGGTCATTCCAGCACTGGCAAACTTCAGCCAGCCGTCTGAAATTTCCTAGTAATCTAAATTAAAAATAACAATCAGCACTTCTAACGCTTCTAGGTCAAAGTTATCTGGGGCTGTTGATTTAAATAGCGTATCCCCATCGAAAGTGTTTGGCGTTATCTCCAATTACCAGCAGAGCGGAGAGTAACTCATCACATGTATTTTGCAAACACATCCTCCAACTTGTCTCCAAATACAAAAACACTTGCTGAAAACTTGGGACTTTCCTGCATCATTAACAATTTACTATCGCCACCTAGTAATAGGTCTATGATATTACAACCTTTTCTTTGACTCCTACGACACTATTTCCACCTCCAGTTACTCAATAGCTCCTTCCATCATAAAATCTAACGCTGCTTTAACACGGGCTGAATCTGACCTCCTACATGCCTTCCCCACACTCACACCTGCACGTTCTCCAGATGTTTTAACCTCTGTACCACCTGTACTCCAGTACCTGTGGTGAGACCCAGAAGGCAGAGACGAGGTGTTACCTGCATGTCCTTGGAAAGGCTGGCCATCCTGGGATACGGGGCCAACCCAAAGATCCTCTTCAAGAAGTAAGACAGTGTAAGCACAGGGCGTGCACGTATCACGCTCTTACTGACCAGCGTTACAACCACCCGTAGCACAGACGTACTGAGCCGGACGCAGATTCTGTTCACTTAGTACTCCTCAAAGGATTTTCTTGCCATTAAATTGCCTGATCCTCCTTCAAGCACACATAAGCATTCCTACCATCCACTGGATCCTGCAACAAGGAGTTTTGCAGCGTAACTGCAAGCTGCATGAAAACGTGCCTCCTACCACTCATATGTGATACCCTGTGGCTTTTGCAGTGGAGAAGGCGACAAACTATATATTCAGTCTCTCCAAAACATATGCATAGACCTCTCCAAGATCCCCCATAATCATCCTTTTTCCACACTGATGACTCCTGGCTTATTCAGCTATTCCCTGCATTTCTGACCATCATCACCTGAACCTTTTCTGGATTTATAGTGTTGCTTTTGAGAATGGAGACAAAGGTGCACCATGGAGAAGGGAAGCAGGCTATAGTTGTTCTCTGTACTGTTCCCTGTGAGTTAATCCCAGCATTTTCCCCTTTATTATCCTTTTTACCACTGAACTGATGTTGCCATGAAGCTATTGTAATCCGTCCAAAACGCATCATCACTCTTGTGACCACGCTCTCTCTGCGCAGATTCTCATCTGCCATCTCACCGCCGGAGCACTCGGCCTCGGCTCACTCCCACAGCACTTTCACCTTCCTCAATGGCTTGCAATCCCCAACAGCTACGCCATCCATCCCGGGCTGGCGACGTGCAGGCACCTCTTTCTAAGAAAACCCTAGGACTACCCATGCATGAACAGGTTCTGACCCGTAACTCATTCCAACAAGGCTGTGGGGTTTAAATAACATCCCATTTCGGTTTCTTGGTGATGGCAGTTGACCAAGTCTAAAAATTCTCAAATGCAAGTGTAGATTTCTTACAAAATTTCAGAAATCTGGATAAGATTTTCTTATGAAAAGTCGATCACGGACCCCCAAATGACCATCCCCTGTGGACTGAAATCTAGTGAGCTAGAGTGGCTGGAGGGTCCGGTTAGCACGCTTCTCCCATTCTTTCCTCTTCCTTTCCCATCCTCTCTTCAAAAGCACAAAATCATTTTAAAGACGGGCGACAGGCAGAGAACAGAAAGGATCTGGCCACCTGGCCCACGGCGGTGGTCAAAGCAGAACCTAACCGTCCTGCCTCCTGTTTTCACTATGGCTCATTCTGAAGGCAAGAGCACTTTGAACATGCAAATATACAGGCAGAACCACTCTGCAGGTAGGACCTCAGCTGTTAGTGAATAAAAAGAGGTTAAAATGCCATCCCTTTGCATTGAACAGTTCAACTCCCAAACCCAAAATATGTGTGTGGTCTTTATTAGCAGCCAGACAGATGCAGAATAGCTCAGGCTGTACAACCAGAGAATGGGGAGAAAGAAAAGCAGAGCAGGCCTTGGGAGGACATTTCTATATGTTCAGCACCAAACTGAAGTTCTGTCTGGCCTGCTAACAAGAAAAAGCAGATACGTTGATCTTCTTGGCAGACTATCTTGATCCCAACACACAGAAAAAAAAAAAAAAAAAAAGAAAAAAAAAAGAACAGCAAGCTCCATTGCTGCTGCTTGATAAACAGGCCAGAATTATGCAATGCCAGACCACGTGGCAGAAAAGACTTGAGTTACTTCAGGACACAAGTTATGGGACCAGCTCATAAATGCTCACTCCTACTCACTGCCTACTACTCCTAACTATCCCATGTGCATCCCAGTTCAATCCCACCTCGCCCATTCAGCATCAGCCCTGCTGTGCTCTTGACTTTCTGGGGAGTTGTATACAACAGAGGCAACGCAGCGCAGTAGTGGACACTACCAAGAGCAACAGATCCTTGCTGGCCTGCTGCTCCTTCTGCAGAAGAACGCAAACGGATGACATCCCTCCATGCATCAAGGTTCAAACGTTCTAGGCTTGTTAGTGGATACAGGAGAACTGGGAAGGCAACGTTGATGGGGATCATGGAGTAGATGGTTGTTCCGCTAGGTTACAGCCTGACACCTCAGACTCTTCCTGCTCTGCCACTTGCCAGGCTTAAAAAAATGGCAGGCAGCTGGACTTTGCCACCCACACATGGACCAGTCCCTGCCCGTGCACATCCCAGGGAGAAATGTTCCACTGCAGCTCAGCCCATCCACTTAAAGAATTGGCACCTGATGCAGAAGGTGCTACAAAGGGCAGAGCCTTGCTCACAACAAATTTGGGGGTAAGCTGGCCTGTGATCAGGAAAACCTGAAACACCTGAAGTAGTAAGTTATGCTGGTGAAGTACGCATTTGGCCATATGCAGAGGAGACAAGAAGTTCCTCAGAAAAAATCTGAATGTTTGTAGGTAGAGTTTGTATCTGTTGTATCCTGAGTAACGTGAGAGTTTGGAGGCTTGTTCTTCAGGACAGACCCCAGCAACTGCTCTACACAGAACCCTTTGCAGTGTCTGCATCTTTCCAGATTTTACCTGTACCTACTTTCTCTCTCATAGAATGGGTTGGGTTGGAAGGTACCTCAAAGATCATCTAGTTCCAACCCCCCTGCCACAGGCAGGGACACCCTCCACTAGCCCAGGTGCCCAAAGCCTCATCCAACCTGGTCTTAAACACTTCCAGGGATGGGGCCTCCACAACCTCTCTGGGCAACCTGTTCCAGTGCCTCACCACTCTAGCAGTAAAGAATTTCTTTCTAACATCTCATCTAAATCGACGCTCCTTCAGCTTGAAACACTTTTCACTTTTCTCCTCTCCCTGTTCTTGTCCGGTATTGTGCCTGGGGCATTCTTCTTCCCACTCCTCTGGCCAGCCAGCCCAGCATCCCGCAGCTGCCCATGCCAGGACAAGTAGTGTGCAAACACCAGCCGCACAGGGACAAGAACTTGTGTCAACACACTGCAATAAACCAAACAAAATAATTTTAATAAGATTCATTGAATCCGAAGTCCAGCAGAAACAGATGTACAAACTTTGCTTCTGCTTGGGGAATGGGACACTGAGGGTGGAACCAGCTACGGAGCCCAGAGTCACTGCTGGACCACGTTCTGGCTGGGGCCGTTCCCGTGCACCGCGCTGCGCAGGCTGCTGCTGCTCAGCCAGCTCTGGGTCTTTGGCAGCGGCAGAGCACGATGTCAGTGGAGGGGAAGTACATTAAACCGAGGTTGGGCAGATGAACAAGGTGCAGGGAGAAGTAGGATGTTGCTGTTCGGAGTTGCTTCTGCAATGTGCTGGGCAGAGCAGTCCCAGGCAGGGACAGGGAAAGGTAAATATGGGGAAGAAGCAGTTACCACAGAAGCAGCAGAACCACCCTCTATTGACTGCTCTACCATCTTGCAGTGGCCTGGGCTCTGCCGGTGGATGTGCTTTTGGTGTACGTCAGCCCAGAGCAGTGAAAGCATGCCTTTGCCCCTAGCAAAGGCAAGGGCGAGCGAGCCCCCCCTGCTCCTACAGCCTGAAAAGCTAAATGCCTGGTCAAGAAAAGCCTGTTGCCCCAAGAAGCATCTGGGGTGCTGCAGCATCTCAGCTGTGGTCCAGTTTTACAGCCTTGAGGCCATACCAGAAGTTGCACAAACATCAGACGCTTGCATGAGAGCAAGGAGGTAGCTTCGTTTTCCTTCATGCAACCATGCTTCAGAATCAAATCAACTCTTACTGTTGCAACACATGTTTCTGTTTCCATATCCCGCCTAGAAAAATAGCTGCTGTGCTATAGATGAAAGGTGGTGGGAATAGGGGAGGCACGGTCCTGGCGTGGAACAGGTCTAGGTACAGTCACAACACCAGCTGCAGGACAGGAATAGGACCAGGGAGCAGCGTGCTTAGCGTATTACAGCATCTTCCTGGCAGGACTTCAAGGGTCTGGAGAGCTGCCCAGAAAATGTCAAGGAAAAAAAAGTAATGTCCCTAAAACCCACTTACTGCCCTATAGACACCAGCAAATGAAGAAATCCTACCTAGTAACATCCCAATTTTTATCTGTGCGCCTTCTTTCTCTTAACAGCTTCTACTTCATCTGCAAGGTGGCACGATGACTTCGAATGTAGTAGAGGCCCAAACACTGCACTGCAGGATCAATGCACGTACAGAAAACAAACCCGCTTCACCTCACGGAGGACAAACTTCTTAAAGTAGGGGTAGGACACGCTCAGCTCTCAGTCTTTGTAGCCTCACGCCGAGTCGTGTCCAAGGTAAGGGCGCAGTGCACCACGCCGCTGGAGACATCCCAGTGAGGGACCGCTGTCCAGTGGCCACCTTCTCACCCCAGTTCCCAGCAGATCAAGCAGATTGATCCAAGGCCAGTTTGGCCCCTCAGAGCCACACCAGATGATGCTAATCAAATTGTGCAGGACTCTTGGCAGGCATGGCTGTAGGTCTGGCTCACGGGCTAGTCCATGTGTTTGAATAAAATACTTGCGCTTGCAACAGTAAAAGAGACAAAGCTCAGATCAAATCCTCATGGCAGAAGGACTTAAATGTGGCAAGCTTCCAAAGACAAACAAACCAACCAAAATGACAACAACAAAAAAAGAAATCACAGCATCTCTCTCATATTAACAGAGAGCAGGAACAAAAGGACGCAGTGACCCACAGATCAAAAAGACTCCAAGACAGCCAGCTAAAAAGGCCTGCAAGAGTTTGGGAGTCCAGCAGAACGTGGGTGCCAACAAGCGTTGCCTGATCCACCACAGAGACTATAGGCAGAAAGCGACACTGTAGAAGTTCCTTTTTAACAATATTGATCCGGCATGGCGATTTTTAGACCAGATCAGCAGCTCCTACCATTTGACAGCTGCTGCATGTTAAGTGGGCTTCAAAACAACATCAAACCACAAGCTACGCTTAATTCTATAAAGTGACGCTACCCATTGGCTCATAAAGAGAAAAAAACACAACCAGAAGGCTCTGGATGGCTGCAAACACGGGCAAAACCTTGTCAACAGGAACGGCCTGTTCCACCTGCCCCAGAGATCTGACAAACAAATCCATTTCACTATTATTTAGCATGCATCTCACCACAGAATACACTAATCAAGATAAAAATCCTATTTCCTTGAATGAATAAAGATGGCAAGACCTCCTAACTTACAAGCTTGAAGGGTCATCTTCTGCCAGAGTCAGAACATGATCTGGTCTTCCCTATACCGGAGGGGTCAGGACAAGCTACAAGCCATTCGTAGCCCTGTAAAGAGCACAACATCGCTAAAGCACAGTTACAAAACAGGTTGGTTCTATCGACAAAGGCAAGGCTCAGAAAGCTCTCCAGCATCATCAGGTCACCACTGTACTATTGTACCTATTCTAGTCCCTGACCCTCCACACTGAAGAGAGTGGGGAGAAGTGCAAAACAGTGTAGGACAGGGATTTAAAATAAAAAAAAAAGTTAGATGAGGAGTTTTGCCATTTCATAGACACATAGAATGATGATCATAGAATCCCAGACTGGTTTGGGTTGGAAGGGACCTCACAGCCCATCCAGTTCCACCCCCCTGCCATGGGCAGGGACACCCTCCACCAGCCCAGGTTGCCCAAAGCCCCATCCAACCTGGCCTTCAACACTGCCAGGGAGCCAAGGGCAGCCACAGCTTCTCTGGGCAACCTGTGCCAGGGCCTCAGCACCCTCACAGGGAAGGATTTCTGCCTCACACCCCATCTCCATCTCCCCTCCTGCAGCTTCAGGCCATTCCCCTTGGCCTGTCACTCCCTGCCCTTGTCACCAGCCCCTCTCCAGCTCTCCTGGAGCCCCTGCAGGGACTGGAAGGGGCTCTAAGGTCTCCCTGGAGCCTTCTCTTCTCCCGGCTGAACAAGCCCAACTCTCTCAGCCTGAGTTCTCCATAGCAGAGGTGCTCCAGCCCTCGCATCATCTCCGTGGCCTCCTCTGGCCTGGCTCCAACAGCTCCATGTCCTTCTTGTCCTGGGGACCCCCGAGCTGGACGCAGCACTGCAGGGGGGTCTCACCAGAGCGGAGCAGAGGGGCAGAATCCCCTCCCTCGACCTGCTGCTCACACAGCCCAGGACACGGGTGGCTTTCTGGGCTGCCAGTGCCCATTGCTGGCTCATGTTCAGCTTCTCGTCCCTCAACATCCCTCAACACCCCCAAGTCCTTCTCCTCAGGGCTGTTCTCCATCCATTCTCCACCCAGCCTATAGTCGTGCTTGGGATTGCCCCGACCCATGTGCAGGACCTTGCACTTGGCCTTGTTGAACTCCATGGGGTTCGCACAGTCCCACCTCTCCGGCCCGTCCAGGTCCCTCTGGATGGCATCCCTTCCCTCCAGCGTGTCGACCCACCACACAGCTCAGTGTCGTCGGCAAACTTGCCGAGGGCGCACTTGATCCCTCTGCCCATGTCTCTGACAAAGATGTTAAACAGCGCCGGTCCCAGTATCGACACCTGAGGAACGCCACTCTTTGAGTGTGACCATCCAGCCAATTCCTTATCCACCGAGTGGTCCATCCATCATATCCACGTCTCTCCAATTTAGAGACAAGGATGTCTCTATTAATCTATTTAGAGGCAGGGGCAAAGAACAAGTTGGATACAAAAGCTTATCACATACACAGGTTTCAAATCTCATCATACTAAATAATTCACATTTTCATTTATAGGCCAACTTTTCAACTTTTAGCTGATGAGCAAGAACATCGTTATGAAATATTAAGACACCTTCAGAAAAATCTTGCAAGGTAATGGGCAAGAGTCATTCTACGGAGACACTGAGGCAGAGCAGTTAAATGACTCAGCCAAAAGTGACGTCAGAGCTCACTACAGAACGCAGGCGGCTATCGCCCAGATACTATTAAAAACAATCACTAAAATGGTATTTAATGAGGTAAGAAAGTTAGGAACAAAACACATTTATATAAACACAAGACCTTATGAAGGGCCAAGTGTTCCAGAACCAGTGCATCTCATGATGTTAAGGGGTTGCAACGAGGTCTTCTACATTCTAAACTGAGGTTCCTTAAATACTTTCCACATCAATTAAGGTAAAGCAACAAGGTTTTATCCATCAGTAAAAATAGTTGCTATCCATCAGTTTGAGTTGTAGTGAAATTTAGGGTTGTGTTGATGTTATCTTTTAGCTGAAAGGCTCAAATAATAGGTACAGCCACTATAAAGATTTTTCTTTTTTTAAATCTGAAAAACAAGCAGTGCTGATTACAAGTGTTGCTGACAGCTAAATTGCTGTCTCTAAATTGCTAGTCAACTCTTAACTGCCACGGAGATTACCTGGATTGTCCATAGTGTGTGCTACAGCTGGAGATGGAACCTGGGATATTGGGAAAGGCCAAATCACAAACCCCACCATGCGATGCCATCTCCGCTCCGCTTTGGAAACTCTTTTCACGCGGCACAAAACCAACGCAACCTGCCGGATGACAAAAAGCTCCACGCAAAGGCAGGCTCCGGCGTACCCGTATCGTACATTCCTGCGAACACGTTGCACAAGAAGAGTGCGGAACCTCTACGAGAAGCCAGCCCATCGCCAAAAGAGTTACGGCACAGAAATCGGGGCATGGAAAAGTGCGGGACAGCCGTACCCCTGAGTAAGAATCACTTCTTATTCACCCACACTGATCCCTCAGCGCTTAGTAGCCAGTGGAAACACTTTTCTTTGATCAGTCCTCCAAGGCCAGGGTTACTGCCTTGAAATACCAATTCACAGTTTTGTTCAGCTTGAGTGATGTGGCTAAGCACTTTCCCAGATATTCCAGGCTGAAGCACGGCTACTGAAAGCTCAGCTTTCAGTCGGCCTCCGCCATTCAAATCTGAAGTCTGTGCACCCAAAAGCTAGTCTCATTAAAAATGACCAAAAGAAAAAAAAAAAAAAAAAAAAAAGAAAGAAAGAAAGAAAATGTTTAAAAACAACACCTCCCTAAAAACCTGACCAAAGGGCTGGCAGCAGTTTTTCTGGCAGCAGACAGCGCAATCAATACAAGCAAACACATGAACTGAAGTGGGTCTGAAGGGGAAAAAGGCAGTAACTTTTACTTTATACAATCTTAATTTTCACATCAATAGCCATAAATAAAACATGAGATTAAATTTAACCTAAATTCAGAAGCTTATTCACCGCAATTCGGTGGTTCAGGAGCTGGTTTCGTTACCCTCCAGCTCTGAACACATCTGATAGAGTGTCAGGTCTGGCCACATTTGAGGAGTGTCACGTCTGACCTCATTTGAGGACTTGATCATCACCACTCTGTTGTCGCTCTTCAGTGAGCATCATTCAGTGTACCTCAGCTATCTGCCCGACTCCTCCACGCCATGCCAACTCACCCAGTATCAGCTCTTAGCAGAAGGCTCATGTTTTAAAACATGTCCCACCTAAACAAGTTGTGCTCAGCTATGTGCAAGATAACCTAATTAGAGGAGGCACACCTAACGAGCAGAGCACAGGAGCGCATGGGGACGGAGGCTTTGGCGGCCACGAGGGTAAAGAAAGAAATCGCACATACTGCCAGGTACAAATACCACTGCCAGTTCACATTTCTTGTTTTGCTTATTCTCGACAGTTTATAAAAACCAGGCGAGTCCATCCACTATAAGGTGTGATCCTACACACCACGCTTCAGCACCACAGCTCCAAAAAAATCCAAGACCTGTTGGCAAGAAAAAGGGAACGGTACATAAACTAACCCAGAAATTTGTGCATTTCTTGCAATTCCTACACCTCACGTTCGTAGTGGCAGTTGGTTAAAGATCTACCCAACAGGATAGCTCAAGCTTCCTAAGCTGGACTCCTCCATGCCCCTACAACTTCCCTTCTGCGGGTGTCGCAGACATCCAGCTCTTTTTCCAGTGCTGACTCTGGGTACACAGACGCGAGCTGAGCACCTCTGCCAGGCTCCATAAAAGCTGTTTCCTCAGACAAGACCAGCCACATGCAGCACACCATGCCCAGGCCACGGAGCAGCAGGAAAGATAAATGCTACTGCGCTCCTCAAGACCAAAAAACTTGCAAACTACAGATTTCAAGAGAATACACATGTTTTAAAAGAATGGCTGATCTGAATTCAGGTTATTCAAAGGCTCTAACAACACAATCTAATATAAATAGCAATTCACATAACGTGTATTTTATAACAAAACCATCACAGCCGTCCTCGTACACAAATTCAGTCCACAGCCTTCCCCTCCCATACCACAATGCACCCACACACAGTACACCCAGTTAAATCTTTGAATCGTATACTGGTAAGTTTTAACTTTGGATGTCTCCAAAATTTAGATCTTGCAAATCCAAACTTTGTCAGAAAGCCCACTCCTGATATGTGAAAAATTGAAGAATGTGGAAGAAGGAACTTCCAGTTCTGCTAGGAGCTGAAGATGGGATAGGAACGAATTCGTAACAAATGCATCGAATCCATTTCAATATTTGAGCTGGAATTTTCATACAAGTTCAGGCGACCTCAGCACATAAACTGGGATCTGAGAAAACCGACTGGAAAGTGAGAACGCTTATGTGGGATGAGAAGATGATTGAGCAATTAAGTGGAGCCCAGCAAACCTCGATTGGTAGTGGATAGGTCAATCAGAAAACACAAGATTCACAGAGATATGCAGAACCTTTTTTTTTTTTTTTTTTTTTTAAAATAAAGACCATACAATTTTGAGAAAGAACAAGCTTTTTAAAGGGTATTTACGGATCTGCAGAGAGTAGGAGGAGGAAGAGAAAACAAGATGAGGGTAAGTTAAGTAACACCAGAGGAACTCAGAGATCATGATTCTTCAACATAGACGCAGCAGGACACCCATGGCACATTTAAAATTTGGTCAGGCACTGCATACATGTAGAATTGAGGGCGAAGATGAAAAAAGAAACAATATAAATGGAACAGATATGCCCAGAATAAATAGAAAATTAGTATTTCTCAGATGACTTTCCTATGATGAAGTTCTACATACAGTAGACACATGAAATTGATTCCGGATGGGAAATATTCTTACAGAAAAATAAAATATGATGTGAAAACTTAAGTTCAAAGGAAACCCTTTTGTTTTGTTATAAACGCTCCAAATTTTTTATCCAGTTTTTTGGCATGACCTTCATTTGGACTTAAATTTAAAAAAAAAAAAAAAAATATCAAAAGCTATTTTGAAAACAGCACATGGTGCAGCACAGTAAGAGCAGATTTGGAGAATGAAACAACCAGTTCCAACCAGTGTCAGAACACTATTTCCCCAGTATCAGGGGTTTTTTAATGGGCACGGGTACCTCGTATTACTTAGGCTTGTCCTGCGGACTGAGAGGTTATTAGCGGCTGGAGTGCATTAACTGTGATCCAGGAGTGTATCCTTCAGTTCAGTTTGGAAGAAACCAGGGCAGCACAACTGAAGATGTAAATCAAAGTTCAAAGCGGTGACGACCAGGAGATTCACTTCAAAAGTAGACCCCACTTCCAAAAATAAGACTTCTGTAGACAAATCCAAAAGGCTATGACTTACAAGGCCAAAAATCTTAAATCTATTGTATCTTTTTCTTGGCAGTGTATGTTTATTATCCACCACTGTTCTAAGCTCCCCAGTAATCTTCCCCGAGCCAGATGAGCTCTCGAGTGGTGAGGAATCCCTCTAAAAATAATTCATCCTGCACAAAAGGATCACGGATTCCGGAGCCGAACCAACACACTGACCCCCTTCGCTCTCATTTCTTCCATTACACAGCACCAAAACCTGCAATTTCTAAACATACCGCTAACCCCTTAGGATGTTGACGACAGATACAAATTACATTTTCAGGTCAAAACCTCGTTAAGTTGGCAGCGACAAGGCTATCCAAGTGAAGGTTTTGGAGCAGTTCTCGGGCTGCTTTGTCCCCTCAGCTCCTACTGAACCTCAGATTTTTGGCATTGCTAACTGCTCCCAAGTATTTAAGCAAGAGGACTCTTTCCTAGACGCTCCACTGTGTCTTGCTCAAAACACAGTCGTAGGGCTTGCTCGGCCTGGGGAGGCAGAGACAGCACTGCTAGGATCACAGCCCTCCTGCGGGCACCGCAGGTCGGAGGCTCCCTCTGCTTCCATCTTTTGCATCTCCCTATTTTGGAGTGATTAATAGCATCCTCCTCGATTTATAGTCAACGAACTCCTGGCGGCCTCTGCTTCAAACCACTGGACTCCTCCACAATACCTGTTCTTTGCAAGAAGTCACTGTCCTTTAATTTTGGGTAACTTCCTCCACTACCACTAAGAATTTCTGTAGATGCCCTCATCCCTTCATGCTCTAGAGTGTTAAAGTGCCATGGCAAGCACATATACATCACAGCCTCTTTAACAGATCACCAGCAATGGACCAGATACAGCTGGAAGGCATTTGGACCAGAAGTTTCCCAAGATAAGATTCTCCTCCATTACCCACACCGTGATTTTTCCTCATGGCACCCTTCCGTAGCCAGAGCAGCATCCACCACACCAAGACAGAAAGTGCTCTACCTGTACTCTGCAGGAGCTAATGAAGATCATTTGGACTATAAGGCATCAGATCGGTAACAGCAAACCAAGCGTATGCTTTCATTGACATTTGTTTTCATATGACTGAATAAAACAAAGCTCAATGCAAAAAAATCCAATCAAGTTCAAATACCACCTTAACTAATCACCAGAAGACAGATATCCAGCCATCATCACCAAAAAAACTTGAAAAATGGCAGAGATAAATCAAAAATTAGAGAGCAGCCGGCCAATCTAGCTTCAACTCAGTATGCCCCAGCAAGATGCCCCTCCAGAAAAAGTCTCCATGATCAGTGGATAACTTTAATTAGAGGACACAGTCTTTAATTAAGGTTTTCAGTATACATCTTAGGTAAGAGTAATATTTATTTCTATCAAAAATAATCTCAGATCACTGATACCCACGCGTTCCTGTACAATAAGGTTTCACAGAGGAGTTGTTTCAACCTGCACTACCCGTGGGATCAACTGGGCCATAGAACAGATCCACGTTAACAACAACTCCAAAATCAAGCAGTGCCCCCCCGCCCATTCTTATTAACCCAATTACATGATCCAGGTCACACGCAGCCCCACAAACTGGTTTGCTAGGATAAATGAGAGGGTACCAGCAGCGTAAGCAAGTTTGTGGATAGGAATTGGCACAGCCAGCTAACAACTGCATGTGTAACGAAGTCCTGGAGGTGCTTCCATAAGTAGTTTTGGGGGAATGCACAGCTATTTATTATTTATTAAAAAAAAAAAATCAATATCAACCCTCTATTTTCCTTAATCTGACATACAAAAACTAATTGCCATCCTCTATAATTTACGCAGGTACTAAATAAGCGATGTCTTTATGAAATTCCTTATGGGTACTACAGTTATCTATATGCAAATCACACACCAAAATTAAGATCTGGGTACTATTCAATCTGAGTTATACTTACTGCACAAATAAAATAAAATTCCCGACAAGTTAAATCTCCTCCTGGCTAGCAAGGGGAAAGGTTTAAACATGGAGCGGCAAGCAGAGTTGGGTTATACGTTAACTCTACATTCAATAGCTCCAGTAGGACATGGTATAGATGGTATTGCCATTGCCAATCTAGCACAAGTAACATCAACAGATCCAAATTGCCGTAAAAAGTATTCAATTACTTGAACCAAGTATACGTTTTAGTACCACTTTGATTAAATTACTCAAGTAATCACTTTTATCCCAAAACTCTATCAAACAGGACTCAAAGGTTTCCATGGTGCTTAGTCCTGAAGAGGACCCAACCAAGTGTGAGTAGAAAATACAAGGAAAATGAAGACCAGAAGCAATGATCAAGTAAAAGCAAGCACTCAGACTCCCTCTAAGAAATCACGAGGCTTCTTCCTTCAGCCATTCCTGAATGATTTGAGCGGTATAACTAGAAACCTCAACGGTTCTCCATGAAGAGCCACAGCAACACTAAGAACAAGGCGGGGGTCGAGGGGGAGGTAAATTGAACGTCTCCACGCTTCTTTACAGCATTAAGCCTTCCTTATGGATACTAATGCAGGGGAGGAACAGAATTCAGGTTTTTCCACGGTTCCCTACACGCTCCAGAGGCATGAGTACCTTTGCTACAACCTGCTGTGCGCTGAGCACAGAAGGCAGCCTGCCCATGTCTGCTCGCTCAGCCTTGACACATGACTGGCAGCAGCTCGGACTGCCACTGCTTGCTCATCTTGTTTTCCACCCGGCTGCCTTCCTAATGCACCGACCAGTTGCAATAAGGATAAACTACATCATTAAAATTACATCTAAATGAAAAGCAAAACTTTTATTTGCTCTATTTCCTCAACACAGCAAACAGAGTTACATCTGAAAAGTTACATCTGAGGTATATTTACCGCAGAGAAGAGGAAGTGCAAGTACCATTGTATAAGACTTTACTAAGACACCGTATGGAAATGCCACATGCCGTTTTGGTCAACTATTTTTAAGGATAGTCCTGGAAGAGCTTTGCAGAAGGACAAATACCATAAGGTATTTTAAGACAGAGCTTGATCAGCTGCATAAATAGTGAAACAAACTTAACAGAAATTACTCCTAAAGACAGGAAAATCAAGCTGGGCGTCCAAAATGCTGATTTGGCCAGGAGAATTTGAAATCACTATTTGGTTGTCACATACTGTTCATATATTTCATCCCATACTTCAAGGCTTTTGCTGGTTGCTCCAGAAGCCAAGGGGGAAGGTCATTGTTTTCCCAGTTAACCATCTAGCTTCTCGCCTCCCCTTTCTGCTTAAGCCTTAGAGATTGTGAAAGCTTGGCAAGGATTTTCCTTTGCCCTTGTTTGCAGCGTGGGATAACAGCCTCTTCCTGGACTTGCTCCGAATTTTAATGTTTTCTTTTACTATAGGGAGTAAGACACTGGTGCTTGTGATGCCTCCAGTGGATAGAGTTTAGAAAAGGTCAACAAGAGCTGTCACAAATCAAGAAAACATGACAAATTGGGACAGGATAAAGAGCCAGAGATGTTTGGTCTAGAGAGAAGACCACAAAGCAGTGATAGAGGTGTTCATGTACACAGCTACAAAGAACAAAGAAATTAATTGTTCTCCACCTCCACATGATCCAAGAGTAATGGACTTGGACTACACGGGATATTCAGCTTAGTCATCAGGAAAAGTTCCCAACACAAGGACGGTGTTGGAAAAAGTTGCCAGAAAGATAATGAAAGACTGGTTTAGATACACACCTGTCAGGCAGGACTAAGGCATAATTGAATTAGCTTCAGATCAGATGATTTGGTGAGGTCTCATCTTCTATAATTATGATATTTACCACTGGGACTCAGTCCTTTAGCACAGGTCCCTCATTTGTCATTGCAGTCACAGAAAGTGGCAACCCAAAGCATAAGCTGATACATGGAAATTAAGTTCTTTAATCACATTTGAAGTAGAAAGATCCCCTGGCAATCACAGCAAAACCAAAACCAAACCAAAACTGGCTAGAAGGAACATCTGGAGGTCTCTAGCCAAACTTCCTGCTTATGGCAGGGTTACTTCAGAGTTAGACCAGGTTGCCTAGAGCATTGTCCAACTGAGGCTGAAAATCTCTTCGGATACAGCCTCTCTGGTAACCCATGCCCAACTCTGATGGGGAATAATATCTTATTTCCCATGAGAATTTTATTTGTTGCAACTGGTGCCCATTGCCTTTCTTCCGTGTACTGCGGACCTCCGAGAAGAGCCTGGGTCCACATTCTCTGCAAGCTCCTTTAGATAGTGAAAGGCTGCTACTAGATCCCTTCTCAGCCTCTTCTTCTCCAGGCTGGACAAGGCCGGTTCCATTAGTTTCTCACTGGTTCCTTCAATACAACATCTATCCAGTCTCCCTTCTCCGGTCCCACTCCAAAGGGAGGGCACCTGCCTGAAAAACCCTTGTGAGCATCCCTAGGGGAGAAACCAGGATCTTCTTCCTCTCAAAGGAAGGACCGGGAAGACAGATTCCTCAACAGCCTTGCTCCCCTGCTTGCATCTCCTCTGACACCTTGCAAGATAAGCTGAGAAGAAATAAAGTCCTACCTATCAATGTCAACAGAAACCTATCAGCAAGAGGAGAATGCAAAGGAAAGGAAGGGATCTCCAAAGAACACTAAAACTGAAAGCCCGTTCATCGTGTTGGGCTCCTTACAGAGGACGACAGATGGCTTTCACAGAGGAGGGGAGCATGGGGAAGTCTTAATTCCCAGTGCTCATTTTTGTTTTATCTACATGGCAACAGAAACAAGATCATGCACAAGGACCCTTTGCTGAACAAAGGCACAGGACAGTTGGACAAATGGTTTCTGGTTTTGCTGACCTGACTTAAGGTGTTACAGTCCCAGAAGCCAAACCCCAATAACGGAGCAGGTTTCTGTACCCCAAACTCTGCTGGTTTATCTGGCTGCACACTAATTCAAGTCTATAAAACCTTCTTGAAGTTGAAAGCTTGTTCCTCAAATAGGGAGTCTGAAGCAGGCAGAGAGTGAATAAGCCAAGCAGTACCTTTTCATTTGAAAAGCTAAAAAAATAATCAAAGTTCCATAAAACAAAACAATGGTGAGTGAAAGCTGGCACTCCCTTTAACATGTGCAATGCTGCATAGCAGGGCAAGTCAGTTATTAACCAGAGGGTGTTTAAAGTCTCTAAAAATGATTGGTCAGATCCTATCTACGCTGTTTCAGAAACTGAAGCAGGGCATGCCTACGGGTATGGTTTCACAACATTTTAGGCTGAATTAAGACCTTGCTGCTACCATAGAGAATCATCCCTCCTTCCCTCTCTCCTGGCTGTACGCTCCTGCTGGGTCACCCTCAAAGAGCTAGAACAAATGAAATGTTATCTCTCAACAGCGTGAAGGACTTGAACCAAAGCAGAACACCACACACAGGGGAGAATCATCTCCAGCATGCACATCTCATCCATATTAAAGACAGGGCCACCTATCTTCTCCGTTTTATGAAGGTTAGGTGAAACCTGTAGCAAACCACCAATGCATTTTCAGCTGGGCTTAGAAAAACTTACTGGATTGAGGGCTAAATAATTTAAAGAAAGAGTGTTTCAGATGTTATGTTCAGGATGCGAAGGTCAGAGCATTGCTCCACAAGTTCTGAAGAAACCAGCCTGCCACCACCCCAGCACAGCAGAGAAGCTGGCAGGTTCCTGCCAGGCCTGGCAAAGGAGGTGACAACTGCCAGAGCCAGGAGCTTGCACAAGGGAAGAAGAGGGACTGTGCAACTGCAGGGGAGAAGGAAGGGTCAGGTTTCTCTCCTTTGATGACAGTGAGTTAGATCAGTTCAGCTGTAACATGTAATTTCATCCTCAGATACCAAAATGCTGAGCACACGTGAAAAAAAAAGTTGTATCTGGGAAGGGAGTAGACATTTCAATAAAAACCACTAGTTTAAAGCAGAACGGCTATTAGTAAGTGTTTTAAATGCCCTTTAAAAAATAAAAAAAACCAAACCACAAAACCATCATCACGACATGTCAGGGTCACAAAAGTTGGCACTTCAATACAAATGCCACAATAATTCCAGACCTGCTGATTGAATTTCAAAGCACAGCCCACAGAAACCTTGAGTTGAACTGGGACAGGGCGCTCTCCTTTTAAAAGCAGTCTCTGTTCGCAACACAGAGAGGGGTAGTTCACGGGAACGCTCAGGTTGCTCCAATCACACTTCCAACCTTCAGAGAAAGCTCAGCACTACCCCCACCAGCACCGAGCTGGGCTTGAGCCAAAATAAATTTGGCATAAAGCACAAATGCCCTGACTTGGAACTGGATATGGCCAAAGTGTGTGTTCTCAGGGGGGGAAAGGAGTTTGAGACAGAACCCAGCAGCAAGACTGTTCTTTGATTTAGGGCTGATGGGGTGCCAAGGATCCCCACTGAAAGCGGGAACAAGAAAGGGACCAACTTTGGCTTTGGGCTCCCAAACCACTACTTCTAGTGGGTCACATACTGCCCTGCCACCACACCAAGCGAAAATTGATCTGTTAAAGCAGGAGCGACTTAGAAAGGATCTAAGGAGAGAAACCTGGCAGGGTTTCAGGTCACAAAAAGTTAAAATTACACTTTGACATGAAGCCAAGTCAAGGCTCCAAAGTCTGTCACTTCTTTGTGAGCTCTCGCTTACTCTGTGCTGCGAAGGACCCGGTAACAGTTAAGCCTGATATATGTTTCTCACTTCAGTTACTTGAGCAATATACTATAAAAAAACCAGACTCATTCTCCAAAAGCAGGAAGATAATTATTGAGCTGTAATACAGAGCCATGCAGTTCATTTTACACAGATGATGAGAGATCGACCTAACTATGCCCGCAGAATCACTCTTGGCAGCATAATCTGCATGTGATCAAACAAACAACAGGTTCACAGGATCAAATTTGTACAATTCATTGCTAAATAAGCAGATCTGAAGTCTCAAGTTCACTCTATGTTTTATTTCACCCAGAAAAGAAATCCACATTCACCACATACACTCTAGAAATAATAGTAATATAGAGGCACTTTGATTCAAACTGGCCACAAAACACTGCCCATGTAGCTCTTGGGCTTTAAAGCCACTTATCAGAAGAGGTTTGGCTTATTTTTAGTCTCTAAAAGGGGGAAAAAAAAATATGTTGGCTGTTCCATTTCAGGACAGCACACCTATGATATTCAGTACATATCATCCCAGGTTAGTATTCAACTGTGTTACATATATTTATCTGTGGTATAATCCCAGGAGAACCCTAGGTTAAGCATAATCTAATGAGCAGTCTACAGGCCAAGTCTACAGGCCAATCCCACCCATCTTTCCGTGGCAGAGGCCAGAGAGCCATTTCTTGAACAGAATGTGCTCCCTTAATAGCCAAACAGCTCCACTTCCAAGCAGCCAAGCACTTCAATCCTGGGAAGAGATGACGGGACTAGACTCATGCTTCATCTTGTGCATGCACAGAGCTGACTTGAGTCAAGAGGATTATGGGGAGAGGGAGCACAGAGGGAGGAGTCTGAAAATGGAGACTTCTATACCTGTTGGCACCAGATCATCTCAATCTAGACATTTCCTACCTTTTTGCAACCAAGTATCACTTGAGAAAACTGGCAGTGTCTTGCCTTCCTCCTTCCCTGCTCTACTTCTGAGTGGATAAAGACCTGTGACCTTAATTCTCCTTCCAATGTGTGTATGTTGTGGTTGTCATAACAACCATTAACAATTACAGAATCATAGAATCATTCAGGTTGGAAAAGACCTTTAAGATCGAGTCCAACCATGAAAGTCTGCAGTAACTGTTACAGCTTGCAGTAAGATGCATATTCTTTAAAACATGGGTGTCACTGAAACCATTCTTCCAAAAAGAGTGTGTAAAATAACTAAGGAGGGAAGGGACCTCCAGAAGTCACCTAGTCCAACCCCTGCCCAGAGGAGGTCTAATTAGATCAGGTTGGTCAAGGCCATGTCCTGCTGAGTCCTAAATATCTCCAAAGTTAGAGGTTCCACAAGCCCTCTGGGCAGATCTGAAATTACCGGAGAAAAGGAGATGCAAGGAATGCTGTGCCCGAGTCAGACCAACAGGTCTTCAGACTTGCCTCTGACAATGCTCTCGAGGTCAATCAAACATGATCAAAGTGGACCCTGGAAAAGGAAAATCTGCCTGCAGCTGTTAACCACAGCTGTGATTTATGAATGGCCCACACGCTGCACTGACATTGTCACTAAAACAACAATGCTTATTGCTTCACTGGTGAAATTTTAATTGAACTCATGAACTAATGCAATTAGCCTACAAATCCAAATTTCTTCTCTATCAATGCAAAAGGTCCCAAATGCTCCATCATGCACTCCAAGATCTCCATGCTTCTCTTCTGTAACAAGACAAGGCAGCTGGTCATTGGAAAATTCAGCAGCAGATTTACAATTAGAAGAATGGGCACCAGAAAGTTGGCTATTTTCTGAAATGACCCCGGCTGTCTTAGTCTCCTTTTCATCTTCTTGCTGAAACTCCACCTGCTAGACACATTTCAGAAATTTACAACAGAGCTACAGAATCACGTATTTTGCTAACAGAATAGCGAGGGATTTTGCTCCAATGCTGCACTATTTTCTCCTGGAGGTTATGAGGGGAAAAAAGGAACATGTTCCACTCTCTGAATATGCAGGTTACCAGTGAAGACGAAAGCTAAACCCTCACCAAGAAGTGAATTCACAAGGGTCTCAGTGCAAACCCTACAGAAGCTCTTCCTTTTGTTGGAACATTCACAAAACCTTCTCCTTTGGAGATACCAAGATGCATAATAAGGGTTGAACACCCATTGCAGCTTTAAAGCAACTCCACCAGAAGTAAATCACACCCAAGACCAAAGAAAGCCCCCACCACTGGGCACCCGCCATCATTCATTCTGGCATTTGAAGAACATTTTACCTTCTACCAAACACAGACAACTTCTAGTTTCAAACGCAGCTGAAAGAATTCCTACTACAGAAGTCACTATGTTGATCCAAATCTAGAAATTCTAATTTAACCTAATAAATTGGATATTGTTAAAGAAAGATCACTAATTATTTATTTTTAAAAAGAAGCTACTACAATTCAGAGGCTAACCTAAAACCAAACATTTCAAACGAAGCAACAATATTAAGTGGAAATACCACTCTATCACATTTTTCTAGTTTTTTGGTTGGAAGAGGGAAAGAAGAGAGGACAGACAATATGACAGGCCAATTATCCTGTCATTTTCAGGTTCTTTCATGTAAATTTGTCAAGTGGGATAAACACATTAAATGTCAAATTATTTTGCTACTTATTTTTCAGATGCAAAGGAGAGCTTGCCTATCTGAAAGCTCATCATCTTACTCATTAGTTTATTAGCAATTACCCATTGCTCATTAGTTTAATATTAATTTCTACTATCTGCTAAAATCATCACGGCTACATTAACAATACTAGTAACTCAATTTAGGATAACACTCAATAGTTTGCAACTTCCAGACATAAGGTGCTTATAGTCATGACATTTTATTAATAGAAACATACATTCACTAATTCATATATATAAATTAAAATCTTTATTTCAAATGAACATTTAACATAGACTGTAAGCCAAACCAAATCTTAACAGTGACTTACCAGGAAGCCTGTTCATGTTGACCCCTTGAGCAGAAAGTCCTATTCCCATGTACCTTCGAAAAAAAAAATATCAGTCAAATACAGAATGGCCAATCCACAAGATTTCCTGCAGTAGAAATACAGAAAGGAAAAGAGAAAAAAAAACCCGAACACCATAATCCACTAATCGTTTAAGGTAAGAATGCTGAAATCACTAAAGATTTTTTACTTTTTCAGTCTTCTCTTGAATCCAAGGTAAAATGTCAGACTGCTTTAGTGACTGACAGCTTTCCGATATACAATTACAGCTACTCCTTAGCTCTTAACTGGTAGGAAAAGGACTGGAAAACAATCAGCAATTAAATTGTTGTGTTTGGGGGTCTTTCCCCCCTCCCCCATATATCAGAAAAAATATTTGTATAGGTGATTAACAAGAGAGTAAGAAAATTACATAAGGGCAGATGTAGTATATGAGAATAAATGTCCGTCTAGCCTAATATATTGACTCCAGAAATAGCTGGTAGCAGATGCACGGGACAGAGCAAACAGTTGTACTTTCCCAGAACATTCTTTCATTGTCCAACCTATTTTACACAATTTCCTAAGCAAAAGGTGGTCTTTCTGCATTTCGCACCCCAACAGGTTTTTCTCCATTAATCTGATCGCTTTCTGAGCCTTTGTAAGCTCTCTGAACAGACAACATCCTGCGGCTCCACCATTCAGTTACGGTCCAAACTAGTTTCGCTTGGTACCTGTGTTTTCAGAATTGGAAGAACGGAATAGCATTTCTCCGTTAACTTTCTCAAGGATTTTAAAGCCCTCATTCATACCGCACTCCCCAATGGTCTCTTCTCAAGGTTGACTACTCCCAATCTACTCCGTTGTTCCTCATACGGAAGCTAATCCGTACCACTTAATACTCCTGCTACACTTCCAGTTCTGTATCTTCTTTGAGAAGCAGGGGGAAACGAGAACCGCAAGCATCGTTCACAACACAAACACACAGTGATTATCAGAGACAACCATATAATGACGTTCTCCATTTTGGTTTCTATTCCTCCCCCTCCTGGTTTCTATTATTACATTTATTTTTTTGACTGCAGATGAGAACTGAGCTGATTTTTCCATGGAACAAGGACACAAAGAACTCATCCCTGCACTGTAAGAGGCAGCTCAGAGACCATTTTCTATGTCAAGTTTGGATTGTTTATTCTCCCCCCATGAGAACCATTTTACATCTATCCAGCCTGAACTGCATCCTTCATTTTATCACCAGTCACCCGGTACTGTCAGACCATTCTACAGTTCTTCACAGTCAGCCCTTGATTTTACAACTCTAGTTAGCAAAAATTATTATGTTACTATTAATTTCACTTCTGGGTCATTTATTAAGGTAGTAAAGATCAGAGGCTTAGCACAGAAATCCACCGATGAACATGCCCGGCTGGAGGGAGGCGAGGGGCCACGACACGCACACACCGACCTTTCATTTCTCTGCCCCCTTCCCTACCTGTTAGCTAACCGTCTAACCCACCATTCAACCACACGAGCAACTTCACTTTATCCCACATTTCCTTTACCTCCCTCAAGAATTTTTGAGACTGGACCTTGCCGAATGGCTTTTGCAAATCCAGGCAGACCGATCTTTACTGCTGCGTTCAACAGGACTGTAAGGCACGGCCAGGCTCTTCTTCCTCACTGCAGTATTTATGCACATACTCGTTTTGTTTGTTCTATTTCTATTAATTTGCATGGTCTGGAATTCTCTTAATATCTCCTGGAACCACAGAAACACCTGCCCTGCTCAGTTTGTCTTTAACAAGCTTCCACAGTTTTACGTTACTGCGCTTTGGAATTAACAGTTCCTGTTGGGCTCTTGTTCATGTAAAGGTATAAATCCAGACAGGCTGCAGCCAGCGTCCTGCTATTCTTTCACAGTACCGCCTTTCCTCCTGTAGCTTCCCCGACTATCTGCTCCATAAAACGCTAACCACGTCTAAAAATATTATTTCAGAATTGGACCCCAAAGTTACATTTCTTCAAGCTACATGGGTTAAGTCTCCTGCAGCAAGTGCTGCCTGTCTTTGACTTCTCCATCTCAATCGCTGTCACCACCCCAATAAAATAGCATGGAAATGGTAATAAAAGATTTTTTTTTCTTGTTTACACAGGAATTTTAATCCATAGAGATCTATAAGTTTATCAGATCTTAGTCTATGATCTCTTAAATAAATAGCACCACAACTTCACAAACATGGCCAACTCTGTCTTTCTCTACACTTCACATCTTGGTAGCATGACCTAAAAGACCTAAAAGAGGGGAGATGGAGATGAGATGTGAGGCAGAAATCCTTCCCTGTGAGGGTGCTGAGGCCCTGGCACAGGGTGCCCAGAGAAGCTGTGGCTGCCCCTGGCTCCCTGGCAGTGTTGAAGGCCAGGTTGGATGGGGCTTTGGGCAACCTGGGCTGGTGGAGGGTGTCCCTGCCCATGGCAGGGGGTGGGACTGGATGGGCTGTGAGGTCCCTTCCAAACCAGCCTGGGATTCTCTGATTTTAAACACTTGAATCCCAGTTTTACAGTGCTTAAAATTAAGTCAGTCCCTTCTTTAAAAAACATGCTCTATTTCAGAAGATCCTCAGCTTCCAGAGGATCTGGACCTCTCCTCCTCAGACCAATTCCTCAGCAACGTACCAGAACTGTTCCTCCTCACTTCTCTTTCTGTTACTGGGCAAGGCCCAGAACTGTGCAAAGGTGGGGAAAAGCAAAGGTCCTAGTTTTCAACTTCCTATGTAATGGTTAAGAGTTTCACATACAGAACTTTTTCTGCTCTTCCCTATGCCTTCAGCACCACAGGGACCACAACCATCACCTCATGCTCAGCAATTCAGCTCTCACCGTGCATAAATTATGTAATTACACAAGCACCAGGGAAGTGTTAGTGTTTGATAAAGGAAGTAGTAAGAAGACCGCTTAGAAAAATACCCAAAAGAGGGAGGAGGTGGAAAGGAGGAGGAGGGTGGAAAGACCAACATGATGAAACAGTACGATAAGAGAACTACTTCCACCAGCCACATCTTGGGCTGTACCAGTAAGAATGCAGCCAGCAGGTCAAGGGAAAGGATTTGCTCCCCTCTATTCAGCACCTGGGAGTATCGTATTCAGTTTGGGGCTCTCCAACACACGGGAGAGTAACGAACTGGAGCTTGTGAGTGCAGCAGAGGCCACCAAGGCAGTTGGGGGCTCAAGCCACATATGTATGAGGAGAAGCTGAGGGAAACGCGTTTGTTCAGCCTTAAGAAGATGAAGGGGAGATCAAAGTTGTAAAAAGGAAAATGCCAATTAGACATTACTAAAAAGATTTTAAGCACAAGCGTGATCAAGTGCTGGAAGAAGGGCCCAGAAAAGTTACTGCATCTCCACCCTCAGAGATAGGCAAAAACTTGACTGCACGTTGTCCTGAGGAACCTGATGTACCTTTGAGGTTGGCCCTGCTTTGACTGGGGAGCTGAACTGGATGACCTACAGAAACACCGTTTCCAACCTAAATGATTCAACAGGATCTTGACTCAGGACAGTTTTGCTGACAGGCAGCAAACTCTTGGCTAGCAGTGCATAAAGCAGGATATCGACCGAGCTGAGAAAAGACAGAACTTCCTGAGGCACACACATATACCGCAAGCTAAGTCCTGATCTGATCGTACCAGCTGAACCCAGCTTTCTTCCTAGTCTTCAAGCAGACTAGATGATCCAGGAAAATCTGTGTGTTCCTGATCTACAGAACAACCCTGAACTCACAAACAAAACATGCCACGATGACTGCTGCCTGGCACATTGCCTCTTTGGCCGAAGGGCTCCTGAACCTAGTGTTCACTTGAAGAAAAGCTACAAGGAAGGTTCTGTTCTGATGTAGAGATCTCAAGGACAGAAGAGACTTCAAGAGAAAGCGTTATGTGATCTCCCTCATTTGGATCCAAAAAACAAACCACACACACGTCTTTCTTCTCTGTAATCAAGACTTTTTAAACATCACACTCCACAGTTAATGGCTCAGCTGTTTCATTCTTTAGATCTCTTGAATGAAGACCAGATAACCCCTAAAGATTTGTTCCTGTGTTTTATGGATAAACAACACTGTTGTTGTATTAACCATTCAACAGGAGCCAGAGAATCATTTAAAAACAAAGATTTGCATGTGGTTTATTGACAAATGACATTGTTGTTGTACTAACTCTTTGACTTGAGCCAGATAATCCTTTAACAGCAAACACTGGCATTTGGGAGCCTCTAAACATTCCTACTTTTTCAGAGCCCTTCATAAAAAGTTCTCCTGAATCATCCCTTGGTTTTACAGACTCTCCAGCTTGCTTCCCACCCCTGATGGTTTGGGAGAGAAAAATACTCCTTTAACATTTCAGACCTTGAGGCAGATGTCCCTCAAGTCATTTTGGTCAACCTTAGTCTTTTTTTAAAGTTTGTTCCTTCCATTTTTCTCACCTAAGAAAATTTCAACTTTTGGAGGGCGTATCCCTATCCTCTCTCACCCTCGTGCTTAATTATGTCAACTCTCAAGTCATTTTGAGTCTCTCCAGCAGTTCACACACATCTACACTGATTATCCAACATGATCACAGTGGGGATCACAGTTCACAGCTAGAACTACATTCCAGGTCTACATTGCTTCAGGGAGCAGCGCAAAGTGCCACCTCTGGCAATAGTTCAAGCCTCAGGGAAGCTGTGATTCAAGGGCCCAAATTGTTTGAACACACAATAAAGGCACCACCTAAGCCTGGTGCAATAGTACTGGAGTGCTTGGTCCTGACTCTGGCACGCCCGAAAAACTTAGGAAAAGTCTGTCGAAGAGCAGACCGCTCAGTTACTCTGGCAGAATGATCCCCACCACCCTCACCTCCTCACATTAGCAAGCCCAAGGCCTGGATTTGCTGGCAGCTGCCAAATTTGGTTCAATGAGCAGGATGTGCCTCTCAGCGCAGGGAGCGTTTCCTATGTCCTGATCTATGTGGCTGAGCCGAAGGTGAAACACGGTAAAACTGTGCCCACTTAGTCTCCTCCAGCGCAGCTCCGTCATCTGGTGGTGTCAGCTTCCTTAATCTCAGTATCACCCAGCACTGCCCCAGGGCCATAGGGCCTCTGGCCAACTCCGTCCCTCCTTACTTCTGCACACGACCTTGGCGCGCAGCTTCGTCAGAATCATGGCCGCAGCATTTTGATGGCTTCCCTTCTGTCCCCACCCCTTGTCGGGCCATTGCATTGCATCGTCACCATAAGGGTGACAATACTGAGCAAACCGCAGGAAATTACAAGAAATAACATAATTGTTGAACTTGGATAAAACAGGTCATCTTCCACTTCAGCTTATCCTGCTTAACTTTATTATTTTCTATGCAGATTCATCTTCCCTCTTGTGTGTACTGCAGCAACTCCCATGCACATAACCTAGGGCAAAAACGCATACAAGAGTATCTTTCCATTTTCAGACAACACAGCTTTAAATTAGAACTAGAAGCTTGCATTTTTATAAATAGCAAGTACTACAAATCCAGAAATTCTAAATTTAAGATTACACTGTAATAACACCTTGGAAATGTGTCGCTGGGGAAAAAAAAAAAAAAAATTAACATGACCACAAGCCTTCCTGGTTCACAAAATTTTGCTCTTCACTCTCATTTAAAGCTTAAGACAAACTTTACAAATAAGACCTTAATGACTGTGGAACTGTACACAGAATTTGCAGCCAAACTAAAATAAAATGAGACTCTCTCACAATGCTGGATTTCAAGTCCACAATCTACAGCTTATACCGAGAACTTCTAATTGTCACATACTTGATTGCTGGTTATTGTTTCAGAAGATGCTAGCTACTTTGCTTTCCCCTTCTACTATCGATTAACACATCAGAAGTGATGGATGAAATAAGCTTTGAGACCTACAAAGCCTCACATTAAATAAAAATTGCTCTGTTCTCTTGAAAATTGAGAGGAAAAAAAAAAATTCGTCTTTAACTGCACCACCACCAAAATCATCAGCTGCTTTTCTGAACTTCTTGGTGCAGAAGAGCTTCTCACTTCCTCGATTCCAAATGCTCCACACCAGTTTTGTGCATAGAATGAATTCAAAACTGGTTAAAACAGTATTTGTGGGCATCATCAAGCACAACCTACCACTTGGGTTTTTTTAAATGAATAAATTATAACAATATCATTCATCATCAATCTCTACAGAGTCTGCCTGCCTGCATCGGCACTGGGTTTGGAGGTTTCGGGTGTGGAGAGATTCCATATGGGGCATCCGCTAACTGGAGCCCCTTTCTGAGGGGTTCAAAGAGGATGCACAGTGAGTGAAGCACTGATACAGCAGTACGGAAGATGCCTAAGGAATGTTACCACCCACTTTTGAACAGGAAAAAAATTATAATCTTCTCTTAGGGTTTTGGGTGATGATACGTTTAAGTCCATTATCCATCACATGTAAGATGTATACCTTAGCTAAAGCCAGGCAAAAGTGACCTCTCAAAACCACCTTCTCAGCAGGGAAGACTGAATACTTGGAACTGCCCCCCACCTGATCAGAAGCTTCAAAAATGCCGCATCAGTACATCAATTCCAAATAGAGCAGAGCGACAAAAATAAACGCAGACACATGCTAGTGATTCAATCAGAACAGCCTTGTTTCCACTCACCAGCAGCCCCGGCAGTTACCATAGCACCGAATTTTTCCAGACTCCTACCGCACCTCAGCCCTGCCCAGTTGCTTTTTAAAATCTGCATGGACTGAACCAGCCACACTTACTGCCAGTCACAACATCGGCTCTGCCTCTTTTATGCACGCACCGGCTCCCCTCGGCCGCAGCAGATGAACGACGGACCTTGGTAGCAAGCCCTCGTGCCAAAAGATGCTGGCTCCGCACCGCACACGACCAGCAGGATTGCTAACATTCTTCCCCTCTAGATCTTACAGCGCCGTGACCGTGGTAAGAATAAATTCAAAGAAACGAAGCTGTTTGGTTCCCTCCCCCAGTTCCCAAGTACTTCAGCAGTAAACATCAGCGTGTATGCTGCTACCCCAGCACAGTGAGGTTTAAATAGGATGGCATTCCCTCCTGGCTCCTAAGAGAACTTGAGTGGTGGATTGTGCAGTGTAGGTATTTTCAATGGTGCAATTTAAATTTGTATATTTAAATATGTATTATTTTTTTGCTTCTGCCAATAAAAGACTTTCCCTGGAAAAGTGATGGAAAGAGCCAAAACGATGACTGTACTTCTAAATTAAAATTTAACTCTTAAAGAGACAAAAAGTCTCAGACGCACTGACTCAGCCAGGAAGCATTATATATCACCACCGGGACAGGATTTGACTAACCTAAATCCAAACAAAGGGATCTCTTAAAGAGGCCGGTTTAACTGTTACGCAGTCGTACAAGTAGAGGAGTGCACCGACGGCCGCGTTTGGTCTGTCCCCAGAAGGGGAATCCACCCATGTGACAAGCAATTCTTCGAGTCAAATGATGTTTCTTCGGAACAAACATGATACCCACAGAGCCTGCCAAAAAGTCAACGCAAGAGAAGTTTTTTTGGCTAGTCTAAAGCTACTTTGTGCGAGCAGCCCACAGAAATCCCCATGAACCCAGCAGAAAAACTTAAGAACAGACCTGCCCTTTGACAGCAAATAGTAATGCTCAAATTCCAGCACTTGCATCTATTTGGCTTTTCAAGTGCAGGAATGAAGAACTCATTTGTTGGGTAGCACAGAGGAGAAGACCGCAACAGAACTGAGGTATACCTGTACTTTTTATTCTTCAGTTTTAAGGATCCCAGGAGCAACAAACATCTCCCTTTGAATGCCTGGAAAGCGCCCAGCCCTCAGGAGGCATTGCTATACGCAAAATAAATAAAGGTGGGGCAGAAGGAGGGAGAAAGCAATTAGTCCGTGGTCCTAGCTGGACCAGGGCAGTATACTTTAACCAAAGAAGGAGGATATTTCTTTACCCAAAAAGCTACAAGACGTTCTCCAAGAAATTTAAAAAGAGTACTCATCTCAAATGTTAGTTCTGACAATTAGCACAGCAGATTTATTAAGGCTCTGCCATGAAAAGAATGATATTATGTTTCCCCTTTATTTCTTAACCTGTTGAAAGGTATCAAGTCAGGATTGTGAAACAATCCATGCCGCTCCTCTCCTGAGTGCCTGTGAAGCTTACCTAGAAGGCAGACAAAATTCACCCCATCTGAAAGCTGGGGAAACGAGCGTGAAAAAAATACATTGGTTTAGCACTGGTTGGCTATCTAATGCTCACAAGCCTAGAACTCTTCTTTACTGTGCAGCACCACCCTGACACAGAGGTCTCTCCTTACAGCACGCTTTACTACGTATGCAGAGACACACCGAGGCCCAAACTTCAAGAGTTAAAACCAGAGACGTTAAATTATTTGTTTTGCAGGCCACAACTTCCATTAAAGCAGTCGTCCCCTGCTCAGTAGTGAACTAACAATATCACTAACACACGGTAGAAATTCCTGGGATGGCGTTTTATTACGTGGCTCAGCCAAGACGAAGCAACGCAGCTTAGCCACACGCTGAACCAGGGATGTTCCTCTCTTCCAGAGGTGAGTTTGTGATTCAAAGGCTTGCTGCATCCTGGGGTTTTTTTCTAACCACCACACCAATCTGGTAGGAATCCTGTCCTCCCAGCTATCATGCAGCCCGCTCTTTCAACACACGTAGTTAAGTCTAAAATAATCAAGCTAAATTATTAAGTTAGAGATTAATAATACACCCCATCACCCTGGTGGCATGTCAGAGACTCTCCTAGTCCCTTGTGCAAAGCTCCGAACTATCGTTCTTGTTGTGTGAGGTGGGCCCTGACTTCACGCCAGGTTTAAAGAGTGGTGAGAAATGATAACCCATATCAATTTACCACCTGAAACTGCATTGTCCTGGCTGGGGGGGGGGGGGGGGGGCGGGGGCATGTTATTTAAGGTAGTGAAAAAACAAGTTACATCTGTTTAAAAAAACTACCTATGGTACATAAAATACTGGATTCCAACTGCCTCTGACTCCTCAGTCTAACAAGAAATACTTTGGAACTATTTCATAATGGAATATAACAAATTTCTAAAGTGGAAGCAGTTCTGGTTTTATTCATGGATATTGTGCTGTTCTGTAACTGCTTCAGAAATAGCACTGACAGGCTCCAGAAAGAATCCCAATTCCTCAAGCGGAGGTCAGTAAAGACATATAATGCAAGGCTGAAAAGAAGTAGATAAAGGCAAGAAAATAAAATTCTTAAGAGCTCATTAAAAACAGCTACAAATATCCTGAGGCATGGAGGAGTCCACTGCACATCAGCCCTTCGAAAGGCAGAGAAGCTCTAAGAGCCCAAGAGCATGGAAGAGAAGGTGAGTGAGCAGAACAAAATTAAGAGGCAGCAATCTGGTGACATAACACATCTCCTTGGTCTGTTTTCAAGTGACAAAACTAGAGAGGAAGAATAAAAAACTATTTTTGGTAGGCCAAGGTAGCAAATTCCCAGCTCCCTTCCAATTTTAGGATCCCGTTCAACTGGTATCTGTCAGCTATAGGAAGGACCAAATCTGTCCCTTTTCCGTGTTACCTTCAGGAAGGGAAAAGGTCGATGATGTAGATTAGCAACATATGTAGGAAAACCAAAAGACAGAAAATACAGATCGGAGATGAAGACTTGACTTGAGCACCATTTAGGAAAGAAAAGGTGTAATACAAGCCTCACCAGGTGAAAATCCCCTCTAGGATCTGGCCAGAATAACCGACTTCTCCACCTGGCACCCCAAACACCACCACATCCAACAGGACCCCAAACCCCGCAATGCACCGTGGTCGAAACCAACTGTATCCGAAGCTAAGGTGTCCCACCACCTTCACGTTCCAACTTTAGATTTTTTCACTCTTGATAGCTGACTTGCTCTCTAAGTACTCATAAAGTTCACATAAACCATGTCAGTGGCAAGCACATTCAGTCTGGGAACAGCATAAAGCATTACTGATATTAATTCTCTGATTATTTATTCTGGTTACACCCAACTGAATAAGTAGAATTTTTGTTCAGCTTGTCCTGCTGATTAACAAATGCACTGTTCAGAGTTGCTGAAAATTTTTATCCGATATATTAGGGAAGTTAAACAGGTTTCCAGGACTGCCAGACTAATCAACAGGCCATTTTTCCTGGCGTGAACAAAGCCTAGAAAACAGTAAAAAAAAAAAAAGACACCGGAGTACCACAAATATCTAACAGAAAGGCATCCTAAAGAGGGCAAGTCATATAAAGACTGCAAGTTTCACGCTGAACACTCATCTTGCATTTCAGTCCATCCTAACAGGCAGCATCAAACAGCAGCTCGAGTTCCTGTTTTCTCCACTAGAACATGGGAACAATGTGAACGCAATACCCAAATCAGGAGCAAACACTCTGCTGCCAGGTAGCTAGTTCTCTCAAGAGAGACAAATTGCCTAATTTGCTCTGGTTTAGGCTTCGATCAGGAAATTGATATTAACAATTCTTATGCAAGGAGGATTTACCTGCTAACACAAGTTATCATGAAATTACAGAAAAAAATTACTGCAATATTTACATAACTGTCTTTTTTTAATGTAGAAAACACACTACAGAAAGTAACGCACAGAAAGTTTCGACAGATGTATTTCTGAGAGAAGAATACTTTCTCTTGAAAACAAAACCAAATACCCAGAGTTAGGGAGAGCGCTGGGAAAGCAACCCACAGGGAGCCCACAGCCCTTTACACGCTGACACCTCCACATGAGGAACCAAGGCTAGATGTGGAGAGCACCAATACAAAGAACTTGGAAAGAAGGCGGCAGATTGTATCTCTGGGTTTGAAACTGCAGTGTGGAAAAGGAGATCCGGTCTTATACCACAGGTCCACTGTAAACCCCGTTCCTAGAAAAGCCGTTAAGAAAAAGAATCTGGGGGTGCAGTCGTGTAATGCCGTTAGGAGGATTCAGCTTCCCAGGGCCAGTGGCTGAGCTGAAGAAAGAGTCAAGCTCCACAGCAGTGATAAATTCTTTAGCAGTTCATCACCCCAGAGCTTCCTAAGTGAAGGAAAAGTTATATATATAAATTCTACAAAAGTTATGCAACTTGTACAATGTAATTATTGAGCAGAGAATTGCTTAGATCCATAACCCTAGAACATTTAAACAATTAGTTCCCATTATTCTATGATTTGATTAACTGTAAACATATTCTGAAAAACTGAAGCGTAATAATGCTACACATATTCTAAAGATGTTCAGTTGATTTTGCTAGAGTTTACTTTTGCCATATTCCTCCTTTTCTATAACAGATATTCAGAAAGAGTGGAGGGAGGAGGAGGAAGGAAAAAAAAAAAAACAAAACCCAACACACAACTTTTCCTGCAATTTTTCTTCTTTACTGGTCAAAATCTCACAACCCTAACTGGAAGGGAAAAAAAAAAAAACAACCACCAAAACACCACCACACCAACCCACAAACAAACAAACAAAAAACCCAGAACGAAGTAATCACAGCCTGAAATCTGGGAGATCTCAAACTTCAGACAAAGCGCACACATCAGAAGTGAAAAAGTCACACATCCGCATCACTACTGCCATTTCGTTTCCTAATTTCACAAATTATTTTAATGAGAAATTGATATGCTACCATTACAATGGATGGGCCCATGATACTGCTATAAAGCACTGAGTTTCAATTTCCACTTCATTGATTTTAAAAAAAAACCCAAAATTAAAAATGTTATCAACTGCAAATCAGATATTCCAATCTCACAACTTGCTTTACATTGAAACAACTGCTCTCAGTTATTACTCCCTTTTGCAAGAGTTTAGCAGAACAACGACAAAGAATAATAGCTCATATGAGATGTCATCAATTAACGTGAAACCTCCGCAGAAAATGAGAGTATCTCTACACCTCAGAGCACCAAAGCGCAGCCAGTCAGTAGCTGAGCAAGCAAGACTGTTTGCACAGGGGAACAAGGGGAGAACTGTTTACTGAACCTACCTGGGGGGATTTATTTATGTGATGGTTTGTTTAAATGAATGTCTGCGGAACAGCATAAATTCAAGTAAGCAGACATACCTGCAAACAGAAGAACAACCCCTTCTCTGTGCTGGTTTTGGATTCTTGGAAACCAGGATGGAAAAAATAAAAAAGGGGGAGGAAATCAATTATTTACAGGCTTATCAGATACAAATAAGGGATCACACAGCACATGCAGACACTAGAAATCCTCAGTTGCCCCAGAATATTCCTCAGCCTTCCCTACGGCCACATCCAGACACGCGTGACGTTATAAGGTGCCCGCGGTATAACCAGCCCACAGATGCACACAGACAACCGTGCCGTTAAAGCCACCGACAGCAGAGCACTTCACGGACAGGCCTTCTATCAGCATCTGGAAACCATTAGAGCACGCGCCTGAAAGGCTTTTCAAAGAGCACTCACACTCACCATATGCTGAGGAGAAATGGAAAGTTGGCAAGGAGAAATGTAAGCAAGGAAGAGAGGGGCAGATTACTTGTTGCTAATGTAAAGACTGCTAAACAACCAACACATCTGACCTTTATTTTTCTTTTTCGGTCAGAGAGAAACTAAGCTATTTTTAAGTCTGAGATATGGTGCACTTGTGTAAGAAAGCTAAAGGAAGATTTTAAATAAACTACGGTATGGACTAAGCTAGATTAGCTCTTTGACCGCTCTCCTCAAAGTACTCTTTCCTCCCTCTCTCAGAAAAACACCCACAACCTAAGCTAGCGCTCACCGACATCTCTGGACAATGGGCCGCGCATCTCAAAGTGACTGTAAAACAGTTCAAGCCGGTGCTGGAAGAAGGAGGACATCAACACACCCTGCTGCCCATGTCTTCCCACCTTCCCCGTTCTGCCCTTCTGGGTCTCCTCTTCCCCACTTAATGCACAGAAAGCACTGTATCAGGGACTGAGCCAACAAAAAGAGAGTTAACATGATCCAGCTCATTACACAGTCACTAGTGCTGGCACAAAGGAAAGGGTTTAAAAAAAAAAAAAAAAACCATCATGGCAAGAAGAAAAGCCAGACTGGCTCTTTCGGCAGCCTTTGCGGCTCAAAGTCCTCATGAAACAGCCTGGCTGCACTGGCACCAAGGGCTGTGCCGCCTGCATCCCCTCCACTCTCCTTTGCACAGGACGCACGGAGCCACCGTGGACAGGCAGCGGGCTCTGCTGCCGCCGAAGAGGTCAGGCTGGCTGCAGAACGCCAGCACACCGAAGCATCCGTGAGTCCAAAAAGCAATTACCAGGAAAGACGGCTGTCAAGAGCAAACCGCCACTGCAAGGGCAATCCGCAGGCTGCCGGAACGTCTTTCCCGGGAGGAGCTCAGAAACGGAGAAAAGGCTGCGGGACAGGTGACTTTTTGCTAGAATCAGGAATCTGTGGGGTGTCCTCCCCAGTCCCACTCTGTCACAACCCACCGCGTGGCTGGGGGAGGTAAACAGGTGAAGAAATTGAAACGGCCATCAGGAGCAAGCACTGCCACCCACGAGACAAGCCACCTTGCCCCAGCACAAAGAGGACAAAGATGAATCGTCCTCCTGAGTCACAGCAGCCTGTAAGTTGTGGGTTGACTGCCCTACCCTGATGAGTCTTACACTGTTCCTGTTTACCAAGCAGAGAACATCTAATGGGGAAACAGAAGCTGCGAGATGTGCTGACAAATCAACAGCAAACAGAAACACATATTTGAGAGAGAGAGGGTAAGAGTCCAGCGCTTCAAATATAACTAAGGTTGAACTGTTATAAACACCACCGTGATAAAAGCATGAGTTATTTGTGGCAGCTCAGAACATGAGAGTCACGTACATTTCTGCCAGTCTGTTCATCTGAGGAATGCTGGAAGCAAGCCATCCACAGAACCACAGAGAGGTCTGGGCTGGAAGGGACCTTGGGACCTTCCTTCTTCATCCTCTTGCCCAAAACATAAGTAACTCTCCAAGTTATATTAGGCAGTCTGGGGCCTTGCCCGGGCAAATTTGAAGATGGAGATGCCACGGCCCCTCTGGGCATCCTGTTCTGATCCTTAACCATTTTCAAGGGGAAAATTTCTGATGTCCAGTTGATGTTTCCCTCGCCACAACTTGTGACCTGTTGCCTCTTGTCCTTTTGTTCCAACTGACAACACTCAGGAGACACGTGCACAATGGCTCAGGAATTAAGTACCCAGCGAGTCCTAAGACAAAACTGTTCAACAACACCTTGAATGGAACTAAGCGAGGGTTGCTGCAATCCTACCCTTCCCTCTCCCAGCTCAGCCCATCCCTTTATTGACTCGCCTTCAGCCCACGTCAGGGAGCAGAACCCTGAAAAGTAGTCCTCAAAGTACAAAAAAAAAAAAAAAAAAAAAGCCAGCAATTTCTGACAGTGATGTCAACAGATTAAATCATCATCATTATTTCGATGTGGCCAGTTTTCAACCAGTTATCTCCTGGAACCAGCTCGCCATAGGACCAAGTCACAGATGGTCAGCATGAGGGAACGCACAGAAACGCGTGGCAAACGGAAGGGCGGAAACCCACAGCCTTGCCTTGTATCATCCTAAAGTGGTGTGGAACCACTCCCTGTGTGTTCAGCATAGACAAGGAGGTGAGGAGAGGGCTGCAACTACAGACTGCGAACTAAATTCTCCTCTAGGCTCCCAGGATAAGAATCAGCTCCCCAAACAAAGATTAGCACAAACAACAGATCAATCTACTGACAGATCTGATTTGTTACGTTACCAACTGTAGCCTGGCAGCCTCCCCTCTCCCAGAACAGAAAAAAACAAAACAAAACCCACAAAAATACCCCAGTAAACAAACACGACCTCTTATCAACAAAGACTAAAACCACCAGGATGAGAAATGACCACCCTTCAGCTAAAAGTAAATCTCAGTCATCGTTCTTTAACTCAAAGGATTGTGGTTATATCTCAGTGCACGAGCAGTGGAAGATCCAAAGCTAAGAAAAGCTGATAAATCTTAAAAGTTTCTTAAGTGCACCAAATGGACTTTCTGCATGCTGTACTTCCTTGGAAACATCCGCCAGTAATCCAAGCTAGATTTTACTGATGCCAAGGCAAAAAAGTCTAGCGATGGTAAAGGGAGAGTTTTCATAAATCATTTCACTTCCTTCTTTAACAAAAGCACCTTTACGGAGCAGGTGTGGTAAAGGGCAGGGGAGAAAGACAATGCAAAGAGGAAGCTTTTCTGCCAGCTACAGGCGCAGCGCCGTGGCAGTCTGAAGCACCTCGTCTCTGCGCGGCTGCAGTCTCTCCCTCCTCCCTTGCTGGCTCTGGGGTTTGCAAAACCCAGCAGAGAAGTAATCTGCCTGAAAAACAGGGGGAGGTGAGGAGGTTTGTTTTTACTGCTGGGATACAGTGTGGTGGGAGGACACAAAGGAGAGAACCACTGGATTTAAATCACCTTAGCCCCATGAAAGTAACAGAAGGGGGACGTTAAAAGGTGGTACCAACACCTCAGTTGTCTCTATAGCTCAGGTTTCTCTACCACGGTGACATCGCCAAGCCAGAACTGGCACAGTCTGATGCCAACTCAAGAACAGCAGATCGCACACGGGCAACATCGCTCGTCAGGCTGCAAAAAAGTCCTCATGTGAGCTTCAGGATTTGTACATACCCAGTAAAAGCCACCGGGAGCTTCTATCCCGCTTCTTACTTGCAATCTTAGTTTCTGTTGTTTGATAGCAACTGTCAGCATCTAACCAGAGCATAGAGCGCTAGACTAACAATTTATCAACACAGAAAGATGACAGCTTTGAGTTGTTGAGCAAAAATCAATCACAACTCCTCAAAGCACACTTCCTGAAATTCGTTCTGCAAAAGTATTTTGAGTAAGTCTTGTTTTGAAACCTGATCGTTCACATTTTAAACCTAAATGTGAAAAGCTAGCTCAAACTTCAGCAAGAGGGACACAGCAAATAACACCACGCGATCCTCACCTCACCACTCCGTACAGCATAAATAAAATAACAATCTGCAGAGCAGAGACTTTACACCTGAAGCACCCATTCTGGATACGAGCTCAGAAAAATTCCTCTTCCTCTCCCCTTGCTAAAGAGCTTCCAGCTGAGTTCCCAGGGACATGCTCTACCACTTATGCCACTCGAAAACTTCCTTTCATCCCTCCGATCCCTTCTTTAGATTTCTGGACCTTTATTCCTTTAAACTGAAGCCAGCATGGTGTAATAAACCCTGGAGAGCGTCCTGAGAAGTAGGATGTCTCTGCCGCAGTTCACTATTACAACATACCGGGCCTCCAACCGGCAGACTTCAAACTTTAAAGATGAGACACACAAAGGTACCTTCTTAAGTGACAGACGGGCAGCAGCTACAATATAAATGCACAACTAAAAATCCCCAGCACCCCAGTGTGCAAGATAAAAATCGGAGTACTTTCTACCAGGGAAAGAAAAACAAGGCACAGGAATGGCCAAGACATCAGACAAGCTCTCCGAGGCTCACCGCTGCACTGACTTTGGATCATAGCTATCAACATCTCATGTTCGTGTGGCTATAATGTTAATATACATGGTTCCGTACCTTTGAAAGTATTCCGGAGAATTGTCATTATAGAATACAGTAAAAACAACAATAGAGAACTCTGATCTTGGGAAACAAGCAGCAAATTCCATTGTCTCCCTGTAAGATTGATCTAGAATGCAGTAAGGGGTAAGTGCTGCTCAGTGACCTTTCGTAACGTGATTTCTTCAGAAAATTGTCTGGAAGTTCACTGTAAATTATTTCCATTTTAGCAGTTGCATAAACTAATCAAGCGTAGGGTTTCAAAATATGACAGACAGTTAATCGCCAAGTCAGTGAAGTGGAAGAGTAAAGATGGTCTTTTCCCCGCATTTATAAAGCGTTCAGCCCCGCATCCACCTCTGCACAGATAACCTAGTAATTATTATCAGCCTAAATGCTGCACAATTCAAGATCCTTTTTGCAAATCCCTTTACAAATAGGCCAGTTCTTAACTCAACAATGACAGCAAAAAAATTCAACAGTGAGAAGTTATGACTTTAATTTGGTTTTTTGTAGGAATGTTTGCTGCTCTGCCCTAAGACCCCTAAACCGGCCAGAGTTCAAATGTTATTCTTGAAGGATTAGACTAATTAATTACATTCTATACCTGTGCGGCTTTCCCTTCTGCACAGCTATACCTGCAATACTCATCCTTTAGCAATGCAAAATGCCACACACACACACACAGAGCAGGCTGATACCTTTATACCGATTAAAAATTAAATCTACACTAGCAGTAGAAACCCAGACCTTGTTAGAAATACCCCTTGATGGCTTTCCCACATTTCCCAACATCTTGAATATTGCTTTAAAGGAACTCCGCATACATCCTGGTTCAAAATCCTGCCCAATATAGTGACCGCAACACCGGATGAGATGCCCGTTCAGTTCGCTGAGGTGCCGCCTAGTAAGGGATGGCTGCTTCGAATGCTGTCGGCAGGATTTGCTGCTTTTGCAGTTCTTCCACTTGCTACCGTTCAAAGGAGTATAGACAGATAGGGCAAATGCAGTCTCAACCGCAGCCTACAATATTAAATATTACCACAAAAAACCTGATTTGGCCAGGAAAAACGTTTTGCTGGTTCCAGCAGTCTCCCAAGCTTCCACAGTTGTTACCTGTCACGATACTCTGTGATGCGATCTATCCTGAGATAATGACTCAAGTCTAAATTCAGATCCTAGACTGAAGTAGCACAGATTCCAGCTTATATTCACAATCAATCATCTCATTTCCCTCACTTTGAACGTCTTTTCCTTGATCATGCATTCGGGGATTCTAAAAAAACAGCCTCACGAGTTCTCCTCCAGTGCTCAAGTACCGCTATGACTACTCTTCACCAAGCAAACATCTCTCTAACCGTCCAAAATTAAGTTCAAGGTTCCTCCCTTCTATTTCATTTCACTTCTGATAATTCCAGAAATCTGTGTGACCAGACCTAGCTAGCAAGAGGAAAAACTATTTGAATGTAAATTACACCGGAGACCTAAAAGTTTCCTAAATTTGTAAATCTGCCTGTATCAAACAGCACAGAAAGCAGCTGCATAAGTGCCTCTACTTCCAGTGCGTTCTACCACAGTTACATCTAGTAACCGAGAGAATCTAACCTCCTGATGTACCTGCCTGTTACGCCCAGCAGCCACGGGACCTCTCACCCTTCCGGAAAGGAGGTCAGAGTACAGCAGAACTGCTACATACACATCACCAAGCATCAGATTCAAATAAGGCACTTACCCATCTCTACCTTTACTGACGATCTTCACTTCAAAGTAATAAATGCCGCAGGCTGCGGGTATAGGGTGCGTAGCCCTGACTGAGGCAGCATCTTTGTGATTTTTACCGTGACCTGGGAAAGAACAGAACTGTAAGTACCGATGGGATTTGAACTCTCCCACGTTTTGACCTAAACCACCATTTTCTGAACACAGCGGGGATGTGTTTCGACAAATATCCAACAATTTAAAGCACACTTTTCAGGGAACTAGAATGCACAACCCTGCGCTGCCACCACGAACGTTCCCTACACTACGAGCACCCTGTTTTTTCCTTCGTTTTCACTGTGAAGTCACTGAGAAAGACCCGCGGTACTACCTCTCCCCCTCCCCACGTATATAATTTGAAGACCAACGTACCCGAACAGAAGACAAAAATGATTACACAAGAGGGGAATGACATCAGTGTTTACTAACCAGGCAGGAAAAGGAATGATCGGTTCTCCGCTGGGTGGTAGGGAGAACAGCTTCCAATAGCGAGCAAGAAAAACAGCGGTGTGATTCCCCGAGTCTTACAAGTCTGCGAGCATCTATTTTCCGTAAACTCAAGGAGCCGAAGCCCCAGTTACGCGGCGTCTCGACGCCATCCCAGCCCTCGGCCGGGTTTTAAGGAGGATGACGGAGTAAACAGGCGATCCGGCTACAGCGAGCGCTCGGCCCGGGCTGGTGACACTGCAAAGCGTTATATAAGGCGGCCGCTCCGCCGGGGGACGAGCCCTCGGCTCCCGACCACCTCGGGAAAACCCGGCGTCTCCTGGGCTCCGGCCACGGCACCCACGCCGGGCAGCCCGCCCCGCGGCCGGAGCTCGGCGGTTCCCCCCGGCCCCGGCCCCTTCCCCCGGCGCTGCCAGACCCGCGGCCGCCCCAGCGGAGGCCCCGGCTGCCGGCCCAGCCCGCCGCCCCACCGGCCCCGCGGAGCCGCCGGGCCAAAGGACGCGCCGGGACCGCCCCGCTCCAGGCCGAGGCCGAAGCCGAACCCGGCGCCGCCGCCCCAGCCCGGCACCTTTGTAGTGGACGCGCAGGTTGCCCTGCGAGAGGCCGATGTAGTTGTACTTGTCCTTCGGGCTCCAGGACCGCGGCAGCGGCGTCTCCTCCTGGTTGACGGCGGGGTAAAGGCGGCGGAGGCGCTGGCTTAGCTCCTGCTCCTCGGGCGGGCACGGCAGCGCCGCGTCCCCCCCGTGCAGGCTCCCCGCGCCCGCATCCGCCATCTTGGATTCGCTTTGTGTCACCGGGCGGGGAGCGAGGCCCGGCTCCGGCCGCCAGCCAATGGGGTGCGAGCGTGGCCACAATGGAGCCGCGCTGTACGACGGGAAACGGAGTCCACGCCACTCCCGCCCGCCCGACCCCCGCGCTCGCTGGGACTGCAAGTCCCGAAATGCCCCGCGCTCGAAGCCCCGCCCCTCCCGTCGGCGCGCTGCACGCTGGGAAGCGTGTTCCACCCCCCCCGCCCGGCTCCGGTGGGCGCCGCGGGGCGCGGGACTCCCGTTCCCAGCGTGCTCCGCGGCAGCGCGGCCTCCAGGGGCCGTTCCGCTCCTGCCGGCGTCCGCCGGCCGCCTCCGCGCACGGGCCGGTATCGGGCCGCCCCGCCACGGGGGCGCGCAGCGCCGTTCCAGCGGCCTCGCCCCGGGCCCGCCCGCTCGGCGGAGCCCGCCTCCCGCCGGGGCGGAGCTGGGCCGCGCCGGGGCCGCCGCGGTTAGCGAGCGGCAACAGCGCGTCAGGCGCTGCCGGGGCAGCTATGGCGGCACGCGAGGGGGCCTGGGGGGGTCTCCATGGCGACGGGTGTAAACAGCGCGGGCGGTGCGGACTATGGCGGCGCGGCGCGCTCCGCCGGGCGGGTAAGGGGATATCGGCGTCCGGGCCCGCGGGGAGAGCCGAGCCCTGCCCTGCCTTTGCCCCTCCCGCGGGGCTGCGGGGCCTCCCGGCGCTGCCACACGTCCGGGCGGGGAGGCCGCGGGCGCTGTCACCCCGCCCCGCCCGCCGAGAGCCGGCGTCGGGCCCGAGCGGGGGCGGCAGGCCACGGCTCAGCGCAGCCGCCCGTCGGGGGGTGCGAACAGGCGGTGGGGAAGGCTTTCAGGAACTGCTCGTGGGCTTCGGGACACAACGTTTCTGTCGCAAGGGCCGCACTCGCTCACGGCGGAGCGAGGAACTTGCCGAGGGATTCCTGCGGTAGTCACCTTGCAAGGGCCGCTGTTCATAGCGGCTGTGTCTGGCGGGCTGTAGTTTGGGAAGCGGTGCCTCTCCCGACTAGCTGTTTTCCATACCATTCCGTTATCAAAGCACCTGTCCCCACCAGCAATGCCCTGTTCCGGTTAGTTATAAAAGCCGGGGTCTCCTTTCGTTCCCTTTCCTGAGGGGATGACGCCTTCTGGCACACCGGTCTCTCCCCGCTTCTGAGAGCGTGGGGCTGCTCCCGGGGAGGGCAAGACTCGGGCAGGGCCCTCCCTGGCGGCACGTACCCACAGATCGGGTCTGGGGCGAGCAGCTCGGCGGCAGGACTGGAGACAAGGCCGCAGCGCAGGGCCAAGGCGCGCCCAGGAGACGGGGGTGACAGATAGTGACACCTACAGAGTGGCTCAGGCGGGGTGTAAAGGCCCAGGCCTGAGCTCACGTGGAGCTCCCAGGCCAACTGGCAAGAGGGTGCGTGGGTGAGGGTCTCGGCTGAGGCTGGTCGGGGTAACTACGGCCGGCCGGAGGCTCTGACGTCTGCCTGGGCTGCCTCGAAAGGAAAAGTCTGGAGTGTTCGTGGCCAAACCTACTTTCCTCTGTGTGTCTTGAGCCTCTCTCCAGCACAGCGAAGGCCAAGTTTATACCCACAGATAGGTTTTTATCTTCGGATCTCAGACTTGTATGACGCATATTGTCACTGCCTTGTCTGCAGAGAGCTCCAACAGGGACAGCAAAGTCTACGTTCATTCAAGAAAATGTATGTGTAGTAAAAGCAACTTTGATTATATTGAAGTTGTATGTTTTGCGCTCCTGGGAAGTACCTTTCATCAAACAAGCAAGTTTTCCTTGTTTCAATTTTGCTAGCTTTCACAATGCTGAAGAAGCCACCGCTTCCAAATCCAGGCTGTGCCACGGCCCAGCTAACAATCTTTTTCACTCATGGGAAAAGTTCCAGGTGCTTTTTATTTTTTCCACTTAACGTAGCTGTCTGGGAACAGGCACCTTCCCATTTCTCTTGCCAGGTGAAAAGCTGTCGTGACTGGTAGTGTACTGACGGCCTACCTGACGGATGTGGCTGTAAAGGCTGCCGTTACCTTAACATCCCATCCTGTGGGGGAAAAAAAAAAAAAAAAAAAAGAGACATACGTTCTTGGATGGTTACTGCACTCAGCTTTTATGAAAGCGAATGGAAGCAGAGAATGCTCAGTACTCAGAGTATCAAACTGGTCGTGAGTTTAGCTGCAGATAAGAAGAAGATGCATTTCTGGATAGCTAGGGACCTTACTTGGTTTAAATGCATGAAAAGTGCCCTTCAGATCCTAAAACACGAGTTACGCTATGTTTAATGGTCTGTTACCTACTGGAGATTTTCAAACCACTCTGTAGTTCCGCCCGGAGGGCACTTCATCCTGCTCCTTGGTCCCGGAGTGTCCCTGGCCAGTGGAGTTTGATCTTCTCAGGCATGGCTCCCGCTTGCCGGTGCTTTTCCGTGCCTCCCTGTAGCCAGGCACGCAGCACGAGCTTCCACGTGCTGGTGGAACTGTGCCACCAAAGCATGTTGCACCAGGTACAATCCTCGCTTTGCTGATAGCCAAGCAAAATTAAGAGATGACCCTGGGTTAGTTTTCTGCTGAGGTGGTGACTTAAAGCAGCTTATAAAGGGGTCTGATGAGCAGCGGTGGCAGCACAAGGTGAACAGCGGGAAGATACAGCTAGGAGGAGGAGATGGCGTGGCTTTTCAAGAGCAGTAAGCTGTTAGATCAGCTCCTGGTGTCTCAGGGAATCTCACCCAAAGGTGTGGTGCCTTGGGCAAGCCGACCCAGCTGCTTGGGGTTTCCGTCTCCATCCTCCCTGCCAGCTGCAGAATCGCTCCCCCACGTGTTATCATTTCAGTCGGGCTAAACTGCAGGTTTTCCCTCGGATTAGCAAACCGAAACAGCTCAGAGAGTTGTCTGGCGCACGGCAGAGCTAACGCTGCCTGGACATCAGGAGGCAGCCTGGACGTCGTTTCTAGTCTAGGAAAGAGAGCTCCTGGTTATATTTGTTCCATGGTTTGCTATCAGGCCACCGTGCCATGGCACCGCTGCCACCCCAGGGAACCGGCTTCGCAGGCACTTCTGGGACCCCAGATCCCGGTTCTTGACCCACGGGTAACAGGTTTCCCAGCTCTGTTTCCAGACTCTCCTCTTCAGAAGAGCAATTCCTTCAGGCTCGCCCAGCCGCAGGGTTCAGCCTGGTCGCTCTTGTGGGGGCAGTAAGGAAAGTACCAAATGTCGTGCCAGTTATCAAACACAAATCCTGGAGTTCAGCTGCACCACACATCTTTCCATCGGTCCCTCCCTGTACGTTAGCCTGTTGGCTATTTTCATCCATCGGGCACGTCATGTTTGGCTGTTGACCTCAGGTGCACATGAGCCAGACTCTCAATCTCCACTGTATATTTAGTTAACTCTCTATATTATGAAAAGATTCTTTCTTGCCATTGCACAGGACGGCTCCCAAATCTTCCTCTGAGGCTCCAGATTGCCAAACACGTATCAACCGTCTGAAATACATCCTGTCCAAGAAACGGAAGACTCCGGTGAGTTGAAGAATTCCAGTGAAACATCCAAACTTTAGCTAACTTGGTCAACTTTGAATCTTGCTGGAAGCCCAGGGACCATCCCAAACTATTAGGAAGTCAAGCAAGTTCTAATCATTTTAATCTTTCTAATATATATAGATTTAAAATATATATGTTGCTGCTAGCTCTTGAATTTCAGATTCAGATGTCATCTTTGTGATTTAATTACTGCATTTTTAAGGGTGGAGGAAAGAGAGGAGGAATATAAACGTTGTTCTTGGCTGCAGCTTTTTGAGTAGACGCACTGCCAAATACTGAAGCCAGAATTTGACCCATGTAGTTTAAAAAAAAAAAAAAAGAAAACCCATGACCGCATGCTGTTTAATCATAGGATAAGAGCATCCTACAGGAACATCTGCTCCCTAGTATTTATCAGTCTTAGTAAATAAAATAAACCAGCATGGGAAAAAACCTATATCCAAATTATGAGAAAATAAATTCCAGGAATGCGTATACCAACAAACTAATGGGAGGTTAAGGTCTATAAAAGTCATATGTTAGTTATTTTGTTGGGGTTTTTTTTCATTACCATTTTGGCTGTATTTCAGGAATGTGCCACTTCTATGACAAGCCGTATGTGCTCCATTAGCACGCGATCTCAAAGTATTATTTCGTCCCTAGAGCTGGGACATTCTGTAAGCACTTTCCTCGTCGTCCCGAAGATTTTCAACTCTCAGCAAATTGGAATCGTACTGTTTCTCCAATGTAATCTTCCTGCTTCTTGCACTGAAATTAGGACAGTTAAACTCCTGAGGCTTTACGTGTAACTGTTCCAAGGCTTTGTCAGTCTGAAGTTTGGGCTTTGAAAATCAAACCCTCCTGTTTGCCCATGATTAACTTTTTTTTGGTAAATTTTACATTCACAATAGGGAGGGATTTGTATCGGACAATCGCATACTAATTATTTGGTTGTAATAATGAAGATAAAGTAGAGCAATCCAGCATAGCTAGCTTTTTTCCCCACCAAAGAAACACTGAGAAAGTTCCAAGATAGAAATGAACAGACCCTTAAAATTAAGAACAGGATTTTGCTTTCAGAGGAGCTTGCAGTTTCTGAAGGAAAATTCATTTATCACGTTCTTTTTTACTGTTCCTCAGACCTAAATCTGTTCCTCAGACCTTATTTCGTTATGTTCTATGCTGATGCAAATCCAGCTGGTTTGCGTAGGGTCACCAACCCGCATTTAAAACTCATTATCTAAATGAGTTAACGCAGCTCACTGTGCCCTTACTAGGGCACACCCCAGTGCAAAACTCCCTAGTGGAAACAAGACCTAAGTCAAACCTGTCGGTTTGTGTTTCGTCTGGTTTAATGCAAAATTCTGCTTTGGTTGTGCGATGCTTTAGTTTCCAGTGGTCCCAGGGTAGACCAAGAAATCATTTTTCACCCAAAGATGTGAACGCTTTCTCACAATCATGTCATCTAGGCGGCATGAATAGCACCCAGGAGATCGGTCAGAGGTGTTTAACAAATGGAACCAGTCTGGGAAGATGATTTCCTCAAAGAACAGAAAAAGTTTACTTGGTTTTTAGGCGTGGTCAGTCCCGGCTGAGGAGTTGTGGGGTACGGCCCTTGTCTTTCTGTCTGACTGTACTCATAGGCAGTTGTACTGATTTTGGCTCTTTGTTGTGAGTCTGTAGTGCTCAGATACAGCAAAGGGATTCTCTCCTTTCCATCTTCTTAGCTTTCTGCTAGAGGCCACTGGTCCACCTGGCCTGCGTTTGCATCCAGACAGACTGTCCCAAGGAGTCACAAACCCTGCTGTGCCCCAGAGGAGAGACCGGCCGGGTGAGTTCAGCCGGTACCGCTGGGCAAGTCACCACGCTTGCTGGAAGCAGTTTTTGAAAACCAAGACCTTACAGAGCAGAACCTCTTCCAGCGTTGGTAGAACAATGATGTTGGGTTACCCCACAAGAATTCAGCATGACATCGTTGGTTCTGACGAGTAGCTCTACAGGAGATGTTGAGTATTTATGTAATAGCGAGTTATGCTTAGTATAAACATTACCAGAAAGTGCTATCGTTTAATGATTCATTGACCGACATTACGTAGGATCCTGTCAGGCCCCAGTGCACCAACAGGCTCTGCAAGCCCTTCTCCAGCCCGAGGCGCCCGGGTGCCTGGGCTCTACACCGGTTTCGATACGGCACAGCCGGGTAACCTGGGACCGGGTGCGGTAAGAAGAGCCGTGTGAGAAGCCTTCACCCCAGCGCACCCACCTTTGCTTCTCGCTGGAGCTACGCTGTAGCCACGTGCCGCGTACCTCTCTGACCCTGGCTGGCTGACCTGACATCCCAGCTTGGCGTCGGACCTTCCTCATCACTGTGGACTTGCCTGACCATCGCTGAACGATGGATGACGCTGGCTACCATCGGGGACCTGCTCTGCGACTCTTGTCCAAGTCCTGTGGCATTCCTCGTGCCAGGCTGGGCAGGTCACTGTCCCTGCTTGCCAGGTCACTGTCCCTGCTTGCCTCGCTGTCACCCTGGGGGCTCCCAGCTCCCCTTCAGCACAGGCACCCAAACCCCCAGGGGGAGGGGAAGAGGTTCCAGAGCCTGTTGGTAGACTCAGGGCTCCGATGGACTGCAGGACACCGTTGTGGATGATATAATAAGGATAACTGGGCTTTTTAGTTTTAATTCTGGCTGGTTTTAATATGAAATATGGATGATACCATCCAGCAAAGGGACATTTGGCCTAGAATCTCCTGAGGAACCTAGAATCTCAGGATATGTACTGAGTTCTTTTTTTTTTTTTTTCAAACAGCTGCTTTCCTTGACACATTTCAAATAACATAATCAGTATTTATTCTTTTCTGACACAGACAACCCACTCACCTGGCTTTTTATACCAAAAAGCATTATGAAGTTCTTAAACTCGAAGAGTAGTAATAGCGGAATGTCTTGAATAGATTTCTGCTCCATCAAGGAATCTTAAATCATCCACTGTATGCTTTGAGAGAAAATTTATGTGCTACAGTAAAAAAAAAAAAAAAAAAGTCCTGCTGTGAAGCAATGGGCAGTAGGAAGAAAACCAAGAACCTTGAGCTGATTTATTATGAGTTCATTCTTACGTATATGACACACATAAGTTCACGCGTCCATTCTTTTCCTGTGTCTCTGCAGCAATAAACAGGTCCTTCGCACCATTCCAAAGCTGTGATACTTGGAGCGACTGGAGTCCTACTTAAGGAAAGAGCTGCAGTCTCTTGATCTGACTAAAAAGAACTCCCAAGAGCTGAAGTTACAGGTTTGACGCAAGGTTCTCTTGACTTGAAACTCCGTGCTGAGATGGATGACTTAAATTGGCCATCCAAAGGAAAAAGTAGAGGAGACAAGTAGGCACCTACGGGTAGTATTGGATAAGTGGGATGGCAGCTCACATCAGAGACCTTGCAGGGAAACAGTTTATTTATATGTTGGGTTGCTATTGTTTGCGAGTTGTTGGGTTGTTCACATCTTGTGTTCTCCACATCTTCTATAACTGTTTCCATCTTTAAATCAAAGCCCAAGCCTTCAAAAAGACATGGTGATCTAATGTGGGTGTGAAACAGAATTTACACACTAAACTCCTGAAGATTCCTGCCTAAACCCGTAAAGCAGCAAGCGTGTAGGTTCCCAAATTTTCACTGCAAAACCTCTCATTTCTGAAGTTAGGTTTCTGCATGTGACAGGAAGGGGCTTTGTCACTGAGCTCTTGTCTGAGCCTAATCAGGATCCCCAAAATTCGTAGTTTCTAATGGGTCTGATCCTGGGGGATTTGTTGCGAGTGTTTGAGGACACACCTCATGGACATATCGAGAACCACCACTTTAATTTAAAACACAGACAGAGTAGGAGTAGCTACTCCTGTTTTTGTAATATCCTGCAATTAGAGCGTTTATGCAGACCATGGGAAGTGTGGATGTGATTTACTCTGCACTAATTAATTCAAATTCTCATTCCCAAAGGAATCCTGTAGTGATGGGGAAAGAGGTGGTAGATGGAAGAGAATGGAAGGAAACAATGAGTGACTAATAGCAAGAGAAAACAGAGGTTTCATAAACGTGGTTTTTCTTTGAAAGTATTTTTTACTGTCTTACACGATGTGTTTTATTCGATGTAATAGTGAGATACACTCAGTGAGAACATTCCTTATTGCTAGTGAAGTCTTCCCATGGCCCAGGTACACCATGGGAGTGTTGGACAAACCAGCTACCTCTGAATTCTGCAAAAATGGGCCACTGAATGTTTTCTTAAGCTTCTTTCTTCTCTCAGCCCTACAGAGAGATCTTTGAATTCTTCATAGACAACTTCAAGACCTACAAGCCCTTGCTGTCAGCTATAAAGAATGAATACGAAGTTACTTTGGGTAAGCTCTTGGACTTTCACCTGTGGGGAAAAAACATGAACGGAGACACATTTTTACGGAGCTCAGTTGTGTCAGATAGCTGTAGGGATGAACAGCCTAAACAGACGTCAACTGGTAAAGCCAGCTTTCTGGTCCATTAGGTCTGTTTCCTTCCTACATAAGATGAAGTTGTTGGAGGGGTTTTTTTCCCTATAATATTTTAGATTTTTTTTTTTGGACGCACTTGCTGTGGTAACTCGAAGCCGGGATTGCTCCTGAAGCGAGGCAGGGCAGAGCGCTGAACTGGCTGTTCCCTGTCCATTCTTGGGGTGCTTTAACTGCCTGGCACTCAGATGCCCCAGTGATACCAGTACTTTGTAAACAATCACAGAGGGCTAGAAATAGGCTGTAACCAGGAGCTCATGTCACACTGGGCACCGAGCAGCTATCAGATGTCAACAGTTTTCTACTGGGACGGTCTCTTGAAGGATATATATCCTTTATCCCAGTACCGGTTACCTGGACTACCTAATCATAGTCCCTCATTAAGGACAAAAATCTTTCTTTGCACAATATCCTTCAACCAGGTAAATAAGTCAATTTTAATCACTGTATAAAAACATGTTTTTTAAAACTCAGTTTCTTTCCAGAACTCGTTAGCAGACATTTCTTTGCTTCGGCTCCCAGACAGAATACTGGTGTCCGTGCTGAAGCTGATACTGCACTGCTTTCTGAGACTATTTTTTTTTTAAGCATTTATTTACTGTTTCCTCTGTATTGCTTGGATGTGATATTTCCTTTTTTTTTTTCTCCGAAGTCCCTGGATACCCAGCAAAACATATCTTCTACAATAGCTTTATTTTTAGAAATCAACTGAATGCCAGTGAACAAATGTGCCATGGTAACAAGTGTACTCGAAGCTCTAAGAATAAAACAAAAACAATTTTGTTTTTTAAGTTGGGATTGGGATCCTCCCACCTTTCTGTATATTGAGGTCAAACTCATTTTCCTAATTACGGACTTTACCTTGCTAATGAGGCCTGCGTGACATCCCTCCCCTGTTAACCCCAGCCCACAGCCTTAGCTATCAGTGATTTCCAGGCCTCCTCCTCCCTGCCGAGCGCAGACATCAGCTTCCCTGCCTGGCCGAGGAAGCAGTGACCTCATCCAACAGCTCACAGCCACGGAAACACCACGGTCCCACGTCCCCATGGTGGAGTGGACACCTCTGTGAGCTGAGTCAACTCACCCAGCAGGAAAAACAAAGACCGAGAGCTGCAAAGTTTCCTGTTGGTTTAGTGAGTTGAATTGCTCAGGAAAGCGTCTGTGCTAGGGAAGAGACAAAAGCAAGCACCAGAGAGCAGGAGGAGTACAAAAGAAAGAGAAAAGGAAGGAAATTCACTGATTTGTAGCATTGCAGTCCTAAGTACCTATCTTTATTCTTCAATTGTGTCTGACTGTGCTTAACAAAAATAACTTCTTTAAAATCTGTGAGAGCTGGTCATTCTGATGGCTCTTAACGTCAGAATTTTATATTCTGTTTATAGTCCCTCACCACAGCGCTTGGAGCCTTAAGGTGCAGCTTTGGAGCTAATAGATGGGACAGTTTGCTTAAAGAGATGTCTCATCGCTCCACCAAACGTACATACTCTATCTGTAGCATTTCAGCTCCTTTTGAACCTGAAACTCAACTTCCTTTGCACCACAGTATTGTATTTCTCAACCAACTGGTATTATCTTTGTAGTCTGATTTAGCAGCTTTGTCTTACTCTGTTTTTCCTGCCCTAGTCAGAGTTTCTGTACTATCTCAGCCTGTACGTCGATTATGGAGCTCGCCACGGCACCCACTGCCGGGGTGGGTTCTCCCCTTCAATCTGCTAGTTCCCAGTTCAGTCAGAATAACCTAGTTTGAAAAAAAAAAAAAAAGAAGCCAAAAATTGTATTATTAAATGTTGTCCTAAACCCGTACTGCTTACGCCGCATATTTAGCTGCATCATTGTGGCAGCAGGACGTTCGAAGTAGCTAGCACGTGCATAGCTGAGCACGGAGGCAGAGAAGGCGGCTGCGTCTGATGGGAACGGGGACGTGCAGCCCGTACGGGCTGCTTGCAACTATCCGTCTTCTGCCAGACCTGGACATACAGCTGCAGCTCCTTTGGGTGTTACGGTGGTGCTGAGCTTTACGTCACTGTTTCTGGCGTAAATCCACGTGAACGTGAAGGTATTCAGCAGAATTTGGCAAATATCGCTGTGGAGGGTAGAGCCATCAAATCCCTACGGCTGTTACCTTGGGCCGAGATAAAGGTTGTGCTGCTGGGAGCTCCTTTAAGACAGAGCTGAGTGCCAGGGTAGCTCTTCGCTTCGCAGTGATGTTATCACAGCCGAATCCGGTTTGTGATTAAAATACCACTCAGGTTGCGACGTCCACAGAGGCTTCACGTTCGCTCCTTTGCGGTGCTAAGACTTCTGGGTCCATCCAGCAATTCTGTGCGCAATGAGCCGCTCTGCAGCCTGAATTCTTTCCAAGTGGGAGCACGTCTGTCCTTTCCTGGCCTGGGGAGAGTTGGGAGAGGTCATGAGAGCGCTGATGTTCTCAGATGGCACTGGCCAGCGTCCACGCTACGAAATAATCGCTTTGGCAGCCAGCGAGTTGTTGTACTCTAACTTCTGACATACTAGGCAGCTACAATTAAAAATACTATTGCACTTAAAGGGGTTTGCTTGTGGTCAGGAGTCAGATGTGAAAGACTCAAACTACGCCTTGCAACAAGTTTGCTGAAATTTTCACGCGGTGTTCTTAGCTCACGCTCAGCAAGCAAAGAGCACGGCAGCAGAATCCCCATGGCAACGCTCTAATTTTTGCCATCTCGTGTCCCGACACAAGTGTCATAGTGAAAGAGTTTTGCAAAACCTTTGGTACAGTTATAGCGTGGGAAGGAAATTCACACCCAAGTATAACAAGAAAAGTAGTTCCTGTTCTTAGATTTATACAGCCGTTTGAACTTTTACAATGCAAAATCTGTCGCATAGTATTTCAACATAAATACCGGGTTTTATTGAGGAGGAAAATACCCTCCAAGTCAGATTATTCAGCATCCACCAGCATTTCTGTCCTTCTGTTCAGGAGAGGGAGTGAACAGCTTTGGTGAATAACGCAGTTATTCACAAGCAAGATGAGGCTTGCTCACAGCCTCGTTTGAATCACACCATATCCTGTCTTTGATCGGTTTATTCTCCTGGCGAAATTCCATCCAGTCATAAAAACAAGCCAGTGCACCATGGAGATGGCATCAGATGAAATTCTGCCACGTAACTGTAACTAGGATGTGGGACCCAAGTCAAGTACTGTCACGCGAGGTCCCTCAGGTAAGTATCTAATGCAAGGTAAAGGGGAAACAGCCGAGAGGGAGGAGCACACGGTACAGCAGAGAAAGCCAAGAGGCGCACGCGAGTTCTTTACTGGACGTACTGGAGAGAAAGGCAAAAGAAGAGAGGTCAAGGCATACCTAAAAAGAGGGGAGGATGGGTAGACAGCACGTTTGCATGTAAAAGGTTGCAGGAAACCATGCATTTGGGGAGCAGAGAGCAGATCAAAGTTCCTGAAGAACGTGCCTTCACAAAAAAGGGTAAATCACTAATTACTGGTTATCTTTAGCCCCACGTGCTGCCTGTGCTTAAATGGTGACAGCTTCCCGCCTAACGAAACACGGTAAAGCCGTCGGTGCTCATTATGTCTTACCAAAACCTTAAATACTCAAGAAAACAAAATAAAATACTGTTCATCCTTTGTTTTCCAAACCAGGATAAATGGCATGAGCTGAAATCAGAAATCCTTATGAAGTTCGCATGCACAGCTGGACAAACAACAGGATGCAGTCCCAAACGACACTACTCCATGTCCGTAGGCACTCGCCAGGCCGAGCAGTGAAAGCGCCGTGTTCAGTCCCACTTCCCACCAGCGCTGTTTCGGGGTTGAATATCCAACACCCCAGCTGAGTAAAAAATTCAGGCTTTGTTGCTCATTGTGAGAACTCACCTCTGCTTTCTTTAGCTCATCAGAAGAAGACAATTCGTGCCCTAGAGCCCCTGAAGGCTATGATCACAACCATGTCCGAGGAGTGCACCCAGCAGATACTGGCTCTGCAGGAAAAGGAGAAAGATGAAATAAATATGTTAAAGCAAGAGAAACAACATTTGTTAAAGTTCATTGACGACATGAAGGAAGAAAAGAGTTCTCTTCAGGTTCAGGTAAATTAGACAATGACGAGTCAACCGTTTCCCAACTTCAGTGGGCTGCATTTTGCTCCTCTGATCTCTTACCTCCCAGCTGCTCATCCTTCAGTGCCAGTAGAAGTTCTAGAGCAGGCACTAAATGTCCAGCACGGTGGTGATGCTGGATCTTGGCCAGCTCCAGAAAATACCCTGCTCCCTTGGGACAGGCTGTGTCGCCGCTGTCAGAAGTCTTCACGTGTATCTCTTGTCCTATCTGGCTCTTGCACAGTCACACTTGAAGGCAGGGGAGGAAATAGATCTCTTTCTGGTACTAATGTTTTAAGTTCTTACGTAAAATTAAGTGCACTCTTTTACAGCATTGTACCCTTAGCATCTTTAAATCCGTATCGTTCATCTTGCCGCCGGTGGAGTCGCATTGCTATCTATAGGCAAGCTTAGTTAGGTCTTTCCAATTTAAATTACCACTTTGTACAGTTCTTGAGCAGTTTCAGCTGCTCAGGCTGAAATGATACTCCTGTTGGAGAGCGACAGGAGCAGGGCTGCTGCATGAGGAAGGATGAGCCAGGAGCTGAGGGCCAGAGTCAGGACTGGAGACAAAACTGCAACAGACATCCAAAGGGGTCCATCCAGAAGAGCTACCTACGACATCAGTCCAAGGTCCTGTGAGGGCACAGAGACCGGACTGGAGGCAGATAAGCCTACAATGTAGCTCAACAACGGCCAAAAGCCTTGGCCTGAGCTTAAACAGAGCTCCTTGGCTGTGGGCAGACGTGTGTGGGTGGAGGGTCTGGCTGAGGCTGATCGGGACAGTTACGGTTCTTGGGGCCCTCACGGCTACTGTAGCTAATTCAGGAAGTATCAAAGAAGTGTTGGTTGGAAGGGACATCTAGAGTCTCCAGCCCAACCTCCCACATGAAGCGGAACTATCGCCTCCATGACATCAGATCAGCCGTGACCTTGTCTGGCTTGAGTGTTGAGATCCGCCCAGGATGGTGATCCTCCACCTGCCTGGGCAGCCTGTTCCAGGGTTGTACCATCCTCCTGGTGAAAAATGAGCAGGAGGAAAAAACAAATTGTCCTTGTCACACAGCAATTCTGCCGTGGTCAGAGGTGTGATAACAGGATGAGGAACTCTACCTGAACTTGCTTTCATCCACTAGTTTAAGTGGTAAAGGTGAAGAAGAACAAGCTTCAGGACAGACCACGTAGGCTCCTTATTCCTCTAGCCAGCACTTGGTGAACCTTAGAAGCTTTGGTTTCACTAGCTAGATCAAAATGCTCATAAATATTTCTTCCATTTGCAGTCCTAGAACTAGCCAGTTCCACTTGTTGGTGTTCACAGGCCTCAGTGCTTCATAGAGCCATAGAGAACCTTCTCTGGAAGGAGCAACCGAGAATTTATGCAGTTATATTTGCCTTACCTAAGAATAGGGCCCAGAATCCAAATTCTAGTTTGGGCTATTTAAGTTTTGTAATTTGGGTGAAGGAGGTTGGGAAAAATGATTCTGCTCAAACCAGAATTCCATTTTTTGAGACAGCATTCAAATATTCTAGCTGTGACACAGTTAGATGGTCAAAAATTCCTTGGAAAGATCCATCCGAGCTGCTGAGCTGTTGGCCGGTGGCAGCGCAGTTGTGGCTCTGATGGCGTAGGGAGACAGGCAAAACAGCATTGCTACAGAGGGCTTGTATTTTTGGGAGACTAGCAGAATTCAGAATTCTCATCAGAATCAGCAGAGTTCCTTGAGGGCTAACTGTCTTCTGAGCCACAAGGAAAGGAACGTTTTGACTCACTCCCTATCCAGCGGACCAGGCAGGCGCTGGCAGTGGCAGGGTGTGATCACGTAGTGAAATGCGCATCCTGGGAACAAGCTACGGTGTTACACATAATCCCAGTTCTTAGGCTTCCAGGTTTCTGATAGTTGTACTTCGCCACTAATTTAAAATGCAATTAAAATTAAAAATTACAACAAAAATTTAAAAATACAGCACAAATACCATCCCATGTTGCCACCCAAGATACATTTCTGTCACCAGTTCCCGTGGAGTAAGTTGGGAAGGGTAGCAGCTTTTTTCTGCTGTGTGACCAGCAACGGGGATGGAATACGTTGCTGGAAGGTTTCTAGATATGTGCTTACAATAGAGAAACGGTGTAACTCAGATCACGAAACGCATATAAGTCACTCTCTAGAAGGCTAAACACTCAGGTGGAACACCTTTTTGCACACTACTTCCAAGTCTGAACCCATCATATTTCTATCCGGCCCATCCTTTTCTATAGTGTTATCACTTGCCCACTCTCCTGCTCCAGTTTTTCCCATTATCCCACTCTCTGCTCCTTAGTTTCTGCTCTAAACCAGTCCAAGAGTTCCCACTCACGCTCTGCTCCCAATCAATTCAAGCCTCCGTTTCCTGCAGGTGGAGCATCTGCGGACGAGCGTAGCTGAGGAGTATGCTCGCTATCTCAACGAGTACGGTGCCCGCAAAATGCTTCTAGCAAAACTGAATGATATGCATAACCAACGGCTGGACAGGACGCGCCACCAAGTCCAAGGTAGAGAGAGCAGGTCTCTGTAAGAACCTGTCCTGCACGGAGATGCAAGTGCACGGCCGTGGGTACAGCATCGCAGTAAAAATTTGGAGTATCTCTGAAATATCTTCAGATATGCTTTGATTCTTTAAACAAAAAAAAAAAGTTAGATAAATTCATGGCCAAAAAGTCCATAAATGGGTAGGAAAGGGAATAGGCAGGGATGTACCCGATAGTCTGAGCTGATGCAGTAAGTCATTGCCTGTGTTCTTGTATGCTCTTGCTTAGCACAACAAGTAAACGGAAGGCAGGAGCTGCCCAGCGCAGAGGTTCCTTATGGTTTTTGACTCCAGTGCCAACTGTCAGCACGTGTTACCCAGCCACAGCTGCCGGCTTGGTGCCTGTCCACAAGGATGGACAAAACTGCTGAAATTCAGGGGTCAAAAATACCAGGCACTGAGGTTACTCATGGTGGTAGGGACCTGTTGAGTGCATGATCTCCGTTGATCCACAGTTGGGTCACAGGCATCCATCGTGCTACTGCTGCTTGAGCCATTGCACCTGCCTGAGGCTCTCCGCCTGGGATCCTTTCCATTAATCAAAACCAAGTCCCAGCCTTTGAATATGTACGTGTGCACGGGAGAGGGGCAGGACAGCAGGTGGGAATGTGAACGCTGCAATATGCTCCCGACTATTATTAATAACAATCCAGCCTACACCCATTCAGCTCTTGCTGACGCTTTCTGGGGTTATGTGGTCTAAAAGCTTAAATTAGAAAATTTAGAATTTAAATTTAGAAAGCTACAACTGCGATTTTACTGTCATGAGGCTGTTGCTTAAAGACGTCAAGGGTGAAGATGTGGTGAAGTTAACTTTGGCATTAAAGATAGCTCGGCAGGACCTCACCAAAGCCCAGGTGAAGCTGAACGCAATGATAGCAGACTATGGAGATGCTGTGCCCAGGAGAGATTTTGAATCACTGGAGAAAAAATACTCTGATTTACTTCAGGAGGTGAGCATAAGCTCCTCATTTTCAAGCTATACCACATAAATACAAACGTAACGCGATGCTTCAGTATCCGGTTGGGATAGGGACTCAGTAAACCTAGAGCTCACGTTAGGGCATTTCTTTGTTCTTTGTACGTGAAACACATGAGAAGCCGCTGTCTTCTAACCCCCAAAGCTCCCATTCGACTGGAACCACAGACTGCCTGAGCGCTCAAAATTAGTATACCATCACAACCCCCTAACATCAGGTTTAACTGAGTTAACACCACAAAAGTAATGCTAGCCCACAGATGACAGCTCGGGAGCTACTCTCTGAAGTCATCATACATATAAATAAACGACCCAGGTTCACCTCACATACATTGCCCAGTTTTGTCCAAACCACAGCTAACAGAAACCACTGCTGGCCTACTAACGCTTCTCTGTCTAGCTGGATTTTTCCCTTTTCCAGTAATATTAAACAGCTTCTTTGGCCTACCGGAACTCCAAGGTCATCAACCCAACGGTGGGGCTCACCAATGCATTTTCCAGCCGTGAAAGAACTGACGTTCCTCACGTCGTATCTGTCTGCTGCCTTTTCAGAATAAACGTTTGACTGCTTAGCTTGCAGCGGAGATGCAGAGGAGCAATGCTGTGTCACGCGCAGGACAGCAAAGGGACAGGGTCTGCTTCCAACCTGCAGCGGCAGAGTGGCAGTGACCTGACCTCGAGAAGGAGGATGAGGAAAGAGAACACATTGGATCCCACCGCAAAGTTAGGGCACAGCTGTGAGAAGGGACGGATGAGAACCTCCAGGAAGGCAAAAAAAAAAATGTATTACCTGTCTTTGTGCTTCCGAAAAACCATGCTGGGCTCTTCGAGATACATTTGGGCCACTGGCAGCTCCGTTGGCAGCTCCGTTCCGGCTCTGACCGTCAGCACAGCTCGATCCACTGCTCGTGTCCCCACATCGTGGCATAATAAATACAGACACAGCCCTCAAAACCCAGACTAGAGCTGTGATTACCTCTGAATCACGATGTAGTAGGAGAACAAAGATAAATCATATAAAAAAGAAGCGCTTTCTAAACAAAGTATAGTGGAGCTGAAGGGGATGCATGTAAAATTTCTAGCAGAAAACCCTATGTTTCTCCTGCTCTCTCCAAGTGGATTAAGATCTATTTTGAAACACAAAAACAGGTATAAAAGCCATTGGCATGTTTTGCCAGAATTTTTTGTAAATGCTAACAATAAAATTTAACAAATGATTTATTTTTCTTCCAATCTAGAAGCAATTAGCCAGGGACAGCTCTCCATAAGTCTTTGGACTACACTGACGCTCACCGGAGCCGTCTGACGACAGATAATTTCTGTTACTCTTTTCTGTATCCTTTAGATGAAGACCCTGCAGAAGGATTTTGATCAGCTCCATAAGGAATATGAAACACTGCAGGAAATCCACAGAGAGACGGCAGAAGAGCGAGACAACTTCTGCGCCGAACTCCAGCAAGTGCAGCGCAACCGCACGCCCCGGCCAAACTGGGCAAAGTGTTCAGGTGCCAAACGTATTTGTAGTGGTTTAGCTTAAGACAGCTCATCCTTAAACGCTTTGCTATGGGGCATTTCTTACCTGCAACACCCCATTTCTCCTAGGCTTCTAGGCGGTGGGCTGGGAGAGTATTCCCAGAGTATTTGGGAGCTTGCAGAGTATTCCATCTTAGGAGACTAACTGGATGTCTAGAGATCGGTATCTATCGTAAGGCTCCTCGCGGGATTCACACAAAATGAGTGCGTGTAGGCACGTTCTATTCTAGCGGCTCAGCGTCTTTTTGCTGTTGCAGAGGTGATTCCTGGTGGAGCTGCCCGGTGGGGCTGTCTGGCTGAGGGGAAGACCAGCGATCAGCTGGTGGATGTGCTTCTGGAAGAAATAGGAACAGGAGTGCTAAAAGAGATAAATGTCTTCCCTGGATGGGTACGTGCAAGCTTTCTTCTCTGCTTCTTTTTACTGAGATGAATTGGTAATAAATATCCATTAGGAAGGTGGGAGAATTGCTTTCACGGCTGGTGTCTTCAATGTTCATCTCCCTGCTAGTATAACTGCCAAAAACTTTAAAGCTAGGGAAACTCAGGTGCAGCAGAAAAGCTGGAACTGAGAGGGAGCACACTGAAGACACAGCTGAATGACTTACAGCGATGCCACGTGAACCATCAGACATGCAGGTATTACCAGCGGGCTAGAGCCCCTTATTAATGCTGCACGATATGGCTGAGAGAAATTAATGGCCTCGTGCAGCTGAAAACTCTTGTCCTTCTGCCCCGTCCTCACCGCCGGTACTGGCTGCAGCACCAGGGAAGGACCCAGCAGAGCAGTATTCGTTTCTTCCCAGGTTAGCTCTCTGCCGATGAGATGAATTCAGACAAGTGCTAGAATGACTAAGAGTAAGTAGCAAGACTACAGAGCAGGGAATGACTCCTTTGCGTGGCATCAGAAAGTTAATTCAACTCCCACTGTCCCATTGCGCTGCACCCCAGCACCTGGGGAATCGGGAAACGATACAGGGACAAGGAAACGTTACAAGGATTCTTCACGTCATACCAAGCATAACTGTATCCAAGGGTTTTCTCAGGAACAGAGGAGCATTGCTTTAGTCCTTCAACATCTCTTCCTCAGCCTTTCCAGAAGTTTGACCTGTTTGCCCTGCCATTCTGGGAAGGTGCTTCCAAGGAAGATCTTTCCTCTTCTATTTTTGCTGGGCAGAACCTCTCACCCAGTCCCATTTTGTCTAAGGACAAGGTCTGTCAGCTCCCTGCCACCTCGAGAAGGTCCCACACCTTCCAGCCACAAGCTCCACGCTGACCACAGAGTTTCCAGCACAACACAGAGGGCTTCAGCATCGCTCTGCTGTAATAAACAACTTATTGACTGCAAACATATTACACTGGTGATGAGGAATACTCACGGCTGCCCGGACACAACAGGGACACATCAACCAAACCCACTCATGAACCAAGTTCTAAGTAGTGTAACAGTGGGGAACAGGCAATGTGGCCAGTGTGGGCCCCAGCTTAAGCAGGTCCACCCTGGAGCAGTTGAGACACGACAGATGTGTTTGATAGTACTGGGAACGAGACCCACGAAAATGACTCGTTTTAATGGCGAGTTAGATGCTGCCAACGCAGCTCTGGCGCTGCATCGCTGCCGGTGAGGCGAATGCCTTACCCATATCTGTGTTTCTGTTCCATCACTTAGGGCAAAGGCGACGCAGTGCCTGTGTACCTGAGGCACGACGGTGAAGTCAGGAACAAAAAGCTGACTAAGAAGGATGTGGTGAACATCCTAAAGGATGTCTGGAAGGAGAAAATTGCGCTAGAACAGCAGGTTTGTCCCATTTTCCTTCTCCACAAACAGCATTTGCTATGACAGTCAGGCCAGTCTGGGAAGCCAAGGTCTCACCCACATCCTGCCTAGCGTTTCATGCAAATCGAGCTGCATAAAACATTGTCAGAGCAAACGGCTCCAGCTGGCGGTAACCCCGTGCCTGGCAGGGCTCCCCAGGGATCCGACTCACGAATTAGGACAGTGTCACGCGGATAACTGGAGCAGCTCCATCCCCAGCCTAAGACGCTTCTGCAGCTCCTGCTGCCAGGACAGCTGAGTCCCCATGAAGCCCCTGATGCCCACCGTGGCAAATCCAGAGGTGTTCAGGAAACCAGAAATCAGCTCTGGTTGCTTTGATGGCGAGGGCCGTAAGCTGCTGTGGTCCAGCAGCTGCCGCAAGAGCAGCCGAGCTGTGGGTGAAGCCTCCTCCCCACAGCAGGGTGCCCACGGGAGGAACCACTGCAGCAGGCGCCCTGCGCTAAATCAGCCACACTCACGCGCCCGAGACCTCAGCTAGATCGGCTGCTGCTATTGTGGGGTGTGACGGTGCTCTGCAGACTGCCGTGCCACCATGACTACGCAGCGTCTCTTCTTAGGTGGTGGAAACTTGGGCAACATCTGTGCAGCCAAAGCAAGGCCAGGGTTTTCTTGCTGGGTTGATTTTAACCCTTGCCAATCCATTATGAAGCTCCATGCGAGAGAGGAACAAGTGGCACTGCAGGAAAAACGTGGACCAGGGGCTAAAAATAATTTTTTTTTCAATATAAAGTTTTGGTACACAAAACCCAAAGAATTTCCCCTTCTTTGTGGGCAAAGAAGGGTGGGTTGGGAGTGACAACTGGAGGCCCAAGGGGTGAGGTGTGTGTTCTCTGCCAAGGCAGATGTTATGGGTTGCCCATCTGGGGCAATACAACTCAAAAAGAGAATGAAAGTGGCTGGTTAATTCTTTCCATGTCAGGGACAAGTGATACCATCTCCCCAGATACCGGGCAAGCCCTGTTACTGTGCCTCCGTCACACGAGAGCCACCTTGAGAGAGGCAGAGTCACTTTACGGAGTTGTTCTCTTGAGCTAGAAGCCCAGAAACATCTCTGAGATCAGCCCAAAATGGCTTAATGTTTTCCATGGCAGCTGTCTTTTACTTTCAGCTTGGTTTCCTGGGGAAATGGGGTTGCTGCAATCACTGCCTGGCTCCACTTTTCTCCAGTAACTGCTTCCATTTCTCAACCCACGAGCCAAGCTCAGCTAAATCTGACAGAGGGGTAGCACCTCGCTGGCACCAAGTCATTTCACAGAAGTAGGTAGGAGAAGAGAGACTTTATCGGTGACCTCAGCAGCAGAAGAGCTTCATCATAAACTTACCCACATCTAGAAAACAAACCTGGGAAAAACATTTTGAACGAGCTAATACTGGGGAAGGCTCCAGCCAGCACTAGCACTGTGTGCGATTCCCAAGAGACAGACGTCCACGCGCAGAGCTAGAATCAAATGGGCAGATTTGATTTCGTTCTGCTGCTTATGGGAGTTCCTCGCGTGTTATTTATCCGCAGATGGGGAAGCGCTCCAGTCTTCCCGAGTTCTTTCTCGGCTACCTCCAGAAGAAGTATGGAGATGCCGCTGCCATGGAATGGTCTTACACCCTCTACGAGAACATGCGACTCTGTCGCTCGAACCACGTCCTGAGCTCCTTCTACGACGTACTCACCGGGAAGGTAGGCAACCCACAACCCAGTGCCGCGCCTCTGCCCAGACACCCCTAGCGTGACCGACAGCAGGCAGGGAAGCGTTCCTCTGCAAAGCAGCTTCACCTCCTGTTCCTCCTGCACCTTCTCACGAGAATAAAAGTAAACACCGACCCACACTAGAGAAGGGAATGCTGCACGTGCAAGACACGACAGGCTCCCCACAGAGCTTCTAGCGGACCCTATTTCTTTCAAACGCCTTGGTCTCATCCTGTCTGCCCCCTCCGACGAGAGGCTCGTGTTTGCAGCACCACCACACAGGCCTGCTTCTCTCAGTAGGTCTCTCCTGGCTCATGATCTGTCCCTCTGTGTGTTCGTGAACACCAGGACATAGTTTCTGAACCGTAGCACGGTGCAGGCCCTGGCAGCCTTGCTCCCTGCTCCCCAGCTCCACATCAGAGCCGGAGAGCTCTGGCTACGCAGCTCCCAGCTTCCTGGGACACAAAGACACGCAGCCCCCTCGGGTCGTCTTCTGTCTTGCTTGGGAAGGGACAAGTGGCTGGGAGCCAGCGTGACCATGCAGGCAGGGCGGCTGCTGCCATTCTGGGGGATCCTGGATGTGCATCTGCACCTGGGGGTGCAACAGCTGTCCCAGATGTGCTGGGGTGAGCCTCTGCCCCAGCCCCCCGACACATCATCAGAGCCGTTCTCACCGCCTGCCCTCAGAGCTCCTGCACACGGCAGCGGGAAAACTGCTTTGCAGCAAGTTGTTTGGTACGAAACTGCTGTGTTGCTTCCATAATTATTTGTAAAATCACTAAAAGCTGCTCAGGTAAAAGTTGTTTTAGAAGTGAGCACGGTCCTTTTGCAGTTCTGCTTCCCTCTTGAAGGTGGTCCAAGGAACAGATGGGGCAGTTACTGACCTGTGAACCTCCTTCCCTGTTCCCAGGTGGGTGAAGAACAGTACCACAGCCAGAATCAGCTGGTTTCCAACCTGCAGAAGGAGCTGGCTGCCTACGACAGCTCAAACAGCGGATCCCTGACCAGCGAGCAGTTCAGGCAAGAGGCCGACTGTTGCCCACCAAGCTCTGCGCGTGCCTGGCACACGTCGGGTGTTGTGCCAGCGCAGCCTGGGGAGGAGGCTTCTCTCTTTTAAATTCCTGTGCAGGCGGCTGTAGCGAGTCTCTACTTGTTAACCTCTGCATTAGCCTTAGAATAATGTGAATACTGCAGGGTTTGAGTAGCAGCCCGAGAGCACCCTGGGGTGCTTCAGGCACGCAGCGGGGTGGGCTGGCAGCCCCTGCACCCTGCCCCAGTCCCTGAGGGGACACAGGACCCTACACAGTGCTCCCATGAGCGGTCACACAGCATTTCTGTGACCTTTTGTCAGTCTTCTCCCAGCTCATCGATCAGCTGTGCTGTCTTAAGTGTAACTGAGCACAGCATTTCCTTGGGCCGTGGCACTGGCCATCTCCAGCACTTCGCTGGGAACACGGCTCCAGTACAGACGCACCAACCAATTCGGTCTGGGCTGCCAGCAAACCCTCACGGTTGCATTCAGAGTTTCCCCACGTGGCTCAGCATCCAACCTTCCCCTGAGCCCTAAGCTCTGCCAAAAACTTTGCCCTTGTTTTGGTATCCAAAGGTGCGCGTGCTCCTTAAAATGCGTTTCCTGGAAAAGCAATGGATTTTGAAGATCCGGCCCATGGAATACACCCACACTCTGGTAGCCTAAAAGCCAGCCACACTGGCAGTGGTTAAGTGCTCGTGCGGTAACGGCATCCACATTCTGTCCGTGTCGCCTGTCTCCGTACAGCGTGGCTGTGAGGGAAGCTTTTCCCTTGAAAAGGAAGGAGTCAATCCAAGAACTGGTCGATGCAAGCAGGTACGGGCTGGACAACACTGAAGACCTCATTGACTACGTATCCTTATTCAAAGAAGTAAGCTGATATTAAGTTTTCCTTTTGATTCAGATCAAGCCTAGTTTAGAGCTTAAATTAGTCTTATCAGACTAATGAGGTTTATCAGACTAACAAAGTTGCAGTGCCCACCACAAGCTCTAACAGCCAAAGGCCATCTGCAGACATGGGCAATGCAAGCTTGTGCCTTTTCTGTGATAGGGGTTTATCCATATTCTTTCTCTTTATTTCCACTTTTCACATGGAAATTCCATTTCTAGGAGAGTGGAGTTATTTTAGTACACATCGGGGGGCAGCTCCTATCCAGACTGGAACCCACGTTCAGCGCTAACGCACCTGCGATTTCTTTCAGGATGAGGAGGGGAATACTGAACCTTTTGTTGCAAAGCTCAGGAGCCAGTACGTCAGGGAGAGGCGGGAGTATCTGAGAGAGCTGAAGAGCAAGCTGGGAGATTTAACGTAAGTACGGAGGGAAGGGGCTGGGGGGGACAGCAGACCGGGACAGTGCGCAGAGGGAACCCCGCTGCGGGCACAGGAGTGCATGCACTACAGAGGGCCCCAGCAGTGAATATTGCAGTAAATACCAAATATCGCAGTAAATACCAAAACCCCGCTCGGTGTCAGTTCCTGAGCCAAAGGACTGGATATGGCAGGCAGTGAGTAGAGAAATTGGTTGTACCGATAATCCCCTTCAGTACCTGAAGTCTCGTATCTCAACACTTCTCAGGTCTCCAAAAACAGCAGTAAAAGCCTGTACATCCTCAGAGGTTGGTTCTGAGGAGTGGGAAGAGCGAACAGGACTGACAACTGCAGATTGAAAGAAATAATTAAATCTCAAAACAAGATAAACAAGAGGCAGTCCCTGCATAGAAAAAAGCCTGGTGCCAGGCACTGAGCAGTGAAAACACCAAAGGTGGAGAGATGCCCACTGAGTTCAGTCCTGTCCGAGGTGGGCACAGAATGTAGCTCTGTAACAAAGGAGTGCCCAGTGCACACCAGAGCGAAATTAAGGTCTTCCCAGTTACCACAAGTCTAACAGTTCCTAAATTTTCAGTTTGAAGTTTAGTACTTGGCAGTCTTTGTTACAGGTACGTTTAAAAAGCAAAGGGACACTAGCGGAGGCAGAGGTAACAATACCAAAATACAGCTCTGCTCTGCATTTCCAGCAGCACAGATTCTCACTGCGGCACAAACACATAAACGTTCCTGTCACATACACAGCATAGCAGTGACCGAGTTGTTTTTGAACAGAGAGGTGAAGGCAGATGACCTGAAGACCGCCTTCTGCACCATCGACCCCGATATCGATGATCAGACACTGGATACCTACGTTGGCCTGGCTTACCAGGTCCGGAGAGAACAGCCAGACCAAGACGTCGTGCCCGTGGAAACTGCGCTTGAGAGACTCCTTGCTGGAGACGTGAGACGAGCCAGGCCCTCGCCTGGGGAGAGAAGCACGACAAGCCTTGAAGAAGAGCAAGCAGACTTCCAGGATTAAAAATAAATGGACTGTTTGATCTCCAGGTGTGGATGCCTCACTGGGGGTCAGAGTTACTGCACTAAATACTTCTTCCCCTGCATAGATACACACCTAGTACCTAACAGGCGAGGGGGTAGGCTAGCTTGAACTAGCTTAAGCAGCAAAACACTCCAATACAACTCTGCAGCCTCGGCAGGGTCATTTCAGCTCAGCGAGACTCGCAGAGGGCAGTTCCCTGAGCCCCAAACACAGGCTTCACCGCGCCAGAGCACTGGGGCACCCCAGGGTGTTGGGCTCCGCTTGCGGACTAAACAGCCATGCTCCAACCATCATTGCTTGAACCTGAGGAGCCACCACCAAACTCCAGGCTGCAGCGTGGCTGCTTTTAGCCCTTTGGCCTCAGGGTTCCTCAGCTCACGGAGGGAGGGTTTCAAAGATACTTCTGCAAAATAAGGTGCCCTCAGCACAGCCAGGCTGCAAGTGAAAGGTGAGTTCAGCCCACACTAGGTTTGCTATCACGTCTGACCCAAGGAGACTTTTATCTTGGGGTAGCTGCTGTTGTCCAGTATGAAATCCCATCGAAAGAAATTCAAGAGTAGGTTTAACCAAACTCTGAGCTGCAAAAGCAATCCAAGCACAGAAACACTGAAATCTGTCCCTTGCTTCAAGGAAGACACCACATGTGATTTTCTTTCCACCTTTCCAAACACTGGCATCAATTAATCTCGTATTATAGTGTCCTCCCTACCCAGCATATAGCCCTCTCCAGGGACGGGAGTAAGAGTTCTTAGAACAGAAACCCCGTAGGAAAGCAGCTCTGCTCTAGTCCTGTCTGAATTGCCAAGTAAGCGGAGCAAACCCGAGAATCAGACCTCGTTCTTTTTCTCAGAGCATACTTTGGAAAGTAGAAAGAGGAAAGCTGAAATCAGAAGACACCTTCCTAACGAAGGCATCTTGCAAAAACTGTGTTTATAAACTGGACAGGCATCAGAGCCTGTGTGACAGAGCAAGTTCCACCCCGATGGATGAGGCCCCTGGGATTTCTGCCGTTATTGAACTCAGTGCTGGGCACCTCCAACACAAATCACAAAATACCAGGAAAGGAACAATAAAAGGACTGAAAAGGGAGACGCATCGTCTAGCTAGAAACCAAACGTCCTAGCTGCAGGTATCTGAGAGGGGGAATGGTGATATGGCAAAATTCAGTACATCTAAAAGCACAGGGAGCTCAAACCCAGAGAAAGTGTCTGGGAGATGAACATCCAATCTACAAAGCTTTTCAAGAAAGCCCCTAAGGGGGAGCATTGGGTGACAGAGCAGGAATCACTCGTTTCGCTTCACCCTGAGGACTTCAGATCCCCAAAAGTTAACAGCTGTTTACAACGCCAGGTATCTCCTCCTTTTTCCCTTCCAGTTACATTGTTAGGACTTGAACAACGTGTCCCTAAAAATCTTGAATTTAGTTAACCCTGACTTTACTGCAGCTAGACGCTGAACACGTCTCAATGGAAGAATCATAGAATCATTTTGGTTGGAAAAGACCCTTCATCAGATCATCCTGTAGAACTGTAACCCTGGCACTGCCCAGCCCACCACTAACCCATGTCCCCAAGCACCACATCTACACGTCTTTGAAATCCCTCCAGGGACGGGGACTCCACCACTTCCCTGGGCAGCCTGTTCCAGGGCTTGACAACCCTTTGGGTGGAGACATTTTTCCTAATCTCCAATCTAAACCTCCCCGGCACAACTTGAGGCCGTTTCCTCTTGTCCTGTTGCTTGTTACTTGGGAGAAGAGACCGACCCCCACCTGGCTACACCCTCCTTTCAGGGAGCTGCAGAGAGCGACCAGGTCTCCCCTCAGCCTCCTGTTCTCCAGGCTAAACACCAGCCCTTGCTGCCACCCCTCAGCTCTCACGGCTGCCACCCCGGCTTGCCGCAACACCGCAACCCGCACCCCACCACCCGCAGGCACCAACCGCTGCTTTGGCTGGGGCTGCTGCAAGTCCTGGGCTGCTCTGAACTTTGGGGTGCTGTCGCCGAGCAGCACCCCACAGGTGAGAAAGCCTGTCCCTTCTGAGCCAGCTCTTCAGTAATCTTATCTGGAATCTTAGGCTTAACGATACAGAAGAGGCCAGTGATGCTTTTGGCTAACCAGTTTGTTTTGGCTGACCCTGGCTGGATTTCTAGTAGGATGTCAAGGTGTTCAGTTTGTGCCAGCACACCCAGATGCTATTTGGTGGATACAGGTAAAAACAAGATTTTTTTTCCCGCCATGAAGAATTTCATCTCACCGAACGCACAGAACAAGAGACTGCGCTGACACTAAACCATGTCAAGTCGGGCAACGCTGCTCACCTTCTTCCCAGCAGAAGGGAAAGACCAGATGGGGAATCTTACCTCTCCCCTCTCACAACGCTCCCGACCGAAGCCCCATCATCTCCTGCCTTCAGCCAGACGCCGCTCAGGCCAGGCCCCCAGCAGCTGAGGAAGCTGGTTGCTGCTGTGTGTCCCAGCAGCACGGCTGCAGGTGGCGACACGATGGGGGGAAAGAGAAACCAGCAGGTCCCTGAGAGGTTCTCTCTGTAGAAAAGAGGATTCTCAGGGTGCTCCAGCAGCACAGAGAAAAGATGTTGCAAACTTCATTATTATTTCAGATCAAAATTTTCAAACTCTGGCATGCAAAGGTTTGAGGACACACTTGAAAAGTCTCATAATGACAGAAAATGTACTTTTAAAAGTACAAGTTTTGCAATGTGTTTGTTCAAAGCAGTTTTTGAATACTGCAAAAAATCCCCTTTACTGTATTAATGGAATTATGGGTTTTTTAAAAAAATACTTGAAAAATGACTGACCTTTGTATCGGTGTTGCCTGCCAAAGAGATTTGAACTGTATTGGTTCTCATTTCCTTTGGCTTGTGCAAAACCCGTTTAACTTACAAGTGGTGCTGCCAAGCACAGGGCTGGACCTCCAGTTCTTGCAACCGCGCCAGTTGGCTGTGGCTTTGGGAACCCGCGCTAGTGCACAGCTTAATCCAGAGACCAGGATCTGTACAGGCAGCAGGATTTAGGACAGGGAGAAACTGGAGGGCAGGAGGCTGGTGGGTGCCAGCGCAGACTGTCCCACCCCAGCAGCATCAGAAGAGCTGATGAAGAGTGAGGTGATGTTTGTGATGAGCTTTGCCTTGTCCTGACTGGACACGCTGACACATTCGGCCCCGCTCTGTCCCATTTAAGGAGGCTGCAAAGCAGTAGCCTTGAGCCATCCCTTCTTCACGGACACCTGGAAATTAATTCATCAACTTAAAGACTTGAGACAAAGTCAATCAATTCAAAAGCTTGAGGTTTTTGAGTTCAAGACATGCTAAGAATTAGGAGGAAAAAAATAAAATCTACTAATTTTTCTCAGAAATTAAATAAGCATCATGTCTTACTCCGAAAATTACAGACTAGCTAAATAAAAGGAAGCCATGTTAGGATGTCAGACTGACCCCCTGGAAAGACGCTGAAGAAAAACACGTGAGATTGTTCAATACCCATATCCCCCTCCAAAACTGGTCTGTGTGACAGGAGCACCCTCTCCCAGCTTGTGGACCATTTCACAAAGCCACAGTCCTTTGCAGCCAAAATCCTCGGCCGTGGCTGACCGCTCTCCTGGCGTGGTTTAGGCTCACCTCCTTCTTCCCAGGCTCAACTATCCCCTCACTGCCAAGCAGCACAGAGGGGACGTGGAATGAAGGGTTCTGGTCAGGCCGTAACACTTTGTCCCCGCTGCTCCTTCCTCTCGCTCTGCCCTGGGTCCCTCCCAGGGGATACAGCCCTTCGGGAGCTGCTCCAGCGTGGGTCTCCCACGGGTCCCTGCCAGCAAACCTGCTCCTGCGCGGGTTCCTCGCCACGGGGTCGCAGCCATCTGCTCCCCTGTGGTCCTCCCTGGGCTGCCAGGGAACCTCTGCTCCAGCACCCCCTGCTTCACTGACCTCTGTGTCTGCAGGGTTGTTTCTCTCACATTTTTCTCCTCACTCCTCCCTCTCCCAGCTGCTGTGCAGCGGTTTTACCTTTCCTTAAATATATTGTCAGACACACCACACAGCTTTGGCCAGCAGCGAGTCTGTTGTGGAGCTGGCTCTGACATGGGGGCAAACCAAACACACAATTAACTCCAGCTGAATCCAGCTCTCATCTACCATGTGTGCACCCAAAAAGGTCACCTCTCCAATGGTCTTGAATTATTGCTTACTCATTTCCCATTTTATATATATAAAATATATTTTTCAATTTACACCAGTAAACAGCTGTGGTCACAGATGGCATGTGATCTACTCTTGACACAGACTTGACTTGCAAGAGGGGGACAAAACCCCCCAAGTTTGACAGCCCCTGCTCTAGAAAAAACACACAGCTCTAACAAGGACCCGCTGCTTTCCATAAGGCACTCCATAACTTTTCTCCTTTGAGCAAACAGCTAGTTTGTACGAAGAGGATCAATGTGGCTAAATGTCTATTAGGGACATTTTGAACAATGCAGTGCAGTCGCCTTTCAGCTCACTGCCGTAAGCAGCATTTGCATCATGCAGAATACATGCAATATTTTATTTATCAGAGCTGTACAAGTATTCAAAGGTAACAAAAAGCTCAGGATAGTTAAATTACTTGTAATAGCAGTTGGTGAAGTCCAGCAGGCTGGCGTACAGCCACGGCACAACCCGCCTCAATTCAGGAGAACATCCACCGACTGTTCATTGCCCCACCAGTTCGTTGTGGAAAACCGTCACACGGAACGGTTACACGGAAGAGTTACACCAGCCCCTGTGAGCAGGCCACCTTCCCACCCACCCGGGCCATCGCTGCCGGGGGGCACATTCATTTGCAGGGGATCACTTTATTTCCACTCACAGCAACCGGAATCAGGAGCTTCCTGTACTCCAGGGGGAGGTAATGCTCTATCAGCACGTGCAACGGCATCTTGTCTGTCACCAGCCCTTGCCTTTGTTCAAAAAGAGGAGAGCAGAGAAGAAACAGAGAATTCTTAGTAAAAAGCATTTCCATTCAAACTCAGTGTCAGAGTAAAGTTTTTAAAGTTTTCTTGCAGTGATGTTTTTGCATTTAGTAGCTGAAATGCTGCAGCTGCTTGTGATAGAAAAGCTACAGACTTCTATTTGCAAGCAAGTTCCTTGGGTGAAGCACTAGGTCGGGGCGCAAGGAGCAGGCACCAGCTTGCCTACATGTGAAAGCGGAGTAGGAGAGTTCCTGCGGACCAGCTGCCCCCAGAGCTACGTGTTTATCAGGGTCAGCATGCTGGGCCTTACTGAAATAAGAGCTCATGGCCGTTAAATTCAGAGTCTGCCTGCCATGGGAGAAATTTTAACATTTAAACGCAGGCACAGAATGACGCGACAGAAGCAAATAGTTTGTTACCCAGCAGATTTTTTACATTCCCAATTGGGAGGTGGTTGGCATTTTCCAACTGTGCAGGCCATGGAGTTTTCTAGCACACCCTTTAGCTGACTGGCCTGAAAAAAATCAGCATCTCCTGGTCTTGTAGAAAGAACAAAAAGCAGCATTTATTCCTGCTTTCCTTGTGGAAGGAACAGAAATACTGTTCTTATGCATGAACCAGTAACAATTCCTGACCAGTGGAGACCAGTAATAACAACTTGGAATAATGACTTGGAATAACAACTTGGAATAAGCGATGAATTTGTTTCAGGTCCCACAGAGCTTCACACAAACAAATCCCTTGGGGTTTGGTCACGGGACAACATCAGTTCAGTCGTGAGGTGGGGGAGCTGAGCGCACTCACAGGGCAGAGCAGCATGGAGTGGCTCCCAGAGCAGCTCACCCAGGCAGCCTGCAGGGTGTCCACGAGGCAGCAGGAAGGGGAGCAGCGCTGGAGGAGAGGCCAGCCCTGGCCTGCCAGGCTGCAGCCCCCTTTTCCCGCTCTAGAGAGAAACTGTCACTTTGAACCCTTGGATTCAGCTGTTGCAGAAGCCAGAAGAGTGGGATTTTGTTTGGAAGAGTCAAAGCACATAGCAGGGCACATGAAAACGCTCACGCTCTTTCAGTTGCGAGCACTTTTAGCAAAGACATTGCTCAGGGGTGCAAATGTGTGGCCCAGCCTCGCGCTTACGTTACTCTGCTTTTCCTACCATTCATTTCCCAGCCAGAACTGCTTCACCCTTGCACACATCCTCCTCCTCTTGCTACTCATTCCTCAGATCACTCCTGCACTCCCAGCCCCTCACTGCTCCCTCTTGCCCCTCCACCACCTTCACCATGGAGTACAGAAACCCAACTCCACAAATGCCCCAAGGTCAAGTGGCATCACACAGAGTAAATCACAAGATTCCACACTTTACTGTGGGAACATTCCTAGTGCACACCCTGGCAATGACAGTCTTACCAGGCTATCGGAGCACTACCAAACACTACTACAAGTTAACAACAACCCTCCCTTTACCTTCTCATGAGGAGTTCCAGGTCAGCCATCTCCACCGTCTTCCTCCGTGCATGGCTGCTGTAAGCTTCCAGATCGCTGCTTAGCTGCTTGAAGTATCTCTCAGAGCTGGAGGAGAATTGAGGAGGGAAATAAAAATCAGGCTGTGGAGCACGTGAACTTCTGCAGGGCCAGTTGTGCTAGAGCTGCTCCCTGTGCAGGTCACACACAGCCTGCCAAGGAAAACTGCGGGAGAAGAAACACTCCAGAGCCACCCCGCTCACGGAGAGTGCTAACAATCTCTGCACTGTCAGCTAGAGCAGATTGTGAATGGCGCAATTTGTACTGGCTGGGACAAAACCCAGCAGCTCCTGCAAGGCTGCGCTGGTCACAGATACCCCCACAGCAGGCAAAAGCACCTAGCACAGTTCTGTCTCATTTTAATCAGACCTCCCGTGGCACTCTCAGCTGAATGGGGAGGGCTGTCAGCAGCACTCTTGACAGGTTTGTTACTTCAGGAGAGAAAAGAACAGAAAAAAAAAAGACTAAAAGGGGTGGGAAGAGGAGCAGTTTGTAGCTGCTTACCATTTTTCAACAATTTTGAATGCCTCCCTGGACACTGGCATTTTCACGTAATGGCTAAATAAGTTCTTTATCAAACTACTTGCAACTGCAGGCTCACATGTTTTCCTCCGTGATGCTCCCGAGCTCTTTGGAACTGGCTTAGCCCGCAGCGGCTGCAGGGGAGACCTTGGAGGGAAACTGAAAATTAACATTAAATGAACAAACACAGGGGAGAGGCAGAGAGCACCAGGTTGAGTTTGAAGGGGTAAGAACTACCTCGAGCTCTTAATTCTTTCCCCCTCCCTATTCTTCAAAACCCTCACACTCACGAGGTACAGTTTGCAAACAATTCACAGGGCATTATGACTGGGGAGAGGCAATCCGGGCTAAAGTTTTCTGAGCGTGCTAGCATAACAATTAATCAGCAAACTATAGTTCTCTCCAATACATAAACACAGTTTTCACTCCATCCCTGTAGTTTTTACTCTCGAGGAATGCAGTTTGATGCATCCACACGCCACCTCTGCAGACAGGACACTCCCATCTGCAGGGTATGCTCAACGATTTTTGTCTGTGGACAAAAGTCACCAGAAGCTCTTTTGATACAACCTCCTTCCACAGAACAGAATAACTTCTACACTATTATGAACATTTTGTTTAGTGGGGTTTTGGGGGTTTGGTTGGTTGGTTGTTTTTTTTTCCTTTAACAAGGCTGTAACTCCCAAAGGAAACTCTCTTTGCCATTCTAAAGAGGAAGAATTGTAACATGAAGAGGGGAAGTGGAATCCCCAGATACACTCAGTAGGCAAGTGGAAAACAGCAGAAAAGACCTGGAATCTCACAGTAACACTTGCAAAACGCAGAGGGAGTGCATGTATCACTTGATTCTCTCCCCAGCCCACCTGTATGTTTCTCTGTCAGGCCCTCATGGGCCGGTGGAAGAGAGCAGCCCCTGAGATGCGTACATGTAGTAGCGAGACAGAAACACCAGTTATGGTTACTGTTTCTGTGCCTCACTTCGCCCGTTTGTGAATGATTATACATGAGCATTGGGTTTACAGGATCAGGGTAAAATTGAAGTGTAGGGACCGTATGAGACTTTGGTGTTTCTAAATGAAAAGTACTATCTGGTAGAGCTGTTCACAGTAGAACTGTACCAGTATAAAGAGATTATTTTATAGCAGAATGCCTTAACCATGGCTCTCACGTGGCTACTGCTCCAGTACGTAACCTAGAGTATTCCTCAGGCTTTTAACCCAAGCATTGCTACCTCAGGGAGCAAGCAGGCCAACTCAGGCTCAGACTGCATTACATAAAGTGTGAACAAACCATGCATTTTTTAACAACTTCCTGTGGTCTAGACTCTGAACCTGTAATTATCATCATCTGTTATCTCAGTACAGCTTGAAAGCCTGAAAATCTGTCAGTCCATTAACGTCCAGAAACTCCTATAAAGAATGCGTGTCCAGATACATGGACTTCTTTTGCCAACGAGGACTAGCACTTTCTACAGAAGAGTTAATATATACATTCCCATATATATATATATGAATATTCACACATATATATAAAAAGCGCACATCCCAGTGCAAAATCCCAAAGTGAATCTACATTCATTCACCTCCACTTAAGCAGAGCATCAAAGGCTCCTTTTTCTATTTTACAAATATATTTATCATATATATTTGCACAAACAACTGACAGAGCTGGGCTCGGCACTCTGCCCCAGCACTTACAGCCCCAGACACTTCTGCCAGGCCACGGCTGAAGGCGACGTATACTTACTTGGGAGCAGCAGGCTTTGCCAGACGCGGAGTTGACAGCGGTAGCTTGTAGGCTGCAGCACGGACAAACGCAGGTGTCTTCATGGAAACTTCTAGGGAAGAGAAAAGAGCACTTGAGGAACTGAACTCTGTTTTCAGAGTTCCTGCAGCAAGCAGTGCCGTAGCAGCAGGCAGAAGCCCAGCCAGCTTCCCACACATCTGCTGGGGCTGCGGCTCCATGGCACCCTGAACCAGTGTGACTGCTGGTTGTGGCGATTCCACCCACCCCACTGCCTGCTCCCCTCCTGCCAGGTCCAGCTGGAGCTTCTGCTGCAGCTTCTTTTCCCAGAGAGAACTTCAAAGCGGCAAGCTACCTCATTGCCAACCTGCAATTGTGGCAAATTCTCCTGAACACAGGGACAAGCAGAGCAACAAAATCACATTACAAGGGTCAGGCTGTGAGCATCACCCATGTTCACAGATTTCCATCCATTCCCTCCAGCCAAGGCTCAGGTTATAGTCAGTACCTCACCTCTGCTTTGCTGTGAACTACCCACAGCAGTTTGCTCCAAGCCTAACCTGCATCCTCTAACTTCACTCTTGAACTTCTTCACTTCTTAACAAGCGAGACCAGGAAAGAAAACAACGTAAACAGAACTGAAATACTGAGCAGCTTCCTGTCTAGAGGAGGAGCGGTCGCGGAGGGCTCCTTGCCTGCCAGTTTCCCTTACCAAGTGTAATCCAAGAATCCAGCAGATCTGTTAGTGTCAACTTCACAACCCTCCCCAAGACACCCACCTCGTTAGAGAAGACAAGCCCAACTACTGGAGGCCTCAAGTACTACTGAGAGTTAAACTCCACAACTCAAAGGTCAGGGGTGTCTCAGAGAAAGCAGGGCTGGGTGAACTACCACGGTTCCTCATGTTAGCTTCTTCTCAAGAAATATTTCCGTGCGCTGGAGGGACGGAGCAGGGTGCAGGGGAAGAGACTAGTTATACTGAGGTTTCCGAGGCAAGTTTTGTGACAAGAGTGCCATAATTTTTTCATCTTTTCTTCCTATCCTTGTCCATCCAGACCTGTAAGATGCTACTTTTACTGTTCTACCCTATCAGCAGAGATCTCTTCATCAAGATCTTTAACACAGCTGTATGAAGAGATGGAAAGATAAGCACACTGACACACGATTGTCCACGCCCTAAGAACACCTACAGCTTTCCTCAGGACTAAAGCGTACCAGTTCAACTTTTGTCTCTGTGCCTTCCACACTGCACAAATACATACGGGCACTGATATTCTCATTGCAGCTGTATTTCCCCCACAAAGCCTCAAATCCTGGCAACTGGATTCTTTTAGCATGTCCCTAGTTCAGTTTTTTATTTCAGGGTGTATTGTACTTCGAAAGACTTTAAGACCAGCCCCAAAAGACACCACTAAAACACACTCTGGGCATTTTCAAACGTGGCCTTGATGGAAGAGAACTCAGTCTGATACGTGTGTTCTTCCAAAAGGCATGAGTGCTCTTGGGGCAACAGAGCAGACTGATGCAGTGTCTGAAGAACTGTTTAGAAACAATACTTCCTCTCGGCTTTCTGGAAAGCCTGCCTAGTCTTTTGGTTAACTAGAAAGGAAATCTGTAACTACATGTACAAAACATGGGGTTCTAAATTAGGTTTCAAATCTGGAGTCACTTAAATGGCTGTGGAAACAGCAGTTCAATGTGAGGACATTAAAAAGTCAGCCTGAAGTTAGGAGTCAGGAAGGAAGGAAAAAATGCAGGGTATCGCTATGACACTGTATAACACCATTTGCACTCAGTTTTGTCTATTTGGGCACTTCCATTACCGTGACCTCAAAAAGCACAAGATGATCCAGGTCCCTGAAGCACCTGATGAGCCAGTAACCATCTGGCCCTAGGACCAGGAGACCAGTGATGAGTGGTGTCCCTCAGGGGTCGATACTGGGACCAGTATTATTTAACATCTTTGTCAGTGACGCGGACAGAGGGATCAAGTGCACCCTCAGCAAGTTTGCTGATGACACTGAGCTGTGTGATGGGTCGACACGCTGGAGGGAAGGGATGCCATCCAGAGGGACCTGGACAGGCTGGAGGTGGGACTGTGTGAACCCCATGAAGTTCAACAAAGCCAAGTGCAAGGTCCTGCACGTGGGTCGGGGCAATCCCAAGCACAGCTACAGGCTGGGCAGAGAATGGATGGAGAGCAACCCTGAGGAGAAGGACTTGGGGGTGTTGAGGGACGAGAAGCTGAACATGAGCCAGCAATGGGCACTGGCAGCCCAGAAAGCCAACTGTGTCCCGGGCTGCATCCCCAGCAGCGTGAGCAGCAGGTCGAGGGAGGGGATTCTGCCCCTCTGCTCCGCTCTGGTGAGTACTGTGTCCAGCTCGGGGGTCCCCAGCACAAGAAGGACATGGAGCTGTTGGAGCCAGGCCAGAGGAGGCCACAGAGACGATGCGAGGGCTGGAGCACCTCTGCTATGGAGACCTCAGGCTGAGAGAGTTGGGGTTGTTCAGCCTGGAGAAGAGAAGGCTCCGGGGAGACCTTAGAGCCCCTTCCAGTCCCTGCAGGGGCTCCAGGAAAGCTGGAGAGGGACTGGTGACAAGGGCAGGGAGTGACAGGCCAAGGGGAATGGCCTGAAGCTGCAGGAGGGGAGATGGAGATGAGATGTGAGGCAGAAATCCTTCCCTGTGAGGGTGCTGAGGCCCTGGCACAGGTTGCCCAGAGAAGCTGTGGCTGCCCCTGGCTCCCTGGCAGTGTTCAAGGCCAGGTTGGATGGGGCTTTGGGCAACCTGGGCTGGTGGAGGGTGTCCCTGCCCATGGCAGGGGGTGGGAACTGGATGGGCTGTGAGGTCCCTCCCAACCCAAACCAGTCTGGGATTCTATGAGAACACGGAAAAATTTCTCCAACTGCCTTCTGCTACTACTGCAATAGTTTTCTTACCTTCACTCTCAGCGTCTTCAGCTTCATCCTCAGTAGGCACTTCTCCTGGACTACCGAATTCTACCATGATAGCCTGGTCCTCTAGTTCATCTGCTTGTTCAACAGCTTCTTTTAATGGCTTCATCCCAGATTTTCCAGAGGACGAAAAAGCATGAGAATGCCTGCCCAGACTTCCAGCTCCAACACCTTCGACAATCTCCTGCTCTAGATTTCCAGAACAGGAAAAATATATCACTGAAACAAGTATCATAGCCAAAATTTCAGAGCACTCATAAGAACCCAACTTTCCATTCCTGACAACCTATTATAATCCTATCTTCAAGGATTAGGATATCAATACGCTAAACTAGATAAGCTAAAGCACCGATGAATACTCAACTTTTCTCTCTGCATCTAGGTGTGCAGAGGTCACATAAAAAAAAATAGCACTTGGTAATGTAGAGAAGCCCATGAGATTTGAGAGAATTTTTTATCTGAGCTCCTTTTAAATGAACTTCCTTTAATAAGAAATTTTATCTGAAAAGAAGTCTTGCCAAAGCCTTAGTGCTGCATGTTGAACGCAGAAGACCAGGCAATTCGGGAAAAGTAACTGGGGAGATCCTGATTTGCCTACAGGCTCAGAAGGTCTCCAAATTTTATCAGTCTTTGCCTGATTCTGGAACTTCCACTAGTAAACTTTAATTAAAGATGCCTTCTGCAATTAAATATTTCTAAACACTATTGCCAATGCAATTTTGGTTTCCATTTGAGCAGAATGCAGTCTTTCAGCTTAAAAACATCAACATTAGTCTGATATTTTCCCAGTATTTAGCCCAGATTCCAGAATGCAAAGAAATGGCATTAGAGATAATCGTCCGTATTACAGGTTGTCCTCACCAGCTTCGGGAGAGCCTTGGTGTTCAACAATGCCTTCTGCTACTCCCTCTTCCGAAGGGGCCATTTCTGTTTCGACTCTGGCATCCTGTGCAGTGGCTATCTGCAATTCTGCTTTTTTGGTCAGTTTTTTCTCCAAATGTTCAGAATATCCAGCATTTGCGTGATGCTCTGCAGCTAAAATAGGAAATTCTATCATCAGTCTTACCTACAAAGAAAACCCGAATCAACCACCACCATACAGTTTAACAATCGTGGACATTTACTCGGGATAAGTAAACTCAGCAAAGGGTATAAGCTATAAACAAGGGAACCAGATGCAGTTGCTTTCAAAAAATTTACACCTGAGAAACACACAACTTTGTTTGCTCTATAGCAACCTAATTAGGGTGCTTGTCAGATCCTGATGAAGGGATTTTACTTAACAGTAAGTAGAGCTCCTCCAGATCTCCCATCTCTATTCTCACTTTTGGTAATTGTTTGAAAGACCAATTTCTTTTCCTTTAAGTCCTTTCCTTTCCCTGGAGTTTGTGCTCAGATTCTCCTCCCCATTTCCTCAGTTTTTCTGAATAAGCAATTTTGGAAGAGGTACATTGCACTACAAAGAGGAGAGCACCTAGCAGTGGTTTTAATCATCCCAGACAAGCCTCTCGCAGGCAGGATAAGGAGAAATAAATGGACACATGATTTGCACATCCTTAAAAACTTCTACAGAGGTAGCTGTTGAGGAGTACTTAAATACTCCCTACACAGTACAACTACAGTCAGTAATACCAATCTCACTAACCACTGCGCTCCCTACACCTATGCAGGGCACAATCTTGCCCAAAGTGAAGTGAAATATTAGCTAAGCTTTGTGAGAAGACAAAAGCTCAACTTGACACTAGGACTGCCTAAGGCAGATGGGCACCAGTGGATCTCCCACACTACTGGCTCCCTGCTGGGATACAGTACTTTCACAGTGGAGCACCAGATGCTATCAATACAGTCAAGCATCATTTTTACCCGTTTCTTCACCTGTTGCTAGTAGCAATACCTCCTGAAGTTGGGTATAACCTGCCAGTGCCGGTTGCTCCTCTCTAGTCTCTGCGCTGGCAGATCAGAGAGCTGTTTGTTTCAATTTGTTTGCTGAATCACCTCCTCCACGCGACTCAAGGCTTTGCTTTTTAAACTTCTCATATTTCACTCTCACAGCAATTGTCTTTTTTCCAGGCTGAGCAGTCCTTATCTTTAGTCACTCAATGTACAGCAACTGCTCCGTATATTTGATTATTATTAACAGTAAAACTGTTTTTCTCTGCACCTTCTCTAGTTCTGTTAAATCTATTTAGAGATGGAGAGATTAGAACTGCATGCAGTATTTAAAAGGTGAGCATGATAATCATTTCTATAGTGGCACAGTGACATTTTGTCATCTCTTCCTTTCATAATTTTTACACATTATTTGCTTTTCTGACCATCCCCCAAGCTTTGAGCTGGTGTTCACAGAACTGTAACAATTCTGAGGTGACTTTCATCAGTCCCAAGAGTCACATCCCATTTAAACTTCACACTCCACAGGTGCACCCAAGTAAAACTAAACAGGACAAAAGAATCCAGAAAGATTACAGGTTGCCAACCTTACGCAACTGTAAATTTAAAGGTGCAGAATATCTGCTGCCTTAACAAACTAGAAGAGCTGTTTAAAACAAAAGGCTGTATTTATCATGATAAAAAGGCAATATAACTAATTTTGCTGATATGTTTTAGTATGGGCAACCAACTCCTTATGGGCACTGCAAGGATTCAGTTTAAAATTCTAATAAGAACCAAAACTGCCGGTGATGCAGCCAGTTCAGTTTCCATCAGGTAATTCATATGAAACTTCTGACAGGTAATTAAGACTTGGGAAAGCTAAACCCACATGACAAGGGTCTTCTCTTATTTCCAGACACTGTCAAAGTAACAATGGGAAAGACTTAAAAAGGATCCTAAACTGGAGTCTGGAAAATGAAATTCAACAAAACAGGGGAATTTGTGTCCACAGATACCCAAAGCTTTATGTAAGGACTGGGTAACACCTGCCGCCCTCAGCATCCGTGCAGAGTTTTTACCATCTTATTCTAAGGCAAAAGGATTTCAGAGAAAACTGAGAACATGCTTGTGAAAGCAGGCAACCTGCATGACTTGCTCTCAGCAGAAACAAGGCGGTATTAAGGCCCAACCTGCTAGTGACAATCTTTGTTACTTAAGGGAGGGCAACCTTCAAGCCCTTGTCTTAAGAGAAAGAGATGCTAGTTAGTACTGGAGAAAGATAACGGCCAACATGGCTTAAGTAAGTATTAAAATGTATACAAAAAGAATGATTAGCCAGACATATGCCTTGCCAAGAGGGAGCTATTCATCTTTCCCATGGGAAGACGAGCAATACTACAAACCTACCAAAAAATAGGAAAATTTATTCCATTTGCAGTCACTGTGACTAAGGTAAATACTGACAAGAAAGCACACGAGCAAGTCATAGCCTACTTTTAGAAAGCTTGTCTGGAAATGCTCGCAGTATCTCTGATTTGACTTGAATTAAGTTATCTCCAGCATCTACTGCACAATGAAGTCTTAATTTTACCCTGCAGGTCACCTGAAAAACTCTTGAGTTTAATCTGATTAAAGAACTCCACTCCCTTGCAACACTGAAAGCGCTTCTTACCCTGTCTGAAAATCTTTTCCTGTTCCACTTTGTTCACTGTATTAGCCATCTCTTCTTCTGCATCGCTTACATCTAGGTCTTCAATTATATGGGACACAACTTCTCTCAAAGACATGCTGAGAGATCTCTTAGGCTTTAGAGTGACTGGGGATCTCAAACATTTACTTGAACTTCTGGATGGCAAAGAGGAGCTCCATCTATTAACAGCTAGAAATTGAGAGCATTAACTTGCCCCCAGGATCCTTTTAAACTTTCTTTTTGCTTTCCTGGTAAGTAAAAAAAACCAATCAAGCAGAGAGAGGAATACACACAAGAAAATGCTCTTCCTTTACTTGAAACAGTTTAGGGAGTTTGCATTGTATCTTAGGAACCAGTTGGGAAAGCCCTTGCAACTATTTTTCTGTTCAGGCTGAAGAGCAACACTGACATCAGCCACCTTTGGTGAAACTGCAACTATGTAACCCTTAACTTTGAACATTAAAGCCTGACAAACTCCAGCATCTTTATGATCCACTCTCACTCCCCTACTCTTCCTCCCATTTAATCCAGTCCCCTATTCCATGTCCTCCACATTCTCTATCCGTTTCCCCTAAAATGCCTACCATTGGACCCTTCAGAGCAACTCATCTTTTCCTGTTGATCTCTTCCCTTGCCCTTTCAAAATAATTTGTCCCACCAAACTTGCCACAGACAACCCTCCAAAAGCAACACTCCACCAGGAATTAATTAATTTCTAAGCTTTCCACAGCAAGAACTCTTCTCCAGGCTTGAGCAGTACTGAATACACCAACCATTCTTTAAATATTGTTTCTGTGGCCCTTTTGACAAAAGATCATAAAAAACCCTCAATGAAAAAGAAACATTAGCTGTCCATACTTCATGGAAAGCATAAGGAGTTTGGATTGAAGAACTGCAGGAAGATTATTTACTACAGCAGCTCCCGTCCTGGCTAGCCGCCCCAGGGTCACTAAGCAGAAAATTTTAAGAGTTACAACCATGCCTTGGGGCCCGAGGAAAATGTGCTCCCATTACACAGCCAGGACAAGGTATTTACAGGGAAACGAATGCAGAAGAGATATCAGACACCAGGGGAAAACTGGCAAGTGACATGACATGCAAAGCATTGCTACGGAGTGACCAGGAAGGTGACTACCTGTCAAAGGGATTAAGGCCCTGGAGACAGCTAAGCGGTTAGCTGTGACGCAGAAATCACCTTACCACACTAAAGATCTACACTAGTCACCTCACAAGACTCCTTCTGACTCCTTACCTCACCGTATTTCTGACCAATTTACAGTGTCCACTTCTGGGCTGCCCCCAGCACAAGACAGGGATGGACATAATGGAGGCAGTCCAGCAAAGGGCCGTCAGGACAGTTACGAGACTGGAGTGTCTCTCCTAGGAGGGAAAGCTGAAAGGGCTGCGACTGCTCAGCCTGGAGAAGAGAAGGCTCTGCAGGGGGATCTATCTCATCAATGCATGCAAGCATCTGCAGATGGAGCCATGCTCTTTTTAGTGGTGCCCAGTGCCAGGACAAGAGGCAACACACACAGACTGGAACACAGGAGCCTGTCTGAACATAAGGAAATGCTTTTTCCACTGTGAGGGTGAATGAGCACTGGAATAGGTTGCCCAGAGTTTGCAGTCTCCATCCTTGGAGACAAGTAAAAGCTGCCTGGACACGGTGACCCTGCTTGAGCAGGGGGGTTGGAGACGATGACCTCCAGAAGCGCCTTCCTACCTCAGCCGGGCTGCGATTTCAGATACCACCTGCTAAGCCCCAAGTGCTAAGCCATAGTACTCACTGCCAACCACCACCTCTTCCGAAACAGAAAGCTGCTCCATTGGGTTACTCCGCCGGGAATGATCTTGCTTATCTTCTCGCTGGTTTGTGGGTGTTTTTGGAGATAAATGAGTCATTCTGTCAACATGCTCACGATCAAGGATTAAGTCCTCAGAATATCTTTGGGTCCTTCCCTCATTTGTGCCCACACTGGATACCAGGCCCACCAGCCCTGCTTCCTCTTGAGCTGCATCAGAAATCTTGCTTCTCTGGGCTGAAGTTTTTGAATCCAATAGCTGTGGTTCAAGAGCAGAAAGCTTATTTTGGCTCTGTTCATCAAACTGAGGCTGAACGAAGAGCTCTGTGTTATTCAGCATGATTTCCGCATCACTCGTCAGCGGGGCTGTTTGAATCCCAGATGCTGTATGTGAATCCAGAAGATAGTCCTCTGCTGTTTAGATAAAGTTTTAAAACCAGTTTTATGTGAGGACTTGCATAATTCAAGATTTAATTAATTCCATCAAATTTTATTCATCCTCCACAGATCAAACTTCAGTGCCCCAAACTTTCTCTACCAAACCATCTCCCCAGCACCCACAGTTACAGGCACAATCCCAAACAGGATACGATTCCTGTGGTATAAATCACATGTGGGTGGAGCATGTATTTAAGTGCACAGAATCAAAGCAACTACAGATGCAGAACCTCATTCTAATCACACCTCCAAAATTACACTGGATTTCTGTGAACGTGCCTTTAAATCATAAAATACAGACCACGCTTCAGTAACTGCTGCTAAAAATCACCTTCTCTAAGGCCCTCCCTCCTGCAACAGAAGTAACGACACAAAAGAAACCTTTTCTCTTCAGCATGTTCTGTTCCACTCCACCTTCAAAAGCTTCCACGTCAATAGCTTTGCGACTTTTTGGCCTCCGCAGCAAGCCTCTCTTTTCAACAGTGTCTGGTGCGATCAAGGAACCAAGAGACATGCGAAGGGATCTGTAAAAAGAGGAGGCAAAAAATAATTTTCCGAACTTACACACTCTTCTCTTACCCTCAGATTACACGCATGGTGCCACTAGCTGTGGGACATTTCACAAATCCCTTAGCTGGGGTAAATTTCCCAAACGAAGTCCACATTAAACAAACAGTTTGATTTCATGGTATCACCTACCATCAGGATACGTATCCCAGAGATCAGGTAACAGACTGGTTTACAGCCTCCTACCTTGAGGAGGCTGCAACAATACATCTGATGAAAGATTCAGGAATTTTAAATAACAAAAAAAAAAGCAAAACAAGTGTTTGAGAGTAAAGATGTCCTCTAGATGCTGGCAGGGTGGTAGGAAGACTTCAGAATGAGTCTAAGAAGCTGCTTAGCATGAGAATTCGCAGCAAAGTACAGCTACTGATACACTGCAATTCTTATGAGATGGGAGCTGAGATAGAAACATGCAAAGCATGGGAAAAGATGTGTCTCAATGTACATATTTTGCATCTTAAAGAGATTGGTCAGGTTCGGCTACCTCCCATCCCTCTCTCTAGGCAGCCAAATCAAAAGGGGGTTTGGAGGATTCGCAGATAGAAGTACAGAATGCAGCATGGCACCACAGGCAAGGGCTGCAGTGAGAGAGGTGAAATAAATTGCCAACCGGGGCTAGGATCATTAGCAAAGTACATGGGCAACGCAGGAAAAGAAGTTCTTTGGCTTGCAAAAAAAGCTTTTGAAGTCCAGGGAAGTGGGACTAAAGACTGCATAGATGGAACTGATCTGATAAGTCAATTAACAGGCAGAGATAATATTCTAAGGTATACTGTGTACTGATTTAATGCCAGAAACATGAGAACGAAAGGAAAAAAAAGGAATGATCCCAACAAGTAAAAAGAGGAGCAACTGTAGCAATACAAGCTGGACCAAGCTGGGCATACAATGCAGAGCCACAGTTTCTGAAAATTACAAGGTATGCGGTGTAACACCTTCAAATTCCATCACCAGAGTGGAAGATGATTGTGTTTAGTAATAACACAGGTCTTAATCGTGAACCCAGTTATCTATACTTCTGCACAACCATAGAGGTGATGAACCAAGGCAGCTATAAAGACATTTTAGTTTAAACTCACCGAGCTAAAGCAGTGCTGTCCAATGTTGACTGAGCTAGAAAAAAAAAATTGTGACACATTAGTTGAGAAATTACACTAGCTGAGAAATTACCTTCTACACAACGGTGTACAGGAACACCCCAATGGATCTTCCTCTCCCTAGAACCAGTTATGTTATAATCCTCAAAAGTTACATTTTGGCAAGAACAGAATTAGACAACGGGTTCGCTTTACAATTTCTTGTCTGCATTTCGGAAGGGTAATAAAACAGTTATTTCAAGATAATTTAATATGGCACATGCCCTCACACTCAATAACATTAATCTTACCACATCAACAGCAAGATGCTAGGCTAGGGCCTCAGTCACAACCACCCTTCAGCAACCCAAACCAAACATTAAAGCAGCTGGAAGCTTTAGAAATACAAATAACTACTCCACAGATTGCCGGGGAAACTGTAACTCAAACCTGTTCTACTCACAAAGTCCCCAAAATCCAAAAGCAGATCTGGAGAGCAGCGACATAATCACACTCATATTAGAAAATACTACAGCACACCTCCTATGCCTTTACAGAGCTGCCTGCATCTTATCAGAACGTGTTCAGGCTGAAGAAAGCTGAATTTTTGACCGCTGGTGAGTCGGGATGGGATTCAGCTCCAGCTTAATATATCCCAACACAGGTGTGTCTGCGGTGTCAAGCACAAATAATCATAGAATCATAGAATGGTTTGGGTTGGAAGGGACCTTAAAGACCATCTAGTTCCAACCCCCACGCTGCAGGCAGGGACACCCTCCACTAGACCACGTTGCCCAAAGCCTCATCCTGGCCTTGAACGCTTGCAGGGACGGGGCCTCCACGACCTCTCTGGGCAACCTGTTCCAGTGCCTCACCACCCTCATGGTAAAGAATTTCTTTCTAACATCTCATCTAAATCGACCCTCCTTCAGCTTAAACCCATTACCCCTTGTCCTGTCACTACACTCCCTGATAAACAGGCCGTGACCATCTTTCCTGTAATAATCAAATGTAGGTGTTTACTTTAGGGTGAGCTGAATCACCCTCCAGACCCCGCTGACTGGATCTCCCCGAAACTTCAGGAGGACTTCAGTTACCTAGCGTAAACACAGACACGGAGTGGCTACAATTTGGAGCTGAGGTACCAGTGTCGGTACCTTGGAGCTGAATCTCATCCCTGAATTCTACCCCAGTTGCTGCTGCCGATAGAACACCTCACCTTGGTTGACATTCCCTATCTGCCTCTGTTAAGCTGCAACTGAAATGGAAGTTATATTTACCAAGTTTGCAAATTTATGTTTAAAGGGAAGACTTATTTCAATATAAAACTATTTCTTTTATAAAAAGTACAAAACCTCTTTTTCTCAAGCAAGAAGCTTATAACTTATTTGATATAATTGCAACAAAATTATGCAGTTTGTTGTATTTTCAAGTTTCTGAAATTGAGGGGAGGACAGGGATTGTTTCCCTTGGAGACACTTCAAAACTCAAAGAGCACCAAGCTGGAAAAAACAGTCAAGAAATCATATACAGTCAGGGCAGAGCCTGCAACTTGGCTCAAAAAGGCTTATTTTAAATTTGATAGGAAGGACTTTCACCTTCTCTGCTATCCTCGTTGCACAAGATACTGCAGTCCTGCTCCCAAACGTACAACTGTCCAGCTGAGGAGCTACTAAGAACTAAACTGCAGCAGATGAAAATCAGTTGACAGCAAACGCAGCGCTGAAGAAGGTAATTTTTGACTGCAGCCTCACCTTGGTTTTGGGGAAGCCGTTTGTCTGCCGCTCTCTCAAATTCAGAAATGCTGAGTTTCTTTCTCTTCTTAGTCATATGGAATGTGGCGATAGACGTGTGCTCAGGAACAAGGTCTGGCAGTTGCATTTCCACCCTGCCAACACAAACCAAGCCTTTAACAGAGGACAGCAGTATCACTTGGCTACCCTAGAAAGCTCCCTGTAACGTCACTGAAAAGCAAATTAACAGTTACTTGCCCTTGCTGCAGCAGAAGTAAGGAACTAATCAGCGATCAGCCCAGCAAATGCAGGAACATGTCCTTCCCTCCCACTAAATCAAAGTAAATTTCACAAAGAGAATCAAAACTTGAGTGTATATTCAAAACAGAGCTGAGAAAGATCAGACTAGAGGGAAAGCTTGGACTTCCAACAAGCTCTGTAGCGCTCTCCTCCTAACAGCACACAGGAGCAACTCGGTTTGTCAATCATTACATGAAACAACATTAGGTATCACAAAGCACATTGGCACACGGAATAGACACGTAATATCCCAGTGAGGCACTGGATGTGGCTTCAACATCACAAGAATGGTAAGGTGGTCAGGTTTATGGGTCTTTTCCCCATACAAAATACATTCTCTACTAGGCAGAAACATGGCTAAGTTTCATTTCTTAATAAGAGCATAACGTAAGCCTAAGCATTAGGATTCACTGGCTTGTAACAGGGAACGAATGAAAAGCAGCGGGGGAAAAAAAGATCATTGATTCTTTTTGCATTTATCCTGGAATATGCTATTACAATTAGAGAAAGCAGTGCCTTCCCAAATTCAAGAAAGTTCACGTGAACTAAGGGAAGGTTGTGAGGAAGGACTGAAAACAAAAAGTTTGTATCCGTTTAAATTCAACAACTAGCTAACATATGGAATGTAAAACCCTGCAAAGATCCAATCATCTTCTCTTTGCAGTTAAGGCCAATGAGAAGCACATTCAAAGACATTCAAGAACTACAAGCAAAAACCAGAAGGAACTAAAATAATATTGCTTTTTTTTTTAATTTAAAAAAATCCAATCAAATAAACAAGCTACCACACTTACAGAAAATTCAGATTTTTTTTCCTCTACTAAAAAAATCAGAGGGATAGAAGTTTGCTTAATATTTTACATGACCTGTTTAAAGTTGCTTAGGGTCAGCCAAAGAAATCACATTATTCAGAACCATCTATTCTACAGTAAGCAAAACTGCACATGAGTGTGGTGACAAAACTGGCTAAAGCAAATTAAGGCCTACCACCACTACTGGCTTTCTTCCATTTCCTAACAACGTGGAAGTAAACAAACCACACTTCAGCCTCTCCAATTCAGTCAGGCCTGTTAACTTAAAGTATTAACAGAAGCTAAACACAAACAGAAGCAGCTGAGCCTCAGGCAAACCTCACCTCCAAACCACCCTACAGAAAGGAAGTTACCCCTAGCAACCCAAAACAAGGATGAGCAAGAAGCAGTAACACTATAAAAAGCTACAGCAGCCTGTGCGCTGAATACGAGACACAGCAGTCACTCGTTACACCTCAGTATCGTCAGCACACGGCCTGTAGCCTTAGGGAGATCCGACAGCTTCTATTTTAGTTATCAGTCGCAGACAACTAAGAAAAGTAGGCTTCCGTCAGGAGACTTATTGCATCCAGCACTTCCACTACAAAAAAGATGTTAAAAGTCTGCATTTAAGAAAAGGGACTAAGCACAAACCTGCGGTATTTACTATCCAGTCCCCCAGTCCCAGTGATTCCTATGTGACTCTTAAAGCCGGAGAGGTGTTTCTGAAAATCCCACCTGACAATGCAATTCTGATCACCGAAACAGAAGTAAAGAAATCCCGCTTACCATTCCCATCACAGGAACTGCAGCTATATCTGGCAATGTAAAAAATAAAAGTAAAAATTAAAAAAAAATACTTACGTGCTAGAAATCCTCTTCGATGGGAGTTCTGATCGAGCTTCTTCTGTTTCTTCATATGTAGATATCTGAGGTGCTAGAGGTGAAACTTGAGGTTCTGCCAACAAACCAAAACATTTCCTTTCCACGATTCAATCCAGCCAAAACACAGCAGTGTCAAATCTACACTACGTTCTGTAAATTACATTTAAGGAGTTAAAATAAAGACCTAGTGAAAACTATTTGGGTGAAAACTAGCAAGGCTGGCACGTACAGTGCCAAAGCCAACGGTGACAAACAGCAGCACGGGGGTTCCACATACTGCAGCAGAGCCGAGCTGAAGTCTGCAACAATTTACACCTGATTCTACAACTAAAGGCAGCAGCAACAACTGTTACACACTTGTTCACCAGGGTGAGAAGACTGAGCGAAGAGGATTTTCAAGAATCTGTTTGCATCAGTGCAAGACCTGGTCTTTAAGACAGAGCTGTATCGCATGACCTCATTCGGCTGCCACTGCAGCAATTCCTCTTTTGATAGGCTACAAAAGAACACCTCCTGTTCTCAACTCCACCAAAACACTGTCCTTCTGTTTTCCCCCAAAAGAAGATACTTACGGGTCCGGATGATTCTCTTGAGCATAATCCGTGGCGTGTCATTGCCGAGATCAGGGAACACAGCCGGTCTCTGCTTCACCAAGGTGCTTCTGCCAGAGTTGTCCTTTCCTGAATCAGATATGGCCTAAAGACAGAAATCAGAGACATGCAAGTCAAAAATTGTATTTTCATTATTAAAGATGACTCTTAGCAGCAAAAGTATTCATCATCCACCTTCTAATAAGAACCTAAGCTAGCCAAGATGAAACATTTTCCAAATTCCCCAAAAGAAATTGGGCACGTTGGCATGAACAACGCTGGCCAACCCATTTCTGGGTAGCAGACAACTCACAACAGCGAATCATCAGGGTGGGTTTTAACGCACAACTCTCATCGCAGACAAAAGCCTGAGGGAGTTGAAAGCACAGCCCACAGCGCTTCGTCCCTCACCTAAACCAACCTGAAACGGGGAAACGGAGGAAAAACGCAAGGGGGGTGCAAGGCTGTAACGGCCGCGGCTAGTCGGCGAGCACGAAATTCAGGGGGTTCCGCCCATTTTCCATGTTTAAAGGCGAACAAGGACAAGGGAGCGTCCTCTGCCCCCCAGTCCCTGCTCCGAGGGCCTCGCTTCCCCCTCGCACCGAGCGGGGACGAGGGGGCAGCACCGGGCCGCCCCCGCGGGACGGCCGATCCCGACGACGACTCCCCCCCCCTTCCCGTCCCGCACACCCCGCCGCGGGCCCGCCGGACCCTCCCTATCCGCCACCTTCGCCGCTGTCCGTGCCGGGTAACGGCCGCTGCGCCTGAGGCCGCGGCGGGCCCGGAGACGGCTGTCGGCCATGGCGGCGGAACGGCCCTGACAGAGTAACGGCCGCACCGCCTCCCGCCAGCCGCATCTCGCGAGATCTCGCCGCGCGGCGCCTCACGGGAGGGAGGGGCGTGGCCTGCCGCGAGGGGCTTGGCCTGCCGCGGCGCCCCCCGGGAGCGGTAGTCGGCAGGGGCGGGGGCGCAGCGCAGTGTGGGGCGGGTAGTTCCGGCGCGGCGCCGCCGCCGCGGTGCATTGTGGTCCGCGTAGTTCCGGTGCGGCCGCGGCGGGCGGCGTTGGCGGGCGGCGAGAGGCCGCGGTTGGCCTTGTGGGAGCTGTAGTTCGGCGGGAGCCCCCCTCGCCCGCTCTCCCCGCCGCCGGGGCCGCCCAGGGGTGTCCCCCCCTCCCCGGGAGGCCGCCCCGCCATGCCGGGCTTCACCTGCTGCGTGCCGGGCTGCTACAACAACTCGCACCGCGACAAGGCGCTGCACTTCTACACCTTCCCCAAGGACGAGGAGCTGCGGCGCCTCTGGCTGAAGAACGTCTCCCGGGCGGGCGTCAGCGGCTGCTTCAGCACCTTCCAGCCCACCACGGGCCACCGCGTCTGCAGCGAGCACTTCCAGGGCGGCCGCAAGTCCTACCTGGTGCGGGTCCCCACCATCTTCCCGCTGCGCGGCGTCAACGAGCGCAAGGCGCAGCGGGCGGCCCGGCGCCCCCGCCCCGCCGCCGCCGCCTCCGCTGCCGCCGCCTCCGCCGCCGCGCAGGGCCCCGGTGCCGCCGCCGCCGAGGCCCCGGCAGGGGGCGCGGCCGAGGACGTGAAGCCCATCGACCTGACGGTGCAGGTGGAGCTCGGGGCCGGGGCGACCGCTGGGCCCGGTCCCGGGAGGCTACCGGCGGCGGCGGGGGAGGAGGGCCCGGTGGAGGGCGGCCCCCCGGACCACTCGTACTCGCTGTCGTCGGGCACCACGTCGGAGGAGCTGCTGAGGAAGCTGAACGAGCAGCGCGACATCATCGCGCTGCTGGAGGTGAAGATGAAGGAGATGAAGGGCAGCATCCGCCGCCTGCGCCTGGCCGAGGCTCAGCTCCGTGAGGAGATCCGCGAGAAGGACCGGCTGCTCCACGCCGCCAGCGCCGGGACCCGCAAGCGCCACGGCCTCTGAGGGCCGCCAGGGCCCAGCCTGGCCCAGGGGGATGCCTGGCACGGCACGGGGCTCTCCGCCCCGGAGCTTCTGCCACCCTCGGTGAGGTGCCCAGGCAGAGCGGAGTTGGGATGGGCTGCGGCCCCACCGCCCCTGGCTCTCGCTGCCCGGTCCCTCCTGCCCCCGCTGAAGCAGCCCCCAGCCGGGCACGCCCGCGCCATCGGATTCCCCTGCCTAGACGGGGCGGTCGCTGTCAACTCAGTGCCGAACCCCGTTATTGATCTGACGTTACCCCAGAGCTAGCACTGCGGGCGCCCGCCGGCGTCCCGTCTGCGCCGGGCCCATCAGCACCCTCTCTGTGCCGGCAATGGCGGAAAGCGCTTCTTCTAGTGTAGATGGGACCCGTGTCACCACTAAGTGGACGTAGGGTATCGGTTTTCAGCAAATAAACTCGCTCTGTGTGAAGTGAGGTAGCAGCAACACTACCCCCTGGAGAAGGCGTGTCTGAAAGCGCAGTTGGCACCGTACCCTTCATAGGAACAAACAACGATGTCATGTTTGGCCTCGCCTAGCAGAGGCACGAGGAAAGCTTTAGAAACCCTCTCAGGGTGATGTGTTTCTTCAGTAAATTACTGATGCCATAAAAGACTGCTGTTTCTAGCGTGAAAGAATCCCCAGATTAAAAGAGTGCTCTTGTACTATGTAGTTTTTGCTTTTTCTGCAGTACATACGTATTTGTTACAGATGTCTCGATGCTCTCAACACTAGTAAGGATTACGATCTGGTGCAAAGAACCCTCTGGCATTTGACGGCTGTAGTTTATCTCATTGGCTTAAGAACTCCCTCTAATGAAACGGAGGCTTTGTAACACGTCGGAATTTAAATCCGTGGCTTTCGTTCAGAGAACCAGGCTGAAACAGAAGCAAAGCGAGTTTATCTGCAGTGGTTGCAAACCCTTGCTGTCTAATCCTGAACTAGTTGGCATGACTAATAATCTGTACATTAGGCAAGACCTTCCTGAAACGTGCTTGCGTGTTCTAAACTGAGATTTAAGAGTATTGTAACAAATCTACGTGGAATGAGTGTGTAGTTTCTGTTTCTAGCCAGCATTAGTCCCCTCACTTTCAGTGACAGGAAACCAAATCAACGTTGGCTAGAAAGATGGTGGAGTGAGGGTAGCAAGGCTGCTAGTCCAGCCTGAATCTGTACTTCCAGGTTAGCCGGTGGAACAGATACCTCAGCGCTGAGGAGGAGGAGGGTATCTGGTCACCTGCATAGCTCTATGGCGATGCGCACTTTGGGGGTACGGCTTCGATAGCGATGGATGTTGAAAACAAAAGGCAGTTCACCACAGTGTGCCCATAAATACATTCGAGGGAGGAACGCCTGTGTGTCTTCCGAGCCTGTGAGGTCTTTCTCCTGTCATCAGAGTGCATTACACTCGCTAGATCGGAATGTCAGTTTTACTAAATTTTATAGAAGTATTTTCTAAATGTAAAATATCTTTAGTTTGAAAATATTGTAATCTTTGTAACACTGGCTAACGTAGCTTTACAACTGTCCATTTCGATACTCTGTGTGAGCGAACAAAAGGGCACGGTGGGATTTGGTAGCCGGAGGTTTAGCTATTGATCATGTAGCCCGTTCAGCTAAAGGCATCAGTTGTCACAGCCTGCTATGTGATGCATGGGTCATTTTTCTATTAGCGTGTGTACTGAGTTGGATGGTCGACCGTAAGGATACTACAGGTCTATCTATTCACGTACTAAGTATTTCCCATTATTTCATTTTAATTTATTTTCTCCAATCTGATATGTAGCTCTTAACTTCAGCTCCGCGGTATACTGATTTTCCTGCGAGACGAGTAAGCAGCAATTATTTTTTTGTTTGGTTGTTTGGTTTGGTTTGTTGTTTATTTTTTTTTTTTTAGGGAAGGCAGATACCTGCTACACCATCTGATTTAACATATGTAATTGGTCCAGCAGATCTATATGCTCCCATCAAGACAATAGGCAGCACAACGTCTCTCCTTACACACGAGACGGGTTGTGCGTCCTAGCTTCTTGAGAACGTGCGTGTCGTAACAGTCATGGTACTTTTTCTACCATTGGAATGCACTTCAGGACGTTCAGCCATTTGGCCTGCTGGACTGGTTAACTGCTGGACTCTCGACTTCTCCAGGTTACACTGAGGTGCTAACATGCTTAATTTTAATAAAGTATATTTTGTTTTGTTATGTTTCCTGTTTCCGTGCTGTATATATATGTATTTCTGAAAGGTCAGTGGCTGTAGCCCGTCTTCTCTTTTGCAACATTTTTTTTTTATTCCTCATGAACTCCTTGGCTACAACAGTGTGAATATGTTCCTACAGGGTGAGGAAGAGGAGTCTGAGGTCTGTTTGGTGTATTACATGCCTGCCTACCCAGGGGTTAGAGCTGTTTTGATGAGGAAACGGCTGTTAGGACAGGGGTGGGTGCTCTCTAAAGAGCCAGGAGCGATTTGAGCAGCGAGAGCCAGGCTTCCCCCCCAGGGCGTCTGCTGGAGGGGCAGCACAGGTCTCCCACGCTCTGCGCTCTGCGCGGTGGAGAAAGGAGGAGGCGCGGCCTCCAGCCTAGTGCAGGGAAGAGCTAGCCTGGAGTATCTTTCAATTTGTAATTCCGCTTCCCAAAGTCCCTAATTTCAGATTGGGTTCAGAGCTATTGGTCTCGAACAATTGTAAGCAGCAAAAAAAATCGCTGTGCCTCAAACATATTTTGGGGCTGACTGGGAATGTTAAATGAAGCTGCATGACAAAAGCGAACACTTCTCCTCACACACACTTACCCCCGTTTGCTGCTAAATTAAGGTAAGTGAGCAAAAGCACTGGCAGTGAATTTAGAGGCTAATTCTGTAGGAAGGTACCTTAATATGTTAACAAAAAAATTGTATCATTGCTTAATACAATTGCTTTTTCTTCCATTTCAACCTTTCTGCATCCTGCATTCTAATCCAGCCTATATCCTCACAGTATTTTTCTTCTATCAGCATCACCTCTCTTTGGTTGCTACATTCCTCTGTGTGTATATTATCAAACCTTGTCCCTAGAAAGGGACTTGAAGAATGGCTTTTATTGTTCTAAGGGAAAAACCTTAGTTTGAGTGAAAACAGCATTCTAACATATGTAGTCTTTACCTAACAGCCCTATGCATCTCTACAAGCCACACGATCCATGCCTCTGGATTAAACAGAAGAGATGTTCTTCTGAAGGTGGCGTGCCTAATCACTTGGCTCTACCCAAAGTGTTTGTGTTTCCAAGGACTAAGGTTTCTGAACTTTAATAAGGTAAAATCAGCTTTTGTGAGAAAGTAGTATGAAAAGAGTTTTGGCTGCAGAGCCCCGGTAAGAGCACAATGGTGACCTGTAGCCTGAGCTCTAGGTTGAGTTCTTCATGATCAGATACGGATGGGTAGGGACAGAGACAAGTTAACAAGCAAAACCAAACGGGAGAAAGACACAGAAGCTTCTCCCCGATGCAAAACCTCTCCTGCAGGTTAAACCCTAACCATCTTCTCTGCACATGCACAAGGCTTGCTTAGTTCACCTGTATTTTAGAGATCAGGATCACTCACATTAAATTGGGCAGGTGACTCTTTTCATGACCTCTAACACAGGATCTTCCGCAGGGTGGGTTCCTCCACAAGGAATATTCTCCAGTGTTCTTCCCTTCCATCACTGGAAGTCACTGTGTTGGGAGTTGGTGAGTTCCCATGCCAGCTCCACCTCTGTTTCCTTGTCTTGTGTCCTGCCCCCAGCTTTGGAAACCGCCTCCTCTTGCAATCTTTCCCGCTGTTCCTACCCTGTGACCAGGGCCCCAACGTGACAGGACAGAAGTTACTGTGCCAGCGAGCGTCACGATGCAGAGGCTGGAGACTCCTCTGGGAACTGGTGTGCTAGAAAGGCTGGATGATGGATAACTCCCTGATGCAGCCTCAGACTTCCCTGCTCTCTATACAGACAGCAGAAATGCTGAAATTCTGGGCTACATCAGGGCTAAATTGAGAGAGACAGCACCAACAAATGCAACCTTCTTCTCCTTGCTCTTTTCCTTTTCTGCATCTCACTACATGCCCTCTTTTTGCTCTTGGGGGAAGTTGAGGCCCATTCCCGGGCTGGCTCCCCTTGATCAGAGCCCAGGCAGCCTGACGGGCTCTTTGTATAATTCCCAAGAAAGCAGTGGCAGCCTCCCAGGACGAGGAGGAGCATGCAAAGCTTTCACTTTCCTCCTGAGCAGAATGCAGGAGCACTCCTGGGGTCCCAGCATCGCAAACTCATCATCGCCTCAGGGCTGGTTGAGAAGCCGTCAGGGAAAATTTGCTCACTCCTGGTCAGGATGGATGCTACCGAGCCAAGCATGCATTTTTGTCATGCACTTCACAGCGCAGTCCCATCTTCAGTGCCTTCTATGGTTTTTAGATTGCTCATTTTCTAGCGTGTCTGCTTGCACGTAGTGCCCAGCAAAGCAGGGCTTTGATGCTGCCCAGGCTCCCAGGTGATACCCATCTTAACCTCTGCTAAAAAATAAAGACTCGGCATCATTCAGCTGCTCCCCAGTCAGTTCTCGCTTCAAAGGGCTGATTGTTTCCGCACAGAAATATGACAGTTCAGACAGACGTGCTGGGACAACCCCAGAGACCAGAAGGGCAACTGCAAGGCCCCAGCCACACCTGCGCTGTCCCACAACTTGCCTGGGAATTGCTACGCAGGCAAAGAACAAAACTGGTGTGCTCTCGTGGGTGGTACGGTTACCATCTGCTGATGGACCTTCCCTGTTCCACTTCTCTCTAGGTGTGTACCTTCTGATGGAATATGATTTTGGAATGGCTTGCACACAAGGAAAACATCCCTAAAACCCAGTTATCTCCTTCTTGGGATGGTCCATTCAGCCCTCACCATCTTATTTCTACTTTTCCTCCCAAATCACATAGCAATGCTCCCTCACAAAAATTAAAACAGAGCAGAAAAGGCTACACAGAGCAGAAGAGGGCTACTATAGCTGGGTAGTCACATCCTAAAAGATACTTCTCCTACTATAGTGGCTACTACAGGAACAGCAGAAGGAAAATGAACAGCATTTTATCCTAAAGCCTGCCAGTTCCACAGCACATCAGCTACAAGGGACCCCAGGTGGTTCGTATCTCACAAGTCCTTCTCCTTTGGCTTTCCATACGAAGAACAAATGAGAAGTAGCTTTTTCTGTATATTCACAGCTTTGCATTGGTGTGTAATCAACCCAGTTCCTACATCTTCCTAGATAAATCTGACGGGTCAGGCTCGCTGTGCACAAACTATTCACCCCTGTAAGAGTCTCACAGGGTCCACAATTTAAAAAATAGGTTTTGTTCATGATGCAAATTCTTAAGCTGAGTCCATAAAGAACTGTGGTCAGGATGGTGCCACTTGTTCCACTGACATCTTCCCCCCCGGGGGAGAGACATCAGTAGCGATAAGGTGCAGAGTGCATGAACATGCCTCAGGCTGGCAGCTGGAGATCTGAGAACGTCAGGATAAAGGCAATGAAAAAGCTGATCATTTTCTGCGAGGCATGAACCAGCACCTCAGTCAGAAAACAAAGGGGAGAGAGGGGAAAAAAAAATAATCTATTTATTGTCCAGCTACTCTTCACCTGGACTCAGCGGAGTATCAGCTAGCTGCCTGCAGTCTTCATTTCCAGGCCACATGGGGTAAGAAGCCATGAGATAGCGACCAAAACAGTGCTGGCACTCAGGTTTGCCTTTTTCAAATAGGAGAACCCTGTTGGAAGACATTATTGGTGCAACATCAGAAGCTAGGGAAGAGGCTCAATGTCAGCCACCTCTATCTCCTTTCCTCATACCGCCTTCAGCAGCAAGCCCAGACGAACGCTCTGTGGACCCATCTCTTCCCAGGGCTGCGCAATGCCACCTCTTTCCAAGAAGCTGACGGGCAATGCTCAGGTTTGCCAGCAGAGACCTGGGAACATTTAGAGCTGGGCCTGAACGCCATACTGGTATGGGGCAGTCGCTGAGCTGTCTTTTGGGCAACTGCCCGCTAACCAAGACCGCCGCACCTTTGGAAGTCCTCTCTGCTGCTGCTTGAGTGAAGGTGGTGTGGGCCTCCAGCGAAGCCGAATTCATGCTTTTAGACCACTTTGCTGCAAGTATTTATGTGAAGGGTTTTTTTTTACCACCCCACACCTTCACTGCTAACTTCTTTCACTGCAAGCAAGCTTTTTTTTTTTTTAAAGATTTTTCATTGTATAGTGCTTGTTAGGGGAGTTAAAAATGAATTTCAGGATCTGCGGTCCTGGCTGCGGCCCACTGCTGCCTTCCTCACGCAGGGCCAACAGCCCTCTGAGGGGGGAAACGCTTCTTGCCTCCCTTTTTGGGGTGAAATCCTGTCACCGATACAACCCAGAGACAGAGTGGGTGAGGTGGGCCCAGGGCGGGCTGAGGTTCCCCTCAGCCACAGGAGCCATGACCGCCCTCCCGCCGCCGGCCCGCGGGGGTGACAGGGCCCGGCAGAGCCTCCCCGTGAGACGAGGCCTCCCACCGGAGGACGGCGTGGGTGGCTCCGGGAGAGGCGGAGGCGCTGGGTTTGTCAGGGATAGGACCCGTGGCCCTGACGGTGGGCACCGGGCTGGGGGCCGCAGAGCCCGGCTGAGGCGGGGGACAGTGCTCGGCTCGGCTCGCCTCGCCTTCCCTTCCCCTCCCCTCCCCTCCCCCGCCCCTCCCCGCTCCGCCACTATCCCACAGTGCTCCGGGGCACCGCCCGCGGGCCCAGCGATGCGCGGTCCCCTTCCCTTCATTCAAATGAGCCACCGCGGGCGGCGCCGCGCGGCACGTCGGGAGTTGTAGTCCTTCACGCCCCACCCAGTGTGCGCTCCAGCGGCCGGCGGGACTCGCTGTCCCGGCGTGCCGCGGGGCAGGGCCGCCGGGGCGGGGCGAGGCGGGGCGGGGCGGGGAGCGCGGGCGAGAGAGGCTGAGGGGGTTCGCGCCGCGCACGGTGCCGCCGCCGCCGCCGCCATAGTGGGAGCCGCGGGGTGAGTGCGAGGGGCGGGGCGGCGGCAGGTCCCCGGTGGGGCGGCGGCGGGAGCGGGCCCGGCTGCCCGCGGGCCGGCACATGGCGCCGCCCCACCCCGCGCTCGCCGGTCTGCGGCCCCGTGGTCCGGCCCCGCCGCGGGGCGCTGCCGGCAGTCGCGGGCCGGGCCGGGCTGGGCGGGAGCCGGCGGCCGGAGCCGCCCTGACCTTCCCCGTCTTTGAGGCGCCGGCAGCGCGGACCCTGAGGGACGGCGGCCGGCGCCCCGCGCTTACCGGCTGAGGGAACCGGGCCGCCGCCGCCGGCGGCTCTGCCCAGGGCTGAGGGGGCCGGGCGCGGCTCGGCGGGGCCCTGCGTGTGGGCGGGGGGTGGGGGTGGTGGGCTGAGCGGGGCGGGAGGCCCCCGGCCCGGCCCCTCCGGCCGGCTGGGGAGGGCGAGGGGCCTCACCGGGGCGAGCCCGGGCCGCGGGCTCAGAGAGCAAATCCCTCCGGCGGAGCACCGGGAGGTTAGCGGGAGGTGAGCGCCGCTCCTCCGGCTCGCACCGGCGGACCCAGCCTGCGGCAGCAAGCGGCTCCTCGCAGGAGTGCTGTCCCTGCCCCGCCGTGCTCAAGGCTTCACCGCCGCCGTGGTGGTCTGGGGCACCGGGGCTTCTCCTCGGGCACCGAGCCCGGTGCCCCGCGGTGCTTCTGCCTTGCTTTGGCGTGGCCGAGTATCGCAGGGAGGAGAGGTAGAGGGGGGTGAACTCTGAGCTGCAACGTGATGGTTTGCATAGTGGGAAAGGCGTACTTGAGTATGAGAAAGCTTCGAGTATTTTTGATGTTATTACTGCCTCGCCAGAAGGCTGTGCTGAAGTTAATCCGACGTGGTTGAATCACTTTGTCACGTAGAAAACGAAAGGTTCACGCTCCCTTGGAGTAGAGCTAGCAAAAACGTGTGTGCTCAGTGATCTGCTATAGCCAGCTAGTTTTTTACTTTAAGTTGCCAGTTTCCGGTGTGATTCTATAAGAGATTTGGGTTTTTTTCTTCCACCTCTGTAGCTGTTGTCACTTTGTAGCTTTAAGAACAATCAGAACCTCAAAAACTTGCGGTAGCAAGGAGTGTATGTTACTTTTTGTTAATGTGAGATAGCTTTCTGAAGACACTAAGTCACCAAGACGGTGTGCTTGCAATTCAAATTTATCTCTCTGTCCAAGGCAGGCTGTAATAATACCTCAACTGTTCGTTCTCATTTAAAGTCCATCATTTCCATTGTAAATGTGTCTCTCAGAGTTGGATTTGAGGCACACACGTTGTATCACAGTCAAACTGGAACAAAGCCCAGGTAAATGCTTGAATAGGAATCAGTTGCTGATCTGTTGCTTGAAAGTTAAATCTGATTGCTTAATCAGCTGCCTTCTCACGTTGGTACTTTTTGATTTCTCTTTCTGGGAGGAGGAGTTGTGTTCAAGCAATGCTTTCTGTGTTCGTGTGGGGTGACTTTAAGTTTTCTTTTTGCAGCAATAAAAAAAGGCATTTCACAAATCTCTGCATAGAAGTAGAGAAATTACTGTATATAGTATCATTGTCAGTAAAATGCATAATCTAAAGTGCAATGATATTCTGGACTATTTAACTATTTTCCAACTGGGATCCTAATAATGATTTCATTTTCCTCCTTAAAAGATTGCAAGTTATTTGGTAAGTGATTTGAAATATATTTGGTTTAACATCTGCGTGTGTTTGTTCAGTTCTTTAGAAAAATGCAAATGGTAACAACTTGCTGCAGTTTTCTCTGCTGCGGTTTCTTTTGTCTTAGTCATTAACGATAGGATCGTCTAGTTAGTGGTGATGGTGAAATCTGGAGCTCAACCAAAGACCTGATACCGATCGTATGGAGGTGAGGTATAAGAAGCCTTGCTTACGCAGATGAAATCTTGTGGATCATAAAGCATTTTGGAGAAAATTCTCCATGTTTTGAACGCTGCCAGTCAATAATCAAGGAATGCTGTGGCTAGACCTAAAATTATGGGGTAATATAATGCAAAATAGCAATGTTCTCTTGGTCCTCCTGCATTTAGCTCTGCACCAAGGTACCTAAAGTTATATTTTTAGAGGTGACTGCCTTTGTGCTGTCTAATTCAGGACTGTTACTTACACAACTGGCCACTTTGACAAACATAAAACAGAGATTGTTTTCAAATGTGCCAAACTTCATGTGAACCACATGAAAACTTGTAAGGGTCAAATCGCAGTTGTTGGTAGAAGTTCTGTTTGGAAAAAAAAGTAATAATACTGCGTATTATTTTGCTGCTGAGGTCATGAACAAACATGGTTAATTTTAAGTAATGAACTGATAGAGAAAACCAGGTTATATCTATAATATGACCTCTTTGCTTCCATAACTTAAAAACCAGTTCCTAATTTTCTCTTAACCTGAATCAGTTGTCATGAGAGTCAGAGACAGATAGATAGAAATATCTTATATTCTGCTGTTTCTTGGAGATTAAATGTTATGTTACTGTGCCCATAAGGTAAAGAAAAATGTGGTGTAGCAGTTCTCCCCTCCAGTTTCCCAGTGCCTCCTCTGTTACTTTAAAACTGAGTGGTCTTAGGTTCATCCTGGGGAAAAGAAATATGCCTTTGGCCTTGTAAACTTGAATTCACAAAGAATGCTGTGGAAAAAATGGCAGATGTGTAGCATAGTGGCTATTGCTTAACAACAAAACATGCCCTCCTCTCTAATTATATGTAATATAATATATGTCTCTGTATTTGAAAATCATCACGACTGACTCTTTGTGATTGTGAAGGGTTGTCAGGTTGCGGATAAGATGAGCATCGAGCTGTAGGCACAGGGAAAGCTTTGCCAGAGTCCTCCCCATGTGTTTTGTTTGCTAGTGGCCTTACACTTGCTGACATCCGCAACCAAAAAAATACACTTCAGGTTAGCATAATTCCTGCATTAATTTGTTGTAATGAAGTTGGAGTAGAGGAATAAATTGACTTTCCCCTTCTCGGTGTTTTTATTTTTCATATTTTTCAAAAGGAAACAGTCTGCACCTTGTCACTCTTCACCTTTCTTCCATCCTTCCACTGTTCACGTATCTAGACTTAATTATTTTTAGATCTGAAAGCATATTTAGAATAATGTAATGTCTTGTGCAGCGCATAGCAATTACTAGGTGAAGGTCTCTGTTGAAATCAATAATTTCTCGTTGGCCTGGAGCAGTAATTTTCAGATTGTTAACCTCCGTGGATCAGCCAGCTACTGTGGAGATGATAGCGAAGATACCAAGGAGAAGCACTTCTTTCTTTCAGTCTCTGAATGCATGAATTTGCTCCTCAACTGGAAATTTCATAGCTTTTCAAACGCAGAAAGATTGACCACTAAACTGGAATTTATCAGAAAGAGGTACACTGTGTTTAAGATAAATGACTGATGATGTATTATGTCCCTGAGTAAGTTCCAGTATTTCATCATCCCTGTGTTAAGGTGCATTCTGCCTGGCCTCGGCTTGTTTAGCCTGGAGAAGAGAAGGCTTGAGCGGGGCTTAATCATAGCCCTGAATATCTGTCAGGCTGTTATCAGGAAAATGGAGCCGGGCTTTTCACAAGGATATGTGGTGGGAGCACAGGAGACAAGGGGCACAAATTGGAACAGAAGGGACACTGCTTGGACACAGGAGAGCTGCCCTCTGCATGAGGATGGCCAAGCATTGGAACAGGTTGCCCACAGAGGTTATGTAGTCTCCAGCAGCAGAGCTTTTGGGGCTTGAAGTGTATAAAGGCATGGGCAAGCTGGTCTCATCTCCTAGCTGACCTTGCTTTGAGCTGGAGGAGGTCCCTTACAGCCTGAATTATTCTGTGATTCTATGATAATTTGCTTAGTTTCTTCTTTTGACAGTGTATGCCTTTGCCAAAGGAAGATGATCTGTTATCAAGTGATTCTTGGTGTAGTTGAATAGGTGATCTGTTTGAGAGAAGATTAACTGGTCCTGTGATGCTGGTTCCATTGTGTTCCTAGAAAGCATGCACAGGAGGCGCTCCTATCTTTGTAAGTTTTAGTGGCAATAGAAAAGAGATTAAAGGGAAAATAGTCTAAAAACTGTTTGCTGTTTTAGTTTTTGGTTTTTTAACTGTAATCTAAAGACTGCTGACTCTTTAATCTGAGCAATCAAAAATACATGCATGGTAGAAATTGCATGAATAACAGGAACTGAAACAACTGAGAGCTCTTTCATTGTCCTTATTTACTCTTGTTAATCAGTAGTGAAGGGTGCAGCAACTGATGGTCTAAATCATGTTTGCTGTGGATTCACATGTACCCCTGGACCGACAGCACTGATTTAAAGGGAGCAGTGGTACTCTCTTGTTACACCGATTTTCAAATCTTCCAGAAAACAAGCTTGAATTTGGTTTTAAGAGAATTTAACTTTGGTGCAGTGATGTGTTGGGCCAGCTTTAATATCCAGGGAGCATGGTTTGTTTATGCACCGATTACTTATGGACTCAGTGTAGTCATAACTGGATAATAGATGGCAATGTTTTGGGGTTTGGTTTTTTTTTTTTCCCCCACTACCATGTTAGAGTGTATTGGTTTGAGGTTTTTCCTCTTTAAATTCAGTGTTTTTTTTTCTTGGTGTTCCGCAGATCAGAAAGTCTTTACTGAGCTTATGTGCCTGTGCTGGTTTTCACTGATTCTTTCAATACAGCTTGCAAATGCCTGGGAGACCACCTTTTTCTTTAGCAATTTACGTTATACTTTACTATTGCTCATATTAGTTTTTGTTGATATTTTCAGAAATGTTACTTATAGAAGTGCAGGTCTGCCATGCTTGAATTCAAAAAGACTTAATTTTTTAAATTGATAGCGGTAAGCTTACATATGTCCAGGTCTGATAATACAGTAAAAGCAGCTGCTGGCTGAAACAATTATTTGGTCTTTCTCCACACTGCAGAGATGTGCCGCTAACCCACCTGCTCCAAATGTCACTGGTGCTTACATGTTTTAGGAGAAGCGATCTGTTTGTTTGTCTGTCGGCAGGTGACTCTTTTGACTTTTGCCAAGTAAAAAGGTGGCTTTTCTTCAAGTTACACCTCTGAGTTGCTCTGGTGATGCCCCTTGAGCAGGAAGATGGACTTTGTGCTGCATCATGCTGACAGAATCGACTGCAGGCGGTTTCATGGCTTCTTGTTTGCTGAAGGAAACAATGGGAAGAGTTTGCATCCAAATCTTTTGCAGAAGTGGGTCTTTTAAGGACCCCTTGGGAGTTATGGGCAGTCTTGGTGTGTTCGTGCTGATCTCTCACGCCCAGAGTTAAGGCAGAGAAGGAAGAGAGATGAGCGTAGACGGGAAGATCTAAGCTGTGACAGGCAGTAGGAAAGATTCTGTGTTTCTGGATTTTGTGGACAGAAAATCTGTTGCCTGAGGCCGGTGTAACCCTGGTCTAATTCAAGGTCACTCATGGCCCATGTGAAGGCTCCGTTCTCTTTCAGTCCTCCTCTGTCTCATACCTTGATGCATCTTTCTCCTTGGTGCAACTACTGTTCAGGTCATGCAGCTTCACCTGATACTGGTGCCATCTGCCAAGAGCCAGAGCAGATGGCGGGGGGGCTTCATTCAGGCAGCTTTGTCCCTTGTAGAGCAGCATGGCTGGTGGCACAGGACACTACAAGCTGGAGGAGCCTGTGGGGAAAGGAGGGAGAGAGGCTTTGGGTGTGATGTAGTCTTGGAGGATTTGGCACGGTCAAGCAGGAACAGCAACACCGGGCAGTGCAGACTTGGTGGGCTGGACTGCTGGGATTGTGGTGTCCTGTGGAAGTCGGCTGATGTTGAGAGTCTGTGGCTGCACGTAGGGAAGCCTGGTGTTGTGGGGAAATGGGAAGTCCTGCATGGTTTAGGGTATGAATTCCCTCTCCCATACTGCGGGATGCTGAACATGGGAGCTTTGCTGTGCGTTCAGGGATGCAGCGTACCCCAAGGCATTGTGTGGCAGTGCCAGGCTGAGGGGTGAACAAGGGATGAAGGTGTTGGGGATGCTGTGGTGCCGCGTAGGATGAAAGCTGTAGGAAGCGTGGTGCGAGATGTGTAGAGGGCCGGAGTTTACGCTTGAGGATGTGTCAGTGTGCGGCCTGGCAAAGGTATTGGAAAATTTGATTTAGACGCCACTGAGGAAAAGTCCCCTGTGGAGCAGCGATCCCAGTTCTGCAGTGTCAGCATATACCTGTTGAAGAGAGAGTTGCTGGCAGCTGCAGCCTTTGTGCACTGTATTGGGTTTCGGCTTGAGCACTGACTGCTGGGTGGTATTTGAGGTGGGGATAAATTCTCTAATATGAGCAGATTCCAAGAAATTGAGTGAGTAATGTGAGTTAAAGTATTAAACACTGTGTTGGTAGCTTGGATTTGCTGCTGTGCTTCTGCAAAGAAGCTGTTAATCAAATGGACTGTGATATTCTTAAGTGGATGTGATGAGGTAGGTTTGAAGTGACAAAGGAAAGCAAATTAATTAGCTTAAGGAAACTGTCTCCTTTTCCATGGGGAATTAAGGTGGAATATCCAATAATACACTTACACCGTGCTAACTTTCAGCAGGTGCCTTTAAAAGGACAAGTGTGCTACATCTTATGTGCTTTCTAGTTTATTGAAACTTCTTTTATCTGGCTTTATATTAACTGAATATTCTTGCCTCTAACCCAACTCTAAGTGAACCATGGATAGATTTGGCTGGATGGCTCTGAGGCACATCTGTGTTGTCCTAGTGTTTGACAACATCAGAACACGTGCATTCTTCCTAGCTTTGGAATGGATCTTAAAAGCCTTTTGTATTACATTTATCTCATTAAAACAGCCTGATAAATGTATCAATACAGTCTTACATGGATTGTATCTCATTGAAAGGGACTGGGCTTGATGACACAGAAGATAATTCCTATCTTGTTCTTTCTTTAGGTACCTCTCTAAGCTTCTTATGTCTCTGACAGGCAGAAAACATAAGACAGCATGGAGGAAGAGGTGACAAATCAGAAAAGGAAAATAAAAAAACCTTTCCCGAGAGTGAGAGTATTCAGCAAAACCATATATGAATGACACAGGAAAAAGAGTAAGGTGGTAACAAAAAAAAAAATTTCAGCAGCATTTTTTTTATAGTTTCATTCTCGCTTCTGGCAAAATCAACAATATAACTGGTCAAACTTATACTGATTTTTTTATTTAATGGTATTTTACTTGCCAAAATACAAATAATTTTTTAAGAAGGAAATAGCAAGCTAGCATACTAATTCTTAGTTTTAGAAACCATAATACTACTTTCTGTATTTAAAATACATATTCCTTTAATTTCTTGCAGTCTCAGAGGCTTTCTCACCGTTTCAGGATTGAACAAAAGACATGTGGTGCTTGAGTGAGGCTGTTGTGCCCTGAGGAGTTGAAAGCCTCTGGGTCTAAACGAGGTACAGCCCGATATCTTGGGTTCGTATGGCGGTACAGGGAGCTGTGAAGGGTGAATACGCATCGTGTGTGTGTGTGTGGAAATTTAATTTAGCAATAGCTAATTTACTTCAGTTTCAGGAGAGTAAGCTGGTGGTTTTTAGCTGTTCACTACTTCATCTCAACATTAGATGTGTGGCTGCTCAACATCAATATTGTTGACTAGATTTGCACTTGAATGTTTAGGAAGGATATCTGACAGTGGTGTGAGTTCATGGGTTGAAGTTGAAGCTATGATGATCCATAAAAAGTGAATAGAAGTATTTTTCACTTGGACTGACTGTAGTTTCCACTGCAGCCATCTCAAAGTACACACCTTGGGTACCTGCAGGTCTGGAACAGAAACAGCAGACTTGAAAAGTAAATACTAGTACTTCTGATTTTCCAAACAAGACATGAGAGTCCTCCCTGTCTGCAGGGTGGGCATCTCTCAGTAAAGTTTCCAGGGAGTTGGTGCAATGACTTCAGGGTGGTTTTCTTTCAACATGAAGTCCTTTAAATGGGCTGAATTTTGATGTCTGCATCAGCTCCAGGTTAGGCTGGTATGTGGCAATTGTGCATATGCAATCAATACAACTTTTTCTCTTGTAAAGAAGTAGATTTAAGTTGTTCGAGGTGCGCATGTGTTTTGGTTTTTCAACCTGTTTTACTTGGATGGATTTTTAATTTGTGATCTGTTTTCCCAGAGGGGTGACCACACTGGGTAAAACTCCTTCAGACTGAGTCATGTATTGCAAGTATTAGTGGAGGACATGTGATGGTGACTGATGCCAGATTGTAGATCTTTTTGGAGCAGTTCAAATATGAGTTATGTGGCAACAAGTGTTTGAATTTTTAGTCTGTTAGCGTGCAGGGTTACCGAGTTTGACTGTGTTGCCTGGGTGGTTGATACTGGAATAAAGATGTTTAAAAATGAGATAGGTATGTTTCTATCTTAAGTTCTTTTTTGACTTCCTCCTTGAATAAAATAAATTTTGAAGGCGCACTTGAGATCTAGCGGGCAGCCAGCGTCAATTGGATGTCAAAAATGGTGGAGCCTGTTGCATACTGTTGTGGTGCATTGTCAGAACCAAAGCCCCTCCTGCTGAACCTCTCCTCGCAGGCTACAAAGCATCCCTTTCTCAGCAGGGAGAACCACTGTGCCAGCTCTCTATGCTGTCACATTCTCAGCTCCACAGATGCCAGCCATTTTCTCCCTCAAGTAGTCTGGGTGTCTAAGCCCTAGCAGTTGTTCTTGGCTTGTATTTTACTTTGGCAGTTGAATTTACTGCCATGAAAAATTGTATGCTACCTCCTGTTACACCATTGATGTAACAGAAGATATTTGCTCTTCTGTAAGTCTGGCCAAATTTGTGTAACCTAGAAACTTTTGGCCTAGGGTTTGAACCCATTTCAGTTCCTATTTTACTCGTACAAAACAGCCTAAGGCCTAAAGTATGAAAAGAGTTTTCTTGTCTGACTGTGCACAGAAAGCTAGATCTGGTAATACTTGCTGTGGAGATGAGTATGGTTTTTGCTTCTCTTACGAATTTGTCAAACAGGTGTGTGAGTAATTGACAACTAAATTGACGCTGTCATGGCCTGTGTCCTAAACCAGAATTTCAAGCCTTAGATGCTTTCCAGACTCACAGTGCAATACGGACCTGTAGCTCAAGGGCTCCTGGTCAGGGATTGCAAAGAGGGACTAGGGGCCGACAGATCTTGACATTTAGCAAGTGTAATGTAGGCTGCTTGAAGTAAACTCAGATCTTAAAATGTAATGTAGTGGGTTTTGAGCACAGCATCATTGTATTTTGACTTTTAGCACAATTCTTCAGTCTTTCAGAGAGATATCAGGATAAAAAAAAAGAATTTGCTTTCTTGAAAGATTGAATGGCATGGTAAAGTGATCATCTGTACTGATCGTGTGTGGTAATTTCTAGACTGGGTCTGTCTGGACTGCTGCACGTTCTGTATGTTTAATATCTCTAAGAGAGGGACTCATGTTCGGAAGTGTGTACTGCTTCTGAGCTTCCAGTGCCTTCACTGGGAGCTGCAGGTTCTCACCACTGTGAAAAATCAGGCTTTGTATCTTGAAGTTACTAGAGGCTCAAAGGTAAACATTGAGTATACTTCAGCCTCAGTGACAGGATAGAAGAGGAAAGTAAGCTGATGTTCAGCAAAGAACTAGTGAATTAACTCCTGTTGTGTACCATTGAAAGGACACTCTTCCTTAGAATGGCCTGTGGATGCTGAAATACCCGAGGAGCTGAACAGATAAATCGGTTGGTGTAAGCCACTTGCAGACAATCCATATTAACATGTCAGTTCTTTACAGTAAATGAGATCAAGTCAAAATAGCAAGCAATAGCCAACTTTTTCAGATGGTGTCACTGTTGAAATATGTGAATGTAAGGGGGTAACATGGATTTTTGTTCTTGTTCTCCACTTTTGTACATGAGTTGTGCCCTCACACTGAAATAGCTCTAGAAATCACCAAATGCTGTAATAAAAATCTTGCATACCAAATGGTTTAATTTCTTAATTCACAAAAGTCTAGGATACAGAGGTGAGATTTGTCCTACTTCTTCCAAAGAAAAAAACAGGCCAGCTGAGACGATCTGTGTTTACGGGTGCTTAATGCACAAGCCAAGTGCTATGCTTATTTCTGTGAGTGTTTTTCTGATGATTTTGTTTGTTTCTTTTACAGTCACTGGCTTTAGGTGAGGATTCAGAATGGGAGACAAGCCTATCTGGGAGCAGATTGGGTCCAGCTTCGTACAACATTACTACCAGCTTTTTGATGCAGACAGGACTCAGTTAGGAGCAATATATGTAAGTACCTACCGAAAGGGGGCTGGGGCTCTCTCCGACTATCTGTCTAGGTTTCTCTGTTTTGATGTGTGGGAATACACAGGGTGGAATAGTGGGTTTTATCCCGACTCCAGAACGTCGGTCAGTGCAATCACACTTACTCAACTTTTATTTATTGCATTTCTTTTACATTTCACTTCTGTTTTGAGCTTTGTCTGCCTTATCTATAGGCAGTCAGACTCACCCAGTTGGCTGTAGACAGTGGCTTGTAGTGGAGGGGGCTGGTGATGATCCTGTGATGAAATTCTCTGTGAAAACAAATATCCTAGCCTTAGTGTGCCACTAATTTACAGGCGTGGATTTGCTGGGATCCCTCTTGAAGCGGGATGTGATTTAAGTCCTGCTCTGTGTTTAGCAGTTGTTGCAGGTGTTTCTTGAATCTCGTGCTGTATTAATCCTCAGAACGTTTGTCATGGTTTAGCCCCAGCCGGCAGCTAAGTATGAGGTGGCTGGGCAGTTTACTGGGATAGCAAAGGAAAACAACAGCAGCAGTACTTAGAATATACCAAGCGGGTGATACACAATGCAGTTTGCTCACTGCCCAGGACCCAACGCCCAGCCTGTCACTGAGCAGTGGTCCCTCCTCCCTGGCCAGCACCCCTCTTTATATACTGAGCATGATGTCATATGGTATGGAATATCCCTTTGGCTGGTTTGGGTCAGCTGTCCTGGATGTGTCTCCTCCCAGCTTCTTGTGAAAATTAACTGTATCCCAGCCAAAAACCAGGACAACATTAAAATAGATTAAAAACTTTGAATCCAGTTTAAATATTTAGGCTTTGTTAAAGAAATTTAAATACAACTGAGATTTCTTCAAAAAATTAGGTTCTATTTTTCTCTTTATTTGGGGTAAAGTAGATTTGGCTTCCAAAATTAAAGACTGTAACTAACAAACCCAAGGAACATCAGTTTTTAGTTTTGGAGGAAGACTCCTCCAGAGCATGCAACGCGCTCTGTGTGTGGAGTTGATTACTGGTGGTGAGGAATGCTGCTGGGTGCCTGAGGGGTTTCAGCAAGACACTCAAGTCTTACAGGTCTTCTAGCAGCATATCCTGTTTTTCTGACCTGTTTTTCATCTACTGGATGAATTGTATGAAGCTTCACCAAACTCTTCAGGGTTGAAACTGTTGCGCGAGCACCATCTGAAACCTCTCCTTATACCTCAGCAGTATCCACCAGCACTGATAGCATTCGCTCTTTGGATTGTTGTGTATTTGCTGTCTGCTAGATTGTTGCCTTATTTTGACCAAGAAGCTGTCTACAGGGAGCCTACAAAGCAGAAAAACAAGTGTCCTGTGTTCAAACCACAGCTCTAAACATGAAGGCCCTTCAGTTTGTCGTGTAATACCAAAACACGTTCAGTCCTCAGAAGACTGATAAGTACAGGCTAATTGAAATTTCTGGAAATGGTGGTCTTCTGCACAATGAACTCCTGGGCTTTTTCCACCCTTAGAGTCTTTCAGCCTTTCATCATTCAGTGGAGATACCTATGCAAATGTAGTCAGGAGAGCTGTTACACAGATCACTGCGTGTATTGTTTTGTGGAGTTCCTAGACCTTAGAAGATGGGACCCTGTTTTGTGTGGCTAAAATGCACGAAGCTCACAACTTGTGTAAATTAGAGGAGGTTCTGCACAACTGCTCTTTTACTGATGATCTTTTTGCCTTCTGAGACCCCGTGGGAGCAAACAGATTTTATAGCACGCAGGAATGCAGCAGGGAGCTCTTGGATTTGTTTGGCATTCCTGTATTGCTACTTCCACACCGCAAGGTTCAGTTGTCTCCTTTAGTGGTGTAATCCAAGTCAACTGAGCTTTTATCACCCGTTCCAGGTAGGGATCTGGGCCAACTGCTTTTACTATGAGTTACTCGAGTTACTTGAGTTGGAGCACTAAGCCAAAGACTTGTTTTACTGTTATCCCCCTGCAGTTTTGCAGGAAAATGCTGTAGCTTCTTCTTTCCTATGCTTTGAGCGTGTGGCTACTTAGAATGCAATATTTTCTTACGTTTATGCTATTTTCTCATCTGTAGGGCTTTTGGGATAGCAGAGGAGATGCTTTTTGTTCTTGAAGCTGTTGCTCCCAGACTGTTGATAGAGCAAGCAGCTGTTGAGGTAACCTACAGCAGAGTCAGGTGGACACTAGTTAGGTACGATGTGAAGTTGAAGTGTGTTTCAGGAAGAGTGTGTTTTCCCCACCAACTTAATCTGTGTCCTTTGTGCTCACCTGCCGATCGCTGAAGTGGGCTCGGTAAGGCAGGTGCTGGGTCCCCTCTGCTTTTGTGGCTTTCCAGATGCGAAGGCTGCACTTCGAATGCCTGAGAGGATATCCTCATTCCCTGGTCCCATCACCTTGCTTCAAGTGATCAGCGACAGGGCTTGATATCATGTAAGGTGCAAGTGGTGTCAGCCAGATGCCTTGCTGTGTGACTTTAGATTACACAATCTAAGTTAAGCCCATTTACTCCTAAAAGGGATGTGTTTGAACTCAAGAGGAGACTGTATTCAGAGGCTCTTCACCATACTGCTTTTGGATGCATCTGTGACCCTGGAATGCTTTGTGCTGTTGCCCCTGGTCCCCTTCTTTGTTCTTTTGGCTCCTGCTGCACTGTGTAGTTCTTTCTGATGATACCTGCAGGAGCAGAACCTGTTTTTAGAGTGGTTGTGATTGTTGTGCAGGTTCAGCACAGCATGTGTGGCTGAAAGAAGTGGCTTTTTGATGTGGTGTGGGTCAAAAACAGGGCCTGGAAAACCTACCAGAGAGCATACAGATGGAGTTCTTCAGAATCTGCCACTTTCTGCTGACACATTTGGAGCTTCGGTGGGAGTCGAAGATTGGATGGTGAAGAGCCAAGAATCATGTTCCTGGAGGTGTTTAAACTCAGAGTGGAAGGAATAGCTGTCTGGGATGGGGTGCACAGGAGCTTGGGCTATCATCTAGAGGGTGAGTGTGCTGTTTGGGGATGGCAGCAGGCAGACCTTGAGCTCAGGGAAACCTGTTTAAATTTAAGTCTCTTTGCCAAGGTTTAAAATGGGGTTTGACAAGGCAGAGTTATGTCAATAATAGGATTTTGTGACTGTAGTTTAAACAGAGTATCCTAAGTGGAATAGAAAGTTCCTTGCTTGTTGCTGTCGAACCTGATATGACATGCTCAGAACACCCTCCCTCATATACTTGAAGAGCTTGTAGGCTGGAGTACCTCAATTCACACTACACAGGGCAGTCTGTTTGAAAACCTTTAGACGCACATTCTACTTTTCTGGGTGTGAGTAGGGTGTGCAAATCAGTACCTGAGAGGGGAAGAAGCTGGTGATGCAACTCATCTTGTCAGAGTTCTTCATATGAAAGACACTTTGTGTCCATAGATTATGCTTTTTTTTTTTGCTGTCCTTTAGATTTTCTTCTGAAAGCTAACTCGGATCCAAAGGCACGAACTTTTTTGCTGGTAGAATCATGATAATTAAATTTAATCTACTCAATTTCTAGTTGATTATTCCACACTTTCAGTTGCTCTTTGTGGTTTCTTTCCATTTCTCTTTGAGGTAGTTTCCAAATAGCTGGGTTCTAAGGATATATGCCAAGTAAACAAAGTGTCTTACCAGGATTGCTTAAGGGTTACCTAAGCAGGTTGATGAGTGTTTTTTTCTTTTCCCTTCAGATTGATGCATCATGCCTTACGTGGGAAGGACAGCAGTTCCAGGGCAAAGCAGCTATTGTTGAAAAACTCTCTGTAAGTCTGTAATCCTTACTGAATGTTTTGGGAAACAGCTCTGAAGACTATAAATGAATTGCTTCTGAAAATTTTATTTTGGCCTCAGGAGTTTAAAACTCTTGAATATGGCACTTGTGCTTCCAACTTTTGGTCTTCAAAAAATGTTACTTGTGATTTAATTCTGTGTTCCATTGGTGGCTCTAATGGTGGAATGTTAATTGACTCCATTAGTTTGCAAGGCTATTTTGTGACTGCAATTGCATTTGACATGGATTTACTTTTTTTTTAAAAAAGTATAGTTCATTAGCTGACCCTGTGATCTAGAGGAACAAAAGGTGTTCTTTGTTCTTTTAAAGCATGCCGAGGAAGGAGCAACAGCAAACCTGTTGTTTGGATCTGCCTGTGATGAGACTAAATGCATTATTGCAAGGAACAATTTGTTTTCTGATACATAAACTGCAAATAAGTTCTATAGTGGAGAACCTGATTATCCTCAGTGCAGCATTTGTTCGGATATGAGCAGCTATGGTTCAGGACTTTGAAACCTGTAGTTCCTCTTCAGCAAGCAAGAGGAAAGCATTTCTTACTGCATAGAGACTGAAACTCCATGTTCATTTAGTTAAACTTGAAGAAGCTTTGTCTTTTTGGGTAAATCCATGCTTCTGTTATAAAACTGGGTGTACTTATTAGCAGTCATGAGACTAGAAGGTTTGTTTCCTTGCAAGATATGCAGAGGGCATGTTTTTGGTCCTCGGACGTTCTGTTCAGAGCGTGGTATATCAGACAGACAAAGACTTTTCTTCTCAATGTGTAATAAAAATGGTTTATAACTTGGATGCTTGTCTTGTCGCACAGCTACTGCTCACTGCTTTCATCTAAGACATCTTTAACTGTGAAGGCTGAGGTTTGCCCTTGGATCTGTGTTTTAGGTGCCTGCATTGCCTTTGAGAAGGCCACACACCTCAAAAATAGCACAGCTTGCAACTGCTAGCCTCTAGATGAGGAGATACTCAAGCTCCAGAGTTGCTTGTTTGTGTACTCAGTGTTCTTTAGACTTCTGGGCTAGCAGCCATTTAGATACCCAACCAGCTGAGCATTTGCTTGGCCGCAGTGTCTCAGACAGCTGCCTTGGATCTGGCCCAGTGCAGATCGGCCCCTTTCCCACCACAGTGTTGCTCATCTTTACCTTCCCTGTCTGCGATGCAAGTTGGACTTTCTGGATTCATGTGCCTGCTGCACAGTCTTGCTTGCTGAGTGAAGGCATGCTACGTTGCCTCAGGGAAACTTTTTCTGACTTGTATCCGTCCGTTTAAAGTAAGGAAGAAATGTAGTAAAATGATTGCATGCCCTTCCTCTGCCATGGCTCATTGTGGGGCTGTATCAACTTACCGTGGCTCTGATGTCTTTCAGCACACCCCTGTCAGCACTGAGCTACTTGGGCTCTGCTCGCTGCTTCAACTTAATGTGCTCACTTATTCTGTTTGTGCTTCTGGAGCTTCTTGGTCAGCTGAGCAGATCACTGCAAGTTTGACACTGAAATTCTTCTCCACTTCACTGCCTGGCTGATGAATTAACGTAAGCACCAAGAGGTGGGATTTTCTTTTACAGCAAGTTCTCTGCTGTGTAACAGCAACACGGTGGCACCTTTTCAACCTACTCTGTCAGATGATGCTAATACATTAGGACAAGGTTGTAAAGACCTTGCTTTGCCAGCACTGGTGCACCTGTACCATGTTACAAAGTGGGAATTGACACTTACTCCTTCTGTCTTAATTGGTGCTGGACTTGAGTTGTTTTCAGAGTCCCTGCCCTAATCAGGGGGCAGCCTGATTTACATTGAGCGTGTGAGATAATCCTCTCATTGCACAAACCTCCTGGACCAAAGAGGAAGCTGGGATAGATAGCTTTGTTGCCAGGAGTGAGTTTAAGCTACTCAGTTTTATTCTTGCAGAATTTCTCTTACTTCAAGGAGGATTCCACGGTTTTGGTAGTGAAAGCCCAGACACTTTTTAGTGTCAGAGGCTGTTGTGTGGCTCCTCACTTGTTAGTCACCTTTATTGTACTCTTCACATCGAGAAATGCTTCTCTCTGGTACAGATGGATGTCCATGAGCAACCATCCTTTTGAGGTAGCTTCTCTCCTTAGTAAAAATCACTGATTTTTACTATCAGCTGACCCTACTCTTTCCACTGGGGTTTCCCCCACTGCAGCACATGAGGAGTAGCCCACTTGGCTGGCCAACCACTGGGGCCCTTTTCTCTGAAGGAGACAATCTTGAAACAGGCACCATCTTATCCAGCCTTGTCTTTGGTTCCTTGTCACCATTTGGTAGGGCTCTTGACTCTGAAGCCTTTCCTTCCTCCCTGTCTTCTCTCCTCAGTCTCACTTCTTGGCATCCTGTTGCACTGGAAGCTGGGTTCTGGATACAACCACATTCATTCCCTTTCATCCCTCTGCCTTCTCAAGAGACTCTTCTTGCAGGGCTCATTCAACGAGAAACCGTTGTGCTGAGGTGGGACCAGGTTTCATAGTACTCCCTTCTGTCAAAGGAAGGGTGCAGGCTGTGCGTGCACATTCAAGTTTGAGATGGTGACCCTGGAAAATACTCTGCTGGTAGTTCAGAAACGACTGCTCTGGATTTTGTTTTAGCTACAGGATGTCTATTCCACATTACAAACCAGTAGCTCACTTTGCAGTTCGTGGTAAGTTGGGATTGCTCTCCCAGCCAAGATGAAACACTGCAGGCTTTCTTAGAGTTGTTCTTGAATAGCGTCCCTCTGATTAGAGGGCTACTTTGCACACTTCCTTTGCTTCCCCAGGTACTGTACTTCCTTCCACAGTTTCTGTGTTCTGTATTATTCAAGGATTTAACTTCCTAGTATCCTTCCACAGAAGCCTTGTGCTTGTCAGGGCCAGGTCTGTACTTCGCATCCTTGACAGTAGGACTCGAGTCTCCTGTTCTTGTACCTAGGCCTTCTACGAAGCCTTTCAGGCTCCTTCCACTAGAGTGAAATGCAGAACTTGTCAAAGTACATGCTTGGGTCTGCCTCAACCCGTTAACAACTTGGGGATATGAAGTAAGGGCATCAAAGTACAACCTGAGGTTGCATGCTGCTGTCCCGTGCAGTGCATGGGCTCTGTGTTTCAGTCATAGTCACTCAGAGCTCCATCTGTGCTGAACTGTCACTTCTAAGGCATCTAGCGTTAATGCAGCTTTGGATAGAACAGTGCCAAAATGCCTTTGTGTGACAGGACTCTGAGATCCCCCTAGATATTTGGTGTTTGCTGCTTGAGTCCATCCATGGTTGGAATGTGAATGTGGTCTAAGTTGAAAGAGAGGAATTACTCCCCAATGTCTGGTATTTCTCAAGGTGTGTTCATTGCACGCTTAACTCCAGACATACTTGCATCTGCTGCACGAGCATGGAAAGCTTTGTTCTTTTCAGTATGTGTGCTTTTGATCTCCTCCTCCTCCTTTCCCCCTGCACCTGCCTGGTACGTGGCAAAAATGGTGCCTGTTGCTGTTTTGGTTCCCCTCAGGTGCTGTTAGGAAGGAAAGAAAAAAGGGGAAAGGTGGATATGTGGATTTCAAGTCCTGAACACTGCCTCTTGGTCAACCACCTTTCCTTTGTGTTCACAGCCGCTTTAACAAAGAAACGAATTTGGAGTTGCTGGGTAAACCCCAAGTATTAGATGATAGAATCTTTTAAAGCTGTTCAGAGCAGAGAAGCTTTATGCCTTCATCGTATGAACTTTCAGCTTGTAGATGAACTGAAGCTCTTCAGGCAGTGTAATCAGACTAGGAAAAGGTACTGCTTAACGTACGTGGTGACATACTCTTTCATGTCTCAGTGTTTGAAAAACAACTGTTACGATCAACTCAGCCTGAGTAGTGTCGAGTTGCAACAACTCTCTATGCAGAACTACCAAAATAGTCTAACACTTCACAATGTTGGGCTTGCTCGGTCTTTGTTTTGTAACTTAAATAATGCAATGACTGCACACTTGCTTATTTTACTTTCTTTTCTTTGTAGAGCCTCCCTTTCCAAAAAATACAACACAGCATCACAGCACAAGACCACCAACCTACACCTGACAGCTGTATACTCAGTATGGTAGTGGGACAGCTTAAGGTAAACTCTTTCCATTACAGGTTAACAAATGCTTATGTCTTAGATTTTTGCAGGATTCTAAATCATCTGATTTCTGAAAACATTAAAATGCTCTCTTGGGTGGGGAAGGAACACCAGTAAGCTTGTATTGGGATGTCATTCTTCTGCTGTTCAAGACTGTCAAGAAACCGCTTGTCCATTCAGATAACTAGGAGTAGGTCACCCACCTGTAATTGGACAGTGCTGTGTTCCTGCCAAGCAAAGTACCACAGCTTTTACTGTGCATACAAATGCCATATGGGCTCTAGAAGCATCAATGTTTCCCTTACCCTGATACAGTAAGGTTTTGGTGTCCTCTGCATTTAAAAGCATCATAACAGTGTTCTTGGACAATAAAAGCACATCTAGTTTAATGTGCTCTTTGATGTAACGTATGCATCGAGCTGTGATTTAGCAGATGGTTTTGGTTAGTTGGCAACCCTTCGGTAAGACCATGCTTTTTCTTGCAGGAATACAGTCCTGGTGTTAATGCAGTCCAGTATCTCTGTAGTCAAAACTGGTTCAGCAATGGGAGTGTTGCCTCTGAGATCAAACGCTTATTGTTGAAACAGCTGTTTCTGGTGAAGAAATCGGATTATTTTTCAGGCTGTAGTATGATTACGTTGCTGTTTATGTTATACTACTGAACTGTGTAAACTTACCCAGTCTCTTGTTCTTTTGAGGAAATGTTGCATCTTAATATACCGGGGCCACAGACTTGTAAATTAATGAGACTGCTTATTAATGAAAGAAATTATCCTGGAATCTGCAAAAAATATCCTGTATGTAAAGTCAGCTGTAGGCAGAACTTGCTCACAGTGGGCAGTGTTCATTTACAAAGTGTGAAATCATGTAGCAATAGTTAAAGCAATCAGTTAGTTTTGTCAGGGTTTGGTCCAGTCGTGCTGTTAAGTCAGGACTCTAAAGCTATCCAGTCTTTAGAGTTACTTAAAGCCAGTTTCTTTTAAAGTAGCTGTTTAGGTTTCTTCTTCCTGTTAACTGAATGGCACCTCCTGTATCAAAACATTCAAACTGCCACTGACTGTACTGTTAACTAAGCAAACGGGGGACCGAAAGTTTGAATCTGCTTGCTTAGCTGTTCTCCTTTCATGGCTGGGCAGTTGAAGAGCAGTTCCCAGTGCGTTGCATCCACTTCTAAGCCTAACACAGATAGCTTTGGCTCCCATTAAAGTTGCTCATGCTTCCTAGCTGCAAGTTGGATTCCAGCTTTCTTGTTGCTCAATCCTGCCTGCACACACTCCGTTGAGGAAAGAGCCACGCGTGGCCACGGAAAGCACAGAATTGCAGGACAGGTGTGAAGTCAGATGTGCTGATCTCATCTGTCTTACTCCTGGGTGTGCACAAAACTCGATGATGTGACCTTTTGATGCAGTGTCTTAGGCCAGTCACATCTGCACCTGGTTTTGCACAGTCATGTTTTTAAGGTTATTGTGTAATCATTAAGCAGATTACAGCTTGCAACAGTGACTGTGTTGAATCCTGTGGCAAGATACCAAGTTCTTAAAGATTCTGTCAAGCTTTTGGGTTTTCTCAGCCTTTAGTATGGTCGTTAGGGTTGTAGATGCAATTGGGGAGCTTTCCATAAATACCATGGCCGGGAGTAGCATTTCTTACTGTGCTTTTTTTTTATCCTCTAAATAACTTCAACTTGCTGAAATTATTCAGAATAATTCAGGGATCACGTGATAGTGCGTCTAGGTACTTGGAAAGAACATACTGGATTGAAGTATGCCTATTGTCACGATCAAATCCAATTTGTCTGTGAATTTTTAGTAGGAGAGGCAACACTTTTCCATTATTCACATGTATGTGTGTCTGATCTTAACTTTAAAAAGCACGTTTTAATGCCTGGGAATGCTGCTCCTCACTGAGGAAGTGTCCAGAAAGTCCAAGTCAACTTAGAACTTTGACTTCTTGCCTCTGCCTTGTGTGATACTTATACAGGTGGACAAATGACATAATAAGTAACCGTCTATAGCATGACATGAACATGAACCTGGTGGTCATAGGTAGCACTTTTTCTTGTGCTAATACATAGGTGTTGATATCCATTTTAATGCATCTCAGTGCTGCTCTAGATGCAATACAGGAACTGAACAGCTGGGTTCACTTAGTGCATTTTAACAAGTGGCTCATCTGCAGCTCCAGTTGAACACGCAAACATGGGGAGGCATGCTTAGTTTTATGTGAAGATTGCTGCCTTAACGGTGTGGCTGTTCTGCACAGCTCCCATCTGTTGGTCTTGAGGACAACTATAGAGAAATTTGCCCATGGAAGGGGACTTCCAAGACCATCAGTAGCAGGGTTTGAAGGGAAAAGCCATGCTTCCTGCTCACCATTCAGTTATCCTCTTCATGGGACTGTGAGCCAAATTCTTCAAAACCCAGTACAATTAATGCATATGCTTTTGAATCCTCTGCCTTTTTTTTTACACTAGTGTTGTTTTATGTAATGAAGGAGCATGCATAATGCTTTTAATAGAGTAATCCAAGAAAATAATAAAGCTAAAATACCTGTAACGTACCCTTTCTAAGAAGTCATTCTTGGCATGATATTAAAATGGATTTTCTGAGGCCTTAGTGGCTTGAATTGCTCGTCCCAAAAGTTCAGTGGAAACTCATTAAGTGAGCTGAGCACATCTTGTATGTCTTCCTTAAACCATTATATTTTGATCTTGTTTGCTTTAAGGGGAAAAAAACAAACCAAAGCAGCATAAGAACCTTCTACTCTCCCTGCATATACTGTGGGGTGAATCACTCCCAAATTGTCAACGAGGCCTCGGCTCTCTTCTTAACTGTACAAGAATAGTTCTGAAGAAATAATGGAGCCAAGGACTGTTACTGTCTAACTCTTTATTTCCTTTACCATAGTGTTATGCCTTAAGTAAACTTGAGCGTTTGGGTTGTTTTAAGCCTTTGGCCTCCCCTGCTGGAGGGGAATTTAACTGGGATCAGTTGGAAACATTGCTGCCCTGTGGCAAGGTCAGGATGTGTATCTGCTCTGCAACAGCCCAGCATGTTAATACCTATATGAACTGTAAATTAAAAAAAAAAAGAAAAAGCAACATCTTTTGCAGCAGAATAATTATCTGCGCTGATGGGACCGGACACAACAGCTTCTTGGAGACGATGTTCAAGAGCAATGTCACTAGCGAGGAACTAACTCGCTGGCAGCAGCAGTACAGTAATCGCTTTCACTGAAAAGCAGATTTTTCAAGTAAACAGATGAAAGATCCTCTTTAATGGACGTTGGGATAGGCAGTAATGGGCTTTTTTTATCCTTTTGTAGAGGTATAATAACTATACCACCGCTTATTCTAATTCTATTTTTTTTTATTGCTACTCATTGTCTGAATGCGTGCTTGCTTCTTTCAACTAGGCAGAGTAAGCATCAGTTTAAGCCTTTAGGAGTGAGTTTCATTTGGTGTGCTGCTACTTTACCAATGTTCATCCAAAATGTCACCCAGTATTTTCAGTGTGCTTCACCTCGTAACATATTTCTCCTGTCATGCTCAGGCAGACGATGACCAGGTTCTAGGCTTCCACCAAACCTTTTTGTTGAAAAGTTTTCAAGGTGCCTGGGTGTGCACCAACGAAGTCTTCAGGCTAGCCCTCCACAACGTTTAACCCTCTGCCTTACCTCTCTTCCATGCCATCCTCGCTGTCCTGGTTGAGTAAGGAGCGCTCTCTTCTCGCTCTTCTGTCACTGGAGCTGGGCTGAGAAGTATGGCTGTGGCTTGTGGGTTCTGGGAGCAATGTGGCAGATCTGTGGCTCTTCCTGAGAGTGTGAATTTTGAAGTGATTGTTGCAGAATTAATTGTGAATAACTAATTGTTATGCGGTGTTTCCTAGTCTTAAAAGGGAAAGGAAATTTGCAATTAAAATCACTGGATGTTTTTGTAATGCATGCTGAACACTTAAAGCACTGCTTAAAATCTGTTAAATGAGGCTTAGCATCTGAAAGAACCTGCTGTCCTAAGTAATTAGCTTTTCCTTTGAGATAAGGATAGCTGCAAGCCCACGGGTCAATTAATGGTTTCTGTGGGGTGCTGGCAAAAGAGTAAAGCTGTCTGACCAGACAAAGAGGAGGAAAATTGTCTAGCTAAAATTGGATTGCAAAGTAGTGTTGCAGCTAATGCTCTTTACGTGACCCATGGTTCTGTGGGCTGAGGAGTTTCTACAGTTTTGAGCCTCCAGGTCAGAAGGGATGTAGAAAAACTGGAAGAGGTCAAAAAGCTGCCAAGTTTGCCAGTGTTCGAAAGCTTGTGGAGTCTGGAGAGGAGGCACCTAAGGGCAATCTGCCTGAAGTGTAGGTGGAAAGTAGTTGAGAACTTCCAATAATCTGAAAGCAAACTGGTTTTGGTGGTGCTAGACAGTGTAACAAGGGACAGTGGTTGTAAACTGTAACTTGGGAGGTTCAGATTGGACACGAAGGGAAGTTTGGTTGGTTTTTTGGGTTGGTTCCCCCCAGCCCCAGAAGGTTGAAGCCTTGGGAACTGTTGCCTGGACGTGTTGAGACCTCCGTTCTTGGAGGCTTGGAAGACCACAGAGCTGTGGCTGAGGCAGTGCTGCTGTAGTCCTGCTGTGAGTGTGGGGCTGGATACCAGAGGATCCTTCCAACCTGATTCTGTCACTGACTTTTTTTCATTTTTATTTTAATTCAAGGATGTCATGAAAGAATTTGAACTGCACAAAGGAAAGCTTTGTAGGAAAAATAAAGCCCTTGTCTTTCAAGCCTGGAATGCAAATTTTGAGTTGGACATAGCTAACTTTGGAGTGGAAAGTAAGAGTAAAGATTTTTTCAGTGAGGTTTTACCTGAGCTATGATGAAGATCAATAATAGAGTGGGATAGGGTTAGTTTATGCCTTCTAGAGCATCTCAAATCACTTAGCTGTGGGTCTTTGCTGTATGTTAATAGGGCGTATCCAGAATTTTGAGAACAGACTATACGTTATTTCATTCACCTTAAATACAGTCTAGTATTTTCCTTGTTTTTAAAGTATTCTGCTCCTCTATGCTGTGAAGACGTAACATGAAAGGAATAAAGAAAGCAATGATGTGACTTTGTTGTGGGAATTTGCCACATGTACAACGGCAAGTGTTTGGGGAAGAATTCCCTTTTAATCTTTTTTTCATGTGTCCAGTCCTGCATTGCATAAGAGAGGAGGAAGTTCTCCTCAAGCCAAAGCACTGAGAGCTGCAGTGCAGCTAGGCTTAACAGAAATTGAGGAAACCTGCACTAAAACTAATCTAAAGGTGGTGATACCTTTTTTTCCAGAGGTATATTTTTAACAAGTACTCATGTCAGTAACGACACACTCAAGTTTGGTGTGAAAACTACTTATGCAACTGGTATTAGATGCCTCAGTGACCTAAAAAGAGGAGACCATAGGGCAACTGAGAGTATACTAAATGCTTATTAATAGTGTTGATTAGAAGTGATTCAAGCTGAAATGATTTTTGCCTGGCTAGTTTAAGCCATTAGAAAGGAGGTGACACAAATATGAATTCGTTCCACCTTAGTCAAAAGGGATAGCATTAATAAGATGCTTCACAAAGTCGTACGTCAAACTTTAACAGCTCTGTGGTGCTACTCAGTTTTCCTAAAGATTCCTTCATGTCCAGGAACCCACCAACTATCAAGCAGTAGTGAGACTATACTAGGAGTAAGTGTTATATTTACCTAGGAAAAGCTAGAGAAGGCATAAACCCAGGGGTTTCAGTGCACAGTGTATCTGGGCAGGTCTAATAATGCTAAGACTTCCCTGGAAATAACTGGCACAACTGCTGTCATATGTGCTAATGAACTAGATGGACAGCTGCTTTAATCCAGCATCGTTGCTTGTGTTCACGCTGTGCTGGCTATTATGGAGCCTCTGCCTAATGGCAAAGGAGGCGTGTATCAGTGTGACAAAAAGCTGCCCAGTTCATCAGCCTGTTGAACAGTGACTTTATTGGCACTTGAGGATTTTTCATTCGTCAACTAAACACTTGACTTGCTTGTAGTTCTGGCCTGCCTTGTTGCCTTCTTAATTTCTGGCTGTAGTAGTTTCCTCATTCACTTTGTCCTTCATGGTTTTATAGTAATTTGATATCTTGCCTGTTCTCCCCACCCTGATCGCACTTTTGCAAGCTAGAGCGTCGTACTCGATTTACTTTCTTCTGTAGGAACCTGTCCTGTAGCTGGCTCATCTTTCTTGCCCTTCTCTGGCCTTTGCCTATTCACACTTGAATTTGTGTTAAATAAGTGCATGCAGGATTTGATATGTGGGTGCTATCTGTGCATTTATGTGGTTTCTTACTTAGGGGTTGTGGTTCTCTGCTCCTTCCCTAATAACTGCTAACACTGCGCTTGTCTTGATAGCTGTTGAGCTCTGAGCTGGTTTCAAAAACAATAAAAATAACCGTCCATCGTGATTTCAGTATCACTTTCCTGAGAGGCCTCAGCTAATCTAGGGCCCTCTTTGGTTTTCCTCTGGATTAGCGTACCCTTACTTGAAACTGCATTTCATCTGCCACTTTATTTCCTAGTCAGCTGTTTCTGTGAAGTCCTTGCAGTCGGTTTTAGATTTGATTACTCCTTTTACATGCATTTGAGCCTACCAGTGCTCTGGTAGACTTGCTGGTTTGTGATATAGCTGATGTCCTTAGCGAGTTGTTCCTCGAAGCTGACTTGTTTCACGTTCATTTAATCACTGACAAGTATATTACTTTAAGTAAAGATTATTTTTTTGTATTTACTTTGTAGTTTGCTTTGCTCTTCAACCTTTTCACTTGCTTTTCTTGGTGGACATCAGCGGAGCATTGAGAATAAACACTCAGCATTTTGACAGTCTGTTTCATGGGTTTCTCTGCTGCTTTTCAATGCTTTCTTTATGCGTTCCCCCCCTTTTCTGAAGCTGAATAGTCATGTGCTGAAAGAATAGAGCTTAAAATCCTCCAAAAATGCTGAATTGAATACACTATGGTCAGTATCAGAAGATTGTTTTGTAGCTAGGCCCTGTGCGCTGTTCAGATTAAATCCTATTGTGTGATTTCCAGCTGATTTGGGAATAATTGATGTTGTTTTGAGGCTTTAATTCCTACCTGGTGTTTCTGAGGAGACTGGTAAACATTAGGTGGGAGAACTAGTCTCCCTCTAATACTATTTTATACTTTTCTACTATTATAGTAAATACAGTGCAGGCACTATAACCCGCCTAGATGAATTGCAAAAGGCAGAGCTGCTGCAAAGATCCCCGTGCTTAGAACATCTCGTTGCAGCTAGAGCAGATACTTCGCTCCCTTTGAGCTGTTCCTGGAGAGTGGAAGCAGGAAGTACTAGTGACTGGCTGGCTGAACTTGCTCCAGGGAAGCTTTCAAAAACCTAGATCACTACCTAGATTATTCAGGCAATAATGTTGATACGGACTTCTACAGAAACTCCCTTCTGTCATCAATCCAAAGTACAGCAGCTAAAAACTAATGTTGAAAGACCCTGGTTTATGCTCGGTTTCCTGGGCAAGGCCCAAAGAGAATTTGTGATTCGGCACTAAGGCAGGCATGCTCTTATCAGTGGTGTGAAGCTGCTGGAATGAGATGTCTGCGGCTCTTCCAGAAAAGCCCGGCTTCAGATGCCATTGCAGGATTTCTGGGTCGTTGGGCCCTGGGTGTTTGTCTGCAAAGCAACTTGGAACAGAACCTCTGGTTGTATTAGTGTCTCCTGAGGTGCTAGGCATCTTACAGCATGTGACATCACTGTTCATGTTAGCTTTTAAGTTGTCCTATCATGAGTTTTGGAATACATTTCTCAAAAAAGAGCTTTTTGAACTTTTTTTTTCCCCTCTCTTTCTACAGGCTGATGAAGATCCTATCATGGGATTCCACCAGATATTTCTATTAAAGAACATCAACGATGCCTGGGTTTGCACCAATGACATGTTCAGGCTAGCATTGCACAACTTTGGCTGAGCTGGCAACCCCGAGGCACCCGTGCTTTTCCCTTTTTTTTTTCTTTTTTTTCCTCCTCTTACTGGTATTATTCACACTCACGGAACATTCCAAATATCATACACAAACCTGCAGCACCGCAGAGCGTGAGCAAGCAAGACCTGTGACCTGCCCTTCTGCTGAGTTTACATTGTCACTAGATGAGTTTCTTGTGCATGATGTTTGGAAGTTAGACTTAGCTGCATTTGACAAGAGAAATTTGTGTTGTACCAGCATGCCTCGGAAAGAATTTATAATGCAAAAGGTTGTTGTTTATGTACTGACAAGATGCTCTATAACCCAAAGAAATGAAAGAACAGCAGCCTGTACAGCCCAGATATTGATTTGTTCAGATGTTTCAATGCTACATTACACAATAAAACCATGAGATTTTCTTAACAGTTTAAATTGTTTTAATGAGTTGGATATGGAGTATGTGATACCCCTTGCTTTGGATACTCTCTCTCTGCCTGGTCAGAAAATGTTCGCAAACCTAAAACTCTCCAACTGAAGAGCACCTGATGGTTTTACTGATGGAGGCAGTTCAGGTATCCCCTCGGCCATGCAGCTTCTTTTTCCCTCCCTCTTGGCAGCTTTTATAACACAGACTTCTCACTCAGCTTTCACCACTGACAAGTTAGTTCTCAGCTAAAAAGCCTCAAATAATACACAAGGATGACAACACTCAGGGTAGCCTGTAGTTAATTACGTCCACCCTCAAAGCTAAACAGGATGGGTGTTTTCCTCCTTGGATGTCAGTCCTGGGGTTTGTATCCTGCTGTAAAGCCCTGGCCAGGTTCTGACTAGCATTCCTGCCTTATGATTGGTTCTGGGTGGTAGAAGCAGTCGCTGTGCAGGTATTTACATGGTTGGCTGTTCTGTACCTTCCTCCCTGGAGGCAGCAGTATTCCACCAGTGAAGGGATGTATGGAATTAATCTTCCCGGCGCATGAGATGGCACAGGAACAGAATCACGCTTGCTTTACTTCCAGACCTCACCGAGCCATTAGGCTCCAGTTTCCAAGGACTTAGCACACCTTGCTGCACTTGCTTTTGAAGTCTATGAACTTTGATTTCCCTTTTTGAGACTTTCAGGAACACCGGGATGGGGTGTGCTCATGCTAGTCGGTTCTCAAGCCTGGCTGCTTTGGTGTTCGGAATGGAGCTTTCCTGGGCTCTCCAGTTCTGTACTGCAGCATTCTTGCATAGTCCCTGCTTCAAATGTAGGGCTGTTCTGTTGCTGCTTCTATGCTATGAAAGTCACACATAAAGTGACTTTCAGTACAAAGAGGCGTTTTGTGTGGTCACTGCTAAGCGAGGATCCTGGTATAAAGCTCCAGGTCGCAGTGGAGCCTGGCAGGGGAGGGAGGATCTCAGAATAGGTCTGGCTTATGAACCCAGCCTGCTAGGTCAGTAAGCCAGAGAGCACTTGCTTAAAAGTCAGGTTTGAGGAATGATATGTGTGACAGGTCTTAGTTTAACAACTACCTAAAATGAGATTGTTTTAGGCCATGAAAAGTTCAAAGTTATCCTCTGAAATTGGTGGTGTTGGTCTTCCTGGGGCTCTTTGTCCTCCTTTCTCCACACTGTCATTCGCTCCTGGTTCCTCACCAGCAAGAGATAAACACCCGTGTGTCCAAAACACCACTGCTTAATATTTCTGAGATCTGCAGGTCCCTTTTCAGCCCCAATATACACAAACGGATTTGCCGTCTCGTTTCTCGCACCCGCCGGTGTTAGACTGAGCCCCGGTAGTCACCTCCTGCCTCGGGAGGCCTCTGTGGAGGGACGCTCTGTCGGTGTCACCTCACGGTACCGGAGCTGGGCGGGCAGTTCGCTCCGAGGGGGCCCGGGCCGGTGTAGGCGCTTGAGGCCTGCGGCAACCGGCTGCCCCTCCGCGCCCGGCGGGGCCAACGGAGACCAGGCCCGGCGGGGAGGAGGAAGGGAGCGGCGGGGGAGCTGCCGGGCCGGGCTCCGGGAGAAGGAGGGGAGCGGCGGGGGAGCTGCCGGGCCGGGCTCCCGGCGCGGTTCTCGCCGAGGGAAGGGGCCGGGGCCGCGGCCGCCGGTCCTGGCCCTGCCGCTGGCTCCGCCCGGGCCCGGCTGCCTCCGCCCCCCGCCGCACCCGGAACCCTCCGTCCCGGAGGCGGTTTCCGCCCGGCGCACCAGGCTCGGACCGGAGGCGGAAGCGTGGGCGGCTGGCCGGGCCGGGGCAGCGCGGTGGCGGTTGTGCGGGCGGCGGGAAGCGGGCCGGGCCCCATGGCCTCCTCCTCCAGCATCGACATCGAGGACGCGACCCAGCACCTGCGGGACATCCTCAAGCTGGACCGGCCAGGAGGTGAGGGGCCGGGACCGAGGGGGTTGCGGGAGGCCGCTACCGGCGGGCCAGGCCGGGGCGGGGCGGGGCCGGTGGCCGCGCTGCCCTGTCCCGGGCCGGGGCCGCGGGACCCTCCTCCGCCGGGGCCGCGCCGGGCCCGTCTCCCCTCGGGACGCCGGTGGCATCGTCCTCCGCCGGCCCCGTCCCGCCCGGGGTGAGGGGGGGTCCCGCTCGGCCCTGCCGCTCTCCCCGCGGAGCCCCGAGGCTCTCCCAGCCGTGTGCCGGGCGGGTGAGGAGAGGAGCCGGTGAGCCCGCTGGAGGAGCCTGACCTGTGGCAGAGGGCGCGGAGCGGGAGCGGCTCGGGCCCGCATCTCACCGCTGCTGCCGGTCTCTGGGCACTTCTGATGCGAGAGCCCACCGGCACTGCCCTCCTCCACCCGAGGGTCCCTCCTCTGCCAAGAATACTTCCAGTTTTTCCCAAAGTGTCTTGCTGGGCTCGGTGGAAGGGGCTGTCGGGCCTCTCCGAGATCGGTGCCATCCCCAGACCTGATGAGGTAATGGTCTGAAGGAGACTCAGAGCCTGAATGTTCTGTAAAAAAAACTTAGCCTCTGGGTAGAGGACAGAATTCATGCCCCTGTTGTGCTCCTGTTGAGGGAAAGGCAGGAAGAATGCAGCTTTTCAGTACGAATGTGCTGCTCCCAAAGCAGCTGCCGCGTGGGCTGCCTTTTGCACGGCCAAAAGGATGAGAGGTGGGATGCAGGATTGCTGCAGGACGGGTGTGGAGGCACTTGGGGTGATGGAGCAAATCTCCAGGAAGCCACCTTTGTTAGATTTACTACCCATAGCAAAAATTCTCATTACTTGAAGTAGTTTCTCATGCTTCTGGAGCGCTTGGGTGCTCCCGGATTATAACTTGTACGAGAAAATAAATTTTTCTTCACAGTACAGCATTCTGTACTTGAAAGACTGCACTGAAAGTGCAGAGATGGGGAGCAGTTGTTTCACAAGTGGTTTCTAACCTGAAAGGAGGCGTCATGGTTGAAGCTGTTTCTGTTTTCTCAAGGTGATGTGACTTTCCCCTGCAGCAGCTTCTCTTGCGGGTTGAAGCAAAGTAGTTCTTTTCTGAGTATGGCTTATGTCCTTTAGTTTTTCTTCTTTCCTGTTCATTCTCTTTGTACCTTCTTTGTCAGCTCTAGTGCACAAGAAGGCAGTTGAGAGGAAAAGGAGCAAACAGACAGTAAGTCAAGCAGCGAGGAACCTGTGGCGGTTCTCAGCAGAAATCACTGCCTGGGTAGTAGCGAATAGACTTGAAAGAACTGGATATAATAAAGCGAAGAGCAAGAGTACTTGTTTGTTACCTGAAAGCCTCTGAAAATCCTGTTGGGATGTCAGAGGAAAGGGAAACTGGGGGATCCTTTGAGGCTTTTGAAAGAGAGTAGAAGCAGCCTTGTGAATTAATTGCGTGTGTAGGGCTAGTCTCGTCTGGCATAAAGTTGCCGTGGTCATGGTCCTCTCTAGTTTCACTTTCTGTTACCTTACTTCTGTTATCTTCTGTTTCACTTACGGATTTTGATTGCAAGCGGAGACTAGTGTAGCTGCTCTCCAAAGCTATTGCCACGAAGAAAGCTTTGTTGTACTATGTGCATGTAGCTATGAGCAGCATTATGTTATTCTGGGTGCTGTCCAGGCAGGTGACAAGAAACACTCCTTGCTCTAAAGAGTTTAGGACTGTCGTAATGCTCTTTTTTTTTTTTTTTTTTTAATTCTGCTGGATTCGGTGATTGAGAAAATAGGATCCACCACCAAAGCCTCAACATGGTTTTCTCCCAGTTTCCACAAACATCACCCGTTCCTTCAGCAGCCCTTGCCCTTTTTGGATGCCGTGCCCTCCGTGAGGGGCAGCTGCACGATCAGACCGGGGGCACGTCGACAGGCGGTCAGGAGCAGAGTCACTGCTGGGTTGTGGGCAGGATCCTTCAGTCCCTGCTGACATCTCTGCTGATAACCGGGTGTTACATGGGCTCGCCCTACGTGTCTGATGATGGCAGGGAAGTGTTCTGTTCCATACAAAGCGCTGGCGCAGGAGATGGGGGGGACAGGAGGGGTTCAGTATCTCGGCTCTGATTGCTCCTGTTTTCCCGCTCTTTAAAAAGGTGATGAATATGACCGTGCTTCTTTCCCTTTGGAGGCCTAGATCTACCGGTCCAGGTTGTTCCGGTTTTGCTCCTGTACCTACTGAACACTGAGCCTCTTCCCTTCTTCTATGCCTTCAGGACTGTGTGCAGGCAGCGTCTGTGCTTGTCTGGCTTCCACTGAGATAGTGATGGGCTAAGCCCCGTTCCTGAACTTCAGTGCACTGTTGTTGTGCCCATCAGGCTTCCTTCCTCCTTCCCTTTCCCATGGAGCGAATGTCGCTGTCCTGCTGTCCGTAAAAGAGCAGATACACTTACGTGAGGCATTCCTGTTGCTGCAAATAGAGCAAAGAACGTATCATCTTTCTCTGGCTGCTTTTTCTGTAGTGAATATTTTCCTGCTGTTGCTTGCAAAGGCTGAATCGCAGTCGATGGAAGTTGCTGCCGCTGGACAAGCACCTGCCATGTGCTGTAGGAATAAAGGGTGCGTCTTCGTCTTGCAACAGCAAACGCAGCACACGCGTGTTAGGTGGTTACAGGATCACGCTCCCTGGCCTGAAGTTCCCTTGTGCTGCTGCAGTTTTCTTCGTGCGCTGCAGGTAAACTGGGGTGAGCGCCCTGATGGTCTTTGCGCCGGGACACCCTGTCACCGCACAGGCTCTTTGCATCCCTAGCGTGGTTGCTGATTTAATGGCTTTGTTCATAAACAGGCAAGTTTTAAATATTCTTCTGGCAAATGAATAATAGCTGCAGTTACTTCTGTAGGCAGCAACACTCATCCTGATATGTTAAAGCCTGTTTGGTAACTGAAAGCTTGCCTTGCTTTCAAAGGACGTGCCTCTTGCCCACGGTTTGTTACGTGTGCTAGTAACAGAGGAGCTTCTGGTCCTGGGAGCAGCCATTTTGCGAGAGCTCAGCAGCAGTTGTTACCTGGCAACAGTATACGAAATTTCAGTTTTCAAAACCAGTGAAAATTTCAAGCGAGGAGTTGGCTGAGACAGGAGGCTTTGACTTTGGTGTTGATGTGTAAGCGCAGATGGAGCGGGCTTGCTCCCCAGTGGGGATTGTCAACTATTTCCCTTGCTAGTGAAATAGAGAGGAGAGTCTCCTTCACCCCTTTTTGTCTGTCCAGGGCTAAAAGCCTTCAGAAGGGATGGAGGCCTCCAGGCAGCTTGTGCTAGGCCCAATATACGAACTCAGGGCACGTGTGCTCTTCAAAGCACAGGTAAAACTCTGAATAAATGGTTGCTTCATGCAAAATTTGAGCCCTGTAAACTTCTATGGGATTAGTCGACTACAGGAAGAATTTAGGAGTCCCATAGGCACAGCAGCACAGTTTTATAGCTAAGTTACTCGAATACCCAGGCTTCGAGGTCAGGTCTCAGTCAGAAGGCAGTTCTGGAAAGCAGAAAATGTGTTATTTCTGGCTAAGCACTGTGTTGCTGGACTTCAGAGATCTCTCTGCAGGCAGGAGGGTTGGAAACGGCCCTTCAAGAACCCTTTGGTGTGGTGCTGGAGTATGAGATTTGGTAGATCTAAATTACCAGCTTAGTCTTTCTGATCCAGGATGATTTGCTCCTTGAACCTGGTAAGTCCTTGTACCTGTTCTTTGGTGTTTTTCTGGTCTCCTGGGATTGCTTGTGTAAGAGAAGAGCTACGACTTCACCCGTTTGCGTGGAGATAAGTTTCTTATACGGAAGGTCTCTTACATGTCCTTTTTGGAGAAGAATACTTTTCCCAGCCAATTCAGCGTATTCTACCTGATAGGACCGGTAGAATCTGACAAAAAAACATCTGGAGGTAGTGTTATTTCAGAGCGCTATTTCTTTTAAATGGTTATTTAAATGGTTATTTAATGTAATTTCTTTCAAAGGTTCAGTGAATGAGAACCAGAGACCGTCAAATTCCTATAATGGAGACCTGAATGGACTGCTGGTGCCTGATCCCATTGTGGCTGGAGATGGACCTTCTTTGGCAAAGCCGGTGCATCGCAGCATTTCTTTGGGAGCCCTGCAGGACAAGCAAGTCATGTAAGTTTTGTCGAAAAAAGGCTGAGAGTGAACAGAAAATGGTTAAAAGTTAGGTCAGGTGAGCCTGGACAAGCATGCTGGGAACCTGATGGTCAGTTTTACGTTGAGTTCAGGTGACAGCTGTGAGTCCGTGCTGTTGGTCAGAGCTTTTGTAGCTTTTGTGAGGCTGACACATGGAGCCTGCCATCCCTGCCGCTCAGGAACCCAAGAATATCGGCAGAGCTGTTCAGAGAGAAGGGCAGCGGGACTGGCCGCATGGCAGACATCGTAAGTCAGGACGGAGGTCAATTAGCAGGGACCTGGGCGAAACTTGGCGTTCTCACGTAGACCTCCAACTGGACTCTCTCAGGGACCCAAGGTACCCGAGAGGTAACTTACACCAGTTTGCAGTGCGTTAGACCTCGCGCTTGTTGAAGTATTTCTCTCCACGTAACTTAGAACGGGGCAAATGATCCTGAGCCAGATTTCTACCTCTTTGCTCAGTCGTGTATATACATCGGTGTGTCTTGGACAGTACGTGTCAAGAGAACATATGAACTGATTAGTGTAATGCTTGGCTTTGTGTGCGGACTCTTAACATCAGAGCTCGTGCAAATAGCTTTTGTTTGGGTTCTCTGGTCATAGTTTTGAGTGAGGATGCGGTGAGAACCGTGAGCAGCGTGCACTGTTGTTGCTGAGGTTCAGCTGGTTGGCTTTGCTCTCTTTGCACCTTCCAATGTTGGGTTGTAGTCACGGCTACTTTAACCACGTGTAGGTCTGTGCTCAAGTCAAAGAGCCTGGAGGTTTTTAAGCTGAATAAACCAAGTGTTTGGCATTCTCAAACCTGTGACATGTGGGGAAGGGAGACTTAACTAGGTAGCTTCTGGTTTCGATTGTTCAGCTCAAACCTCCTAGATGCACAGATAATCCTTCTGCATTGCTGTTAAAATTATGAATAGCAAATATCTGACCTCTGTTCTCTTCCTGTAGAGTCCTGTCTGATTATTTTTTTTCCCCTTTGTTTTTCTTAAAAGCTGCCTTTCTGGTGATGACAGCTCCACTTGCGTAGTGATATCAGCAAAAGATGTGGAGATAGTGGCCAGCAGTGATTCCAGCATCACCAGTAAGGCCAGAGGGAGTAATAAGGTAAGGAGCAAGAGAAAGCATAGTTCTCTCTCTTTTTTTAGTCACATCAGCTCATGCTAAAGTATTTTAAACAGAAATTATCTTCTTTCCTGTGTTATAGGAGTTTGTAATTACGTAGAAGTTTGTTTTTCATAGATAATACTGAAGACAAAAATGAAGAGGAGGATCACTGCTGTAATTCCCATAGTATTTCTTAATTCTTTGCTCACAGAGACAATGCTTATCAAATAAGACCAGGACTCAGTTTCTTAGAAAGCAGTATTAAAACTAAAAAGCAATTGCCCATGCAACAAATGTGTTTCTATATTTCAAAAAAGTTTCCAAGAACTGGGAATCCAGACAGAGTGCTGATGAAGGGGTAAAGGCTGCTTTGCTGCAGTTGCAGGGTCGAGTGTTGTTCTGCAGCATGACAAATTCAGTGAGCTGCATTTCTTCTTGCAGTGGGAGGAAACGTTCATCGGCCTCCAGAACTCTGAACGTTCAGGGCTCTGCTACCTGGTGTTATTTGATGTGCAATTCTTCTTACCAGCTGCTGCTTCTAACAGTTTCCTGTTAAGCATTACCGATCTTCCCTAGAGGAAATCCTATATTTGGCAGGTTTGTTCCAGGAAAAAAGTTAATTCCAGACATTTCTGATGTTTTGTTTTCTTTCTCTTGAGCAGGTGAAAATACAGCCTGTTGCTAGATATGACTGGGAGCAGAAATACTACTATGGCAACCTGATAGCTGTTTCAAACTCTTACCTGGCTTATGCCATTAGAGGTGAGATACCTTCTTGTCTTGGATGCAATTTGTGTTCTTTTGCTCCGTGTATCTCTAAAAGAAGCAAAGTTTGCATCAGAAGGAGGTAACTGGCAGTAATTAAAATGCTTCTTGCAATACCCGGATCAGAGTGCTGTTGTAGTGGGAATATAAGTGAAGTTGCAGCTATGGGGGAGGGAAGATTTGGAGGTGTAGGAGAGTTTCTACCGAGAAAATAAAGCTTTTCTGAAGTTAGAAATAAAAGAAAAAGGAGGACTCAGTAGGGATGGAAGAAAAGTTGAAGGATTGCATTGGATTCACTGGACAGTAAGCTGATGTTCAGATTACTCCTCTAATTAAATATTTCTGCAGCAAACAAGCTTCTCTGTAGCTAAGCACAGAAACAGCCCCGTGGTAATTTGAGCAGATAAATGTTTGTGTTGGACTTGCTTGTATAAATTTAGAGTTGAGTTTAAGGCTAAATTTAGAGGAGCCAAAGAGCAATGCAGATGCAGTGTATTTTGCAGTGGGAAGGGAGAGAAAAACAGAATAACGCAGGGAAAGATTGTTCCACAACAAATACGAAACAAATGAACGCTTAGTCATCTGCAATGTTTCTTTCTACTCTCAGATAAATACACAGTGTTTGGGGCTCCATCAGCTTTTCCCGTTCTTCTTAGTTCTAACCCATCAGTCTTTTAATAAATCTGCTACTCTGCTTCTGTGTTTTTTTTCCTAGCTGAGGTTATTTTAGAGCAGCTTTGGGGTGTTTCACCCTTTTCCGAAGTATTAAAGCTTGGATGCAGTAGCAGTATGGAAACTTTGCTTGGTGTGTGCACGCTCTAAAGCATGTTCTTCTCAGTCGTGCAAGCCAAAAAGCCATACTTTTTGCCAGGAGAGTGTTTATGCTTTTTACGTTCCCCTTAGAGAGGATGTATTTGAGCTAGCTGCCTCTCAGTGACTCCTTTGCTCCACTTACTGAAAATGAAATTGCAATTAAAATTAATTTACTGTCAGTCTTGGAGGTTTAGTAGCTTTGTCATGAACTCAGGATAAAGATTTAGGCCTTGTGTTAAATGAAGGCATCTTTCTTGAGAATAAGCATGAGAAGTCAAATTCTGTTGACTTCTTTTTAAGTAGAGCAACTTAGAATTTGCAGTGCTCAAGAAATTGTAGAAGATATGGGGAATTAAGCTGCCCTAAGGCAGGCAAAGTCCTTCTTGATGCTGCTGTTCCAATCTTCTCTGCCAAAGCTGAAAAGCACAGCGTTTATCTGGATCTTGAAAGGGCTTGTTAACGTGGTACCTGCTGATAGGGGTTATCAGTGTGCTGCTGGTGACAGCTGATGGCAGGATGGGTGCTGGAAACGACAAGCCGATGGATGGAAACAAAGGCAGCCCTGTGGGGAAACCTCACGGGTAGATGGTGACTTCTCCCTCTGTCTTTTCCGCAGCTGCCAGTAACGGCTCCGCTATGGTGCGGGTGTTGAGCGTCAGCACTGCTGAGCGGACCTTGCTGAAGGGATTCACAGGCGGTGTGGCAGACCTGGCTTTTGCTCATCTCAACTCCAACCAGCTGGCGTGCCTGGATGAGGCCGGCAACCTTTTTGTCTGGCGCCTGGCCATGGATAAAGACAAAATCCAGTATCTCGTCAAAATATGTCTCATAAGAGTCTTTGTGTAATGGTTAGATGTGAATGCAGCCTCAAAATTGCAGCTTATTTTGTAGCCTTTTCAGGATAGCAGCTTGCAGGGGGAAAGTCAATAGTTCTGCCCCTTCCAGAGTATCAAATCAGTCAAGCTGAGCCTGTATTCAGCACAGTCATTATGTGAAATTGCACGTAACTTGAAATTCTAGGAGTGACACCTTGGTGCTCCTGGTCCATGCAAAATTAGTCAGTGAGAAGTGTCAGTCTGTACTAGCTGGCCTTACACATGGACAGTGTCACCCTGACTGTGTGACAAAGCTTTTTACTCACGTTTGTCTGGTTTTAGCTCTTTTCCTCAGTTACTTTTCTGGGGAAGAGGATGTAATACTTCCTGCTTGCTATCTTCTTTCCAAACCTGACGTCCCTCTTCTTTTGGTGGTCCTGAAATTCATTTTCAGTGTTTGATTCACTGCCCCAAATTTTTTCCTTTTAATTGCTAGGAGTGACTGCTCAGTGCTTTTCAGAAGCACATCAGTCTGTGAGATATGTCGTCTTAGATTGTGGCTTCTTAATTTTAATTGCATACCATCATTTCAAGAGCAGCTGGAGCAAAGGTGGTTGTGGTTGTTTCAGTTCTGATTTGTGCGGGTGGACCAGAGCACTCAGCCTGGTAGCTTTTCCGTGTTTCTGTGGTAGTGCTGTTGCAGTGCTAGCTGAAATAATTTAATCCGTCCATCAGCAGTTGCGTGGATTGCACATTCAGATGTGGCTGTGTGCTCCTGTTGTGCTTGTCCTGTGCCAGCAAGAGAAAATTATGAGAATCTGTTAACTTTTGTAAGCTTATCTTCTTCTGTCAGTGAGGAAATGCTAGCTTGCCACCTTTCTTAGCAGAATCTGATTTCTTTTTGAATTTCAAAGATCCAAAAAATCTTGAGGTTTAGTAGTATTCACCAGAGGACCAAGCCTGAATAGGGTATTGCTGAGTGTCGGTAGCACTGCCACAATGTTCTGTTTCTTAACCTTGGTGATCAGAGAGGAGATCTTGGTTAACATCAAGCGACCTGACAATACCCCGTTGAACACCTCTCGAAGAATCATTTGGTGCCCTTTCATCCCAGATGATAATGAGGAGAGTGGTGAAGAGGGAAGCCAGACGTTGGCATTGTTGCATGAGGACAGGGTAAGGAAACCTTGCTTTTGAAACGTTGTCCCTTATTTCTTTTGGAGGGAGAGAATCTAATGAAGGAAGGAGCCAATATGGATCTGCCCACGTCTTTGTTTTCCAGGCAGAGGTGTGGGACTTGGACATTATCCGAACAAACAACAGCTCCTGGCCGGTGGAAGTGCCTAGCATCAAAGAAGGCTTCATCGTAGTGAAAGGCCACAGCACGGTATAAACCTGTTTTGCTTTCTTTACCGCCATCGCATAGGTGATCGCCACAGATCACTTAGGTTTTCTCTGGGTTATAGTGTCTCAGGAGCTGCAGTCCTTAGGACAGTTGGCTGTAAAAAACCCCAGTTTCTTACCCATCCCCACTCTCACCCGCAGCCTACTGGTTGTATATACATTGATAAGTAACCCTTGTTTAAAGAGCCAAGGTGAATTTGTAGTCATTTGCTTTGAAGGTGCAAATTTTCCTCTTGGAAGAACCCATCTGTATTTCCAAGGGCCTGTCTGAGAACCTGGGCTGGATTTCAACTATTTTGTTTTATCTCCTGGTAAATGAACACTTAACACTGCAGCTGTTTACTGCTGGGTGAGAGGGGGGAAAATTAAGCCCAATGTCATCTTTTTTCTCCTATGATTTCCCTGATGAATATAGTTATGAGTACAGTGGACCAGGACTGTAGGTGATATTTTGAATATAAAAGAAACAACTGGAAAGAGTCCATTTTCACTTCTTGACCAGGATGATGACAAAGTAATTGTATCGCTTAGATGAAACAATTATGATTGTGAAACCATAGTGACTGAAAAGCCGGAAGATCCCAAACCAAAATGAGCTCTGTTCATAACGTGAGTAACAGTGGGAACAGGAGCAGCACAATCCATTGTACTTAAATTTCCTGTCTGGAAAAGGTGATTATTAATTGTTATTACAAAAAAAAGTCCTGTCAATTCTTCTGTGAAGGGCTAATTTGCCTGGTGACGTGTCTGTTAGCACAGGAGGTCAGAGTGATTTTTATCAGACTGATAGTCAAATTCCTGTTTGGAGGGAGTACTCTTTCTTTCTCCCCAAAGAGTTATGAAATGACTTTTCTGTGTCTTTTTTCTTCCCCTCTCTGTTTAGTGCCTGAGCGAGGGAGCACTTTCTCCAGATGGAACTGTGTTGGCCACAGCAAGCCATGATGGTTTTGTCAAATTCTGGCAGATCTATATTGAGGGGCAAGACGAGCCAAGGTAACTGGAGAATTAGAAAATGAAGGATCTCGGAACAGAGAGCAGCGTTTTCTCTGTGAGAATTCCCTTGTTACAGAATTACCTGCGATGGTCATTCTCGGGCCATTATAAAGATACAGGATGAATATAAAGTAATTTGTTGCCGAAGAGTTGTATCACTGAATATCACACATGCTCAGGGTTTGGTGAACTTAGGGGGGGGAAAAAAAAGAAAAGCAGAGAGCTGTGTCTGGAAGCAGGAGTTCTGTGCTGTCCCTGCAGAAAGCTTCTCTGAGCTGTTCTTCTCAATGTTGACTTCTTTAATGTCTTGTGCCCTTGCTAAGGCACCAAACCAAATAGCAACACATGATTTCTTTTATTCTTTTTGTTTGTTTGTCACAATCTATGGCGTGGGCTGTGATCTCCATCCTTTGTATAAGCCTGTACAAGCTGATAACACTTGGTGGCTGCTGACTTAATGCTGTCTTTGGACAAGGGGTGATGTGTTCAGCGCCCACCGTATATATTCCTTATGTACTACTCCCTGTACACTCAGTCTTTTCTGATTCTTTCCTAGGTGTCTTCATGAGTGGAAACCCCATGATGGCAGGCCTCTTTCCTGCCTGCTCTTCTGTGACAACCACAAAAAACAAGACCCAGAGTAAGTTCCCAGTCCGGAGTGTCAAAGTTTAGTGGTGTCTTCTAACTCTACCTTTGGAGGGTTCCTTGTAACTGCATTGTACTTGTAAAAATTCAGCTTTGCGGCAGGAGCAAGTCCTGACCTCTTTGTAGTCAGTTTTCTAGTGATGGAGAAATAAATAAGGCTCTGGAGCACAGCCTAAAGTGACCTTAATCCTAGTGTCAGTTCCATGAAAGCAATGAAAAATCTAAATTGATGACTCCTGTCAGGGTTGTGGTTTGGTCAGTTTTAACTGGCCTGTTATCCTTCAAATTTCTGCTGCAGTTGATTAAGAAGGAACTGGTTTGGGTTTTGTTGGGTTGTTGTTTCTTTTTTTTTGGGGGGGGAGGGTGTTGTTTGTTTGTTTTTAAATTTTTATTCTTTCTTCAGTAAATTATGCCCTTGGGGTTCTTGAGAGCTGTAGTGGTTTCTAACCTGCCTCAAAGGCAGACATCATCTGGGAACTTTTAAGACATGGTTGGGCAAAATCAGCTATGGGCAGCTTGTGGGGAGCTCTCCTGTGAAAATGCCCTTATGGGAAGGACCAGATCTTCTTTAAAAGACTCGAATTCTGTTGTGCCTGCAGGGTTCCCTTCTGGAGATTTCTCATCACAGGAGCAGATCAGAATAGAGAACTGAAGATGTGGTGCACTGTGTCTTGGACCTGTCTGCAGACTGTCCGGTAGGTGTTGATACACCAGCTCCCCTGAGGGGTTGGATTTACTTTGATGAGCAGAGGATCGTAACAAAGCTCTCAATTTCCAGGTACACTTATTTTGCAGAGGTGATTCTCCAACGGAGTCTACTTTGGCCCCAGTTAAAGCCGCCTCCTTTGCCAGTCTGACCTACCTGATGGAAGCTGTCAGGGCTGTGGCAGACTGTTGGGTCAAGCTTTGGCAAGGCCAGGGAGGTTGATCGCTTTATACAGTCTCCTTGGTGTTACCAAGACATATGTTGTCTTTGCTTTCTTCTGTAGAGCAGAGACACACCTGTACATAAGGAGAGGCGTTCCAAAATTGCACGCCTTGAGTGCTTTCTTCCGTAAAAAAGCTAGATATTCAGTAGCCAATCTGTGTTTTTCTCCTGTTACTGCTTTTTCTGATTTAAATAATGAGAAGCTACTATGTGGACAGAGCTAAAGCAATTATACAAGCTTATTTGCCGAGGTCCAGAAGTTCAAATTTTACTTTAGTCCATCCCTTCGCTCAGCTTATGTTCCCCAATTTCACTTTTCCGATGGTGGATTGTGGTCTCTCTGATCACATGCACGCTTAAAGCTGCTTCTGAATTGCCCTGTTAAAGTGAGAAGAATATGGCATACAGCTGATCGCTGCTTTTTCCACCTCATACTACAGAAGGTCCAAAACTGGTTGCACTGTAAAATAGCTGTAAACTCCTTAAGATGTTTTTTGTTTTAAATAATGCAGTTTCATAGCAGTGTTCTGGTTGTGCTAATCTACCTTGCTTTCTGCACCCCCCCACCTCTTTTTTGTGGATTTAGCTTTTCTCCTGACATCTTCAGCTCCATGAGTATTCTTCCCAGCCTGAAAGTCTGCCTGGACCTCTCTGCTGAATATCTGATACTGAGCGATGTACAGAGAAAAGTAGGTGGTTCATTTTATCGCTGGCTGCGTGGGTAATAGTGACAGAAAGAGAAACGGCCATCTGTGTGACTGATTCTGCTGCCTAGGCCTAGGATTTGCACATTAATAGCTAAAAATGCAGAGGTTGGCCTCAGCTGTTTCACCATAAGATGACAAATGGCAACAATTGAGCTGATTAATCTGGAGCAGCCTTTAAGGATTACTTCTGTGCTCTCATTTGGAGGAACCTGTGTCTGGCACAGTAGGACTGAGTTCCTGATCAACATTGAGTCACGTAGGAGTGTGCTTATTGAGGCGCCCTTGGGTGTTTGGTTTCAAATTTAAATGGTGCAGGCTTTATTCCTCAAGTTATTCCCGTTGTTCCAAATCTCGTTCAGGCGCCAGGCTTTGTAGTCCACATGCGCGTGTACATGGTCTGCTCTGAAAGCTTGGTGACTTACCGTTTCTGATTCTTCTAGGTCTTGTATGTGATGGAGCTGATGCAGAACCAAGAGGAGGGTAAAGCTTACTTCAGCTCCATCTCGGAGTTCCTCCTTACCCACCCAGTCCTCAGCTTTGGCATCCAGGCAGTGAGCCGCTGTCGGCTAAGGCACACTGAAGTGCTCCCAGCAGAAGAGGAAAATGACAACTTGAGTGTAGGTAGGTGATTAAGAGAATTTGTCTCCTGTGAGATCAGGATGTCTTTCTCTGCTGGCTTTCTCATGAAAGGCTGGCTCTTTTCTTCTCTTAGTCTGTACGAAATACATCCTGTGCAGCTGGAGTGCTTCAGAGAAGCACAGTAGAGTTGGGTACAATGGAGTTCTGAAGTCTCTGGTCCAACCTGCTGCTTGAAGCAGGACTGTTGCTGGTGGTAGTTTGGGTCACCTATGGTTTCATCTCGTTGCTTCTTGAAGGCCCCCAAACATGACATTTCTGGCTCTGCTCTGGTCCCAGAGCTGCACCCTCTCCCAAAGAAAATGCATCCTAATATCCAACCTGGCCCTCCCAACCTGCTTGTAGCCATTGCCCCTTATCACACAGAAACTCCGCTGAGGTGTTTCTGTTACTAAAAAGTGTTCCAGGACTGTGTGGGATGAAGTAACTGCAAGTGCTGCTTTGGTTAAGGTACAAGATTAGCTGCTCCATATCTGAGCCGTGATGCTTTTGCAATCACATACCGTCACTGCCTGCATCAGAACGCAGGGGACAGCTTCCTTTACAGCACAGTTTGATTGAGGCTCACAGGAGCACAAGGGTTCCTGGAAGAACTGGCAGGATGTATTTCTGTGACTGCTTGTCCGAGTAAACTCTGTGTAGTTAAACATCAGAGGTCTTAGCACATGACCTTGGTTGCTTCTGAATCGTACTGCCTGAGCTGTGATAGATGTGATGACAGTACGCAATCTGAGTTGAAGGAAGCGGTGGGGTTCTCTATCATGTCTGGAAGGCATATTGCCAAGCCACAAAGCTTCTTGTAACAGAAATGGGCAAGTAACTCTCTCTTAGACGAGAGACACATGAGGTGTCTTCTCTGGCTGTTACTACGATGAATATGATAGTGAATCCTGTGGAGAGCTGTCCTGTGCAAGCATTCCTCGATCGCTGCCTCTCTTCAACTGTTGGCTTGCTTCTGATCACATACCTACCTTCTAGTAAAATGTGGAAAGTTGCTTTGAATAGCATCAACATATTGACTGTTAGAAAGATTCCTGTTAGAAGCTGTATGACGTGCTTCCCTATGCCTATTATTGTACACAATAATAGTTAATTCATGTTGTTGGTGGTATTTGTGGCGTATTGCTCTGGAACGCAGAAGCAAAAATGATAGATAGGTGTAGCGAGTCGGGAGCAGACTGGGACTGAAACTTCAGATCCCTGATTGGTGCTCAGAGAATTAGGACAATTCACATAGGAATGCCTAATACTTCTTTTTTTTTTTTTAATGGCGAGTTAGTTTTATCTTTTCTACTCAGCCTCCTTAGCTTTCTTAGCAGTGACTGATACAGGTGTTGGGTGAATGTTGTCAGCGCTGGCTGATGGGAAGTGATTGCAGAGCTCTTCATAACTAGTGTTGTTGAAAGCCAGGAGGGATGGTTGAGCCCTAGTCTGAATGTCTGTGCAATATAAGCTAACGTGTGTCTCTTAAAGTATATCCAACCGGTCGCTTCCACAGCCAGATAAATCACTAGCAGTCCCAACTTCCTCCTCTTTACCTTTTTCTTTTCTTTTTTATCTTTTTTTTTTTCTCTTTCTTGAGACTTATTTGGCTGGATTAGAGCAAATGTGCTTGCTCTCACATTGAAAAGTAAAGAGAGCCTAGGATATAATTTCCCTTAACAGGGTGAATCCACCTCTTGAGGTGGAGAAGTGATGAAGCTGTATCATGCTGGTTCATCTGCTGTGATGTTCTTCTAGTACTTTGTCTGCAGTTTCCACCCAACTTCATGTTTTATTTTTGTCTCGCTTCCAGAAGGTGCTCAGGGAGCTGGGGCTGTTGAATCAGCAGCAGGCGTCCTGATAAAACTCTTCTGTGTACACACCAAGTGAGTATGTGTAGCAGCTACCATGGGCAGCTGTCTGTGGCTGTCCTAATCCTGCGCTGACCTGTAGAAATTTAATTTAGCAATTCCTTTTGCGCATAACAAAACCTACTTGGACCCATAGAAGCTTCTACCTGTGTTGCGCTCAGTGTGGCCTTCCCAGGAACTAGCCCTGCATGGTGCTGTGGCAAGCTAGTATTTTTGTCCCCATGAGTATGCAGTGACTTAAGAGTTGTTGCTCATGTGTAAATGCTGGGAAACATCTCTCGAATGCTAAGGGTGCCAGAACTGGGTGACGCAGCTGAATGAGGATCAGCGCCCGCTTCTTCTGTCACAGGCAGAAAACAGTAACGTGTATTCCAAAGGAATCAGTTCTGTGAAGAGGAATCTTCTGAGCATTAGACTTTTCTTGGTGATTCATAAACTAATCAGAGATGCCTGGTTTGTTTTTGGTGTTTTTTCAGGGCCCTACAGGATGTGCAGATTAGATTCCAGCCTCTTCATAGTCCTGACATGAACGCATCCATGCCTTCCCATGGCTCTCATGAAGAATTTGGTGAGCGTTTGTATTCAATTGCTCCTCGGTGTTGCTGACCCTTTAAAGGCCGTTGGTGGGGGGACAGCAGGACCCCGGTGCGAGTATGGAGCATGGGGACACATCAGGCTAGGAGCACTAATGCTTCGTGCATGCTTGAGTTCGCCTTGCTAGGTGATTTAGCACTTGTGCCAGAAACTTGGCGTTTGTCTCTTGTCAAGCAGAAGAGATTCCAGTGACAGCAGAGCTTTGGGAGTGGAGGGGACTGGGCTGTGTGTGGTGTGCTGTTTCAGTTCATTCACCGGTCTGGGATGGGGCTGTTAAACTGGCCTTGCATTTAGGGAAGAAAGGACGCTTGGATCTCTTGCTGTCAAAGCCTGATAACATCACTCTTTAGCATAACACGGGATTTGCTTTGCCCTAAGCTTTGATTAGGATGTTGCAGGGGTTTTGCTCATTGTTTTTGGAAACTAGTATGGCTGGCAATGGCCTAAGTTCATACTTTATGGAATTAAAGCTTTAGCTTTCGGGGGAAGTTCCTGTAAATTGATTTGTGTTTCTCCCTTGGAAGCCTTTCCAGACCACATGGCTGATCTAAGCACAGAAGGGCTGGGATCTGAAAAAGGATCGGTGCACGGCTCTCAACCAGACCTGCGGCGTATTGCTGACCTGCCTGTACCAGCAGACTTCCTTTCGCTCTCAAATGATGCCAAACCTAAGCTGATGACTCCAGATGCATTCATGACACCAAGTACATCCCTTCAACAGGTAACCAGAGAGCAGCACTGTTACTGGTGGTACAAGGATCTTGATACTTTGGGGAACTCTTTTTAGGCAGTAGCTGAATGCAGAGCACACAGGAAACTCTGTGCAAGAAACCAAGCTTAGCAAAGACGTGTTGGCACATCTAAAATGCTAAGCTGGCCTAAGCTTGTATTGCAAGTGCTGTGTTTAGCCACAAAGCTGCTGATGCAACTGTGTTGTGTAGAAATACGGGTTTGCTAAATAACTACATCCAAGCTGGGAGGCTGGTTTACACATGTCGTTTGGGGTTGTGATATAACTATAATGGAAGAAAATATGCCATCTCTGCATATCCTGTCTGATGGGATCCTGTGGGAATGCATGTCTGAAATGATCAGGTAGGTGGATGGGACTGTGGCACCTTCTGCGTGAGATCTGCAAATCGTCCATCCAGTAGCTTGGTGTCTTGGTTTTTTAATCTAAAGCAGCAGGCCTTAACTTGTACGGAAGGCGAGTCTTCTGTGCTTGCGCCAGGGATTTTGGTATCAGGAAGCATGTGAAGCATTTTCCTCGGGAAAGTGCTGCCTTTGGGTCCTGCTGGGCATTTCCAGAGGCTGTCTGACGGTGCACATCTGTCTAAGCACAGGTTTCTGCTGCCCCTTCTTGGTTACACCAACAAGCAGAGGTGCAGGAGCCCGCTGTTTCTTGGCCACTCTGCATCCAGATGTCATGTTAGTTTGTCTTAAACCCACCCAGATATTCTTGCTGCATAGCCTGCTTCTGTGCCTCTGCACTGAATTTGTGACTATGTAGTTTTTCTCTATGTGCTTTCAGAATGGGAGTAGACATAAATTAAAAAGTATTTTAAAAAGCGCATCCTTTAAGAAAAGTGATCTGCAACATAATTACATTGTGTGTGGATTCTGCTGGTGAGAAGCTGTGGTGTTTGTGTTTTCCCTGCCTTCCTGTGAGAAATTAACTGTCAGCGGTTATTTGCCGTGCTGATACAGTTCTTACAGGTGAGGAGGAGAGTGCTTGTGAGCAGCACTCCACGTACACAGCCCACGGCAGGGCTTCTCCCTCCCAGGGAGGAATGCATGACTGTCGCCACAGCTTAAACATGCACTGGAGGAGCCTGGATGAGGATGGACAGCACATGGAGATGTGCAGAAATGGAGTTTGTGCTGAGTTGACTACAGAGAGAGCCACCCCAGCTCCCTGGCGACAGCTTGGGGAGCAAAGAATAAATTAACATCAAAACCTTTAGGAGAAGTTTGCTGGCAGAGTTGCTGAGTGCAGGAGTTAATTTTGTGCCTGAGGGTGGGTAGCAAAGTTGTGCCAAGGGAGCAGAGAGAAGTTGTTGATGGGGTGATGGTTGCATGTACTGTTTGCTGCAAGGAGCAGCTCACTCTTCAGTTTAAACAGTGTAACTGTTCGGTTTAAGCCTGGCTCTTCACTGCTACCTATTTCACGGCAGGCTTTTCCCTGGTGGCACCAGCACCCAGGAGCTCTGTAGGGTGGACACAGCCTTGAGTTTAGCTCAATCTCTGCTGTAGGCACTGTCAAGCGTAAGAAGCTTGGCCACCCCAGCTTTCCCAGCTGAGTACTTGTGTGTTGGAGTTCTCTGTAGGTGTTTCTTGGTAGCCAGAAGCAGCGATGGGGGCCAGCATATCCCACTGTGCTCTTCACTGCTAGCCAGTTAGATGATAGATATCTCTTATTCTGCACTGGAGCGTTCTACTTCCATGTATCAGCAGCACAGGACCTAAACCCCATACAGACTCTGGCCTCGCTCGTGCCAACAGGCCTGGACAAGAGCAGTCTGGCTCAAAGAACAAAATGGGGATCTGGTGGCACTTTGTTTTGGGAGAGCAATTGCTCAGTGAAAGCACTCATGGCTCATGTGACGAGGATGCCTTCGACCAGCACCTGAGCAGCACAACTCAACCTATTGTTTTTTCTATTCCCTCTTCACCCAAGACTCTTCTGAAGTTCCAAAGCCAGCATTCTCAATTTCTACTGTTGGACTCTTCTATCACATCCTGACCGCTGTGTATTTTCTTCTAGATCGCTGTATCTCCAGGCAGCAGCGTCAGTTCCCTGACTGCAGTCACAGCCATGAGTAGCACTTCTGTCACAGATGCCTCTATGCCCAGGTAAATAGCGCATGTATTAAATAATACATCCGCAGCTGAACTGATGCGGCCCTTCAGGGTGGTGCAGAGCTGTAGCGTATCATGTAGGAGAGGAGACTGTAACCAGAGTTAGAAACTGGCCTGAGTCCCAACGTCCCTATTTGGGCAACTGTTTCCACCTCTAAAGCAGCTTGGAGCACGCCTGTTGTCATCCAAGGGGCCAACAATAGCGTTGCATTTGTGCCTCATAGGGATTCTCTTATTGCATCTCAGTTTTGGTGCTTTACTGCTTCTCCCAAAGGGTTGCCCCTGTTTACAGGTAAGAGAACACTGCAACCACCAAGGACAGGGAGGTAATTGGGACCGTTAGGAAAATCTTACTAGTGTAGCAGTGGGTTGGGCTGCATAACAGGCAAAAACTTCACTTCTGGAGGCTTGGAAAAGGACAAAGACCTATCTCATAGTGTCCTGTTTCTCCCTAAACTCTGTACACTGTGCACTGAAGATATAACTGGTCCTTTCTCGCATTGACCCCTCGAATTCTAAGAGATTGTGATGCCCCTCTTTTTTTTTGGGGGGGTGTGTTTTGTTTTATTTCCACCCAGCATCTCTTTGGGCTGTATGAGGACTAGGAGATGGAGGTGCTAGTTGACAGGGAGTAGCTGACCACGGTGGAAAGAGCAAGGGCTTGGAGAACACCAGTGAAGTTTGGGATGGGCTTCTGCATTGACCTGTGGATCCCGTCTCCTCACCTCGAGTGTTTGATGCAGATCTGTATCATTAGGTTGGCCTGCTTGATTTGTTTGTGTCTCTGTTTTCTTCAGGCCATCGGAAGACTTGACTGTGAGCCCCAAGATGCAGCTGGACACCAGCCTCACGCTGAGTAGCAGTAGCAGCAGCCTCCAGACTAGTCCTAGGAGCCATTCAGTCCTTATCCCAGGCCTCCCTGACAAGCTAACACCAAAGGCTCCTGTTCCAGTAAGGCTCCAAATGTTGCTCACTTCCTTCTCCTAGTGGGCCAGGGGACCTCTCTCTGTGGGCCTGTACAAGCTGCAATTAGACTTATTTGGATATTAACGGGGCCAGCGACTTCCCGTTGGAAAACACAGCTGCTGGCACAGATCTGCAGCCAGGTTTACCAGTGTTAATGGAACCTGACCTCATGTAAAACGGCACGTCTCTGAAAACTAGACAGCTCTAGCTTGGTTGGACATGGTCAGCCTTTGTATTAGGAGACAGTGCTACCTGGAAAGGTTTCTTCCTCCTTCTTGGTCTGATGAGTCTGAAATAATCATTTCCTATTCCTAAATTTTTCTTTCCAGGTGTGTTGTAAAACAGATTACAACCGCAGCTTGAAATTGAAAAAAGCTTTCAGTCCAGGAGATACTCAATGTTAAAACTAACTTCTTCCCTCAAAGAGAAGGGATCCTGGAGCAGGGAGGTAGAACTGGTGTGACACTTTCTTTTGAAAGTGTGTTCAAACTAGCCTTGGTTTAATTGTGGTGTTAGCCCAGCTGTGAGAGTCTGTTACAAGTCCTGGGGCCCTTCTCTGTCTGCTGTGCAGAGTGGGAACACAGGGATCACAGGAGGAAAGGATACAGCTGGCTGTTTCCAGAGGTGGTTGGTGTAAGGTACCAGGGGCCGTTGGGGTGTCTCCGCATTACCCTGAAGGCTCCTGTTTGATTTTTGTACTCAGGTCGCGCCAGGAAACTCCTCTCTAGCGCTGGAACTGCAGGAGGTGGAGCCCTTGGTGGTGCCCCAAGCTTCTCCCACCCGCGAGCGCTCTCCAGACGTCATTTCCTCTGCTTCCACAGCCATGTCCCAAGATATCCCAGAGATTGCTTCCGAGACCTTGCAACGCAGCTTTGCGGGGGCTCCGTCTGGGCTCCCTGCAGAGGTGCTGGAGCCCAGTCATCACGCAGACAGTATGGCATCCGCCGCCTCAGCCTTGCATTTGCTGTCTCCGAGGAACAGGCACAATTCAGAGCACAGCCACCACTCTTTGGACATGCCTCCAGTTGAGGTGGACAGACTGAATGCTCCATCATTACTGGAGACTGCTTTAACTCAGGAAAATGCATCTTCTGACAGTGTTGTGAGTCAGCCGTGGCCGGCAGCTCCTGACATAACCAGAGAAACCAGGAACAGCATGGCAGACAGGTAATCACTTGGGTTTGTCTTGCTTAGGGCAGTTTCTTTGCAGTGGCCAAATCGCTAGCTGGGTGAAAAGCTCTTACGTAGTGATTAAGCCAGAACAGTTCTCCATCCCTCCTTTCCTTAAAGGATCTGATGATTCAACCTTCCTGTGTGCTTGGTCTGTCTGTGGTGTGTCCTGAACTTCCTAGGCCAGCTCTAACAATTTGTGCTCTCTAACACCCCTTGCAGCATAAAGGATCTCTGTTAAGAAGGCAAAAAGTCTACTTTATTGGCCTTCATGTTCACCTGGGAATGGACACTTGAGCTGGGATGATTTTTTTTTTTTGTACTCTGAAAATAAAACCAATACAAGCTAAATTCTGTCCCAGCTGATGCATTCCTGCATGCTTTTGTTGAAAGGAATCAATTAGCATACATTTGACAGGTTTGATTATAGGTTAATTATTTATCTCTCTTCTAGGATTGTCTCTGTGCAGCTAGCATTGTAAATAAAGTACTTTAGAAGTCAGAAAATGAATGGCAATGTCTCTGTGGAGCAGGCACGCGGAATGGGGCAACATCACGTACTCTGCTTACCGGGAGCAAACTGTTACACTGGAGCAGTGCTAGGATTCATCACAGAATTAGCGTCTCCATCTTATAGTGGGACGGGAACAGCGAGAAGCATCTGGCACCTCTGGAGCCCATCTAGGCTGGGGCTGCATGCACCACGAGAGCCCGCAAACACCTTCCTTTTCTACAGGACTAGCAGGCTGAGAGTGTCCGTGTTTGTCCCTCAAACCATCCAGGGCTGTTCCCTCCCATCAGACTTGTGAGACTAAGGCCTCACCTTGTGCCTCCACACCTGGGGATGCTGCTTCAGGAAACGCTCTCAGTTCTGATGGCTCTGGGGAGGGCACTGAGGCCATATCTACTCAAAGTAGTTTTGCTTTTGCTCATAATTTGAAGTTGAGAAAATACTTTCATAGGAGTTTGCAACTCCCCTCAATCCCACTCCGTCTTTGAGCTCTTCAGGACTTCTCATATCAGAAGATCAGATATCTCTGGATCCGAGAGATTTCTTTTTTTTCTTTTTTTGTTTTACATCCCAGCTCAGTCAAGCCATCAGCCTATGTGAAAGTAGCAAGTGCTCACTGCTGTCTAAAGATCTTCCTGCAAGCTGAATTCAGATAGACCTCGTTTACAGTTAGAAGCATGTGCAATTTTCTTTCAAAATCTTTACGAAACTCGGGCTGGATTCACTGTTACAATTGTGTTCTGTCTGATAGAGCTAACCCTTTAAATTCGCACGCTGCCTCAGACACCTGAAAGAACTGAGAAGCACTGATGATTTTTGCCCCAGTGATCAGTGTTACTTGAGGAAAACCAAACCCAAGATGTTGCTGTTCGCTGAAGTACGCTGTACTGCTCGTTTTGAGTACTGCCTTACTTGTCTTGCATGAATGTCTGTTGGGAGATTGTTCTTGGTTCGTGCCTGAAGCATAGCTGAGCTGCTTCTCCCTTCTTAAGGCCCCCAGAAAAATGCACGGAGAAGTTTGAGTGTTTCCTGCCTTTAAACAACACCCGTGGCTTTCTGGCTCTGTGCACATAGGTGTGGGGTTTTGTTTGGTTTAGACCTTCCATCAGGATCTCTCATGAGAAGTGGAGTGAGCAAATATCCAAGCTGAAAGAGATTTTCATGATAGTATTTTCTCTTTTTTTTTTTTTTTTTTAACCTCCTCTAGCCCAAGGGATGAGGTTGAAGAAAAGCACAAGAGCTCTTCCTATCATCGACACAGCTACCACCTGCTGCAGCATGACAGCCAGGATGCTAGTGCAGAACAAAGGTACCAGAGTGCTCAGCCCCCTCTCTCGCCCTGCATGGACTCAGTTCAGGCTGCATTCGTGCTTCTGTCCCCAGCAAGCCTTCACGTGTGGGGTGAATGTCTTTGCTTTGTCTCCTGACTTAACGTGTGTATGCCGTCCAGCTTCTGTAATGTTCTGATGACTTCAGCTGATCATGAGATTGGCCTCTGGGCACTGTCTCCACTTTACTCTCTGTAGGAAAAGCTTTGACTGTGCTGCTCCTAAGAGCATGGACAAAGCTTGGTTTAATTACCAGGGAAAACCTATTAAGGGATCAGTTTCCAAATACTGTGCCTTAGATAAGGTAGCGAGGGTATCTCAGGGGTTAGTTTCTCGCTTTTGACATCTTTGCTCCCTCATGAGCCACCCGAAAGCTCTGTGGGCATGTTCTGTGTGCCTGGCAAGCCCAGCCCTGTTTGACAGTTTCATAATCCACACTTCAATTCCGGCTGAAACGTGCAGCCTGTATTGACCCCATGGATCATGTACTTCCTAGGCTCAGCCTGATTCTCCTCCGTTCCCGCAATACTCGCTGCGTTAAGTGCTTTCTGTGTAAAGCTGTAAGGATGTGCTGTGCTTGGGTTCCCCGCTGGCTCAGCGTCACATCCTAGGGCGTACGTGCTAGCGTGTGTATGCAGCAAGAACAGACAGCGTTCCGCCACGCTGCCTGAGCCGCAGAGACCCTTCGAGTCTTGTTACGCAGCGCTCGAGCTCAGCCAGGGTGGAAACGGAGCAGCACGTGCTGAGCTCCATCTCTGTGTTAAAGACCAAGGTGGCAGGCGTCCTTAGCTGTGTGACTCTGGCCGTGTGTGGGTGAAGAGCGGCGTGTGACTCCCCTCCCCTTAGCGAAGGCTAACGCTGTCCAGTATTGCAAGTGATGTCCTCTCCCCTGCTGTTCCTTCATAGTGACCATGATGACGAAGTTGCGAGCTTGGCTTCTACGTCAGGTGGATTTGGTGCCAAAGCGTCTACGCAGAGGCTGCCTGTGAAGGACTGGAAAGCCAAGGCATCCCCCCGGGCTTCCCCAAAGCTAAAGCGGAAGGGCAAGAAAGATGACGGGTACGCTGGGCTTGCCAGAATCCAGGTGGCTGCGGGACCAGCCGTGCAGGGCCACAACTTGACGCAGCCGTTACAGCGAGACTAGGGTCTGAGGCTGGGCTGCAGCCGCGTGCTCCCAGCCCTCACCCCGTGCTGCAAACGGCAGTAACCCCGCAGGGAGTGTTGCTGGTTACTCACTGTGGGAGTAGGGTCTGTACTACCTTTGTAGCTGGGGCTCAAAATCCAAACTGTAGCCTGGGCTTCGGAAGAACGTGTGGGGAGGTAAATTGCGCGTTGCGGGGGGACACTGGATCCGTTTGCCGGTTTCAGTGAAGGCTTCGTTGGAACTGTGACACTGTGAGTATAGCTTAACGCGGCGCCCGTTTCTAATTGCCTTCTGAGCGCTGGCACAGTGCCCTTGTTCAGCAGTACCTATCGTTTGTTACCTGATTGCTGCTTTTGCGTGTTTCTAAACGTGCCCGTATGAATGTCTTGTAAGCGATGACTGGAAAGGTCTGCCCGTGGCAAATTAGACCACCCTGTCTGCGTTAATGTGAGGAGAGCAGCACAGCTTCTGCACGGGGCACTCTCTTCTTCTTGTGTTCCCATAGCCCCGTGATTTGGGTCTCTAGCTGTGCACTTTACATCAGAGATGGGCTATGGCATTAAATTTCTGGCTTGGTCCTCTACTGTGACACCCAGAAGCTCTTAGTCTCTGAAATGACTTTTATTTTTCCTGCCTCAGGCCTTTTAAAGCTGATGAATGGATGCTGTCTGGGAACAACAAATGTTTGTTTTCCTTCCGGTAGCTTTTGAATAATCATAGATCTGTCACTTTGATGGAGACATGCAATATTAGTGGATCAGTTCAGTGTTTTCCTTTATTCTGCTGTATATGCTGAAGTGCTTCACTAGTTTCTTCACCTTGAGAGCTGGAATCATTCTAGATGATTTGACACTCATTAATTCTATATTTAACAAACGGGTACTTGGTTTTTCTTGTTAAATATCAGGAGACCTTCAAAAGTGGTTTGCCAAAGCCTTCCCTGGCTTTGAATTTGGACAAAACTGAAAAAATCAGTGTGCGTTGTTCTTTGTAATGGTCGTCATTAAGACTTGGTTCAAATCCCCTCCCTGCGAAGGGACCGGTCTGTAAGGAGCTTCAGGGCTTGTGGATAGTGCAGGTGATGGAGTCACAGTGCTGTAAGGACTGGGATTTCATCACCTTCTCATCGCTCTTCGTGTTACACTAGGCAAAACAGAAGTATGAGCTGAAGTGTAAAATCTAAAGCAACCGTAAAACGTGTGATCTGTCTTGGTGGGAGACTTGGATAATAAAAGCAGTTAATTGACATAATTGGATTACTACTATTTCTCTTTTTATTTCCAGGGATGTGAATCAGTCACCAAGATCATCCAACCACCAGGTGAGTCAGAGCTGCTCTGCAGTCTGTCCGAAGGGCACGATGCTTCAGCTGGATTTATTGTCTTACCTGAGAGAAAGTTCATCCCAGTTCCTTGAAGTACCATGGGGCCCTGCCGTGCCCGAGCAGGCTGCGATGGGGCTGCACCTGGGCTTGGCATTGCTCTGTTCTTTGACTCGGCGCAGCAGAGAAGTTGCTGCTCAGTCCAGACCGATGGCTTTCTTCTCGCCTTTGCACACAGATGTGCATTTCTGTGTTCTCAGAAGCCCTGTATCATCCAAAACTCTACCACTCATTTCCTCTTCCCTGCCGAGATGACTTGCACGTGTTGGCGGCAGGATAAGCTGTTCCCAGCAAAGTAGAGGGTCGTGGTGGGACTGGCCTGTTGGAATTCCTTATCTCTGTTGATAGTACCTTCATGTCTGGCAGGAGGTGCTCTCAGCCGAGTTGCGTACGCTTCTTAAACTGCTCTTGATTCCCTCCTTCAGATATTTTGAGCAGGTGAAGAGACAATGAGCTATACATCTATACTTCTCCAGTTGTTTGGTTATTCATGAGTAAGTGAAAGAGCTGAAAAAGTGCTCTAGGAAACCACCTGCTTACTCTGCGGATTGCACAGCTCTTTCATAAGTGTTTGAGGTCATTATTTACATTCAGAGGCCTAAACACTCTTGGTACCTGCCCAAAAGTGAACAGGAGGTTTTCTTCTGTTTTCTTTTAGATGCCAGAGCTTTGAAGAGAGTCTTGAATCTAAGCAACCATTTATGAATTCTGTGTGGGAACTTCATGTACTTTTTTTTTCAGTTTATTTCTTGGGGCAAAAGTCTTAGGAATAGGCATTAAGCTGGCCCTGTTTTTCCGCTTTGTGTGTTACACTTCAGTTCTAGGCACAGGGGTTAACTTCATACCTAGCAGAAAGCTTGGACTGACCTCTGATCCTGTTAGAAACGAATGTTTGTCCTCTCCACGTGTAGGTGACACTGGAGTTCCAGGATGAGCTGATGTGCATATTGAGGAGCCAACAGCGGGAGCTCTCTGAGCTACGTCAGAACCAGATGGAGCTGCTGCAGAGACTCACGGATCACCTTGATGCCATCCAGAGCTCTCTTATGGGCCACGTGGAGAGGGTGATCGACTCCCAACAGGAGCAGGAGCGTATCCTTGTTGGCAAATGTTGTGTGGGAGTTGAGTGGAAGGCTGTGAGGTGGACTAGAGACATAGAATCCCAGACTGGTTTGGGTTGGAAGGGACCTCACAGCCCATCCAGTCCCACCCCTGCCATGGGCAGGGACACCCTCCACCAGCCCAGGTTGCCCAAAGCCCCATCCAACCTGGCCTTCAACACTGCCAGGGAGCCAGGGGCAGCCACAGCTTCTCTGGGCAACCTGTGCCAGGGCCTCAGCACCCTCACAGGGAAGGATTTCTGCCTCACATCCCATCTCCATCTCCCCTCCTGCAGCTTCAGGCCATTCCCCTTGGCCTGTCACTCCCTGCCCTTGTCACCAGCCCCTCTCCAGCTTTCCTGGAGCCCCTGCAGGGACTGGAAGGGGCTCTAAGGTCTCCCCGGAGCCTTCTCTTCTCCAGGCTGAACAACCCCAACTCTCTCAGCCTGAGGTCTCCATAGCAGAGGTGCTCCAGCCCTCAGATCGTCTCTGTGGCCGCCTCTGGCCTGGCTCCAACAGCTCCATGTCCTTCTTGTGCTGGGGACCCCAGAGCTGGACACAGCACTGCAGGGGGGTCTCACCAGAGCGGAGCAGAGGGGCAGAGTCCCCTCCCTCGACCTGCTGCTCACGCTGCTGGGGATGCAGCCCGGGACACAGGTGGCTTTCTGGGCTGCCAGTGCCCATTGCTGGCTCATGTTGAGCTTCTCGTCCCTCAACACCCCCAAGTCCTTCTCCTCAGGGCTGCTCTCCATCTGTTAAGGATTTTCCTCAGTCCACGAGGAAAGCTAAGAAAGTTCAAGATCTTGGTGGTGTGGGCCACAGGTGCAGTAGAATTGCCTGGCTGCTGTAGAATAACTATTTTGGTTCCTCTCGGTCCCTTTCTAAGGGCAAGAGTCTCAGAAACAGAACAGAGAAGAACTGATACTTTCTCCATGCCACTAAATCTTCTAGTTACCCGTTAAGACCATAAGTGCTGCAGCGCTGGAGTAGACTAGAGGTGTACCTAATACATTATCCTGAAAAGTACTTTCTTTTGGTCTCTTCAAACCTGGTATCAGATTATTTTTATTGTATTGTGAATAGTCAGTTCCTGTACATCTCTTGCTGCACTGAATTTGGTCACGTTCCCCAGACTGAGCAGCTCTAGCCTGTCTCATGTCTGAAATCACTCTTAACTTCTGTGATGTGACAATGTTTTCTGTATTAATTAGTCTTGGATTTCCCTTTTTGAGCACCAGGCTGATAATTTCATAGATAATTCACATAGCTTTCTGCTGAAGTTGGGACTCTAGAGCTATATTGTAATATTAGAATAATTTTCCCCTATCTGCACACCGTCATACCTGCACTGAATTTTGTCAGCAGCTGAATTGTTCTTTCATTGTTGGTTTTGGGGGTTTTTTTGGGTTTTGTTTTTTTTTTTTTTTTTTAAGATGAACGTGCATCTTGCTGTTTGTGTGTTGGCTTCCTCAGAGAGCTTGGTTGCTTCGCAAGATGCTTTTATTAAGCCTGTGTTTGCTCCTGTATGCTGTATTGTTTGTGTCCACCAATTCCATCCTGTAGAAACATTTTTACCGATTTGCTTTTTAGGGATATTTGGCTTCTTGGTTTCTATATTGGTTGTGCTGAGATGGAGTTAATTTTCTTCACAGCAGCTTGTATAGTGGTATGTTTTGGATCTGTGACCAAAACGATGTTGATAACAGACTGATGTTTTCTCTGTTGCTAAACCCTGTCAAGGTCTTCTCTGTTTCTCATACTGCTCCACCGGCAAGCAGGCTGGGGGTGGGCAAGAAGTAGGGAGGAGAGAGAGCGGGGACAGCTGACCAAAGGGATGTCCCATACCCTATAACACTGTGCCCGGCAGTAAAAGCTGGAGGCAGGGCAGGACGTTTGGAGTGACGACGTTTGTCTTCCCAAGTCCCCGTTACGCGTGATGGAGCCCTGCTTTCCTGGGGATGGCTGCACACCTGCCCGCCGATGGGAAGTAGTAAATAAATTCCTTGTTTCGCTTGGCTCGCTTGTGCAGCTTTTGCTTTACCTGTTAAACTGTCTTCATCTCAACCCGTGAGCTTTCTCACTTTTACCCTTCCTATTCTCTCCCCCATCCCGCTGGAGCGGCTGCGTGGGGCTGAGCTGCCTCCGGGGACAGCTAATTTAACCCGCAGCGTGTAGGGAACACTACTGCCGAGCTAGTTTTAGCTGTTTGGCTTTTCTACCATGCCTTCCAGAGCTCTTCTCTCACCCTGATCAGTTGTTTAAGAGCACCCTGTTGTTTCCAGGGACACATCAGCAATGTTACATAGACCCATCTGTCACCAGAGCCGCAAATTTGCTGTCGCTGAGCCTCTGGAGGTGAGGCTAGTGTCCGTCTTTGTGGACAGGAGTGTTGAGGGTAGAGAGGAAATCTGTTGTTTGTGCTCCTTAACGTGCATTCTCATTAGAGAGAAGACTAGACCGAGTGCTGACGGAAGGACAGCAGCGCAATGGGCAGCTCCAGGAGCATCTGTCTCAGCAGCTTTCTCAGTCCCTTTCCACTGCTGTGTGTAACCGTCTGGAGAGGACCATTCGCGAGGAGATGAAGAAGACCGTACCCCAGTGTGAGTGGTGCTGCCTAGGTTTTGAAGGTGGATCCCTACAGTTTGCCCCGTAGGGATTGAAAGCATGCTGTGTAAAAGTGTTGGCACTGTATGGAGCGGGAGTTAGGTTACATGAAGATTAGTCATTGCGCTTTAAACTGTTGCGGGCCCCGCTGTAATCTGAGGAGTTGTGGTTTGGAAGGAGTACGAGGCTCCCAGAGGAGACGCTGTTCCAGAGAGCTTGGTCTGACCTTCTGTTATAATGCATAAAACCTCTGGAGTCTGTTCAGTGGAGGAAGGCAAAAGAAACTAATGAGTTTGGAGATGTTGAGACTTGACTGGGGCAAATTTCAACTTGTCTTTGCCCTTCCTTGACGCGCTGGCACCATCCGTGTAAGGAAGTGTTCAAAGAAATGCTGGTGGGAAAGCCTTCTGCAGCCACTCTGCATGAAGCAGGGCCGCTCGCTATTCTAGATCAGGTCAGCTGTGACTTTGTCTGGGCAAGTCTTGAAGGTGGGAGATCCCACAGCCTCTCTGGTGACTTCCAGAGCTGTACCACCTTCCTAACAAAAAGTTTCTCCTAATGTCTAACCTCAGCGTCCCAAGCCACAGCTTGTGAGCATTGCCCCTCACTGTGTCATATCCAAGAAGAGTTTGACTCTTGTTTTCTTTTTTGGGTTTTGAAGTGTGACTCTAGGCTTAAAGCTGCAACTTTGACGTGTTTGTGTTGTGTCCAGGCATTTCCAAGAGCATGGACCCTGTCGCTGGCCAGCTCAATAACACTGTCGCCACCAGGCTTGCTGCTGTTGAGGGGACGCTGAAGGAGAGTATCACCAAGCTAGTGAAATCAAAGGTAAGGAGAACCAGACTGTAGCTTTTCCTGGGGACGTTGAGTTGTCACCTGCCTGGGTAGTGACTCCTCATACCTCTTCTCCTCACCTTTATCTCCAGGTAAGGTCAGTTTAGCTGCCAGTGGTCAAAGCTCTTTCTTGGTCTCATCAGGAGAGTGAGCTGCTTGTGTACCCCCCGCCCGCTTTGCCTCGTTAGTGCTCTCTTCCATTTACCAAGTTGCTCATTTTTTATTAGAGAGTTCTCATTACAGCAGTGTTTTAGGGCCATCTCAATCAGCCAAGTGGTGGAAGTTTGGCTCTTCTGCTTTCTACTCCGTTCTCCGTTTCTCCATTATTTAGGGAGTGGAAGCTTGTTACTTACCTTGGCAGTGAACGGTGGGTTGTGGGGGGGAAGCAGGCGAAGGGGAAAGGAGCCGTGCGTGGCTGTGCCACCTTCCCCAGCTCTACAGCCGAAGCAGAGGGACATCGCGATGTCCTCAGGCAGCAGGTTCTCTGCCTGCTGCGCTCGTGGTGCAGCCTGGTCAGCGGAAGGGGCCGAGGCAACACGCGCTTCTGGCACCAGACTGTCCTTAGCTGGCGTGGGCGCACTGCGGGGACCTACGGTGTGTTTTCATGTCGTTAGGCTGCAGCAGGCTGTTAATTTTCTGGAATCTCTTCTGTGTGTGCTTGTAAGAACCTTACAGACACCGTTGTGAGGGCAACAGCCGATACCCTGCAGGGGCCGATCCAGTCGGCTTACAGGGAAGCATTTCAGAGCGTGGTGTTGCCAGCCTTCGAGAAGAGCTGCCAGTCCATGTTCCAGCAGATCAATGACACCTTCAAGCAGGGCACGCAGGAATGTGAGTAGGTTTTCTCTTCTGAGTTTTCTCTGCACAGCGTATTTGCAACAATTTGCCCTTTTCTCATGTCTTTGCCTTTCAGAGTTTCACTGTGACTTTTAACCTCTTAGCCCATCTGCGTGCTCCGTTTCACACTTGGGAAATAGAAGCAGAAGTGAGGAGGGTTTTGTGGGTCATACTATAAGAACAGAGATTTGGCTCTGCTCTCTGTAGCTCATGCAGCAAAACGTTTGGCCTCATTCTGTGAATCTGTGACTTCATCTATTGAGTAGTAAACGGATTGGGGAAAGTTTAGAGAAGGGTACAGGGATGATCCAGAGGCTAAATAGTGGCTGAACAGTGTAGGTGTGGTCAGGCTGGAAAAAAGAAAACTATACTCTTAAGTAAAGAAAATTGTATGCTGATGCACTGGAGAAGATCTTTCCTGTTCTCAGGCTTGGGATCCAGTTCCTTGGCCTTCTGGCAGGCCAGGCAGGTATTACTCTGCAGAGCTGGTTTCTGAGGGGGCCTGAAGCTGGCTAGTGCTAGCACAGCGACTTCTCTTCTCTGTAGATCTGCAGAGTGTCTCCAGCTGCTGCTTATTTTGTACCTTTCCTTTTCCTCACAACTCTCCCACAAGTAAATAGAGCTTATATTCTTCTCCCATTTGATCAGACTAATTCGTATAATATTTTAAAATACAGCTTTTTGATCTCTACAGATGTTACACTATTTTTGTGAGGAATGTTCCTCCTCTGTCTCCACTGGCATTGAACTCCATCACTAATGCAGATCCCAACTCGCACTGTGTAGGAAATTAAATACCCTCACTCCCACCTTTATCTTGCCCTGAACAAACAGTGCCTGTAAAGGTCTGTCGCAAGAGAACTCGTGCCTCGGGTGCTGTATCGTGTAATCCTGTGTGGTGGGGAGGCTGGGAGCAGGGTTCCTAGGTCTGTGTAACGCAGCAGGGTGTATTGTCCCCTCTCTCCCGGCACTTGTACACCGGCTCAGTAATCTGTTCTCCTGGAGAACATGCAGAGCCTGGCAGCTGGATTTCTGCCCTGACAATCTCCACGGGTACCGGTGGCCCGAACGTCTTCCTCTCTGGTTGTTGCAGATATTCAGCAGCTTGAGACTCACTTGAAGAACAAGAAGGTACGAGAACAGGAGGTCCGGGACCCGCTGCTGAATCAGCTTCGGCAGCTCATCAGCACCTTCCAGAGCACCACCGAGCAGCTGGCTTCCACCATCGCAGCCAGCGTCCACGCTGAGGTCCAGCATCAGCTGCACATTATCGTGGGCAAGTAAGTTGGCAACTGGGCTTGTGGAAAGAGATGTTGGTGAGACGTATACCTGTGTGTAACAAACACCTCTTCCTGCTTAGTTGTGGAAACAAGCCATTTGCCACTGTAGGGCTCCTTGTTGGCTTGTGCACAGTATGGGAAAGGATGGGAGCTGCGAGTACAAACAAAAGACGGTTTCTAACAGCCAACTGCAACGCTGCTGCGTCTGAGAGCTCACAGGGTCCCACGTGCACGTTGAAGGACAGAAGGACCTAAGGCAGCCCAAAAGTACTGACTAGCCTTCCTGTTTTAAAATGTTCTTCTGGTCTTTTGAAGGATTTTCTTCTTAACTCTGTGTCCTCGGACACACTGACAGTTTCTGCAGGCCGCTCTGTCCTCCCAACTGCTCTGCAGCGATTTGTGCTTGGCCATCCTGGTTTCAAGGTGCGATCCCGGCGGTGCCTTCAGCACATTCACGCCATGAGGTCGGTGGCCAGGCGTTAAGATCGGCCGGCGGTCACCTGCAGGGCAGAATGCCTCCGTCTATTTTAAGCTACCAGAACATATGTCAGAGCACATTGGGGTCTTCGATGCAGACCGGGCTTGCCAGGAAGGCTACCAGACTAAATTCTGGTCTCCTTGCACGGGCTGTGTTTGCTACCAGGGAAGTCCTGCTATTCTACCTGTGGTAGAACAGGTTCAATGCTTTGTACCTTTTGTAAGAGGGGAGGATCTGGCCCTCGGGGGGGAAAAAGGTGTAACACACAGCAGTGGAGCCTTCATTGTGACCTGGTCTTGAGCAGAGAAGTCAGAGGCTCAGTGGAAGCGTGTTCTCATTCTAAAGGTGTCAGCTGCAGGGTAGGAAACTGCATCTAACAGATCTGAGGTAGAAAGCTGAGCCCACTCAGGGATGAACCTAGAGCTTTGCAGCCTTGTTTGTAAGCCAGAGGCATTAAAGATTTAAAACACTGTATAACGAGAGACTTAGCTCCCTGAAACATCGCTTTCCTGCACAGAATCCCAGCATCTTCCACATGCACCTTGGGACGCTGTGGTGTTGGCCGCAGAGCTGCGTTTCCGCTGCCTGTGCCTCAGAGCAGTTTGTATTAACCCTTCGGGAGCCGTGGGGTGATAAGCAAGCCAGCCTGTGCTTTCTCGCTGGCACAGGCTCTGTGCAATGGAGTCCCTCAGCTCTTCATTTTCAGAGACGCCTGTTTGTGGTGTTTTCTTTTTGTTTTTTAGCATGCAGGAGTCTATTTTGGCCCAGGTGCAGAGAGTCATTAAGGGAGAAGTGAGCTTGGCGATGAAGGAGCAGCAAGCAGCTGTCACCTCCAGCATCGTCCAGGCAATGCGCTCAGCGGCCGGGACTCCGATCCCCTCTGCTCACTTGGATTTCCAGTCTCAGCAAACTCATATCCTTCAGCTGCTCCAGCAGGGACACCTCAACCAAGCTTTCCAGCAGGTACCTAGGCTTCCTGGTAGCGGGCATCGCTGCTTGTTGGGAGGTGGAGTAGGGGAAAAAGAGCTCCTCGAGGTGGGCACGGAATCCCACAGCAACTCATACAGGAGCTGGCTACAGGGTCTGTAGCAGCAGACTGTTTGAGGGGTGCGGGTCATGCCAGAGCCGTGCAGGTTCCATGATTCAGTGGCAGTTAAGTTCCTTCTTCCCTACCCTGTCGGGACACCGTCAGGGCTCCAGTAAGCCAGAGTGTTTTGCCATCAGGGGTGGCACGTGGTGCACCCCTGAAGAGCAACAGCTTCGTAAGCCTCTCCAGGCAGATCTACTAGCTGGGGCCTGACCTTGCCTTTGCCTTTGAATACGTAGGCAGATCTGTTTGAGCTGCTGCAGACAAACTCCTCTGGGAATACCAGCAGTGCTGTGCCAGTGGGCTGGCAGGGGATGCAAACACGGTCCTGCTCTGTCCTAACTGTACCCTGCTGCCCTCTCTGTGGTCTGTTCTGCTTAGAACAGCCACAGGTGTCCTCTGAGCATAGACTGAGAGCCTAAGCACGGCCCTGCTTGCATGTACAGCAGGCTTTGCAGGGAATTCTACTCCCAGAGGAGGCTGGTGAGCCACTGAGCTGCCCCGAGGCAGAGGGCTGCCTCGCGCTCTGTCCTGTGTCCCTCGCCCACCTGTGGCTTCCTCTGCATTTCTACGTGTATCTTCCTTGCAGGCTCTAACAGCGGCTGATCTCAACCTGGTCCTGTATGTCTGTGAGACTGTGGATACTCAGCAAGTGTTCGGACAGCATCCGTGCCCGCTGTCCCAGCCTGTGCTGCTCTCGCTCATTCAGCAGCTCTCCTCGGATCTGGGTACTCGTACGGAGCTGAAGTTGAAGTGAGTATGATCAGAGTGCCGGGTCTGAACCTGTGCAGACCTGCTCCCGGTTCTAGCTTTACGTTCACTGCCTGGGAGGGGAGGGCGATGCTTTGATGAAGGCTGGAGCTTCTGTAGCCTGTCGCTGGCATGGGAACAGCCGGTGGTGACTTGGAAAAAGAGGCAGGCATTGCCACGGAAAGCTTTACTGCCTGGAGGTAGTAGGAGGAGGGGTACTCACCTGTGGGTGCTGTTACCTCCTGGATTGTCCCCCGTAAATATCCGTGGTCTGTGCAGCGATTTCCTTTAGCAAAGGAGCAATTCCCCTGGGGAGGCAAAAGGGGAAGGATAGTGCCGTGATTCCTGGACAGCTCAATACCCAGAGCCGCTTTGCTCTGTCCTCAGTTCTTCACCTGCCACTGGACATCGTGTCAGCAGCGTCTCATCGTGACTGCCAGACAGGTTCAGTGGGAGGTGGCAGTAGGAGCTACTGGAAGTAACGTCTGTTAGATGTTCTAAGCAAAGCTCGTGTGACAAAATAGTGACTGTGCTGATATTTGCCATGAACGATTTTAGTGAGTGAGTCAAAACCCTTTATCTGCCCTAAAAAACCTAACTTGTTAAGGTCCCTGCAGGTTTTGACTGTGGCTTGTATGGAAAATGACTGAAATTGAGGTTTTAACTCAAGTTAACAATAGGGATAAAGCAAGCTAGAAAAACTGAAACAGAGCTTTAAGTTACAGACGAGCTGGTAATCAGAGTTAAGGTTGCTGCTGTGTGCTTAGTGAAAACAGGCAGTCACCGCCTCGCCTTACCCTCGGGCTGCGGTTGGAAAGTCTGTGGCTCCTCTGAACTTCAGAAGGGCTTGTAGTAAAATTCTTGCTCTTCCCCACACCTCCAGGAGACCTTAAATACATCCCTACGTGAAACAAGCCTTGCTGCTGAGCATTTTTACTGCCTGATAAGTGACTAATTCTGCTTATGCTAAAAAGACATCAAAGAAAATACCTACAGAGGTGTGACCAGGCATGGCCTGTGGCCAAGTGCCACCTCCAGCTCTGCGGGGAGTTGTAGCTCGCTGTTGAGCCTGCCTGGTTCCGGCAGCCGGGCTGTGTTGCACGTCCTGCAGGCTACAGGCTGCCCTGCGTGTTGATGAAGGGAGAGGTGGTCTCTGCTGTGAGTCAGTGACGTTCGTTTTCTGATGGCTGAACGTACTGCACTGAGTTTGGGTGGGTGGGGGAGTGGAATCGTGCATCTTGGGTGCTAAAATGAACTGAATCAGATTGGGATTGCACGTTGGGTTTGGTTCTAACCCTGGTCTCTCTCCTTCAGTTACTTGGAGGAAGCCGTGATGCACCTGGACCAGAGCGACCCCATCACCCGAGACCACATGGGGTCAGTCATGAACCAGGTGCGGCAGAAACTCTTCCAGTTCCTCCAGGTGGAACCCCACAACACGCTGAGCAAGCCGGCCCGGCGCCTCATGATCATGCTCCAGGGCCTGGTCACCCCCGGCATGACCTAGGAGGACCTGGCTACCTTGTGGGCTGCTCCATGGAAGCCCACGCAGCAGCTCCAATAGTTACTAACCACGTATGGCTTGTGTTAAGAGCTCTTGCCAGGAAATCTATCAACATGTGTGTGATGTCTCTAAGGCAAATGCCATCTGTGTATAGTCCCAAATAGTCACTGAACGCTCACTTGGCTTATTTTTCCTAAATAGCCTCTTTTTGAGAGAGTTAAGTCTCTTCTTCACCTGCCCATCCGTCCCTCAGGCCTGGCTGGCAGTCCACGTCGCATTCAGCAGAAGCTGGTGGATTTCTTCCCCCTTTAGCTCGTATTCTGCTGCCGTGAGCAGAGAAGGGAGGTGCGCGCCGAACCCCGGAGCAAGGGGGCGGCCGGGGACGCGTGCTCCTTGTTGACCAGAACCTTGTAGCTGTATCTCAATCAGGGACTCGAAGTCTTCCTCCCGGGGGGGTGAGTGGCTGGCAAGGGGGGTTCATTATTTCCAGCTCCGCGGTGGGGTGCCCAGCCCCTCCTACGTGGTGCTGTGCGACCCATGGAGGGGCTCGGGGCCGGGATGGTTGGGCAGCAGCAAGCTGTGCCAGCCCCGGGGGGGCATCGGTTCTGTTATGTATTGGAGCATGTCCATGGTTCAGAGGTGAGTTTTGATTTTACACCAGGGCTTTTCTTTTTATCTAAATTTTGACTTTTTTTTTTTTTTGAAATAACATTAAGAACAATTCAATAAACAACTTTTTGAGAAAAAGAAAAAAGGGTTGTGCTGCAGAGGAAAGGCTGCACGGCCTTGGGAACCAGTCCTGGGTGGGGCTTGGAGGGACAATCTCCCGGGGCCAGGATCCCCTTTTTTCCCAGATCGTCCCCCGAGTCTCTGCTTGAGCTTCCCGGGGCGCTGCCAGCCGGGTGCTGCGGTCCGGCCCCCCCGGGAGACACACGCACCCCACCCCACCCCCCCGGCGTTGGGTGCGGCGGGTGGCGGGCTGCTGCCCGCCGGAAGGAGCCACTATTTCCCCTTTTCACCCTGAAAAAGCGTCTCCTCTGCTCCTCGCTGCCGGGCGGGGCGGGGCGGGCCCGGGGCGGGGCGGCGGGTCCGGGGCTGCCGGCGGCGGCGGAGCGCGGAGCACAGGCGGGTCCGCACCATGGGCTGCGGCTGCTGGCGGCTGCTGGGCGTCGTGTGCCCGCTGCTCCTGCACCTCGGTGAGTGCCGGGGGGGGGGCGAGACCCGGGAACCGCTCCGTGCCGGGGCTGCCGGGGCTCGGACATCCCCGGGTTCTCCCCGCCGGGGCCGGGGGAGGCGGGCGGGTGGGAGCGGGACCTCCGGCTGCGTTGCCCCCGCGCCGCCCGTACCCCCTGTCGCTGCCGGAGCGGGGTGCCCGCCTGCCCCGAGGCTCAGCGACCCGCCGTTGCCCCGTGTCCTGCCGTCCCGCAGTGCCGGGCAAGGAGGAAAGCGGCTTCGCAGCCCGGGGGGTCCCTCTGCTCGGGCAGGGACAGTCCCCAGGCTCCGGCTCCCCAGCCCGGAGCAGCGCCCCAGGGCAGCCCCGTCTGCCCACCCCCCCGCTCCCGCTGGCTGTCCCTGCCTGCCCTCCCTCACCCGGGGCCTGGAGGGCATCCTGCCCGCTGGGGAACGATCGTCCGGCAGATCCTGCGCTTCGCCGGCACCAACGTGCCGCCTTCACGCTTTCCCGCTCCTTCCAGAGCCGAGGGACGACACCGTCCGGCGACACCGTCCGGCTCCGGGTGCAGCGGTACCCAGCGGCATCCCTGCCCCAAAGAGGGAGGCAGGAGCCCGGGGGCTGACCTGGCACGGCGCTGCACGGAGTGGGGAGGATGGGGATGGCCAAGCCTGGGGCAGGTTTTGGGCTCGGAGGGTGGATGATTCAGGCCCTTCCTTCCCCAGAAGCTGGACGGCCACATCAGCACTTGCCTGGAGCCAGCAATGCTCTGCAGCACCCTGGGCTCCCTCCCTGCCTTTCCCCTGGGGCTCCCTCCCTGCCGGAGCCGGGGGCAGGTTTTTCCTGATTTGCCCCCCCACACCCCGGTTTCCCCTGCCTGCCCTGCCCGGCCTTGTGCCCAGGGAGCTGGGCGGAGGGGAGGGCTCGCGCTGGGCGTTAGAGGAGCCCAGGAGGCCAAACCCCGGCCGGTGGCAGGGACCGGCCGGCCAAGGGAAGGGGTCTGCTGGCCTGACCCTGCCATGCAGCTGCCATCCTGGGGCCGGTGTGTCCCTGGGCTGGTGGGAGACACGCTTGTTGCCTGGCTGGATCGAAAGAGGAGCAACGGATCCCACTTTCTCCATCGCTACCTGCGACGTTTGTGAGCCGCGTGGCTGGCATCAATCCCAGAGTTTCCTTGGTGATGCGATCGGGGGGTTTCTCATTGCGAACACCCACTGTGCCCCATGACGGGCTGAGGTTTCAGGCTTGCCCCGGCGTTAGTCTCGGCTACAGCCGCTTTGCTCAGGGCCGTGTTCCAGGGGTGCAGGCATGGGATGCCAGCGGCACGGCACACAGCTCCCTGGAGACATCCTGCCTGCCTTGGCAGCCACTGGGCTACTTTCAGCTTCTTCTGGGGGCTCCTTCCTGTGGGGGACCCCTCCAGGTCTGTCCTCATGTCTTTTTAGCACCCTCAGCTTAGAGAGCTCCCGGGCGCACACGCATGGCGCTTCTGAAAGTCTCACGCCTCCCATGACTTGGCCCTGCGGCACCCCAGGGCAGAGCTGAGCCGACCACGCAGCGTTTCCCCATGACCCAGCCACACACCGGCTCTTTTGGGGCTTCCCCCAGCCCTGGATGGTGCTTGCAGTCGTCCCCCACACCCTGTCACCCGCGGCTGGCACTGGGGTTCGGGCAGTCCCCGTGGTTCATCCCTGCGGAGCAGAGCAGGAACTGGGGCTTCTCAGGGTGAAGCAGCTGGGGTTGCACTGGTGCCTTTTGCCTTTTCCTTTTTGCCTCTTCCTCTTTTCCTTCTCTCCCACTGCAGTTAGAGCAGGAACTCCAGCTTGCTGAGCCTTTGCTTTTGTTGGTTTGGTTTTTTTTTCCCCTGTTGTAGTCACAAATTAATCTTTGCTGTTCGGGGATAAAAGCCGGGACAGATGGCTCCGGGGAGAGCCTGGGAGGTCCGACACGATGCGGCCGGCACGCTGCTCTTCCCCTGCGGCTAATGGCAGCATCGCTTACGAGGTCATCACATCACGCCACGTCGTGCTCCCAGGCCAGGAGCAAAGGTTCACTCCGAGCGCCCAGGGAGAGGATGCTGGGGGGTCCGGCGGGATGTGGGAGGGGGTGTCAGCCCCTCGCCACATTTCGGAGCCTGGTGCCACCCCCGCCTGCTGCCACCTACCCCTGAGCCGGGCAGGCGATGGTCTTCAGGGGTGTCTGCGGGGGCTCAGCTCCGTCTCTCCTCTCCCCCTACAGTCGCGAGCCAGGAGCCCGTCAGCATGGCGGGGAAGTGTGACACCATCTACAAGGGCTTCGCCGGCTGCCTCATCAGCCTGGGGGACAGCATGGCCCAGAGCGTCCGGCGGCAGCAGGAGGAGGACAGCGAGGAGGCGCAGGAGCTGGACACCATCTGCAAGTGAGTGTCCCCGTCCCCGCGGGAGCTGCTGGGACGGCCAGGTGACCTGCCACCAGCGGTCCCCCTCGCTCCTGCCCATCTCCCCAGGGCCTGGGACGACTTCCACGCCTGCGCCAGCGAGGTGCTGTCGAGCTGCCCCGAGGAAGCAGCCGCCATCTGGGAATCGCTGCGCCAGGAGTCCCGCAAGATCCAGTTCCAGGGGAACCTGCAGGAGCTGTGCAGCGCCCGGGGACGCCTGGCCAGCGCTCGCGGCTCGCCAGCCACCAAGACCAACCAGGCCACGCTGCGGGGCTCAGCTACCCCCCCGCATCCCCGTCTCCTGGCGCTGCTGGCGCTGCCGCTGCTGGTGCCCCGGCTCTAGCGCTGCCCGCCCGCGGGGTGCCCGGCCGATGCCCTGGGTCGGTCCCCTGGTGCTGGCCAGGCACTGGCACCCACGGTCCCCGCCGTGCCCACCTCCTCCCGGGCATCCTTTGTGGGGCACGGTCCTCTCCTGGAGCCTTTCAGATGGATTTATATTTATATTAAAAGACGCTTTTACATTTCTCCTGTCTCTCTGCTGTGGGACGCCCCTTGTGCCTTTCCCAGGCTCCGGGTTTGCTCCAGGGATTGGAGGGGAGCCGGTCCCTGGACCAGCCCCGGGGAGGGTCAGCAGGGAGCCTCTGTGGCTCTGTCCCCCCGGCGCATCCCCAGCAGCCACGCCGGGCAGCCCACAGGACGCCGACGGCCTCGGGGAGGGCTGGGCCGGCGATTCCCACCACCCTGCTGGTCCCTGCCAGCTGCTCCTCAGGGCTCGACATGAAGGGTATTCCCTTTAGAGATGGGTCAAATGGTGTCTTTATGGTAAGGGGCAGCGCAGGAAAACACCGGTAGCTTGTCCTCAGGTAGGCACCTCCAGTGGCATCAGACAATTTTCTGAAAGAAATCCCATTTCTATCTCTTTTATTTTGGTCCTGCTATATTTGGTCCTGTTAACGGTCATGAAGGAAGTTGGGGTTTGCAGGGAAGAGGAGGGTTTTTTAGCCGAGATGATCTAGGTGAAGAAAAGCAGGGAACTGAAGCTCTCATCCGGGTCCCGAGTGGGACTCGTTGAAGTTAAACCAAGTGCCGGAGTTTAACGTGGCTGTGCCCATCGATGGAAGATGCCGTTATTCCCATCCCTGTTGCCATTACGCTGCAAACTGCAGGTATTTTTTTTCCTAGCGCACTAAAACCCATCGTGGCAAACCGGTTCCCCTAGATGCAGGTTGGCGAAGGGACCTCCCCGCTCTCCAGGGAACGGCCATCTCCCCCCGCCCGCCACCTAAAGGGACGTTAAAGTGGTACGTGGGCCACCCGGCCTATTGCACAGATCAACGGCTCCTCCTCGCTGGCGCGGCCCCGAGGCTCCGGGTAGATCTGGAAACCATCCCACTCGGTAAAGGCAACAGCACCCTGACCGCCAAAACCCTCCGGCCAACGTGAGTGCCACCGGGTCCTGGACCTGCCACAGCCGTGTCTGCCGCGCCAGGCTCAGCTGCAAGCGGGAGCAGTGAGAAAAGCAGCCACGTGCTGCGAGTAGCGAGTTGCTGCAGGGACTTTGGTCCCTGGGACGACTCCAAGGCTGTCCCAAAAACATCCCGTGTCTGAAAGCCTTCAGTGTGCGAGCAAGAAGCTCAGTTATCGCTGTCTTCATTGGGCCGGGGGAAATTCTTGCTCGTTTTGCTGCAAAACCTCTTCCTGCAATGTCCGGTCACTCAAACGTGTGATCCCCAGCCTCCGGGATGTCACCATGGCTGCTCCGGTCCCCTGCACCCTCCGGGGCCGGGAAGTGCTGCCGGATTGTTGTGCCGTGGTGCACCCCGGGGGGCTGAGCAATCCCTCAGCTTTACGGGGACGCCCCGTATTTACTTTCTGTTGTTTGTTTCATTAACCAGCCAGGAGCTGGCTCAGGGAGGGACACAAAACATTGCAGGGTGGGGAGTGGGGACAGGCTGCCGGCGGCCTTTGCCGGGGAATGATGCCGAGTCCCCCACAGGACACCGTCCCGGCTCTCCTTGGCCGGCAGCTGCTGCTCCCCGTGTTTAACGCCGGCGCCGGGGGGGATAATCCGCCGATTCTTTCCTTTCCAGTTCCTGACAATCCTGTGTTTAAGGGTGAATTAGTGCCGGATCCCCACAGGGTGGTTAAGAGGATAAATGCCGGACAGGCGCCGGCCACGCACCGCGCAGCGCCCGTTGCCCTGCCGGCACCTCCGTGGAGCCGGGAGCGGTGGGCTCACTGCTGCGGGCTGCTGCCCATCGTCCTCTGGCGGGGTGGTGGGAGGTGGCTGGGGAGCTGGGGGCCTCTGCCAGGCCGTCACCGCGATGGTGACACCGGTGTGCACCAAACCACGCCCCTTTGATCCAGCCGGGAGCTTGTGGGTGCCTGGGAAGGCCCACGAACACCCCCCAAACGCGTGGGGGGTTTGATCCTGCACACAGAACGACGTGCCGCACGTGTCCCACGCCCTGGAAGATGTCACCACACGTGTCCCACACCCTTGGCTGTGTCACCACGTGTCCTGCACACCAGCGCGTGTCACCACGCGTGGCCCACACCCTTGGCTGTGTCACCACGTGTCCTGCACACCAGCGCGTGTCACCACGCGTGGCCCACACCCTTGGCTACGCTGCCACGCATGTCCTGTAGCTGGAAGGTGTCCCCATACGTGACACCAGTGTGTCCCCGCACAGTCTGTGGGCTCTGGGGAGCCAGGGCTGGGATTTGGGGATGCCGGGCAAGGATGGGCCTGGGGGTCACCGCTGCTTGGTGACCCCCCATGGTGCAAGGGTCCTTAGCAGAGCATCGCCCTAAACCCACCGTCACCGTGTCACCCCCAGTCCTCCTTCAAACAGGTGCCTGCAAGGCTGGGAGCAGCAGCGTGAGAGCAAGGACAGGCATGCTGACCCGCGGGAAAGCTCTCCGGGTGCTCCGAAATCGTGAGAAGCAGCTGGTGTCTGTCTTCCCGTTGGGTTCAAGGGTTTGTGGCAGGGGTTTAGGACTGTCCTGCGGCCGCGTCCCACCATGGGAAGGGACAAAGTCCTCGTTCCTGCCCCCAAAACTGAACAGCTGGCTCCCAGCACACTGGCCGGCATCGTAAAGAGCTGCCCTGGCTGAAACCTGCGGTCGCTGGACGGGGGGACGGGGACTGCTGGCCCCCGGCACCGGGTGCCTCTGAGCACCCGGCGTGCTGTGAAAACCCATCGCTCCGGTTATGAAACTCCAGCGACCTACTTTACACTCCCTGCTTTTGTTCTTAATTCCCAGATATGGCTGCTCTCCAGATTTTGCCCATCAAGGCAAATTAATTGGAGTAGATCCTAATTTGCTCTCTGCTATTCTTTGGGCAGAAGATTAAATGCTCTGCAGACATTATCTCCCTCTCTCTTTTCTGAGACAAACCTGAATTATTAAAAAAAAAAAACCGAAAGGGGATAAAGGAAGGCCAAGTTAGGTTGAGTTCATGTTTGAATTCACTTTTTGTAATTGCAGACGGGGCTGGGGAGGCCCCCACGTCCCCGGGCAGCTGGAACCAGATGGTGACGCTATTCTGGGCAGCTGTGTGAGCGAGATGGCACACGTGGCACGGCAACACGAGGGCCAACCTCCCGGCCACACCGCATGCCACCTCCACCATGCGATGGATAAATCCATCCTTTCCTTTTCCTTTGCCCAGGGAAATTCCTGCCGGCAAAGGTGCCGGCCAGGGAACAACTCTTCATCTGCGGGGACGCACTTGAGTTCGTCCAACAGGATGGGCTGAAGCTGCACCGGGGCCAGCAGCGGAGATGGGATGGCTCCTTGCCCTCCCACGGTCCCCAGTGCCACCATTCCGGTCCGGTGTCCCTACGGAGGAACGCACCCAGGCGCCACCCTTGCCGGGCAGAGCTGCCTCCAATGTCACCAGCACCCCAGTGCGCTGGGGGGAGAGGGAGCATCGGGAGCCGTGTGTAGCCTGGAGGACACTGTGTTGCAGAGCTGGCCGCCGTTCGAGTTTGCGTGGGGATTTCTCCCGAGCCAAATGTCCAGCTTTCCATAAGGAAATGCCAAAAGGCAACCTCAATCCCCGTGGATTGGATGTGGCGTGATCGGCTGAGCCGGAGTCACCTCTGCCGCTGGGACCGTGCTCAGCCCCCAGTCTGGCACCCTGTCTGTGTTCAGCTTTGGGACTTTTTTTTCACCAGAGAGGCATATGGAAAGTTGGATTGCTTTTTTAAGCAGCTTTAATTGAACATCCTTCCCCTCCGACCTCTGCTCAGCCTTGCTGGGACAACCTTGAGCTCTGGCCTGGCGTGGCCGCTGAGGCACGCTGAGGGCTCCCTGCCACGTGGGGCTGGGATGTGGCTCGGAGGAAATTTGGGTTTCCCACTTCACCGCGTTTCTCTTCGAGGGGCCCCGTTCTCCTCCTCTTCTGCCTTCCTATGGCCTGGCACAGCAGGAAGCCCCGGTCTCCCCGAAATGCCCCGTGCCCTGGACGTGCAGCAATGTCCCAGGCAGCCTGGGGGTGCTGGGGGCTGCTGGAGGTGGTGCTGGCTGTTTCCATCACTCCGTAGGAAACTACAGCTCGTTGTGCCCCAGTGAAACTCTGGATTCGGATGGCAGCGCTGCAGGCGGGTGTTGGATGCAAAGGGGGCTCCGGAGGTCTCTCGTCCCAGCTCCTGCTCCAAGCGGGGTTTACCCGGCACTGCTCAAGGCTGTCTCCGGTGGAGCTGTGCATCTCCAAGGAGGAAGGATTCTCCATCTCTCTGGGTACCCACCATCAGCTTGGTGGTCCCAGCCTGCCTTTAGCAGCTTCCACAGGAGAAGCCATGAGGCAGCCGCTGACAGGAGATGCCAAACCCTGCAGGGAATCCATCCTTGTAGAGGGACAGTGGTTCCAGGAGGGAGCAGCCAGGCTGCGGGGCCACCTCTGCTGCTGCTTCTTCATAGAGATCCTTGCCTCGAGGGGCTGAATCCTTCCCTCGGCACCGGAGGCAGACTGCGAGCCTGGGAGGTAAGAGTCGGCAGGGGATTTCTGAGGGGGCAAGCAAGGAGGGGCAGGGTGACGCTCCTCTCTCGGGAGAGCAACATCTTGGGAAGGAGGAGGCAGCACCAGGTGAAAGTCAATCAAGAAACAAGAAGACAACAGCTCGTTGACAGCGGGGCAAGAGGCTGCAGAGCCTGCAGCTGGCATCCCCAGCAGCGAGACGCTTACCCTGGTCATGAAACATTTCTTGCTGGAAAAAAAATGACTCTAGACTGAATCACAGGTGTCAGGGGTCAGCTGCCACTGACCCCAACCTCCAAACGGGTGCCCAAACCGGGAGGCAGCTGATCATGTAGGTGAAGGAGCGGTTCCCCGAGATCCCTGCCTGCTCTTGAGCTCTGTCACAGTTTTCAGGCTTCCTCCAGCGCTCCCGCAGTGAGCTGCGGGTCCTTCCGGCCTTGTCCCTGGGTAGTTTGCCGGGTGGATCTGTTGGCTTTGTGCGGATGTCTGGTGTGATGTTCTCTTGGCTCCAGTGGGTCTCAGAGCACTACCACGGCATAAATAATAAAAGGAAGAGCTGCTCTGACTGAAGTTCTCAGAAGTCCATGGTTCTGGCCCAAGAATTCGATACGTGTTGGCTCTTTGACAGTTTTGTGCTGACAATTAGCAGTGGTGATGGACCTGTAACTGCCTCATTCGATGTTCTCATGAGCCAGCCAGGAAACAAAGCTGTGAGGAAGTGACTAATGGAAGATGCAAAACCCTGAGGTAAATCCATCCTGGCAGAGTGGTTATCCCTGTCCGAGCAGCTGTGGCCAAGGTGAGGCAGCCTGCTTCTGTACGCCCATCCATAGCTGAGGAGGAGAGGCGCACACTTTAATTTTCTGGAGGCATCAAGCTGGGATGACCTTGGAAAATGGCCTAAAATAACGGGATCCACTTTAACAGGGACACATGCAAGGTTTTACACGTTGGACAGAAGCTAAGCCACCTCCCAGGGAGAGTGCTGTGGAAACATCTCCAGAAAGAAAATGGGGGGTTATAGGGCTGAAAATATACCATCAGCGCTATTGCAGTGTGGGAAAACAAGAACAGGCTAATTTCCCTTGAAGGAAACTGTAGAACTCACCAGATCTGCCGAGCGCAGCCCAAGCGGCCCCTTCTCAAATGTGTCACTCATTACATTTCCATACCTTATCTGGAATTACATGGAAAAGAAGCTGATGACAATAGCATGCATCAGCAGGTATAACTTCTATTACGGTATGACTTACTAAGCATTTTAAACAGCCAAAGAGCCCAGGAGTATTAAAATAAAACCAGCTATTTTTAAAAGCATGGTAGGAGTGTGAAAATAGCCCCTTTCAACCTAAACCGCACAGGGAATGACACGACAGCCAGGCTGGAAAACAAGCCCCGACGGTGTTGTGTTTGTGTCTTCCCTGGAGAAAGAAGTGCCGTCAGCATCTCTGCAAGGTGTCATCCCTCATCCTGCTGCTTTCAGGTCATCCTGGGCTGAAACGCAAAGTGTTTGCTTAAAGGATGGGGAAAGGGTACGAGGAAGAAAACCCACCAGCAGTTACCAAGCAAGCTTTGCAGGTCTTGTGGCACTTAGTAGCTGGGGAAAAGAAAGGAGAAAGGAATGTGCCTCGTTATTCTGTTGTGTACAAGAGCTAGCCCACAGGGACCCGGTTTTCCCTGCCAAGGAAAAGGGCTGATGCTTCCGGGCGGTTTTCTTGCAAAGGGAGTATTTTTCCAGAGCCCTGCAGCCCAGCAGGGAGCCCTCGGAGCCTCGGTGGGAGCAGCACTCCCAGGCGCTGCTGGGGATCCGTTTGGGCCGGGTTTGGCTCCGACAAGGAGACGAGGAGTCATCCCTCCTGGGGCAGCAGGTCACCACGGCCGCCCCTCAGAGACAGGAGTGTGGGAGTGGGAACACCATGCCTGGCGGGGAGAGCCTCCTGCTCAGCCCGTGGGGCTGCGGGGGTCCTGGGACACATAGGGCTGAGGGGGTCCTGGGGCCTGTGGAGTGAGGGGGGTCATGGAGGCCGTGGGGGCCCCAGGGCCTGTGGGCACTCCTGTGGCCCACTGACCTGAGGGGGGTCCTGGGGCCTGTGGGGCTGAGGGGGGGGGGGCTGGCCCTGGTGGGGCTGAGGGACCCTGGGGCCCATGGAGCTGAGGGGGGATCCCAGGGCCTGTGGGGGCTCTGAGGGTTCATGGAGCTGAGGGGATTCTGGGGCTCTGTGGGGCTGAGAGGAGTCCCAGGGCCTGTCGGGTCCCGGGCCCCGGGGGGCTGAGGGGAGTCCCGGGGTCTGTGGGGGGTCCCAGGGGCCGAGGGGGGTCCCGTGCCCCTTGGGGCTGAGGCGGGGCCGGAGGCGGGGCCGGAGGCGGGGCGGGCCCCGGGGCGGGTGTTCCCGGCGGCCCCGACAGGGGGCGGTAGAGCGCGGGACGGCGGAACAGCGCCTCCTCCCCACCCCGCCGCGGCCCCGCCCACCGCCTCCTCCGCCAATCGCCGGGCGCGGTGTCCCCGCCCTCTCGGGCGTCCCCGGCGCTCGGGGATGACGTCAGGAGGCGGCGCCGAGCCGCGGGCCGGAGCGGGCCGAGGTGAGTGTGGGACCGGCCGCCGCCCGGGGCCGCTCGCTCCGCTCCGCCTGGGCCGGGCGGGCAGCCCTGGCTCCGGCCGCCCCTCCCTCCTCCTCTTCCCTCCCGCGGCGTTGGCGGCTCGGCCCCGCGGCAGCGGTGCGATGCGGCCCGGGAAGGCGCGGGGGCTACGGGCCTCGGCGCCTCAGCCCTGCCGCTGCCCGGGGCCGCGGGTACGGGCGGGCCGGAGAGGGAGCCCCGACCGCCTCCCGGAGCGTCCCCTCACCGGGTCGGGTCGGGTGCGGTGCTTCCCAGGCGTGGAGCTGAGCGTGCCGCGGGACGAGCCACCGGCCCCGGCCCTGGGTCCCTCCCTGGGAAGGATGGGGGGGGAGCGGTCTACTTGGGATGAGTTATGACAAACAGTCAGAGGTTCGGAAAGTTTGGAAAGTTTGACCGATCCTGGCCTGCCACCGGCTCCGGCAGAGCTGCCTGCAGTGCTGCAGCAGCCCCAGCCCCGGGTTTCCCCTCAGGGACCCACCGAGGGCTTATGCCAAGCAGGCGGTAATGTCAGGTTTATGTCAGGCGACGAGAGGCACGTTTCAGGTTTATTAGTAAAATTAAAGGTAAGGTGCTTTCAGAACTGCTGTGTTGGCACAGGTGTGATTTCAAGGTTGCTGTGCGTGAGCGTTTCTTATGCAGTTAAGAGCTGGGATCTTCAAATTTCCTTACTGGCACCTCATTGAAAAGGGAAATTAAGTGACTTCAAGTTGTGAGGTATTTAATTGGTGGTGGAAGGCACGCCAGGCCTCGGGGGGATTGCTCAGGTGGCTGACACCCCTCATCCACAGGGACACCCTTGGGTGTTAAACCGTTCAGTCCCTGATTTCTTCAGAGAGGTGGAGGATGGTTTTGAATCAGCAGGAGCCGAGGTGTTGCCCTGCTGAGCCGCGGGATGCAACGTGTTGCTTCTCCAAGAAGTGGGTAGACATGGAAACATAAACCCACTGTTCCTTCTCACCACTTACAACCGCGGCTCGGATGTGCTGTCCTCTCTCAAATAGTTTGGCCCCTGCTGGGAAAGTGATTTCCTGCTCAGAGGGGGCTTGTAACGCTTCATTTCTCTAATGTGTTAGTTCTTTCTGCCAAACTCTTGGTGATTATCACACACGAGCATTTCCACCTGCACTTCTGTTGCTGGCCGTGGCGGGCAGCTCTGGGTTCTGTAGGCTTTCCCGAGACCCTCACATGTACAAGGAAGAGCCGCTGATGTACTGGTATTTGATGCCTGATCTCAGCTAAAATTATTAGTGGGTTTCTATACAGCGTTTTCCAGCTCAGCATTTGATCCTTCGCTTTGGTTTTGTTTATGGGTGGAACATTTTCCACAAGTGCTTCTCTGCGTGTGGAATTACTCTGTTTGCGGATACTCTCATTCCATTTCTCTCTTAACTTAATATGCTTTAAGGCACAATTAACGCTGGGGAAAACTCTCCGTGGGAGGCATTATTCAGGACTAGCTATACTACTCTATTTATTTTATTGTCATGGGACTTTAATCTGAGTGAACATCCAGTTACAGGACAGCCCTTGGTGTAGGTCAGTTAAGCTTTCTATGAAGTTGTTTTTTATTTCTACCACCTGCACCCTAGCATAGGCATGTTTGTGCCTGGTTGGTGTCTTTAACTTTGCGGTACTGCCAGGAGGTCTTATGTGAGAAGTTACTTTGTCAATGTCTGATTTTAAAATTGAATCTTAACTAAAGCCTTGGTTTTTTTTCCAGATGGGATGTAGAGTCTAAGCTGCTTCCGGGTGTCCCTCTAAAACATTTCTTGTTTGTCCACATAATTCTCCCGATGGAAGACCAGCCGGGGTTCCCTTTCTGTGGTTTGTGCTGAATAGTTGCTTGGAGAGGTGGTGAATGAGTGAAGATACGCTCGGTGATGGTAAGGCAGCTAAAAGCTGCTCTGGTTAAATAAGGGCTGCATTTTTTCTGGGGGATGCAGTTAGTTAATTGGTAAAATGGATCTTAAAACCAGCGTGCCTCTGTCTCTGTATTCCCTGCCTCCTGCAGAGTTTCACTGATGCCCAGAGGACAGTAGTGAGAGGTTTAAGACACTGGTACAACTCAATATAAAGAAAATCTCAGGAAGATTTGTTAAGTGAACAAGTTGCTGAGATAATTTATGGAGTTTCTAGTGAGAAATTTCAAAATTACAAGATTTAGAGTGGCTGCTGTCTTAGGAAGTTGAGCAGACTAGAATTATGGATAACGCTTGCCTTTTTCCTTAATTTGATTTTTATTAATCAATTGGGGCTGAACAAGAAGAGCTCCAGAGGTCTCTTCCAACCTCAGCCATTCTGTGATTCGGTGCTCAGCTGGGAGCATTAAACCAACTATGCTTAATAAAAAGAGATACTGTGTAATTTCCACAGACATGTGTTCTGAGCATGACTGTGTTTTTATAGGCACTATCTTCGGTAGCTTGTGAAAGCAGCGAAGCGCTGTGCACGCTCTCTAGTCCAGTGAAAATCCCAAACCCTTAGTTTGTGGTAGCATGGCTCTGCTCAGATGTGAACCACTTATATTTTTTCCTGTTTGAAACTTTACTACCCTGATTACTGTTTATCTGTTTCTTTTCATTCTTTTCCCAAGGTTCAAATGTGGGAATTGCCCCGGATGTGGTTGCTGCTGCTGCTGCCCTGGGAAAATGCCTTGATAGGGAATTAACACCATTCAGTGATGGGCTGTGGGACAAGCAAAGTGCTTCCCGAGCCCCCCAAAGATGTGCAGCTAGACCTGGTTAAAAAAGTCGAACCTTACACGGGCCACAATGACGTATACAAGCATTTCATCAAAGATGACTGTGGAACCGTCATCAAAGCTGGCTCTCCCTCACCTCCGCGTCACGCTAACCCGTATCCTGGGAACCACCTGCCTGCCCACATGGACCAGCCTGAACCCCGCAAGAACAAAGTGGCTAAATACCGTGCCAAATTTGACCCTAGAGTGACAGCCAAGTATGACATTAAAGCCCTGATCGGGAGAGGGAGTTTTAGCCGCGTTGTACGGGTGGAACACAAAGCTACCAAGCAGCCCTATGCGATCAAGATGATAGAGACCAAATACCGGGAGGGGAGGGAAGTGTGCGAGTCGGAGCTTAGTGTGCTACGGCGGGTTCGGCACACCAATATCATCCAGCTTATCGAGGTGTTTGAGACCCAGGACCGTGTGTACATGGTGATGGAATTGGCGACCGGAGGAGAACTGTTTGATCGAATCATTGCTAAAGGTTCCTTCACCGAGAGAGACGCTACGCGTGTGCTGCAGATGGTATTGGATGGCGTGAAGTACTTGCACACGCTGGGTATCACGCACCGGGACTTAAAACCGGAGAATCTGCTGTATTACCATCCGGGAACAGATTCCAAAATCATGATCACGGACTTCGGGCTGGCAAGCGCTCGGAAGAAAGGAGATGACTGCCTGATGAAAACCACATGTGGGACCCCGGAGTACATTGCTCCTGAGATCCTGGTCAGGAAGCCATACACGAACTCTGTGGACATGTGGGCGCTGGGTGTTATCTCCTACATTCTCCTGAGTGGCACTATGCCCTTTGAAGATGACAACCGGACCCGCTTGTACCGGCAGATCCTGAAAGGAAAATACAGTTACTCAGGCGAGGTGAGTGTGCCGAGGGTTGAGGTGAGGGGAAGTCAAACCAGCAGCTCTCCGTAGGTGGGTCTGTGATGACCAGAACCTGGCTGTCACGTGCAGGGTGGTCACATTACCAGGGTTAAAAAAAAATGTATCTGTTATTCTGGCTTTTAAAATCCTTTCCTGTTTTCTGTCTGCTTTTCAAAACTGCTTCCGGTGCAGCATAGTGAGCTCCTCTAAAACCTGTGTATGTAAAGAAAGAAGAGATCTCTTCCCGTAGAACAGAACTGGAGGGACTGACAGAACTGGGATGCTTGTGGGTTTCTAGCTGGGGAGACCTCAGCCCTGGTAAAGTGCTGTCTGACACTTCACTGTTGAAACTGCTGCCAGGGTGGGTGTTTGAAATGTAGTGTGTACACACCCACTCTGATTTCTGATACAAATCCAAGCGCAGGCTGAAAAACACCTTTGCTGAAAGATAAGGTTATGGCAGACAAAGGGGCGCTTGCTTCTTGGGTCTGGAGATGTGAGCACTTCTGAAATCGATCTGTGTTGCCTCCTGAGCTTAGTATGTGACAAAACTGAGGATTAAATATTAAGTTTTCTTAGCTCGCTATGGAAAGAGGAGCCTTGGGGGATAGATTTTAGGCAGACGATGGGTGCCTTTACCCTCCCAGAGCCCCATCGCTCCGCAGAACGTCTGGGTGCCAGGCTGGCACAGCTCCTGTGGACTTGCTTCTGGTTGTGGTGGGAGATCTCGATTACCAGCACAATTGCCAAGTGTAGGCATAACCTCGCTAAGAATCACACTTCTAGAAAGTGAGGGTATCCAAATTTGCAAATTGCGTTTCTGCCTATATCCCTCACTGGAAATATTAAAAAATGAAGCTTTTATAAATTCCTCTTTAATAAGAGAGGAGAGTGTTTAGATTCCTGAATGCCATGACTGTGTGAGATGAAGCCTGCTGGGAAAGTGTTAACGAGTGGCTAAGTTTGTGATTCTGAAACGACAGTAAAATAACTGTCAAAAAACCAGAATAAATTAATGATTGTTTTCATACTCTTAGGTGTGACAGGTATGTTGGCATTTTAATGATGGATGGAAGGAGCCCAAGATGTTAAGATTTTAAACATATTAAGCTGCTTTAGGATTGTGTTTAAAACAAAACAAAAAAATCATTCTCTGAAGGGTTTCCAGAGGTGTCAGTAAGTCTTTATACTGTAAAGCTGTCAGGCCAGCTTGTGTTAATAATCGGAATATCCAAGTTAAATGAAGCTGAGGAATATTGGCATCTGCACAGGAGGCCACCGAGGGAGAGCCCGGATCTGACAACTTTGTGAATCTTTTTATTCTTCCCGTGAGTGCTCCTCAGAAGGTCTCCTGGTGCACAGAGGAGGCCCAAACCTGCGGAGGTGTAAACTCCCAAATTTGGCACTTTCTGGACCAAATGTGTTACTTACTTTAGAAACCGCAGTACTTGGTTAGTTTCTTGCCAGAAGTATTCTATCAACTGCTTCCTTGAACTCTGAGCTTTGGCTGACTTTGGCAGCCTTTGCTTCTTTTGTTAATTTGCCGCACTAAGGTGATTTCTTAACCAGTTGCGGAGTTTTAAGAATGCAATCGGGTTATCCTAATGCAGAAAGAGATTAATTACCAGCTGCCTGTAACATCTTTGGGGTCACACTGAAAGGCAAAGCCCCTTGTTACCTGGTTTACCTTACCAGTGGTAGTAGATATGGTGTAGTGGGTGGGATTTTTTTTCCTGTAAAAGTTCTTCCTTTTTTGTTTTATTCCCCAGTTCTGTGTTGGCCTCGTGCCTCAAGGCGCCAGAAGGTCAGTGAGACCATTGACTCTGAATCTGCTTCTTCCCTTTGGGGAGCTGTTTTCATTCTTAGCCTCTGTAACATGCTGTGATAACAAGTTCTGTAGTTTATTTAAAAAAAAAAACACATGGAAAAGGTATTCCCTTCTCTTAGTTTTTATTTGCCTCTGCTCATTTAACTGGTATTTTTCTATGTACATCTCATCCCCTTTGCTTGAGAAACTAGTGAGTAACTTTTCCCTGCCCACCTGTCAGTTATCTTTATACTTCTTTAGATTCCTTCTTTTTTTTGAGGCTGAAGGTCCATCTGTGTCTAGTGCCTCCTAGGGAATATATTCCACAGATCTGATTTTTGCTGTTACCCTTCTCTGGGCTACTTGTAAGCTTTGAGGTGGGGTGATACGTGAGCACCGTGGCTTTGTGTCGTGGTGTAGAAAGGTCTCAGTTACTCACTGCTTCCTCCCCGTACTGTATTTGTTTCTTTGATGCTCCTGAGCATTTGGCTGATGATGTAGAGAGTGATCTGCTGTGACTCCAAGAGTTTTCCTGAGTGTTAGTAGCTAATTTGGGGATGTCATGGTGCCTACATAATTTGGTGCATCCCCTCTAACGACTATACCCCCAGTGCGTGAGCTTGTGTTTAGTGACATTGAATTTTGTGACTGTTATTCAACTTTGTCACTTGGTTTTTCTACCTTTTTGCAGACTTTTTAAATTAAGTTTAGCACGCTATCCGGGACCGGTTCTGCCCATTATTGCGAAATCTGGTAATTCTGGAGTCTTAGAAGCAAGTGGTGGGATACAGGTTTGACACCTGATAAATGATGATGATACTGAACTGTTGAGGTTAAGAACAAAGTTGAGGCATGATACAGGTGGTAGTGAGCGACTGCATGATAAATTGGCTGATGTTTGATCTGGACAAACTTGAACTGGTCCCACGGGAGGACGGGCAGTCCGGATTTTCTATAAATGATGGTAGGCCCTGAAGGTGCTACTTGCCCTTCTGAAGAAACAATTTGAGGTTAAACACTTCTCAATATCGTCTTGATACTCCTGATCAAAAGCCAATTAATATTAGAAATTAGTGTTATTGTTGCAGGTGTCCTTGCTGTGCCATGCCCATCATCCATCCCCACTTGAATGTTGAGTGCAGTTCTCTTTCCCCCTGAAAAAAAGCAAATATAGGTTGGCCAAAACCCTGTATGTTTTGACCAGATGTTTTCTGTTCTCCCAGAGCCAGGGAAAATGGATGCTTTAATTTACCAGTGTAATTAAGCCTATACCCCTAAATTGCAGGCGTGTGTGACTGTAGTCAGGTATTGGCAGGAGATGCAGTAATGGGCTGCCCACTTTGTGAGGAAATTCTAGGTGAAAACAAGGCGAGCCAGAGATTGAGAGGTGTCTGGCATGTTTCCCACAACCTTGCCAGCTTTCTTAAAACCATCTTCTGGGCTTTTAAATGCTTCCAAATTTCTCATGTTCAGAGAAGATTGCTCTTCTTTTTTTGTATTACACTGGAAGAAGTGGGAAGATGTCAGAAACGAGCCTGTCGGTAAGTTTGTCAGACTAATGGAAATGGCAGGAGCCATATGTCCTGGTTTATTTGGAGGAAGAATGGGCAGAATACTGGACTGCGTTGCAGAACTGTCTGTCTCTGATAAATGCAGAAGCAGAGATTTCAGGGAAACAACTGCTTTTCTGCTCTGTAATGTGAATTTTGGAGCAGTGAAATGGAAGAGGAAATGTTAAAAGAAGCCTGCAAAGTAAAGTGCCCAGAGCTGACAGCTTGAGCAGTGCAGCTGAGACAGATTTCAGCAGAGAAGCAGGGAGCCATCTTCTGAACTGCGTTGCCATACCACGTCACGCAGCAGCAGTGCCGCGAGTTTGCCGAGAATTGGTGCCGAGTCTCACTTTTTGAAAGGTCTGGCCTCAAAACCTGGTCAGAGAGAACAAAGCTGTACTGAGAGAGGAATAAAAGCCAAGATGCACGCTGACCTGAGAAGTAGCTCCATCTTCTTGAAAAACAAGGGAGCTCATGTCCAGCTCATGTAATTGCTTTCTGACTGGGACCCTCTTACCGCCGCTCTCCTGTTCTGGAGTGTGAGGTCTGTTTGAAGAGGCTATTAGCAGATCAATAGGAGAGGTCGCCCATAATAGCTTATTCAGGTACTGCTGACATCACTGCTCTGATTATCTCTTGTATCTCCTTCTGTGCTTTCTGAACTGCTTGGAGTAATGGGTAGGGTGAGGAATCAAGAAAAGCTGGCTTTGTAACTTGGCATGCTTTTTTTCTGAGCGTCTCTGAGTAAGGGTTACGAGACTGCATTTGATGTAGCCTGCTACAAAGTCATTCTCTTTCACTTGTTTTGTTAGAACTCACTAATAAGAAAATTTGGCAATATTTTAATTGAAATCTTGGGGATAAAACTGATTCCTGGGGATCTCTTTGTAGCTTAAAAAGTTGTCTGAGGAATAAAGCTGGAATTCCATTCACAGTTTCCTTTGAATTTGAAAGTGTAGAAAGGAACATCAGACCATCGTTACCCTGCTAAGACAGGCTTGCTCTGCTTCTGTTTCAAAGCTCATCCTTCTCTTGAATACTGATACTTTCATGTTGCATTACACACCTGGGAAACTTGCTGGAAGAAATGGAAGATAATATATGTTGTGGATAAATTGGGAAATTGAGCTAGGGATTGTTCTGGTTTTGATATCTGATCTGGGCAAATCATTTCCCCTTGGGGTCTGTTTTCCTATTCATAAACCAGAATCAGCTTTTTGTGGTATGTTCACCATGGGTGAGGTCGGTGGGTGCCAGTTTAAAACCAAAAAGCTTGTTCAGAATAATGGTGCTGGTGGATACGTTGATCGACGTGACGTAAGGAGAGACGTGTTTGATATATGAAGGAGTTTGGGCATTGCAGGTCTGCGGAAGCTCTGCAAGGGACTTAGCAGCCATGCGGAGAGATGATCTGATTTTATGTGGCTTCCTTAGGTTTTCCAGTGGTGTTTATTAAAGTTCCTCACCAAAGGCTCTTGAAGGAACTTTGGAGCTGTGATACAATAGCAGCCTTTGCATGGATCAGCGATTTGCTGAAGATAAGCCCAGAGCTGAAATATGTGCTCAGTTCCATGGAGAAGGGAAAAACAGTGACGTTTGAAGGATCTCTTCCTTTCTGCCCAAAAGCGATCAGGACAAAGTTCACTAATGAAGCTGTGCAGTCGCTGATGATACAGAGTTCTTCAGATGGGGAAAATGAGGGCTGTGGACCTCCTGGATGCAGGCTGCTGTGGACCTTAGAAGTTTGCCTGAGTTAAAAGAGCAACTGAATGAATTCATGGAAGATAAATCAATGGAGAGAATGATATTAAAAAGTCCTAAGTATGGGTAAAGATGTCCCTAAACCACAAATTTTGAGGCTTGAGAGTAGGGGGGTGTGTGTGTGTTAATCGCAACATAGGGACTGTTTTCTTGGGCTCTCCCTCTGTATCTACTGTCAGCTGACGTCAGAGACACCACACTGGACTCTTTCGTCCCGTAACCTTCAGTCCTGTTAGAGGTGCTAGTCTTTCCTGCTCTCATTTCATCCCTCAGCTGGGGGCTTCAGCCATTCCCAAGCGTTACTGAGCTGAGTAATAGCCAGCCTGCAGAACAGATAGTGCTCTGAGGTTGTGCGTGCAGCATTTGGGGCGCCTGCCTGTGTGCTGGGGGTGTTCAGCGGTCCCATCGGACAGCAATGGAGCAGGTACCGCACACCTCGTGTGGTTTTGACTTCTGGTTTGGAGGCAGCATTATTTCAACTGAGTTTGAGAATCGGAAATCAATCCCAAGGCTTGTCAACTCCTACGGGCTGATTTTACTTGCTGTATAATACTCCTTTGGAAAGGCTAGACATGTAAAAAGTGAGGAGGGCAAACATTTTCTATTAAATGGAAATGTTCTTGAACTCTTTAATTACGACGTGGTGCTGGAGTTCCCCTGTAGGTAGGGGAAAAAGCAGGCAACGTGTACAGACTAAGTGGTAATAAAAAGTGCATTTTGCAGATGATAAAATTAGTTTAACTTCCCCTTCTTCTGCAGAAATGTTGGTTTGTGGGTTTGGCTTTTTTTCCTTGGGAGAAATGAGTGTGTCTTGACGTTATACATCTATAAAGGAAAATGTGGTGTGAATTGCATTCTGCTTGTGACTCTGCCCTCCTCTGTTCGGTGACTCATTTGGATTTGAAGTATGAACACAGAACCTATCTAGTCGTCCTGCCTGGCTGCCTTGCTCCCTGGTGTCCTTAATATGATGGTTTCATTCTTTGACAGCTCCCCTTGCTAGTTCCTGTTGCCGTTTAGAATTCTGCTTACTTTCTTTGCACTCCCAACAACGTCCCAAGGTGCTGTCTTCTCTGCTGCTTCTGCTGTCAGATGTGGAAGGGTGACAGCAATTTTGGGGATGGCTGCTAAAGCGCTGTGCCTGTGTGTTTAAGCGGTTCCTTCTGATGCCGTGAGCGTGTGGTGCCTTTCCCCACTGACTTCACACAGAATATAAACCCATAGCTTCAGAAACGTGAGAGCCCTTCACATGGGGGGCATGTTTAGGATCGAGGATTCTTGTAGATCTTCATCCAAATCTATTTTTTAAGTCTTGCTCATTCGTAATTTAAAAACCAGCCTTTTCTCTCTATCTAAACAGCAAACCCTTCAGCCAGGCTCTCGTTTTAAGTCTGAACCTTTGCAGCATCCCTTTCTCCTGACTTGACAAGTACATTCTTGCTCTGTTCTCACACATGCAGATCTCTGCTGCACGTTTTTTGTAAGGCTTGTTTCCTTGGCTGTGTCCACCCAGATTTCTTCTCCTTCATCTCTTTATTTGGGTTACCTACGCTTTCTACCTGGGCTCCTTTGCAACCTAGGTTCTCCTGGTTGTTAGCAAAGATAGTAATGCTGAAAGGGAGAGCTGTGGTCTGTTAGACTGTCCCTGCAATGGATGGCAGCTTCCTAGGATAACCAACAAGATGAGACTTGTTCGTATACATAGGCTTCCGGTGGTCATAATGTGGAAAAATAACTAAGACGCACGTATAAGTAACGTAAGTAACAATTTTATAGTACTTTTGTAGTGATGGCACCTTTTGAAGTTATGTCAAGTCAAAGAGCACCTATTTCTAAATCTGTATGCCATTATTTGTGATAACTTTATGAAGAAATTGGTGTTCATGAATTGCTTCTGCTTTTTATTTTGCGACAAACTGGCGAGCTCCAGTTGAGACAGCATCAACAAAGAGTTGGTCTGGCTTCCTGCGTTACAGTGATGCAGTCTGTACCACTGAACTTAAAATTACAGGAAGATTTAGGCAGAAAGTGACCTCCGGAAGTCTCTGGTCCAAACCCCTGTTCAGAGCAGGGCTAAGTGTAAAGCTAGATGAGATTGCTTCACATCTTGGGCACTCGAGCCTTGGAAGTTTCCAAGGATGGAGATGCCACCACCTCTCTGGGCTCTTATCCTGGGGCTGTCCCATTCTCGTGGGAACTGTTTTTTCTTTACATCCAGATAGAATTTACCCGGTTGCAGCTTGACTGTCACCGCTTGCCTTTTCACTGAGCATCTCTGAGATATCTGGTGTGGTGTCATCCTCATCTGACAGCACTGGCAGTTGCAGTTTGATCCCAGCTAGTTGAGGTTCTTCTGGATGGCAGTCCTGCCCTCCTGCACATCAACAACTCCTCCAAATCTTGGTCAAAAGCAACCAAGAAGCAAATACTAAAAAATTGAATGCTAAAGAGACATTTCCAGTACAAATGGCTTCAGAGCAAACGAAAGGAGAGGCTTAATGTGCAGAATTTGTATGTGCATAGCATTTCCTATTTCTCTTCTTGAGCGTTCAGCCTCTTAACGATCACCTGCCCTAGCTTGGCGTTGAAAGCGCCAAGTTAAATGCAGATATTGAGTAAACTCTGCAAATACTGCTATGGATAGATTCAGGCTGGAAGAATACACTTAATTACATGAAAAACAAGTTACTGTACTAGAAAATGAGTGGAGTAGCGTGAATGGTGTTCCCATAATAACTGACACGGTCCATGTAAGTAAAGAAATGAAGCACCTTCTCCCCAAACAGTTTTCCCTGCCTGCAGGCGATAGCAGAAGCAGGAAGAGCGAAGAGTGCTGGTAGTGCATTAGCAAACAAACTGTCCGTCTGTGCTGTTAGTTGCTGCCTGACAGATAGCAAGATAAAAACATGAAAAGCAGTTTCAAACCAGCTGATGCACACTTACGGGAGGAGTCCTTACCCCAAGTACGTTGGTACCTCTGCAGAGCGTTTCCAAAGTGTTCTTGTAATTGTCCTCATTGTGGAGGCTGGTTAAAAGGCTGCGGGGGACTTGTAACCACTCAAATCCCTCGCGATGCGTGATGGAGGAGACGAATGACAGTCTTGTCAACTTTTAATCTTAATTTCCTGCATTTATGCAGCTTTCTGAGAGAGAATGGGGTAGAGCTCAGACACAGGCTTCTTCTGACTCAGGTGGGAACTGGTTACTGAATCCCCTGTCCCTCTCCAAAGGGACTGATCAGTGATTGTATTATGACTATGGTCAGATTTTCTAACAAATTAAATCTTATACCAAAAAAAAGGCACAAGCAATAAAAAGAATAAGGTCGGTAACCTTCTTGGTAACCTCCTTCCTATAACAGCTGCAGGTGGAAATGTGTAGTGGCAGAGATGAGCAGGAAAGAAAAAAAAAAAAGACCCAATTTTTTATTTTGCATACTTTTATTTTAGTGTAGAAACTAATTTCCTGTAGGAGAGGAAAAAATTATACTTGGCATATCACAGAACATGTCTCTCTGCACTGTCTATCACTTTGCAGGAGAGTTTTCAAACAAACGTTCTCAACTTTTGGATGTGGCTTTTTAAAGAACAGTAAGTTTTGCATTGATGCTGCAGTAGGTGTGATCCTCGACGGTCTGGCTGCCAGTCCTGGAATGGCTCCTGCGTGTTTGCACTTCTGGTCACTAAGAATTAATTAGATATGCCTATGTAATTAAAAAAAATAATAAATGTATCTGTCTTTTGTTGTTTTGATGACAAAAAGCATAACCAATTTAGAAAGGAATATCAATTTAGAAAAAAATCAAGAGTTTCGTAGTATATTAGCTTTATTTTATATTTTATGCTTTATTTGCCCCCGAAATTTGTCCAGGTTTTTTCCTGCAGTTCATAACTATAGCTTTGTTATATATCATAAAGTTTTCTGTAATATGTTGTATGCTAATTGAATCAGTTATAGGGTAGCAACTGCCTTGAAAGGGGGAAAAATTTCCCTCTGGTGATTTTGTCCTGGTACCTCTCCTGTTTAAGATGGGCAGTAAGGCAGCCTGACTTCCCCGAGTTTGGACTAGAGTATGTCTTCTGGAAAACATTCAAAGCAGATTAAAAAAAAAATTGCCAGGAACAGAGAGCACCACTGCCCTCTAATGTTCCCATTGGTCCTTGATCTCCTCTATTAAAAAAATATAAAATAAAAATAAAGTCCTGTATCTTCTTGATACAGAGGAGCTCCTTGCAAAGCCACCACCTTCTTCTGGAAGTTCTCCATCGTCTCAGTGCCCGGGAGGGTCCGAGATCCCTCGCTTGCTGACCGATGGAGTTGCCCTCCCCAGCTGTGCCAGTTGTTTTTTTGACCCATTAGAAGTTTTTGCAAGGTGCGGTCATCACCTTGGCCTCTGATCTTCCTGACAGAAGAGAGAATATTTTTTTTCAAACCAGCAGGATGGTCAGTTTTTCAGTCTTCTCCCTGGAGTTTGAGCATCCCAAGTTCTGTGGAAATGTGGCATAACAAGGAAAACAGGGACAGGGCAGGTTTTAAATCATGATTGTGGGACTTTTTTGCATGATCATACAAGTCTCTGGGGCAGCATTTTAGCCTTCTTGGGGCAAGAAAAAGTTTTTTTACTTACAGCAACTGCTCTGTTTTTTTCCTGTGAGCCACATTAGATGTTAGTAACATTTTACAATAGTCCTGCCATTAGAGAAATGCATGCATTTTTTTCTAAAAATTACAGATATTTTTTTTCCCATTTAAGGAAGAATAGGTTTTTTGTAAAAATTGCTGAGCCCTTTGCCTGGAAAAAAAGAAAAAAAAAAACAAAAACAAAACCCAAACCAATTTACAGAGGAATGTGCTTTTGCATTTCATACGGCTGTGAGAACGCGGTGATTTTTAAGTAGAGCAACAAGAGTGTTGGCGAGATGCAGTCAGATGGCTCTCCGTTGAAAAGGGCACTATGCTCCGCTTTGAAGAGCTGAAACACTTGAACAGGATGAAAGTGTGCCTCTCCTAGCCCGGCACAAAACACCGAGGCCAGCCGTATAAAGGTACTTCTCTTGGCTTCTGCTCTTTCTTTCCTTTTAATGCACCTGCTTGGTGGGTGTGAGTATGGGGGGATTTGCGTTGCTCCATACGTGTCTGGGAGCTGAAGTGTTTGTCCAGAGCTCTCCCGCTGCAGGAGCGGACATCTTAGGCTCTCTAAACATGATAAATTCAGTTAAAAACTGGAAAATCCTCCAACCCTCCTGCACGTATCAGCAACCACGCTCCTGCAAAACTTTAGTGTGTTGTATTGGAAAACACTTTATTTACAGGTAAAGAAACACCTTTTCCAGTAAAAGGGCTTTGAAACCAATGTGTGCATTTAAAAATCAATCCCCTTTTGCTTTGGCTGCTTCTTGAAGGTTTTTTGAAGGTTGTTTCCTTCGACAGAATTGGTATGTTGCAAGGACCTTTCTCAAAATCATTCCTTTTGCATTTTTACTATGTACTGCATGTTGCAACGCTTAGCAGTGAAGCTAACTCCAAATCCTAGGGCAGGGTAAGCAAGGAGAGGGATGGTCTTTCTCTGCGTACATCTTTCATTTCCACACAGCTACAGTCTGCAACACCCCGTTAAGAGTTTTCTATTTCACAGAATTGTGCGTGACATCAGGTCAGTGAATTTGCTGAGCCGGTGGCTTGTGGCAGGTGAGTTTGGCTGGGTCTTCCCTTCGTTTGGGTCTGCACTTACTGTGGCTGGAAGCATCTGGTGAAGTGATGAGGTGGAGACACCACGTGCTTCACCACAGTGGCTTGTTTGTGTTGCAATGCTTGGATTTATTTTAGTGTGGTGAGCAGAGGAGACCGGGGAGGAAACTCTGTCTAAGCCTCAAAGCCCCAAGAAACAAGAAGAGCGTGCAGTGAATCTCCATGGAGAAGAGGGGTGTGACTTTTCCCAATAATTTCATTCCCCTTGTCCCTGGAGCTGCTCTCTGTACCAGTAGCGCCTGCAGGTTCGAGGCAGGATGAAGGGCAGCAGCTGAGCATTTTAGTTGAGAGTTTGGGTGAATGTGTGGGTTTGGGGAAGTGTCACACCGCATACAACATGTAATTATTGTAAGGATGGAGGAAGGCAGGAGACGGGTCCGAGGGAAAAGGACTTGCGATAACGCTGTGATTTGATGTATTATGTTTTCATTCCTGCATCTCTGCGCCCTATAAAATCCTGTTAATGGTGGAATAGTATTTCTGCAGAATTGGGGATGTAGGGATAAAGGGACATCACTAGGGTAGGAAAAGAATATTAAGCTGCCTCTGTGCAGAATATATGTTATTAACAGAAAGGATTTAAACTCTCAGCTGCCATTGATGTCTTCGACTCCTTTACTGTTCCCTGACACCAGGCTAGCCGGTTTCCTCTTTTACCTTTGGCTGATTTCCTACCTTCGCTTTCTAAATACGGCAGCTGTCCTCTCCTCCCCTTTGTTGGAGATCTACGCTGCGGGGCGGGAGCCTGTGCTTCTGGGCAAATCTGTGTTTGAAGCTCAGCTGCTCCTGGAGGAGGGCTTGAGCTGGGTGTAAGCACTCGTCTTGGTCTGTCATTGGCGTGACACGCGTGGGAGTTGATCACTGCAAGTCCTGGGGTGGGTGGACGGGGGTAGCATCTTGAACCGCTTCAACTGGATTTGCTAGACCTGGTCTGCCGAAGACCTGAGGGTGGTATGGCTCCAGAAGATCATATGGAAATACAGAACTAGAACAGCAGTGTGACTCCAGAGGCACAGGGAGCCCTGACTGACACGTGTGAAATGTTTTTAAAGTGAGGTTTCAGGTGGGTGCTGTAAATGTGTGGCGCACTGGAGAAAACTACAGCATGTTCCTAGCTCCCATCGGAGCCCCCAAACTGAGCAGCAGGCTTTGAGGTTTTGAAGAGCTGGCACCTGGCCGTAGTTCCAGCTGCTGTCCCCCGCTGCAGGTTAAAAGTTAGTTTTAATTCATCAAAACTGAGCAAAGAAGGGCTGTGAGCACACACCTTGTTGCAAATCATTTTGTGGCCTTAGAGAGAGGCAGTTGGACCTGATATATTTGGAACAATTTGCTGTTGAAAGTTGGCTCAGATTTCATCTGACCCGAATTTGGGACTTCCCTAGCAGTTGCAGCGTGCTCCTGCCCTGGGATGAGACAAAGGAGGAGTTAACCAGCATACGTGGCATAGGTAGGAAGTAAAAATTTTGATTTCGGATAGTTAAAATCTCTTTTCAGCTGCAAAACCTGTTTTGAATAGCTTCTGTTGGTACCAAGTTGGATGGCTAAAAAGATGCTTCCTAAGCCCAGAGTTTTTCTTGGTAGTCTCTTTCCCTAATCCCCGAAATCCCTAAATCTGACAAGATTGCAATTGAAGCTTTCAGGCTGGTAGGCACGAGGGAACTGGGTTAGTTGTTTTGAGCTGGAAGAGGAGGCTCAAGCCAACAGCAGCGTGTCCAAGCTCCCTGTTTTGGAGCGTGAGCTTCAGGGCCGGCTCTTCTCTCTCTGTTCTCACCACCCTGCTGCTTCGCCCTCCTGCTGCCCCGAGTGAGTGCTAAGACAGAAATCCCAGATGTGTTTTCCAATACGTTTGTTATTTAAGTGGATGTTTTTATGGATTTTCCTGAAAACTGAGCTTTTACTAATAGGCCAGATTAGCGTTGATTGGTGAAATGGGAGCCATGCGGACAAGCGGAGGAGAGGCAGAACGTTCTGGTGGTGGCTATTAAGAGATACCCGCTGTTAATGCGGTGTACGCCTAGCTGCTGGTGTGGACGTATGCCTGGCTGTGTGACTGTAGCTCGTGAACTTCCATCAGCACGATACACCCTACATATCAAATACACCCAGTACTTCAGGCACTTTGGGCGATTAACTGAAGAGTTTGATTTCATACCTAACAAAAGGTAGAATTGAACTGAGAAGGAAACTATTTGCATGTTTTCTACCTTTTGTCTGTGTCTGAAGAATAATTTCTAAGGGATTCTTTCACAGTCTGATCACTTTAAGAATGGTTGTGTAGCTCAGACATAAGAAAGGTTTTTCGTTATAGCTGGGATTACTCAAAAGACTTTATATACTGTTATATCAGACACTGATAGGAATGCCTGACTTACAGTTTCTTATCTCTTAAAGTCCTCCTTTTTTTTTTTCTGTTTGCTTTCAGCTTTCCAAGCTTCAGGAATTCTTGGTGCCATTCTTAAGCCACCTTTTTGCTCAAAAGGCTGATTTTGAAAAATGAAGGAAAACTAGCTTGGCTCTTGGATGAGAATATAAAATCATTTCATGGCGTATTGATGCTCAGAGGGCTGGAGCACCTCTGCTATGGAGAACTCAGGCTGAGAGAGTTGGGGTTGTTCAGCCTGGAGAAGAGAAGGCTCCAGGGAGACCTTAGAGCCCCTTCCAGTCCCTGCAGGGGCTCCAGGAAAGCTGGAGAGGGACTGGTGACAAGGGCAGGGAGTGACAGGCCAAGGGGAATGGCCTGAAGCTGCAGGAGGGGAGATGGAGATGGGATGTGAGGCAGAAATCCTTCCCTGTGAGGGTGCTGAGGCCCTGGCACAGGTTGCCCAGAGAAGCTGTGGCTGCCCCTGGCTCCCTGGCAGTGTTGAAGGCCAGGTTGGATGGGGCTTTGGGCAACCTGGGCTGGTGGAGGGTGTCCCTGCCCACGGCAGGGGGGGTGGAACTGGATGGGCTGTGAGGTCCCTCCCAACCCAAACCAGTCTGGGAATCTATGATACTCATCTTCCAGAATTCGTAGGAGTTCCTGTACCGTCAGTGTTTGGCACAGAGGCTTGGCAAGGATGGATCTGCCATTGGAGGTATCTTTAGCAATTTCATGAAAGTGTTCCATGGTCTCTGAAAAATCCCTGTTTGGAAATGCGCTGTATTGCTTGACAGCCTTGCTTTGGGAACCTTCTGCCTGCGCTGAGCGTGTGCCAGGCATGTGGAGCTTCTGAACAGTCAATATGGGTAAATCCAATGAGTAAGCATGATAACCGTACTTAACAGACAGAGATGGTGAATTACTCACATCTGCGGGCAAAGGAGAGATGGGATTTGAAGTGTTCCTTGTCTTCTGGAAGCAGGGAGCCTTCTCTTCTCCCTGGCTTTGGGCAAGCAGCATTGCCTCACACGTCCTCTGCATCAGCCGATACCTTCTGTGTCAGCGTGCGAGTACTGTGGGAGAGGGGGGTTGGCACTAGGAAAACTACGCTTCCTCACTTGCTGCTACAGATTATTTTGTCCTCATCTGCCCTTTGTGCTGAGCAAAAGCTCTTTGCCTACAAGGTAGGAAAATAATGTTCTCCAGTCTTTCTGGGGACAGAAGCCAGCAGGCAGATTCTGCTGTACGGCGCTTTCAAAATCTACCATGGGTGAAGCAAGGCAAGTGTGGGGACCAAATCTTGTATTTCCCCAAACCTATTGTGTTAAAGTTGGCATTACTTACCGGTGGCTCATCAACAAAGTAGAACATGTAGTGAGCGTGGTTCTCTAGAAATTGCCAAAAGTCTGGTGGTATTTGGGGGTTTACTGACCAAGTCAGGGGAGGGAGGCGGAGGTATGTTTGTTGTATTTGCAGACGACCTTGGATTGGAAGGGCTACAAAGTGCATTGAATTCCAGATGGCCCTAACAATTTTGAGCAATTCAATAGCAAGTGTAATTTTTTAAAAAAATTTGAGTAAGTTAGAGCACAAAAATAGGTGAAGAACAGAAGATTAGGGGGCGTTGGCCTCTCAGAAGAGGATCCGCATATGAATCACAAACTATTATGTGAGACAGCGATATCCCGCTTGTGGCAAAAGACAACCGTACTGGGGTGTATGACGAGAAAGAGAGGCTGCGTGTGGTGTAATCCCGCTGCATTCAGTGGCCGATGCAGCATGCCAAGCTCCAACACTTCTGGGCAGCCGACTTCAAAACCACCACGGGCCAAGCGGAGAGACTTGACAGAAGATCAGCAAAAACAATCATGAGTCAAAAAAACCCACGGTCTCCGGAAGATTGAAACGTTTTTGGCTGTTTGGCCTAAAGAAGGTGTTGTCATAGCAGTTTGCAAGTATGCAGAAAGCTGCTTTGAAGAGGAAAAGGAATGATCTCTTTTCCAGATTCTGCCCAACAAGAGCCTTAAATTGCACTTAAAAAGATTCATATTAGACCTTTTGCAACACTAGTGTCTCCTGCTCCTGAAAAAGAATCTACCCGGAGGATTGCTGAAGCTGTCTGGAAGAACAAGTTAGGCAGTCATCTGTCAGGAATGATGCATCTGCGGCGGATCCTTTGGGGACCGTGGGATGGATTGGATGATCCCAGGACATCCATTGCAGCCCTGTTTTTACCCTGATTTCCCAAGGAAGCAAAGTTTATGGAACTGTGTTATCTGTCGTTCAATCTCCCACATTTAACTACATAAATTCTAAGGTTGGTTTCAGGCCCATCTGAGAGATTTGGAAAATTCAAAAGCCTGAAGTTTCTATGAATTTTAGAAAAGTCAGTGGCTCAGCGGGAGAGAGAACTAAATTCACATCCTTGCTGCAAGAAAGGTAATTAAATATCAGCCAGAATTTATCCAGAGAGCTGATCAGCACGTGATCCCACCACTCGTGGCACACTTGACCCTGTTAAGCGTGTGGGATGGAGCCAGGGCAGTGGTGTGTGTAGGGAGCAGGGATGTGCTGCTGCCATGGAAGAGGGATGCCGGCACCAGCCGGGGACAAGAAGAGGAGTGGGCGACACAGATGCACGAGAATCCCAGAAATCTTTGGAGGCCTCTCATCCCATTCAGCTTGATGGGACTGTTGTCAATGGTGGAAGACTTTTGTCTTCTAGAGTCTTGAAAGGCTTCAAGGACAGAGATCCCCCCACCTCCCTGGTGACCTTTTCCAGGGTTGCACCACCCTCCCAGTGATTCTATTTCCACCCTCCCTGGTATTTCCTGATACGAACCTTCCAAAATGCAGCTTCTCCCTGTTGCCCCTTGTATCGTTTGGACCTGCTGTGTGGCTCTAATCCTTGTAACTATTTTCAAATAACTGTAATTTGCTATTAGATTGCCCTTAGACTTCTCTTTGCCTGACCGAACAAGCCCGGCTCCTTCCACCCCTCTTTGTAGGCCATGTGCTACAGACATCTAGCCATCTTGGTAGCCCTCAGCCAGATCTTCTCCACATCCTTCTTGGACTGGGAGATGGCCAGGCTCAACAGTAGTTAGTATGATTCCACATAGCAAACTGAAAACTTGATCTTTTTGGAAAAAAAAAGACAAATGTGGGAAACAACAGGGTGGGATATAACAGGAAAAAAATAAATCATACCAGTATAAGATTGTAGCTGCAGAATGAGGTGTGTGTCAGCTAGGGATGTTTGAGTTGTCCTCGCTACTTTAATTTTTCCTTCTTGTGTGTACGCAGTTTGGCGCAGTTTCAATGACATACTTTGTTGTGCAGCAGGATCTCTGTCTGCTTCCCTGAATAGTTTGGGTGGTGAAAGAGGCTGAGAAGATAATAGTGGCAGATTGGGCTCCAGAACGCTTGTTCTGCTCTGGATTCTAACAAAAATTACCCAAACAGTGCCAGGAAAGACAACTGTAAACCAGTCACCCAGGTCTGAACTGTGATAAACCAAGCAAACCTGCTTTTAGTGTCTCCTGATGTTTTGTGCACCTTAAAATTTTCAAAGTGGCAGTAGTTTATATCCACCTTGCCCACCCAAACCAGTGCTTTCTGGGAGAGAAAAGGGAATGTCATTAGATTGGGCCATGCTGGCCTCTCTTGGGAAGCACTTAAGACACCTCACCCTCGGCTTTTAGGAAATGCTCAGACGGCAGAAGGGACATTTCACCTCCTCTGAGCCATGCCTGGCTTGGATTCTGATTAAAGTTGAAAGAGTAACAATAAAGAAGGAAGGAAAGTCAAGCCGGGCAGCGGGGCTGCTCCTCTGCCGGAGTCTGAGCATGGCTGATGTTTTCAGCTCAGCTCCTCACCCACGTGCTGCGTTTGGTGCTTGGCCTTGAGGAGGTTAAAGGAGCCTCGGAGCAGCAGCGGAGAGCAGGGCATGGACAGAGTAACAACTAAGACTGTCTTAGGATTTGTTCCCCCTTGTTCGTTCTCTTGTCAGCACCCAGGGCTTGTGCATCGACAGCTTGAAGCCTGCCGGGGGGGCGTGTATGCGGAAGGTTATAAGCTTCTCTGTTCATCCCCCCGCTGCACTAATCGGCGTGTTAAAAGATATTCTTCCTCCCTGCGGAAGATTCTTCCTCCCTATCGGGGACCGCTGTTTCTTAAACCGTTACTTTGAATTGGTACGTAGAAAAGCATGTTAGCTTCCGTTCCAGTTCTCAGCCAATACATCTCTTCAGATAATAATTCCAAATAAGAGAACATCATTCAGATCAGTTTTGAATTTTCCTTTTGAGAATAAAAGGACTAAAGATGCCGGGATACCCAGGTGTTACAAACAGATTGGGAACGGTATTTCCCTACTTAGTTACCGCAAATACTATTGTGAACTGGTGCTATAGCAATACCTCTGGAAATTTATGACTGTTTCCCCTGCTTGCCTTTTTGACGGCAGTCTCCAGCAGCCTGTACTCTGTGAACTTGTCTTTTCCCCTGTATTCTTTTCAAGTCCAGGTCTCTTGACCCTGAGCTTTCTCAATATCCAATTTCTCCATCAAGCTAGTGGTTCAAGTCCCCTGTGTCTAACTGCAACTTGCTGACACATTTTTAAGAGGTGGATGTGAAGCAATCCAAGCTAAAAATGTGGTGTTACCCCGATTTAACGTGCCAGGTATTTCCCTAGGCATTACTGCTGGAAGAGCCATCCCTGGCTGTAGAGAAAAGCTTTGTGTTTATTGGTTTTGTAGCCGCTGTAATTTTACTGCATGATTCGTGCTGAATACTCAGTGCTTGTACGGGGAAAATCGGCTGGCTATTTCCATTCGAAAAGCTGGGTTATAGAAGTTCACAGCACCAGATGGCTGCGCATACTTATAATGCTGTGGATTATTAAAGGGCTGTTGTATTTTCCTCTTTCATCCTTCCTTTATTCCTCCTCCCCACATCAACAAATTAATGCCGAATGCTTGGGAATCTGTCCCGCGCAGACTTAAGCACATCACATCTTTTCATTGGAAACTTTTTGTTCCAGCCCTTTTGAACTGGTTGGTTTTGATCACCTCTTTGCAGCTGCTCGTGGGCTGAGCGATGCCCGGGACTGTGCAAACCTCTTGTTCTTGGAGCCTCCGTGCAGTCCTAGGCTGGTTCACCCCGTGTCGTCTCTTAGTTCCTGCCCCCAACCTGCTCCTTCGGTTTTGACACTTTCCTTTTTTTGAAGTCGTGCGGGAGCCTCCTAAATTAGACACGTTCGCGTCAGTGTATGAAAGGTGCAATGCAAAGAATACTTGGGGGGACCTTCAATTAATTTATTTTTAAAAAATAACAGCATGTCACTTGTCTACCGCCAAAGGCATCTGAATTTTTAAATGCAGCTACTCTGAAAAATGAGAGAGGATGGAGAGATGTGCCCTACCTCACCTAATCCTACCTCACCTAACATACGTGTTAGATTGAGTCATTTTTGTGAAAAAAATGCCTTTGCTGTTCATATCCATGATACCTGAGTGCCATCTGTCTCCAGGTTGTTTTTCTTGGTAATGGTTTTTAATGGCCCAGATGTCTTCAGTGGGATTGCAAAGAGCAGCAGTCGGTGAACACAGAGCGGAGACGTATCCAGGGACACGTCTGCAGTTCTGAGCAGTGGTACGGCCAGGTGTGTCTATAGGCTGGAAAGCGGCTGTTGCATCCCACGTAGGTTCTGCAGGGCGGGAAAGGCTCGTCCTGATGCGTATCACTATAACATCCAGAACAAACTCCTTTATATGAAAAATTCTGCCTTGCCAGGTCAGGGGTGGTCTTTGCAACTTCCTGAAGAATGGTATCTCCATGGCCTGGCCTCGCAGGGGGACGAGCGTGTATCTGGGGGAGGATGCACTGCTGGTATCTTCTGAAACCTGATTTTAAAAAGTACTTAGGGGCAAAAAAAGGAACTTAGAAACCTGAATATAATAGAAGTATTTTAAAGAAGTAGTGTCCAACAGGAAAATGGATCAGAAACATCTTCACTGTGTATTTTAAGGTAAAACCAAATAAAAAGCCAGCCTAAAACAGTTGTCTTGTTAGCTTGTTAGCAGGGCAGGTTTACATGACCGCTTGACAGCAGCATGTGCACCCAGCACAGGCAGAATGAAATTCAGAGACTCCGGTATCTCAAATCAGCCCTGAAAGCTGCTCTGCTTACAGAGTGCTGGCTCCCACCCCCACCTAGGTTTGGTTTAGTTAGACGAGAAGACTCACGTTGGTAACACAGGTCAGGGTTTTATTTCAGACACGCGCGTCGGGAGCTCTCTGCCGGCGTACGCCAGGTTCGTGCTCGCTTCAGCTGTAAGTGAAAGAGGTGGGTTGGTTGTTCAAACCAGAGAACAACGCGCTGTTTGTTCCCCGCGCGCCGGTGCGGCCGGCGCCTCAATAGCTTTTATGCTGATGTGAATAACAAGCAGGGATGGTGGTGGTGGGATTTAATCACAGAGGGCTTAGCACTGAACGCAATCACCTCACCTAAGTGACACTCAGAGGAGGATCTCTTGCTTTTCCTCCTCCTCCAGGCTCAGAGCCTGAGTCTGAATAAGACACAGCACGCTTGAGAGCTCTTTAAGGCATTGTAAATGGGGCTGCTTTCCCCCAGCTTTATTATCTAGCAGGGCTGAAGCTGCAGATCGGCGATGTGCCCCGTGTTTTATGCAGCTTAGAAGTTCAGGAGATGCTTTTGTAGGAAATGCTGGCACACCTTGGAAGCGGCAGCTGTCATTCCTGAGGGGCCAGAGCTACAAATCTCCACCATGGGAGTTTCTCCCGTTGTCATTCAGGCTGTAAGACAGACTGCGGCACGGGTTTCGTACTTGGTTGAAGTGCTGCTAATTCTGGACTCTGTGCCAGTCGCTCACTTGGGCTGATGTAGCTGCTTCTGCAGCCATCCGGTGAATCATGCCAAGGAATGGGGGCTCAAAACCCCAGCAGAAAAATTAACAGAAGCTCCCTGATTTGGCTCACTTTGGCTGCACAAACCAAACCATCCGTGCTGGCACGATGGAGAGTGCAGCATCAAAACGGGAATGAAGAACAGAAATGGAGTGCTCATTTTCTGTGGCACAGAGCTTTGCTGTTAACTGCGATGAGGGCACAATGTGAAGGCAATCCCTCTGACCAAGTGGACATGTTCAGCCCAGTCTATCTGTTGGGGCAGGCTCATTCCCAATAAATCTTTTTTGTCTTGTAAAACTTTAAAGTAGCCATCTGATGGTTTTCTGCAGGTGAACCTGGCAGGAACCCATGTGCTGCTGTAGGGCTTCTCGGCGTCCCTGGTGCTTTGAGGCTTCTCCGGTGCTCGATCAGACCTATCCTAGGAATTGGCAGGACTGGGATATACAGTATTTTTGACCTAAGAGCGATTTTTTTGCAGCTGTGATAACATGCTTTGGGCTTCATGTTTTTGTAAAGACCAACGGGCAAGGGAGATTCAGGCCTTTGCAGTTCTGGATGTCCATAACCTTCCCCGTAACATCGTCTTTAGAGCTCATGTCAGTTCTCCTGAAAACAGCATTTAACCTGGGTAGGAACCGGGAAATCAATGTCTATTTTTCCTTCAGTGGGTACTGTCGAGACTAAAAGCAAAGCTTGGAAGTCAGATGACTGGCTCTTTTATTTGCACAGGACTAACCAAAAGATCCATCTGCGGCTTTGTGTCTCTAGGGAAAACGTCAAGGAGCTTCAGTGCGCGTGTGTAGGCTTGTGCACCAAGTGCTGTGCCCGTGGAGTTGAGGAGACCTCTTGGATGGTCAGGGAGGAGCTGCTGTTAGCTTGGAGAACCCTGTGGTCAGGCTCAAGCAGGTCACCTGTAAGAAATGGGCCTGTCTGAAGGTTGCCTGGTTGCCATCTCAGACTTCATTCGCAGTTTCACCGGGCAATGAAAGCACAGTGAGACTTTGGAGTCTGAGCATCAGAGGGACCCTGTGGTCCTCTTCTAGGTTATCTACGAAGATGCAGAGTGCTGAAAGGTGTCACCTGGGCCTGGAGGGGTGCAGGGGGACAGGCACTCTGATGAGGAGGGAGTTTTGCCAATAACTGCAGGTTTTGGATATATGATGTCCATATACATCTTTACAGCCCAGCTTCAATCCCCTGAGAGGCCTCTTAACCTCTTGGATTCAGGAGTTGAATGGGATAACTCTGCACAAAAGGTCAAAGTGAGGAATGAATGACTGCACAGCTCATCTCAAAGATCATGAGTTACTAATCGCTGCTTTTCTGTTTCAAATATCCTCACAGTCACTAGAGAAAGTTCAGGAGTCTTTCCTGTCTCCTGGGGATCTCCGTGTGCCTGAAGGTTTGTGCTAGTTAGTAGGTAGGATGTGGTTTTGGTGGGGGTTGTTTTGTTTTAATTCAAGGATCCTTTACAGCTTAGAGCAGCGCTAGGCTTTGCAGCATCTCATCTATTCTGATGCCAGAAGCCCGGCAGCCCTGCTCCTGCCTGGTGAACAGAGGGGAGAGTGACTTCGAGCTGTCCTCCTGTAAGCACAAGCCGGTAAGCCTTCACCTGTGCTTCCTGATGATTAGATAAAGGAGAACAAAGTGATGGCAAGACATCCTCCTTCACGCTCTGCTGAGCCTGCACAGGAGACTAAAGATGTACTGCTGTTTTCTCTGGTTGTTGCAGGACCCTCCTTATTTCTGCATTGGGTTGAGCTATTCAGATTTACTTACTGCAGCTCTTCTGCTTCCCCCCCGCCTTTTTTTTTTTTTAATTCTGCTGGATCATGTTTTTAGCCACATTGCTAAATTCTGGAGTTGCAGACATTACTTCCCAGAGGATGTTCAGTCCTCCAACACGAGGGCCAATAGTCTCCAGTGTTAAACCAGTTGTACCCAGTGTTTGTCTCGTGAGAGATGAGGTTTGTGAAACGGATGCTGCACCCCCTATCCCAGACAGAGGTCTTGATCGCAGTTTGAAAAGAAGATGGCTGTTCTACCTTTTATTAAGATATGTAGAAAGACACCAGAACTACTGTAGTACCTTTCCCTGCCAGAGGAATGCAGTCGAACAGAGGGAATGGCACGGTTACGATACTCAAACTGCGTTACATTTGAAACCAGTTCCTAGAGGAGCAGGGGTGCAAGATGAACAAGTATTGATGACTCTTCTTCATTTTTGTGTCATTTTTGTGCCACAAAAGAGAGGAATTGGTCATTGCAGCTGTGAGATTAATGGCAAAGCTCTCTGATGGGGTTTAGCTGATGCGATGTTTCATGGCCACTGGATGGGAGCGTTTTCCTCCCAAGCCATTCTCTGTTTCTCCTCAGAGAAGCAGAGGGGCAAAACCTCCTCTAGATCACTTTGGTCCCATGGTGTGAGTGCACCTTGTGTCCTGCACTCGTGTCCTTCCTGGTGTTCCCCAAACACGCCAGCGTTGCCCTTCCTCGGCTCTTACACAAAGTCCTGTTGCTGCCTTGCACTATTAATCGGGAGGGTTCCTGGGGTTTTGCTAAGTTAAAACTGCTGTTTTGCCAACTGATGCAAGGTTTCTGGAGAGTGGATACATTTCTCCAGGGACTGGGCTTGAAAATCGCTAAATTCCTTCCACTTCAGTAAAATGTAGTCTTACCTACTTTTAAAGAAACGGCTTGAGTGAAACAAAACCAAAGATGCGTATGGTGCAGCAAATGAAACCTCCAGCTGTATAAACAGATCAATAAACTGATTTGTGTTTGCTGACCAGAAGAAAAATCTAATTGCAAGTACTCCATATTCAACGTTTGTGGCGAAACTAGAGTAATTGGAATAATGAGAAATCCAATTTGCTTTTGTCTGGAGTTTATTCTTCTTTAGGTTTCATTAAACTGGACTGGCACAATGCACAGGCCCCTCAAAGCTTAGGCTGGTTGTGTGTTCACGGTTTCTAGGTCTTACGTTCTTCGAATTCCAAATTATCGCATTTCCTGTCTTTTAATATGACTTGAAATGATTGCAGTAATATTGCTTCTGGTGTTTAGAGGCTCATTTCACCCGCCAGAATCTCCTGCTCTGTGTTGGGCAGCCATCGGTTGGCTGAGGTTTGAATGCATCTGAACGGCAAAATAGCTCTCAGGTTGCTGCAAGTTCCAGGTCTGTGCAGTCACTAACATCTGCAAGAGGAAATAATGCTTTCCTGCCTGTCCTGAAGATGGATTTCCAAAAAAAGCGTTGTTGCATCACTCCTCAAGTATTTTTCAATTGAGCGCGTATCTTGCATCTCTTTGGATTTAGGTAAAAAAGAGAGGATGGAGATCCCGGTGTGGTTGTATCTCTGTGAGGGACAATAGTCAGAAAGGTAAAAGATTTTAGACGGATGGGAAGAAATACCCCAGGGAAAAAAGTCAGGTTGGAGTCGTGTGAACATGTTTTCTCCATTTGAGTGGGACAAAAGCTGTTTCAAGGTACCTAAGTCATCTCGATTGCTGGTGACAGTAAGGACAATGGCTGCAAAGGGTTCTTAAAAAGTGCTCATTGCAAGGAGAGAAGAATTATCACCGGCATTTAATCTCACTGTGAGTTAAAGTTGGTAAATTGGATAGACAAAGGCAGGGCCTTATCCAGCGGTCTGGGAGGAAATCTATAGGCTTGAAATGCGATTTATATCTCCCCGTGGCAGAGGCAGATTGGGCTCTTTGGGTCTGTTGTTATAAAAAGCATAAAGGCTGAGCTCTTCAAAGGGTCAATTGCAGGTGTCACTGTTATTGTGGGGTTTGCTGCATTCGAAAAGGTGTTTTTGCTATTTTATTTATCCTCTTTATAAACGAACACTTTAATGAATCTCTGATCAAAGATTGTCCCTATTCTATTCTTTTCTGTTCTAACAAGCGCCTGTTTTCTCCTACCATTCATTGTTGAGATGCGTTTCGTCAGCTAAGACAAAGTGATTTAAGGCAGGTTGTGACAAACTAATTGTGTTTGAAAACAGTAGACAGAAAAGCTTGAATTTTAAGAAAATTTTGTTAACTGCTTTTGTTCTTGAAAGGTGGAAGGGAGTGCATTTTGGATGTGGTTTCAAAGCACAGAAGTTGTGCCGGATCCACAGGAGAAGGCTGTGCTTCCTTCCTGAGCACTCTGGCTCCAGGCAGTAAAAGTATTTCCATTTCTATCCTGAATACTTTCAGGAGCATTTATAGTTTTTTATTTATGTACGGGGATTTTCTTTATATCAAGTAGTTCATATCATTTTCACTCTCTTCTCTTGCATAGTTATTGATCATATATCCCACTTTAGCGAAGCTGAGTAAGCCCGACTGTATTAGTCATCGCTTGTAAAATAAAACTTTCTGTACCGATCCTAGTAGCCGGTTCCTTAGCTAGAGCTGGAGTTCTTCTTCCCGTAGCTCTCTTGCTGGTGCCTTTGAGTCTTTTGAAAGAGAAAATTGCTTTTGGTAGCAATAAATTGCAGACCTCCAAAAAATCAGGACATACCTTTTTTAGACCTTTGCACAAGAAAAGGACATTATTTCTGACTGTACAGCTGGTGGACCCCATATTTTAAAATAGCTGGGTTCTTTTCTTCCTCACCAAATGAAGAGAGGAATGAAAGACACAGAACAGCAGCCTTTTCTTTTTTAACTGCGTATGCTGTTTCCGCTCTATTACACATATGTGTTTGTACATGACCTTAATTATTGTATCGAAATCTTCACTTCATTGCATGGATCTGCTCAAGTTTTTTTCAATGCCGCTTGGGATGTGGTCTCCATCTACTTGCAAAATTCAGTATTGGTGCTGTCAGGAGGGGTGAGACCCACACAACACCCAGGGACTGCAGAAACCTGCTCTTGCCCAGGTCTATATTCGACACTTGGGATTTTATGCTAGCCGTACTACCACCTCTGCTCCACTTTTACGGTGGATGTTGCCGTGGTTTTCTTCCGAGCTCTGTCCACAGCCCAACCTTCCCCTCATGCTAAAGGAAATGTTCCCATGTTAGTATGAATATGGTGTTTTTTGAGAAACGAACCAATTCCAGCATGTGTGGCTGTAGGCATTTGTCTCATCGTAAGTTGTTACGGCTACACTTCTATGTCTTGGGGGAATTAATTATAGGAGTAATTAATTATTTGAGGTTTGTTTCTTTAAAAGAAGCATTCTGTCAAAAATTTCCTTCCTGTTTAATTGGTAACCATTCCTGAAAATTCCTTGTATCTAACGTTGATCTACATTTAGAATGTTTTATGGGGTTGTTTCCAGCTGGACTGAATGGGCTGTTCAAGGGTTGACCCAGTAGCAACATCTCCTAGATTTCCACGTGGGAGTAAGACCAAGTATGATGGCAGAAAAGTCTCCCTAGTCTTGGTTTTAGGATTGTTGCAGAGGTCAGTGCTTGCTTGCTAGATGCGTGCCTCAAGATGAAGGGTCAGAAGAGATCATAGAACCACAGGATCCCAGACCAGTTTGGGTTGGAAGGGACCTCACAGCCCATCCAGTTCCACCCCCTGCCATGGGCAGGGACACCCTCCACCAGCCCAGGTTGCCCAAAGCCCCATCCAACCTGGCCTTCAACACTGCCAGGGAGCCAGGGGCAGCCACAGCTTCTCTGGGCACCCTGTGCCAGGGCCTCAGCACCCTCACAGGGAAGGATTTCTGCCTCACATCTCATCTCCATCTCCCCTCCTGCAGCTTCAGGCCATTCCCCTTGGCCTGTCACTCCCTGCCCTTGTCACCAGCCCCTCTCCAGCTTTCCTGGAGCCCCTGCAGGGACTGGAAGGGGCTCTAAGGTCTCCCTGGAGCCTTCTCTTCTCCAGGCTGAGCAACCCCAACTCTCTCAGCCTGAGGTCTCCATAGCAGAGGTGCTCCAGCCCTCAGATCGTCTCCGTGGCCTCCTCTGGCCTGGCTCCAACAGCTCCATGTCCTTCTTGTGCTGGGGACCCCCGAGCTGGAGGCAGCACTGCAGGGGGGTCTCACCAGAGCGGAGTAGAGGGGGATCAGATCCAGGGATCTGGTGTCAGGATCCATCCTCCGTGAGCAATACAACTCGCATTCAAGCAGTAATGGCTTCATTGGATACAGAGCGCTCGGCCTGAGGAGGGTCTCCAGTGGCAGTTACTGTTGTTTTTGTAATAGTTGTGTGGGTTTGGAAGATAATGCGAGATGATGAGGTGAGAAGTCTCAGGGCCAGCACCTGGAGTGGGACGTAGGTCTGCGAGCCCACATGTGTCCGTGATGCGGCGACTGGAGCAAGCACGGGCATGCAAGCGAGTGCGTAACCGAGAGTGTGACTGCTGGTGAAGATGGAGCTGGACGAGGGGGTGAAGCGACCTGGAGGCTGGGGATGTTCGTGTGTGTGTCTCTAAGGACAAGGACGAGGCCGCAGGAGGGCCTGGTGACCAGAGGGACAAGGGAAGTCCCAGCCAGCTGCTGGAGAGATAATTGAGTCTGGGGGTTGACTGAGACCGCCTGTGTGTGCGTGCGCACACGCGTGTGTAGGTGTCTGTAGGCTTGAGGTGACTGGGAAGACTGGGATCCCAGGTCAGAGTGGGCAGGGTGAGTGCCCGAGCCCCGCTGCTGGACGGGTCCGGGCTGCACCCAGGTACACGCAGACATTTCCCACTAATTCAGCCTCTCCCCATCACAGCCTCTTGGAGTAACTGTGTCTCCTTCTCCTTGGGCAGATTCTGTTGGTTACAGCTTGGAAGTTTTGAGGATGAAAGAGAGAACGGAAGAAGCAGAATGCCCCAAAGCACCTTTTGGGCATGGGAGGAATTAATTAATCAGCGAAGCTGTGCCAGGATGTTTCATTCTAATCATCTCTTTTGTGTTTCAGCCCTGGCCCAGTGTGTCCAACCTGGCCAAGGATTTCATCGATCGTCTACTCACGGTGGACCCCAGTGACAGGATGACAGCCCTTCAGGCCCTGAAGCACCCGTGGGTGGTCAGCATGGCAGCCTCTTCCTCCATGAAGAACCTACACCGTTCCATCTCGCAAAACCTTCTCAAGAGGGCGTCTTCCCGCTGCCAGAGCACCAAGTCTGCGCAGTCCACCCGCTCCAGCCGCTCCACCAAATCCAACAAGTCACGGCGGGTTCGGGAACGGGAGCTGCGAGAGCTCAACCTGCGCTACCAGCAGCAGTACACTGGCTGAGCTCTGGGCTGGGACCTGCCAGGCGTCTTTCCAGATGTCTTCTCTGCGGTGTAGGTGTGCAGCACCCTTGGCCGCACGCTCACCCAGTGAGGAACATCCAGGTTCCTCCCTCCTTCCCTCCAGGTGTTCCCCCCCTCCATCCATGAGGAGGTGTGCCCCCCCCCCCCCCCGTGCGGAGGAAAGGGAATCTCATGGTGGCCATCGCACCCTGCGAGCTGTGCCATGGGGTCTCACGCAGGAAACGGGGGAGCCCTGGGGGGCTCCGAGCCTCAAGTAACATGCAAATTAAGGAGCCGTGTGGGGAGAAGAGCTCTTTTGTAGCCTAGGAGCTTGGTTGTTCATAGTTATTTATTAATTCCAGAGCATTAAGTTTCTCTCACTTGCATATGCAAAAAAAAAAAAAATCACTTTAAGTGTATGTACATGCACGTATGTGTGTGCACATACACGTGGGGGGGTGTATATGTATTTAAAAATTCTATATACACAAATTTTAGGCTGGTTTAGTCAGACTCTGTGGTGCCTTAGCAGTGAAGCTGGTATGAGTCACATGCAGTTAGAAGTAGGATAGCTCTGACTCACCGGCGTGCTGCCCACCAGCTCCTCGCCGAAGAGATGCCAGACAGCAGTTTTCCATGACGGCTGGGAAGCTGCGAGGTTTCCCCCAAGGGCTGCCATCCGCCTGATGACGTCAAGGGTTTATTCAAGCTGTGCGAGAGCTGCTGTGTAAATTGGCGACCGGGCTGAAGTGCTGCGAGCTCGGAGCTGGAGTTCGGTTCCTTTGATCCAGACTGGGTGGGTGTTCCTGATGGAGGGGTGGGAAGAGCATCATCATCCTGCAGAAACTTCATGGTACGCAGGGACATGTCTTTGGCAAGGCAGGTTTTGGGGGGGTTCCTAGCTGTCTCCCTTGAATTATCCTTCCACTATTTGCAGCAAGACCACCATGCAGGGTTTGTTTTTCTTGCTGTGACGTGGCCCTGTCGTGTCTGTGACCCGTTACACATCTTGCACCCTTCAGACTAGCGTTACCAACTGCATCGCTTCACCAAAACTTGGGTGGTTCCAGGTATTGCTCCCTGACTGCAGGTTCTACGGGGCTCCCCTGCGTTGCATGCCTGTCTGCCATGGGCAGGGACACCCCTCCAGTGCTCTGGAGGCGTTGCACAAACACCTTAGAGCTGTTAGGTGTGACTTAAATCCAAGAGGAAAAAGCTGCCTTTCGGGTTTCCTTGTGCTGGATGGGGCCTCTAGTGAAGGACCGCTTGGAGAAGGTGGGTCCTGCAGAGCTGAGCTTTGCGCAAGTCTGCTGAGATATCTTCCCAAGTAGTCAGAGCGACAAAGTGGGGCTGGTGGCACGGTCTCGGGGTGGATTTGGCCGCTTGTGATAGCAGAGACGAGATCTGCAGTGAAGGGAGAACGTTGGTTTGTGAAACTTTTCAGATGAAGCCGTACGGTTTGCTTCACGCCGTGCGCTTGGGAAGCGTTTGCTTAGCTCAGGGCTGGAGACGCAGGCTGTGCAAGCTCAAGGGGCTGCGAGCACGGCCTTTCCGCCCAGGATTGATGGCTCTGCCGCTGTGTTTTAGTGTCGGCGAGGTTTGAAACGGTCGGTCGCATCTCCAGGGAGCTCTAACTCTACTGGCCGCAGCCCCTCTTGGTCAGCAAACAGCAAAGCAGCGCGGCTGCAGTGGGAGAAGACCGAGTTTTCTGTGCTAAGGGAAAAAGGGAATTCCTAGGGATGTGCTTCCCATCCCAAAGCTGGGATGGGCCATAACCACTGAGAGCACAGCTCCATCTGCCCAAGCGTGCGGTGGGGACAGCCAGTATGTGTAGCAGGAGTGAATTCTAAATCCTTTGCATGGTTTTGCATATTACTTTGAAAACTCTGGCTCCTTTGCAGGCTGCCCTTTCTCTGAGTGGCTGTCCTACCATATCACACCCCGTCTGTCTTCCATCAGCATTAACGGATACCACAGAATTACCAAAAATTGTTTTTTTCAGCTCTGTGGACTAAAAAAAAAAAAAAAAAAAAAGTTTTTTCAGCTTCTTTTACCTTCTCACCTAGTTTTCCCTGGTTCGTTACCATGAACTACAAACCGGATGTGATTTCTGACGAAAGGGGCAGCTTGCCGCGTTTTGCTTCATAAACAGTTCGGCGCCCCTCACGTTACTGCAAACAGCTCTTCCAAAGCAGCAACCACTCCAAGACAAGGATCAACTGGAAAATGGGTCTTCCCCCATAGGTTAAGAGATGGCAGGATGCTCTCTGAGGGCTTCTGGTTTTGAGATGTGACTTGTTGGAGTCTTCTGCACGTTTGGAGCATCACACCCAAGCACTGTGATCCCTTTTCCCTCCTGGGTGCTCTCATGGCCCTCCCCAGATTATCTTGCATGTTTATCCTTAAAATAGGTATTTTTGCCTATGCGAGGAGGTCAGACTGAGGAACTGAGCCAAGACCTCTGGAACCTGAGACCCTTTAACCACTTGATCATCAAAATGCACAGGCGTTGTGCAGATGTCTACCCATGCTGTTCGTTCGTTCTTTCCCTCGTGGAGGATAAATGAAGGTGGAGAGGAGGTCAGGACCTTGAGCTCTTGTCTCACCAAGCTTGTTTCTCCACCTTCACAAAGCAGAAGAAGGATCTTCTCACCTGTGACAATTCTTGCTTTATTGCTCTTTTCAGCAATTGGGTTTTTTCGCCAGGAAAGGTTCAGAGTGATGTCGTTCATGGTGAATTTGGGTTGGAATACGTTTTGGGAAGCGGGATGTTGCTATAGGTTCCTGGCACTGTCAGTTTTCTGCAGCGATGCGCTATGACCGGCAGGTGAGTGAGGATCCTTCGCATACGCGAGCAATACTGGATAGCTGCTACCTGCCTCTTGGTGGTCCCTAGGCATCTCACTTGTAGGGAATTGCACCAAAGAGGACCAACTCCATCCCATAACGGGCTTTGGATTTTCTAGAAAAAAACTGTAATTTTCTTTACAAATGCAAAGTTTTCTTGTTTGCATGGAAAAATCAATGTAAACATGGGGGGAATCTTTATGGGCTTTCCTTCCATCATTTGATTGTAACGCTTTTGGCTCAATCCCTCCTCTTTTTTCTAAATTCAGTATTTGCAGGAACTCTTACACCCTGGTAGCATGTGGGCAGAGGGGAGGCTAGCAGAGCTCCATCCAAGTGTCCCTTGGAGTCCTTGGTGATCTTTCTGGTTTCCCTCTGTCCGGAAAACTGTGATGGTTGAAATGCTGCATTGCAAGGTCCAGCTCAAGAACAAATTCCTCGGGAGATTTATCCTTCCAATTGTGGCCCGTTTTCAGCTGGATCTGGTGGGGGGGACAGTCAGTGTGCTGTAATTCTGAGCAGTGGTTCAGGTGCCTTCAGTCTGTCCTTTACAAAGCTCTTCACTGTGAATTATCTCGATCATCTGTCTTCGTATATATTCTACAGAAGCATCTCAGCTCTCAGTTTAAGTCTCAGGAGTTTACGCTTTTCAAGAGTGCCTCGTTTCAGGATTTTAGAAGCTAAAATCTCTGAGATGATTTTTTTTTTTCCTGCTCTTCCATTTAATTTTCTTAATCTCCTTCTTTGGCTTTTAATGGTGGTTCTTCATTTGGCTCGCGGTGGTTTTTTGAAGACCTCCTCTGGTACAGAATTAGCCGGGAGAACGCAGGTAACGAACGTGTGTTCTGGGCCGTTGCCGAGTTCCAGCCGTTACATTAGCTGGGGTGCAAATCTCGCAGTGCTTTTGTTGTCCGTAGATCTGTTTGTGCGATGAAAATGAAGCTGGAATGACACCTAGTGGCAAATTGTAGTGTGTCCTTGTCCAAGCACAGCCCTCTTCTGCTCACCTGCTCGCTCTTTCTGGGTGAGATGCTCTTCCAAAGGGGAATCTGGGTTTGGTGTCCTGGACCACACCTGCAGTCCTAGATGTCCTTTCTCATCCTGGCACCGTTTTCTCCTGTACTGATCCCAAAGAGCAGCGTTTTTAGCCCACAAAGGGATGAGCACGAGTCCACGTGACCCCACTGGAAGGGGATGCTCAATGGTGGGGAAAAGCCGTGTGCGGTCAACCCACCAGTATCTCGAGGAGATGCTCACCAGCACCCTGCCTTGGGGGGACCTCTTGGGGGACACTAGGAGAAAGCAAAGCCTAAAGATGCTGCGGCTGGAATCGGTACGTTTGGGACTTTCTCCCATCATGAGACACGATGGAGCAGCTCGGGGTGTTGCTTCCCTGTTTCAGGGAAAAGCAGTTTCAAGGAGTAGAGGGAATTATGGATGGTTGTCTTTTGGAACTTAGCTGTACTGTGTAAAACCATCCCATCATTTGTCCTGGAGTTTGGCTGCTCTCTTGGGGAGGAGAATTATGGCTTCAAAGAATGTGGCCTGTTGATTCCTTGATTATTTTTTGAGGGTTATTGGAGACAAATGTGAAAGGCTCTTCCAGAAATAACATTAGGTGGTCTACAGACTTGTTCAGCTTTGCATCCAGATTTTTTGAGTACGTAATGTATTTTTCTATGGATTTTGCTAAACCAGCAATTACTTGTCCATGTTTGATTTACTTCTTACCCCTCTCAGGCTTCCAAAAAACTAACACATCAACCCGGTGGCGGTATAAACTCCCCTTCCTTCAATCCAGAAGTCGTCTGTCCTGCTTAACACTGAGATCGTGATAGCATCCAGATGCTCCTGCCAGCTCCTGGACTGCCTTGTTCTTGGAATCGTACAACAGACGTGAGGGACGGCTTTGTAGCCTTGTGCTGAGAGTGAGCCCGGGCCGAAGCGCTCTGACCTGCTGGCTTCGGTAGCGATGTGGAAACCAGCTGCAGTGTAGGGCCTGCCTTACGTGTTTGATTTGGAAATGATAAACCCTTTGGAATTTGGATATTTTCTTCTTTTAGGTGTTTTCTGCTCTGGTAATTCACGTTCATTCTTACACCCTGCTCCGTTTCTCAATCCTGTTTTCTCCCCGGCTGCTTGGCTGAAGCACTAATACAGTCAGCTTTTACGTCGTGCACGAACTGGAATAGGAATCGTGGTTAACTCAGCTGCCGGGCAGGATTTGGCTCTGCAGGAGCCGTGCTGAGTCCTGGAGCAAGGTGAAACATCTGTAGGGTGCCGTGCAGGCGGGGGAAGGGTCCCTTTGAGGACCCTGCAGCGCAGGCTCAGCTCAAGATGATCTTGTACAACACAGGACAGCGAGTGCCTCTTGTTAGGCTGCGTGGGGCCATAGTCCTGTTTTAAGTGACGATACTAAAGATTGGGAGGGTTTGAGGTTGGGTAAATTAATGCAAAGCAACCCTGGGATTGGCTCGGGGGGGGGGGATCACGGTTGCAAACTGTTCTCTGGCAGCAGCGCAGTCCAGATGAGCCCTTGGATTTGCAGGGAGGGTGGTTGTGTCCCGGCCTCTCACCAGATCGGCTTTGTCCCGAAAAATCTCGCCACGTGCCTGTACCCCTCGGTGCCGGATACCCAGCCCCAAGTTGCCTGCACCACTCTCGGGAAGTTTTTGGTGCTTTTTTTTTTTTTTTTTTTCCTGACCACTCGGTGCCCTTTTTCAGCCTGGATTAAGAACGCAGCTCTTGGGTGCTCCGGAGACAGGTGCCTACATCTCAGCTGTGCCTTACTGCAGTATGTTTGCAAAAAAAAAAAAATCAAAGCAGCAGGGATACACGGTGCAAACGGCGTCGCGGAGCTCGGTACCTTCTACCCTCAGTGTCCCTTGTGCTGGAGGGAGCACTGGGGCTGCTGCCTGCCTGACATGCCGCTTTTTCCTTCTCCCGCCGTCCCCCCCGCGCAGTAACACTGTAGATCCCTCCTGTGCGTGACGGGCGAGCTACTCGCCACCGTCGCAAATAACGTTGCACTGTGTTTGTCTGCTGAACGTGGAAGAGATCCACGACCCCGACGAGGTGCCTTAGGAACGAGTAGCTCCGAGCACGCCCAGATGCCGTGGGTTTTCCCGTTGCTTTTTGCTACGGAAAGACGCCTCCTGGGAGCCATTCGGGACCGGTGGTTTTCCAGCACTTGCTGTTATTTTTGGTCACCAAATTTCCGGTGCTCCGGCTCGTTAGTCTCCTAACGGGGCTGTTTTGAGAAGCGTCCAGTTCTGTGACTTGCCTTTTGAGTCCTGCCTTTACGCTAAGGACTGTCTCGTAGGATGAGGTCTGAACCATTGTAATTAGTCTGTAATGTGATGATTAGAGTGTACAGAATTATTTATTTTGTGTACTCAGTCTGCTAAACGTGTAAATGTATTCTGTGTACCCCATCGCTCTGCTGTCGTTACTTCTCGATTTGCTGAAAGGCGACGCTGCATCACTCCGTGTGAGTGATGTCAGTAAACACACCGAAAGCCAGGAGCTGCCAAGAAGGTACCGAAGTGCCCGTAAACGGGTTTGCTGGTTTCTTTAAGGCAGCTGCCAGGCCGGGAGCTGCCTGAGGGAAACCTCGTGCAGGGCTGGGATGCCCACAGGGCTCCTCGGGGTGAGTCGGGCAGTCTCACTGGCAGGCAGGGTTCGGAGGCTGAACAAGCACTTTGGGACGTTTTCTTCACTTTTTGTTGGCTGCAAAGTGGCAAACGGCGCCGGAGGAATACCTTGGTTTGCCCACAGCAACTCATCACCTCTCCGGTTTCACTCTGAGCAAGAGGAAAAGCTGTAACACCAAGTGAAAAACGCGTACCCCTTCTGAACCAGGTCACCTCCAGTGGTGACGGGCACGACGGTGACCTGAGCGCACAGAGCAAATGGCCCGTAGTGCTGCGGTTCGTTCATTCCTGTTTGAAGCTCCACGTGGCCGCTAGTTTCTCTGCTCTTACGGTCCATCCCCACATCTCTGACATCCAGCTGTCTTTAAGGTCGTTTAGGAGCTCGCTAAAGCCAAAAGAGGAGTGAGGAGTGCTGCTTTCATGTCACGGGTCTTATTTCAGGTACAACGGAGTGAAAGCACGCTCCACGTGTCGTGGCGGACCAGTGGGCCGGTGTGTACCTAGTGCGGCTGCTACCGCCGGCCTCAGGGCAGATCAGCAAGGGGCTCAGCCCCGGGCCCTTCTCCCCCGTATCGAGGATTTCCACCACAAAGGAGCCCGAGCCAGCAGCTTCGTGGGTTTCTCCGCAAGCCCCTGTTCCCCCGTGTCAGTTTGCTCCAGATGCTCCTGCTTCCTGCAGAGCAGACCACTCAATGAAGCTGAATTTTATCCAACCAAACTAAAATTTGTATTTGAGCAGCTTTTTTTTTTTTTTTTTTTTGACTCAAGCGTACGGGCCAGACTATTTGTCTTTACCCTCCATTCGTGATCTCTAGCCCTTCCCATGAGCATGTCTCCGTGTAGCATCGCACTTTCTCTGCGGCTGCTTGGGCATGAGAGCGATTACAAGGTTTGGGGGCTGTGATTCACGCAGCAAAGGTTTTATACCGCATTGGCATCACTGGTAAGGAAAAAAAAAACCCTGATGCCTCGTGTTGGGTCAGTCTGATCCTGCTCCTCTCCACACTGTCCTCGTGACCGGCTCTGTTTGGAGCTGCCAGGAACCAGGTTTTAATTCACCGACCACGTGTGAACAAAAGACTTACTGATGTTTTTTGCACCTGCTGGTGTCTCAAGAACCTGTTTGGGTGAAAATGCTGCTTTCTTCTGAAAACCTGTTGCCTGGCCTTGAATTTTGTTTTCAGCCTCAAATTTTCCTTTGGGATGGCCTTGATTTTCCCACTCTGTTACCTGGCAAACCTGCGCTGGTGAAGCAGCCGGCTGTTCTCCAGCTGCCGCCTTCCCCAAGAGCTGGAGCTGCCATTGGCACTCCTCCCCTTCAGCTCCATGTTCCCAGGCTGGTCACAAGTCACAGCTTTAAACTGCAGGCAGGGATCTCGTGAGATCCTGTGTGCCCTCCAGCACCCACCCTCCATCACAAGCCAAGAAGCGCTCGCTCGTGCCAAGCCTGGTGAGCCCTGCCATCCCTTTTCTGGAGGAGCTGATGCTGGTGGGACCAGCTGGAGCCAGAGACCTCGTGCCTGGGTTGGTGGCAAGGCCATTACAGGTATCGTCACCCACCCTCGACGCTGCGGTGGGCTCTGGGCTGGTGCCGGGGTGTAGCTCTGGGTGCTTGATGACCCCCTGAGCAGCCCTTGGGCCGCAGCCAGCCCTGCGCCCCCCCGTCCTGCCTTCTGTGCCTCCCCAGTGGGTCCCAGCTGGGCACCGAGCTCCAGCTCGGGGAGGTGCTGGGGTGCAGGAGGGGAGCACCCAGCCACAGGGTGCCCCAGGCTTCCGCCGTGCACCTTCCACCCCGGTCTGCATCGCGAGAGGAAAGGAGCTGGGGGCAGCGCTTTGCAGAAGCAAATGCTGACACTTTATTAGGAGGCGGGGTGCCTTGCTTCCAGCTCAGCCCCTTGCTGGCTCTGCTGAGCTCACTGTGCCAGGAGCAGCACCCGGTGATGGGACCCCTCTGCACCAGCTCTATCCCTGAGCAATAACGTAGTCAATCCAGTTTCGGAACTGGCTCACGCGGGTGTAGATGGCTGGCGTGTAGATGTTGCAGTTGCTGTTTCCCCAGGAGACAATGCCGATCAAGGTCCAGACGTTCCCATTTTGGTATACCAGGGGTCCGCCAGAGTCACCCTGCAGAGAAGACACCTCCTGCTTAGTGATCCCGGCGCGTGCTCCAGGCTGGTCCCTGCCACCCGAGGACACGGCCAGGTGCTAGAGCCTAAACCTCTGGCTCCGTAGATGTGAGCCCCCACATCTCCTCCTCCTCCACCTTCCCTGCGGTGCAGCGGGACCTCGGCTCCTTACCTGGCAGGAGGAGGCGCCAACCCCACCGGCACAGAGCATGGAGCTGGTGATCCGGTTGCCCCAGTACTGCATGCACTGGCTCTGGGAGATCAAGGGCAGGGTTACCTGCTGCAGGTTCACCGCCAAGGCTTGGGCTGCCAGGGAAAGAAGCACAGTTAAATCGCCCCCGTGTCCATGGGTCTCCTCTCAAACGTGCGGGTGCTGCCGTGCAAAGCGCCTTTCTCCCTCCGTGCCCACGAACCCCTTCTTCTCTGGGCGGGATCGTCTCGTGCAAGGGCAAGCTTGCACAGTCACCCCTGGGGTTTGCACGCACCCACCTCCTGAGCACACACCTAGGCCTGTGCTTGCACCAATCCACGTGTAGGCACACGTGTACATGCCCAGACAGGGTTACTTGACTGCCCAACTGCCCCCTCCCCACATGCACACGAGGCATCAGCACCCCCAGACCCTGCAGAGCCCCCGGGAAGGATTTCAGCCACGCGCAGCCCTCCCTGAAGCTGCGGGGTACGTACAGTTGGTGTTGACACGTCCCCAGCCGGTGGTGACGCACTGGAGGTTGGTGGGCAGAGCCAGGTTGGCGGGAGCCAGGCAGATGGGGGACACGCGGGGTCCCAGCTGGGCAGGCGAGGAGAGCTTCAGCAGGGTGATGTCATTGTTCAAGGTGTAGGAGTTCCAGCTGGGGTTCGTGATGGCCTGCCGAAAAATACCGTAGCGCTTCATCCGCGCCCTCGGGGAGCAGCTGTGGCGCAGAGCTCCAGCCCCATCCCAGGACCGCGGCCGCCCCGCTCACCCTGGACACGGTCTTCACTTGTGTGGATGCTGAGTTGGAGCCGAGCTCATATTCCCCGAGGACGACGACGTGGGAGTATGGGCTGCGAGAGGTAAGGGAGTCAGGGGGCCACACGGCTGCCAGCACCCAGGGCGGGAGCAGCACCAGGGGCTGCCGCAGGCACGGTGCCCCGTGCGCCCAAGGGAAGCCACCCGGGGAGGCAGCCCCAGGCTGCTCAGCTCCTCAGGTGCTGGCTTTTGGGGCTGCCCCAAGTCCCAGCACACCCAGAGCCCCTGCCCCTCCCCGGCGTCCCCGGGGCTGGGTGGCACCGCCACGGGCTGGCCAGGCATCGCTCCTCACTTGAATTCGCAGTGGGCGGCTGTGACGACCCAGTTCGCGTTGATCAAGGAGCCGCCACAGAAGTGGGATCCTGAGCGGGTCTGGGGGGGGGAAGAGGGAGGAAGAGCTGGGGCTGGGCAGGCTGAGCCCCCCCACCCTGCCGAGGCCAGGGACAGGCAAGGGGTGTCACGGTCCCCTTGGTGCCTACCCAGCACCCAGCTCGCCGTGCTGTGCCGCCGTGGTGCTTAGGGCACCGGCGCTGCCTCTGCCCAGGGAGTGGGACGGTGCCGTACCTGCAGGGACACCTGCCAGGGCCACGAGCCAGGCACCGCGTTCTGCCCGTTGATGATCCTCTCGCTGTAGTGCACCGAGGGGCTGATGGCAGGCACCCCGCAGCCTGCGGGAGAGGCAGAAGGGCACAAGGGTGACCCCCGAAAGCTCAGGGCTCGCACCCGGGGGCTGCCGGTGCTGGTGGCTCTGTGTTACTGTCCCCGGGGTGCCCCAGTCCTGCTGCACCCCGAGGACCTCCCTGCACCCGCAGGCAGCGCTTACCTGAGACAGTGCTGGCAAGGGCCAGGCAGGCAACTGCCCACAGAAACGCCATCCTGGCAGGCCAGGGATGTGTCCCTGGGGGCCAGGAGCTTTATAGTAGCCAGGAGCTGCATGGCTCGTAGCCAGGCAGGGCAAGGTCCCCCTGCTGCCTTCTGCCAGCTGCTGGCAGGGGTGATGGGCCACACCTGGCACCTATTTTGCCCCATGCAAGCAGGGACATGGGAATGTGCTGCCGACCGGCACCCTGGGGTGCCTGGGCTATCACTGTAATGAATTGTGTCGGTTCTCACTGCAGCCTGGGGAACTGGAGCAGGAGAGCACTGTGGGGCTGTGATGGGGGGCACGGGAGGCTGCCTGTGGGCACACAGTTGGGTGTGCTGGGATGGGTGCCAGTGCCTGGGGTGCAGGAAGTTTCCCCAGCCCCAGCCCTGCTCCAGAGCTGTTGGCACCAGGGCTGTTTTCCCACGTGGCCGTGAAGCCCTGGCCTCGGACAGCGCCGGGCCCAGCTGGCCATTCCCAGGGCTCAGGGCCACCCCTTGAGCTGTGGCCCTGGTGCAGGTGAGCGTGTCCCAGAGCCAGCTGGGGCAGGCGGGGAGGGCAGACGCCTTCCCAAGCAGGCAGAGGCCGTGGAGAGCTGGGCGCGCACACCGCGAGCCCCAGGGAGGACAGTGGGCTTCTCCCCAGCGCTGCAGCTGCCTGACCCCTCGCCCCAGGGCTGCATGCTGTGGAACAGCGGAGTCCCCTCCCCATCCCCTCACCCCCCCCCCACCATCCTGGTTGTGCAGGACACACACACACGTAGCGTCCTCGTCTTCTCCCACGTCCTCGGGCAATGCCCCAGGGTGGCAGTGGGTGCAGGGAGCCATCCCTGGGGCGATGCTGTGCCACCCACGTGCCCTCTCACCCCTGGGGAGCAGAGCCTGGACACTGGGGCGTGATTGCAGAGCTTGGGCCTTTATTTCTGGCAGTGGTGCCACGCAAGGACAGCAGGATGGGGCCTGCCCCATGCAGGAAGGGTGGCAGAGCCCGGGCCGGGCAGGAGGATGCAGACAGACAGACAGACAGGCTTTTCTCCTGATCTTCACATGGCACCCGTGGAGGAGATGACCAAGGGCTGGACAGCAGCCGAGGATGGAGGGACAGAGACAGCGCCCAAGGTGGTGCTGCCCATCATGGAGGAAGCTGGGCCAGGAGGATGCTCGACAGACCAGACACAACTCCGGTCACGTTCTCCAAGAGGACGGAGTGTCCTGGACTCCCGTCCTGTCTGGGGTGCTGGCAAGAGAGCTGAGGCCGGGAGCTGGGCAGGTCAGCAGGAGCACAGAGCTGTCCCTCACGCCAGCAGGGACAGGGGGGATGGCACCACCCAGGGTCGCAAGGCCCCTTGTGCCCTTCTCCTCTGCCGCCGTGAGCTGGCCGAGCTGCTCTCCACCATCCATGCAGGGCCCAGGCTGGTGGAGCAGCACCACCAGACCTCTGGGCTGAGCCAAAGCAGAGGACTAGCTCACTAAAACCCTCCTGCAAGCCTGGGTCTAGCAAGGCTCCAGCCTGCCTGGGAGCTGGGGTGGGAACACACTCTGTGGCCAGGCCACGCTGGCTCAGGGGGCTGTCTGGAGACTTGGGGAAACCCCAATGTCTCTGCAGCCCCACGGAGACGTGGACTCACCCCAACTGCAGACTCCTGCCCTTTGCTCCATGGCTCCTCTCTCCTGCAGGCAACAGGCCAGACCTGAGCAGCTCTCAGCAGGCCAGCAAAACAGCTGTGGGTTGATTTTCTCCTGACCCAGGTCTCCCAGGGCTGGTGATTGCAGGGAACAGTCTGCTCAGCGAGACCAGAGCAGGATGACACGTATCCAGACTGTCCCCAGGCCAGGGCAAGGTGCTGCGCATAGGGGATGCCATCTGTCGTCTCCATCCACCCCACACGCAGCCCCAGAGATGTCCTGTGTGATCCGTAGGTCCGTGGGGGCAGCGGGGAGCGCGCTGCGGGACGCAGCGTCAGGCACACTTGCCCTTGCGAAGGCAGAAGGGCAGCTCCGGCGCAGGGACCAGGATGGTGCTGAAGATGGGCCGGTAGCTCTCAGGCAAGACCTGGGGGTGCTGTGCCATCATTTCCAGCACCATGTGCCGCACGTCCTTGGAGACATCACCCCGGAGATCCAGCAAGGTGGAGATGTGCTCGTCGCTGTGCAGGGAGTGAGAGGTGAGTCCGGGCGCTGCTGGCCCAGGGCTCGTGTCCCGCAAACGTCCCGCGATCCAGAGAAGCTGAGCTGAGGCCAGAGAGCTGGCACCAGCCAAACTTTAAAATTTTGTTGAAAATAACCCAGAAACCTTGTGATTTTGGTTTTAATATTTCATTTGGTTTTGGCTGATTCTGACCTTTCCAATTTGGTGTTTTGTGATTTCTCATGCTTTGTTTGGCCACCAAACACAGATGGGTGAATGCCGCAGCAGAACTGCTTTTTCCTTTACATCTCTGCCCTTAGGACTTTGCAAGAACCCCTCAAATCTAGAGCATGGGAAATGAAACCTCAGGGAGGACGGGGGAAAAAGCCCAGGTTTCTGCCTGGCTCCCCGGGGCAGACTCACACCTACCCCATCTTGCAGAACTGCTGAGCTGGGCTTCTTACCTGACGTCAGGGTACTTGGTGATGAAGCCCAGCACCTCCAGGCTGAGCAGTGCCGGGTCTTTGAGGTAGATCAGCTCCCGCAGGGCAAACACGGCCTCCAGGCTCTGCTGACTCCGGTCCAGACCCTGGGAGGGACAGCGGCCGTGTGTGAGACTGGGGGGAAGGCACCAAGGTGGCTGGTGAGCTGCAGCCCTCAGTGCCCACGTGGGGACTTGGCCCCTTGCCGCTGGTGTCTCCCCACTCAGCGTGTCCCACCGATCGGGGCTGGCTCGCCCCAAGGCAAGACGAGGCTGTGCAGCCCCCCCGACCTGTGCTGGGCAGGGTGGACGGTCCCCTGAGTCCCTCATCCAGCCAGTTTCCATTGCGGCCTCACAACTGCCCCAGTGTAACAGCCACGTCTTGTTCGTGGGCTGAGGTACCCACCCAGCTGTGGGCCGGAGGGGAAGAGGAGGGCAACAGAGGTGAGTGATGAGCTCCTTGCACCGACCTCGCTGCGCGATGCTCCCCTCCCGCAGCCCAGCCCCGGCTCCCTGCTGCACCTGGGCACCCCTCACCAGGCCACAGAAGAGTTCCCGGAGCTGCGTGGCGTCCTGCAGCAGGCGGTTGCAGAACTGGCCCCGCTCCTCCTCGCTCTTGCACACCATCTTCTTCTGCATGAGTGCCCGCAGGTACTGGCTTGCCACCACGAGCTCGCTCTCGGTCAGCAGGAGCTGGGCAGGGGAGAGCTGTTAGCGCTGGATTAATTTTTTCCCTGATCGCCCAGGGAAAGGGGCTGGACACAATGCCAAGCCGTGGGGACAACCTGCTGGGAAGCCCCCTGGACAGAGAAAGCAGCTGAGTTTGGGGGAAACCCTGAACACCTCTGCGTGGCGGTGCACTCTGGGCTGCTGCAGAGGGTACGAGCTCTCCAGCAGACCCAGCAGCAACTGCATTCCCTGTGTCCTGCACCCCAGCAAGGCACCCAACTGCCCGACCACCTTGCCCCGCATCAAGGAGCCGTTTGAAGGACACCCTGCAGCAACCCGTACCGTGAAGATGGGTTTCCTGACGTGGGAGAAGTCCTTTGCATACTTGTCAATCACTTCGCACATGCTGCTGACCAGCTGGGACCCAGCGAGCCACTTGCGGGAAGGCAGCTGCAGGCAGAGGGGCTGAAAGAAGCAGAGGAGCAGTGTACGGAGCCATGCATCGCGTCGCTCTTGCAGCAGCTGCCAGCTGCGGGGTGGCACGACATCCCACAGCCGCTGCTCACCCGCTGCCTGGCAAAACTGTCAAGGCCCTACTGCCAGCTAGAAATCAACATAAAAATATAAAAGTGGTCTAGATTAGGAAATTCTGGCAGCATTTTGGGGCTTTATCTGCGTCGTGATACCTCACTGCAGGCAGCACCTGGGTAGCAAGCTACTCCTCACACACCCGCTGTGAATTTATTTTTAACGCTGTGATTTTATTTTTTATTTCCACTCCTCTCCACTTCCCTTGTGTGGACATAACATGGTTTTGACTGAGGGCTGTGACCTCCCGCCCTGCTGTCCTTGCCTGCAGGCTGACATTCCCCGTGCTGGGGCCGGCAGTCTCCACGCTGCCTGTGAGCGTTTCGCCCTTTAGCTGCTCCTTTGTTTTCACGGCATTCAAGCTCTAAATAGCCATGCCGCTAATTATTCCAGATTTTTTGGTCCAGACTCCAGGAAAGCTAAATTTGACTACGCTGACAGGAAACAACTCAGGCAGCAGCACATGGGCTTATATCCTCCACACGGACATTGCCTCTCTCCTGTTTGGATTTCTGCCGTGGAACAGCCCTAAAAAGGAGCGCGAGGCCGCCCAGGAGGGCTGTGGCCCCTGGTCTCTGTCGGTTAGTGGTTTGGGGGCCACAAACCATCTGCCCCAGCGATACAGGGCGGTGCTGGCTGGCGACAGACGTCACCCAAGCTGCGGGTGGTTTATCGAGGTCTGGGAGCCAGGCTGGCAGAAACATCTGCAGGACGATAGCAGGGGATCCTGGGCAGGAACAAACCCGTGCCTGGGGGTGTTAGTGGTAGGGCTGTTCTTGCTGGGGACAGGTTTGTCACAGCCCTGCCAGCCTTAGGGCTGTGGGCAAACATACCTGCAGGTCCAGGAGCAGCTCCTCCAGCAGCAGTTGGCAGGCTTTCTTCTGCGTCCGGTCTAGAGCAGCCAGGAGGGACGTGGGGACTTCTCTGCAGGCAGCATCGGGGTGCAGGGAGGAGACAGAGGAGCTAGGAGAAGAAGGGAGGGGACAGGTAGTCCAGGATGCACATGGGGACACTGGTCCCACTCGGGGCTGGGGTTGCCACGAGACCTACAAGATGCTGGTGCACGTTACCTGAGAGTCAGGTTGTTGTTAAGCATGGCCAGCAGGTAGGAGACATAGTACTTGGGTACGGTACGGTCCTTCTGGTGCTCCTTCCCGCACTGCACTAGGGCTTCCCGCAGACTGCAACACAGCGAGTCAACCGCAATGGGCGGGCAGAGCCCCGGACGTTTCCCCACAAGGACCTGGAGCTGGGATGCTCCTGGGGGCACGTGGACCCCCCACAGCCCTCCCGGCTCACTTGGTTCTTTCCAGCTCCTGCCACCAGGCTGGAGAGTGACAGGCTGTTGGGTAGGGTGGGACGGTGGGACCCATTCTGGACCCCTCGGGAGAGCAGGGCTTGACGCTACTGCAGACATGCTTGGGGCAGCAAGCCCTGGGAGCTGACGGCCCTGTGGGCTGAGGCAGTAGCCCCATGGGTAGACAGCCCTCTGGGACCTGGATGAGCGCTGGGTGCCCCACGGCAGAGATCTCCACCATCAGCCTACAGTGCTTGGCCATGGGACCCAGGGTCTGTGAGGATGGGCAGGGATGCGAGGGGTCCCACTGACCGGCTCAGAAATGCCTCGAGCTCCTCCAAAGCCATGTTGTAAACCTTCTGCTGCAGAGAGTCAGAGATCAAGGAGGCGACCTGGATATTCTCATTCAGCATCTGCACAAAGAGAGAGTGAAAGGGAGCCAGCGGGAGGCTGCAGCCCTCGTTTTTGGGGGCCCTCAGCATGGCCGTGCCCCACTGCACCCGTGGCGCTGAGGACCCACCTGCATGACAATGACAGGCAGGGCTGACTGGAAGAAGCCCTGGTGGTCTGTCTCAGGTTCCTCGTCCCTGAACCACTCCTTGAACTCCACCTCCAGGGTCCTCTGCATCCACTCGAGCACACTAGCCTGTGGGATGGATGGAAGTGAGGTACCAGCTCCCCTGAGAACCAACATGTAGCACAGCAGCGAGTGCCGGGCCTCGTCCCACAGGCTCACAGTCTCCTGCTGCTGTCAGAGCAGATGGCGGCTCAGTGGTGGTCGTCGGGTCCCCGTACCCATTGCACATGTGCTTGCTCACCTTGACTTTCAGCACGTATTTCCTCTCTGTCTGGTCCACGAGCTCAGGGGACATCAAGGGGCCCAGAGCAGAAACGTCCACTTCTGGGAGAAGGTCAGGGTGACCCATCATCTCTGGGCTGGAGGACAGAGGTGGGACAGGGCTGGGAAGACCTGTGTTTTCCAGCAGTTCCTCCCAGTGGACATCCCCAGGCAGCTGGAGCCACTCTCCCAACCCGCCCACGCGCTGGTGGACAACCCGGTTCTCCACGACCTCCCCTGCTCGGTTGGTGCTGACCTGTGGTACACACGAAGTGCCCACTCGAGGAGGAGGAAGAGCGCCTGTTTGTCCAGGTCCTCTCGGAGGATGTCCTGGAGGTGGCCGCTGAGCGCCTGGTGGTAGGTGGCAGTGCAGACGCTGAGGATGTTGTAGTGAGCTGGGACGCACTGGACCATCAGGTCCTTCACCACACGCAGCTCAGACACGATAGCCTTCTGCAGCGCGGCCAGGTGCCGGGCCAGCCCTGGCCCCTCGGTGTCCGTGTGGGTGCCATGGAAGTGGGCTCCTGTGATGGTCTCCCGGAGAACGCGATAAAACTTCTGCCTCCAGCCCTTTGGGCGGCCAGGGGGGAGGAAGGTGGCCTCCAGGAGCAGAGTATCATCTATTTTCTCCTCCCGCTCGATGATCCTTACAGCGGTGACGAAGAGAACCGGGTCCTCGCACACCAGCCGCAGGCTGCTGCCCACAATGTCCCACAGCTGCTTGGCCAGGCTCTCGTTGAGCTCCTGCAGGCCACCAAAGTAGGACAGCACGGTTGCCTGGGCATCGGAGAGCCCACGGAGGTGCAGCTGGGAGAGGATGTCATCCCGGAGGTGCTCCATCATCATGAGCTCTGCATGGGCCTCCAGGAGTTGCTGCCCACGGAGCAGCTGCAGGGTATGGGAAAAAACCTCGTGGACTGTGGGAGAGGGAGGAGAGATGTCAGGATTGAGCGTGGGGAGTCAAGGGGGTCGGCACCGGGGTCAGGGGCGCAGGTCAGCAGGGAGATGGGGAGGGGAAGGGTCTGAGATCTGGGGCTCTGGGAACACCCTGCTGGATCAGGGCCTAGGGGGACAGAGGCACCTCCATCCATGGAGACTTTCCAAACCCAACTGGCAAACCCGGAATGACCTGCTGCAGCTTTGCTGCCAGCCCCGTGTGGAGCCTGGGGTTGGACTGGAGAACCCCCCGGTGCCTTCCAGCCCAAATCCACAAGGACCAGGCGACTGCCTTACCTGAGAAGAGCTGGGGCAACACCTGGACCACCGAGGCCAGCTGCACGTGCTCCGCCATCAGCGCCCGCATCTGCTGGAGGCCCTGGAATCGGTCTGCGCTGTCGAGCAGGGCCCACCGTGCAGCCCCCAGGTCCTGGCACACGCTCTGCACCTCCTGGGCCGCCGACCGCAACTGCTCCAGCCCCGCGCTTACCCCCTCCAGGTAGGACTGGACAGTTGACTGAGGAGCAGCAGAGGACAGAGGGACAGTGGAGAAGCTCTCGAAGGTGGGAGGACTCACACACCCTTTGCCCCGGCCTTGCCAGGTCTCTCTTGCATGCACTCTCCCAGCCCCACAAGGTCACATCTGCCCACGCCATTGTGCCATCATATCTCCCAGACCTTCCGTGGTGACCCCGTCCCATCAGACCCAAGCACACCCAGCCTCAAGAAACTGGCTCCAGCAGCAGGGACAGCTCATTTCACCCCTCTCTGGGTAAACTGAGTCACGGTGACTATTTAGGGGAGGGGGGGGAAAAGGCTGCTGTGCAGGAGGTGGGAGAAGGGCATCGCTTTGGGGTGACCAAGGCAGCAGGGTGAGCAGTGACCAGATGTCTCCTTTCCGTTTTAAAAGATTACTTTGTTTCTGCAAAATATTTGCAGCCCAGAGGGTCCCTGTGCGCCCCCCAAGGCATATTAATGGCATGAAGCACCTCAGAAGCCGTTTGAACCCTCCTCCAAAACGGATTTCCATCTTTTCCAGCCCTGCGGTGGCACTGGCACATCTCTGTGCCCTGTCTGCCCATTTAACTCCTGGTGCCAAGAAGTGTTTTCACCCAGCATCACCAGAAGCAGGTGGTTTTCTCTTAAAACAAGTTGCCTCACTGACTGTCGCACATGGGATGCACTGAACACCCTTGGTGGTTTGTTTTGAAGGATGGTCAGAGACACGGGACACTCATTTTAACACTTCAGGAACTACCCAGGGGGAAAGCAGGGGGTGGCACTGGGGTTCACCAGACCTCTTCCCCCAAACAATTGCATTTGTCCCACCAAGCGCCAGCCAAAGGACAAGATTTTTCCAGAAGTGAGAAAAAAAAAAAGGTGACTCAATGCAGAAGAGGGGACCCTGGCTGAGATCGCTGCTTGGGGAGGCTGTGGGGGTCCTTGGGGTGGGCAGCGGCAAACACCCACCTTCAGCCGGGACTGGATGGAGCTGTTCCTCTGCGTCTCTCGGCTCCGGTACTGCCCGAGTCCCTCCAGTTTCTCGGGGCAGTAAAACACCCCTGAAGCCCATTTCAGAGCGGCTCCTCTCGCCAACTTCTCTGCCTTCTCCGCTTCCGGCCACTCCTCGTCTGGGGACGAAGCCAGGGGTTAATGAGCACAACGAAGCCTCTCCTGGCGGGGCAGGAAGGGCCCCCGAGGCCAGAGGCAGGAAGCTGCCCGCCAGCGGACATCCAAGTACACCCAGATGTGGGAAGCCGGACAGCGCGGCAGCAAGAGGGTCCTTCCACGGGTGCCACCCCCCCGCCTCGAGATGCCACTAGTGTGGACCGGGGATGTCGCAGCAGCCGTGGCGAAGGACTGCTCTGGGGAGCTGCCACCCAGCTTGCCAGCTGGCCCCCAGGCCGAGCGCACGTCCCCATCGCTCCCCCAAAACCAATGTTATCTGAGGGGGGTCTGATGCCACCTGGGAAGCCCTCGGCAGGGCTGAGGCTTCGGCAGTGAGTCAGCAGGAGGGATGGAGAGACGGCAGCTCTCGCATGAAGGACAGCCAGGCTGAGGTGAGGCCAGGAGGCTCCTGGTCTCCCAAGGGCACGCACACAGCCGTGGGTGGCCACAGTGTCCCCCTTGGCACAGGGTCCCAAGCTGTGCCGAAGGCCTTCTGGCCAGAGCAGAGGGCTGAGAACCAGCACAGTTATCAAATGCCAGCCCCCATCCCCAGCGCCTGGTTTCATCATTTCTCCCCTGCTGCATCCCCAGTGACTTCACAGCCTGGGGCTCTCTGCAGCCCCGCAGGGATGTCACCCAGTGCCAAGCCGGGCTCCTGCCTGCCTGGGCACCATCAGGGACCGGGGGGCTTTGGAGGCGGTCAGCAGCTCTGAGGACGAGCTGCGTGGTGAGCAGTGCTGCCCCCAGCGCAGACTGCCATCAGGAAGCACAGCCAGGCTTCACCCCCCCCTCCCCAGGAGCACAATGCACCGACCCCAGCATGGGGCAAAGGTCCAGGGGTGGTAAGGCAGAGGTGGGGGGAGCCCTCAAAACGGGCTGCAAGCGGTAGCATCCCTCCCCTGCCCAGCACCGCCGGCTGCCCGGGGGGTGGCCGCGTCGTCCCCGTTACCTCTGGGGCTCGCAGCGCGCTTGTCCTCCGCAGACATGCCCATGATCTCCAGGCTGCGCGGAGCTGCAGGGGCCGGGGCAGGGCCGAGCAGGAGGAAGCCGGCAGCCGTTTCCTCAGCCGGAGCAGCCGCGCTCCTCAGGGCCTCATTGTGTTCCCACGGCCAAGCTCAGGACGTCAGGAACGGCGGGCGGAGGGGAGGGGGGACATAGGGGAAGGCGTCGCGGCTGCCGCAGGCCTCGGGAGCAGCGATCACGCCCCGCGTGCCCTGCTGGGCACACCACGGCTATCCCGGGCACACGGCTGCTCTGCGTGGCCCTGGCACGGCTCGGGGAGGACGCATGGGCGGCCCTGACGGACACCGGCCCAGGCCGGTGCTTCCACCGCACCGTCCGCACCCACAGCGGGAGCCCGGCTAGGACAGGGTCCGTCCACCCGCGACGGCCCGGCCCGAAGGCGAGAGCGCGGGGAAGCGGGGATGGACCCTGCGCAGCCGGGGGGCACCTGGGGACGTGCCCCCGCCACACACCGCCTTCCCCGGGCACGGGCCGGAGGATTCGCCCCCCGTGCGGGATGTTTTCGAGCGGACAAGGGCGACGGGCAGCACCAAACCGCCCGTTTCGCCCAGGCGGTGCGAGGGCTCAGGGGCGCGATGGGCAGACATGGCACATCAGTCTGGCTCGGTACCGCCGCACGGCGAGGGGACGGGCGGGCTGCACGGCCCGGTTCTACCCCGGGCAGACGGGGCCTGAGGGGGTGCCCTCAGCGGGAGACACCGCGCCCCGGCCCCAGGGGAGGCGGCGGGTCCCGCCGGGGAAGGGGAAGGGAAGCCCCGGCGTCGCGCCGGTGGCGGCGGGTCCCCTCAGGGAGGCTGGGCTCCACCGCCCCGCGCCCGCCCCGGAAGTTCCCGTGGTGCCCCGCGGCCCGGAAGCGGAAGCGCGGCGGGGCTGGAGCCGGAGCCGGCGGCGGGCAGATGGCGGAGTGCGGGCCGCAGCCCCCCGGGGGTGGGAGCGGGGCTGCGGGGGCGCCGAGCCGGCACGAGAAGAGCCTGGGGCTGCTGACCACCAAGTTCGTGTCGCTGCTGCAGGAGGCCAAGGACGGCGTGCTCGACCTCAAGCTGGTGCGGGGGGGGGGGGGGGCTGCTGGCGGGTGGTGAGGGTCCGGGGGCGGCTCTGCGGGAGCTCCCGCTGCGGGCCGGGGTCCTTCTGCGGGGGGCGAGGGGGGCAGCGGAGCTCCGGCGGGCCCGGTCCTACGGGGGTCGGAGCAGGTTTGGAGGGGGGAGTCGGGACGCGGCGGCGGCCGGTGCAGCAGGTGCGGGGAAAGCGGGGTCCCGGGGGCCGCGCTGAGGCGTGCGGAGGGGCCCTGTGCCCTCCCCCCCGCCGGTCCCTTCCGAGCGGCTCTCCCCGCACCGCCGGTCTGTCCAGCCGCCGCTTTCCCCAGCACGGAGGAGGCGGCGGCCCTTGCCCGACGTTGCAGGCGTTTGTGTGCTTCAGCTGGAGCCCCGCTTGGCCGCCTTGACCTCTTCTGCGTTCTTGCCCCACACCAAGGTGCTGTTTGATCACTGGCACGATAAGATCCAGCCTCCGAGACCTATAGAAACAGGCACCTATAGAAACTGTACCTCCCTGCTGTGCTTCGGCCCTCTGGCACGCGTCAGGAAGGGAAGTGTGGTCAGATTCCTCCCTGCCAAAGATTGTCCCTGACGCCTTTAGGCTATGGAGAAACGCACCCTGCTTCTGCGTTGTGAAGATCTTCACCTAGAGGAAGTAACTCTGCCGTTGTGGCATATACAGTACTTAAACCTTTTCTATAGGTGAAGTTCCTTTGCTGTGGTTTGCACAAATACCCCTTACGTGGGCATGCGCGCCAGTGCGCTCTGACCCTTTGCAGCAGCAGACAAGTGCTGGAAAGCCCCGAGTCTCCTGGCTGTAGGCTTCCATCCTCTCCTTCTGGGCAGAAGACCAATATTTTCCTGCTTAAAACATCCCTTAAGTGGGAGTCATCTTTGCTAGCGCGATTTGATCAGTTGTGCGGTGTAGGGTCTCCGAAGTCCCGCTCCGTTACTGGTAGGTGAGAGGGAACGTTATTCCTGTGCTGACCCGCTCTGTACGCGCTGCCGCTGTCGTTGCTGGTCCCGGCTATGCCGGCACAGCACCCGTTAAACTCTTGCTGGTGGTAGGTTGCCATGCGGTTGTGGCAACAGGCGTATCGGCGCAGTCCGGTCTGTCCCGAAACATGATGGGTGGAGAGTCGTGTGAGCAAGGCAGGGGAGTCCTGGTGCTGCTCAGGACCTGTACAGCCATGCTTTACTCTCCTCCCATTGTCTTTCAAACAGAGGTGCCTTTTGAAAAGGTGTCAATTCTCTATCAAGCGGCATCAAATCAGATTTAGAAAAGACCTTTTGAGTGTCAACTTCGCTAACCTGTTGTCAGTCGCACAGACAGCGCTCTGCATTCCTCCTCCCGTCCCCATCTCTTTTACCCTGAAGGAGCACTGAATTTTTAGGCTGCCAGACTAGTGTCTTCTAGCACTGCTTTGCTGCTGAGAAATGGTGATTTTTGGGCCCAGTGCAAGCGAGATGGCTGGAATTTGGTTTGTGCTTAGTCGGAAGGTTGCTGGATAAGAAAAGGAATGAAGGGGCAGTGGCTTCTTCTCATGGTCGTAATGACTTTGAAAACATGGCTTTGTAATTTGAGGCGCTGGAACAAGAGAGGTATGAGATGGTGAGCAGAGTGCTTGGCCAGGAATTAATCACACGGGCAGGAAGGAGCAAAACATGACTGAGAGTTTGGAGTTAAGCATCTAACCTTTTTGCAGGCTGCAGATACCTTGGCTGTGCGACAGAAGCGACGGATCTACGATATCACGAATGTCCTGGAAGGCATCGGGTTGATCGAGAAGAAATCCAAGAACAGTATCCAGTGGAAGTGAGTGACAGAAAAGGTCTAAATCGTTTGTGGGTCCCTTCTAGTCCGAGTCTAAATGACACCAGGGTTACAATGCCCTGCTTGGAGCAAGGTTCCTCGGTGCGGGCTTGTACTTCCCCCAGCTGGGCTATGCTGATAGTAGCAATGAGGAAAGCTGAAGTACGTATGGCGTCTCTTTTACAGCAGAGCTGTTATTTTGGTACAAACTTAAGTATTCGCAGCAGCTTGGGCTAGAAAAGATGCTTGTCATGGCGCTGGGGGAGAGCCCTGCCAAGTCTGTGGGGTGTAGGAAGGTGCACCAAGTGTTGCTGTGCTGGAAGGTGGGGATCTAGAGCAGGTGCACATGAGGGTTTCCAGGGGATCTGGGCTTGACGTATGAGAGAGGTGGCAGTAAGAGAGGTGGCAGCCTCCCTGAGAGGTTGGGGCTGGTCTGATGCATGTCACTCCTTTTCACTTTCCCCAGAGGGGTGGGTCCTGGCTGCAACACGCGTGAAATAGCTCACAAACTCATCGAGCTGAAGGCAGACATAGAGGACCTGGAGCAGCGGGAGCAGGAGCTGGAGCAGCAGAAGATGTGGGTTCAGCAGAGCATCAAAAACGTTACAGAAGACGTGCAGAACAGTCGATATCCTTTGTGTGAACTGATTACTCCATCTCTGTGTTCACTTGCTGGGTTGGTGCCGCGCTGCTCAGGGCAGCGGGGTGGTGGTGACCTGTTGCTGCTGGAGGATCTGCCTTTGAAATTACTGTCCAGCCTGGGATCCAGCTTTCTCTGTGGTGCATGGCTTCTCCTCTGGCTTTTTGAAGTAAAAACCAGTGTAATGTTTACCATGATGAGAAAAGTGCTTCTCTCTGAGTCACAGGTGCCGCTTTCTTGAGCACAGAGCTGCTCTTGTGGCTTGCAGACCTCGCCACTTGAGTGTGTGGTGTGGAGAGCCTTCTGGGAATGGTATTTCTTGTGCTTAGGAAGGAAGTGCCAGGTGCCCTTTGAGTTCTCTGTCTTCGCAGGAAGCTGCGGCCTTTCTCCTTAACCTTGGAAACATTAGCATATGTGACACATGAAGATATCTGCAAGTGCTTCACAGGTGAGGAAACGGTACTGCATCGTAAAGACATAACGCTGCAGTCCCATCAGTCTGTCCCAGCTGCTCTCCTTCCTCCAGGAAAGAGGAGGCAGCGGACCATGGGCTGCCCAACAGCATCAAGTTAAACATAGCATGAGCCCTGAGGCTGTCCAGCGTTTGTGTGCCACTGAGCTGTAGCTTTCTTGTCACCATCAGAGGGGGCAGGCGGTTTCTTTTACTTATGTTTAAAGGAAATTAGCGGCTGTTCCTAAGGAAGTCTTTTTGCTGGGTGTTGGTATGTGGGTGTATGTGTGTTATGTTAGAAGCCCTTGATTTTAAGGGCTTATGTGGACATTCTTCTAATAATAGGAAGCAAATTTTATTAGAAATCTGGGTGTAAGCGGGAAAATAGTATAAAAAGTGGTCCCTCGGCTGCATTGTGCCCTCCACCAACAAGAATGCAAGAGGGAGGTAGTGAAGAGCAGGGCAGAAGGGAATACACGGCTTGCTGTGACCTCGCTCCCTTGCGTACAGCCTTCCTAAAGCTGTGAGGCGCCTGTGTAAAAAGCCGTATGTTCCCTCTCTCTGGGGCAAAAGTGAAGAAAACCCATGGGAGTTTCTCTTTCTTCTCTATTGCCAATTTGAACGATAGCTGTAGGACCAAAAAAAAGAAAAAATCCCCGGTGGCCCGCGTGCGATACGGCAGTCTGCAGTACACAAACTGCTCGTCTCAGCTGTAGCGGTGTGGAGTGGCAGCTCCTTTCTGCTTCGGTGGACACCTGACCCCGTGCAACCTGCATCTGCTTGCTTGCAGCAGAGATTGAAGCTACTTATCCCGCCCCCCCCAGCCATGCGTAATCTCACCCTTGCCTGACTCTCTCCTCATCTCTTCCAAGCACTCTTCTTGCCCTGCACTTCATCAGCACTTCTATTTTTCTTTTTTGCCTTTGCGTGCTTTCCTTGTTCACCAGACTTTATGCTGCTCAAGTTCCTGCGGGTAGCTTATGCATCACCACCCCCTTTGCTTTACTGTCTCTTCTGATTTAAGCTAGGGCTTTTTGGGGGCAGGGATTGGGTTTTCAGTTTGACAGTGCTTGGGGCCAGATAACTCGTAACAGTCTGGAAGAGTTTACTGGAGACCAGCAGACAGCTTATTGCTTGGTTGATTGAGTGTTTTGCATTTTATTGCACCTGTTTTTTGTAAACTGGTTTGTGTCTGAAGTCAGACCTCACCAAAATGTGCAGAGATCAGATCTTACCGATCTAATTCCTTCTAGAACAGAGGGTTGATCCATGTTTTTGCGTTGTCTGTTCAGTTTTCCTGTACAAATGTGCCTTGGGTGACTTTTTTTTTTTTTTTCCCCCCTCTCCTGAGCATCTGAGCCTTGCAGAGGGTTTTTGTTGGACTCTTGTGTTCTTGAACTGTGGTGCAGGCTGAATTTCAGCTCCTGCTTTTTCTTATTGACCGCTGTTGAACTTGCTTTCTCAAAGTGAGTTAGGGCTTGAAGATTTCCATGCTTGGACTCTTGTCAAATATGGATTTAGTATTTGGATTAATTAAAAACAAGAAAAAGTGAGAATATGTTAGCTTTTAGTGACTGGGAAACATAATTGTCCCATCTGTTGCTGTGATGCATTTAGCACTTGTAGAATCCAAAAGGAAGAGGAGCTACACTGTACGCTGTTTTGTAAAAGTATTTGGGAGGTAGCTATCAAGGGAGATAGAAATGCAGCGCCTGTGTTGCTGAACCTAAAAGGTCTTAAAGCTTGAGCTTGTGTCTTTGAGCTTTATTGTGCATTATTAATGTCTTTTAACAATATTTTTCTTAAGTGCAGATCTGTTAAAGGAATCCCACCTCATTGACAAATCCTGTGGTACTTTTAATCCCTGTACCTTTTGCTGATCTGACCTTTGATTGCCTGCCTGAAATTAAAGGATGCTGTCCACTCTCTCTTACTTCTCCGGGGATCTTCTGTGTTAATTATCAAGTGAAGCTTAATGCAGAATACCGGTGAAGTGTGAATACTAACCACACCAAAGCTTAAACACTCAAAGTGAAAGCTGCTAACTGCTCAGTCCGAATACGTCTAATGTTCACAGCACTGGTATTTCTCTGTTCACGTTTCTCTAAACCCGGATGTGGACTGGAAGCTGCTCGCCTGTGACTGTTGTGTTATTAGGGGCGCGGGTCTTAAGGAGCTGCAGCACTTGAAAAGGAAAGATGCTGTCAGCCTGGCTCCCAGCCCCGCGTGTGCTGGGCTCTCTGCAGGGTCAATACAGCTGACACCAGGCAGTTCTCTTGCCAGTAGAGACTGGGGAGCGCTGGTTTCACGTATGGGTACTCCAGCATGGCTCCTGAGCAGAGTTCAATACCATCTCTCTGCTGGCAGTGCAGCTTTTCGAGTTGTGCGCTCTTTTGTTTATAATTCACCTCTAAAAGCTTGTGACAACAGGGTGAAGGATCCTCCCCTTAGGATTCAGATGTTCTTCAGAGTGAATTTAAGCCAGCCCTTCTGAGGGAAAGAAAAGAGTCCTGTTAAGGGTGCTGCTAAAAAACTTTAGGGTTGCTTTGGGAGAAACTTGGCAGGTTCTTTGTGCCCTGGGCACGTTGGGAGCTGTGCAATATACTGAGCAGGGTGTAAATGGCAATCCTCCACGGAAGGGAGCGCAGGAGGTAGGGGGCTTTGAGGCGGGGCTCTTTGTCAGTGCTTAATCATCATCAGAACAGTTTGTGCCCACTGAGTGCTGACCAGTCTGTTTTCACAGGAGACACCCTCCTTGCAATCCGAGCCCCGTCAGGCACGCGTTTGGAGGTTCCCGTCCCGGAGGTGAGGGATCATCACGTGGGCAGAGTGCAGGGGTGTGTGGGGGTGTGGGTGTTGTTGCTGGATTGACCAGGCTGAGAGTTGGCAGTCAGGGGTTTGACGGAGTCGGAGGAACCGGCAACCTGAGGAAGGCTCCAGATATTAAATAATTGCCAGGAACCTGTTGTTTGGAAGTGAGTAATTGCAGGAGCACCAGAGGAGGGCACAGTCCTGGGAGTTGGGGGAATTGTGTGTGGAACCATGCTGAACTGTCTGGACAGCACATCTTGCCTCTGGGAAATTTCTGTTCTGTTTGAAAAGGGCATTTAATGTACAGTTGTGTTCTGCTTCTGACTTTTCTCAGGGCCTGAACGGGCAGAAGAAATATCAGATCCACCTGAAGAGCACAAGTGGTCCCATTGATGTTCTCTTAGTAAACAAAGATGCTTGGAGCTCTCCTCCTGTCATACTACCCGTCCCTCCCCCTGAAGACCTCATTCAGTGCCAGGCAGTTGCACCCTCAAAACCGCAGATACCACCGCTCACCCACTTCCAGGAGGCATCTGTTCCCAGCAGCACCCAGCCCTCCACACCGACACCCACTAGCACTCAGGACCACAGCCCTCCTGCGCAGAAAGCCGCCAGCACAGGTGAGGGGGAGGCGGCAGGAGGCAGAAACGGGATGGCAGCCGACAAAGGAGAGTGCATTCCTCGACCTGGCTGGGGCTGGCGCTGCTGGTCGTGCAGCATTGTCGGCTCCTGGCAAAGGCGGCACCTCTGCCTTTGGTGCAGTGAGCTTTTTCTTTTGCCTTGAGTAGTGGGACGGGCTGGGTGTGCTAATGGAAATGATACAGGTGGCTTCTGAAGCTTGAGGGGGTAGTGGCAGCCTGGGGGGGCAATGGTGGGGGGGAGACTAATCACGCAGATTTGTTAATTAGCAGAAGTTTGTAAAAGGGTCTGCTCGAGTCTCCTGTTCAACTTTCGGTTTGAAAAAAGGCTGTCAAAAATACTAGATTAGGTTGGTTGTGGCTTTGTCCTGCCAGATTGTGAAAACCTCCAGTGGTGTAGATCCCCAGCTTCCTCGGTGAGCTCTTCAGGGCTGCAGCACCCTCTCAGCTGCATCTCATGCCTGTTGTGCATGTTACATCCTTTGGCACCACTGAGAAGTTCTTCATTTGTGTACCAGCCTTTCAAGTAGCTGCAAGCTGCCGTTAGATCGCCTGTAGACTTCTCCTTGCCTGACCAAACAAGCTCAGCTCCCTCCACCCCTCGTAGGCCACATGCCACAGACTCCTGGCCATCTTGGTAGCCCTCAGCCGGATCTTCTCCACGTCCTTCTTGAACTGGGGGATGGCCAAAGCTGGACACGCTATTGCAAGTGCAGCCTCAGCCCTGAGCAGGATAGTAACTTCCCTCAGTGTGCTGGCCACGCTTCTCCTGGTGTAGCTTACTACCTGGCTTGTGTTAGTTGCTGGAGAGCGCGGTCTTGGCTTACGTGCAGCCTGGCACCACCAAGACTGCTCTCCAGTGGAGCTGCAGCAGGACCTGGGAGTTTTTACTTGGTGAAAGCAAGAAGCCTTCTTCCTATGCTTGTGCTTGCTCAGCGTTGGCAGCGAGGCTTCGGGCTGCGCTGCAGCTGCTTGCTTTGGGGATGGTGGGAGACGACATTCCTGGGTGTGTCTGTGGCTCTTTCCAGAATGTGGCGTCTCAGCAGCAGAGTCCAAGAGCAGCGGCGACTTTGACCCCCTCAGCAACGTGTCTGCGTCGGCCGGCCAGCCGGCCGGGTTAGATACCCAGCCGCTACAGTCCTCTGCCTCGCTGGACAGCAGCTCCGTCCTACCCAGCCCCTCTACCTCCTTCGAGCCGATCAAGCCCGATCCCACAGGAAGTGAGTATGCACCCTCCTTTCGTGCGTTGCCCCGAAAGCGTGCCGTTTGGAGCGAGGGAAGGGCTGCTGGGCCTGGAGGAAGAAGCTGAATTCCATTCTGCTGTTGGTGTCAGCAAGACTCTGCGAGGGATGAGTAGGCATTTCCCTGTGAAGGTGCTGGGGAGCCTGGTGAGGAGGTGACTGTGTCATGTCTCGTGTCCTGACACTTCCTGTGACACCAGTGCTAGAAAACCTGCAAGGGACACTCACATGGCACATGCCTCTGCTGTTATATGTGGGATTATTCCCTTGCAGTCCCTTCCATAGTGCTAGGTCTAATTTTTGAGACTGCGTGAAGCTGTAGAATTTTCAGCCGTCACTGAGAGCACCTTTGTAACTCTTGGGGAGTCTTCCTTTATTAGGAGAGCTCTAGTGTCTGTTTTCCTCCTTTACTCGGACGTACTTCATCTATCTTTAGCGATCTTGTGGTCTTAACGGTCTCTCGGTGTATATTTGGGGAGCTTCCTGATGTGCTCGGTGAGGTGAAATGGGCTTTAAACAAGGAACATTTGAGCTTTATGGCAGGAAATGGCAGGCTGGCCCAAGGACAGAAAAGAATCCTCTAAGTAAGACACGCTGCTTTAAGGTTTTGAAGCCTACCGTCACTGCAGAAATACTCTCAGAGAGTTACAGTTAAAAGAGGAAATCTTGCTGAAATTAGCTCACGCAGTGCTTTTTTGCACATCTGCTGGCGTGTCGAGAGAAGCGTGAACTGTATGCCCTCATCTTGGAGTAGCCTTGACTGTGGAATTAGGCCTTTGATGTGTGTATGGCTTCCTGTAGCCCAGTGGGCCTGCGCTGACTCTAAAGGAGTCGTACATCAAGGAGGCGTACGGACGCTGACGCCGCGTGAGGGTTACATACAGGCAGTTACTCTAGAGCTGCTGACTGTGATAACATGTCCACATCCCGGGGCTCCTACAGATCTATTTTAAAGTAGTTGAGCTTAAGTATTTTACTGCTTATCATTTCAGCAGAAATAAGTGACGGGGGGTGTGGGAACAGAATTTCTGGATGGCGTAGGATGATTTGGGTGCATGAGGAGTACAGTGGGACAGCAGCTGATTATGCTGTAAAGCATTTCAGACTCTTCATGTAACAATGCAAACCATTTGGTTTGTTGTATTTGCAGTACTGGAACTTCCCAAAGAGCTGTCAGAGATGTTCGATCCAACAAGAGGTATGTTCACTCCCTGACCACGGCTTTGTTCTGTGCCTGTCTACCCACAGAAGTGGGACAGTTTGTTTTATGCACTCCCTTTTGGATTATTTTGGGGTTGTGGTTTTGTAAGGTGCTTGTGGTTCTTGGTGGCTGCTGGCTCTCTGGCTCTCTACTTGTAGTTAAGCACTCTTAAAATTACTGGTTTCTGTATGTATTTTTCTGTCTTCCTGTTGCTAGCAACCTCTGTTAGTTTGCTCCATGGTGTGTAGATGAGGGCTTTCCCTTCCCTGTACCAGTAATTTTGGAGCAGTAGGGGAGGAGAAGCTGTTACTTGCGTTAGTTCTGCCTCTGCCCAAGGAACGTTGCTGCCTAATGGTGGGCCAGACTCTGGGCCTAGGCGCAGGAGAGGTGAAGGAATTTGGTCTAACATAAGCCTAAACTGGGAAACTCTCTTTATTTGCACGTTTATTTCCCTTCAATGCTGACATAATACTTTCTAGCCCCGCGGCTCGGCAGAGCTGAGTACACACAAGCGCTTTTGTAGCAACAACAGGATATGTACAGCAGTCCCTGGTTCTGTGCTCTAGCAGGTGCTCTGGGAAAGCGCTGCCGTTGTATAAAAACCCCGCAGTCCCAAACGCATGTGCGCCAGCCTCCGATCCGTGTGTTGGGAGCCTTGGGCTCTGCGGTCAGCCTGGAGAACACCTTTCCTCCTCACTCAGTGCTTGCTGCTGTAGACAGTGGATGAGGTCTTGGTAAAGACCAAATACCTCTGAAGAATAAATTTGACTTTGCAATGTGAAACATAAACTGTTGTAAGGCGCCAGCCCGTGTAGAAGGTCTAGCTTAACCCAAACTCACTGTGTGGACACTATTAAAAGAGATGTTTGCCATCTACGGTAATCTGTGTTGTTTTATCTTGCCAATTTGGAGGATGAAGGTAGAGATCCAGGCGTGAAGGACAACGCAAGATGGCGAAGTCAGATCCACTATCGAATTGTGAATGAAAGCTGTGTGCTGCAAAACAGAGTCGGCAGCTACTGAGGCAAAGCTCAGGACTGTAAAAAAAAAAAAAAAAAAAAAAAAAAAAGCAACCCTGCAGAGCTCAGAGAAACAGGCCTTGCAGCATGCTCCATGCAGCTGCCTCATCCCTGCCTGATCCCAGTGATGTTGCCCTGACGCTGCAGCTGCTTTAAGGCTATGCAGTTCAAGCTGTGAGAGCCTGGAGTTCTTCCTTACTGTTTTGTATTTTCTCTCTCTTTTAACTGGGTGCTTATTAACTGCTTGTTTTAAACTCATATCCTGGAAAAAACCCTGAATTTCAACACACACATACACACTCCCTGCTGTATTACCAGCTCTGACCTAAGAATGCAGGTTCTGCGTTTAATTGCTATTTATCGAAGCTGGTTTAGTCCTGTCTAGTTGCTTGGTGTTGAAATTCTCCCATCTCCTGGCACTGAATTAGGTAGGTCCTCTAGGAAACAGCCTGCTGTGGATAAACATCTTGAAAATGGGCTGACCTGAGTTTCTTTTGTGAAAGCTTATTTCAAGTGTGGGTAATATCAATCCAGTTAGATTGAGTTAGAGCTGAACTTGGTAAAGCGGGAGAGGTGTTTAGAAAGCTGTTTTCAAACGCTCAGCTTCTTAAAGAAAAGAGATCGACTTGCACGAGCTTCGCCTGGCTGCTTGTCTCTACCCTTCAAGTGCCTTGTGGACCTACTAGCCAAGAGTAACAATGCTGGAGGAGGGAATGACATTTCAGAGAGAATTAATTTTGTTACGGTTTTGTGTGGGCAGCAGAGGGGAGAGCAGAGGTAATGGCCCATTAAGAAGGGTATGCAGAGCTCAGATGTTCATTCTGCTTGGCAGCGGGCGGCCAGCGAACGTGCCCGGGCATACGGCTGGATTAGCCACCACAGCATAGCCGTGGGGGAGCAAATTAGGGGGACGGAGGACACAAGTCTGGAGGACATTGAAGGTTTGGTAGTTCTGCTGCTCCTGGAACAGCTCATTTGGTTTTTAATATTTTCCCCGATCTTAGCAGAGTTGGTGGGTGATTGAGGATGGTGAATACATTGGGCTCAGCTTCAGGTACATGTTGAAGAGTTTCCTTTGGAGGAGTTTGGGGCACCAGCCCGCGTGCCGGTGCAGGGGTAAGGCACAGCCCATCACGTGGAGGAGACTGGCGTGTGCTTGAGCTGAGCTGGCAGAAACTTCCTGCAGAATTTTTTGATGTAGCTTGAACTGTCCAACAGAGATTTCCCTTTGCCCGTGGCGGGAGGCCCAAGCCTCCTTTCACCACTGCCTGCTCTGCACTCTCTGCCTTAGCGAAGGGAGAGCGTGGGTGAGGAGCACCCTGGGAAGGGTGGGGAATTACACAGGAACAGACCAGGGAAGCAGAGTGCATCGCTTAACCGTGCTTGTCTCTTCCCCAGAATGTATGAACTCGGAGCTGCTGGAAGAGCTGATGTCATCTGAAGGTGAGTTTTTTGAATCTCTCCACCACGGTGTGGCCTTTCTGGGGGAGGAAGACCGTTTTGTGTCGCTTACCCAGCTGACAGCCTCGTGACTGCAGACTGTTTTCTGGGCTCTGGACACAGACTCTGTTCTCACTGTCCTGCCAGTCCTGGAGAGAGCTGTGAGGACCAGGAGAGCCTGTCTCTTCGTATCACAAGGCTGATTTGAATCAATCTCAAAGACCGTTATTGTGAGGTGGCCTTCCTGTGGCTCGGCAGCTCGGTGCCCATTGGCAGCTCTCGGCTAGGCGTGGGAGTGCTGAGTTTTGTAACCGAGTGTGGGCTTCTCTTTCCCCAGTGTTTGCTCCCTTGCTCCGCCTCTCCCCTCCACCTGGAGATCACGACTACATCTATAACCTGGACGAGAGCGAAGGCGTCTGTGACCTCTTTGACGTGCCTGTCCTCAACCTCTGACTTCTCAGTGCGGCCGCAAGACTCGCAAACACAGACCGTTTTGTAACTCTTTGGAAAGTGTCTATTTTTGGATTCCTTTTGTGCTAGAGCTTGATGAGTGAGCGATTCAGAGATGCTGTCATACGGACTCAGAACTAAGAGATGTGGACTTGCAGGCTGGGAGCCTCCCCGTAGTTTCTTCCTCTTCCTCTGTTGCAAGTGCAACTCGCCCCGCCGCATCTCTGTCTCCACTGGATCCTGGGCCTCACTTCAAAGGGTCTGTGTTTTGAGCGTTCCCAGTTCACCTGCAGAGTTTGCCCATGTGCCTCTCCGAGCTTCCTCAAATCTGCATGCCTTGGTTTTTCCTGCACTCCTAGAGGCACTTTGCACCTCCTAGGTACCAGCTGCTACAAGGAGCCCTAATACCGTGGTCAGTTCACAAGCCCGGAGGTAGTTAGCTAGATTTCTCAATGTGAGCGGTTCAGACTGGGGTGGTTATAGTTCTGAATGACAACGGGGAGGGGGGGGGAAAGGCACCAAAGTGTCCGTTTCTTCCAGTGACTCCAGACCAAGCTAGTATGTTTTACAAGAAAAAGCACTTTTTTTAGCCAGCTGTGCCTCCTGGTGGGACTCGGGAGTTGAGAGTTCCTAGTAGGACCCAGGAGCTGAGTCTTTCCCTGCTCGCGTGTCAGCAGGAGCGCTGGTTCTGCGCTCACCAGTTTGCTGATGCGCAAGCCCAGGGGCTCCAGCTCCTTGTACAGCAGCTGTGCTGTTTCTACAGGGCTAAAGAAGAGGTGCCAGTATGTGGTTTTTAAATTTTTTTATTTGTTTTTGCCTGAGTGAAGAGATGTTTGAAAGGATAAGACTGCTCCAGCTGGTGCCTGTAAGGTACTCCAGGTACATCAGAGCCTGCTCATATTTGCAAACAGCCGTCTTCTCCAACCATTGCACTTGAGCGTTCGACTGTCTAAAAGGCGACCAAGCAGTAACAATTCAGTAGTACTTTGCCGTGACAAGTTACGTAGGTGTTGTCAAAATAGTGCTTTCCCCCCAGCCCTTTTTCTCTCTTAGCATCTGCTGAGGATCAGGCTTTCTGTATATTTGAATTTGCTCCTCTAGTGTCCATACCCACGCTCCCAATTCCTGATCCTGTGGCAGGTCGCTACCTAGTGTGATGTTTTCTCCGCATCATTTTTTTCGCAAGATTTTCTTCATGCTGTGTAATGGAAGGGCTGCCATTGGGTTCGTTGTGATGACCAGGTGGTGCCAGTCCTGGACCCTGGTGCATTTTAGTTGGAGTAAAACGCCCCGATGGATTTGTGTTGTATTTTCCAAGCCCCAACTTTGGTTTTTGGTCAGATCCTGTATTTGAGTGTCTTCAGCTTTGCACATCTTCCTGCCAACACAGTGGTAGCAGCTGCCCTGCCTCTCCAGCTCCGCAAACTGCCAAAGAGAGGGCCAGGCCAGGAGCACGGCTGGCCGTTGCAGACAGGTAGCTTGCAGCCATCCACATAACCAGCCTATGTTTAACTTCTCTGCTTAGCTGCTCGCTGCCTGTGAACCACGTAACCAGCTGGAGCACCAGCAATAAGGGATGTAAAGTCTTCAATTTTTGGAGCCCACAGAAGTGAGAAGAGTATGTGCTTGGGACCTGCGTCCCCAAGGTGCCTCCTCGGGCCGTCCTAGTTGCGTGGCACTCCTCCAGAAGAGCTGTTCCCCTCTGCAGCCCCGAAACACCGGCATCCTCTTCAGGGAAAAGCATGAAGAATTCCGGAGGAACAACGGGACGCTAGTGTGGCAGCTGCTGCTGGCAAGACAGCCGTGGCGTGGGACCCCGTTGGGGGGTGAACTTCCAGCCCGCATGCAGCCAGTCCCCGAACCTTCCCTCCTTCGCATGGAAGCTGACCGAAACCCCTTGGTCCTGCGCGCGCGTTAGCTAGGCTCCGTGGCTTTGGTGTAGCTCGAGCTCTTCGTGTACTGCCTGGCCCTCGCCCTCCTTCCAAGTGTTTGTGTTCGCCACCAGTTAGACAACCTTCAGAAAAGGATACCTAGAGAAAAATTTACAGTTGCAAATGAACTTTTGATTCATATATAAAGATTATTTTTATACTTTTTTTGCAAGGAAAGAAAATTGCCTGTAATATTTGTACAGTGTTCTGACATGAATAAACAAAAAAACTTTCCAGAGTTTCCCACCCCGCCTCTGCCAAACCCGGAGGGACGGGTTGCCTCCGAAAAGCGGGGTGCCGGCCGCCCCGCTCGGGGCCGAGCCCTTTCCTGGCGGGAGGTGGGTCCCGTCGAACCCGCGTCAGCTCAGGTGAGGGGGCCGGGCCGGGCCTGCTCGGGGCTGGGGCCGGCACCGCCATCGAGACGGGCGGCAGCAGCGGTGGTGGCGGTGGCGGCGGGGCCTTGGGGCCGGCAGCAGGGGCCCTCCGGGAGGCGGGGAGGCGGCGGCGGCGGCAGCAGCGACCCGGAACTGCGGTGCGGCGGGGCGGGGAGCCGTGCGAGCGGTGACGGTACCGCTGCGGGAGCCATGCCGCCGCCCAAGGACGTGGTGAAGATTGCCATCCAGATGGTGGGAGCCATCCCGCAGCTCATCGACCTCCATCAGGTACCGCCCGGCACCCCCCAAACCCCCCCGGACCCCTGACCCCAGCTCATGGCCGCCCTCTCGCTTGCAGACCAAGCCCCTCGCCTCGGTGCTCAAGGACGTCTGCGATGCGTGAGTATCGCACCCGCTGCCCGCCACCGGGTCCTGACAGCCCACAACCTGGGCCGCCGCTGGCCCGGTGGCAATCGGCACTAGCCATACGGCACTGTGACCGGCTGCCCGTTGCCGCAGGTGGAGCCTGCCCAACGCCGAGCACTATGCCCTGCAGTACGTGGACGGGCGGCAGACCTACATCACCGAGTCGGTGAGACACCCCCCCAACCTCTTCCCAGCCCCGCCGACGCGGTGCTCGCTGGCTCACCGGTTCCTCTCTCCTTACAGAACCGCGGAGAGATTAAGAACGGGAGCATTTTGCGGCTGACCACCTCCCCGGTACATCCCTCTGTCCCCCCATCTCCTCCTTCGCCGTGTGCTCTGGTGGGATGTCCCCGTGCAATGGGGCGATGAGGTGCTCCAAGCCTTCTGCCACTGCCTCGCTTGGCGACTTCTGGCTCATGACGGCTCCTCTCGGTGCCTCAGACCCAGCAGAAATAACACTGGGAGGTGACATGTCTCAACCTTCATTCTCCCTCGGCAGAGCTTGGGGGAGTTTGAAGACAAACAAAATCATCTTGAGATGCTTTGGACGTGTGGGCCAACTCATCGAGTGTTCTTAGTGTCACACCAGCTTGACCTTCCTCAGCTCCTCCTGGTCTCTGCTCTGGTGGCTCTGTCTCTCGGTCCAGCTCCTCACCAGGGCTGCTCTAGCCTGAGCCTCCTTCCAAAACTTGCGCTTAAGCTCTTCCAGCCTCTACCTCCAAGCTTCTTGCTGCCTTTTGATGAGCCCCTTTGGCTTGACTCTTTCCTTCCTGGTAGGACCAAGAAGCAGAGAGGTTGTACAGCGGGATCCAGAGCAACAACTCGGATGTGAAGACTGACTCACTAAAGAAGCTTGCAGGCCTCTCCCAAGATGTTACCTTTGCTCAGGAGTTCATCAACAGGAATGGCTTGAAACAAATCTTCTATATTGTGGAAGAAGGGAATGCGTGAGTATCGGGAGAGGACTTTCCCTGCAGTTCTTCTCCCTTGCTAATGCTGCATGAGCTCCAAGCTGGGCGTTAGAGCGGGCTCCATTCGCATTCCTGGCTTGTTGAGCCCTGTGATGAAGGGCAGTGCTGGCAGCAGGGCGCTTGGCTCTGCAGGCACGTGGCTGTGTCCCTGCACGCTGGCAGCCAGGGGAAGGTCCCTGGGGTCTGTGGTCCTGACTCCTTGTGAATGTGCCCAGACTTGAACCTCCCATCCCTTCCCTGGCTGGGTCAGCTGCAGCCCCACGGGTTTTGTTGCCAGGAAACCTCTTGTGGTGCCCCTAGCCTCTGCTGCTGCTCAGGCCCACCACCCCGAATAATCCCTCTGCCCCGAGGTTTTAGCTGCAAGAGATACGCAGGCAGCTTGAGAAAACCCTGGTTGCCAAATACTAGTGCCTACTTCACTCTTTCAGGACGTGATGATGCATCTCCTCTGAGCTCCTATCTCACAGAGGATGTGGAGCCTAAAACCAGGCAGTGCAATGCCTGTTTCTTGGCAACAGGGGAGGGATTTGGGGTGGCTTGGCTTTCCTGAGGGCTTGTCTGCAGTGATCTTTGTACCGTGGTAATGCAGCTGTCCAGAAACTGTTGAACTTGCCCTGCCTCGACTTCCTGGGATGACTAAGCCAGAGTCCAATTTCTTACCCAATGGTCTCTCTTTCCTTTCTTCTGCTTACTTCTCTCTGCTTCTCTGTTTGTAACATACCTACCAATGTGCAACTGTATTCCTGTCTTGTGGTGGTGACTGTGGGGTATCTGGGCCCATCTTCACTGCGCTCGCTCCTCTGTCCCTCCAGTACAGGGGAGATGCTAGCTCACACCCTGAAGGCCTTCATGGAGCTAATGGAGCACGACTTTGTTTCCTGGGAGACTCTTAGTGCAGCCTTCATCAAGAAAGTAAGCGTCTTCTGCAGGCTCCACAGCCTGTGCCCTTGGGATTCCTTGTTGCCTTCGTCATCCAGGCTCAGCCTGCTGTTGACAGATGGTTTTGTGTCTCGTAGATAGTGAGTTACGTCAACATGAACACGGTGGACGCATCTGTCCAGCAGCTCTCCTTGTCTATCCTGGAGAACATGGTTCCCACCAGTCGCCTCCTCTTTGAGCTAGTCAAAAAAGAAGTGACGCTGGATCGTCTTCTCACCCACCTGCAGGTGTAAGTGGAGAGGCCAGAGCACCGTTCGCCCCCATCCCAAAGCCGGTGGGGATGAGGCGATGGAGGGGATTTCTCCGGGTCTTGCCGATTATCCCTGGCACAATGTTGTATTGTCCCTTCCTAAACAACCTGCGGGAGGTCAGCCTGTCCTGGCCCCGATGCTGGGGGAGGGATGGACTGTCCTGGGAACCATCCATTCCGGGTCAGATTCCTTCATTCGTGGCCTCTTTTGTTCAGATACTTTGGTTCTTTAGCTGACTGGCCTTTTTTTGGCATTGGCTCTTCCTTCCTTTTCCCTGGTGTACGTAGGAGCAGTAGTATATTCCCTGCAACTTGGGGGTGGTGGTGCTGTGCTGAACAGAGTTTGTTAAATCCCTCAGCTAAGGCGAGTTCTTCATTCCCACATTCTCCTCGTACTTCTGCATCTTTTCAGTTTGGAGGTTCTCTTTCTAGAAAAGAGAGGCTCGTGTCCAGGGCTCCTGCCAGACAGGAGTCCGCTGCTCACACGGGGTTTTCCTGCGGCTCCAATGTGCTGCACCCAGGTGTGTTGTGCAGAGCAGTATCCGATCCATGCGTAGGCCCCGCTGTCAGCAGCTGCTCACTCCTGGCCTTTCTGGGTCCCCTTGCTCCGCACAGTGGGGTCCAGCAGCAAAGGGAGGAGAGGACTTTGCCTTGGGGAGGGCAAACCATCCTCAGAGCTGGTGGCTCTCCTTATCCTCATCGTCATCCTCCTGCAGGACAAACGCCCAGCTGCAGCTGAAGGCGATGGCCCTGCTCATTGCACTGCTGCTGGCTGCGACCGACGCTGAGCGGCGGGTAAGGGGCCACGCTCTGCCCGCGGGCAGTAGGCAGGACCAGGTGACGGCAGGGTGGTGGGCAGCGCAGATCCAACAGGGGTGCGCTGCTGAGGGCCCTCGGCTGTCCAACAGCCCTTGGAGTAGTTTTGGGGGGGATGCAAGATCTCAAATGACAGGAGGAGCGTCACGGCTGGTGGTGGCACAGTGACCGTGAGGGCCCAGACCCAGCGCCTGGCATGGCTGGGCACCCTGTCGTGGGGTCTTGGGCAGCTGGGTGGTCTGCTCTAGCATTTGTGTTCTCTGGGATGGCGGGGCCACGAGAGATACCCAGAGATGTTTCAAGTCACTCTGCCCCTTCTCCTTGACTGACACCACCTGTCCTGGGTGCCCTGTGGGGCAGGATCTGTTTGAACCCTGCTTTTTTTTTTTTTTTTTTTTTTTTTTTGGGAAATGGTGGTGTGCTGAGCTGGGGAATGTCTCACAGCCTCTTCCCTTCCTAGGACATGATGGACTACCTGCAGGAGAAGAACATCAGGCAGTTTATCCACAAGGTGAGGAGCTGGGGTCGTGCAAGGGTCTGCTCTGTGCTTCAGCCTCTGTCCTTCCTCCCCAGCCCCTGTCCCCTCAGCCCAGCCTTTGGTGGCCGTGCCTGGCTGGGTTCCCTGCGTGCCCCACACCCCTTCCTCGATGCCTCCCACGGGTGCTGCCGCGCTGGCACCCACGTGCCCAGGTCTGCCACCCTGGCTGCCTGTGGTTCAGTGCACCCAGCTCTCGCCCAGCCCCGAGGGGAGCTGCCTGCCTCCTAACACCCGTGAGAGCAGCAGGACCTGCCGGGCTTTGGCTGTTGGGCCCTGAGCTTGGAGGAACTGGGAGCAGCGGCCCAGGGGAACCTTCTCACTCGCGGTCTCCTGTAGAACATCATCCACAGCTCTGAGCCGCTGGGGGACGAGATGGCCCACTACCTGTACGTGCTACAGTCCGTCAGTCTCAACCTGTGCGAGCGCCGCATGAGGACCTCCATGGATCCCTACTCACAGGTCTGGGAGCACTCTCCTCGTCCTGGTCGCTTCCACCTGTGGAAGTAGAGGCGGATGAAGGTTTGCCTTTGGGTGAACCCAGCAAATTTGATTTCACTGTCAGTTTCTCCTGGGAGAACCTGTTTGCGTGGGGCTCACCAGAATCCCCTTCTCCCCATTCTCCCTCCAGGAACAGCGGGAGCTCCTCCAGTCGCTGCGCCAAACCGCCTTCGAGTTGGAGAGCGAGGCACCTGCCAGCAACTTCAGCACCGAGCGCCGGCGATCCCTGTGTGCGAAGGAGTTCCGCAAGCTGGGCTTCATGGTGTGTCCCTCTGCATGCCCTCCCCAGCCCCATGCTGGCTCCATCACCCAGCCTTGGTGGCACCTTCTGATGGCTCCCCCGAGCCAGGTGTACCTGTCGATGGGCCACCAGGCAGCACCTGTCTTCTACTCCCTTGGCACTGCTAAAGAGCGAGTGCTGCGGAGCTGCCGGGACTCAAAAGGCACAAACCCCGTGGCTGCATCAGGAGGACTCTGCTGCTCAGAGAAGCAAGCAGCAGTTGCTAAATTGCATCCTTTTGTGTTCTTCTAGAACAACAGCAACCCAGCAGAGGATCTCCGCCGTGCCCCGCCGGGACTCCTTGCCCTCGACAACATGGTGTATTTCTCCAGGCACACCCCCAATGCCTACAGCAGGGTGCGTGCGTTCTCCCAGAGAACTCCCTGGTGGAGAGGTGCTGGTGGATCTCCACCTTCTTTTCCTTTCCTTGTGACCTGTCCTTGGCCAAACCCAGGCGAGGATGTCCCTTTTGGGCAGGTGTCCTACTGTTGCCCCATTTCAGATGGAGCTGAGTCCTCCCTGTGGGTAGGAGCAGCCGTTTGAGGCCAATGGCACTGAAGGGTCCCCATAATTTTTAGTCTCCAAGACTCTCTGAGTCCGTGGCCCGTGTAACACAAAGCAAATGACCTTCTCTTCCAGTTTGTCCTTGAGAACAGCAGCCGGGAAGACAAACACGAATGCCCCTTCGCTCGAAGCAGCATCCAGCTCACCCTGATCCTCTGCGAGATCCTGCACGTTGGAGAGCCGTGTATGTGTGCATCCTGGCTTGTCCTTCTCCCTGCCCTGCTGCCTGCCGGCTGGCAGGAGAGGAAACAAGCTGCCGGGGCAGGGGGGCTGCATACACGGGGCCACCAGGCTCTGGTGTGGCCGGCAGCAGGAGAAGGGGAGGGAGGGCTGGAAAATGTCCTGGTTCTCCTGGACACTGAAATCCCCTGGAAAAACTGGGGAGTCTGGCATCATCTGTCCTTCTCACCGCAGGCTCGGAGACGGCTCAGGCCTTTTACCCTATGTTCTTCGGGCAGGATCATTTCTTTGAAGAGCTCTTCTGCATCTGCATCCAGCTGGTGAACAAGACCTGGAAGGAGATGCGCGCTACCCAGGAGGACTTTGACAAGGTGCGAGGGGATGCTGGGGACCCAGACGGGAGCTGCGGCCGCCGGCTGCGTGCAAATTGAGGGGGTCTGGGGAGTGTCTCCAGGCTGGGGGTGACGTCCTGCGTCCACAGGTGCTGCAGGTGGTGCGGGAGCAGATCACCAGGACCCTGTCCCTCAAGCCCACCTCCCTGGAGCTATTCAAGACCAGGGTGAATGCATTGAACTACAGCGAGATCCTGAAGCTGCGACAGACGGAGCGGCTGCACCAGGAGGAGACGCTGGCTGTGCCCGTGCTGTGAGTATGCTGCAGGCAGGGAGATGGACCTGCGACGGGGGGGACACGCCGTGGGGCTGGGGAGCTCAGTGAGCGCCTGCTGAAGTGGCCGTGCTCTTCTTCTGCTGGCTCTCACCCCAGGGAGCTGCGCGAGAGGCTGAAGCCAGAGCTCCTGGAGCTGATCCGCCAGCAGCGCCTGCTGCACCTTTGCGAGGGCACCCTGTTCCGCAAGATCAGCAGCCGCCGCAGGCAGGGTGAGCGCCAGCCTTCTGCTCCTAGGCTCCCAGGACGGGGGCAGAGGCTTGTCCCCGTGTCCCCTCTCACTAGGGAAAGTCACAATTAATCTGTGGGGAGCGGCGTGCTCGGCTCCCTGGACAGGCTAACCCATGGGGTGGGACCAAGCGGGGTGTGCTGATGGGGGCAGCGCTGTCTGCCTGGGGGAAGGGACCTCAGCGGGGGAAGGCTGAGCATTTCCCGACGGCCATTCTGCTGCAGACAAGCTCTGGTACTGCCGCCTGTCACCCAACCACAAGGTGCTGCACTATGGGGACGTGGAGGAGGGGGTGCAGTCTCCCCCCATCGAGAGCCTGCCAGAGAAAAGTAGGTGATGGGGAGAAGGAGAGGGGGAGAAGGAGGGGGAAGCCCTCTGCCCACCCCAGTCCTGACGTGCTGGGGATGCCTTAAGGCGGGAATTGCCCCTCTGCCTGGCCCAGTGCCCACTGGTACTGCGGGACTGGGAGCTGTGGGAGTTCAGGCTGGGGTGGGCTGGCTCTCAGAAGGGCACTGCAGATGGCTGTGAGCCCTCGAGCTCTGAGCGCCGGGGACCTGGGGGAGAGGAGAGCAGGGTGCTGACAGCTCCTCCGCTTGCTCCAGTTCCTGTGGCAGACATGAAGATGCTGCTCATGGGGAAGGAGTGTCTGCACACGAAGGAGAAGAGCTCTGGGAAGCAGAACAAGGTCAGCACCTCCCGCCCCATGTTGCGCAGCTAGTGATGGGTTTTGGTGGTGGGTGGTTTCATGGACCGTGGCGGGTTTTTGATGTGACTTGACTCCTGGGGTGCAGAGGAGCAGCCTGGGAGGCAACTCCTGCTCTGAACCCTGCTGGGCTGGAAAGAGCCCAGCTGAGAAGCCGGCTGCACGCTGTGCTGTCCCCACAGGACGTCCTGGAGCTGGCCTTCTCCATCGTGTACGACATGGAGGAATACTGCCTCAACTTCGTTGCCCCGACCCGGTACGAGGTGAGCTCCAAGGGCTGGGGAGTCATGCTGCGGCCAGACGGCAGGGAAGGGAATCGTGTGCATGTGTCCGTGTCCCAGCCCTCCCTGCTGCACTTCCCCAGGGTGGGAGCCACAGCGGGGGGCAGCAAGCGGCTCTCCGGCTGCCCGGGGCCGGTGCCAGGGTCACCCGTGCTCTGTTTCCCCAGTTCTGCCTCTGGACAGATGGGCTGAACGTGCTCCTGGGCAAGGAGATGACGAGCGAGCGAACGCAGACAGACCTCGACGTCCTGCTGTCCATGGAGCTCAAGCTGCGTCTCCTGGACCTGGAGAACATCAGCATCCCTGATACCCCCCCTCCTGTCCCAAAGCCCCCCAGCAACTTAAACTTCTGCTACGACTTCAGCCATGCAGAGCAGTGAGTGCCCCGTCTCCCCTCTGCGCCCCCCAAAGTCAAGCCCCTTCTTCCAGGCTCTGTCCCTCATCTCCGGCCAAAAGGGATGAGCCCAGGCGCTGGCCAGGGGCTTGGGCGTGCGCTGCCTGCACCTTGCCTGTCCTGGGGCAAACTGCCTGCCCTTCCCTGCCTGTGTCCTGCCCTCCACCGAGCGTCAGGCTGCTGTTTGAGGCGGGGGACGCTGCTGCTTTGCCCCCCTGCCATGGGGAAGCGAGATGAAATACTTTCCAGACAGCTGAACCCCTCTGTGGTGGTGCTGCCCCCCCCACCGCAGCTAAGCTTTGGGCAGAGAGGGCAAGGATGCAGGCAGGAATCAAGGTACAGGCAGCGCTGGGACAAACGGGGGGGGGGGGGGGGGGGGCGGGCAGCCCTACAAAGGTACGAATCCACACTGCCTGGCTCTCCCAGTCAGCGTAGGGGATCCTTTCTGGCCAAGAAAGGGCTTAGAAAAAGGGTGAAACAGCCTTTCCGCTCAGTTGGGCGAGCAGACAGCATCTCCAGAGCACGGTGTGCCTGCCCAGCCAGGCCTGTGCTGCACTGAAACGTTTTTCTGCTGAGCCCTGTGCACTCCCACTCCTGGAAAGGGGGTGTTTAGGGTACAAGCCCCCTCTCCCAGCATCACTTCAGCTGGGCAGGGGCTCGTTGCCGCCATGTCTGGTGTGAGGAGGAGACCCCGGTCTGCCCTTGCTGCCCGGCGCTGTGGCGCTCGTGCCAATCCTGGTGCCTTTCCCCGCCCTGGGCGGGTACTTGCACACTTCAGCCATGCTGCTGCACTACTGCACCACGACAAGCTACCTCCTCCCTGGCCCCCACGCCTCCCACCCCGGTGCCCCGCACCTCCTCGTGCCTACAGCTTCTCCATCGGGTGTAGCCTGTGGCTGCAGCCGCAGGTCGCCGGGGCTCCGACTGTGCCTCTGCCTCCCGCGTACTGGGACAATAAACACTTGTGGAGAACTCGGGGCCGTGTCCTTTCCAAAGGCTTGGGGAATGGGTCAGGCTGACTGCAGGCAAAAAGGGGCCAAAGCGGCCAAGATTGGGACAGTGCTGCAGCACGGAGCGTGAAGAAGCCTTGAGGGTGGCCGGCAGGAAGATTTTGTTCCTACTGCTGAGGAGCAGGCATGGAGTCAAGTCACCTCTGAGGCTGTTTCCAGCCGAGGAAGGCTTAGGTGGTCCTGGTGACAAGTTGGACAGGCTCAGCTCCTGCAAGTGGGCCAGTGCCTCTTGGGCTTGGAGCCTGGAGAGCAGCATCCCGGCCACAGAGAGGCTTTACAGGGAAAGGCCAGGCTGGCCAAGGCTGTCTCGGGGAGGCTGCTGCCCCGCAGGGTCAGGCTCCGCAGCCCCGGCTGCGCTGAACCGCCTCCCAGGAGCCGGCGGAGCTACCGAGGGAATTGAAAGCAACGTGGCTCGCTCGGCTTTAGGTCAGGCTCTTGATGGCCGTGCGGCCGCCGACACGCCGGGCTGCGGTGGGTAACCTTCTCCTGAGCGCCAAGGGCAGGCAGCGGGGCCGGTGCAGGGGGCGCTGAGAGGGGAAGGCCGCGCACCGGCACCCCAAACCCAGGGGCTGCGAGCCGCGGAAACCCCCCCTGGGGACAGGGGAGCCCTGCGGGGACCGGGGCGGGGAACTGCCGGGCCTGGGGGGGTTGGGGTAGGCCCGGGTCTGGGGTAGGCCCCGGCCGCCATGTACCGGGCGCGGCCCCGCCACTTCCGGTGAGGTCACGTCCGGTGGGGGCCGGAAGCGGAGCGCGGAGCCGGCGCAGCCATGGCGGTGAGTGGCGGGGCCGGGGGGGTGCGGGCGCCCGGGGCGGGTGAGGCCGCTGACGCCGTGTGTTGGCTCCGCAGCCCAAGGGGAAGGCGGGCACCAAGGGCAAGAAGCAGATCTTCGAGGAGAACCGGGAGACGCTGCGCTTCTACCTCCGCATCATCCTGGGGGCCTCCGTGAGTGCGGCCGGGGGGGGCCCCGGCGGGGCCGGTGGGGAGGGCTGGGCCCCGGGCCGGGCCGGGCAGACAGCCGTGCCGCGTTCTCTCCGCAGGCCGTCTACGCCGTGGTGAACCTGGTGATCTTCTACCCCGCCGCCTCCGCCTGGACGTGGGTGAGCGCCCGGCCCGCTGCGGGCAGGGCACCGTCTGCTGCCCCGGCCAGGGCCGCCTGGGCCTGGCCCGGCTGAAAGGCCGGTCCTTTCCTCGCTTGGCACGACAGGCGAGGCCAGCAGGCCTCTGCCGCACTGTCCCGGGGTCGTGGCTTTTGCGGCTGACAGCTGTTTCCTTGTTGCAGCTAGCGTTCATCTTCAGCTCGGTGGTCTACGGTACCAGCTACCGATCCATGAACTCCATGGCAAAGCCGTCTTTCACAGACGATGGCAGCCTTGCCGACGGGGGAATTGACCTGAATATGGAGCAGGGGATGGCAGAGTGAGTGTCCACACCCGCACGAGTTCAGGTGAGCAGGACCTGCTGCCTGAGCGTGCACGCGGAGCCCGGGGAGCCCCCGAAGGAGAAGGCCGGGCCTCAGCTCCCACCTCAGCTTGCCCGCTGGCGCAGGCGCGAGGGCAGCTGGAAGCCTGTAGCCGTTTATTCCCAAGAGCGTACCTAAACCGTCCTCGTTACCCCAACGCCTGGCCTGGCGTGTGCTAGTTGCCAGCCGCCACGTGGCTGTATCGGCCTGGAGCGGTCACTGTCCTTAGGGCTGAGGTGCACAGGGAGGAGATCCCAGACCTGTTCCTGATCCCTGGAACAAGTTACAACCTTCTTGCAGTGAAGAGGCAGCGCTGACACCGCATGCTTCTGCAACACAGAGAGGAATATCTATTTTCTTTTTAAACTGTGACTGCAGGTAGTGCTCGACAGAGCAGAAGGGCGTGTGCTGCCAGGTACCCTGTCTGGCTGCAAACCGGCCGTGTCTTGAGCTGTTGTACACGCTGAAAACCTCCCTTCTGCCTTTAGGCAGCTCCTCTTGCCCCCTCAGCCTGTTCTGCCCCCCGTGCTTGTGCGTTCCTCGTGCCTGTCTGCAGGCAGTGCCGAATGTTTGCCTGTCCAGTGTTCCTGGCGGGGCTGTAACTCTCATTTCCTTGGTCAAGGAACATGCAACAGTAATTCCTGCAAAGCACTGTTACATAAAACAAGGAGACAACAGTACTGAAACAGCTGAAACATCCTCTAGATTTACATGTTTTCCAACAGTGAGCCTCAAACTATTTACAGAAAACTGCCAGGCAGTCGTGGACACGTCAGGCTTTGCTCTCTGTCCTCCGTGCCCTCAGCCTCCATCCGTTTGCCCATCCTCTGCTGGGGATCTCCAGCGCGTGCTCAGCCCGGTACCTGGGGTACTTGGCCCCTTCCCTCCCCTGTCCTTGCCCTACAATTTAAGGTTCGCTGCCGTCTTTCACTCGCTGCCAGGCTTTTGAAGAAACATGGGGAGCCCCATGCTTCCGGCAGAGCCCTCTGTGTCACATCAAGCGTTCTCGTGCTGAAAGGGCCGTGTATTGATTTATATATTTTTATTTTTCTTAACATAAGTTTTACTTCTGCAGCCAGCAGATGCCCAGGGATGTTACCAGCAGGCAGACTGACTTGCGTGGCACAGAACCTGCTGACTCTGCGCAGCATGAGCTCTCATCTTGTGTTTTTGTTAGCGGAGTAGTAAATTTTGTACCTGTGGCCACAGTGGCTCAGATGTCTGGTGTAAGAGGCTCAGCCCTCTTCATCCTATAGCAACTGCTTTTTCCTGCTGGTCAGCCGAGCGTTTTTCTCCCATTTTATCCTGTTCTGCTCTCCTGAGTAGAAGCATAAAATATTTTTTTGTGAAATGCAACACGGGAAAGTCAAGTAAGGGAAATAAAGAAGTTTGATGTCGTCTGGGGTATGCTCCTAGTTGTAGGAGATGTGTAAGGCCCCGAGGCAGAGCGAGTACCTGCCCCGTGCGGCTGTGTGACGGCGCTGTCAGGGGAAGTGCCCGAGAGGTGTTAGCGCAGGGATCCCTGTGAAAAGGTGTCAGGCGCAGCTGTAGCACGGCCGCAGTCCTGGTTGCAGACCTAGCGCTTCCCTTGGTACCGGGTGTGCCGAGGTTTTTCTGCCTGAGCAATACGCCCTCGGGGTGAGTTTTATGACACATTAAAATGAATTGACGCTTGTCCGAGGCATTAAAATGAATTGACGCTTGTCCGAGGCACGGGCTGTGCAAAATACAACGCAGCTTGAAGGCAGAGCTGTAAAAACCTTCACAGCTGAAGTTCCCATCCTTACCCTGTACCTTTGTACCCGAGCCTGCGCAGAGCCCTCAGCCGTGAGAGCGCGAGTCCTTCGTTAATTTAACCCCGCGGCTACGTGAATGCAAAGTGTTAACGAACGCTCAGTGCTCCTCCCACTGACTGCATCCGTTTTTGTCGCGCTCTAAATCACCACTTTGGGGGTCGGGGAACCGCTCTATGCTAGTGGTTACTTTCAGAAAGCAGCCGATGTTTTCTTGCCTCGGAGCGTGCCACAGCTGATTGATGCGTGCTCTTTTGGAGCTGCTGCTGGAACGCTGCGGCTTTGACGGTGTTTCCCTCATGCTGTCTGTAACAACAGACGCTATGTGGTGTTTTGGGGTTGAGGAAGGCTGACCTCACTGGTCTCTGGGAGGGCTGGGTTCGGTGGGAGCTCTGCCATCACCCCTCTGTGGCTTCCGGTGATGCACGAGGTTTCTGAACCTCACGTCCCATCATAGAGCTGGTGGATTCAGCAGCGTCTTGTGTTGATGACGATGTCCCGACCTAAACCAGCTCTTTCTGGTGATGAATCCCTAACCTCACTTCATTTTGTGCTGTGCCGCCCAGAGTGAGACAAGCTATGTCATTACCCTTACCTCTGCCTTTGTGTTCTTCACTCCATTCTTGGATGTGACTCGAGTGTTTCTTACTCCAGCAGGTGATGATTTAACGGCATTTTTTAACCCATCATGGCACTCCCTGTGGCTTGTGTTGAAAAAGCGGTACCTGTTTACCTCTCTGGGTGTCAGGTCCCCCCCCGAGGGTGGTGGTTGAGGTGTGGGCAGGTTCTTCCCCTCTGTAGCTGCTCTCGGCTCAGGGTGGGACACAAGACCCCGGAGTTGGGTAAACAGGAGGGGAGACGGAGCCGTCTGTTGCTGTAGCTCGGCTCGCGGGTGATGGTGTGCTTGTCCTCGGGCACCTCAGCCCTTCGGTGACCCCGAGTGCGTCTGTCAGCCTGTGAGATGGCACGGGGAAGATTTGTGCTTCTCTTTAGTGGAGCCAGCCATGAGCAGCCATACGTTATGCCATCATATGTGTCAAATCAGCGGGTGCTGGCTGCTGTTGGAGGCTGCGGGGGTGGTGGTTTTGTTGCTGATTTCCACCCTCCTGCATTCCTCAGCTTTCTCAACGTCCCTTTTCAGAGGGAGCCTGGCTCTTTAACTCATCAGATTGATTTCTTTTGGTTTGGTTTTTGCTTTGTTTACTGTTCTGATTCTTCTAGATTATGGTGTGTGGCAGAGCATAGCTGCAGGGATGGCCCTTGGTTGGGTGGCTCCCGGGAGGCGGTGCAGACGGGCTGTGTTGGCAGAGGAGCTGGTGTGTTGGGCTGGAATGGAAGGTTAATGTTTTGTTTTTCTTCCCTCAGGCACCTCAAGGATGTGATCCTGCTGACAGCGATAGTCCAAGTGCTGAGCTGCTTCTCCCTCTACGTCTGGTACTTCTGGCTCTTGGTAAGCCCCGGGGGTTTTCCTTGTTGCTTTACATTGTTCCTGTCTTTCCCTGACTTCGGAGCCCAGGACATTATTTATCCATTTCAGCTCAGTGTCCTGTTTCAGGGTAAAACTATTTTCTGATAAATTTTTTAATGTCCCTGTCAAATCTTGTTAAAAATGAGACCGTACAAGGGAAAGAAGTCCTGATCCCTTTGAGTCAACCATGCAAAAACTAGGCTGGCCTTGGCCTTTCTCTCTGGTCCTCTGAAAGGGCAAGAAGAAAGACGAGGCAGATCAAAGCCATCTTTGTGCATAGAGCCTTTCTGTGACTGTGACAAACTGCTGCTTCTCGTTTGGTTTTCTTGGTCATTCACCAGCGTGGACTGAGGCTGGGAACCGCTGGACGCTGTGCCGCTTGGTAGATCAAACACTGTAGGCTTTGATTTCCCCTCAACGCACCAGACTTTCTATTCCTGAAACATTTGTCATGTGCCTCCAGCTAAAACTGCTTCTGCAGAAGGATAAAAAATATCTCTAGTCAGTTAAAAAAAAATAAAAAATCCCACAGTTGCTTTGAATGTATCCCACAAAGGAATATCAGGCAATCTGGGGAGCGTAGAAAGCTATCTTCTTGTGGTCTGTACTTCAAAGTTCTTTCTAGCTGGCCTGGCAGAGGGCAGCCTAAACTCTGCCTACCCCTGGAGCCATCCAGATCGCGGTTGTTTTCATTTAGAGAAATGGGGGGGGTTTGTTCTGAAGGAAGGCGAGGCAGAATGTCTGGGCAGTCAGGGCTTTCTGGGTAATTCAGACCTGATGCTGGCATTTCTGTATATGAAGCCTAAGCGCTGTATACGTATGCAAGCTCCTAACCCATACGAAATCAGGCCATTTATTTTGGACGCCTGCCGCCGCCTTTGATTTCCATGCATCCTCCAATGCCCCTGATCCAGCCTGTAAAGATATTCCAGCTCCTTCGGCCCCCTCAGTCAGACCAGCCCCCCTGACCACACCACCACCCCTGCCAAAGCTGTCCCCAGAGTGACCCAGTTCGTGCCACGCGTGTTTTGCAGGCTCCGGGACGTGCTCTCTACCTCCTGTGGGTGAACATCCTGGGGCCCTGGTTTACAGCAGACTCTTCGCCCGCTGGTCAGGAACCAAATGAGAAGAAGCAACGCCGACAAGAACGCCGCCAGATGAAGCGCTTCTAGCCCTGGCTGGGGAGATAGATTAACGCCGTCTCTCATCTCCATGCTGTTATTTCATCAGGGATGCGACCAAAACCAATCCGAAACCATCGCAGTAGCTATGTTGCCCTCTGTCATTGCTGCCATTCTGCTAGAAAGGCTGCAAGAGACTTCCCTTGGCCGGCTCTTAGCGCCAGTCGAGGCCTTGCTCCTTGGGATGACGAGGGGGGTGATGCTGGGATGCGTGTAAATACCTTTTTAAAGCAGCGCTGTATCGCGTTCGAGGTTGGGGATTGCAGCGTTGGAGGAAATAGTACATTAAAGAACAGAGTCTGTGCTGGCAGCGTGCTCGTACAGGGGTGCTCGCAGCGGGGAGCTGTTAAAAATGCTGGCGTATTCTTGGAGACCTGGACCAGAGGGAAGCAAAACCCCTCAAAACAAGTGGTCTCGTCCCTTCCTGCCGCAGCATCCGCAGCCTGCAGAGGGGCTGCAGCTGCCCTGTGAGATCGGGGCTGCGGGGGCAGCTGGAGGTGCTGGGAACAGGGCTTGCAGCCAGACTTGGAGCTTTTGGGTTTGAGCCACAACTTGGCCTGTGCTACCCTTGCAGGAGCTCAGTGGGATGGAAGGCTACAGCTAAAAGCCAAAACTAAATCTGTGTTGTTTTTTTAATTCTTCTTCTTTCTTTTAAATCAACTCTCCCAGGGGTGGCACAGCCGGGGAGCCGGGACTGCTGCCGACACCGTGTGTTAGAGACCAGGAACAGCTTGGGGCAGCACCCGCTTTTGCCTACTTTGATTTATTAACGCTGTCCCTGCGCAGTACGTTGTTTTACACGCTCCGGTGACCCCTTCCTGCTCCTGACGCACCAGCCAGGAGCCGTGCAGCTTTGCCTGCGCGCAAGCGAGATGCACAGTCGGTGCTCACAGCGGTGCCAGCCTGGCTTTTGATGCTACGCACAACCTTTTGCCCAGACATTGTTTCCATTACATCATTTTTATTACACGCTTTTTCCTAACATCAAGCCTGAGTCCCTACCCTGAGTCCTCCTGTGCCTCAGGGCCGGGCAGAGTGGCTGTAGTTGGGGTGCAGAGCGATGGTTAATTGTGGGCAAAGAGCGATGGGGAGAGCAGAGAGTGGTATTTGGGGGGGGGGGGGATTAAAGTCCTTCCTGCTGCTGATGGGTGGGGGACAGTCCTTAGTCCCTGCCAGGCGGTGCCCAGAGCTCCCAGCCCCCCCCAGTACCCGAAGGGCATCCCCCCCATTGCAACCACCCCCCCTGCACAGCCTCCTGCACCTCGGAGGGGGGGGGGGGTGTCCCCAGCTCTGCCCTCGCTCCCTCTGAACCCTCATCTCCAACTCCCCAAAGCCTCACAGAGCCGCGCAGCCATCCCCAAAACACACGGGGGACGGTGGGGGACACACACACACACCAACACTAACCACACCGGCCCTCTCGGCCGCGCTACCCTACACAGCGGTACATGCACAGCGGCTGCCCGGGCGCAGGGGAGGAGGCCCGGGCTCTTCCTGCTCCTCCGGGCTCCAGCCCCAATAAATACCCAACAAATGGCACCAGCTACACCCTTGGGGTGGCGGTTTTGGGGAGGGGTGGGGGGATGCCCCTCAGTCAGGCAGCAGCTGCTCCAGCTCCTCCTCGTTCAGCCCGTTGGTGGTGACGATGTGGTCCAGCTGCTTCATGTACCGCTCCAGGTCCTGCATGAAATGGGGGATGCGGGCTTTCTCCAGGACCCCAAATTTCTTCAGCCGATTCACATCCTCATAGGAGACCTGATGGGAAGCAGGGAGATGGGCTCAGCCCCCCCACTCGGGGAGGGATTTGTAAGGATTTGTGTTTTCAGTCATTTTTCTGTCACTGCGGGGACAGGCGACGGCAGGACCCGAGCAGAGGGCCAGCAGTGCGGCCAGCAGCATTTAACCCGCTGGGTTAAGCCTCTCGCCAAGGGTCCCATCGCTCCTCGCGTCCTACCCAGCACAGCCTTTCTCTGCTCCCCTGGAGCCTTTGTAAGCTCAGGGAGATGCAAACGGCTGAAGGGCTGCCAGACAAGGGCTCATTTTCGGGAAGCCGTGGGGCTGAGGGAGCCCGTGTGAGCTTTGGGATGGGGCTCTGGGCTCAGCCGTGCCCCCTCCAGCCTTTCTTTACCTTTCCAAGCGCAGCCAGCAGCGGGAAGTCGATGGTCTGCCGATGGCGCAGGATGCGGAGAATCCCGTCCAGGTAGACCTGGTCCTTACTGAAACAGCCTGGAAGAGTGGGAGAGGTTGGGGGAGCAGGAGCCCGGCTCCCCACCACCCTCTGCTCACCCAACTGTCTGCCCACCACAATAACCAGAGGCCTGGTGCTGGACGGGGGTGACGTGAGTGTGCCAGGGCTGAGGCGCTGCTGGTGCCGTGGCCAGGACGCTGCATCCCAAAGGATGAACGCTGGGGAGTAGTGCTGGGAACAGCGAGAGCCCCAAACCTCTCATCAGGATGCTTTCACCCTTCCTCCCAATGGATTTTTTTTTTTTTTTTTAATGGTAAACCACTGCAAGAATCTATTTAAATGCATCTCCAGAAATGCTCATATTTTCCTCTCCTTTGGCTGCTGCCTCCCCGCAGGCTTGGCTAATTCGCTCCCCTCGGACCACAAGCACCTCATGGGGCTCCCCAGGGTGCCCCCTCCATCCCACCGACCCCGAAGAGCCGAAGCGTTGATGCGCCAGGGCTGCATCTAACAGCTCACTGCCACAGGAAGTGTAAACCCACGGGACGGGGCTGGGGACGCGAAAGTGGGGCAGAGCCACCGCGTCAAAGGCTGCGTGGCCACAGGACCAGTGATGCTCAACCCACCCAGCAGCAAAACCTACTCGCCTCTGGTTTTTCTTTAAAAAAAAAAATATAAATCCCTTCTAAAACCCAAAGGCTTTTCACACACACCCCGCCCGGAGCGGTACCTGGCTGCGAGGTGTCGGTCTGGCCCCGCTTCGCCCGCACGCAGTACTCCCACCGGACGCCGGCGTCCTGGACGTACTGCTCCAGGTCCTGGAAGAGGGCGGAGAAGGAGAGGCGGCTGGCCCGTTCGATGGTGTAGTAGAGCAGGGCTGCCCGCCACAGGAAGGGCTGCTTGCGGAAGAGGACGCTGTGCAGGCTGGCCAAGCCTTCCTCCGTGGGGTTGGCGGGCTTCAGGCTGTACTGCTTGCGGCCCTCGGAGCTGTGCCAGGGCTGGCGGGTGTTGTTCACCCCCCGGATGTAGTGGGTGCCTGGGGAGGAGGAGGGACAGCAGCGAGTGCCGTCAGTCGCAGCCTCCAAAAAAAGCTCAACCCCCACCAGCTGCCCAAGTCGCTGGGATTGGGGCAGAGACCCAGCACCCATGGGTGCCAGCCCCAGTCTCGGCTGGAGACACCGCCACGGGACACGTGCGTGTTCCAGTGCTTAGGGTGGGGGGGGCAGGCAGGCCTGACACCCCCCCTCCCCGCACCTGGAGAGGGACCCAGGTGGCCTCAGCCCCTCCCGAAACCTGCCCAGGAGCACCCTCCAGGATGTCTCCTTGCAGGACCCGGTGGGTATCACCTTGCCCGGTTGGTTCCCGCAGCCCCCAGACCGTTACCCTGGCAACAGCCAGAGGATGCTCACAGCACCCCCCCCCCCGCCCGTCACCCAGAGCCCCCCCCCCGCGCTGACCTATCTCGTGGCGCAGCATCCCCTCCAGCCAGTGCTGCCGCGCTCCGGCCAGGTTGATGGCCAGCGTCGGCCGGCTGTCCTCCACCATCATCACCGCCTGGGACAGGAGGTCATCGGTGAGCTGCACCACCACCTGCGGAGGAAGGAGGAGGCAAACGGCGTCAGCGCTGCCACGGGAGGAGACGGTCGGCGGGGTCTTGGCTCTAAGCAGAGGCCGAGGTGGTGGCGGCCGGTTGCGTGAAGCCACCGGCACGGCCCAGCGCTGCTGCACCATCCCCAGCTTCTGCTGCGGCTCCCCAAGGAGACCACGGGCAGCAGGAGCAGGCGGGGGGGGCACAGCTGGCGCTGAGGGGGGGTGCTGAGAGGAAACGGATGATCCCATGGGGCAGGGGGTGAAATAACAACTCCTTCAATCTCTTTCCAGCCAGCGACCCTGGGCAGCCCGGCACCGGCATCCCGCTGGCTCCTGCATCCCTCCCCAGCTCGCTCCCGTGGGCTCCGCCCAACGCAGCGGGCACAGGAGACGGGGATTCCCCCGGAGACCTGCCCGCTCCCACCCCTGCAGCCCCACCAGCGGTAAAGTCGGTCATCAACTCGACCCCACCACAACCAACCAACAGCACCTGCTTCGTTATGGGTCCAACCTCTAGACCCCCCAGTAACCATCCCACGAGGGAACCGAGGCGCTGGCTCCCTTTTCACGGGCTCTCCTGCCGATTCCCCCTTGGGAGGCTCCAAGACACGAGCAGCGAGGACGGATCCACACCAACCCACCCTCGCCGGAGGAACCGCGTGTGCCGGCCACGATTCACAGCAGGGACGGGCAACGCACGCGCAGGACCGGAGAACATCTTTATACAGAAAAAAAACCAAACCCCAAACCCATCTATTTTGGGAAACCTGACTATTGCGAGTGCTGGAGCCAAGACAGCTGCTCTACGTTAACACGAGTTAACGCGCCGGCCAAGCAGCATTTTCTGACCATCCAACTTCAGAGCTGCAGCGAGTCGAAGCCGCAGCATTGCCGGAGGAGACACGCGGCTCTGCCGCATCCCTGGGAGCTCTCGCATCCGAGGTTCGGCCGCGGCGGTGCTCGGGACCTTCAGGCACGCACCAATTTCATCTCAAAACCCTTCCCCCGTGCACACATTAACTCCAAAACCCATCTGTTATTTCACGGCTGACGCTTCTCAGAATGAAAACGCGCACGTGTGCGTTACTACGCGACAGTTCTTTTCTCTTATTTAAAAAAAAAATAAATAAAAAGGAGAGGAGACTGAACGGGTTTGCTTTAACCCACGTTTATTATTGCGCAAAGCCGTTCATTAAAGCCATAAGCGCAACGTAACAGAGCAGAGTCTACCAGCGGGCACACGAACGGCACAAAAATACTTACAGTGTAATTGCTTACCTGGATTAAAATATATTAGCGTGGAAGAAAACCCCTCTAACTCCGAGAACGGACTTGCCAGTTCACTTCTGCCCTGCCTCTGTCTCCGGTAAGCAAGGCAAAAGAAATAAGGGTTGGAGTTTCGCTGCCCTCTGCCACCTCCAGCCATGGACCTTGGTGACCCGGGACAGACCGAGGTAGGGAACTGAGCCAGACTAAAGCTGGGTTTATGCTCTAGGTTAGTTGCCAGCAAGATCTTGGTGGGGAGAAGACTTTTGGCAGCAGCGCCAGGTTCTGCCAACGGCCCCGTCCGGAGCTACGAGGGGTGAGGAAGGTTACGGCTTCACCACAAGCAGAAATACGGAGGCACAAATGAGCCGGGGTTTAAGCAATTCCCATCTCTTAGGTCGGCTCCGTGTGACGGGAATACAGCCCCGACACGGCAACACCAAGCGCGACTAGCGGAGGCTGAAATCCCGGGGAAAGCCAGGGCACAGAGTTGAAACCGAAAGAAAGAAGCCGAGGAATAATTTTCATGGGTGCAGCACTTTTCCTGCTCCCTCAAAGACGCTGCGGCACAGAAGCGGGACCCGGACCCCGGGACAGCCCCTGGTCCCCAGGTTTTTGCCGCCCGAGCCGCGGCTCTTACGGGGAGGGCCGGAGATGACGCAGCGTGTCAGACGGAGCTCTGCTACCGGGATACAGGATGCTTGGCTGCCCGGGGGCGATCTGCAAGGCCAGGTCCGCACATCTTGCTGTCAAACTTCATTGCTCCTATATGGGGGGAAAAAAAAAAAAATCCCAAAGAGGTTTGGAATTTAGGGTACCAGATGTAGAAAAACGAACTTTTTCCCTAGGATAAATGCTCTCTTACACCTGCTTTCCCCCTGCCTACTAAAAAAAAAAAAATACTCCCCCCGCCCCAAGCTCCTCCTCTCTGCTTTTCTCCATTTTCCAGCTGCTCATCCTGGCCACGTTACGCCGAATTCCTCCGGGCGCCATCCCCACGCGAGACGGATTCCACAGCACCAGGTGTCCCGTACCAGCAGGAACCTGCTGCGGGGTGAGGGGGGGGTCAGCCCGGCCGGCGGGTTTTGGGAGGCTGGTGCTGGCTCGGCATCCCCCAACAGTTCCAGAACTTTGAAAAATTCATCTCTGAAAACAACGCTCAGAGCACCCGCACCAGAGAAATACCGTATAAACCCGGGAGTTTAACTGTACCGGGTGTTTCACGGGTAAATGCTCCACGCGGCTCGTCTCTGCCGTCCCGGTGACCCCCAGCTCTCCCTCCCCACCTGCACTGGCACCTTAATTCCCAGCCCTGCGACGCTCAGCACTGAAACCAGGTCTTGCGCAAGCCCTGTTCAGGCAAGGCAGCGAGAGCCGAAACGCGGACCGAAGCGCTCCCCTTTGAAGAGAGATCCAAGGGCGCAGAAAAAAATTCAGTTTGCAACAAGCTGGGACGCTGCTGGAGGCTGAGCACAGCGGGACGCTGGAGTCACCGGTCTGCGTTTTCAGGAACGAAGGAAAACTCCGAGCAAGAACACCCCAGAGGCTTTAGAGGAAGAATTCGAGTCAGAGGAAGCACTGCTGATTCCCCCCCCAATCTCTAATGGTGAAGGAAAGGTAAAGGCGAGAACAGAAACAGCAACGCTCAGCTCAGCTCTGTGCAGTGGGAACCGTTTTGCCCTGCACAAGAGCTCGACAGCATCAAGCGAAGGGATCGGGGAGCAGATTCAGGACAAAGAAGCATCAGCCAACGGTGCGACGCTCCGTGCAAGGTTTGCGACGGTTCACGGGCGAGTAGGCGGATTAACGGCAGGAGCTTTGCAGGTAGAACCCCCCCCCCCCCCCCGGATTTGGGAGGGCACCGGGCTGCCGTGGCCCCGGGGAGAAACCCTCCGTCCCCGTCCCGAGGACGGATCGATCCCGGGATGGAGCTGGGCAGGGGAACAAGAATGGCGAGGGACGGAACCAGACTGAGCCGAGGGCGGGGAAAGGGGGTTAGACACCGCTCGGAGAGGCTGAGAGCGCCTGCAGCGCGGGTCCAGCAGCAGGTTGCAGCCCCCCCCACCCAGCGAGAGCCGACGATACGGATGCGCCCAGGGCCGCCGCGGTGAGATGACGACGGGCAAAGCCCCGGGATGTCATTCTTCAGCTCTCAGTCTGATGACTTTTTAGAGGCATTGGCTTGGGTCGGTTTATGGGGTGGTTTGTTTTTTTTTTTTCACCCCCCTTATTCGATAACGTGGTGACACGGCGTTGTTTTGTCGTATTAAACAGAGGTGCCGAGAACCGCCCCGAGCCGAGGCAGCCAGGAGCGATGGGGAGGGACCCTCGGCACCAGAGCGCTCCGGAGTTAGAGGGGAGAAACGCAACCCAGGAAAATCAATCCTCCTCCGGCTGCAGCAGCCCGCCCGCCCGCTGAGCAGCACCCCTCGCCTCATCTCGGGCCTCTCCAGCTTTGCGGATGCCCTCACCGCAGGGGCCGCGACTCCGGCCACGGTCCCGTTCCGGGAGCAGCAACGCCAGCTCGCCAGGGTCGTGCCGCGTCTCGTGCCGAGCGGGATCCCCGGCGCATCCTCGCGGTCCACGAAGCCGCTGCTCAGCTTTTGGGAGTGCAAGGATGGAGACAGAGCTCGTCCCCAGGAACCGAGGGACGGTTGCTGATGGTCCCCGCGGCACGGGCTCCCACCTCTCCCCGGCTCTGCCCATCTGCTCGGGACCACGCGCTCCGAGAAAGCGGAGTTCCAGGGCGGAGAGGCACCACCGATAGGAGCCGCAGAGACGCTAGCTCGCGCAATTTAGGCTAACGACGTTTCGCAACCCCGGGGATCGCCGGGCAGCACTTACCGACGGGGCCAGGGGTTTCTCTGCTGCGAGATGGGAGCTCGCCGAAATCGGGACGGAGACCTCGGAGCTCCGGCAGCGTCACCTCAGCCCTGAGCCAGAAGAAAAGCAGAGGAGCGTCAGGATCCGCAGCTCGGATCCCGACAAAGAAGCTTTTGAAGACGCAAAGTTAATTACAGCGCAAATACTCACCCACGAGCACGCTGCCTGCGGCGCCGGAAAGCTGGATCCTGCCTTCGCCGATCGGCGCCGGGGACAAAGGGCGGCTGCCTGCAGCGACTGCCACCAGCCTGGCCACGCTGCCTGCCACGGCTGCCTGCAGGCAGCGCAGGCAGCTGCCGCATTGGCAGGTCGGTCTCTGGGCTAACGCAACCCCCTGGGCTACAGATTCTTCCTTTTTTTTTTTTTTTTTCTTTTTTTTTTAAGAAATCCATCACGATTAATATGTAACAGGGAAGCAAACGGCACGGCAGAGCAGACGGGGTACGGCAGGTTAAAAATCGGGAATTAGAGATACAGGCGCAGGGAGGGATACACGCGTCTGAAACCGCCCAGTTCCCCGACAGGGTGTGAAATCATCAGCGACGCAGACGCTTCAGCAAGTTTTTGTCCCGTACAGGGAGCGACTCGGCCAAATCTGGTAACGGGTGGGAACGAACAAAGCGATGCTTTAATGGTTTTAAAAGCACTTAGCAAAAGTTTGGGCTAAAAAGGGCCCCGTATCTCACACGCCCACGTGCAAAGGTAATCACTGAACCCCGCGTTCCCCTGAGCAAAGGGAAAATTACACGGGGCCGGAAGTTTTACACCAAGACGTAAGGAAAAAGATGGCTTTCTGCCCAGCCAGAGCGCAGTTTGGGTTTAGATTAACGCAGAAGAGCAAAATAGTTGAATTTAATCAATTAGTAAAATCAAGAGATAGACCACAACTAGCAAGTTGTAAGTCTGTAGTATGCAAGTAGTATGTCTGTAAGTGAGACTGGTTTGGGTGTTGGTTCTGAGTACTAAAAAGGCGGCAGGATTATAGGAAGAGATTTTCGGGGATCCTTCCCGTCCCGAGCAAAGGTGCCCCATCCCCGTCCCAGGGACACCCCCGGCAGGGACGGGGACAAGCCGAGGGGGCTGGAGGAGGAACGTCCCCCGGTGATGCTTCCCAGAAACGCTCGTGAATAAGCCCCTTCGGAGATGGAGGGGGAAAAATTAGAGGTTGGAAAAACAGTCTGGCCAGGAGGCAGCGGTGAGGAAGCCCACGGCATCGACCTCCTGCCAAAACAGCAAAGCCAGGTCCCGAAATCCTTCTCGGCGCTTGGACCCAGGGCGGCGGAAGCGTTTCGCCTGCACCTCGCTGGCAGGAAGGGGGGAGGGAAAAAAAAAAAGAAAAAGAAAAGAAAAGAAAAGAAAAGAAAGGCAAAGCTGTTGGGACGTGCCGTGCTGGATGCTGCTGGGGACACAGAGAAACCAGCTGAAGAGCTGCTGGACTCCCCCCCCAGCACGGACAAGCGGCAGCTCCTCTCCCTCTCGAGCACGGGAGGGTTACACCGCGGAAAACCGACGGGAAATTGGTGGGGAACCAGCACCCACGTCCTAACGCCGGGGCAGAGCGAAGGCAGCCACGCCGGAGACGAAAGGCCACCACGGCTCAGAGTAGAAAAGTTTCTTTTTTGTACCCGTGACATTTCTTAATCTCAGTCCTTTTTATCAGAAAATAATTACTTTGCGGCCGTATTTTACAAGCGATAAAGCAGGGGTGCGGATTACCTCTCCCACGCAGCCTTCCTTCTGCATGTACTTTCGGATGGCGGACCAGATCTGGCACTTGCTCAGCAGCCTCCCGCCCGTGGCGACTTCGAAGCTCTCATAGGTCCCGTATTTTTCCAGGACGGCACGAATGATCCTGATCGCCTGTCGCACGTAGAAACGAAACGTCAGCGCGGACGCCCTCCCCGCTTATAAACGCACCTTAAAACCCCACGCGCAATAAAACCCAGCGGAGATAAATCCCTGCTAAATGCCCGTAAAGCGAGACATGGTTTTGCAACAGCTAAAAAAACCAAAAAAACCAAAAACCCAAAAAACCCCCAAGGAGACCGAGCCAGCTGGAGGGGGCCGCCAGGACAGAGGGACACGACGCAGTCACCGCGGCCCACGGGATATTCTGCCTGCTTTTTAGCACCCTCGCGAGCATCCGTTGCAGGAACCGGGCAGAGCAGAAGCGAAACGGCATCGTCGCAGCCCGCTGCCTCCGGAGGTTAAAGCCGTGATTATTTTCATCTTTGTGATTATTTTCATCCGTTTCTGCTCTCGGTTCTCCTTTCGAACTCCAGCGCTTACACAAAGCCGTCTGGTTTATCAGCTTGCTTTTTCCTCCCAGAGTTTTTTAGCGCGGCGCCGGACCGCGAGCCCGGAGGCGAGGCCGCGCGTCACCCTTCGCCCCAACGCCGCTTCCTCCGCTTCCAACAGGGTCTCAGCACACCGACGGCCTTCGAATAAACGCGGCACGCGCTATTTTACAAGCGTTAACATTTACGGAGCACCTATAAAACACGAGCGTTTAGTAGCACGTCTCCTTCCCCGAAAGTGAGTTTTCACTGCAGACGTTTTCAAGCAACGACTTTCTCCAGCCTATTAAGGTATATTCCAAAGCGGGTGACAACGACGCTGACTTTGAACCAGTCCTGGAGTTTTTTCCAGCAGTTTTATCGGAGCCGTAAGCCTGGCTGAGCCGCCGCCGAGCTCCCCAGCCCAGGACGGAGCGCTGCTCCTAAACGGCGCGTGTTTTACCTCCTCCCGCTGAGCGAACCCCCTCTGCTCTCGTACGGGTCCCGAGTGGCGGCTGGAGCCCTGCAGAGAGGGGTCCCAGCCCCTCCCTCGTCCCTAAGGTCACCCAGGATCAGGAGATGGGTGCTCAGCACCAGTACCAGCGCCCAAACCATCCGACACCCCGCAGAGGGGCTTCGTGCTCTGCGCCTGGTGACCAGCATCCCCTACCCCAGCAGAAGGTCCCCATTTTCCCGTCCCTGAACAGTCTTCCCCGCGCAGCTGGTTTTTATTCTCGACTCACTTAGGGCGTCTTTCCAGGAGAAGCTGTGCAGGTTTTTTTTTTTGGTTTTGGTTTTTTTTGTGGTGGTGGTGTTTTTTTGGGGGTTTATTTGTTGGGTTTTTTTGGTTTTTTTGTTGGGGTTTTTTTTGGGTTTTTTTGGTTTGGGTTTTTTGTTTCATTCGCTGAACAATCGGGATTGTTTTTTGCAGCGCCACAAGGTACCTCCTGCTGACTGCAGCAGAAAAAAAAAAAAAAAAAAAAAGATCATTTCTTCCTCCCACCTCTGCTCAGCCACTTGCTCTCTCCTCCCACGGGACCTAAAGCACCGAGCCAAGAGAAACCCAGCGCAGCTGGTGCCCAGGAGTAAGACGACCAAAGGACACGCTCCCTGCCGACCTCCAGCACATGTCCCGGCGAGCAAAATTCCTAAGATACCAAGTTTAGTTTTCCAAGAGGCCGCTGAGCATCCCCGGGCAGCCCGAAATCACGCACCCACCATATGCAGAGGGATAACAAATCCTCAAGCCCCAGCTCCGCTCGGATGCTGCTTGCGTTCCCGCGACAAACCGGGGCTGTGATCGGTGTGATGGGGCCAGAAGAATCCTTCTGGTTTAATTTTTCTGTTAAAAAAAAAAATCAAAAAATAAAATACCCCCCCCCCCCCGAACACGTGCAGAGCAGCTGGCGGAGCAGGGAGCTGGAAGCGGGGAGCTGGCGTTGGTTTGTCTGCGCTTGTCCGAGGATGCTGGCTTAGCAAAACGCCTCATTTATTTAAGATTAACGCAGGTTTTTAAAAATAAAAGCAGTTTCTAGCTAAGAGTTAGCTGGCAAGGAAAAAACATTTCCGAAAATAAAAGAGACTGGAAGGAGGTTACTGCAGGGCACGGGCAAAGGAACAGTGACACAAATCCATCGCCGGCGAACTTGGAGAAACGTCGGTAGAAACACTCAACGCTTAATACCTCTCGCAAAGGGTTTTAGGATCAGGGACGAGAGCATCGCTGGCACCGGTTTAACCGTGGCAGAGGTACGGCAGGTGCTGGACATGAAAGCTGGCTCCAGAAAGAGCCTGTATCATCCGGAGAAGAACTCAGGCAGAGGTACAGGAAGTAACGTAAAAAATAAAGTAAGCATTCCAAACCCGATAAATCAGTCGGTGGAGAAGTTGTTATTTGGAACGCCAGCTGTAAGTTCCCCGACTAGGAGGTGCAGAGAGACGCCTCTGGCGCGCGCGTCCCAATTTATCGTTCAGGGGTTTTCACCCGCTTCCTCGGACGCGGCTAAAAGGGGTCCGTGACACAGAAGGATGCTCTTGCCAGAGCGGGACGCCCAGCCCGAGGCGCAAATCGGTTTAGGGGCACCACTGGGCTGCCGGCTCCGAACGCCGAGCAAAGGGACAGAGCAGCTCCGCTCCTGCCGTGCTCTGCCCACACCTAGGCAAGGCTCGTTGGTGGGCAGAGCACCGAGCAAGCAGGCTCCTGCCCGCTGAACGACCGGCTGCCGTTTGCTCGCTGCCATCCGCGTCGCGGTTATCCGCGGCAGAGAGCAGGTCGGGGATATTTCGGTAGCGTACGAGCAAGGGAGGCAGCTCAGCAAAGCACTGCCGGCTGCCTTACACGGGGCCCGCGCCAACCATTCCCATTAGTAACCGCGCTTGCCGGTGGTTACACGGTAAGGATGCTGCCACGCCGATCACCTCTAGGCCTTCCAGAAAACAAGCCAGCCTTAACCACCGGGACCGAGGTCACCCACGTGCTCCAGCAAAAATAGAAGAGCAACAACAGAAGAGCAAGAGGTTCCCGAAGAAGCACCAGCTCCGAACCACCGCCACGCATCCTCAAGCGAGGACCGGTCCGAGGGCGGCGGCATCGCCCAGCACCGGCGCGACCATCACCCACGTCAGCCCCGGAGCACGAAGCGTTCCTGCGGGTGGGCCGGGTGCCCAAAGAGGAGGTGAGGGAACGGCGGGGCGAAGCGCGCTGCAGGCAGGGTACCAAAGACGCGGAGCACGGTCCAGGCGGCACCAGCCGGGGAGGAAAAGGGGCCACGAGGATTGGCGGAGCGGCCCCATGCCGGTGACACCGCCCTACACGAGGGCACCCACGCCTTCGCACCCAGCGGGCTCCTGCCGTGGGGGGGGGAGGAAGGCGGGGATCCTCCTCCTCCTCCTCCCCCCCCAGGCCGAGCATCCCTCCCCGGAGCCGCCGGGATGCCGATGCCCCGCCCGAGGCGGCAGTACGGGCAGGGCTGGCAAGGCACCGGGGGCTCTAGCAGCTGCCTGCAGCGATGCCCGCACCCCGCACCCCCCCCCCCCCCCGGCACGGGCAGCGCGTGACCCGCCGGCCCCACCTCACCTGAGCGACGAAGCGATCGGAGGCGGCTCCGTATTTATCCAGCACGGCGGCGGGCACCGGCTCCGCGTACTCGAACTGGGGGTCGTAGGCGAAGCTGGCGCGGAAGAACCGCTCCCGTTCCGCCTCCATGTTCCGGGGCCGCAGCGCCACGAGCAGGCAGGGGCTCCGCCGCCCGCCGCCCTCCTCCCCCCCACGCCCCCGCGCGATGTGGGGCAGGGAGGCCGCGGCGCGCATCCCCCCACGCCCCCCCGCGCTTTCGCTCCGCCGCATCCCGGCGCCGGTTTCCGACAAACGCCGCCTTCCCCGCGGGCAACGGGGCGCGGGTCCCGGTCCCGGTCCCGGTGGCGGGGGGGACGGGCAGGAGCAGAGCGGCGGCCCATGGCGGTCGGGGAGGCGCGGGGCGGCGCTGGGTCCCAGCCCGCCGCCCGCCGCCGCCCCCGGGTCCAGCACCATGGCCTCCAGCGCGGCGGCACGTGGGGCTGCGCCGGGCCGGGCCGACCCCCGCGCCGCCGCCGCGAGCACGCGCCGCGCCCCGCCAATCGGCGCCGCGCCCGGCGTACCGGAGCCAATGGGAGAGAAGCGTTTAGGGACGGGCTCCGCCCCCCGCCGCGCCGCGCCCCGCCCCGCCCCGCCCGGAGCGTCCCCTGCCCGCGGCGGCGGCACCGGGCGGGAGGGGGATGTGGAGTCCTGCCCTGTCACCGGCCCCGGTTGTGGCACCGGCCCCGGTTGTGTCCCCAGCCCCGGCTGCACCCCCAGCCCCAGCTGCATCGCCAGCCCGGCTGTGTCACCGACCCCGGTTGCATCCCCAGCCCCGGCTGTGTCGCCAGTCCCAGTTGCATCGCCATCCCCCACTGTGTCACCGTCCCTGGTTACATCACCAGTGCCAGCTGCGTCGCCAGCCCGGTTGCGTTGCCAGCCCGGTTGCATCCCCAGCCCCAGCTGTGTCGCCAGCCCGGTTGCATCCCCAGCCCGGTTGCATCGCCAGCCCGGTTGCATCGCCATCCCAGTTGCGTCGCCAACCCGGTTGCATCCCCAGCCCAGTTGCATCGCCAGCCCCATTTGCATCGCGGAGGCGGTTGCATCGCCACACCAAGGTTGCATTGCCAACCCTGGTCGCATCGCCAAACCCGGTTGTGTCACCAGCCCCTGTCGCGCCACCGGCACCAGCTGCATTGTCATCCCAGGCGCGTCGCCAGCCCCCGTCACATCACCCACCCCAGTTGCACCACCGGTCCTGATCACATCGCCAGCCCTGCTTGTGTCACCAGCGCCGGTTGTGTTGCCACCCGGGTCGCGTCGCCAGCCCCACTCATGTCACCAAGCCCGGTCGCGTGACCAGCCCCGGCTGCATCGCCGAGCACGCGGCTTTTCCCAAAGCCCCAGCTCCTGGGGTGCTGCTGCGCAGCGAGCTCCTCCGTTTTCGGTTAGGGCCGGCTTTACCGACCCGCTGTGCAAGGACAAGGCAGGCTCAGCGCTCAGAAGCAAAGTGTGTTTATTATTTTGTAAATCTGCTGATCGGTCTTGCCCGGGGAGCCTAGCTCGCTGCCTGCACGCTGGCGGCTGGCAGAGGTGCTCTTGCAAGCCGTACCTGCCGTGCCACCCCCGTGCCACCCTCGTGACCGCCCTGGTCACTCGTTATGTCCCAAGTGAGCGGAGGCTACGGCACCGCGGGCTCCGCAGCCTCTAAAGTGCCTAAACATGGCTTGCTAGCGAGAGGGCTTGTGCGTACGCCGTAATTCGCAAGTGTGATGTTAATGAGCTGGCAGCGCGGTTAATTATCCACCCGCTAGTGGGAAGTGACAAGCCTCTGAAGTATAATTAATCGCCGTTCCCGAAAAAAAAAAACCCCAATCAGCATGGAAGTGGGTGCCAGCCCATCCACCTGAGCTGTTGGTCTTGCTCCTTTTCCTTCCAAACTCAGCTCCGAGTCCTTTGCTCCCCTGCACGGCAGCTCGTGGTGGCTCCCAGCACGGAGGGAAGCTGGCCCTCATTCCTTTCAGTTCTTCTTGGGCTCCTTAAGGACCTTCCGTCCACGTAGGATCTTCCCCTCCTTCCCTGCCTCTGGGCTGGAGCTCACCTGCCCCGGCTCCCCCTGCTCCTCTGGGCTTCCCAGCAGGATTTCGTTGATGGAACTGAGCGTCAGGTTGCTGAAGACCATGTTGAGGTGGTCGACGCCTCGCAGCTCCTGGACGTGCACCTTCTGCTTTTGCTGGTCGCGCCATCGCTTGCACAACTCCAAACTGCGTGTGTTGACGGTGTCGTCCCCGTCACCATAAATCATGTCCACGGGGTCCTCGTAAGGGAAACGCTCGTCATATATGTAAGTCTCCACGGTGGGGTAGCCTGTGCCGTAGAGGCAATACGTGTCCACTCCGGGAGGAGGTAAGCCTTTCAGCAAGTCCTTCATGTCCTCCCACATGTACCAGCCATCCTCCAAGTTGACGTCAGTGAAGAAGCGTCGGTAGTCTCGGTAGGTGTAATTGTACGAGGGCGTGGAGATGAAAACGTGGGTCTCGGGCCAGGCCAGGCTCGTCGGGAACATCCAGGGGCTGGTGGTGGTCATTCGCTGCTCCTCACGCAGCTTGATGTTGGACATGAGCGGGATGCCCTGATTGTCACCTGCAGGACACACAGGGGCTCATCAGAAACAGCACCAAAACGTACCCTCATAGACGGTGCCCCTTGGGCGGCTGTGCTGGGATCAGCCCATCCCTCGGTGACTCACAGCTGTCTCCGGGGCACGGGTCCACCTCAGATCTGCCCCTGCTCACCCCTGTCCTGCCCATGACCGTACGTCCTCTCCTCACCCCTCTGGCTGCAGATATCCAGAACAACCTTCCAAACTCTTCTCTCCAGCATAACATCTCCAGCTGCCAGGAGGGGTTGAGGGTAAACAAACCTGGACGTGTGATGGCCCTGACCAACCCAGCCCCGGACCTTCCCTGCAACCCCAGCACCTCCACACCCTCCTGCAGGGACAGGAGTGAGCTGAGCCCCATGGGGGTGCTGATAACGGGCGGCCAACCCGCATGCATCCCTCAAGCCTCGGCATTTTTGGTGTGTCTGGAGCCCTAAGACCATGCAACGATCTCAGATTACCTTAAAAATGTCTCTGGCCCTTGTGGCAGCAGAGGAAAATACGAGGAGATGACTTAGGGGTGATGCAAGGGGCCAGATGTTAAAATCTTCAAGCACATGATTTTAATTCCACGCGCTTCTGGAGGCTCAGCTTGTGACTTGTAGATATTCTGGGCTGTCAGCATTAGGCAAGTGGCTGTGGCTTTCTGGGCTGAAAAGAGCCTAAAGAGGAACTGGGCGAAGGGAGGGCAGAGCCCGCAGACAGCAAGGCTCAGGGGGATGGGCGGTGAGATGTGGGGAGACCCAAGCAAGCGGTGCAGGAGAGCGTGAGTGTCCCTTGGGTGCCCTCCATGTCCTCTGCTGCAGAAGGGCTGTCTGGTCTGGAGTGAAGGTCCAGCAACCCACATGCGTGGAGGTGGCGCAGATGTCTGGGGCGGCAGTGAGAAGGGGGTGAGCATGCCCCAAATTCCTTCCCTGGCCCCAAGAGTTTTGGCTGAGCCCTTTTCTTGCCCAGGATGGGTGTTTCGGCTTTCAAGGAGCCACCCGTAGCCCTGGAGCTGGCCCTGGGCATGGTGCACGGTGTGCTGCAGGCTGGCTGGTGAGAGCTGGTGTAGGGGAAGGGGGATGGCCAGGCTGCAGGTGGACCCTTCAGACAGCAGTTTTCCATACACACAAACCCACCAGCCCCACTCGTGGAAACCAGGGGAAGCTCCGGGGCACGCCCTGGGCCACTGTCCTGCTGTCAGGGCTGTGGCAGGGACCTCCGTGGAGCTTTCTGCGCCGTGGGATGCAGCGGGATGCAGCGGGATGCAGGGGCATCAGCACCAGAGCGTGAGTGCTGCCTCCACAGACCCCTCGGTCCTCTGTCCCCCACCTCTTCCACCACCATGTCCTTTCTCTGCCCACCACCACCCTTCTATTTCTGCTGGAGGGAAAGAAAGCAAAGAGGCGGCTGCGCACAAGGAGTCACCCACCGGATGCCAGGACACGCAGGGGCTTGACGGACCCTCCCCAGGGGGCACCCAGGGAGATGAACCCCCCAATGTACTGGTCTTTCCAGGCTTGCGTCTGCTGTAGCAAGAAGTAGAGGATGTTCAGGTTGCCCAAGCTGTGCGCGATGAGGAAGACGCGTCGCTGGTACTCATCGTGCATCTCCTCGATCAGTGCCTTCAGGTTCTGGAAATACTCGGGCTGCTCCTCTGTGGACGAGAGGGGCATCAGCTCTTGGCCACCTCATTCATGGCCACAGGGCTCCAGGATGAACCCTAGGAGCCCCGACCTGAGAGCAGTGTGGGCGCAGAGGCCACAAGTGCCACCATGCATTCACATGAGAGCACCACGAATGGCTGAGCGACCACCACCATGGGCAGCCGTCCCTGTCCAGGGGTTCCTCAGCCCCAACTGGCTCACCCAGCCCCTGAGACCCATTCTGCTTCCCTCCCTGCATGGGTGGTCTGGCCACAAACCCCAAACTTACGGGGCCCGACCCTCCAGTCGTAGGGGGCTGCCCGAACCGTCTGGTCCCTCACGTAGCCGTTGTTCACCAGGTTCTGCACCAGGGTGTGCAGGTAACCTACGGGTAGAGACAACAGGTGGGAATTAGGTCTGTGGTCTTCTCCTGTTGACCTTTTTCTACCCTGGTCCTGATGATGGCCACAACGTCCTCTGGTAAGCCCTGTAGCTTGGTGGCTCCAGCCAGAGGTAACGGTTCCACACGTCCCGTGTGCGCTGGGTGCAAGGTGGTCCCTGCCAGCACTCGAAGGTCCCACATCCCTCACTCCCAGGTGGCCTGGGCTCTCCACAGAACCAGTCTCCCCCGGAGACACGGAGACCCCTCTCCACTTGCAGGGAGCACGTGGGAGCCCCGGATGCCCCGTGCCTCTCCTCGCACCTGCCAGCTTGCTCTGATCCAGGTATTCCACGGAATAGGTCTTGCCGAATCCAGGCACGCGGATGTGCACCCCTGGGGCATTGGACATTTTCCGAGCGGTTCGGTTGTACACCACCCTGCGGGGACAGGACGGAAAGTAGCAGAAGAACCCGGATCCCCAAGGGCTGGGATAGAGCTCACTGGGTGGCAGCTGGGACCCGGGCGGCTGTTTCCGAGTCTCGCGTGGGTGGGGAGGTGGGCTGGTGCCAAGCCAGCGCCCATGCCAATGGCCTGGCATCTCGGGGCAGGAGGCTCCGATGGAGCAGGCTGCGGTGGTCCCCTCGCCCTGCGGCCCCGGGCAGGGTGGCAGCATCTCCAGTGGGTGCTGAGGACGGTCTGGCTGGCACATGGCAGCGACATGGAAAAGGGACGGCCGCTCGGAGCAGGAGCCAGCCAGCTCTGTTCCCAAACAGTCCCGTGATGCTCCTGTGGTTTTCCATGTTGTGGCCAGCGGGGGGGAGGAAAGGGGAGGGAGATCCCTGGTAGGTCATTTCCCTGGGGAGCTCCCGGGGCGGGGGTGAGCGGTACCTGGTGTTATCGATCCAGCAGTCAACTCCCACTGGCAGGAAGGTGTTGAGGTTGAGCCAGATGGTGAAATAGTCCTCTGTTTTGCGGTAGCACATCCAGTTCACCACGTCTGGCTTGTCCAGCTTTGCTTCCAGCTGGTTCCCGAGACACCCGGGCACTGGCGGCACCGCAGAGGGAGAGCAGAGCCAGCTACAGACCCCGTCCCCCTGGCGCAGTGCCTCCCCCGGCCCCCCCCAGGCAGGGGTCCCCTGGGGCTGCCCAGCCAGGGACACCCGGGGACCTGCTGGAGCAGCATCCCTGGAGAACAGCCTGCTCCAACGCAGGAGCGAGATGCAGCCACGGGGTGAACATGAAGTGATGCTAAAAACGCATCCTCAGGGACCCCCCCAAGCTGCCTTTCCCACGGGGTGACCCCCAGAGCTGCCACCCCCAGCCCAAACCCGCCAATCCCCACCAGCACAAAGCATCCTGGATTATCCCCCCTGCCTGGCTGGGTTTCCATCCTCCTCTCCTCGCTGCAGCCCGGGCGCAGGAGTCGGTGCTGCTGGGGGCTGCCCAGCCCTACCGCACCCCCGGCAGCCTGCCCTGGGGTGCTGGGACAGCTCGGGGATGCACAGGGTCCCCCGGGGAGGTGAAAGTCATCCCGGTGCTGGCTCCCAAGGCCCACGCGCTGTTTTCCTGAACTTTAAACCCTCCGCGCAGGCTGAACAAGGTCTCTGAAATGGTTTGGCGCCGAGCGGAACCGTACCCTGCAGGAATTCAGTGCAAATAGCGCGTACGGTAAACACAGCGTGGGTTTAAGCAAGTTCACAGTCTGACATGCGTGACCTGGGGTCCCTTGATGGAGGGTGACCATCACCGGGGCGTTTGGTCTGTCTCTGGGAGTTTTGGTGTGGTTCCTGGCAGGGATGGGACACCCATCCCAGCGCCACCCTGACATATGTGCCTGTGCCGATGCCTCGGAGCGCATTCCCAGCCGGCGTGCAGGAGCCAAGAGCTCCCGGTGCCCGCGCCGACCCCGAGGGCGAGGACAAGAGGTGAAGGGATGGCAGGGGACAGCGGCTGCGAGCCTGGTGGGATGGGAGCGCTGGGTCACGAACCCCAGAGCCCCAGCGGGTCTGAGGACAGACCCGAAACACATGGCTGGGGACAGCGTGGACCTTCAACGCGCTGCAGGCACTGTCTGTTACATGGCTCACGACGTGTCCCACCAAAGGCGCTTCCCCTGAGGACACCAGGAGCTGCTTTGTGCCCTAAAGTCCCTATAGATACCTGCCCTGTGCAGCTCGGGGACCCGGACCCGGGCTCTGGTGTGGCTGCGGGACCCCACAAGCGCTGTGGGGTGGGAGCCACGCTGCCTGGCGTGGGGGCTGAAGGATGCAGGCGAGGAGCTTCTTTGACCTGAGGAGGATGTGCCCCGGTTCCCCTGGTCCCTACCAGCCTTAGGTGTCCCTGCACCCTGGGGTCCATGGGCGTGGGTGTTTGGGGGAGCCACAGCACCGTCCTCGTCTCAGGGTGCGAAGGGCAGCCTGGCCTGGAGATGCTCTACCCCCATCCCACCCGCCACGGCCCCAGCTCCCACAGCACAGCAGGGGCACGGCTGCAGCCTCCGAAAGCCTCGTCCTATGTGAGAGGTGAAGGAGATGGAGCGGTTGCCTCCCTCAACCTGCTTCACAGCTCCCTCACCTCTGTGGCATCTCTCCAGGGATACAGGGAGGGTCTAATCCTGCCTTCAGAGCACCTGGCTGTGGATCAGACCATCCAGTGCACCCTGGCGTAGGAGAGCCCAGGCAGGGAGCGGGCAGGGAGGACCTCCCTGGGCAGCGAGAAGAGCAGGACCACGAGCTGCTCTGATGGCTCCTGGGGGTGCCAGGGTGGCTGAGAGCGCTGCCGGTGCCTGGCCGGACCCCGCGGCACAGCCAGCGCCCCCGCTCCCGGCACACAGCCCTGAGCTCTGCCTCCCCTTCCAGAGGACATTAGGTAATTATTAAGGGAGCCCCTGTGGGGGCAGAGGGGTTATCGGCGGTCCCAAGGGCACCGGGGGTTTCTGGGACACCCGGCCCAGGGGGATGGGCTACGCACGGATGCCGAGCGGCACATGGGGCTGCCGGACCCGGCTGGGCACAGCACAGGGGCTGAGGCTGGCACCGGGGGCACGGGGAGATGCTCCGACCATCACAGAAGAGGCACCTCGTGACGGCCACCCGGGTCTCCTGGCCACCAGCATGGCCAGGCAGGACCAGCCCCAGGACACTGAGGCTCCAGACACCGTCCCCGGCTCTCTGATGCCTCTGGGAAGGGAGTTTGCGGGGTCAGCCCTCAGCGTTGCGGCAGGGACGTTCTGCTTTTTCTCTTCTCTTTTAAAAGGGGAAACTCGGCCTGATTCAAGGGAAAGGAGAAAAAACCCAACTCTGCTCAGCAGAGGTTTCACGGCAAAACCCTAGCTCGAGTCCCCAGTGATGGCACGGGGGCGAAGGCAGGCAGCGCCGTGCAGGATGGAGGTACCAGCATCACCCTGAGGTGACGCCCCAACCTCTCCCTTCCCCTCCCTCGGCACCTCTGCCAAGGGCTCGCTCCTCTCTATGCCACCCCCGGGCAGGGTGGACGTTGGGTGGGATGCGAGATGGATGCCCTTCTGCAGCAGCAGAGGAGGACCTCACCATCGCCAGGGAGCGGCAGAAGACACGGGATGGGGTGGGCTGTGGGCAAGCAAGGGGTGGTGGCCGCTGGCCCACTGCACCGGCAGCAGCAGCCGTGGGAAGCGGCAGACGAGGACGTGCTGCAGCCCCCGTCCCTCTGCCAGCAGAGCCTCCCCCCGAACCGAGCAAACCCTAAAACACCCTCTGGGCCAGCTGGGAGATTTTGGAGCCCCATTTTCTTTCTGGGGTGCCCAGCCTGCCCCCCACCCCCCCAGCTCCATGGCCAGCCCTACGTCCCCAGCCCGGTCGGTGGGAGGGCACTGGGAGCCATGTGTCACCCCCCTTGGTGGCTCCAGCTCCAGACTGCAAAGGGCCACCACAACCAAGAGACGCCGAGGTGCCGGCAGCACGGCACCCCAACCTCACCGCCGGCTCCAGGGGGCTGGGTGGCACCCGGGGTGCCCAGCCGTACCCCGCGTGGTGCCCGTGCTGGCGTGACCTTACCGAGTACCACGGGCGGCGTGCTGTTGGTCGGGGGAGCTTCTGGGGTGGTGGTGGGTGGAAAGAGGACGTTGAAGAGCCAGAACTGGGTCGTAGGCTGCAGGAGCAGCGACAGCGTCAGCAACGCAACCCCGGCGCCGCTGCTCCCCATGGCAAGCTCAGCCAGGATCCTCCGGACGTCGCCAAGCAAAACAGCCTTTTATATTTTTTACGCAGGTCCAGCCAAGAGGCACCCGGGCTGCAGGGGAGGGGAGAGCTGCAAGGGGCTGGCCGTGATGGGGAGGAGGGACGGGGAGGGACGAAGGACTGGCCTTGCGGACATGCCATGCCCTGCCAAGACAGCCCAGCGGTGCCCAGGGGCTCTCCGTGCCCCAAGGGTGCCAGTGGAGCAGGCACGGAATTTCAGCAGCTTCCCGGTGCTTTGGTGTCCCTCCGCTGTGCGCTGGCGTTGTGGCTGCCACGCACTTTCCCCCCCCCCCCCCCGCACCGTGCTCCTGGGGGAACGCCTCGGGGCTGCCTGGGGCTGCCCGCTCCCTGCCCACACCCTGCCTGCGCTAATGCAGCACCTCTCCGCTCCTCCTGCCCTTGGCAAAGGGGGGCTGGCACTGCCAATGTGACCAGGTGGACCCCAAACCTCTGGGAGACATCAGGGCTGGGACAGGTGAGGACACATCTAGGCAGCCCCTCGGGCCTGTGGCAGCAGCGCGTCCCCCGGTGCCACCCTGGGCACTGTCCCCGCTCTGTGCCCCCCTGCCCAGGCCGCCCCATGCAGCATCCCCCCCGTCAGGTGCTCAGCCCCAGGGGGATGCAGCATCCCCCCTGCATCCCCCCCGGCAGGCACCCAGCCCCCGGACGCTGCCGTGGGCTCCAGGTCCCTGTGGGTGCCCCCGTGGCACCAGCCCCAGCTGGGGGGAGCCCCTGCAGCCCCCATCCCGCATGGGCAGGGCTCCAGGTGGCCCTGCCTGCACCAGGGACTGGGGACCCTCGGGGCCTGGGACGCACCCAGGGGAAGGCAGGGTGACCCAGGCTGGCAGCGCCTGGAGGGGCACGGGATGGAAGGGACTAGGGTGCAAAGGGGTGAAGACGAGGTGAATGGTGGTGAGCCATGATGGTAGAGCAGAACCCAACTGCTCGTGGGCTTGCTCCAGCCTTCCCAGTGTGCTGCGGTGGGGCATGGGCCAGTGCACAGCAGTGCTGAGCAGAGGATGCTCTGGGAGAAGTTCAAGATCATCTGGAGCGTGGCCTTTCGATCCTCTGGGTGCAAATCCTTCCTACTCAGCACCTTCTCCGGAGCTGAGCTCTGGGGCAGAAAGCTGCCGACCCCCACCCTCTTCTCGCTCCGTGGGGAAGGCAGAAAGGCCCACGGCCTGTCCGGGGGGGCTTTGCTTCCAGCTTGGCCAGGACAGGAGTAAAGAGCTTCAGCAGGGTGGGTTGGCTGCAGAAAAGTCAGTGTCTTGTACTGACAGGAAGATGTCTCCTTCTTCCTCCCAGGGAGGGGAGAGCTGCTTTGGCTCTGCGTGGGGCTGGAGGCTGGGCTGGGCTGGCAGGGTGGGTTCCCGGGCGCAGAGGGGTCCCTGCCCGCAGAGCGGGAGGAACGGGCAGCGCACAGGCAGGGGGGCCGCCAGGAGCCCCCCCGAGCCCGCGGCCCCCTCCCAGGGCACGGCGGCTTTGCAAACCGGCAGCGCAGCCGCCTCCCTCGCGTCTCCGGCCCGGCCGTTCCGTTCCCAGCGCCGGGCTCTCGGCAAAAGCGTCGCCGCGACCCGGATCCGAGCCGGGGGCCCTGCGGCCACAGCGCCGAGCGGTGCCCGCTGCGCCATCGCGGCCGCGGGGAGGGAAGAGGAGGGGGGAGCCCCGAGCTGCCGCTCCTCTGCTCCGGGACGGGGGGACGGGGGGACACGGGGACACACGGACACCCCCCACACACACCCACCCCAAACACACATCCCCCCGTGGCGGGAGGCCGGGCCGGGGCCGGTACCTGGGTGCAGAGCCCGGCAGGTGCAGGCAGGGGTGGCGGGGGCCGAGGCGAGTCCCCGCGTTGTCCCTCCGGTGCCGCGGGGTCCCCGCCGGCCGTGTGGAGTGTCCCCCAAGCCCCTGGGCAGGAGCCTGGATAGCTCAGCTGGGAGAGCATCAGACTTTTAATCTGAGGGTCCAGGGTTCAAGCCCCTGTTCAGGCGAAGGCTTTATCCTTTAGGAGCCGGGGTGCAGGAGCGGGTTTCCTCCCCTGGTCCTTTCTCCCTCCGGGGGTGTTCAGGTGCCCCAACCGACGATCCTCAAGCAGCTTCCTCAAAGGTTGGTTTCCTGGCACCTGCTTTTTCATCCGTGCTGACCCCCACAAAGCTGCGGAAGCTGGAGCACCTCTCCTCGGAGGGAAGCCAGGCTCTCCTCAGTGATGCTCAGCGCCAGGACCAGAGGCAACGGGCACAAACTGAACACAGGAGGCTCCATCTGAACATCAAGAGACACTTTTTTACTGTGAGGTTGACCAAGCCCTGGCACAGGTTGCCCAGGGAGGTTGTAGAGTCTCCATCCCTGGAGGGATTCAAAAGCTGTCTGGACATTGTCCTGGGCAACCAGGTCTGGGTCTCCCTGCTTGAGTAGGGGTTCGGACCAGATGATCTTCAGAGGTCCCTTCCAACCTCAACCATCCTGTGATTCTGCTGCCTGTTGTCCCAAACCCACTCCGACCAAAGCAGAGCCTTGTGTCATTTTAAGGGAAGGTGGTTCACGCGAGAGCAGAGGCTGCAGCGACCCGTGGGGCCGCCACACTTCTTCGGCCAACCCTGAATTGCACTGTGTATGTATATACGCACTTCAGGTTATTTTTGCAAAATAGAAACTCTTTTAACAGAAAATTGAGTAATTTTGGATGAAAAATATCCCCTTTGGGATGTTGACATTTTTCAGCCTGGACATACATCAGTTACTCAAACACAGTACGTAATTCTTCAGCTGAGCTTAATGGCCTTGTACCCCAAACTGACTTTCCGGGAGGAAAAAAAGAGGGATGGGATGGATAAATTATGTATTTCCTTATGTTTCTGCTTCTCAGCGGTGTAAAACTGGGACAGGTATTGCTGCTGCTAAAGGACAACTTCTGTAGATGTTTGTCTTCTTTCTGTATTATCTTTAGAAGGGAAGATGCTTTCTGAGCTTTCTCTGAGTAAAGAAGTACGTGGTTTTTAGTAAAAGAGTAAATGAAGATCGGAGGAGTGTGAAGTTGGGCAAGTAGTGCCCTATCAACTGCAAATCCTAAAGGTAAAGGCCAAGCGAATTTTGCTCTCCATTTCTTGCTATGGATAAGGTCTGAAAGAAAAATAATTTATTTTGTGCAATAAAAAAGCCTCCCTCTGCCATGCCCAAGCACGAGCCCTGCGGACACCTGAGCCAATCCAACCGAGTGCTGGCAGCCCCCTGCTACCTCCAGCTACCCCCACAGCGGTGAATAAATTGAGACCCGCTGCTTGGGGAGTGTCTTCTTCACCAGCTGAGCCCCGAGCGCGACCTGCGTGATACCTTATGCAGTTCGTTTTTATTTCTTTTTTGAAAGCTGCCATCCAGGGTGAGTTCTGCACAGCTGTCAGGAGAGGGCACCAAGACCCAAGCAAACAGGGTGTCTCCGTGGTCTGAAGGTTCCTGAAGAGTAAAGGCAACAGTTTAAAAGGCTTCCTTCAAGCTGAAACACCTCCTGGTGCACCCCAGAGATCTCCACCTGCCTCCTGGTGCCCAGGAGACCTCTGGATCCCAGACCCACAGTGTGTCAGGGTCATCCCTCAGCGCCTGTATGGGTTTTGCCTCTGCCATGAAAGCTTTCCTGGAGGTGCTGCAGCAGAAATTCTGTTCCCCAGGAGCTGGGAGAGCCAGCAGCGGAGTTTCATCAGCTTGATCTTCCTTCTTCTTCTCCAGTGGGCACTGTGGCAGATGCTTCCTAGCCTGGAGGGCAGGAGGGGGGAGCTGAGCCCAGGGACAGCAAGCTGCTGCCTCCCACCTCCTCTCACTCTGCGGGGCGGCCACAGTGTCTTCTGGTCCCCCGTTTGCAGAACTGGGAGGAAGGGCGAGGGAAAGGTGGGAAGCTGGGTGACTTCCTCTAAATTCTCAAGCTTTGCCTGGAAAATGGAGAAGCTGGAGCGCGTTCCCAGGGCACGGGGAAGCTGTCACTGCAGTCCCACCGGAGACACCCTGCGCGGTGACTACAGGTTGGGAGATCTCTGTAGGCGTGAGCGCAGTTGCTGAGAGCGCGTGCTCCCTCCCGGGGCACGGTGTCTTTGCAAACCAACCTCCTTGCAGCCGCCTCCCTCGCATCTCCAGCCCGGCTTTTTCCGTGCACTGGGCTGTTGGCAAAAGTGTTGCTGTGACTCGGATTCGAACCGAGGTTGCTGCGGCCACAACGCAGAGTACTGACCACTATACGATCACAGCAGAAGAAGTCCTGCCACACGCCGGGACCGCGGGGAGGAGAGCGCCCGCACCGTCCCCTTCCCTGGCACGGGGCACCCAGCACGGCCCGGCGAACAAAAACCCCGTGCTATTTTAGTAAGGCGGCTACAAACGGACTTGGATGCTGCTGCTCGGAGCCTCGGCAATCTGGAACGGGGCCCTAAATTGTGCAAAATGCTGGCAATGCTGGGATGGCACCTGGGGACCGAGGTGCAAAGGACAGCGCTGTCGAGGGGATATTGTGCTGGGGGGGGCAATAATAGTTTCAGCTACGTCTAAGTTATACGAGAGGTGCGTATTTAAGTGACTTCATAGCCCTGTAAGTGCGTGACACAACAAGTTTGTGGCAATTCAGTTTAAAATACAACAAATGGCACGAGGATCTCCACGGGGAGCTGAGTGATGCTGTGGGAAGGCCCTGCGCAGGGAGGTCCAGGTAACCCGGGGTGTCCCCAGGGTCCCTCATCCAACATCCCCAGGGCCCCTCTGCCACCTCCCTGCCTGGCCACGGTCCCTGCAGAGAAATCCTTCCCCGGCAGAGAAATCTTTCCCCGGCAGCATCGCTCAGGCACGGGGAAGCCCAGGGCAGGCAGCGTGGCTGGGCTGAGCCTCTTCATTGGGCTCAGCCTTGCAGGGCTCCTCGGTTTGGGGTCTTCATCCTCCAAGCTCGTGTCTCCAGGGTTTGTGCTGACACTGGGGTCTGCCTTTCAGCCCTTGCTTTTCACCCAAACCCACGTTTCCAGCTGCTTCTGTGACACTTTTAATCCTCCCACATCCCATTTTTGCCCTCTGGTAGCCCAGTTGATGGGGTGTGTTGGTCAGTGCTGCCCACACTTTCCTCCTCGAGGCCTTTTGCTCCTGCCTGGTTTGCAGAGGAAACCTCATTTTCTGTCCTTCTAGCCTCTTTATGACAGGGCCTGTGCCACAGAGATGTGAGCGGGTGGCACGAGATGGCCTGGGGTTGAAATTGGCCAAGAGAGATGGATCCAATGCCAGTCTGATCCCCTCTTCCTTCGCCCCCCACCAGAGCTTTCTCCTCCCTTGGGCATGCCGAAGGGGCCTCACCCTGGCGAGGATGGGGAGTTTGCTCTCCCAGAGCCATCCTGCTCCTGCCTTTTTCTCCCCTGCTGATGCTCACAGGCTCCCAAAACACCCCAGGTGCCCAAACAGGGACATCAAAATGGTTCCATGTGCCCTGTGTTGGGACCACCCTGTGTACGTCCCACTCTGCCGAGGTGGAGGGCACGGTTGAGGGTCCTGTGTTCTTCATCCATATATTAAAACACCACCTGTGTATTCATTATTGATGAAAGAATCCTCTCCACGTGCCCCCCAATTTTACACCTCCGAAAGGGTGCTTTGGTGACTCCAGAGCTGCTTCTGCTGTTTCTGGCCCTGACACAGGTTGGGCAGAGAGGGAAGGACTCAGTGGGGGTCAGAGCTCCTCGTTCCACATTCACAGGCAGCCCCCAGCCCCCTGGGTACCATCCCACCGCCTCCTCCTCCCCGTTCCTCCATGCACCACAGTGCGTGCAGTGAGTGATGCCTGGTGTCCCCAAGCCCTGCATGGACCTCAGGGCCCCCATGTGCCCATCGGGTCCCTCACCCCACTCCATCAGCCCCATAGTGAGTCCCAGAGCCCCCATGGGCATCTCTGCTCAGCCTGGAGCCCCCAGTGCCACGCATGCCCCGTGGATATGTACTCAGCACCAAGAGCCCAGCCTAGTCCCGCACACCAGCAAGGAAGAGGGAGCACAGCCACCCAGAAGACAGGTGGAGACAGGATTTAATAGGAATATAGAAGAGACGGAGATGGGGCGGTCTCCCATCCCTGGGAGGGCTCAGGACCACGTTTACAGACTTCCCCATCATATTCACGTGTCCTCTGTTCTGCCAGAAGTCCAGATACCTTTCCCTTGGATCCCGGAGAGTCATCTGCCGCCCAATGCTGCGGCATTAAGGAAGAACAGTTTGGGTTTATTGCATGGGGAGGAGGGCGCAGAAATGGTACGGGCTTAGTTCAGGCTGGATGTTACGGGATCTGCTTCCCTGGCATTTCCATACTTTCTATGATGGGACACGGGACCTCACGTCCAAGGCAACAACAAGGTCCCATGTGTAGGCAGTCAACCTGGCGACGGGTCGGGCAAAGGATGAGACTTTGGACCAAACAGGCATCGACCCACAGGGCAAGGCATCTCAGTGTTTAGTTGGAAAGCACCAGAGGGATCCATCATTCTTTGGCCACCCACAACTTTCTGGTCCCACCTAGAAATTCTACTGGAGTGCCCCACAGCTGGCCCTTGGATGGCAGGTGCCTGCTGCCCTCCCATGAGGGGTGCCAGTGAGAGACCCTCTTCCCCTGAGGAGTCCTGGTTGCGGAGGGAAGGGCACTGCAAGGGATGGGGAGACACCATCCATAGCCGGAGGGATTTACCATAATAACTGATTCTCTTTGTAGTTCCTCTGCCGATTCAGCTCTACTCTCCTGCTCCACTCTCCCTGACGCATGTGGTAAGTCTCCAAGAGTTGCAGGGTGTAGTTTGCTCGCACGGAAAGCTGGCTGCAACAGCAAGGGAAAGGTCTCTCTCACCTTCTGGCTGAGACCCTCCTGCCTCCCCCTGCCTTCAACTTGGAGGCAGCTTGGGGCTGCCTGGCACTGGGGTCTCAGAGGGAAGCAGAAGATGCCATACCCAGCCCCAGAGCTCAGGAGTTGGAGTCTTTTTTGCCTCAGACAGCAGCTGCTGCTCAAGTTTCTCGGGCTGAGGTTGGTGGATATGTTCACTTTGCATAGACACTGTGGACTCTCCAGCTTCTTTTTCACCATGGCTCTGTGCAGGAAGGGAGCAGTCCTCTCCTCTTTCCCAATCGCTGGCAGTGGTGAGTGTGGCCAAATCTCTGTCAATGTTTCATGAGACCACCTAGCCTGCATTGGCACCAGAGGACAAGTTTTAGGAGGCTGCTCTGAACGTTGAGCAGTGGAGATGCCAGTGGCTACAAGGTCTGTGCAGCCCTCCAGCATGATCTGCTCCACCCTCTGAAACCCCCCTGAAATGAACAAGAGTCACTCCAACACAGCCCTCTGGGTCAGGGGGACATCAGTTCCACACTGGCCCCATGTTCTCATGCTGACATCACTCATGATGAGGTAAATGAGGGGAGGGAATTGCTGTTTTTCAGAGCAGGAACCATGAGATGAAATCCTCCAGTGGTGTTCAGCAGGTCAGCACATCACCTAGCCACAAAGATGGCTTGGTTGGAGGAGCTGGAGGCCCTGAGGGCACCAGCAGCCCTCAATGACCTGGTCCAGCATCCCCTAGGACTTCCACCCGCATCCCGTTTCAGCCCCTGCCGGAGCTGATCCAGACTCTGACCTGTGGACTGGTTTCCTGGTGCGATGGAGATGTCCTCTTCTCCTTTCTGAAAACGGGAAGTGTGGTTTGAGGTCTGACACCGAGAGTTTGCTGGTGCTTGCTGTCCTTCACCACCACCAAGGACTTCTCCTGAATTCTTGGCAGAAAGCTGAAAATAACCAAGAGGGTGAGCTAACGTCAGTATGGGATGAGGCTGTTCTCCACCCTGTGCTCATGAGTAGCTCAGTGCCAGCCTCTGCAGCAGACGGCAGTTCTGCTGGAGATGTAGATGTATTTGGCTGCTTGGTCTCACGTCAACAGTGGAGGAAGAAAACATTGAGTTGTAGCACTCACATGAGCTGTAACAGCAACATGTGGTCACCGTCTTGAGGGAACAAAGACAACAACAGTGAGTTTTGCAATAACCGGAGTCTGGAGGGACCATGAGCCTCCTCCTGCCAACTGCACTGTGGTGGTCACACACCAAAAGCTGTGGTTTGGGGGCATCCAGTGCAGGAGAAGGAGGAAGCGCTTGAGGGAGAAAAGCAATGCTGACAATTAGCTGTCTCTGGCACTCCTCCTGTGCCAGCAGCGTGGCAGCTAAGCACCACGCGGCTACTCGCTCGGTCCTCTCCCCCCGGTGGGATGGGGAGGAGAATCGGAAGACAAAGGTAAAACTCATGGATTGGGATAAGGACAGCAAAGGAAGAGGAAAAATAACAGCAATAGTAATAACAGAATATACAAAGCGGGTGATACACAAGGCAATTTGCTCACTGCTCAGAACCCGATGCCCAGCCCGTCCCTGATCCCTCCTCCCTGGCCAGCACCCCCACCCCCTTATATACTGAGCATGACATCATAGGGTATGGAACACCCCTTTGGCTAGTTTGGGTCAGCTGTCCTGGCTGTGTCCCCTCCCAGCTTCTTGTGAAAATCAACTCTATCCCAGCCAAAACCCAGGATATTATCCACCCCTCATTCTATACCACCTATGTCATGCCCAGATCCTACACTTTCCAATTAATCACCACCACTTTTCCTGTCTTTGAGATATATATACATATATATACACACACAGAGATATCATTCCCTTAGCCTATGGGCCGTCCCTGTAAAATGTCCCTTGAGTTCATTTAGTCCATGACATTGGGCTCCATCTCTCATAACCGTCTCTCAGGGCAGGAGCGATGGTGCATGCTGCTGGATTGGTGCAGCTGCATCCGGAGCTCGTGGCGGGTGTATCTGGTGCGGTCCATGCTCACGGTCTGCGGGTTGAAGATTTCGAGGATGTTGCTGGGTGTTGATTGCTGAAGTCAGTTCTAGTTCCGTCGTCACTGCACTTTGCTCAGTTTCATCAAAGTTCAGCCTTCATTAATTTGGGTGATTCTTACTGTAATGCCATTGATACGGCATATAGCACTTGTAGTAGTGATGACATGGCAGGGTTATGTAGCAATTAACTTCATACAATTTAAATCATTGGCTATTCTCACCCGAAATCAGATTCCCTTGAGGTACTTGCCCATCCTTCCGCATCACCCACCAAGTGCACCCAGGTCCTTGAGCAAAAGCAATCCCAGGGATGGGTTTGCCTTTGCCCGGGCAGGAGTAACCCAGACTGTCTTCCCCAACATATTCTTCATGCGCACTACGGGGACTGTATCCCCTTCTACAGCGTGTAACAGGTTGGATTGGGCAGGGCCAGCTCGATTGGCAAACCACCTACTGTTGACTAACCAGGAGGCCTTTGCTAAATGCGCATCCCAATGTTTGAGGGTCCCACCACCCATTGCTCTCAGGGTAGTCTTTAGCAGTCCATCGTATTGTTCGATTTTCTCAGAGGCTGGTGCATGGTAAGGGATGTGATGCACCCACTCAATGCCATGCTCTTTGGCCCAGGGGTCTATGAGGTTGTTACGGAAGTGAGTCCTGTTGTCTGACTCAGTTCTTTCTGGGGTGCCATGTCACCACAGGAATTGCTTTTCAATACCCAGGATAGTGTTCCGGGTGGTGGCATGGGGCATGGGATAGGTGTCCAGCCATCCGGTAGTTGCTTCCACCATTGTAAGCACATGGCGCTTGCCTTGGCGGGTTTGTGGGAGTATGCTGTAGTCGATCTGCCAGGCCTCCCCAGGTTTAGTTTTCAGCTGTTGTCCTCCATGCCACAGAGGCTTCACCCGCTTGGCTTGCTTGATCACAGCGCAAGTTTCACATTCATGGATAACCTGTGCAACAGCATCCATGGTCAAGTCCACACCTCAATCATGAGCCCATCTCTATGTTGCATCTCTTCCTCGATGGCCTGAGGTGTCATGAGCCCAATGAGCTATAAATAATTCACCTTTATGTTGCCAGTCCAAATCCACTTCAATCTTGGCAGCCTGATCCACCTGCTGGTTGTTCTGACGTTCCTCAGTGGCCCGACTCTTGGGTATGTGGGCGTCTACGTGACGTACTTTAACAACCAGCTTCTCTAGCCGGGCAGCAATACCTTGCCATAATTTGGCAGCCCAGATGGGTTTGCCTCTGTGCTGCCAGTTGCTCCGCTTCCACTGCTGTAACCATACCCAGAGGGCATTGGCCACCATCCATGAATCAGTAGAGAAGTAGAGCATCTGCCACTGTTCTCGTTCAGCAATGTCTAAAGACAGCTCGATGGCTTTCACCTCTGCAAACTGGCTCGATTCACCTTCTCCTTCAGCAGCTTCTGCACCTCCTCGTGCAGGACTCCATACAGTGGCCTTCCACCTCCAATGCTTTTCCCACCATGCGACAGGACCCATCAGTGAACAGGGTATATGGCTTCTCATTTTCTGGCACTTTATCATACGCTGGGGCCTCCTGGTGCGTGTCACCTCCTCCTCTGGCAACATTCCGAGACCTTTGCCTTCTGGCCAGTCCGTGATCACTTCCAGAATTCCTGGGCAATTGGGGTTTCCTATTCGAGCCCGCTGTGTGATCAGTGATGTTATCATATCACCAGTCGATATTACACAGTACAGCACAAATGAGAGTCCTGACCCCTCTCCCAGAGGTGATGAACAGCGCCGTAAGGAATACATACAGCAAGTACGGGTTTACATACCACAGCCATGTGACCAAAGAAAACGTCATTGTGACCAGTGACTATTTCACTAATTTAATAAATGCATATAACATTTATTTTAACATGTTTGGGTCAGATCTGTCGTTATCTCAACCCTTTGTGCCCCATGTTGGGCGCCAAAAAGGACTGTCGTGGTTCAGCCCCAGCCGGCAGCTGAGCACCACGCGGCCGCTCGCTCACCCCCGGTGGGATGGGGAGGAGAATGGGAAGAAAAAGGTAAAATTTGTGGGTTGGGATAAGGACAGGTTACTGGGACAGCAAAGGGAGAGGGAAATAGCAACAATACTAATAAAAGAATATACCAAGCGGGTGATACACAAGGCAATCTGCAGAACCTGATGCCCAGCCCATCCCCAAGCAGCGATCCCTCCTCCCCGGCCAGGACCCCCTTTATATACTGAGCATGATGTCATATGGTATGGAATATCCCTTTGGCTGGTTTGGGTGAGCTGTCCTGGCTGTGTCCCCTCCCAGCTTCTTGTGAAAATTAACTGTATCCCAGCCAAAAACCAGAACAGCCAGACAACACCCCCCCCGACCACGAGATCTGGAGTTAAATCAGAGACTTCCAGTTGGCTAAATCCAAGGTAGAAAGCCGTGAACACAGACACTGCTCTGTCTTGCTGGGGGAGGATGTTCTGAATTTCATTTTTCTTCAAAAAGCAGCATCATTTACACTGAAATAAGAGGAGGTTCGTAGACATCAAAAGGGAAAGAGAAAAGTTTCCTCAGCTCCTGGAGTAATTCTTCACACAAACATCAGTCACCATGACAAATCTGAGCAATCCTTCAGAGGCAATACCAACACTGCCTACCAGGGGAACGACTCATTTAAGAAATCCAAGAGCACAGGGTCCCCCTCATCCATTTCTCCACAAGCCTCACCTGCCAGGTGATCTTCTTCCTTTGCCTTTGCCTTTCCCTGCCTTTCCTTTCTTCAGGACAGACAGAGTGGATGGAAACCGGGACCGCCTTCCTCGAGAAGGGAGACGTTCAGTAGGAGGACTCTCTGGAACTATACAAGGGGAAGACTCTTCAGAAAGCATCTTTGGGGCTATTTAACAAGAATGACAGGCAGATCAGTTCCAGCATCTGATAAAACAGTCCAATTCCTTTGATGCCATCATCTCAAAGAGGTCTCGCTCTCTAGAAGGCCTTTGACACAGCTTAGCAGCCTTTTGAAAGTCATCTGCAGGTAATTTTTCTCCCCACATTCAAGTGCACAGTGCAGTTCAAGTTGCACTTGAACACAAGTGCACAGGATCTGTGGGAGATGTAGACCCCTCTGCCCTTGGCACCTCAAGGCAGAGCTTCCCAAGATAAGGAGCAGCTCACAATATATAGCAGGTACAGAGCCCTGTGCTGCCATGAGCTCTTCTTCCATAGTGGGTGACTTGAGCTTCACTGTGTAGAGCGAGGCACAAGAGATGCAGCCTTCCCTCCCAGGGCACCACGTTTTGTCCCTGTCTTCAACCACCTCCTGCTGAGGACTAAAGGAACACCCACACACAAGCACCCGTGCCCACCCCCAGTCTCTCAAGTCAGATGTGACGTTACCATCAGTCTCAATTTGCTTATCACCCTCTTCTTCCTCCTTCTTCTCCTCCTTCTCTTCCTCCTCCTCCCTATCTTCTGTGTCTGTCAGAGGTCCTACAGAGGGACATTCCAGGACTTCTTTCTTTGGGGGAAGTGTAAAATCAAACCTGGAAATGAGAAGATGCCAGATTGAAGAAAGGATCACCACATTCCCTTTGCATCTTCCATTAACAATGCAGTCATGGGGAGATCTGAGAAGCTCTCTCAAGGCTGCTGCTTTCCAAAGCAGAATATGCAACATCCTTGAGGACTCTGTTAGGAAACAGAGTGACACAATCAAGACCTTCATGGCTTGGGAGCACACAAGAGGTGCTGTCAGTCTGCTCCAGGGCTTCCCAATCCTAACTCCAAAAAAATTGACACCCTCACTGAAGACCATCTCTCCTCTCCTCTTCCTGTTCATGGACATGGAGAACAGACTACTCTCTTTACCCAACTGGCCAAGGTTGGTTTGAATTCTAACTCTGCCCTGCAGATCTCTTGCAGAGCCTCTCAGGCTCGTGTCAGGGCATCCGTAACGCACAACCACCATCCCCAGGACCATTAAGGACACTACTGAGCAGCCCCAGGCTCAGGTCAGAGCTCTGAAGAACCCCACTCAAGCACAGGAGGGGAAATCACTTCTGCTGTCCCCCAGGGACTTGGGAAGCAGGCGTTTAGGGGCACTTGGGGCTCTCAAGTCTCACCAAAGGCATGGCTATGTCACAAACATAGGACTTGTGTGAATCTGGTACCCACTCAGGGACAGTTTTCCTGTATAATCCATGTGCAGGAAATTCTGGGATCTTTCCATTTTGAAATTGCACTCAGAAGAAAGAGATGAATCAGGGGAAACCTTAAGTCGCCTGAGTTCCTCAACCAACGAGAAGTGAACGTACTGTGGCAACACAAAGACACCACCAGGACCCAGGTGAAAATCAGGACTTTCTCTGCCTGATACCACCAGATGTCTCGTCCCTGGGGTCTGAAACAGAGACAGAGATATGTGAGAGCATTCCAGGGACATTTTTACCTTGCTTATAAAGTCTTTCTTCTGCTCAGAGAAGACACGGCCACTCGGACATCCTATAACAAAGTTTTCTTTGGCTAATTTGAGCCCCTCAGCTTTTCAGGTAGAAGCTGCACAGCTCGGAGTTGACAGGGAGCAATAATGCCATGTGTTGCCCCACGCAAGCTGCAGTCTCTCAGGTGCACAACAGGAACATGGGGAACTAAAGCTGCTTTGCCTGCTGCCCCAGCATCCCAAATGTGGTCCAAGAAGTTGATTCAAAAGCAGTAAGACCACCCCATGGCTGTTAACACGTAGGGAAACTAAACCTTGGCTTTCTGTGAGGGGTCTTGGACTCTTTCTCTAGACAACATCTACTTTTGAACCCACCAAAGCCTCACCGTTATCATTTCTAGGACAGACGGTGGGATGCTGAGCTAGGTAGAGCCTTGATCTAGTCTAGGTGACTCTTCCTGGATTCTCCTATGTCAGTTAGACCCCTGCGTAGGAGAGCAGGACACCGCAGAGTTGGCACTGCTCTCAACCATGACCGCCCCCGTGACCGGGAGGGTCCTCACAGGCTGCCAGAAATCAGTTCACTCATCCTTTGACAGGTGTCCAGAAGGACGAGGTGTAGCACAGGGACTTACACTGAGAAGGGCTTCCGGCAGCTTTCCAGAGCCGTCCACAGCCAGGAGAAAGTCATCAAAAAATCTCATAGTGACTTCCCTGTTTCGTATGGAAAGAATGCCAATGGCCTTGAAGACAAAGTCCGTGTCCTGTCTTTTAGAGATGGCTCGAAATAATGATGTTGCGGTCTCGTATACACAACATTGCACCGTTGTGAAAGGTAGTTGGGCACAGACAGAGAGCTCCTCACACCTCAGAGGGATGACTCGCACATCAGCTAGAGAACAGAAAGAGGAACAAAGAGAAGAACCCCTCCAAACACACACCCAAGCTCTTCCTGCCCCACAGCATTATTCATATCACACTGCAGCTGCACTGGTCAGAAATCACGGCAGATCTGGCCATCCACCAGTCCTTCCACAAACTCTTGTCCTCATCTTTGGTTCTGGTCTGTCTACAAGTGACTCAAATCCACTTTGCTCTAGAAGGAGCCTGTAAGAGTCAACAGGAATTCTGGCCTTTGCTCTTATGAGTAGGTAGATGGTGCCACAAAGGCGGGGCATGAGCTTTATCTCAGTGCCATTAGAAAAAGCAGCTCCAATAATTACAGTCTGAAAGCAGTAGTCCTAACATTGCATAACCATGAATGATATGGAGCCAAGTGTGAGAGCAATTAAAGAGGAGATCCTCTAGCTGAAGGCATATCACTAAAAAAGGACACCCAAGGGGTCTTTGAGAAATTGCTCCTTGGTGGCCTGTTCAGCTTGAAGAAGCCAAGGTTGCTCTCAGGACATCTTTAGGCATTCAGTCATGCCTTAACAGCGGTTAGCATATGCAAGAGCAAGCAAAGGTTTAAATCCATCTTCTTACCAGGAACGTCATCTTCACTGTAGCCGAGGTTGCATTCGTCTGCAACCACCTTGGACATACAAAACATGGGTCTCCGAACAATTGAAACCTCGTTGTTTGCAGTGCACGTGTAGTCTTTAAGAACATAGAACGTCCCGATTCCTAACAGTCGAACACCCTGAGAACAAGTGGGGGTGAAAAGAAGGAACAATTTTAAATATCCTGGAGAGGAAAACACTCACCAGTGAGCTGTCAGAGCATGGGGATGCTGCCTTGTGCCTTGCCCACCCCGAGCCTACAAAGGCCAAGATGAGACACTGAGGAAGCTTTGAAGAGAAAGCACATACTCCTGGTCTTTTTTGCTCTTTCTCCTCTGCTCTGCTCAAGGAAGCTATTGGGAAAAGTGAGATCAGAGCCAACATTCCCTAGATATAATCAGAGAGGTTTCCAGCAACAGGGACAACCTCTGAAGAGGCACCAGGGAATGGTCTTCCCATTCTGGCAGCAGAGACGAGAGAAGACCCAGAAAGTGCTTAACACTTTCTTCTACTTTATCTGGGCTTTCATTTTTATCTCAGGTGCCAGAGAAGCTGGTCTGTGCCACATGTGTCAACACACAGTTGTGTCCTGCCAGGCGACCGTTTCTGCTTTCAGAGCGGGGAAGCGATGGCACTCGATGGCACGGCATTGTCCGGACAAGGCAAGCTCTCAGGGGTTCATGAGGGGAGGAACGGGGTGCAAGACCCACCCTATCCTGTGCCAAGTGCTTTCTAATGCATTCAGACACGCTGTCCCAAATCATAAGGATCTCTGGAAAGCAAGCGAAAGACGCGTCACACTGCAAGTCAGCAAGCCCACAACCCTTCAGCACACTCTTACCCAAGAAGACGATGTGTGAGGTTAAACGTATTGCCACCCCAGTTAAGAACATGTAAGGTGCTCTACATGACAGAAGATGTGGAATAGATGTCTGCACCAGTGAGAGGATGGTGTGGTGCCCACAGAGGGCTTGGAGGCTCAGGGGATCCCCAGGTGTCTCCCCTGCAGGGACCACCATCAACCCTCAACTCCTCACAGCCACCATGCATGGGAGCTCGGGGTGGGCAATCCCCTCTGCAAGGCAAGCAGTGGCCCTTGGTGCCGGGGGCTTCCACCTGGGGAGTGGGCAGCAAGGCAAGGGCAGAGGAAGGTCCTCAGGAAGAGGACCCAGGAGTCCTGGCTGCCAAACTGGTCCTGAGCCAGGAAGGGATGATCAGACAGGGCTCTTGTTGCACCCGTCAGCCCTGCCCAGTCCTCCCCAAAAGGCCCCCACATTTCCACAGCTACTTTCATAGCTAATATTGTCTACAACATTCAGAAAATCAGTCCTGCAAGCCACACCACCAGAGGTGAGATTCTTGAGCGTTGGAAACGCATCTGGCCACAGGTTTTCCATCTTTTCACCCCCCTCCCACTGGGTTAATTCCTGTGGCAGGAGGGTGAGAAGGAAACATCTCCTCCACAATCTCCACCTCCTTCTTTGACTTCACCCAAGGGCTTCCAGCTCTGTCCTGTGTGGAATGTCCCACTGTGACCCCAGACCATGTCACAGAGGGACTGCAAGGGCTCCCCCAATCCCCCTTAGCCTCCCCCAGATCCTGCCAGGTTTTGTCCTACAAGAGGGAGGTGTGGTGGGTGTTGTGGGGTGCTATCCCCACCTCACTGTCCACTCCCCAAGAAGAATTGGCGGGGGGGGGGGGGAATTGGGAGCCACAGGGGGGGTCCCCAGACAGGGGCTCACCTTGTGCACTCCAGATGCACTGGTCAGCTCATTGGTTCCAACTGGAGAGGCTGTGCCACCACTGCTGGTGTGGGGCTGCGCACACAGCGGCGTGCCAGTTCCTGGGATATGGACAAGGCTTGGAGACCGACGCACACAGCAGCGTCCTCAGTCCCGGGGTACTGGTGGGGCTCAGTGACCCCTTTGTGGGGGAGAGAGCAGTGGGAGTGCATGGAGCTCTGCCTGGGGATGGGTGATGAGCCAACTGGGAGCTGACGGGTCAGGATTAAGGGGAAGACTGGGATGGGTGTCATTGTAGTGGTCCTGGTCTTCATGGGGTATTTTAACCACCCTGATACCTGCCGGAGGGACAACACAGCAGGGCATCAGCAACCCAGGAGGTTCCCAGAGGTGGTGGTGATGGCTTCCTGACATATGTGATAGAGGAGCCAACGAGGAGCAAGAAAGGGTTCGCGGGGGGGTGGCTGATGCATCTCCCAGTCAGAGGGAGAGCTGTGGGGTGAGCCCCTCTGTGCCCAGGGAAAAATCCCTACCAGGATGAACGCCAGGCCCCCAGTCAGAGGAGATCAGACGTTCAGACCATTCTCAATTACATTGAGAAATAGCTCTGAGAAGTTGTCTCAAAGCACTAGAGAAGATTCTCACAATGACAGTTAAAAGGAAGGCTCAAACAGTGCTACTTATTGTTCACAGACCAAATTTATTAAGACACAGGCACAACTTGGTGCGGCAGCAATGTGACCTGCAGTCAGGATCCTGGGCTGACATCTCACCAGGGCACAACCTTCCCCTCCCAGTCCAGGAAGGTCCCAGTGTCCTTCTCAGAGAGGGAGGAGAGCACTTTCAGCATCCCTCGCACGCTCTCATCCACTGTCACGGGGGGCTGCGGGGGCAGAAGGAGAAACACAGCCGTGTGTCGAAGGCCTGGCTAAGGTCTGCCCTGGAGCAGATCATTGCTCAGGGCTTGGGGCTCTCTGGAGTGAGCGAGGAGAGGCCAGCACAGGGCAAGAAGAGTTTTTCCATCTCTCATCTCCTTCCCTCACGTGCCTCCGGCTCAGGGTATCTGCCAAAGAGCTCCCCCAGAGCCCGGCAAGTCTGAGACTGTCCAACCCACAGCAAGCTCTGCTTTCCCAAATAAAAAGGTTCTTCCAGACCTTGGCCAGAAGCTCTCTTACCTTCTGCGATCCTGAGCCCCCCATGTCGGTTTGCACCCAGCCGGGGTGCAGAGCAACGCAGAGGACGCCGTGCTCCCGGTAGCCCAGGGACTGGCACTTGGTCAGCATGTTCAGAGCAGCCTGCGGGGAGACCGGGCAGGGATGGCGGCGGGAGGGGAAGGGCGGCTGCGAGGGGACACGTGCGGAGGGGGACAGGGCAGGGCAGGTGGAGCTAGCTCCCTGGGGCACACATTGCTGCTGCACTATCCCCGATATGCCCAGCCCAGCCGAGGGCCCGTTCTGGCACGTCCCTCTGACGTGGGACCCAGGGCCAGGCACGGGAATGTGCCGTGAGAGGGACCCAGTGACTGACAGGAGCTCAATCACAGCACAGAGAGGTGCAGCGACCGTGGAGATGTTGGAAGGCGTGCAAGATCATTCAGAGAGGAAAATGTCTAGGCTCACACTCAGCGCCGTGTGGCAGTACCTTGCTGCAGCGGTATGAAACAACATGTCCAAAATGCCATAAATAGACATCCTCAATGGAGCCTGCAGAGCTGGACATGTTGACGATGGCCGCCTTGCTGCAGCTCAGTGCCGAGCCCGGACTCCCCTCGGCAGCCTTCTTCAGCAGGGGCAGGAATGCCTGCGAGGAGAGGAGAGGAGAGGAGAGGAGAGGAGAGGAGAGGAGAGGAGAGGAGAGGAGAGGAGAGGAGAGGAGAGGAGATAGGGGTGTGCATGGAGGTAGCACAGCGGAGAGGACCAGCTCCTTACGCAACGGGCAACATTGGGCACCAACACCATGAACATCCTCCCTCCTCTTGCCATGCCACAGCCCACCAGGCTCCAGCCCCTGAGCTCCAGCCCGCAGCTCCATGAACGTCTCATCAATCCAGAGCCCGTCGGGCACCGGAGCGGAGGCAGGACCCTCTCCCACCAGCCCTCTGCACCCCAGGACAGCCCATCTCCGGTGAGGGTCTCACCTGGCCCAGCAGCAGGGGTGCAACTGTGTTGGTGGTGTAAACCTGGGTCATGTCCTCCAGCGTCTCGGTATCAAGCAAGTTCAACTTGGCAATTCCAGCGTTGTTGATGAGGAGGTTCAGCCCCGAGCCCCCCAGCTGCTCCCCGACTCTGGCTGCAGCCGCCTTGATGCTGGCGGGGTCGGTCACTTCTGCAGAGCCGGCACAGGGGAGGTCAGTGTCCGCATCGCCATGGTGGCTTGGAGCCCTCTGTGTCCCCCCGGGGATGGCAGCACCCGGTATCCCCTGCCGGCACATCTCCCTCCCAGCACCGGGCTGCCAAGGCGTGCACAGCACCAGGGCACTCCCAGGATTGCGGGGGTTGTCATGCCTGGCAGAAAGGGGAACCGGGGCGAGGGACCCCACCTCGGGGCACCTACCGAGCGGGACGATGACCAGGTTGGGGTGCTTGGAGGCCAAATTCTGTAACTCCTGCAAGAGAGGGGACCGCGTGGGCACGGAGAGGCAGGAGGGGCTGCGCAGAGGCTCAGCCTTTCCCAGGCAAAGCCCGCGTCGCTCCGGCTCCGTCCCTGCACCGCCTCGCGCCCAGCACCCTGCTCTGCCTGCCCTGCTCCCGTGGGACCGTGCTCCGCGCCTCCCGCACGCACCACGTGCCACCGTCCCCTCCGCACGTCCCACGCACAGCTGGTCCCACAGCTGTCCCAACACGGCTGCCCTGTGCCGCAGGTGCCCGGCTGCAGCTCCAGCCCTTTGCAAACCCCCTCCCCGCTCCAACCCGCTGCCCTGGCACCGAGCGCTCCCGTCCCCCAGCACACCCCACCGCGTCCCAGCCCAGCCTCACCTGCGCTCGCTGTCCCTTGGGGTCCCGACAAGCCGCAAACACCCACTCGGGTGGGTTCGGCATCCCCAGGAAATGCCGGACAAGCCCCAGGCCGATTCCCCGGTTGGCCCCAGTCACCAGAACGGAGCGGGTGTGAAGTTCTCCCATATCGCTTGTTCTTCCTCTGCTCCAACTTGCATTGTTTGTTCAGCTCCCTAATGCTTCTTTATAGCGTGTTCCATGGCCACCCCACCCACTCAGGGCTTGCACAAACCTCTCCAGCTCTTTGAACTCTAGGACAGAGATCCTGGCTGGGAGCCAGCCCTCGTTACCAAAGGGCAAAAATCACTTGGATTTTCAGGCAAACTCAGCTGACCTTGGGAAACCTGGTCCCATAAAGCAGGAGCTACCGGCCGGTCTGGCCAGGAGAGGCTGTTGTGGGTGAGGAGGGAGGGAGCAGCACGTGGGAGGGATGCAGGACACCCCATGGCTGAGGTGGGCTTCACAGCTTCACAAGCATCCTGCGTGCTAGATGGGCTTTCCACAGCGTACCAGGTCGTGCCTCAGATGTCCACGAGCAGGGGATCTCTCTTGCCTCTTCCCAGCCATACACGTGCAGAACCTCTTGCCAACCCCTTGCTTTCAAGCACTGGGTCCCAGAGCCATTGCACAGGCTGCTGGGCAACCCTCCCCAAAGCCAGTCGTGGGGTAAGAATGCCCATTTGGGGGTCCAGCTCTGCCCTCCTCAGTCCTACGCTTGCTTCTGACTCGGTCCTGTTCTGAGTCTGCAGCATCCTCACCCTCATATTGCTGCTGCATCCACCTTGCCCCCAAACAAAACTACTTTAAAGTATGGATGTGCCAAAGTTTGGTCCCAGGGAGCCCTCCGCACCTCAGGCCAGCCGCGTGGTCACCGTGGTGTCACCAAAACGGGCCATCCTGTCCTGTCCTGCCTCACTCACCTCCCCGTCTCATATTTGGATCATCTAGATCTGGAGGTTGCACCTTTGAGAAATATTCTCATCAACAGCAATCAGTTCTTTCCCAGATATGTTAAAAAATAATCGGATGCATATAAACACCTTCCTTTTCCAAAAGGCATATTTACCAAATAGCAGTGTTTTAAGGACACTTTTTGCAAGTAGACACATGCCACAAATCACAGGGCAAAACTTACCCGATTTGTTTTTGCTAGGCTCCTAGTGTTGAAATATATCAGATATATACACCACATCCCGTCACAGCGTCTCAGCATGAGATACTAACTCCCTTTGACACATCTGCTCTGCCAGCTGGACGCGGCTTGCACGTCCCTCTCCATCTCTAAGGGGCTTTGTAATTCCGCCTGTACCCTGGAACACGCAGGTTGGCGACAGCCCCAGCCTTTCCTCTTCTCCCATAGCAAGCTTTGTCAACAGATTTAATTTGCTTTCACATCCTCTGAGTAAAATTTACCATTTTGTTTGCTCGGCGTAAATCCCGAGATAAAGCCCAGAGCACGTGACAGAAACGCACACAAACACGCTGCGCTCTCTGCCACAGCAAGTGAAAAGTAATCTTTGTCGGCCAGCGATAGCCGACGTTTCCCCTTGTAGAAAACGTTCCCTGCTAACCTATTTCTTTAGTTCCTCTGCTGTTGTTCGTAAGACTTTGCGTACGGGTACGATGCCAGCACGTTAAGCACTCACACGCTCCATTCACTTCGTAAGACAACCTCCTGGCAACCCTCTCTCTTCCACTGCCCGTAGCTGTTCTTCCCCAGCAATCGCCCTTTTTGTGGCCCACAGTTCTTTCTGCACCAGCACCCCATGAACCGTTCCTGCTCCGATGGCCGTCTAGCGCTGTGCTGTCCAGCTTCTCGGGGAGATATTCCTCTGCGGGAACACGGCAGCAGCAATCGGCTCCTGCCCTCTTGTGCATCTGCAGCTTGTATTTGGGAGCTGATCACGGATCAGTGAATCCCAGACTGGTTTGGGTGGGAAGGGACCTCACAGCCCATCCAGTCCCACCCCCCCTGCCACGGGCAGGGACACCCTCCACCAGCCCAGGTTGCCCAAAGCCCCATCCAACCTGGCCTTCAACACTGCCAGGGATCTTCCCCCGTCCTCAACCCTGCCAAGTCTCAGCCTCTCCTTAAGCTCCGCAGGTTTCCCCGTTTTATTTCCTGAGGACAGTCAGACCTTCTTCTGCTTTTCTGATTCTCCACATTGGGCTGAGAGACATCTTTTGTCTAACGAATTCCTGCTGCATATCAACAGTACAAATCTCTGGGTCTTCCAGCTGTCTGTCCCAGGCTGATCTCTCATTGAGGACCTTGACAATCCTCCCCACCTCAGAACACCTCCCAGATCACAGGACTGGCTTTCAGGCTCTGTTAGGTCATTTCGATAGCCTTTTCTGTATTTTGACTTTTTAATGACCACAGACCACAACTCTCCTTGCCGATATACGCCCTTTGTACAAGAGCTCTGCTCCTCCATACAGACTTCCACAGTTTTCTTCTTCTAGGTGGAGGATGAGGCCATCACCCAGAGTCTGTTAGGAACCTCCGCGGTGCCTCAGAACCAGACAGCATCTGAAACCAAAAATTAACCTTTTAAATCTCCTATTTTTTGCCATGTCATCACATTTTTGTAGCCTTCCACTGTTTTGGAGTCATAACTCTATAATGTTGACTTTGCTCTGTGGCCCCACGCTGCATCATTGATCATTAGAGTTTAAAGAAGCTCCTGCTTCTCCAGGAGTCAGAGTCCAACCTGGCGTGAAGAGGCAGAGGAGAAAGCAACCAGCCTCGCCTGGCTCTTGACAAGTGCCACTGCTGCCCCCAAACCTCTGGAAGGGACCTCGGAACAGCTCCTGAGAAGGGATTCGGACGGTTCTGAAACGTTCTTGCATGGTCTAAACCTTAAGCTGAGCGTTAAGGTCCTCCTGTACGCTCCTCTCCCACTACCCCTCAGACAGACGTATTTCAGGTAGGGATGCTTTCCATCTCACCACACTAGGAAGACTACAAGACGCAGTCACACCTCTTCCTACTATCAGTAGCTGAAAGCTCAGCTCGGGTGTGCTCACGCTCACCTCGATGTTTGCACAAAGGGCAAAGACAATGCCGCTTGCAGAAGCATTGAGAAACACGCTTTTCTTTGCTAGCCAGGGGAATGGGTGTGTGGCACAATTATCTTTAGTACATTTAATCTACTGTGTAAGTACGAATAAACTCGCTACTATTTATCAAGCCTATTTGCCCCACGATGTGTTCAGGGCTGTTTGGGGCCATGTCATCACATATTATTCACCTGCTAGAGAATCAATCGATAGTGATAGTGATGAATGAACTACTAATGGAGGGGTGGGGTGGGACCTACCCAGCCCTGTAACTGTTTGAAGCTGGGCAGGTCATGTCCACCCTCCCCGAGTCACGTTCTTTTTGGCTGAAGAGGACTAGCGACACCCCATTGCGAAGGGGCGTGCAGGGACTAAGGGTGAGAGCCTAAAGGCAGCTCCAAGCAAAGCGAGGACGTCCCAAGTAAAGCTTCTCATGGCCCTTTTTCATAGTTTTGCTCTTTTTCCCAGCAGATCGATCCAGGTTACACCTGCATTACATCAGAGCTGGCCAGGAGCCCAGGAACACAAACCGCTGGCAGCAGGGAAAGCAGATGCAAAGCACTCAGGACCCTGGCATGGCAGATGGTGTCCTGTACATGAGAAGAAACCAGGAAGAAACCAGGTTTCCAAGCAGCCTCTGCCCGGTACAGAGGACAGCTATCGGAACGGCTGGGTTTCTTCAGATCCAGATGAATCTGTGGGGAACCACATGTGGCTACCTCAGGCAGGGAGTAAAGACATTCCTCCTTTTCCAGGCTTATGGTGGGTTCTCTGATCCAGACTCCAGAGAATCCCAGCAGAGCCCCTGAATCAGGGTTTTCCTCTAAGCAAAGCGTTTCCGAAGATTTCAAACCAGCTCGTTGGAAATAGCAGGCACAGAGGCTTAGATGGAAGTCGGGCTGGATGGTTTGTGCTGATGGGATTCGAACGCAAGGTCAAGCGAGGCACAAAGTGCAGAAAACACCTTCAATCCCTGCATTCGTGCACCAGACCCAGGGACAAGTGGGCAGAGCAGGATGCAGGGCGGGGGACACGGCTCTCTACCCATAGGAAAGAGCACAAAAGAGCCCGTTTTCCTTCGGTGCTGCTGAACTTTGGCAGGGTGGAGGGGCACGGCCACCGCCTGCCCATCTCAGCCATCTCCATCACAGCTGAGCCGGTGGTGGGAGCCTGCTCAAGCCCCACCGCACCGCTGATGAGGCAGTGGGACGAGAGAGGAAGGACAAACCAAGCCTTTTGCTTCCTCTTCCAACCTGACAGTTTAAAAAATGTTGACCAATATACTTCTCAAGGCCCAAGTACAGACAGAGCAGAACCGACTTGGACGGAGTTTCAGAGCCCAGAGACAGACGCTGGCTCAATGACCACAGAATTCTTGTAAGATACTGGACTGTACTGGTCCCATTTAAGGACTGTCAGGAAAGGTACATGGAGAAAGCACGGAGACAGAGGCTTCCCTGCAAAGTGTCCATCTATTAGCATCTCTCTGACGCTGAGACGTGCAACAAGCTCCGGCTGGGTCACTGCACACCAGTTTCACAGGACTGACTTCTCATTGCAAGGAAGGAGAAACAAAAGTAAAGGTGGTTTGGGTGCTGTCAGCTCTGCCCTAGGCTTGCGGAGGCCACACGGCCACGTTCCCTCCAGGACTGCCCCCACGCAGCAGTCCTAAGAAACACACTGATGTAAGACACAGGAAAAGTTCTTAAGCCTGCAGTAGAACTTGCTCCTCTGTTGGGAACGTCTCAGCTTCCCGTCCTGTTTCTGAGGGATGCAGCAGGACAGGACATTAGTTGTGAGGGTCAGGTGGACCACACCAGGTCCTGCATGGAGAGGTGGCTCTCACCGTAGGCAGGGAAGAGTTTTAGAGACAGCAGAGCTGTGTCCGCAGGACATGGGTGCCCACCAAGGTTTGGTGGGGGCTGGGGACAGCAAACAGGTGGAACACACTCGTATTTATACACTCAAGCACTCCAAAATTCGGTAATATCAGAATCAGGCTTTACCAGGCAGCAGGAAGTTACCAAGGAGGCCTGCTGTAGAGAAAATAGAGCACTTGGGTAAGCTTTTATTATTTTTTTAATTGTATTTCTCTTCATTACCTTCTGGAAGCCGCACAACATTTAACTAACGTTTTCAAAAAATTTATAATCCCCTATTTTGTAGATGGGGAACTGAAGCACAAAAGTGGGTCAAGCAACGGCCACGCTGGGAAGTACCCAGCTGCAGATGCCTAGAGCCTGCCTTTTTCCACAGCTCACATTTATAGTCAGAACAGGCTCCTACTGACCTCAGCACATTAACTGTTCCTACACCGCAGATCGCAGGGGATCCCTGTACCCGAGGTTTTTCTGAAGCAAGGAAGAGTTGGTATCCTGCAGTACGCAGGATCTGCATGGACTAGGTGGCCAAACCCCCGCTCCTCAGTGTGGTTCACGGTGACTCTTTGTTTGTAGCCCTCTGTCCTTCTTTGCTGCCTGTCTGCCAATCTTCGCAACAGATAGAGCAGCACTTCTGGTGACGAGTCACCTAACTGATGGCCTGAGCACAGAACGAGGCAGGAGAAGGAGAATGGGACCTTTAATCCAAATACACGCATAAGGAGGGATTCTGCATCTCAGTATTTATTGGTATAACTGAAGATTTATTTCTAGTCAATTCCAATTTCTGTATCGTTGTTCAAAATGAAAAAGGTTCTCAAAAGCATTTTTATATCCCAAGGCAAACTGGGGAGCAGAGGCACAGCCGTGCAGTTGAGCTGTGGTGGAGCAGGATAAAGTTAGCACAAATCACCTGAGGTTATCACCAGATTGATACGACACCATTCCGGATTTTCTGATTTATTTATCGGTATCAGATGTGTTTTGTCTAGTGTTTGTCAAACGAGGATGAAAATAAGCAACAGAAATAGCGATGCTTATGTAAATCAGAGCCGCTCAGTCATTACTTCACTGCTGAGCTTCTGGTTGTGCACTCACCATAATGAGATTTTAATGTTCCTTATGCATCTGGTTTATCCACATAATAATTGAAAATAAAACATCAACATCCACCTCCAGGCTGGCAGCAGAGCTGGTACATGCAGATCCCCTCCAAACACAGTCCTCCAGCTGATGCTGGTCGCTTTTCTGTTTTCCCTTGCCCCTCACACCCCATTTATCCCATCCCTAGCTGCCACCACACCTTTTCCTTGCTTTATTCCTTTCCATGCCTTTGGTCCAGCTGTTGAACCAGGTACCTGACGCCCATCCAGAAGAAAAAAGGGGGGGGGGGGGGGAAAGGAGGGAAAAAAAAAAGGAAAAAAGGAAACACAAGAAAAATCCCCCCCCAAACACCTTCATCCCCACACTACAGCCTACTTACCCAATTTATCAGGTCTGATCATCATGGAGAGCCAAAATCAGGTGCATTTCGGGGGGGGGGGGGGAGAACAGAGAGCAGCTGCGAAGGGTTCGGTTCCTCCCTGATAAATTGGGTTCACGCTGGGGTTTATTCCCTCCCCGCCCCCCAAGCCGGGGGAAAGGCCCCATTGCTGTGCCGAAGGTGCTCCCCCAAACGTGCTGTAGGCCTGCTCCCCAGCCGTGGGGGTCCCCCCCCAGCCACCCCCCCCCCCCCCCCCCCCCCCCCCCCGAGCATCGCTCCGTGAGCCGCCGCTCCTCCCCGGGGGGACCCCGCGATGGGGATGCGGTTGGTGCGTTTGTACTGAATATTAGATAGAAAAAACCAAAACAACAACAAAAAACCCCTAAAAAACCCACCCCCGGAGCCCTTCCCCGGCGGTTGGAACAACCCCCTCCCGGTCAGGCCGGGGCCGGGGAGGCGGCGCTGGGCCGGTCCCGCCCCGGGGGAGGGCGGCGATGGCGGCGGTGCGGGCGCGTACGGTGCTGCTGACCGGCTCCAACCGCGGCATCGGGCTGGAGCTGGTGAAACAGCTGCTGGGGGCACCGCGACCACCCGCCTGGATCTTCGCGACGTGCCGGGACCCCGAGGGACCGCGGGCCCAGGTCGGCGCGGGGTGTCGGGGCAGGCACGGCGGGTGTCGGTAGCACCCTTGGGTGCAGGCGGGTGGGATTAATTACGTGCTCGGTTGGCTTCGCCGAGGTGGGGGAAAAAAAAAAAAAAGCATCGCTCTGCCCGGTGTGAAAAGTTCTCGGCGGGTGAGGAATAAGCCGTGCTGCCCTTAAACCCGCGTCACCGGGCTATTTGAGGCGGCCTTGGCCGTGCCCCCGCCGGCCTGCCCGTGCCAAGCCTTCGCCCATGAGCCGCGGGCACGGTGCCGGCTCGCGGAGTTGGGTCTGAGCGGGGTGGGACGCAGTGGTTGCGGCTGGCCGAGCTGGTGGGAATGGCGGTGATGCTGCTCCGGCCCGTTCTGCGGCGCGTTGTCAGTCTGTGGGAAACCTGGGGGTTCGATGACTGGTGGAGTCTGAAAGCTGCTGTGGGATCTGCTGCCCCTGCTTTCCGCTTCACTGAAATGGGAGAGACTCACACGTGCTGCTTCGGTAGGAAACCACGCGAGCAAAGTATCACCGTACTTCCAGCTTTCCATAGGTCCGGCTTTGTTTTTCCTCCTCTGTGACCACCTGTGCTACCAACGGGGAGGCGTTTGTCCTCTGCCAGATCCCGGCTCCGGCAGATTTGTTTGCTGCGTCTTCTCGCAGCTTGGCCGCGCGCAGGGGTCACGCTTTGGGAAGCCCTTGAGATCTTCGTGTGCTCGCTGCCAGCGTTGTTTTGGCTCAGGTGTGATCCCAGCCCAGCGGTGCCCGGCTGCTGCTGGTGCCCAGGCTGCCTGGCTCAAAGCTTGCTCAGGTCTCTTATTTTTGCCCCGTTCTTCCCCCTACAACTTGCTGGACTCGGGCAACGATGAGATCAGAGGACTTTTTGCAGGGCTGGAGCCAGTTTTCCCCCCAAGGTGGTCCACGCGCATTGCTCTCGACCGGGGGATGCTTCTCTAAGCCTTGTCCAGCTGTGGTAGGGTGAGGGCAGTGTCTTCAGGGCGTTGCTCCTGAAGTCCGTAGCCACAGGAGACCAAGGGCAGAGCGACCCTCCGCCAGGCTGGTGCCACATCGCTCCTCCTGCTCCTTTGTGCCCGGATCAGGTGTTTGGGGGGGGGGGGTGAGGCTGGGATGGTGCAAGGCTGTGGAGGACAGCAGCTGGGCAAAACAGCGGAGGAGGAACATCTGTTGGCCATCACAAAGCATTTGCGTGGATTTTCCATCATTTCCTGTGCCCGGGGTTGTGTGGGAACATGGGGTCTGGTGGGGAAGCTCAGAGGTAACTGAAGGTGGACCACAGCCCATGCCAGCAGGTCTCCTCCTCCATGTTGGTAGGACGGGTCCCCTCACAAGAAGCCACCAATTTACGTTTCTCCTGTAGCATTCTCTGTGGGCTTGTTTGTAACAGGTTTTTAATTCTGAAAGCAGTCATTTTGGACACATCGGATGGGGTGTTTTGGTTTCTGTTGTCTAAAACCTGCTGAGGTTGAAGAAGGCTCAGAACAAAGAGCTGCTAGGAGCCGCTGTTGAACACTTCCTTTTTGGAAAGAGCTTCTGAATCCTCTGTGTTTGGTGAAAATAATCAATTAAAACATGCAAAGTGGTTCATTTCCCTTAAGTGGGTGAGACGTAGTGTCCAGAGCAGAGCAGATCCTGGGACTGGGCTATTTGGATCCCGATGTGACTTCCCCAAATGTCAAGTCTGATGTTAGCATTCATAGCAATTCCTCCTCCATCACGCTTCCAGCAGCTTCTGGGAGACGCTTCTGGCCATATCCCTGGCCAGTTTGCATCATTTCCCGGGTGAGCTGGTCCCTGTTTGCTGTCATCCTTTGCTGTGGCTCTGGCTGGGTTGTGCATGTAGGCATGGGAGAGTGGCCATGGTATCTTGCAGTTGTGGCCACGTCCTGCTCTGAGCACATGCACGCTGCTTTGTGGAGCCTAGAAGAAGCCTGAGCGCGTAGGCAGGTCCCCAGTCCAGCCATTCACAAGCGCTAAGTAACATCTGGAAGGTGTTTCCCTCAGGGTGGACCATCGCTGGTGCCCTGGGGTCATGCTTGGCATCGCCTCTGCCTCGTGCTGATTGTTTCCATGTCTCTTTTTTTGTAGGAGCTGAGAGATCTGGCATCCAAACACACAAACCTGGTTCTCGTGAAGCTGGGTAGGTGCGCTCTGCTGCTGAGCTGGTAAATTTGAGGCTGCTGGCCACACTTGCCCACTTTCTCCTTCCCTCCCTCCCTGCCTTCACACTCTACATGGGGATCCAGTTCTTCAGAACTCCAAGTCCTGCTGCCAAAACACCAGCTTCTCCAGGCCTGTCTCAGCCCCAGTACCCTGTTCCCTGATCCTCCTTGCCACGTGGCCATGGGACCTGGAGGTTCTTGAGACCCATCCTGGGCAGGGTCCAGCTCCCCCAGCTGAGCGGCCGTGTCCTTGCTGTGCCATGCAGCTGAGCTGCCTTGATCCCAAGTCCCTGACGAGACTGGGAGAGCTCCTCCTGGAAGGCAGCTCCTGTGGAAACGCTGTGCAACCAGCCCAAAGCCTGGACAAGAGCTGTAGGACCTTGCAGAGCCATCCTGCAGCAGGTCCCAGCACAGCCCCTGTGGGGACAATCCCCCCCCGGAGACCGCCCTGGGTTCTCCAGAGCTTCCTCACGGATGGACTTTGACCGCTGACCGGAGGCTGTGAGTGCTGGTGCCTGACACAGCGTGGGAGTCACAGCGGCGCTTTGCCACCACGGGGCTGTCCCCAGAGCGGCTTTGCCTGGTGGGCTGCCCCAGGGCAGGGTCCTTCAGCTGCCGGTCCTGGGGCACCCTGTGCATGGGGAAGGAGGCAGTTTTGGGATGAGTTGGGGCTTGTGGGTGCCGGGGTGCTCTGCGCTGGTTGCACAGCACCATCTGGTGCCCACAGATGGAAGGTCACGCAGGTCAGGATGCATAGCTGGTCCTCAGCATCTTCACCTCCCTTCTTCTCCCCAGCTCCCCCGGGTGGTCCCCACGGCTCTCAGACCCTGTTCTCTTCCACTGCAGATGTTGCAAATCCCTCAGCCGTTACTGATGCAGCGAAGATCGTGGAGGGGAAGTTGAACGGCACGGGCTTGAACCTGCTGATAAACAATGCTGCCATCTACACCCCGGCGGCATCGCTGGAGACAGTGGACGCAGAAGAGATGATAAGGACGTACAAGACCAATGCGGTGGGACCATTGCTGGTGGCCCAGGTATGGATGAAACTCTGGGGATGGAGCTCACCATGGAGGGAGAATGTAGCCTGGAATGTCCATGGTCACAGTGGAGATCTCAGAGGGCTTTGCCAAGTTTCCCAGGGCTGCAGGAGGGAGGGGACAGTGCTAGGCCTGTGCCCCAAGCCCTCTGTAGCCCCCCCCACATTGTGCTGGGCTAACTGGGAGCAGGCAGGGCCACTTCATCAAAACACCCAGGCTCTCCTGGCTTCCTGCTGTTCCTCCTCATCCTCCCTGTTGTAGGCAGGCCGGGTTGCCGTTGCCGTGAGTGGGGCTGGCTTGAGGCACAGGTGTCCTACAAGGTTGCTTCTCCCCAGGCGTTCCTGCCCCTGCTGAAGAAAGCTGCCCAGGAGAGCACAGAAAAGGGACTGAGTTGCAACAAGGCAGCCATCGTCAACATCTCCACTGTCATGGGGTCCATCGAGAAAACTCCCGAGTCCTTCTTCAAGCCTGTCATCTCCTACCGCTGCAGCAAGGTATGGGGACCGGGGACCTGCCCGTGAGCTCAGCGGGAGTCGGAGATGTCCCTTGCCAGAGCAGCACCGGACGTGGCGAGATGGAGGGACTTATGCGTGCTGATCACTGCCCGAGCTCCCTGGGCATCTCCGTGCCCAGCTGCTGCCCACCCAGGGCAGACACGCGCTGTCTCTTGAAGACCTGGCATTGCTTTTCTCCCTTGCCGTGAGGCAGCGATGGGAGGGGAGCCTAGCGCGTGGAGCTTTCTGCTGCCCACGGCTGACGCTTTCTTCCTCCCCCAGGCTGCTCTCAACATGCTCACCAAGTGCCAGGCTCTGACCTACGGGGAAGCCGGGATCCTCTGCGTGGCTCTTCACCCCGGCTGGGTGAAAACCGACATGGGCAGCCAGGAGGTGGGTTCCAGCTGAGCAGGTTGAGGGGGGCACCCACGGGTGGGACCTAAGCCTGTGAACTTGCAGTGGCACAGGTGGTGCCTCGGGTGGCCGGGATGGCTCTCGAGAGGAGGGATCCGTGCAGGAATGAGTTGTCTCGCAGGCAGCGAGTTGCTGGTGTCTGTGCTGGGCCTCTGCAGAACATGTGGGTGCTGCCCGGGAAATAGCGCCGGCACGCACCCAGGGCGAGCAGGAGGCCTGGGCACGGGGGAAAGGAAAGGCTTTGGGCAGCCTCGAGATGTGCAGAGAACCTGAATCGGACAGAGCAGGGAGGAGAGGAGCAGCACCATCCCACCCTGCACCCCCTTCCTCCGAGAGGTCTGCCCTCATCCTGCCGGATCCCTGTTTTGGGGTGGGGCTGGTCCCTGCAACGCTGCAGTTTTGAGAAGCCCGCGCGCAGCATCCCGCTCGCAGCAGGGATCTCTTACATCTCCTGTCGGTTTAAGGCTGCAGCTGGCTTCCCAGCCCCCCGCCACCCCCATCCAAGCCATCCGTGAGCATCCTCCCACATAACGGACCCGTCCCACCTCCCGTGGCTCTCTGCTCGGTCCGGGTGGAAGGACCCTTGGTGCTGGTGGATGGCCAGGAAGGACGGTGGGGTCTCGGTCCTGCTCCTCACTTGTGCCCGTTGCAGGCTGACCTGACGGTGGACACAAGCGTGCGGGGGCTGCTGTCCGTACTGCCGATCCTCTCTGAGAAACACAACGGGACCCTGCTCAACTGGGAAGGTAAAGCTATTCCTTGGTGACCACCCAGTGCCAGGGGACTCTCCGGGTGCCCTGGAGCCACCGGGATGCTCAACCCTCTGCGATCTGCAAGGGACCTACTTGGGACTCCACGGGGCGTGCAGGGCAGCCTGTGATTCCTGCCTTCACGTTGCTAATAAAGACAATTAGTACCTGTGCCTTCTCCCAGCTGCAGCGTCCCTCCTGAGACCGTCTCTGCCCTCGCCTGGAGCTGGCCCCTGGGAAAAAATAACCCGGCATTTTCTAGCAGTCTGCCTGCCTTGCCTTCGGCCACTCTGAGCCGCAGGGAGGTCCCGGGGGTGGGGGGCAGGTAACCAGCCCCAAACCCTCCTGTCCTCCCCGCTCCCAGGTCTGCCCGGTCTCTGCCATGCTTCCACCCAAAGCACGGTGTCTTTGCTGCAATCTTTTGGGCTGGGCACAGCGTCCTTGGGAGCAGCCTCGGGGCTGGAATGGGAGGACTGGTGGCACCGCAGTCCAGTTCTGCGATCCCAGGCCAGCCCTTCCCAGCGGAGCCCCAACTGGGCACGGTGCCCCTGGGTGGGGGAGACGCGGTCCCGGGGGGGGAGCACAGCGTGGGAATGGCACTTCTGCAGGGTGGAGAGGGTGAGAACCTCTGGGTTTCTGTGTGGGTCGGGCAGCCCTGGCCTGCATGAAGTTGCCCAGGAGGTGGTAACACCCCCAAAGAAAAGGACTTTGGGGTGATGCTGGGTTGTCCCAGGAAGGTTCTGCCATTTCTGGAAAGAGCCTCTTGGGGGGATATGGGGAAAAGGAGCCGAGGCTCCTTCAAAACCATGCCTAGTCTCAGGTGGGCAGAGCAACCTGGCTTGCAGGAGAGGCAAACCCACCGCTCCTTCCCTCGGAGGCCACTGCCTCCTCTTCCTCATCTGGAGGATCAGCTGAAGCACCGCTGTCCCTCTGGGTCTGACCTTTTCTGGGGTCGTACCTCTCCCCTGGAGCGGGGGCTTGTCTGGCAGCACCAGCTTTGCTGCGGACCTTGAGACCATGCACCGTTCTGCGCAGGACCCCCCCCTCATTTCCCAACCAGGAGCGCAAATGCTGCATCCCCCCCTCCCCAGGCTTCACCCTCACCCCAGGCAGACAGAGCACCGAGGCAGTCTACGGGGCTGGGGCCACGTCTCTGCCCCGCCGAGGTGAGCTGTGCCCCGACAGGCTCCGACAAGCCCTGGCACCCGCAGCCCCGTGAGTCACGGGCACCAGTGAGTTGTTCTTCCTCGCCAGCTCCAGTTCCTCCCAAGGCAGTGGCATTTTGGTGGCCGGGAAAGGGAACAGCAGGGAGTGTCTGCAACATATGGGTGCCAGCCTGGGCTTGGGGACAGGGCGCCCATGGCTGGAGGTAGCAACGCTGACAGACCCTGGCTCCTTGGACCCCCTTCTTGGGGGTCCCAGGCAGCTCAGGTGGCCAGCCAGGGATAGGAGGAGAGGCAAGACGTCCCTGTGAAGTGGAGGGGTGCTGGGAGCATCCCCAGCTGGAGAGGGGGTCCCTTGCTCTGCAGGCACTTTCCATAACGGAGGGGCAGGTCCTTTCTGGAGCAGTCGCAGGAGCTGGGCCACCTGGGTCCCGCTTCCGTCCTGGGCACGCTGGGGATGGGGAGCAGCGCTGCTGTCCTGGCCACGGGCTGCTTCATCCTCGGGGAAGCTCTGAACCACCCAGGCTCTTCCCAGCCACCTGATTTCCCACCCAAATGCTTGCTTGTCTTTGCTCTTGACTTTCCCAGCTCACAGCTGTGGCCAGAGGAGTCAGCGCTGGCCTGGGCACCTCCCCGGGCATTTGTCAGCGCTGCGGTGGCAGCAGGAGGGGAGAAATCCCTGGTGAGGAATGGCTGAGGGACAGGAGCATGGGTGAAGGAAGGGCCTGATCCTGCAGCTGTATAGCTGTGCTCAGCCCAGCACTGGCTCAGAGATGTGGACAACCCTCCACCAAGCGCTGTTTCTGCCCCTTGGCAGAGGTTCTCCTGTCCCAGTTCCTCCACACAAACCGGCCACAGGCTGGCCAGCCACCATGGGCTGGCTCCATCCCCATCTGTCTCCATGTCTCTCCCTTCTGCCCCATGCCAGGCACTGGATCCCAGAGATGAGCTACGCCAGGGATCCCACCATCGCTTGCGGGCAGCTTATAACCCCCCATCACTGCCAGCCCATGAGATGGATGCAGCTGCTCCCCGGGGAACGTGGGGAGAAATGGGACTGCTGAAAGCTGGGAGAAGCTCCACCAGCTTGGCTGATAGACTGCAGCACTGGTGGCACAGGACGCTTGCCCACCTGCTGTGGCAGCAGATTTTGGCTGAGCTGGGGAGGCTGATAAATCTGTGAGCATCTCTCCAGGCCCCTGGGAACTGGGACATCACGGCATGGGCAGGTCACCCCGGACGTGGGCGGCCCTGTGTGCCCAAAGGTGATGGGAGGAGGAACGGGAAGCTCCGGAGGTGAACTCCACTCTGGCGTTACTAGGTGCCCAGGTGTTAGGGATGCCAACAAACCTCGAGGGGCTGCTGGACGTTGAAGCACCGTGAGCATCAGGCTGTAGGAAGCCCAGCACAGTGGTCTTCCCTTCGGGCGCTGGGACAGCAGCTGGATTGCCGTGCAGAGCCAAGTGGCAGCAGGTCGGTCGATCCCATTTTTCAAGCCAACAGGAGACTGGGGCAGTGCGACCCAGCCTGGACCTCTGCAGCTGGGAATTGCCCTCGGTGAGTGCTTTCCCATCGCAAGCGAGGCCAGCTGCTCCCCAGGAGCCCATCCTTCCCCCCCAAGACAAAGCTTATCCCAGGGAGCACGGACGTGTGTGGAGCTGAGCTGCCAGGGACCATGCCGGCCATGGTAATTTCGTGGCAAGGGATGCCTGAGCATCTTAAGGTGCTCCAGGACACGTGTTCCTCAAGAAACCTCAGTGAGGGGCCAGATGGGCAGGTCTCCTGGCTCAAATGCTTGCCACATGCTGTCCGCTTTTCCTTTGCACAAGTTCCGGGCGTTTGTGCTCCTGCAGCTGATTATCTCCCCGTTTCCTCTCCTGCCTGATGTTTCCTGCCTCGCTGGCTCCCTTTCGCTGGCTCCCTTTTGCTGGCTTTGCCCTTTGTGTCAGGCTTATCTCCCGGCTCTGGGCAGCGTCAGACCTCAGCGTGTCCCCCCCTGCCCACCGTGATGGGAACACGCAGCCCTGAGCACCGTGCCCTGTGTCCTTTCACAGATTCATAGATTGGGGGGGTTGGCAGGGACCTCTGGAGATCAAGTAGTCCAACCCCCTGCTAGAGCAGGATCACCCACAGCAGGTCACACAGGATCGTGTCCAGGCAGGTTTTGAATCTCTCCGGAGAAGGAGACTCCACAACCTCTCTGGGCAGCCTGTCCCAGGGCTCGGTCACCCGCAGAGGGAAGAAGTTTTTCCTCATGTTCAGATGGAACTTCCCGTGTTCCAGTTTGTGCCCGTTGCCCCTTGTCCTGTCTCTGGGCACCACTGAGAAGAGTCTGGCCCCTTCCTCTAGACACCCACCCCTCAGATATTTATAAGCGTTGATGAGATCCCCTCTCAGTCTTCTCTTCTCCAGGCTAACCAGCCCCAGCTCTCTCAGCCTTTCCTCATACCGGAGATGCTCCAGGCCCCTCCTCATCCTCACAGCCCTCGGCTGGACTGTCTCCAGTAGTTCCCTGTCTGTCTTGAACTGGGGAGCCCAGCACTGGACACACAACTCCAGATGTGGCCTCACCAGGGCAGAGCAGGAGGAGAACCTCCCTTGACCTGCTGGCCACGCTCTTCTCCATGCACCCCAGGACACCATTGGCCTTCTTGGCCACGAGGGCACACTGCTGGTCACGGAGAGCTTGTTGTCCACCAGGACTCCCAGGTCCTTCTCTGCAGCGCTGCTTCCCAGCAGGTCACTCCCTGCCCTGTCCTGGTGCTGGGGTTATTCCTCCCTGGGTGCAGGACCCTTTCACGGGGCTGTAGCACAGTGCCCCAGGAGACACTTGAAATGCCACCTCCACCTGGCCATCCAGCAGCTCCTTGGGAGCCGTGGGCAAGATGGGACAGAGCAAGGATGATTTAGAGCCAATCTGCTTTTAGCAGCTGGTCCATCTCTATTTGGAAACTGTGGGACAGGTCCCAACCGGATCAGCGCATTGCCTGTCCCATAACAGGTCACCGCTGCGGGGGGAAGAGCTGGAGAAGCCCTCGGGGACCTTTCATGGCAGGGGTTGCACAAGGGCACGGGAACCCAGCTGGGGACTTCCAGGGACCGTGGGTGGGGAGGTTGTCACCCAGAGCAGCTCAGACAGCCCCTGGGGAGCCACAGTAGCATCTGGGGGCAAACATACGTCTGCTCTGGGGAGCCCAGCAGCTCTCCAGGCTCCAGGGATCGACTCCGGTGGTGGGAAAGGCCCATGTTTTCCAGAGCCTTCCACCAGCTGCCTTCTTTCAGACCAGTAGCCGCTGGCAAAGACTTCTTGCACCAGGAGCTGGGGTCACACAGGTCCGTGGGTCAGGACAGGAGAGGGGAGGACACGGGGAGTCCTGGCAGGACTTGCCAGATCAGGGCAAGACCCATTTTGAGAGGCAACCTCCCATGCCTGGGTGGGGCAAACAGCACCAGGCAGAGCCCCCGTGAAAGGCAAAGCCCGGCTCCAGGAGGAGAGGGTCAAAGGGGGAGACTGGGAACGGAAAAGGGCTGCTCCCGTGACACAGATGTGGCTGCGGAGGTGGAGCAGGAGGCAGGTCACAAGCAGCCAGCGCGCGAGGAAGCGCTGGGACACCGGCCAGTGTGGCCAGGACAGCTGGCTGCGACGGGTCCAGGTCCAGCAGCAGCAGCTCTGGGCACAGCAGCAGCTCCAGGTACAGCAGCAGACCTTCGCTGACCGGGGAAGGACCAGGAGCAAAGGGCAGCCAGAACTGCAGGGACCTCAGCCAGGACCTGGAGATCCCCTTGGCCAAAGTCTTCTTCCAGCCAAAGCAGCTCTTTGTTCTGCCAAGGTGGGGGCACTGTCCGTGGCATGGGGGGACGAGGCAGCAGGATGGTGACGGTGGGGACATCTCCGTGCCGGGGGGCACTGCGGTCCCGTGGCTCAGAGCCCCGCGTCGCTGCTCCCAGAGCCACCAGCGATGGGGTAGGCGGATGCTGGGAGGGCTGGATCATCCGGGCACCTGCAGCTCTCTGGGGGACGTGGTGCTGGGAGGGTGCTGGGGCCCAGGGCTGCCACCAAAGGACCGGCACCCAGCCTGGGCGCATGAGAAACGCGGCTCAGGAGGAAGCACGTCCCGGTCCTGCAGCACAAGGGCTGCCAAGGAAGCCGAATGGGGCCCGCAGATAATGTCCCGAGGCTTCCTCCGGCACCGCCGCAGCGGTGGGGCCGGGGTTGCTCCATGGCTATCTGGCCCTGCAGAGCCCTTTGCATCCCTTCTCCCTCCGCTGTGTTATTGTTAGCGGGGAGGAAGCAGCTCACCAAGTCCCACCTCGAGCTTTTAACCCGTTGCTGCCTGGCCTGCCGCTCTCCGCTCAGCCAGGAAGGCTCCACGGCCGCCCTGGGAGGACGGTTTGGTGCTGGGAGCTTGCCGCAGGCTTTACCCGCCTGGGGACCGGCAGCACCCCCCGGCAGGTCTCCCCCGAGCCGTGTCGTCTCCCATGGGTCTCCCACAGTCACTCTTGCAAAGGGCGGACGCTGGCACTGTCACCTCTCAGGGTGGAGAGGAGGTCCTGAAGGTGCCGATGATCCCCTCCTTGCTCTCTCCTCCCCCTTTCAGCTGGTCGGATCCTGCCTGCTGCTCCCTCTGGAAGCCCTCCTGGGTCTGCTGGGGGGACACCATGGAGGTGGCAGCTTTGCACAGATTTAACCCAAATACCTAATAAACCGTTTGGAGGAAATCCATCTCGGGGAAGAAAATTGCAGCACTTCACCGGCTTCATGTGATGAGCCGGGTTTAATTGAACCCCAGGGTCCCCGGAGGTGCTACCTGCCGCTCCTTGGGTAAGCGGAAATCAGACGGGCATCTTGGCCACCTTCTCCAGATCATCGTCTTCTTCTGCAACTGAACTCTGCCAAATTGTCCCCCCGTTCTTGTCTGGCAGGGACAGGACCTCAGTGTGCTGTCAGCACCGGCTGGGGCTGCGTCCTCCCTGGTGATGACCACTGCGGGACACCTTTCCTGAGCACCCCTGTCCATGCAGGAGCAGAGGTAGGTCACCCAGCCCGCCGGGGTGATGCAGAGATGCTCCACGTCTCCTGCAAATACCCGGCGTACGTTGACGTGCCCATCACACGCCGCCGTGCCCCATGTGCGCCCCCGGCATAAACCGGCGGTTCGCCCTGGGGTGCTGGCACGGCCGCGCATGTGGATCTTCCAAAAAAAAAAAACCCACCCCGTTTGGGAGCGGAGCGAGCCGTGCTGTCGCCTGTACTCAGCACAGGGGCGTGCAGGCGTGGGTTGCAGCAAGGTGCTCGTCCTTCTGCGCCCCCCCCCAGCTCCTGCCCGTGTCTTTGTCCCCGGTGGTGCCGGCAAAAGGGCTGACGCTGCCGGAGCGAGCCCCAGTCCTGCTCCGAAGGGTCCCGCCGGGGGCTGGTGCAGGTCAGCCTCTCCGTGCCTGTTCCCTGGCACCGGCTGGGCCTGAATTGCCGGCTCTCGCAGAACAAGTTCCCGGGAGGCTTCACCCGGAGCTGGCACCGCGCTGAGCTGCCGGCGTGCCTGTCCGGCACCGTAAGCGTGCACGGGGGCCACGGGGATGGGGAATGGGGGTAAGGCCGCCCGGGGCAGGCCACAGGCTGGGGCAGCCTTCCTGCTGCCCACCGGCAGGACAGGGCTCGCTAGAGGGGTCGTCCCCTCGGTCCCCAGCACCTCAGCACCCAAATGCATCTGTGCGAAGGTGGGGAGCAGCGCAGGGGCTTCAGGGGTGTCCCCGCAGACCAGCAGGTACCCAGCCCATCTTCTCCAGCCGCGTGGTTTGCGTCGCAGCCTCCGCCAGGGACGCAAAGTGACGCGGCCAGGATGCCCGCCCAGGTCCCAGCCCTGCTCCCCCCCCGAGCATCCTTCCCCCCTTGTCGGCTCTAGGGAGTGGACCGAGACCCAGTGAGAGCAAAAACAAGGATCCAAGCTCATTTCAATGAGCTCTCTCCCCCGTGTCCCTCTCCTCGGAGCCAGGGAAGTGACGCTGGGGAGGAACTTGGCTCCTCTTGTTTGTTATTACAGGATAGAGTTACCCTTTAAAGCAGAGCCAGTGCTGTCAGGGCTGCATACCATCCGGGAACATCGCTCCTTCCCAACGGCTCCAGCACGCTGCTTGTTATTGTGCTCACGCAGCGCCAACCCGCTCCCAGCCCTGGGCGCAGCGAGGGGGGATGCAGATGCGGGGGGGGTGGGGGGATCCGAAAAGGAGCCTCGAGGCTCTTTACGCACCCCGGAAAAGTTGGAAGCAAAGGGAAGAGACCCGTCTCTGGAGAGGGAGAGCTCTTCTGGGATGTGTGGGGAAGAAGGAGCAGAAAGCAAGGGCTGGGAGCAATGGGAGGGCAGGGGGAGCTGGATGTGGCCAGGGGTGTCTGCTGTGCCCCCCCCCCTCCCCGGGAAGGGCCGGGGGTGCTGCCCTCAGGGCGGCTCGGCTGGGGACCCTCTCGAGGGGTCAGACCGCTGGTTCCCACGGGGGAAACTGCTGCGCAGGGGCAGGGTGGCAGCGGGCGGTTGGTGCCCACCCCACCACCCCGCGAGTCCAGCGCCAGCTCGGCATCTCTGGGCGATGCGCAGCTATAAAGAGGGCTGGCTTCTCCTTCCAGCCCCAGCCTCTGTCCCCGGTGGTCCCAAATCCAGGGACCCGTCTCTCCTGTGAGCTGGCACCCCAGGAGACACCCCAGCACCCCAAGACTTTGCAAACACAGGGGTTCCTCGGCAGCACCCAGGCCATCCCCCCCACGCTAGACCCTCTGGAGGGGGCTGGGGGCTTGCTTAGGGCTTGACCCCCCTCTCCCCCCGCCACGCTGAGCCATGACGTGCCTGTGGGGTGGAGGGGAAGGAAGCCGGCCCGGTGGAGCCGAGCCAAGGAGAGCTTCCTGGCAGCGAGCTCCAGCCTCCAGCGCCTTCCGCGCTGCTGCAGATGGCTTGGAGCGGGATGGAAAGCAGAGAGCTGCGCGAGCCCTTCCCAGCCATGCCCCAGCCTGGCGTCCACCTGCTTTGTGCCGCTCGGGAGGCAAACGCCAGCCGGTGACACTGCCGCCCCGGCGGGGTGTCGGAGGGAAGCCTGACTCATCCCCGGCAGGAGGATAGAGGACTCGCACATGTCGACAGAGCTGGCCCCGGCACGCCGGGGCATGTGACAGATACAGGAGAGACCGGCTGGAGCCACAGCCCGGCGCTGGTGGCATCCACACGTGTGCTAGAGGCATGTGAGAGGGCTTGGCGTGTGGAGAGCCAGGATCGGTCCGCTCCCACCCCGTCCTAAGGGTCCGGGGAGCATCGCCCGGGTGGGGAGGATGGGGCGGGATCTGTGCTATTGGCACGTCCCCCCCTCTGCTACCCCTGCCCCACCGGAGGCTTTTAACAACCGGTTTTACCCCTGCTCTGGCTGTTTGGCTGTCACCGCTTTCCTCCAGGGACACCCTTCCCAGCGGGGACCAGTCTGGAGCAGCAGCGCAGGACAGGCAGAAGAGGCATGGGATGAGGGCAAAGCTCCTGAGATGCCGTCTCACGGAGCCAGCTCCAGGAGCGGGGCGCAGCTTGTGGTGCCGGGACGTCTCCCTGCATCCTCCGCAGGGATGGAGCGAGTATGGAAGCGCCAGGCTTGGGTGCACAGAGGGTCACCGGGTGCCCGTTCCCTTTCCTGGGACCAGGGGTCACTCAGAAACCTCCCGGTTGTCCCACACACTCTCCAGCACGTGATTTCCCCCCAGGTTTATACGTGCCCTGCTGCGGGATCCGGGCTGGGAGAGCTGCAGGCCAGCGGGGACAGGAGATGATTACAGCCACTTCCTATCCTTGCTTACCCCGCGCAGCCGGTTTTGTTTCCTTAAGCCCCATCCCAGCAGTTTCTTTGTTGTTTTCCTTGGAGGGGAGGGATCGTTTGCTGAAGGCCGGTGCTTGCTGCAGGGAGCGCTTTCACGCTCCCAGACACCACCGTGGCTGCCTGCTGGCTGCCCCGCATGGAGCCGCTCTGTGCTTTTGGGTGCAGCGGGTGCTGCTCGTGAGGGGACGGGGACAGGGACCCCACCTTGGCGGTGCCCAGGACCACGGTGGCACTGTGGAGCGGATCGGGGCACGCGTGGGGTGCTCGGGGAGGACCGCGTTTGCATGCATTTGCAAGCAGCCCTGCCAAATTTGCAAATTCAGCCCTGCCAAAGCAACTCCTCGTGCTCCAAATTGCCTTTTCCTCCCGCATCCCCCATGGCACCGGCGTGCCTGGCTTGGGCCAGCTCCAGGGCAAGGTATTCCTGCCGCAGCCGACTCCGTGGGCTGAGCTTTACCCGGCGTGACGCCGAATCCCTGGGCAGCAGATGCTGCACCGCGGTCCGGCCGTGCCAGCCTCCCCGCCGCCGGAGCCGGGCTGGTTTCTGGGCTTGTCCATGACCTCAGCTTTCCTGCTCGGTGTCAGACGGTCCCCGAGGGGCTGCAGGAATCTTGTGAATCATGAATACTTTTGGAGTGATTCCTCCGGGGTGTGCGTGAAATGGTTCGTACCGTGCCGAGGTGGGGACGGCTGCCTGGTTTCGGGAGGCGATGCGGTCCCAAGGGGACGTTCAGCACCCCAGGCTGAGCCGGGGTAGGGCTTGGACATGCTGCCTGCCACCTCCCGGGCGGGAGAAGGGAGTTGGGAGAGGGGACAGCTGGCTGGTGGCCGGACAGTCTGGACTAGCCCATGGTGTCCTTCTGGAGTTCTTTGCCCTCCTTGGAGCGTGCTGGGGCTGAAGCTGATGCAGCCGCAATCTGGATGTTCTGGCTTTGCTGCAAAGCCCTGGCTTGGTGCCTACTTGCCGGCCAGGGAGTCCGGGCAAGCTGACCGGCACCCAGTGCTGGCCAACACCGAGCAGCTTCGTGGCCGCTCCAGGGATGTTCTCGCCTCCTTTCTCCCGGCCCCACGGGCAGGCAAAGTGCTGGGCCAGGCGGCTCTGCCCCACAGAGAGGGCCGGGCCGGGTCAGGGCTGCGCCCCAGACTGCTGCTGCTGCGAGCTGGCCCCGAGCGTGCCGGGGAAGGGTTTCCAGCAGAACTCAGAGGACCTGCTGGCACAGACTTTCCCCGCTGCCGGCCAGTTCCCGAGCGCAGCCAAGGCTCCGGTGAGTCAGCTGGAGCAGCAGCTCACACTGCTCACGCCGCACCAGCGCCGCCCTGGCTCCCTTAGCTTTTTCCCAGCTTGCGTTCCCCAAAACCACGCACCCGGAGGGATGAGGAGCCCAGCGCCAGGATGCCGGGATGCTCAGCTCCGAGCCTGCGGCAGGGACGGCGGCAGGCTCTGCCGAGCCGAGGCACCTCGGCTGCTCTTGGGGTTGATGGCTGAGCTCCGAGCGTGCTCAGCGTGCGTGGCTGTCCCGGCGCGAGGTTTGGGAGGCTTGAAGCTCTGGACTGCGCACGTTGCCTTGCTCCAACGCTGAGCAGGAATGCTGAGCACGCAGCAGCTCCAGGGCAGCCGTGGAGGGAGGCAGGCCTGGAGCCAAGAGCTGGCCTCCTGCCCTCCGGAGAGAGGGGAGAGAGGAAGACGTGGCTCCAGGCCCAGCCTGCAGCGAGAAGAGCAATTTGGGCAGGGACCCGCGGCGCAGGGGTCCGCCGATGACTCTGCCCTTTCTCCGCACGGCAGCAGGCAGACGTAGGCAGCTGGCCCAGCCGGTTGCTGAAGCTGCCAGGGAGGGGGGAACGTACTTAGGGTGGTCCCGGCTCACCGGGCTCCGGCAAGGTGCAATGCTGTGCTGGAGGGCGCTGGGTGATGCCGGCCGGTGCTCAGACAGGGTGCCCTTGCGCTCAGGGACTCCTGCCTGCACCGGCACCCGGCTTCCCAGCTCCGCAGGGACCGTGGGGACCCCCCCTCTGTGGTCCAGGAGCATCCGTATGGGTGCTGGGAAGGTTAACCCCTGCCTGCCGGTGGGCATCGTGCCTCCTTAAAACCGGGAGGGGGGCTTTGGGGAGCAAGGCGGGCCGGGGGTGCTGCGGGGACTCGGGCGCTGAGCCTGCCCTCGCTTTTGTTTGCAAAACTGGTCTGTGCCGACAAACTCCCGGTGACCTAGAATCGCCCGTGCGGTGCGCCAGCCGGAGCCTTGGCAGGGGAAGCGTTTAGCTCACCGTACGCGGTCTGGCAGGGCAGGCGGGCGTGCGGCTGAGGGGAGCAGGGCCGCAGGCAGCCCTCTTGGCCCCGGCCTCGGTGCGGTCCCCTCTCCTGAGGTCTGCAGAGTGATACAGCCGCTCCCCAGCCCGGCAACGGTCAGGCAATGGTGTTTTACCTCGCCATGGCGGCGTGTAGGTAAGCGAAATGTGGTGGTGTGGGTCAGTCCACCTCCAGGCACCCTAAATCTTTACCGAGAGGGTGGTCAAATCCTGGAACAGGCTTCCTGGAGAGGTGGTGGGTGCCTCCAGCCTGTCAGTGTTTAAGAGGCATTTGGACCGTGCCCTTAGCAACGGGCTTTCACTTTTGGTCAGCCCTGAAGTGGTCAGGCAGTTGGACTAGACGGTTATTGTAGGTCCCTCCCAACGGAAGATATCCTATCCTATCCTATCCTATCCTATCCTATCCTATCCTATCCTATCCTATCCTAAATGATCAGTATCTGAGGACCCACCTTGCTGTGAGGGAGCGGGTAGGACCAGCTCAGTGGTCTTCAGCTGGGGTCGGTGAGCCCAGGCAAGCTGTGGTGGGCACCAGGCAGCCCGGGAGCCGCTCACCTGCAGGCTGGGGGCACGAGGAGGGTGGGACGGACCCACGCAGAGCAGGGTGGGTGGGTGCTCCCAAGTGCCCGCTTTGCCACGCCATGTCGGTTGTGGGTGCAGACCGAGTCCCCACGGCCACCTTGCTGGTGTGGTGGCAGGTCTGGCAGGTTGACGGAGGGCCTGCAGAGATGGCGTGCTGGTGGGCCAAAGTGCCGACCCAGAGTTGGTATTGCTGGAAGGACTTGGTGAGGGTGACCCAAGCGACTCAGTGCACCAAGAGCTTCCTTTGGGGGCTGCATGGGATCAGCTTCCCCCCTCCTATTTTTTCAGGGGGAGCTCTGGCAGGGATGTTTGGCAGAGTGTCTGCACGGGACAAGTCCCGAGAGCTCAGCAGAGCACCTCTACTTGCACTTTGAATGTCCAGACGACCTGCTGAGCCACGTTAGCAGAGGTTTCCTGCCTCCTCCCAAGATAACCTCACCCCCCTGACCACGTGGCAAGACCTGGCTGCTCTTGGAGAGCTTTTGGGGGTGGGTGGGATCCAGACCCCCACGCGGGATGCTGGATCAAGTGATGACAGCATGGCACGGTGGTGCTGACCATGCCAGGCATGTGGTGGCCATCCTGATGGGACAGGGACCATGTGGTGCTGGGGCCTGGGTTGATTGCTCAACCAGCTGCCTTGATGGATCCATACATCCTCTCTGCCTGTCCACGTTGGCCCTCTGGTTTGGCATTTCCTTGGTAGCCGCGCGACCTGCTGTCCTCTCTCCCATCTTTGCATCGCTTCTCCTTGCATGTAACCAGGCCAGGGAAGGGCTGGGAGCTGCGGTCGCCTTGGCAGCAGTGCTCTGTTCCTCGGTGTGGCCCCAGGAGAGCAGCGCTTTCCTTGTCGCCGATGTTGCCCTACTCCACTGAGCTCCGAGACGTGGCGATGGTCTAATTAGCGCTTTTGCATTGCAGGGCTGGCTGGAGCGCTGCGTGGTCTCGTCCTTGCATCGAGGATGTCTCATCGGGGCTGCAAAGGCATCAGTCCCATTTAAAACTGGGTCGATTCAATATGATCTAGGACAGGTAGGAGAAAGATGGGCTTGGGAGAAAGGAGAGGAGCAGGGTGCACCCCCCCAGCAGGCACAGTGCTGGGGAAGGGTGGCTTCCTCCCTCCTCTCCACCCAGAGCTCCAGTGATGCTCAGAGATGTCAGGGTTTAGGAGCTGGACTGGCAGGGTCCGATCCAGGGCAGCCGTGATGCTCCATGAGGAAGCCAGCACCGTGTAACCGCAGCATCCGTCGGGGTGGCAGCCTGCATTCGTACCAGGGCTGCCTGTCCCGTAGCTGGGGACGCTGGGAGTGCTCCTTCCCCGTGGAGGCTGGTGGGGATGGGGAATGCGGGTCGGTGCCTATGCTTTGTTCTCCCTGGGTGGACTGGCCATTCGGCAGAGGTCCGAGCACAGCTCTTGCTTTTCACAGTCGGGGTCCAGAGGTGGGGGGGAAGGCAGCGTGAGGCGCTGGATACTGCAGAGCTGCGAGCAAGGATGCTTGGCTGCTGGTTCTGCCTCTGCCACCGACCGACTGCATAGCCTTGGTCACGTCACTTCTCTGCCCAGAGATGCTGTCCCCGCCATCACCGGGCTCTGCGACACGCTCGGGGCCTTTCAGGGCAAGCTGAGGCCTGGGAGGCTGTGGTGGCCCTCGGGGGGGCCGGGGGGGTTCTCCAGCCATTGCCTTCCTGGCAGGGCCAGGGCCTGAGCAAGCCTCCCCCGGTGCAAGCGCTGGCTGCCTGCGCGGGCAGGGCTGGGAACGGGGCCCCGGCACCCCGCTCCAGCTCTCGGTGGGGTCGGCGGACTCCCGGGGGGGGGAGGTGTGAGGTGGGGGGTGGGGGGGATGTCAATGCACCAGCGGGTTGGGACCGGTGGGGACGGGACCCCCGCACGGCCGAGGAGGCGATGGCGGCGGCGGGTCTCCTCGGGGAGGGAGGCGCTCCCGGACGGGCGGCCGCCATTGGCGCTGGCTCTGCCCGTGGTTTCCTGCCGATATCACATGGCTCCCGCGTTTCCATGGAGAGAGCCGGGGTGGGCGCTGCCGAGAGCCCGCACGAACTCCCCGCTTGCTCCCGGTCCATGGGAGCGGAGGAACAAAGGGGATGCACCCGGCCGGGCCCGCTCTCGCCCCCCGCCTCTCCCGGGACATGTGAGTGGCACCGGCACCTCCGCACCCCGGGCACGGGGGGGGTGAAGGGGGAGCGGGGCTGGTGGCTTTAGCAGGGACACCCGGGGGGGGACGGGGGGGACACACGTCGCCGCCCCTGCAGCCGCCCCGGGTGTCGCTCGGCCACGGGTGGGCACCCGAAACCGCGCGGGGGGGGGGGGGCGGCTTGGGGCCGGGGGGGGGGCCGGGGGGCTCCGCTCCTCCGCCCCATCACCCTGCGCCACGGCCGGGACCGCGGCCGGACAGGAACCGCCCGACTGCGGGGATCGGGGCGAGCACCCCCCCACACCACCAGTGTCACCCGTGGGGTGTGTCCGTGTGCGTGTCCGTGCGTGTCCGTGTGCGTGTCCCAGCCCCTGTCCGGGCTCCGTGGGCTCCTCCGGCCGCTGCTTCGCTCCCGGGTCTGGGCTGGCGCCGCTCGTTTCACTGAGCGGAGGGGCCGCTGGCGTGAGCCCTGTCCCGCCCGTGTCCCGCCCGTGTCCCGCCGTGTGCCCCGGGCCGGGTGGGCAGGGGGGCGGCAGGCAGGGGGGAGCTGCCCGTGCCCGCGTAGGGCCCTGCGGGACGCCAGAGCCAGCGGCCCCGGCCGAGCGGCTGCACCCGTCTGCCCCCACCTCACAGCCCTGCACCCCGGCGGCACCCCGAGGGACCTGGGTGCTCCGTGTCAGCTGGGTGCTGCCTCCTCCTCCTGGGTGACCGAGGGAGGAATGCTCGGAGGAATTAATGAGACAGATCTCGCTTTGTTGCTGGCCGGGTCCTCCTATCTCCCAGCCCTCCCCAGCCTGCCAAGAAGTGCTCGGGAAGGCCTCGCACCGTTAACTCTCTCCCTGCCGCACGCCCGGCCGTCCCGGGGCTTGCAAACGGCCTCGGCGGGTTTTACCCTTGCCAGATTCCCAGAGGAGGCTGCCGAGGCCACCGGGAAGTCCTGGCCTTCCTATAAACCCCGTGTTGGCCGAGGACCTATCTCCTGGCCGGTGGCTTGCTGCGTCCCCCCCAGGCAGGGCTGGGGCGTGAGGCTATGACGCCACGCAAAATCAGGCAGCGCAGGGCTTGCCGGCGGCAGCGTTGCCTGCTCTCGGCTGGTGGAGGTCCCCGATGCGTCGCCGCGGCCCCCCCGGGCGGAGAGGTGCCATGGTGCGAGCTGGCGTGGTGGCGGCCGAGCCCCCGTGGAGGACGTGACGCGATGGGGTTGAGCGTGGGAATGTGGGCAGCGATGGGCAGGGCAGGGGTGGGGGTTGCCGGGACGGGCAGCTGATGAGGTGGGTGTTGGGGTGTAACCGGGGGTTTAACTGTTGATCTGCGACAGGGACAATGCGGGGGGGCAAGGGGGCATCTCTTCCCAAACCCTGCTTGAGGCTCCTGGCCAGCACTCCTGCTTTGCCCAGGAATTTGCAGCCCGGGTTGCTGCGGGGTGCCCGCGGTGGGCATCGTCTGGTGCCTGCCGCTACCCCCAGAGGAGCTGGGCAGGGGCACGGGGACGTCCCTGGGGATGCCGTCGTGCTGGGCTCCAGCCTGCAGCAGTGGCCGAGGCTCAGCGGGTGACTCGGAGCTCCTGCGATGATGGCTCTGACTTAAAGGACGGGACCTGGGAGACCCGTCGTGGGCAGGGAGCTGGCACTTGGGGGTCCCCAGGGGACGGCGAAGGCAGACCAAGCCCTGGCTTTGAGTGGGTTGAGCCCATGGCCGGGCTGGGACGAGCTCCCCGCCTCGTGCTTTGGGGTTATTTATAGGGCTGCCATTTATATCGCTTCTATTTCTGCTGCCGTGTGGGGACGATGCGAGGAAGCGAGGGGGGAGGGATTGAGTCTGCCGCGGCCCCGGTGCCCGGATGCGGGGTGCCCGGCCCCTCCGGCAAGGGATGCTGCCGGCGGTGTTGGTGCCAGCCTGGCTGCGGGTAGAGCCTGTCTTGGCACAAGGTCCGGTCGTTCTCCAGCCCTCAGGGCACCAACCCTGCAGAAAAAACTCCGCGTATGATCTGCGGCGTTGGGCTGCCAGGATTTTTTGGAGCTGGCTTCGCCCGTTTCTGCAAAAAATAAAGTCAGAGGGGGGTCGGCTGTAGCAGCGTGGTGCGGGTGACCATCTCCAGGACTGGGCTTCTCCAGGCCAGGACTGCGTCTTGCCTGGCCACAAGTCACTTGGTCACTCACCGTGGTTCTCCTTCAAACCGTGACGGTGGGTCTTCTTGCCAGAATGGTCACCTCCTGCCCCCTCCGAGGTCTCCCCCGTGGCCAGGAGCTCTTTGGCCCCTCACCAGGCTGGTGCCTACGTGCTGGCACTCGTCTCCCCGGCTTCTTTTGGCCAGCGGTGACTTCTGCCTGCTGAGGCTGGCCTGTGCCCTTTCATGCCGTGCTTCCAGCTGCGGTGATGTTTCCCAGCCGCGCAGGGGTGTCCGTGTCCGGGGAATGCTTGTCCGGGAACAGCCTGAAATAGCTTCTTCATCACCTTGGCCTTTGGTGCTGGTGCTCCTGGGACTGATGGCTTCTCCAGGGGCTGGGTGGGCACAGCATCGGTGCTGGTGGTCCCGGGGCCAGCGGGGAGCAGCCGGAGAACCTCCCCAGGACTCAGCGTTGGCAGGACGCGGGGTCTCTGGGATGCCAGTCCTGTATCCCACCGAGGGCAGGGAAATGGGAACGTCCTCCTGGGGTGTCTGGAGTTTGCTGCTGCCTGTGCACGGACTGGCCGTGGCCGTACAGGCGTGTCTGAGCACGGCTGCCCGTGGAGGGGTTTGTTTGCATGTTCAGCTGTTGCGGTTGGGGTGGGGATGCTCAGGGCAGCTCCCCAGGCCTGGTGAGAGAGGAGGGCATGACAGGGACACCCCCAAAAAGGGTGCAGATGGGGTGTTATGCCCATGTCCCTGCTATGTAGGAGGGGTGGAGGCAGCTGCCCTGCCCGTTCGCACGGAGCTGGGGTGGTGAACACCCAGGGAAGTCCCCTGAGCTGGGGGAGGTGACCAGCGGCTGTGGGGCTGTCGCCTTCCCTGCACCCGCTCCCTGTCCCCAGCCGGGCCAGGGACAGAGATTCATTTAACTCGATTAGCGCCCAGCCCCTGGCAGCGTTGGCGCAGCTCATGCCCTTCCCCTGCCCTCCCTTGGCAAGGTGTCCCTGAGCTGGCAAGCCCTGCCGAGCGCCGTGCAGGGTGCCACGAGGTGCTCGGAGGAGACGTCTGATGCCGCGTGTCCTCCTCCAGCATCCTCTGCCACCGTTGCAATGCACGACCCCACCTCCTGCCCGCTCCCGGCCGGTCTCCCCACGGGTGATGCCCGGGATGGTGCTGTGCCACGCAGCTTGCCTGCGCTGCCTGCACATCGGCTGCCCTTCCCGGGGCCGCAGGCAGGGCTACGGAGAGGCAGAGTTCCCGCAAGCGGCACGGCCTGGCTGTCACCCCTCCGGCAGGAAAGCTTGGACATCCCTTCACTCTGCGTGGCACCGGGGAACGCCTCTCCCGCAGCTCCCGGCAGCTTTAGCATGGCTTTCTTGTTAACCTTTAATGAGAACAAACGAGCTGGCATGGGCCGTCGCTGCGGGCGCGTTGCCTGGCCGTGTGCCGGGCACCAGCTCGGCATGGCTGCCAGCACGGCGGAGGCTTTGCAGAAGGCTGGTCGGTCCCAGGGCGGTGCCGGGAGCGATGCTCTCCCCTGGGGAGAAGCATCAAGGGGTGAAAAGCCGGTTTGTGGCCCCCTGCCCACGGCAGCCGCCAGATCGGGGCTCTGCCCGTCGGTAGGGAGAGCTGGGGGGACGTATCCTGTCCAGGCGAGGTAGGAGACATGGTCTCCGTGCAAGTTCTTGAAGGCTGGGGGCGGAGATGGGTCCCCATCTCACCAAGCCTGGCTGTGGCTGGCTCCATAGCCACGTGCGTGGGTGTCCATGGCGGGGGGAACCACGCCGCCCTACGAGGGACCCCCAGACGCTTCTCCTCCCCTGCGGTGCGCTGGCCATGTCCTGCACAGGGACCAGCAAGGGGGAAGCAGCCCCACAACTGGCTCACCCTCAGGGGAGGGGGTTAACTGTGTCGGGGAGCACCCCATCTCTGCGAGCACCCCCCCAGGACTCTGCCCCAGTGCTTTTTCTCCCGAGCCTGGCCTGACCTCGCTCTAAAAGCAGCAGCAAACAGGAAAGGAGCCTGGGAGGGAGGTGTCTCTTCCTGCCCGGGTGACGTGGTGATGGCAGCTGGTCCCAGCCTGGATGGGACCGGCTGCTCCAGCCTCCTCTCTTGGAGCTGTGGGGTGGGGTGCTGAGCCTGGATACCCCAGGACCAAGACCTGTGCAGGGACCTACAGCGCTGGAGGGGGGGGTCACATCTGTGCCACGGAGTCCCCTGGTTGTTCGGGACATCCCCGTGCTTTCTGCCAGGGAGTTGTGGGGCTGGGAGGTGCCGCCGGCTGCTGGGGTTGGCATGGGGGGCAGGTGGGTCTGGCACCCCTGATTCCCCCGTGGGGATGGCACCCCGCATCTTCGGAGAGCCCTGTGAGGAAGCCCTGGCTGAAGCCAGCCCCTCCGAGGCGTTAGAGACCCAGACGACACAAACTGGGAACATTTGAGCAAGGAAACCCTTCTCCCGGTGGCTCCTGGGTGTTGCAGGGTGCCCAGGGGCAAGCCACGGGGATGCACGCCGTGGGAAGCCCACAGCAAAGCCGCACTGGGGTTTTTTGTGTATATATATATATATATATTTTAAAAACAAAGCAATGCAGAAGCAAGCAGCAGGGCTGCCAGGACTGCTCCCCGCAGCGGCGTGAGCGTCTGCTGCCCGTTTCTGCCCACAGCTTTGTGCCTGCCCGCGGCGGAGCCGGCAGGGAATGCTGCGCTGCCCGGCACAGGCTGCGGCTTTAAAGCAACCCAGAGAGGGGCTGGGGGGTGCGGAGTTTGCACCGCGCTGTCCTGCTGCGTGGTCCCCTCCCCCGTGCCTCAGTTTCCCCATGGGGGCGGTGAGGAGGGAAGGATGGGGACCGAGCCGTGCCGTCACTGCTCCCGGAGGCAGCCGGTGCTGGTGGGGTCCCCTCCTTCCTTCTGTCCTTCTGTCCTTCTGTCCTTCTGTCCTCCCGGCCTGCCGTCCCCAGCCCTTGAGTCACGGCCGGGGCTGCGGCGCTGGGCAGTGATGTCAGCCCTTGGGCAGGGGAAGCATGGGAGGAGACTGCTGCCTGGGGGGAGCCCTCCCGCCCCGGCCCCTGCACACGGGCGGACAGACGGACGGACGGACGGACGGCATGAGAGAGCAACAGCTGCCCGCGCCGCCCGGGACGCTGACCCCAACCCGAGGGGGACGTGCCGCCGCAGCCTGCCATGAACGGCAAACCGAAAGGTACCGAGCGCGGGCGGCACCAGGAATCCCCAGCAAACACCGTTAATTTGGGCACCCCCCTGGCTGTTTGAGGCTCCCGGGGTGATGTGACCGGGTTCATGGGGGCTTTTTTGGGCGAGTGGCTTCCCCGGGAGGAGGGCTCTCCCTGCCAGGGGCACCAGGGACATGGGTACCCGCCACCTGCAAGGGACGCGGTTGTCGCCACGGCGTGCAGCGATGGGGTGTCGGGAGGGGGTGTCCGTGGCAGGATAGGACCCGCCAGCTGCCCAGCCTTGCCATTGCCCACGCCGAGACCCAGGCTCTGCATCTCAAGGCAGGAGAGGGGCCATAGCTGCCCGCTGCTCCCGGGCGATGCGCCCCGGATCCCACGGCGGCGTGGCTTTCCTTGGCAAATTGGTTTTCTCCCCCTTGTACCCGCCACATCTCGTCTGCGGCCGTGTTAATGAGGACAAACAGAGCCCGGGTCCGTGTCGAGCATCCCTGGCACCGCGGCCCCAAGGGACCTGGGCAGAACGGGGGGTCTTGGGGCTGCTCTCGCACACAGGGACCAAGTTGAGCGGGCAGGATTTTGGGGGGACACAACTGGTACCCAGCAGAGCACCCTGGAGATGAGCAGGCAGGGACCGCAGCAGGCATGTGGCACCTTTGCAGGGTTATGCCAAGGCCAGGAGGATCCTTCCAGAGGATCTCAGCACCTCTGAGGGGTGTCACAGCCCACCCATGGCCAGGGTCTGGTGCCCCAGGCAGGGCTGCAGTCCCACCTAGCAGGGCATGGAGGTGGGCTATGGCCCCTGGGCCTCCCAAGCCATGGGCATCCTGGCTGGGTGCTCAGTCTGTGCCCGTGGTGGTGGGCACCCACTTCATTAGGACCATGGTGGTCCTGGGCTGGTTCTTGGGAGCCCTCCTAGAAAACAGGTTGGGCTTGAGCTCGGCCAGGCACTGGGGAACCCCCCGGCCCCAGGGGTGCCCACCTCCCTGGGTCCCAGTTTGGGGCTTGCATCCCCTTCTGGCTGCAAACTGGGAGCCCATGGGATGGGTGGTGGGGTGGGACGCTGCGAGCCCCCCGCCCCGGGGCAGCCGGCCGTGAGTGTCTGCCTGTGCCGTGCCCTGCCCTGCCCTTCCTCGGGGATACTCCGCGGGGTAAATAAGCGCTTCCTCCAATTCTTCCCATTCGCAGCTCCTTCCCTTTCCTGCCGCCCTCCCACTCGGCACAAGGAGCCAGCCGGCCTCCCGCCGCTGCGAGGGCAGATACCGCCACCGCGTCCCCACCGCTGCGGGGCCGAGAGCACCCAGCGCCCATCCAGCCCGCAGCACCCGGACCTCCGTCCCCTGCTCTGCCATGGGCTGCGACCTGGGATGCCGTTCACTAACTCATCCGACTCCCAAAAAATCCCAATCCCCCTCCTCGCCCGGCACGGGGGGCAGGCAAGGGGGGGGTCCTGCCTGCCTGGAGGAGAGGCAGGGCGTGGAGGAGGTCAGGGAAGAGGCATCCCAGGCTCCCTGTGACCAAGACGGCATGGCGTCGGTCCCCGGATGCTCCCGTCCTCTGTGCCGGGGAGGGACGAGGGGCGGTGGGAGGGAAGAGCTGCTCCAGCCCACGCCGGGAGCCGGCCAAGGGCCGTGCCGGGGCCGGAAGGGGCCGGGGGGGGCTGGGGTACGCGCCCGGGTTAGGGCAGCGGGGACGCAGCTGTGCAAACAAGGATGCGGTGGCTGGGCCGGAGGGAGCCGTGCCGACGGGCTGAGTTCACAGGCTCCCGAGGTCGTCCCCGCCGTGCGCCCGAGGGTGCCGGGGCGCGGGGGTCGTGCCGCTGGCGTGGGGTGGCGGGACCCCCCGCTTGTCACGGATGCCGCGGGCAGGATGGACCGGCCCGTGACCACCGCGCCGTGCCCTCGTCGGGGGATGCCGGTACCCCGCTGTGCCCGGAGAGGTGGCCGCAGTGCCACCAGCCTGGGGACCGCCGCCCAGCCCTGCCGGCCCCTCCTGGGGAAGCCCCTTGGGGTGCTGCTGGCTGCTCGTGGGTGCTGCTCCCCGGGGTCAGGGGTGCTGGGTCGGCCACCCCGGGCGTTGCCGGGCTCCGGTGAGTGACGTTACTGGAGATGCTGGTCAGAGCACCCCCAGGGCTGCGGGGCCGGGGATTTGGGGGGAGCCAGTTTGGGGCGTCTCCGACCAGGGCAGTGTTGATAAACTCGCCGGAGCGACCTGAGGCTGGTGTCTGAGTGTCGGAAACAGAAACCAGCTGGGACCAACCCAGCCGGTCGGACTGCCCCCTCCGCCGCTCAGACCAGCATTCTTGGGATCCCAATCATCTCCAGAGCACCAGGCGTCGAGAGAGGAGCCGGCGGCCGGGTGTGAGAGCCCCGGGGTGGGCTCCGGCACCCCCCCCGCCGTGCCGCCCGCCCGGCTCGCTCCCACCTGGCTGCTCTGCCCTCTCGGCCGCTGCCCACGGGCAAGCGCGGGTCAAGGACAGACAGACGGACGGACTCCCAGGATTGCGTTTCCTACGCCGGGAGAGCTGCAGGCGGTCTGCGGCGTGGGCACGGCAAGGTGAAAAGCTTGGTCGGGAGGCGGCTTCGTTAGCACCGAAGCCCTAATTAAGGGCGGGGGGCTGGCAGGTACTGGACCTTCGGGGCAGGACCTTTGGGGCAGGACCTCTGCGGTTCCTTCTCAGGAGAGGGAGGGACGTGCTTGGGGCTCAGGCCGGGGCAGGGACACGAGTGTGCCGGTGCTCTGCCCGGCGCCGGCCTCCCGGTAAGCCTGGTGCGGGGCTCACCGGCCTCGGCGAGATGCGGCAGCCGGCTGCCTCTTCCAAGCGTGCCCTGGGCTCTGCTCCCCGCCGGGGCTGGCTGTGCCGCCGTGGTACCAGGTACCTCTTATCTCGGTAATGTCAGGAATGCACCACGCCGGGGTTTTTTCCTCCGCCGTGAGCCAAGCGTGCCAGGAGCAGAGACCCCACACCCTGCCTGCCCTGCCTGGCGCAGGCACGCTGCCCTCCGGCACCCGGCTGGCTGCCCGCATCTGCCGGGCTTGAGCATCCTTGGGGCTCCCGGGGCATCGCTCCTGCAGAGCGGGGGCACGGTGTCCCCCTCCTCGAAGGGGGTTTGGGGTCCTGGCACAGGAGCTGGGCTGCAGGGTGCCAGGCCTGGGGACGCAGGGTGCTGCGGCAGACAGGCTGGCGCTGGCAGGACCTGGCGGTGCCCGGGGCCGGGCGCTGAGCAGCGGGCAGCAAGTGCCGGGGCTGCGCCGTCCCTTGCTGCCGACTCGGGTCTGCACGCGTCCTGCCGGCGAGCTGCCCTCGTGGTACGGTGCATCGCTGGGGTGTCTGGGGGAGAGCCGGGTCCCTGGGCAGGGATGAGGGCAGCGCTCACGGCACTGCTCCCTGCGCCACTGCAGCAGCCCCGGGTGCCCTGGAGCACGACCCAGCGCGGTGCAGGTGGCTGCTGGAGCCTGCGAGGGGTCTGGGTGAGTGGCTGGGGATCGCTCTGCCTCTCCTGGGGAGCTGTGCTGGGGCATTGGGCCCCCCCTGCAGCACCCCAAACATCCTTCTTCCTTCTGACACCCCCAGCAGCCTTCTCCCTCATAGAGCCCCCCATGGCCCCAAATGGCAACGTGGGCTGGCGAAGGATGGGCTGGGCAGGGCCACGCTCGCCCCGTGGGAGCTGTGACCTGCCCCACGCGTGGGGACCCCCCTTGTAGGGGTGGTGGGTGCAAGCACCGGTGCCGTGGGCCTTGCTCGCTCGGTGGGGAGCAGATTAAAGAGCCCTGCAGAGGGTAATCTGCCCAGGCCCCGCAGGTCAGCTGGGCTGCCGGGGATTACAGCTCCTCCTAATGAGCTTAATTGGGACAGTGTTGTCCTGGAAACTGGAGGGACCGGCACCGAGATAGCGCTGAGGCGGTGGGACCCACAGAGCGGCTCCGTGGTCCTGGGCTGGGGGGGACCAGATGGACCTGCTGCGTCCCGGCTCCGCTGGGATGGAGGTTAGTGGCGGTGGCTGGCTTTGACTCCCAATGGCCCCGGCTCATTGCGGGCGCTGTGAGTGCCCGGCCCCAGCCTGGCGTGCGGGGAGGTGACGGCATGGCTGCGGGGAGGCGGGGAGCGCAGCACCGGGGCCATGCCCGCCAGCAGCCCAGCAGGCGCGTGCCACGCGGGGACGGTTCGAGCTGGGCTGCCGTTGCGCCGGCGGAAGGCGTGCGGATGGCGGAGAGGCCGTGGGAGCCCCGGCAGCGCCCGCGTCCCCGTGCCATCATCCCCGGTGCTGCTGGGGCCGGGGGCGTGTGCAGGAGGAAAGGCAGAGTGAGCCCCTTGGGGAGCGGGGAGGTGGCTCTGTGTGGGGTTGGCTCTGCCCCGTCTGCCAGCCAGGGAAGCTGTGCGTCCCTGAGGTCCTGCCTGGCCTTCTCCGGCACGGGCGGCAACTGCCCGGCACCCCGCGGCCTCGTCCCCGGTGGCTCCTGGCTCCCGCAGCTCGGCTCCGGGGGCTGGCGGGGACAGAGGGACCGAGCTGGTGTCAGCGGTGTCAGGATGAAGTGGAGCATCCAGCAGCCTCTGCCCTGCTCCCGCGGCTGCCCTGCGGGCTGGGATCCTCCGTGTGCCCGGCCGGCACTGCTGGGGGTGGCAGGGCCGCGAGGGGCCCCGGACTCCCCCGCACTTGCCGTGTGCCCCTGCCGGGGCTGCAGCGATGCTCCCTGCGCCCAACGTGGGGGTGGCAGCTGGGTCTGGGTCCCGAGACTCAGAAATCTGCTCTGTCCTGGCCACTGCGGGGACAGGCAGGTACAGGCAGCGGTTTCGGGGCTCCTGGCACCGTCTCTGGTGCTGCCAGGAGCAGAAGGTAGGGCTGTGGTGGCCGTGGGGCTGGACACTTGTCCTCGCGGACTTTCCAGGGTCCATCAGGGAATGGCTCAGCCTTTCCTTCCCTGACACAGAGCTCCTGGCAAAGCCGGGGACTTTCCAAAGCGCTTTGTTGTCCATGGGTTTCCCTCCTGGTTGCTGAAGCGAGCGGAAGCGAGCGTGGAGACGGCGAAGGGCTGGGCGGCCAGGTCCGGCCCTGCGCCCTTCCTGCCCCGGCAGCGGGGTGGCACGGGGGACAGTGGGACGTGGGACGAGACGGGGTTCAGGCTGGGGCACAGCGGAGGGTTTGCCATGGTCATGTCCGGGAAGGGCCATGGTAGGAATTAGGCATCAGCCCCTTCCTGTGGCTCCCAGGGGTGCAAACTGGGGTGTATACGTCCGTCTGTCCCTGCTGAGCGCTCACGGTGTCCGGAGCTCTGCTTCACCCAGGGCAGGGCACCGGCAGCATTGCTGGCGGCAGCGTGGGAGCTGCGTCCCCGGTGCCACCAGGAGCATCCCTGGGCTGAGAGGGAGGGAAGGCTCGTAGCCACCCCGGTCGCTGGGTGCCGTTCCCGTCCTGGCCTCGGTGGCAGCCCTGCCTGCGTGTGTTTCCCCACCCTGCTGCTGGTGTGACCCCCTCTGTCTCGTCCCCCCAGGGAGGCCCTCCAGGTCACACTCAACGATGTCACTGTCTGTGCGCCCGCAGCGCCGAGTCCTCGTCACCAAGATCAATAGGAGCCAGTCCTTCGCTGGAGTGAACTCGACGGCCGACCGGCCCTTCAGGTAGGAGACGAGTGCTCGTGCTGCCTGCCACGGGGGACGGGGACGGGGACACGCTGGGGCGCGGCGGTGGGACCCTCTGCGCATCCTGACGCACCTTCCCAGCCTGCCGTGCCGGACCTTTGTGGTACGTGGGGGGTGTTGCACGGGGGGCTGCAGGGAGCATCGAGGCCAGATGGGAGGCAGAGCCCATCACCCCAACCCTCCGCTGTGCCGTGGCCAGGCTGGGTGAGGACCCTGCAGCCCTGCGGCCGGTGTAGCTTACCCTCGTTCTTCAGCCAGCTCTTAGGAGCTTCCCTGTCACCATCTCATCATGTTTAATGGGGGCGGTGAAGGAGCCGGGGTGGCTTTGAAGCGTTGCGTCTCAACGGCCTTGCCATCCTGCGGCGGCTGGTTTCGGGGTTTGAGTGCTGGCGTGAATCAGGGTTTCCTCCGGGTCATTTCAAACCAGTTGCTGAAGGGTTTTATTGGCTGCCCGTCAGCTGCGTTGCGAGGAGCAGCCGTTCCCTACTCATCCTCTCCAGCCGCTGGCGACGTTACGGTCCCATCATACCCTTCCTCCTCCTCTCCGCTGAACCTCGCGTCGGTGAGAACTGCCCCGTGCGCTGCTCATCCCTGCCACCCTGCTCCGCACCGTCCCTAGCTCCTGGCTACCCTCGCGCGGGTGGCTCTGGGGACGTGGGCATGCCACGGGCTTGGGCTGCGGGACTCCGGCATTTTAATGCTTTTAATCCCTTTTCCTAGCGCCCAGCCAGGCTCCTTACCTCCCCGTGCACCCACCGGTGCGAGCGGTGCCAAGCTGCTTTGCCAGGCTATGGGCTCCTTCACTGGGTGGGCACAAGCCCAGGTAGAACCTCCCCATGCCTGGGAGCAGCTCTCCAGCCCTGCTCGGCTCTTGTCCCCAGGTCCTGGGCCAAGTGACACGCTCCAGGCCACCGGCATGTTGCTGGATCTGGGGGTCCCAGAGGGGATCGCTTGGGGACGGGGTAGAGGGAGGACTCTTGGACGCCTGCACCCAAGCAGCTGGCAGGGAGATGTTTGGGGGAGATGTCTCCAGAGGCCCTGAAGGACAGGGATGAGGAGGGATGGTGGAAAGCAAGCCCTTACCCATCGCTGTGGCTTGGGATGGAGCCAAGACGTTCATTTCCCCCCCCGCAAATGATTCGGGGAAGTCTTTTGGCCACTCCTGCGAAGAGCGGCACAGGATGGGAGGTCCAGGCCGGGGCTGGGAACCGAGGAGCCCGTGGTGTCTCCTGGGCGCCGGTGGCATGACGATGCGTTGGAAGGAGGAAGGGAAGAGCCGGTCTGAGCGGGGCGTTGCTCGCTGCGCTGGGGAGCGACTCCGTTGCACAAGGCAGGAAGGGTGGTGTTCGGGTCCCGGGCGCTGGCATCCCTTCGGGTCGGTCTCCATACGGCGGCTTCGGTGACATCTGGAGAGGCACAGCATCAGTGACGCTGTCCCTGTCCCTTGTCACTGTGCTGTGTGATGAGGTGACAGGGCTGCCTGTGCCCAGGATGCTCCCGTGCTGCCACCCGCTGGGATCCCCGCCTGTCCCTGGCAGCGCACGGTGGCAGGGCCGCAATCCGATGGTGGCACGTGTCACCCTGCCACGGTGCCTGAAGCACAGGGACCATCTCCGTGCCCCTGGCAACCCGCGCTGCTGGCGATGGAGCAGAGCGTGGCCCCTTCGGAGCGTGGCCAGGGCTGGAGATGTCCCCGCAGGCACTCCGGGAGCGCAGCTTGGCTCCGGCTGGTGCCAGCCCCGTTTCCCTTCGCTCCCTCCAGCCGGCGCCTGGGACCCCCACGCCTCCGCAGTGGCTCCCCCACGGCCAGCCTCTCTGTCCCCGCTGGGACGGGGGTAATTCCCTGCTCTTCTCCACCGCCAGCTTTGCGGGTATCTCCTCGTCCTTCCCATGGCTTTGGGGAGGCCAAATGCTCTGGGGGGGCTGCAGGCATGGGGTGCAGACAGCGCTGCCCAGCCTCACGGCCCCGTCTCGCCCGGCCCCGCTGGCCGGTTAGACTGGCTGCTGGGGAGTGCTGGGAGAGGCAGGCGGGTCCGGGCGGACCTGGCCTCCATCCCAGAGCTCCTTCTTGTCTCGAGACACGGTGCCCGGCAGGCTGGGGCACCCAGACGGCCCCCGGTGCTGTGTGCTGACCCTGGCCGCCCCGGGTTTCCCTGCTTCTCTCCCCAGGAACCTCTCGCCCTTCACCCCCACTGTCTCCCGCAAGACTGGCTCCAGGGTCAGTAGGATGTTCTCAATGTCCCACAAATCCCCACCACCCAAGGTGCCTCAGCCCAACCGCCTGGACGAGGTGTACGAAGCTCTCAAGAAGGGCTTGACGTAAGTGCTGGGGCTCCCCGTGGCCGGGCGGTTGGAGGCGGGGAACCCCCTGAGGGGCACGGGGACAGCTTGCCGTGTGGGTTGGGGTTGGCAGCTCTCCGCTCTCACCAGGCAGGGACATGCCAGGTCTCCTGGGCGCAGTGCCGTGGGTTCCCAGAGCTGTGTGGGGTCCCACATCTCACCACGTCCCACGTAGAGGCACAAGTGGGCTCCCTCGCCTGGGTGCTCGAGTGAGTGGGGACGCGGGACCGATGTGCTGGGTTGGTGTGGTCTGTGGGTGGCAGGAGCCCTGGACACGGCGTCCCAGCCTGACCCCTGCGGTGTGGTTGCCCCCAGAGCCTACCTGGAGGTGCACCAGCTGGAACTGGAGAAGCTCAGCACCCAGATCCGCGAGTCCAAGAGGAATTCGCGCCTGGTGAGTGTTGCTGGGAAGAACCTTACGGGGAGCGGTGCTTTGGGCAGGCGGCCGGGGCAGCTCGTGGTCCATCTGTGCCCCGGGGCAGAGCCTGCTTCTGCGGGGCCATCAGGGGCCAGCCCTGGCTCTGGTGCTGGGCTTGCACAGGGCTCCTGTCCTACTGTCACGCACTCTCCAGCCCTGGCTGGGTGCTGCACGACCCCGCCGACACGCTACGGGTGGTGGGCGTGCGACGTGCCGGGTGTCCTTGGGTGGGCAGAGCTGGCTTTGTGCTGCGTCTTATCCCTCTCCTCTCTCCTCCAGGGCTTTCTCTACGATCTGGATAAGGTAAGCGGGAGCAGTGCCCCGATCCCCCCCTTGCCTTCCCCATCCTCGCGCCCGGGATGTGCCACTGCCGGCCCCTTCTCCGCTCGCACTGCCCCCCGCGCCTGCCCACCCCCCCAGCCCCTGCGGTGGGATCGGGGCTCTGCGGGCAGGGGGAGGTCTGGCCAGGGGGTGAAGCAGAGACAGGCAGGGGCTTGTAGCCTTGCTTCTTGCTAAAAAAAGCTGTGGCTGGGGAGTGCTGAGCCTGGGTTAGCTCTGAGGCTTGGGAGAAGAGCACCCCGGAGCCTGGCCCGTCTCCTGGGACACCCTCTGGAGCAGGGGAGGCTGGAGGGTGCTGCAGCACATGGGTGCAGCTGCCGCCCTGCACCTCCCAGGCAGGGCCGGTGACCAGGATCCGTCCCGGCCGCAGCACGGGCACGCAGGGGGACGCATCCTGACCTGCGGTTCCTCTCCAGAGGGGTCGGGCTGCCGCTCACTCCGTCTCCTCTGCTTTTCCAGCAAGTGAAGTCAATCGAGCGCTTCCTGCGTCGCCTGGAGTTTCACGCTAGCAAGGTGAGACCTGGGGACCGGCGTCACCTTGGGGGTCCCTCGGTGCGGCGCTGGGATGGCCGTGCTGTCCCCCGTCCTGCCCCTCACCGCACCTCGGGCCTGTCCTTGCAGATAGATGAGCTCTACGAGGCTTATTGCATCCAACGTCGGCTCCGTGATGGAGCCCACAACATGGTCAAGGCTTACAGCACGGGCTCGCCGGGCAGCCGGGAGGCACGCGAGAGCCTGGCCGAGGCCAGCAAGGGCTACAAGGAGTACACGGAGGTGAGGCAGCCGGCTGGGGTGGGCTGCCGGGGTGCTGGGTCCCCCGGGTGGCTGCTGATGGGTGCTGTCCGTCCGTCTGTCCCCAGAACATGTGCCTGTTGGAGAACGAGCTGGAGAGCCAGCTGGGCGAGTTCCACGTCCGGATGAAAGGTAACGCATCCCGCTCCGTCCCCGGCCTGCCGCCTGCCTGCCTGCTGCCTGCTGATGTCCCTCTGCCTTCTCTTGCAGGACTGGCAGGCTTTGCCCGGCTCTGTGCTGGTGACCAGTACGAGGTTGGTGGGATTCTACGGGTTGGGATCTGCTGCTCTCCTGCCCTGTGGTCCTTGGGGTGCCTGGGGGGCGTAGGTGGGGCGCCGGCATGGAGGGCACGCTGCAGGGCGGTGGTGGGTGGCACGGGTCCCTGGGACGCACGGAGAGCACCCACGACGCCAGTGCTGTATCTCCCCCATACCCACCCTTCTGCATCCCCAGATCTTCATGAAGTACGGACGGCAGCGGTGGAAGCTGCGGGGGCGCATCGAGGTGAACAGCAAGCAGGTGTGGGACAGCGAGGAAATGGTTTTCTTGCCCCTCGTCACCGAGTTCCTCTCCATCAAGGTACAGTGCAGAAGGGGACAGGGACAGTGTGGGCCAGCTACCACCCTGCATGCCGGCAGGGCTTCTCTCCAGCACCTCACCTAAACCTCGCCCTCACTGGGTGGTGGTGGCATCCTGGCAACAGCAGGGATGTCCACGGCATCGTGGCACACGGCATGGATGTTCCCAGCATCCGTGAAATCCCTACCGCCTTCTCATCCTCTCCTCCCTCTCCTGGTCCAGGTGACGGAGCTAAAGAGCCTGGCCAACCACGTTGTGGTGGGCAATGTGTCCTGCGAGACCAAGGACCTCTTTGCGGCTCTGCCCCAGGTCGTGGCTGTGGATATCAATGACTTGGGCACCCTCAAACTCAGCCTGGAGGTGACCTGGAAGTGAGTATCTCGGCAGGCATTGCTGGTAGCACGTGGCAGAGCTGGGGATGCCCGGCATGGCGTGGCAAGAGCTGGCCCGCCCTGGGCTCTCTCCCATCCCAAAACCGGGCTGCAGTTATGGAAAACTGAGGGTCCAGAGCTGGGCTCGATGGGGTCCTGGTGTCCTGCTTGCTGCAGAGCAGGGTCGAGACCCGCCCTGGGCTGGCACGGACCCCTCATCTCCCTGCTCTCCTCCCCAGCCCCTTCGACAAGGACGACCAGCCCTCGGCAGCCAGCACCGTCAACAAGGCCTCCACGGTGAACAAGAGGTTCTCCACCTACAACCAGAGCCCGCCTGACACACCGTCCCTGCGGGAACAGGCTTTCTATGTAAGTGTGGCGCCGGAGAGGTGGCCCGTGGAGGGGTCTGCACAGGGACGTGTCCAGGCTACGTCCCAGAGGGTGGCACGGGGGTGGGCAGCTCCTCTCCAGCCATCCAGCCACGGCTCCCCGGTACCGGCGCCTGCTCCTCCCGTGCTCACAGCTCCTCTTCTCTCTGCCCAAGAGCCCGGGGCGGGCGGCCAACAAGCACGGTTGGTCCTTGCTGGACATCTTTCGGGAGACACTCTTCGAGAAGCTGTCTCAGAGCTGCTCCTGCGGCGACGTCTCCTCGGCCGAGCTCGGGAGATGGCCGCAGCAGGGCCGTGTAAGTGCGAGGGCTGGAGCCGGCCAGTAGCTTAGCCCGGCGGCGTGGCCATCCCGCAGTAGCCGTAGCCGCTCCTTGTCTCCTACTCACTAGCCCCAGCTGATGCTCAGAGGCCGGATCCTGCCAGGCTGGGGTCTGGCTGGCCCCGAGGAGACTGTCCCCAAGCTGGGGCAGCCTGGGCTGCACGGGCCAGCCCCGCTCCTCCGTCCGCACGCCCTCGTGCGAGAGCCGGGGCACTAGTGAGTAGAAGGCTTGTCCGTGTCCCTGCACTGGTGATGTCGGTGTGCTGTGCCGTGGCATTGATGTGGTGCTGGTGTGATGGTGCTGGTGTGGCGCTGGCGTGGCATCGGTGCTGGTGTGACAGTGCTGGCGTGATGCTGTCACGGTGCCGGCGTGATGCTGACGTGGCGTCGGCGTGGCACTGGTTCAGTGATGGTGAACCAGTGGCGCGGCGCTGACGTGATGGCTGGTGCTGCCCACCACGAGCTGGTGCCAGAGCTGTCGCCGCCCTTGCAGCCGTGGTGGTCATGTCCTCAGCTTCACATGTCGCACCCTGTTGTGGCCATGCCGGGGAGCCGCTGGCACTCCGGGGCTCTGGGGCACGCGTGGCTGGGCCTGGGGAGCCATACTCCCCCCCCCCGGCATGGCATGGGGTGCAGGGCTGGAAGAGGCAGCCGTGGCCTGCCGGGTCCTTGCCACACGTTCTGCTGTGCCAGCAGAGCCGGGGCGGCGCGGCAGCCTGCGCGGGGGGTTGCGGCAGCCTCGGTGCCCTCTGGCTTGGCCGGATCCTGCCCCCAGTTGAAGGGAAGGCAGCTGGAGGGGCAGGGGCGGCAGGAGGGTCTTGTCTGACACCGTTTCCCCCCTCCCCAGAACATGCTGCGGCGCCAGGAGGAGCTGGAGAACGGCATGGCCTGGTCCATCTCCTCCGAGTCCTCGGACGACTCCTCCAGCCCCCAGCTGTCCGGCAGCGTCCGCCACGCCACGCACAAGCCCATCGTGCAGCCCGAGGTGCAGGCCTCCGCCCCTGCCATCGAGATCTCCTTCTCCCAGCAGCCGGAGGAGGCTGGGGCCGGGCCCGGGGCCGGCGGCGGCAGCGTCCCCGCCGCGAGCCAGCCGGAGGAGCTGGGCAGCCGTAAGAAGGATGCGGTGGCCAATGGGCACGTGCCCTACTCCCGGACTCTGAGCCACATCAGCGAGGCCAGCGTGGACGCCACGATGGAGGCCAAGGCTGCGGAGAGCCCCTGGGAGCCTGTGCCGAGCCCGGAGGACACGGGGATGGGAGAGCGGGACGCGGACCCCCTCCCGGGCGCCTCGGTGGCAGCTGCCGTGGCGGGGCAGGACAGGGGCGCCGAGGCCAAGCCCCGTGCCGCCGTGGCGTGGGCCATGACCTGCGAGGAGGAGGTCGGCGGGGCCGAGCCGGTGCAGAGCCAGGCGCCGGCACAGGACAGCTGTGGCACCAGCGTCCCCGCGGCGCTGCAGCAAGCCCCCGCGGAGGAGAGGCCCATCCCCGCCCCGCCGTTGCCTGCCGGCGTCCCTGAGGTGTCACGGGGGAAGGTGGTGGATTCGGGTCTGGAGGAGGCCATCAGCCTCCTGGGCTCGGCCCTGGACGACTATCGGGGGCAGTTCCCGGAGCTGCAGCCCCTCGAACGGGAGCTCAAGCGCCTGGAGGAGATGCTGCTGGTGAGGGGCTCCCAGCAGTGCCGGGGGCAAGGGGACGGGGCCGTCCCTGATGGCAGTGCCCAGGGATGATGGGGACAATGGGGATGGGGCCGTCCCTGATGGCAGTGCCCAGGGATGATGGGGACAATGGGGATGGGGCCGTCCCTGATGGCAGTGCCCAGGGATGATGGGGACAATGGGGACGGGGCCGTCTCTGCTGGCAGTGCCAAGGGACGATGGGGACAGGGCCGTCCCTGATGGCAGTGCCCAGGGACCATAGGGATAGGGCCATCTGTGATGGCAGTGCCCAGGGATGATGGGGACAATGGGGACAGGGCCATCTCTGCTGGCAGTGCCCAGGGCCACAGGTCACAGGGCTGTCTTGGCTGGCAAGCCAGGATCTGACCCTGCCGTGCCTTCCTCCGCAGCAGAAGCAGGGCGTCTTCCTCAGCCGGGCCTCCAGCATCAGCCTGACAGTGGAGCATGCGCTGGAGAGCTTCAGCTTCCTCAACACCTCTGACATGGAGGACTCAGAGGGCTCTGAGGAGGAGCATCTCCAAGATGAGAGGTGCACGGCGGGGCTCACGGGATGGGGCACGGGGCAGGATGCGGCCCTGGGGCAGCTGGGATGGGGGATGCCCAGCTCTTCCCGGGTGCCCATGCACATTTAGACTAGCCCATCACAGCTCAGGGCAGGACCAGCGTGAGAAGCAGCAGGATCTGGCCCTTCTGGGGGCACAGTGCCACCCTCTCCATGGGGGTGGGCTGGGAGGCAGCCCCCATGCCCTCTGCCCCTGGGACCTGCTCCTTCACCCAGCCCTGATGCTGTGATACTGTAGGTCCTACAGAAACTCTGTCCAGCGTTGCCCCGTGGGTGGGGAAGGGTTGGGTCCAGGTTTCCCACACTGACCCACTGCCTCGGTCTCTCCCTGGCTTGCAGGAGGGCTGGCAGACCCCGGCGCGGCAGCAGGGCCCCCAGTGCCGGTGAGACGGGGGCAGACGACACTGGCATGTGCAGCGGCTCCGAGGCCAGCACCGACCCCATGAGCACTGGCAACGAGTTCCTGGATAAGGCTCTGGTGCTTCACCTCAACAACTGCAACCGCCTGCTGCTGGTGAGGACAGGGGCCGGGGCACAGTGGCAGGAGACGTCCCAGGGACCTGTGGGTCCCCCCTTGAGGGGTGTCTCCCGCAGCATGGAGGCTGTGGTGCAGGCACTGAGCTCCGTCCCTGAGGTCCCTGGTTTGGCCGTGCCTTGCAGAAGCTGGGCACCTTCGGTCCCCTGCGGTGCCGGGAGATGTACGCCCTGGACAGGCTGCTGCGGGAGGCGCAGGTGCTGGAGATCGTGTGCCAGCTGACGGAGGAGCGAGCGGGAGCGGCCGGCTCTGCCGCCGAAGGTAAAGACACGCAGCTGAGGGGACTGTCCGTGCCACCCCGGGGGCTGTGCGGGGCCCGGTCCCCCCTCGCTGTGGCCCGGGGAGGTTTGACAGTGGCTGTCCCCACAGTGGTGCAGTTCTCGACGCGGAAGGAGGGCGTGCTGCCCCTTTGGGACCGCTGCGTGGAGGGGCCCAACGTCTACGCCTGCCCCGTGGAGCGGTTCCTGCAGGTGCTGAGCTCCCAGTACGCAGCACCCATCAGCCAGCGGCACCCTGGCTTGGCCGATGCCGGTGAGCGGATGCCCAGGGGTGTTTGGGGAGAGAGTTGCCAGCCCCACTCGGCGACCATGAGTGGGGGCCTGTGGGTGCCAGGAGCCCCGCAGAGGGGTGGCCACGACTGCTGCGCCCCCTGACCCCGGCTCTTTCCTGCAGTGTGTGTGAAACTGGTGGAGGATGTGCTGAACCAGCGGCTGCCGCGGCGGCCCGGCAGCGCCCAGGGTGAGCAGGTCACCATCTTCCAGTACTGGAGCCACTTTGAGTCGCTCGGCGCCCTGGTGCTCGACACCTACATGATGGAGCTGGCAGAGGAAGGTGGGTGCGTTGGCACCCTGCGTGGGGCCATCTCTGCCCGGCACGGGTGCGGGGTGCCCAGAGATGGATTCCCTGTGGCGGCAGGGGCAGTGCCGCCGGGCTCCCCGCACCTTGGCTCAGCCGGTGGTTCCCCGCAGTGCTGCTGGCGCAGAACCTCAACTCGGACGACCAGGACGTGGTGCTGCGTGCCCTGAAGCGCATGCCCGAGGGCCGCCTGAAGAAGGAGGGACTAAAGGCGCTGAGCCTGCTCCTCGTGGAGGGCAACAGCAAGGTGGTGAATGCCGTGTCGGCCCAGCTCCGCAGCCTGGCAGAAAACCCCCGCTTCCGCCAACGGGTAAGCATGCCCGGCACGCCAGGGACGAGGTGGGCTGGTGCCACAGCCCCGCGGTACTGCCCCCCCCGGCTCTGCCGCAGGTGGTGGCACTGACCCCCGTCATCTCTCCCAGGCCCTTGTGTGCTACCTGGAGCAGCTGGAGGATGAGGAGGTGCAGACACGCGTGGCAGGGTGCGCCGCGCTGGGCTGCCTGAAGGTGAGAGGGACGTGGGGAGGAGGCAGCAGAGCTGCATCTTCCAGAGGAAGAGGAATCGCATGTGGCTGGCGAGTCCAGACACCTGCACAGCCTCCTGCTCCCGGGAGAGCAGAGCTGGGGGGCGCCCCAAATGTACCGGAGAAGCAGGCAGAGGCAGGGCAGGAAGGGAAATGGGGAGGAAGGGACAGGACGAGTGACTTTCCTGCACCGTGGGGCTGCAGCACCCTGTGTGTGTCTGTGCCCAGCCCTGCCACACTCAGCCCCTCGTCCCTTCCCCTTGCAGGCCAAGGAGAGCATCGAGCAGCTGGTTTACCTGTGCCAAACCGACAAGGAGCCTGTGCGGGAGGCAGCCAAGCAGAGCTTGATGCTGTGTGGTGAGTGTCCCGCTGCTCTTCTCCTCTCCCTCCCCACCCATGGCATCCCGAGCAGCACCTCCCGGTGCCGGCAGTACCCACAGGAGAAGGGGGTCCCGGGCTGGTCCCTGCCTACCCCCCACACTCTGGCTCATCATGCCCCAAAGCTCTGCCAGGCAAGAGCAAGCTGGCAGCCGGCAGCCAGGGTTGGGCGTCCTGCGACCACAGAGCACTAAGCCTGGTTGTTATTTATTATTTGCTAGATGGCACTGAGAGAACCATCTGAGTGGGTTTCTAGGCCTCCAGATCGCGGCAGCTGCTGCACAGGTTGGGACACGTGAGCCGTCCTCGTCCCCCCGTCCCCGCTCCTGCCGCTTTGCTCACGAATGTCTCCGTCTTAGAGCCTGTCAGCTATGTCACGTTTTGGAGTCTGTGTGTCTTGGTTGTTCATAGAGCCCGTCCCCGCGGTACCCCGGCACACGTAGGCGCCTTGTGTCCCATGTCCCAGCAGACTGTCCATGTCACCACCTCTCGCTGGGGATGGTCACCGCGGGCAGATTTGCATGCGGGGGTGCCGGGCGAAGAGCTCAGAGCGAGCTTGTAGCGTGGATGTGTGCATCCTTGTGTGCGCCCTGGGGTCCTGGGGAAGCCCTCGGGATTCCCGTGCCAGTGCATGCAGATGTGCACAGCTGTTTGAGATGCTGGAGCCGGCACAGCCCTGGCCGCTCTGCCCCAAGCTAGGCTCTCCACAAGCCGGCACTCCTGCAGCCCTGCGATCCCTGCCCTGCGTGGGCACGGGCACGGCAGGCAGCTGAAGAACAGGATTTGCAACATCTGAATCGGGAGCTCTGGGGGCTTTTTGAGCTGGATCCCGGCTGGGACCTGCCCACGGGTGTGCTAAGGAGGACAGGGGCGGTCTCCACTCGGTGGCCGTAGCCCGCCGGCTCTGCTCAGCCAGGCGTTAGCCACGTCTGCCCGGAAAGGCCAGGAGAAGGTGGCTGGGGATGGGCAGGGGACAGAGCCTCTGCAGTTCTGTTCACTGACCACAGTCTGTACTTGCAGGGGAAGATGGTAAATCAGCTCACCGCCGGCTGGAGGAGACCCTGGACAGCCTCCCGAGGATCTTTGCGCCAGCCAGCATGGCCAGTACAGCTTTCTGAGACGCCACGCAAACCCATCTGCCGCCCCTTGAGGGCAAAGACACCGCTGGGCCGCCCGGGTTCGCACGGACTGAGGCCGGCCGGGACCCGGCAGCTCCCACTCTCGGCAGCACAACCGCAGTATTATCCCCGCCGGCAGCTCGCCGCGGCCACACACTGCCTTACGGAGCACCGCTTCCCCGGCCACCGGCCACCAGCCCCACGGGGTTGCCACGTACGCACCCCTGGGCTGGGGAGGGGGTTCGCTGCACATCCCACCCTCTGGTTGCTATTTAAAACCCACGGGGAGCTCACCCTTCCTGCTCCCCCTGCTCCTTTCATCGGCTACAGCTGCTGGGACTGGAGCAGCAGGGAGATGTACCGGATTTCTCTGCCTCCTCTCGCCTTCCTCCTGCTCGAGGGCACGTGCCCTGTCCCGGAAGGACCTGCACTTTGGAAACCACACCGTTTCTTTCCAGGAACTACCTGGGCCTTTGGGGACTGCTGCCCTTTGCCACCTGGAATCCCTAGGACTTAAAATAAAATGAAATATGAGATATTAATATATTCTGCTGGCGTTTCTTCTTTCCAGCTCCACATGCTCCTGTCCCTCCCCGGCTGTGGCTGTAGGGTGCGTAGTGAGATGTGGCCCCAGCTCCGAGCCTTTCCTGGAGGGGGCAGGAGGAATGACAGAGGGACGGACAGACGGACAGACAGAAGCTGCCACCTTTTTTTTTTTTTGTGTTTGTTTTCTTTTTGTTGTCGTCGTCGTTTTATTTTATTTTTTATTTACAGATTTTTGCAGAAAAACAAAAGCAAAAAATTCTTTTCTATAATGTCTCTATAAATCTATATATAATGTAATTACAGAGAACAACTAATTTTGATTTTAAACCAGAAATAAAAACAAACCTTTAATGAGTGATGGGTGTGGCTGTACGGGTATTTCTTTGGCCGCGCTGCCCAGGGGTCAGCATTGCTACCGGAGGGTGGTGGAGGGATCTTGTGGGGCATAATTGTGATTTCTGGCATGGGATTCTCAACCCACGGAGCCACAGAAACCAGGGCTGCCCCGGGAACAGCGACAGCGTGAAACGCTGTCGCTGTTCCCGGGGCAGCCCTGGTTTCTACTGTTTTTCCCTGTGTAGGGGTGACGGAGCTCACTCAGCTGAATTGTTTTTTCAAACCCGTTCCCGTAAAGATTTGGCACTTTTCGGTCTAATCACGGAGCCGTAATGGATCAAAGACTCACAGAATAGTTGAGGTGGGAATTTTGGAAACGCTCATCTATTCCCTGCTGCTCAAAAGCAGTGTCAGTTAGAACTCGGGATCACGTCTGGTTGGGTTTTGAGTGTCTCCAAGGATGGAGGTGTCAAAACTTCTCCAGCCAACCTGTGCCAGTGCTTGACTATCCTCACAGAAAAATAAAAAATAATTTTTTATGAAGTTTAACTCAAATCCTGGTATTTCAGTTGCTGTTTGGTGCTCGGTTTTTCACTGGGCACCTCCGAGGACCATCTATCTCTGTCTTCTTTACCCCCCACCAGGTATTAATAGACACAGATAAGAAAAAAACCCCAGCCTTCATTTTTCCAAGCTAAACAGTCCCAGCTCTCTCAGCCTCTTCTTATATAGCATCTGCTCCAATCCCTTAATCATCTTAGTGGCCCTTACGATCCTGGGAGGGGGAGCAGGTGAGAGCAGCAGACACCCCAAAAGGCAGCAGAGGCAGGGACCCCCACGGCACCAGCGCTGGTGCAGCAGCAATTCCAGAGGCACTGCCAGCACCAGCGGAGCTGGGGATTTATGGCCCCCAGGCTGGGCAGGATCCGTCCATCGGTGCTTCCCCGGGGTTTCTAAGCAAATCCCAGCAGGTTACAGCCTCCATGTCCTGTTTTCTCACTGGAGCAGAGCTTTTTGGGCTGATTCAGGCAGAATGCCACGTGTGGCCGGACAGGCAGGGCACGGCCAGCCTGCAGCTCCGTGCTAACGCTGCACGGCACGTCGTGGTGCATGGGGTGTCCCAGATAGGACATCACCTTAGCGAAACCACTTTTGGATGCAGTTTTATCTGCAGATGGGATTGCGGGAAGGGATTGGGGTAACCAGGGGATATTTTGCTGCATCACTGCTCGCTTTGCCTTCCTCAGCCTGCTTCGGGGGCTGGACAAGCCCCAGAAGGGAAGCGCGGTGTTCCTCCCAAAGCACTGCATCACACCACAGCTGTAGGCACCGAGAGATCTGGGTCCCAACGGGCACCTACAACTGTGGACAAGAGCACCTGAGAGGTGGAAAGCGGCCCAGCCATCTTATGTTTTGGTTTCTTTTTCCCCTGAATAACTCCTGGAAATAAGACCAGCCCTGTGCTCCCATGGCCAGAGCCACAAATTCAATTCACTCACCGACGTGGGTGTCCTCCCTGCAGCACAATGCCACCTTCCAGGATAAGCTCCACCTTGGCTGTAGAGAGATCGGAGGAAGAAAGCAGCCTTCTGTCAGGGCAGGGCAGGACAAAATGACTCTGCTCCTGGAACTGCAAGGAATAAACTCGTTATTTATGTGGTTTTAAGAACATCTGGGGAAAGAACCCCAAATAGATTAATTCAGGAATCTGTCGCCAAGCCCCTTGCTCTGAATGGCAATGCCAGCATCGCCAAAGCCCTCTGCCCCACAGACACCACCAGGTCACCTGGAATTGCAGGACTGACATTTTAACCGGAATAAATGTAAAAAAAAAAGTCTTGTTTTTTTGGACAGCGCTCACTCCAAACATCCACTGCAGTTTGCATCCTGCTTGGTTGGGTTCTTGTTTAGGGCTGGGGAGGAGTAGGACAACCATCACAACAGCCAGCTGTTTGAAATTAGGCAGAGGCCTCAACTTTTCCCTCCAGGACTTAACGTCTCCTCCAGCCCTTGCGCAGCAACTGCACCGCTTTGTGGGGTGAAGTCCCTGGGACCCACTCTCACAGGACACGGGGACAGGCACAGCACCACAGAGCGCATTTTGCAGCAGCGTGTTTGCTATTTCAAAGGAGACAGCCTGCCAGCACCACGTTTGTCAGCCAAATCTGTGTCAGCGCTTAAAACATCTCCCTCTCGTACGGACGTGCTTGTGCTCAGCAGCACTGATGACTGTTGCAGCTACTTGCTTTTCTTGTAGGAGCTGCAGCCCGTGGGAGGGTGTCTGTGTCACGGTTGCATTACCCACGTGCTCCGGCTTTGGAAAGATGTTCCTTTTCCCCATTTGCTGCTGTTTTCCTTTTAATTAAAGGAGTGCATATGGATTCTGGAGCACTTTGCAGTATTGGTTTTTACCTGCTGGTCTCAGGGTAGCATATAATTATTTTTGGCTGATTATTTTTGTCAGCCAACATACCCTCTTCTCGGACGGCATCGGGGCTGGTGCTGCCACCCAAGTTGTGACACCAAGAGCACCCACCAGCCAGAACGACCCCAAGCAGACGCTGCCACTTTGGAGAGCCACAAGCTCCAATCGGCCCTCGTGTAAGAAATAACTTCAATCTTGACACCAAGTCAGTTTTAGGGGGTTGTAGTTTGGGAATCTCTGGTTTGAGCAGCCTCAGAGTTGGACCTCTCACCTTATCCCAGGCTTGTATGAAATCATGTTTCCAAGACATTCACTAGGGCACTTCGAAATTATCCGAACAGCTAAGTAGTTTGCACTGAACCACAGCAAAACAACCACCTCCTCATGATCACTGATGCGTTCCTCGCGGGGCTGTTGGGCACACAGGTACGGGTTTGTTCTCCAAGGACCGCTCCTAGGGTGACAGCTGGGGCCTCGTTTCATATGGAGACCAAAGTGCGCTTCAGGCAGTCACTAAAATTAAATTTAATGCTGGCTCTCAAACTCGACTACTGTCTTAGAGCTGAGTGAGGAGAGAGGCGGTGACTCCTGAGGTACAGCGAGAGGGTGATGGGAGCACGGAGCTAGGAAGAGTCGGGGAGGAGCGGGGTGAGCTAACCCGAGGCGGTCAGGAGCTCCTTGGCTTCAGTTCCTGCCATTCTGCTGATGGGCAAGGCGTCTCTGGGAAAGGCAACTTTTCTAGAAGGAGCATCTGCCTCTGGGTGTCTAATTTGGACAGGCCTGGAGGCTGATTTTCAGGAGCACCCGCAATTAGGACTGAAGCTGGGGGCTTGAATCCTCCGCAAATCAGCTCAAAAGTCCCTCCAAGTGAGAAAGCCAAGTTCAATAGGTCAGACTCCCGGTGCACGCTGGTGGATGGTCTGGGAGGAGAAACCCGGGAATAGGTGTTTGCCAGAACAACTTCTGTTTCCTAAGCAGCAGACAAGCAACCGTTTGTCATAGCAGGGCTACAAACAAAAGGCAGAGGGATCATTAGCACTCATTTACTCCCAGCCCTGGGTGAGTATTTAAAGGAGCATAAGAAGGAATTTTACATATAGTCAGCACTCCTCTCCATTTTGAGCTTCAAGCAGGATTCATGGCTATACATGGAAGATATGCCACCCTCCCCAGAATTAGAGCATGAGAATTGATGGTTTGACAGCTTGGAATAAATGTAAATGACTTTTAAAAAATTCACACTGCAGAATCTCGTTTCCCCAGAAATGTTCTTCGCAGATCTTTCGTGCCTTACTGACTTCATTTCCTTTGACAACAAGGTTGCATGTCTAGTGGACAAAAGGCAGGCAGGGGATGTGCAGTTTTTTGGGGATTTTAGAAAAGCATTTGATAGTCCAACAGGTGTTGGACTCGAAGATCCTCGTGGGTTCCTTCCAACTCAGAATATTCGGTTTCGCTGATTTGGATTCCTCAGGCAACGAAGACCCCAGAGGTCACAGCTGTGGGCTACACCCTGCCACCTTGTAATTAACTGTCACTTTTTGCCATCGCTTTGTAACTGATTTTTTTCTCCTTCAGCTGAGGCTGAAGAAACAGAGCTACGTCCTCGTGACTCAACACGGCTCGTCCCCTCTGGCAGCTCGGTAAGCTACAGTTCCCTTGCTGTAACGAGTTAACGGACTCAGCCTGGTGCCATAATCCTCAGAAGAGAAGTCGGTCTCAGTTGTCAACAGCCCCGAAAGGAGTATTGGTGCTCACAACGCTGCCCACGGCGCTCCACCGCTGCTCTGCCACTTTGCAAGGACGGAGAGAGCTTAGGCTGTAAAGCAGGGTCGGGAGCTGATCTTCTCACTCGCCACCACCAAACTCCGCCCCACAGGGCAGTAGCCTGGCAGACCCTTCTCCCCACCATGACGCAGCTTGATGAAGCATAAGCATTATTCAGACTAGGATTTAAGGGCAGAATTTACACATGTTAACACACGCCGCATTTGTCTGATGGTTTTGTCACTTGCAAAGCAGGTTGGGGTAAGGCTGTTGAACAGCTTTTGCTCTGCCCTGCAGTGGCATCTCAAGAGGAACAAAAATTTGGGGCAAGATTTTTAGTATCTGCTTCAGCTCTAACAGCCTTATAACTCTTTAGTGGCACAGGTTTGTGTTGAGGTTTCTTTACATTTAGTCTCCTCTCTGAACTCCCAGCTTTACTATCATAGAATCATTTAGGTTGGAAAAGACCTTTAAGATCATCAAGTCTAATCATATCCTCTGGGGATTAACAGGTGAGTAAAAGCAGCAAAAAAAAGCAGCTTCCTTCCAATGCATCTTGGTTTTGGACTATTAGTATTTTAACCCATTTTAAACTTCATTTCACATTTTTTTATGAAAAGAGGATGCAGCATGAGCTCATAGAAATCTCCCCTCCTCTCAGCTTGCTGATCAATCAGCTACCGGTCTGCAGCAACACTGTTGCAGATGAGAAAGTACGTTAAACCCCAAAGATTCAGCGACATGTGAAACTGCAGAAAATGAAAGACACGCCAGCACATAACTCTTGCTCTGGATGCCGTGGCTGTTTCCACCTTTCAGGGGTGGAGGGGGAAGTTGTGGTCCCAAACTCCCGCCGGGCAGGACCCGACCTCGTTAACTTCCCTAGAAGCTCCTACTAAATACCTGGCACCACACTCACCATTCCCGCAGCGCTGAAGCTAACTCGAGCAGTACATCCCGCTCGATTACAAGCTTGGCAAGCCCAAGGTCCTTTAAAACCACCAGGCAAATACTGTTTAATTCCAGTAACTTGCTGGTATTTATAAAATTGCCCTACAGCTTTCCTAGTCACTAATTCATGGCAGTATTGCTGATTCTGCTTCCAGTTTAAGAAAAGCTTCGGTCTTTCAGCCAACTAAGCGCTCCTCACTGGGGAGGAAGGCACAAATTTCAGCGCAGACCTTCGCCGTGGCCTTCCCCTCCTCACCAGCTCCTTCCCCCGCAGCTGAGGCGCAGCCTCCCGCCCTTCTGGGCCTCAAAGCTTCGCTCAGGCGAAGGGGGGAAGCTTTAGCTTAGGAGGGGCACGCAGAGGCAGAGGTGTTTGGGGGCTCTACGGGTGCTCGGGGTGCCACTGACAGGCCGACAGGCCCTCAGAGCCCGCGCGGTTTCACCAGGCGCTTCAGGAAGGCGGAGCGGCCCCACGGGGCTCCCAACGCAGCCGCCGGCCCAGCGCGGATGTTTCCGCACACCGTGCCGCCGCCGGGACACCGAACGGCGGGACCGGGCGAGCTCCCCTCAGGGGTGCGGGAGGGGCGGGGCCGGACGGGGCGCGGCGCAGCCTCCCACGGGCGCCCCGCCCTCACCAACGCGTGACGCACCGACGCACGCACCGACGCACGCACCGACGCACACCGCCTGACGCCGCGGCCCCGCGTTTGAAGTTGGCGCGCGATTCGCTCCCTAGCCCCTCCTACCCCGCCCGTCGCTCCCAGACTGCCCCGCGCGGCCGCTTCCCCGCGCGCCGTCCCTCCCTCCCTCCTCCCCTCTCTCCCTCCTCCTCCCCCCCCCCCTCCCTCCCCGCTCCGGCCGGCGGCCGAGGCAGCGGCAGCCGCGCTGGCGCAGGCGCACTCCGCCCGCCCGCCGCCATTTTGTGTCCGAAGCGACTGTGGAGCGATTAAACCGCGAGCTGGTGCTGGGCGCTAGCGGCGGCCGCGGCGGGGCGTGCGGGGCGCGGCGGCTCCGCGGGGCCCGTGGGCGGCGTGGGGCGGCGGCGGGGCCCGGCTGGCCGGAGCGAGCTCGGCGGGGTGCTGGGCGCAGGTAAGCGGTGGCGGGGGGTTTGCAGTCGCTTTCTCCGGCCTCTAGGTGTCACGATGGGGCTCCGGTTCGGCTGGGGCCCCGCAGCGGCCGCCGCCGGGGAAGCAGGGGGCTTTGTCTCCCTCTATCGTCCCCAGCGCGGCCGGCGCCTGCCTGCCACCGCCGCCATTCCCCACAGCGCGGCGCTGGGCAGCGGGCCCGCCCGGGCCTCCCTTCCCGCCGTCCCCGCCCGGCCGGGCCGCCGCCGCGCCGCCGGCCCCGACTCCATTTTCTTTCCTTTGTCTCCTCCGCCGCGCCACCGGGGCTGATTACCGCCCCCTCCCCGCCACGCGAGCCGCCGACAACTCCCCCCCCCCCTTCCCCTCCCGTCCCTTCCTCCTCCCCTCCCCCGCCTTCCCCGCCCCGCCGAGCCGGGCCGGGCCCGCCGCTCCCCACCCGCCGCCGCCGCTTCCCCCTCACCCCCCCACCCCCTCACCCTCCCCTTCGTCTTCTCCCGAACCTCTGCGGGGCACGGCCCGTCGCCCTCCACCCGTTTCCCGTGGTTTCCCTCGGTGTCCGGCCGTTTCCTGACCGCAGGGCGGTGGCGACGACGGTGGCTGCGTGTCCCGCTCCTGCCGGCCGCCGCCTCGCTGCGCTGGTGTGTGCTGCGGAGTGAGAGGCGCTGCGAGGCGCAGAGCGGGACTCGAGCTCCCTCTGCAAGGCAGGCTGAGCAGCGCCATGCAGCACCGGGACGCGGGCACGGCTGGGGGGCGCCCGCTCTCGCCGCGCTGCCCGGTCGCCAACACCCCCCCCCCCCGCCCCCGTTCTCCTTCCCGATCCCCGAGAGCCGGTGCCCCCCCCCCCCCCTTCCCGGGTTGCACCGACCCCAAGTTGTGTCGCTTGCTTCCACGCGGCCCGAGCTGTGGGCCTCCCGCAGCCCCGGCTTTTGGTTAGGGATGGAGCCCGAAAGCCCAGCACCAAACAGGGGGTTATTCCCTCTCTTGCATGGGTTTGTTGGGGCGGGGGGGGGGGTGCGTGCGTTAAGCACAAACCCCGATTCTTTTTGTGATGCAGAAGAGGAAATCGCACATGGTCTGTGTCCAAACAGTTTGCGTTTTGTTCTCTACATCAACTTTAAATTTTTTTAGTAAATGTGTTTTTACAGTACCGGATTTGGCCTTGCCTTAGCTTTGTGAAATGACTTCGATACAGGGGTTCGTCATGTTGTATGCATCCTTTTCTGTTTGGTGTAATCCTCAGGACTTGCCTGCTGGTGAGAATGAGCTCGCTTTCCTGTTTGTGACTTCCTTTTTTTTTTTTTTTTTAACCCAGTCTTTCCCCCCTTAAATAAATGCATGGCTGTTCCTCACCTCCTGCCGGTTACCGAATTCTGGTAGCAAACTCCAGAGGTGTCATTGGAAGCATCAGAAATACTGTTTACCACTTCCAGTATATGTTTTTTGTTTCAGCGAAGGAGCGTGTAAATATTTTCTCAAGTTCTTCAGTTTATTCTGCTTGCGTAGAGCCTGTTGAATTTGCAGGAGTCTGGGTATAAGAAATAGCTCTGTGTTGCATTCAAGCTGTTCTTACTTAAGCCATACCTAACATAACTTTAGTATGGCAGACATCGTTAGGACTGAAGGAAGGAGCAATTTGAGCATAAGGGCAAAAGCAATGCTTTCATATTTTTTTTTTTAGCTTGATAGATTTTTTTTTTAACCTCCATTTTGCTTTTCTTCTGGATGTATAGGGCTAGCTCAATTTTAATGGCCTCTACTTACAGTATACATTAGGAAGGTTATTAGGATGCACGGAATGGCTTCGTTAATGCTCTTGAAACTTTGTGGGATATTTTTCAGGAATAACATCTGAGCAAAAAGTGCAAAACTTGAGTTCCTATAGCCTCAAGTGGCCCTACAGCTGAAATAATACGGCGAGTCTCAACCAATTCGGACAGAGCTTGGGGAGCTGTCACTGCAGCGTGAAGTTTTCTGGCAACTTGTTCCTGCAGCGTTACTGAGGGAAAGAGCTATTTCCAGAACTGCTTTTCGTTTCAGCAGGCTGTATCTTGAATACGAACCCTAGCTAATTTGTGTGTGTCGTTACCAGCTCCTGCGGCTGCAGGTTGATACCCGCCTGATGCGGTACCGTTGCTGTTGTCTTGAAAATGCCGGAAGCTGACCTGTGTTACTCTTGTGTTTATTCAGCATTTACCTGAAAAATCTAATTAGATGTGATTACTAACTTAGGAATTTTGGTATAGAGCCTACTTTGGAACTTAATTTCTTTTCTTCCCCTTAGTGCTTCGTGTCCAAGAACTCCTGCTTTTCCAATGAGGATTTTTAGAAGTCGGGTGTTGAGCGTTATTAGGGTGATCAGCCTTGCCCTTATCCCTTGTGCTTTGGCAGATTCTTCATGGCTTGTAACAGCAAGCAGTGTTGAGCTCTGACCTCCGGACAGCGCTTCCTGCTCTGTCCAAATGCTTTTTTTGTACATTAGCTATTTCAGATATATCATATATATCGCTTTTATTTATATGAAACCTCCCTGATTCACCCATCCTGGCAACTCTTGCTTCTCTTGCCCCTTCTTTACCAGGGAGGAAAAGCTTGAGGGAGTAGTTGAGCATTAGGATGACAAATGCTGCTTCTTCCTGTGCTTGTACGTGCTCTACAAATACGTGTAATAAAGAACAGCCATGACTGCTACCTGCACACGTGAAGGCGCACGCTGACTGAGCAGCTAGTCTTCAGCTTCCAGAATCCAAAGCTTTGATTCTGGGGTTGTTTTGTTTGTGTTAGCTTACTGAACTGGACTGACTTTGTTTGCTTAACTTTAAACCTCTGTTCATCCATTTGGCTCCAGTTCAGATGCCCAATTCAGTCTTTGTTGTAGTAAACCTTGACATTTCAATACAGTATCAAGCTCTGCAATGTTACGTGGTCTTAGACAGACACAGATCCAGGAAATTTCCTTTTCTTGTTCAAAGGTTATATTTACTGCTCCTAAAAGTGGCTCAGAACATGCCTTTATTTTTTTCAGATTTTTTTTTTCTGAAACTTAGAAAGAATTTTTGTCCTATACTGACTGTAACTCAAGATGTTGCTTTTTTTGTACTGAAGGATATTTGAATTTCATTTAAAACACTCTGTACTGCTGTTCCTCCCACTTCTCTCCAGTAATCCATCATTCTTTAGGAATTAAATGAGATCTGCTTATTCTAGACATATTTAATATGAAAACTAAATAGTAGCTGCTCAGCTGAGGGATCTCAGCATTTTCTGATTAACAAAAATAACCTTGATAAGAAGAGTAGAATAAACATGAGGTGGGTAGGAAATTTTATTTTTCAGGTTGTATAAACATGCAGGTAACCGTACACTGAACAACTCAGTTTCGGTGTTGGATATAAATTAAAGCTAAACTGAGGTTTCCCTCATTTAGTATTATAAAACCTTGGAAACTTATCAGGTCTTAATGTCTTTCCAATGTGGTTCTTAACAGGTAAAAATACAGAAGTAGTACAAAGACAGCTCTGAGCGTGGCGCAGCGAACATGTGTTACTTGAGGGAGATCTGTGATAGAAGGGATTCCTGAAGAATCATTCTTTAACTCCCCTGTAGGCAAAGTTGTGAGTCATAGATGTTTCCAGTTGCATTTTACGTAAAGGTTTGTTTTTAGAGACCCTTCAGTTCCAGCCCTCCTGCTTTTTACTGTCACCTGCCTGAGGATTTCAGGGTGCTTTGTGGAGTTGATACCAAGAGGTGAGGCCAGGTATGTTTAAAAGCATTTGAAAGCAGTAGTAGTGCAGCAATCACTTGGGATCAGCTGACCAGGTAGCACAGGGGAGGGCTACACTCCTGGTAGTAGTGCAGCAAGCTGTGCTACAGAGTATTTTCTTTACACCTTGTAGTTCAGGTACTGTGCCCAAATACACGTTGTGTTGTCAGCTGTCGGCATTGTCTTATTTCTCTGCCATGGAAACAAGCTCATGATATTTCTAAAGCTTCATGGGTTTCACCGAAAAGATTCACTCAAATGTACAGGCTGAGTAAAGAGACTGTGAACTGAGTTCAGCTTATAATGAAAATCTTATTTTACCTCTCTCCTTTTTTTCCTCAGAATCTAAAAATTTCTGTTGACATCATTGAACTTGTCAAATTGTAACAAAACAGAAGCCAAATCACAGATTGTTTGGAGTGTGAAATACACCTTTGTATTATTATGCATCATGATTAGAAGCTTGTATGTGTCTCAAACATCAGCAGGTAAAGTAGCTATCTGTAAAGTAGAGGAGAAAGTAGCTTGGTCCAATTATATCAAGAATATTACTTGCCTTAATTGGGATGTCAAAGTAATCCTTACTCCCTCTTTCAGGTATTTAGAATTAGGTGGCTTTTCTGAAAGCTTCTGAAATCCCTCTGTTATATTGTGGGTGTTTTTAAAAAACAAACCAAAACTCAAGGCAAAACATCAAACAAAAAGCACCCAAAACCCCCCATGCCAAAGTGCACTGGAAGGTGAGAGAGATATTTGTCTTGTCTAGTGTATTTATTTTTCACTTTGAACTCTGGAATATCCCTACCTGTAGCGTTGGAATATTGTATATTGATGCACTTTGGAACACTAGAGAAATTCCAGATTGGAGAAGTGCTGCTGTATCAGTAGGAGATGGAGTGGGTGAATGTGGCAGCCAGTAACGTAGTGCTGTGCAGAGACACCTGAGCTACCTTGGGTATTTGACCAGCGTTCCATGATGTTAATACCTACCTAGTTTACATTAGTTACCAGCTCTGCTGTTTATTCTTAGTACAGAATTTAGTTAACAAGGAGAAAAATGTGTGTAATTAATCCTAGTAAATAAGGCTTTAAGGAAAAAAGAGCTTGTTACCTTTAACAAAGTCAAATAATAAATTTATCTCTCTTGATGTTGAGGACCTTACAGAATGTAAAAAAATATTCCTGAATTACTAAATATCAGTTCAGGATAGTTCAGAAATAGTCTGGGGGGTGTACAACACTGAATAGTTCCATGGACGTTCAGCAAAAACTGGTAATTGCTCGTTACCATTTGTTGTCATCACTGATTTTGTTGGTGCAAAATGTCTGTTGATTTAAAACTTTTGCGAGATTAAATTGTGGGTTGTGGAAAGGCAGCCATCGCGGTCGTCAGGTGAAGCAGATCCCTTCAGATGTGTGTGCTAAGGCTGCTGTATGTAAAGCCATACACCTGGGAATGAGGCGATCCGGCTGAATTTAAAACAAGGCGCATGGTATCCTAGAAAGCAGTGGCTGAACTGCATTTTGGAGTCGTAGTGGATAAACAGCTTAAACATGAGTTTCCAAGGTGATGCTGTGACAAAGAAGCTAATGTAATTCTCAAATGCATTAATGGAATGAGTAGAGATACCTTCTTGCCTGTGTGGGGTGGGTTGAAGTCATTACCAAAATAGTATGCGCAGTTCTGGCATCAGCGCTTAAACAAAAAAATTGCTGTCTGTGAGGGGGATTAATCTCCAGTTAGATGGAGAGCTAAGTAGTAATGCCATGCAGGGAAGTGTTAAGAGGGTACTGTGCAGCTTCTCAGCAAAACTGAGAGATGACTTGATTAGAGTCCTCAAATATCCAGTATCACCTTGTCAGGGAGATATTAGTGAGCTTTTTTTAAAATCTTGCTGACAAACACAACAAGAATTTGTAGCCAGAGAAGTTCAAATTAAAAGACTTTTTCCCAGTGAAGGTGATTAACTGTTGGATTATGATATGAAGAGCAGTCATGTATTTCTTCATTTCTTAACATCTTTGAATCAAGATTGTGGAAAAAAATTCTGAAAATTCCTTCAGCCAACTGCAAGGTACTGAACTTCTTTTGTTTTATATACATTTAAAAAACTGTAATTTGTAAGAGTTCGGACTCGGAGATGGTCCTGCTAAAGAAAGAAGAGGGGGAGCAGCTTCTCTTCTCTTTTGAACAGAGTTTTAGGACTTTTCCGTAGAAATCTAGAACACGATCAAGCCAGTAGAATCTTCTGAACATGCAAAAGTAAGCAGGTATTGATGTATTGGAGGTGTGTCAGAATAGTGTCCTGTGTATTTAGTCCAAGCTTGTGACTGTTAAAAAAATAAAAAAAACCTGTGGCTATAGCATTAGTGGGCTGTTGGTAGGAGAAATGTTATTTCTTTGCTGCCCAGGCATGCTCGTGCCTACCAGGTAGCTCAGGTAGCCCAAGGACTTTGTCCAGCCAGTCCCAAGTCTGTATCCCTAAAGTAGTTTGTCTTTCCCAGTTCATAGCGTGGGAGATGCTCAGTGAGGGTGAAGCAAGGTGATTTTTAATGAATCCACTTCAGAAAATACAGCTTTGTAAAATTATTTATTTTGTTACATTAAATTATTTATTGAATCATTTTATATATTTCATTTATATGTATTGTCTGAAATTATTTTATATGCAGTGATCCTCGTTTTAAAGTGGATGCCGAGTAAAATACTGAATTAATCAGGAATGAAGCTAGGTAGAGTAAAGCTGTGGAAGAAGGAGTAAACAACACTTAATAATTTTGAGCTATGATAATGCATCATGCGTGGAGTCAAGATCAAAGTGTCTGATGCTTTCTGAGCTCTCCAGAATATTACAGTGAGTAGCATGACAGTGGACTAATCATCTAGAAGCGAAGATTGCTGAAAGCTAAGACTACTTTTCGTGTATTATGTATGTTAAAAAGGTGAGAAGGGGAAAATGGAAGCTGGAGAACTGTCTCAGCTGCAGAGCTGACTTGCATCTGATCCATGTGCTCCTCTGGGTGGTAATTTCAAGGGAAGCATCCGATGCTTGAGTTTGGCAATTCTGGGTTCTCCTGGCTGTTTGTAAGAAGGCAAATAGGGTAGCTCTGCCGCTGCCACTCATGTTCTTTGCAGAAATTCAGTCTGTGTCCAGTCTGATTGCTGTTCTGTGGTCTGGTTCCTAGCACGTATGCAGGGCCAACTTTTTAGGTAGATGCAGTGAGTTTTGTGGTGAGCCTGTACCTTGTAGGAGGAAGAAATGGGGAAAATACGCACAATTGATGGAAAAATCTATTTTGGTAAGAGACTGTGGAGACACCGTAGGTTCAGAAAGGGATCAGTGTGTCCAAAGGCTCAGATCTGTAATCTCATGGCTGGGTGCTGGGATGAGGCTGGTAAACCACAGACATGACGGATTGCTCTCCCTACACAGCATTTCCTGCTTGAGCTTTTGGAGACAGACTGCTGGACTAAATGGACACTGATCTGTCCTTGCAAGACTCTTTTTTTTTTTTTTTTTTTATATGTTAGTGTTGCAGAAAGGAATTATCCCCCCCATCCCCCCCCCCCCACCCTATTGATAAAAGATACACAAGTGAATTTACAGCTCTTGCTATACTAGGAATAACACCAAAGCATTTAGGGAAGTAAAAGTTACGGCTTCCGTCGAAAAATTAAGTCGGCTTGCATCGGGACTGTTGTGACCCCTTCTCCTTCCACTTGTGTGCTGGAAATTGTGTTGCCAGGCAATGAGTTGATCAGCTGAATTTGCTTCCTATGTGTGTCCATCCATTCCCCACCTCAAAAAAAAAAAAAAAAAAAGTGGGGGGCAACTAGATGTAAGTGGATGTGGAAAAACCAGCTCTGAGTTTAAGTGTTTGTGGAACCATGCCTCAAAATATTTTGGGGTAACTAGAGGCTTTCTGAAAAAGTAGTTGAGACCACGATATTTGTAAACTTTTTTTTTTTTTTTTACTCTTTTGAAATAGAGCAGGAAACTTTGCTGTATGTTTAAAATCACTGTCAGGGGAATTGAATTCTCTCATTGTTTAATAATGAATGAGACCTCATGGCTCTGGACTGGCTTCTGGAAGAGCTTTTTACGGTGGTGGAACCAGTAGTGATTTTTGGGCAATTACTTCACCTTCTTCTGTAGTTTCATGGTCTCCTTGTATTCGATTTGCAAAGCTGTTTCCTTGAAACCACCTCTAGCACCCAGAGATTTAAAGAGTAAGCTGGAAATGCTACTGAATTAAAAATGTCCTGTCCCCTGCCCCCGTTTTGGGTTCTGCGTACTTGACATGAGTGTAACAATACCACACTTTAAAACAGTAGCTTTCCCCTATGTGCTAAACTGTTTGCAGTGGAGGTGCAATATAAACTTTAGTTTTGCTTTCCCACTATGTACTGCCAGAGAACCCTTCAGAGGCACCTCAGGAGTTTACAGGTTGGAAAAAAAAATCAAATTTTTGAAGGCTAGTAGTTTCAGTCAAAGCTTATCAGATTATTAAAACCTTTTTTTCTTTTCTTTTCTTTTTGGAGGATGGAAGAAGTTAGTGTTATCCAGCATTCCTGCTGAGTATATAACTTACTGCCACTTCTGATCTTTGAAGAGAGATTTATCGCTTCCTGTGGCAATACTGAATACTCAAAAGGTACTCATTGATTACTTGATCCTTGCCTACCTCCCATATTAATGCACTCCTCTCCTTCCTGCTCAGGAACAACTACTAGTGCCTCCTACCTACCCTGAACTATTAGAGCATTATATGAGGCCAGAGTAGTTTATATTGGCTCCTGTAGTGCTTGTGGCAACGGTTTTGCCCTGTTGAAGCAGCTGCATCCTCTCCCTGTTCTACCAGCATTTTAACCTACACGAAGAAGAATTTGGCAGCTTCCATGACAGTATGATGGAGCAGACTATCAAATATTCAGATGTCTGACTTGCCCGACATGACATCTGTAATGTTTTTGGAGACATCTGCTTTGAGTGGCTTGTGCAAACGAGTCCTTAGGGACGTTTTCTCCAGCTTCACCAGATTCAGAGAAGGGAGATAGTGTTGAATGTTTGTCCTGCTCTGTTACCAGTCTGGCTCTCCCTGTAGGAGCACTCTATCCAGTGCAGTTGTTGGTCGGTGTGGTGTTTTACCATTTGTTCTTGTCCCAGAGCTGCCTCTTCAAGCAGCCAGGGATCCTTTTCAGCTACCTTCTGGCACTCAAGATACAACCTCTTGTTAACATTCTGATTAAAAGAGCATACAGTAGTCCTTGTTTCTTCAAAGACAATTTTTTCTTTTTTTATTAGTTTAGATTTACTCATTGTGGTCTTGGGTTTTCTCCTGCCAATTAGAAAATTTAAAAAATTGAGGTCCTCTGTCAGTACTGCTTCCACCTTTTCTGTCTGAAGTTCATATAGGAGCCCTGTCTTTGTACAGCCCTTCTTTGACTTCATGTCACACGTGGTTTTGTGTCTCCTAAACAACGATGCACTAAGCCTGTACTCTTCTAATGCTGTTCTGTTAAGTTAAATACTAGGAGGCTTTGTATATTCACCGCTCCGAAAGTGCAGGTCACTAGTAGATTGCCAAGAATGACTGTACTTCTGCACAGTAGCTAAAGAACTGGTCGTTGTTTGAGAAAGTGTTCCAGGTCCTCTAGAACTTGTGTGGAAGTGAATGCTGAGACCAGTATTCTTCTCTGTCCGAAGAGCATTGTAGTTCTAGCTGTATAGATGAATAAGAAGTCATTGCTTTGTGTTTGAAGTTTAAGTGTATCCTTCATTTTATGTAGTGCCGGAGAATAAAATAATTTGGGTTGGAAGGGACCAGGGGACCACCCCTGGCTCAATGCAGGGCCGGCTTTGAATTTAGATGAGGTTGGTTAGGGTTGTATTTAGCAAATATCTTCGGTAGCTGAAAGACTAGAGTTTCCACAGCATCTCTGAGCAACTTGCTACAATATTTGACCACTCATTGTTGCAGCTTGCCTGTTGCATCTTGTCCTTTCACTGTGTACCTCCGAGAGCATGGTTTCATCTTCTTTACTCTCCTGTTAGGTGGTTGAAGGTAGCAGCAAGGTCTTCCCTTAGCCTTCTCCCAGCTAACTCAGTCTGCTCTTGTACGTCTTGTGCTCCAGCCTCCTCATTGTTTTGGCAGCCCTCAGATGGGCTCTTTGCAGTTATGTCAGTGGACTAAGCTCAAAAATGGACATGCGGAGCACTTAAATTTCCAGCTTATCCCTGGTTTCCTTCAAGCTTATTAAATCTTGCTCATACATCAAAGATCTGATTGGAATGTAAATTCATGCAAGGTATTTTATGCCAGAAAGTACGCTGCTTACTGTAACAGAAGTAGGCTATCCTTCTAGTAAAGGAGGGTAGGAGTGGCTTTTCTTCCCCCTGGGACGTTACCAGGGAGTGGATCAGAATAAGAACGCCTTGTGTTTTTGAAGTGTGTATGTTTGCAGCGCTGGGAAACTTTCTTCCTTGGGTTGTACGTTGGTAGGCTGATGTTCCTTGGGCGGTGCCTGAGCTGCGTGCTTCCAAACTCCAGTAACCTGTTACCTTATGGAGAGCCTATACCTCGTGAAAAGAGAAGGGTGATGGTTGTGCTTTGCGTTAACCCACCGTCAGCTGTAATCTGCAGATGGCTCTGTGAACTGGTCTGAATTTGTGTTGTTTGTAGTGTGGGAAAGAACTACAGCTATTATTGTTTTGTTTCTCTCTTCCCCTCCTAAGAGGCTGGGTACAGTCTTTATTCAAAACAGATCTCTCCACTGTGAAGTCACTTGCCAAGCAGATTAGGTTTTGAAAATTGGAAGAACACTATTTCTCGATTCCAAACTTCAGGAAGACCAAAGCTAGGATAAAAGAATAGCAGTAGAGAAAAGGATGCTTCCAATCGATTAAACATGCTCCATTGGAGAGTTCTGGTGTGTTTTGTCCAGCGATTAAAACTTCTGAGATGTACAGTTCCACCACTTTGCATCGAGTGTCTTCTGCATGGAGAAGTCTTTCACTCTTAAGGCTTTTTCCGTGATAGTTTACCAGTTTTTTAAGTATGGGGAAATAGCAGTCTTCTCCAGCGTTACAAGTCAGGAATAAAAGCTCAACTACTAAGAGTAACTATTTTATATATATTTTATATACACTGTGTGCAAGCTCTCTCCAGCACAGAACCTGGCAAGGATGCAGCTTGCGTCAGCAGTCTTAATGTGCCCTTAGCAGTGGAGCACACCCCGTGTAACCTCTGAGCATCCCCTTTTCTGGTCAGTGAATGTATATAGCATGTGTGACTTTTACAGAGTAAGTGTTAAAATAAAAATAAATCCATTCCAAATGCTTTTTTTAAAAAGCTCGCTATCACTGAGCATCCACAGCCCCAACAAACTTCTTATCAGTAGTGCTCTTTAAAGCTGATAAACAATTAAAAATAGATTTGCCAAGGAAAAAATGCAGCCAGAACCCAGACTTGAGTGCCTTGTCCTAAATAAATGACAGAAGAACCGGGGAGGGAAAGTACTTAAATTCAAAGGGCGTAGAACTGGTGTGAAATTCAACACTGTTTGGCCCGCATCGCCGAGTGCAGCGAGAGTATGTGCCTCGCTTGAGAATTACTCCTGTGGAGTTGCTTACTGTTCCCAGGGTTTTTAGCATCTATGCATGCTGAGGTCTGAAAAGGATTACAGATGAGAAATAATGTCCTGTCTTGTCAATAGTTTAGTTCTGTCAATGTGAATATTTTAAGCTCTTAATTGATAAGGGTAGTGAAGCTAGCTTCGCAGCTCTTCAATGACCTGAGGCTGTTCTTCCTCGGGGTAGTAAGGTTAGAATTGTGCTAGAGCTGATTTTGTTACTTTATTGATAGTGTTACTTGCTGCATTGACAGTGTGTAATGGGTTATACTTGCTCTAATTTACACTCCTTTAAAAACCACTTTGGTGTTGTGATTTGGAATTCCACAGCACAGGAGGAAAAGGCCATGTGCAGTAGGCAGAACCAGCTCTAAAACATCATATTGCACTCTTAATTTGACACAAGGCATACAGAGTTGTAAGAACTGTAAGTGCTGAAGAGGTAGAGAGGAGTTTGTAAAATGAGTTAATTCTTCCTGGTGGAAACTATTAAAGCCGATTTAAAATCCTTTTTTTGGTTTTGTTTTTTTTTTTTGTAAGTGAAGGAGTCCTCAAGCAGTTATCAATGCTACTCTTAGAAGTGTAGAATTACATATTTTCTGTTAAACAAGCATTAAACATTCAAACAGTGCTTTTTTTTTTCCCCTTCTCTTCCCTTTTTCTTTTATGTAGTTTCACTAGTACGACTCATCTGTTCTGTTCCAGAGTGTGTTCTGACATCAAGAGCTGCATGAAGAATAGCCAGCATGAAGAGAACAAATCAGTCCAGGCAGAAGTGCAGAAGCGTCAAGAACATAAATGTAAATTAAGGGGTTTTAAAGTGTGGTATGCATTCCATGCTGAGGCAGTAGTTTCCTGAACACTTAAAGCTTACACTGTGCTGGAAGAAACCCTCTTGCCGTGCTTCTCTTTTGGCTGGCCTGAGTGTTTGGGCACACCAGAGACCTGGGCTGGATGGAAATAAGTATCTTTTTGGCTGGGTGAGTTCTGGCCTGGATTAGTTTCCTGACCAGTTAGCTGCAGTCTTAGAAATGCTTGTGCTGACACAAGGAATGGTTGGGGTGACGTGGGTGGGAACAAGTGGGCAGTTTAAAGGCAAGGATGGCTTCTCCGGCAGAGTTAGTGTGTTGGAAAATGAGACCTTGCTCCTGGTGGAAAGTTTGTTTTCCTTCAAGGTTGAGTGCCTCTGTGGGATTTTCTTTTTTTTTTTTCCGCTTCATCTTCTTTGAAGGTTGATTATAATGGCACTTTTAGGGCTTGGTCTATAAGAATATTTGGAACATGAGTCCAAATGAATTAGATGTGTGTGTAAAATGAATTACACTACATAAAACTTCAGCATGAGGCCCACTGTCTAGGGGTCACCTGGGCTTGATTCTGTTTACATCTTTTCCAGCACTTATTAATTCATTTGAACTTTTCTGTGATTCAAAATCAAGGATGACTTAATTTAGACTCCAGGAGTTTGTCTTGTCTGCCACCTTTTTGCCATAGGTGTTTCCAAAACTCTCCTGGAATTTCCTGTCCCTGGTGCAACAACTCTAAACTACACCTCTACCTTTGACAGCCTGACATTAAGTTAACTAGCACTGAGTTTTGTTTTCCTTCTGTGCATCAGGGTGTAATTTGTGAGGTGACTAATAGTTACTGCATGGGCAGCTGTTGTTCATGGGGTAGGACCTGTGTAACCATCCCAAGGACGACCGCTTCCTGCTCCTCTGATTTGAAGCCTGAATTCCCTCGTCCAGGCAGAGTATTGCTACCTAACGAGCGCTCGTGCAAAGATAAAAGGAATAGCTCCTCCCAAAAAGTTTGTTCTTGGATACTTCTTCACCTGGATGAAACCTTAGAGGAAAACAAAATCCAAATACCTGTAGCTTATTATGAAGTCTGCAGAATGCCATGAAACTTGTTGCACTGGTCTCTTCAGGTGTGGTAGTGTCTGGTGCCGTTTTGATATCCTGCAACACTGCATCAGATAGCCAAAGAATCCTGCTCTGGTCTGGCTGATTTTGAGGAAACACTTTTTTATTTCCCTGTTAGCAGTCTGCTAATAGCCTAAACGAAAGCCTAAATTAATGTGTGAGGAGAAAAATGACCACAAATACTTGTTGATAAAACTATTAACCTTTTCTAGTATCTACCTACAATATTAGACTTTACTTTTTTGTGGCAGTGGGTTTTACAGGCTGTTTTAACCTGAAATACTTTTCTGTTCTCAATGTATTACCTCCAAGTATTCCAGTGGTCTTTTGTCACTTTTATGTTATGAAGAACTGTAAAAGGAAGGGACTGATTATGATCCAGCATCAGCTGAAAATGAATTCCCCTGTGCCTGCTACTTTTAATGTGTAAATCTTAATTTTACACCTGACAAAAGGACATGTTTGTCCTTCTGAAATGAACTGTCAGGTGAGCAAAATAAAATACCTTTCTTAATATATTAAAAAGGGAAATGTTTCCAAAACAAATAGTTGATATGGAAATGTTTAATTCACATTTCCCTGCTTTCACTAGAGAATTCTAAAGAACTAGTGTCATCTAGTGAGACTGCACTAGCAGTTATTGGAAGAAATGGGGGAAATTGAAAACGAAAATTTAGAACAATGTTAAATAGGAGAGATTAAGGAAGAATGGAACAAGGTTCAAGAACAAGAATATTTACTAAAATTGTCCTTACTGCCTTCTCAATAGAACTTTAATTTAGCCTTACCAAGTTAAAAGTTCGTTACAGCCCAAGTGACTTGAGTGTGTGAGGTTTGTTATCAGTAACTGCAGTGATTTATTTTTCTTCACAGTGCACACTTGAAGCAGCTACTGTATTATACTTTCCTCCCCGTTGTAGGCTACAGCTTATTACGGCAGAATTAGCAGCATTAGTTCGGGAAGGGCAGTGCTTCTGGGGCCTTTTGCCACTGTCAGGTGTAAGGATTAAGAGGGAGCTTGTTCTGCAGAGAACTGAGGAAAGATGGGGAATTGAGTTTCCTTCTGTCTCACTGGAGGACCCTGGATATATATACTCTGTTTTCATGTCTTGCACATGTCTTCCCCTGAATTCTTGATCCAAAGTAACAGGTTAACTTTATCCTGAGCAATCGCAGAAAACCACAGGTGTGTGCTACTCATTGACTGAAAAGTGCTGACTGAAGGTTCTCATCGCTTGGAATTATTTCATGAGACGTGATGAATGTTTGAAAGAGCTCTGCTAAGGTCCCTGGGCAGGAGCAGCAACTAGGAAGATTATATTTGTGTAGATTACTGAAGGAGAGGGAGGACAAAAAAATCCCGAAAGGCCGGAGGTAGCTGTAGAAATGTCACGGGATGCATTTTGATTTAATTCTACACCAAGCTAGCTGTGGGTAATGAATGTCCTGTAGCCAGGGAGATGTCTTGGCTGTGCTTGTGGGAGTTCATAAGGGTAAAAGGTAAGATTACTTTCGATAACTTGTAGCCCAAAGCGTGCTGCCTTCACATAAGTGGAAGTAAAAGGTAACTTTGGTTCACAATTAACTACTAATTGAATAAAATAGTAGCGTGTGGGTTTGATCACAGTTCAGTGTTACTGACTTTAAACAGGAAGGTGCCCCCAACTGGCTGTGACCCAGAGGGTTGCAGGATGCTTGAGGGAAAGCAGTTGCACTGGAGTGTGTACTTGGTGGGTGGCACGAAGTGGAGGGACTCAGCTCAGCGTAGCCACCTGCCTTGGATGACCTGCTCTTGGTGCTGTGGTTTGTGTGGGGCTTCAAGCTGGCGCTGCTGCCTGAGGTGAACCTGCTCCTTTCCCATTCGTGTGGGGAATCAAATCCGGAACTGGACATGGTCTAACACAATTAACTGATTCTTCCCTGCATTAGTTTTCAGCTGGAATTAGTTCTCTACAGTGAATTATTCTGTCGATGCAAAGGAAGGTGAGAGGAGCTCTTTTCGGCAGCAGCATTGTGTTTTCCTGTCTTACAGAGATTATGAAACCATTATGCAAGTTAAGAATCTGGTCTCCTATCTAGTTAATGGGGAGAAAGGTGGGTTCCTGTAGATGGTAATTTAGTGTAGGGATCCACTTCAAAGCTTTGAGTCACTCTCTGGAAGAATGTACTCTTCTCCCTGCCCTCTCCAGGGAGGCCAGCCTTCCAGCACAGACACCCCGGTTAGGTAACTGCCAGCAGGACTATCAAAGCTGTCTGCTGCATCCGATCCCTTTGCTGGGAAGCCATCCTTCTACAACTGTATGTTGGCAATTGCAGCTGTCATTCCTGTAGCTTTTTTTACATATTTCTTGGGGCCTCTTCACATTGACAAGCCTCTTTTCATACATAGAAAAAGCACAAGCATTTATTAACCCATGATGAAGTTATCTCACTCTTCTGTTCTAGGTTTCTTGGTTTTCTTACTCTCTCCAAGATACTAGAATATTTCTCAAAGTAATTGCTTAATAGTGAATTGAGACTGCTTTTTTAATTTAAAGCTGTAATAGATGTTTGTGAAGTAGTAATTAGAATTTTTTCAGTGCAACTGTTAAGTGGCAAGGAGGAAATGAGAAAACAGCTGGAGATGGGTGTAGCAGTTGTAACCAGTGGATATGAAATTTAAAGCAGTAGGCAAATGAAAGCTTTAAGTTCCCAGCATGGTAAAATTACTTTGTTAAAGAACCTTACCCCAGCTTTCTAGTTTCTGCTGTTAGTAGTAAATCTTTCATATTTTGCGTGTGATAGCACCATGAAAATATCCTGTCCCAGGTTGTTGAGGGGATGCTACCTGTTCCTTAAAGTTTTGTGAGCTTTGTCAAGTAGTTTCACGTTCCTAGGCTTATCGTTAAAGAAGAAAAGAGGATAAAGTTGGTTCCCTCTTTCACCTGTTCCTAAAGAATTCAACACAAGATTCTTGAGCTTCTGTACAACTCTTATAACTGGATACTTAAGTAACTCCACCTGTGTTAATCTTTTATATTTCTATAGGCAATTACCAATGGAAATGGACAAGAGTCTACTATGAAATTTCAGCCTCTGTGTGTATAATCTTGAGTTCTGGATAACCGGTGGCTTATTGGCTTTATGCACAGCTAGCCTCTTGAGTGGAGGACCATGGCTGAGCTCCTCCTAGAACCACCTTGAGATTGAAATCATTATAGCTGTGTTTGTGAAGTGCGGAGACCAAGCTAGCAAACTTTCTTGGGGGCGTGTGGCCCCCTACGCATGGCTCTTGGAAGTATCTTCCTACCACTTTCCCAATTGTGTCAGGATCTTTTGATTCTAGTGCCACACTGTGTGGAGAACAAGAATTGGCATGCTTTTAGACCGAGAGGGGGGAGCTTTGAGAAGAGGTTGCACATACACCTAGTCCATATTTTGGATTTGTTGCCTGTCTAGGGGTACAACTCATATGCCCAGGATATTGGAAGCCATTGTAGGGAATAAGAGCAGTGCTAGGAAAGGCAATGCTTAATGCATTGTCTTTTATATAAGTCTATTTGCTTTTGAAAAAGTTACATTCCTGCCATGTTCATCTCTTCTCAGGGAAGCTCTGCTGAAGGGAATGGAAACGCTGCCTGGTTAACTGTGTTATCTGTAACTGTGCTCAGTGGGAGGCTTTTCAGAAGGAAGACAGGGATATTTCACGATGGGGAAGGAGAATGGCCAAGCACTCCTGCAATTACTTTGCCACTGTTAACATCCTTAAATACTTCCGTAGACACACATCTTGACTGCAAGCAGAAAAAAAAAAAGTGTCATAAACCCTGTCAGATGCACTTTTTAAAAATCCTTCTCTTGCTTTAGGTAGAAGAAATACCACAGAAGTGCAGACTCTTGGGTGAAGTTTTTGCCTATTCCTTGTTTCAGCAGTTTACCAGGTGTGCAGGAGAACCATAAGTCTCCCAAGGTTTAACATAATGCTTTATTTCCCATATCAGTTTTAGTAAGTGGCTAATTCATAAGCATCAGAGCAGTGACAATTTTGGAGTGGGTTGTGTATGTGGATTCACTAGAGTTCAAAGTCTGAATGTGTTGCAGGGTTTTGGGTCCGTTTTTTGCTTGTGCTAATGTAGCTGCCGCTATTTTCATTATTTTATGAATGCCAGCAATTTATTGACAGCTAGCATTTGGCTTCATTGTTTCTATTGATTTTCTTTTTGAGTTTTTTCCTCAAGTGAACTGTATATTACAGCACTAAATCTATTTTTCAATTGTTTTGAATGTCCAACAGTTTTTAATGAGACTGTGCCTTGTTTGGCAAAAAGAATAAATATTTTGCTTTATTTGGTCCATGAAACTCAATGCAGTTCAGGGTTTGTTTTTTTAACATTGGCTGAGAGGCAGGCAAATGCCTTTTTGTGACAGTGGCTTTATTATAAATAACCCAGCTAGAAAAACATGCAGTGGCACTAGCAGTCCTAATATATAAACATCTGTCTCTGGGTTTGTACTGTCTGCGTTGACATCTACACCAAATTGTCTTTAATACTTTTACAGTTATGATTCACGCTGTTGTAGGACTGCATTAATCGAATACTGTGTGTCTCGGTCTTTTTGTGTTGATGTGGTGAGTTTATCGGCCTTGCTGTACTGGAAATTTTCTGTAATCCTGTTCCTGAATGTTAAGAGTTTATACCTCCAAGCTGAATGCTTTGCTGGTTAAGTGTGAGGCTTTTGGAAGGGACCCAGAATGGCGAAGCGTTGTGTTGTAGTTGGGCTGAGACTTTCTCCTGTGCTGCGGTTAGTAGGGCAGTTGACATTAAATTACTTTCTCTCAAGCGACCTTTTGATTCCTTTCATTGGAATAAGGTATCGGTTGTATCACACGCACACCCCATCTTATTTCTGCTTCTTTTGGTTTTTTAGATGAGCTGCGCATCACTTATTTGAGAAAGCTAAGGTCTGTTTGGATGTCATAACTTTTTACCTGGCTAATTGGATTGTGACAGTGCATTGAGCTCTTTAGTGACGCAGTGTCTCTCTTTTGAGTTGGTAGAGTCTGTTGAGCGAGCATGTGTGTAAAGACTAGTGTGAGCTATTACATGGGAATTATGATTTCAGATGTTCTTTGGTCCTTCCTTGGTCACTCTCCTCCTTCTGGAAGTTCTCAGGGGTTTTGTTTTTTTTTTTTTTTTTTTTTTAGCTTTGATCTACTAAATCACCTTCTGTTAACCTGCTGCTGTTTTCCTTTTCAATTTCAGTCATTGTGGAACTGAAATATTGGTGTGAGGTACAGTAACTCGTAGGAAGAGATCTGAAGATGAAAGACAGAAATAAAAGATTGGGAGAATGGCAAGACAAAATACATTCAGCAGTTTTTATTCCTAGTGTTCTGCTGTAATGGTCTTAGTTGTAGCAAATGACACGCATTCTCTGAAATACTGGAAACTTTTTTCTCAGAACTTGGCTGAGTAATTTTTAGGAGTGTAAATCAGTTAAAAGTTGAGGAGGATCTGCTTCTGTTAAAATTAGTGGAAATAGAAAATCCTCAGCAAGCTGCAGGATCACATCCAGTGAGTCGATGGTATCTTCTGCTCACTCCTCCAATAAATATCAAACTTTCCTCTAAAACCTCCTATGTGAAAAAGGAAGATTAAGCTTAAAAAAGAGAAAGGAAAAAAGCTAGCAAATACTTTAAGATGGAATGATTGAGAAGTGGACAGGCAGCGCAAAGCTCACCACAGCAAAGAGATGGAGACTCAGAGATGTTTAATAAGAGAGAGCCTGTACATTTTGCCTAGCTCCCTTTCCCGTATTTAAGTTTAGAGGCCACTTTGTGTTTCCCCCAATTGTAGAAGTATTTTAATTTGAAAATCCACACTTTCTTAGGAAGAAATCTTGGATTTTTGAGCTGACCAAGACATCAGTCGAGACTCTTGTATATTTCTGTGTTTTTATGGTATGTTGTTAATATAACCTGGAGAGGTTTGTAGTTTTCTTTAAGATACTGTAACGTTTCCCCTGCAGGCAAGAGCCTGGTTTAAAAACAGTCATTTTCAGTTCCTCTCTGTAAATTCATCTGACTGTAGGGCATAGCATGGAACAGGCAGGAGTAAATGCTCACCCGTGTGCTGAATTTTGAAGTACAGGAGGTCCAAGTCAGAAGGAACTAGCAGGCAGGGAACGAGGAGGTGGCAGGAGACCATCCGGCTGCGTCGCTGCAGTGCGTGTCGCTTGCCACTGGAGGACAGCCGTGCTTCACCGGGTCCGCCGCTTTGGGGTCTGGCTTTCACAGAAGGATGTTGCGAGTAGCGACAGATAACTGTAGGGTAAGAGATAAGCATCTCTAAAATAAGAGAAGGAGCTGAAAGAAGTAGGGTGGTCTCAGTTTCTTTACTGAACGGTTGTAAGAGTCCTTCTGCTTATTTCCCACACACATGAAGCCCTTGTTGTGAGTATCCTTTGAGCAGAGTCTTGCCTACAGGCATTTATTTGGTCTCAGCATAAGCCTGCATTCCTAGGCCAGCAAACCTTTCTGGCAATATGACTCGAACGCTAAAGTGATCGTCTCTGTGTGTGTGTGTGACCTGTTCTTGGTGGACATGGGATTTTCTGGTGTGTGAGTCCAAGATGATGCCTTCCTACTGGAGGTCCTGCTTCTGCAGGATCCTAGAGGACACTGGCGAATCCTGGCCCATTGGCATGCTTTCAGGTGACTTAGCAGTCTTGTTACCAACTTTGATGTTGGCGATTAATGTGAAGGTCCTTGCAAGAGCCCCACCTGAACTGCATGTCTTTGTGTCAGAGTCGCTGACCTCTGCTCTGTTGGTCTGCAGGGCACCAAAATGGAAATGCATTAGCTCTGCAGATGGGCTTTTACCATTTTTTCTCCATCTTAAATCTTTTGTTATTACCCCCCAGCTATTTACCACTTTCTTGCATTTTGTTTAGCTCTGTCCTTCCTTTCCCTGCTCAGCTTATTTCACAGTCGCTGTAGGCCAAAGACCAGCCCTCCGTTCTGATCGCCTGCTGCCTAGTGTTAAGTACTTACATCATCTCGTGTACTTCAGCTGTTTGTCCATATGGATTTGCTCTGGCTTGAAAAGCTGAGGGGTGGTGAAGGGAAGGAGAGGCCGGATCCCTGCAGGGAGTGCACATGAAGCCATATGTCGGTATTTCTGGGTATCTGGTGCCACCTGGAGACCGCTGCAGCCCATGACATAATGAATATCAAGGCAGCACATGAATAGATGTCCCTGCTCTGAAGAACAATATGAGCTATATTGTTCTCACAGCAGAAGTGGAGGATGCTAGAGAAGGCAGTAGAGTAAAAGCAAGGACTTGTCTGTGTCTTGTCAGTCTTCATTAGCTTTAAGAACTACAGCTGTTTCGTGCTTATGTATACACGGCTGTGTATGTCAGGAATGAGTATGTGAGGCAAGTGCAGGCACTTGCAAGTAGCGTGATGGGAGGTTTAAGTGTTGGGTCAAGACAGGTTCAGTAGGTTCTGTTAGCTGGTCTGAGAGGCCAGTCAATCTGACAGGAAAATGTGGAAGTCTCTTATCAAATCTGGAATGGGAATCTGAACTTTATCACAAGCTTCCTAAGGAAACTGGCAGTTTTGTTCCTTGTTTCAGCAGTAAAATTGACCTTGGTACACTTAAGTGTTGAGTGTGGGGTATAATGCTTTCATTTTTTCCACAGTAAACCACCTGAAACAGAAGTAGACTTATAAAATACTCCTTTACTAAGATTTTTATTATTTTCATTTGGGCAAAAAGAGCTTCAAAATGATAATTTCTTTTAGCTATTATTACTCTTGAAACAACCTTCCTGCAGGATCGGAATACAGGAATTTCATATTTTACCCTGAGTGCAGAGAAGAATGCTGGATGGTCTGAGGAGGAACAACAACTCAATACTACACTTGTATGTAACTGTTGTCAGAGTTACACTTAAGGCCCGCCTAAATGCTGAGCTTCAGTATTGTTGATGACTCTTGTGGGTAGACTTAACCCAGGTCTCACGAGGAGTCCACCAGCTCCGAGTCCACATCATTTAAATGGAAGTAAAATTTTCCCCTAGCCTACAAGAACTATATTTGAGTAACTCGGTTACGTCCTTTTTATTTTTGTTGTTCAGAGAAGTTTAAATATACGGGAAACAGTAGTTGTTTAACATGAAACAAGTGAGGCTTAAGTTCTTGTGCTCAATTCTTAGTGCTTTTTCTTCCTGGAAGAGTTCTGCAGTTCTCAAATGTAATACTTTCTTTAAGGCTGGCTTGTTACTTTTAACAGTACCTTGAAAATTTATAGCCAAAGACTGCCTCTGATATTGCTAAGCTATGGGAACAAGCTCAATAAGGAATAACACTGCTGTACATCTTGTCTGTGGGATTTGTGGTCTTTGAGAAATGGGAACACGCATATCACTTAATCTCTCCTCCTTGCTTTCCTTCCTTTCCAAGAAACCAGTACAGCTGTCTCACTTCAGGCAGCGTTCTACAATGGTGCTGGTTTATGGTGGCGATACGCTGGGAGAGACCTCCAGTTCTCAAATCCTCTTTTCTGAACATGGTTGCAATATGTTGCTGGTGTTCAGCCGGTTGTCTTCAGTTAGGCCGCTTGTCCCCCTGTGAGGTTTGTGCAGTTGTTAAAATACACTGGATGGTGTGCAGCATTCATTCTCTTTGTTTTTACAGCAGGAAGGTGAAATGGAAGGTGAGGCGGTCGAAGCTATCGTGGAGGAATCGGAAACTTTTATTAAAGGGAAAGAGAGAAAAACCTATCAAAGGCGCCGTGAAGGTGGGCAGGAGGACGATGCTTGCCATATACCACCAAACCAGGCAGACGGAGGTGAAGTAGTGCAGGATGTCAACAGTGGTGTGCAAATGGTGATGATGGAACAGCTGGATCCAACTCTTCTTCAAATGAAGACCGAAGTGATGGAAGGTGCAGTGCCTCAAGAAGCGGAGGCTACAGTGGACGACACGCAGATCATAACGCTTCAGGTTGTTAATATGGAAGAGCAGCCTATAAACCTTGGTGAGCTTCAGCTGGTCCAAGTACCTGTACCAGTGACTGTACCTGTTGCCACCACGTCTGTGGAAGAACTTCAGGGAGCTTATGAAAATGAGGTTTCCAAAGGAGGCCTGCAAGAGGGAGAGCCCATGATCTGTCACACCCTCCCTTTACCAGAAGGCTTCCAGGTAGTGAAAGTGGGTGCAAATGGTGAGGTGGAGACACTGGAACAAGGCGAACTTCAGCCGCAGGAAGATCCCAATTGGCAAAAAGATCCAGACTATCAGCCGCCAGCCAAAAAAACAAAGAAAAACAAAAAGAGTAAGCTTCGCTACACCGAGGAGGGCAAAGATGTAGATGTCTCTGTGTATGACTTTGAAGAGGAGCAGCAGGAGGGTTTGTTGTCTGAGGTCAATGCAGAAAAGGTGGTGGGCAATATGAAGCCACCTAAACCAACAAAAATTAAAAAGAAAGGTAAGCTCCCTGTCTGCGAGTGGATTTTGAAAATGTCTTTGTTATGGTGGCACCTTGCAGTACGATTGAAGTGACTGAGTAGATGTAAGTGGGAGTAAAGCTGCCATGTGCCCAGTGGCACTCGCTCTTTCTACAAGAGTGCTCAGCTCTATTGTTTCTTGGATGAACCTCCCATCTCCTCCATCTAGGCTATAAAGGAGCTCATTTTCCTCGAGCGCGATGCATCAGTATTTGCATACAACTGCAATTGATTCTTTTCTTTGCTGTAATACATAAGTAAGAGTTTGTGCACACGTGGTTTACATCAGGAACCAGCAGTGTAATTAGTTCTGTGGGTTTTTTCCTAACCAATTGCTGGGTAAGGTAGACGGTGTACAATAATACAGGAATGGGTGTGTTTGACTTTTCTTAAAACTGTAAGTTTTCTTAAAACTCCACTTTTTAGAGTGGAGAAGGAACACTGAGTGCTGGCATACTAATGCAATCTGAAGCCAAGCCAGCCATAGGCAGCATCTGTTCCTTAGGATATGCAGTTGGATTTAATGGTACATAATGGTTCCTTGTAGTAGCTACACCTCCAAGAATCTTTCCTTGTCCCTGCTGATCTTGTATGTTATGCAGTAGGCCGCAGTTCTGTCAAGAGTAAAGATGATTTCCTTCACGGCTAGGTGTAAAGAAGACATTCCAGTGCGAACTGTGCAGTTACACTTGTCCGCGTCGTTCCAACTTGGACCGCCACATGAAAAGCCACACTGATGAAAGACCACATAAGTGCCATCTTTGTGGCAGGGCTTTCCGGACAGTCACGTTGCTGAGGAACCACCTCAACACTCACACAGGTACTCTTGGTTTTGCGTATGTTGGTTTTGTAGAATCTGCTCTGTCGTTAGAACAGATACAAAACCAGGATGGATCTATCTTGAATCTAATTCCTCTTACGGAATGAGCTAAAAAGGAAGAAACCATTTTTATTTTCTGCCTGGCCAGCTCAGGTGCAGACCTTGTTGTACGCAGGTATAAAACTGATCCTGGGCTTGATCTGAAATTGCCTGAAGTTATAGAAATGTTCCGTTTGTCTTGAGCATTATTACTTGTGTTCTAAGTTTTGTGTTGCCACTGCTGCTTGCAGAAGAGATGAGAATGAGGCTGGAGCTGAACATAAGGGTATTGAAAATAAAAAAAACCTAACCCCAAGCAACAGATTATAAACTGGACCAATAAAACTGATGGCTACTAACTGTAGCACATTTCTGTTGCTCCTTACTAAAGTTTCTGGTATAAAATTACAGGTAATTGCACTGTGATTAAACTTAAACTGCTTGTGACCTTTCTGCCAAAAAAAAAGTTTAATTTGTATCCCTCACTTTCTCTGTGTACTGATGTTAGATATAACTGGGTACTTTGAAATCTGTAAATAACCAAGTGATACAAAACCAAGAGAGTCTGTTTCCTCATTGAAAGGGTTTTAATTTGCTAAGATCGTCAATCCATTAGTTATTTATCCAAAAGTTGTGCCTCTTGTGTATTATTTCCTGCTCTAATCTTTCAGAACATGAAAGCAATGTTGCTAATTCACTAAAACCAACAAAACTGTCCCATATTTTCTGTTGTTATTAAATCTGAATGTCATGGTCTTCCTGTTTTGCTGCAAACGATCAGGTACTCGCCCTCACAAGTGCCCAGACTGTGACATGGCCTTTGTGACCAGTGGAGAGTTGGTTCGGCATCGCCGCTACAAACATACCCATGAGAAACCATTCAAATGTTCCATGTGTGATTATGCTAGTGTGGAGGTATGTTAATTGTTACAGCGCTAAACACTTCCTTGTATGCTTCAAAGCTTGTTCACCATCTGTTATAAACTCTGTTCTTAGGCATTTCCTCTTTAGCCATTTGTTTAAAAGACTCTGAGCAAAAAAAAAAAAAAAAAGTTATAAATCAGGTCTGTTTGGGGAAGCAAATGGTGGGGTTTCCTCAGTTAATGAGAAAACGGTTTGAGAGCATTTATGCACAGAAATCCTAGGTGATACCCATTCCCTCTTTGGAGATATAGTTGTCGTTATTGTTTCTTAAATTATTTGGCCTTCAGGATGATTGTAGGGATTATAGCGTGCTCTGTGTTGGAGGAGGCAACTGTCTCCTGCTGCAGTAGGATGTACTTCCAGACTAGATTTGCCCTCCCACTTCAGAAATGTGCATTCTGCTCATTATCTGTCTGTGCCATTAAGGTAACTGTAGGCAAAATTACTGTGCCTTGACCCATGTACTTAAAGCACAGGAAAGAAATGGAGGGCAGCAGCATTGATGTTTATTTAGATGGATATTACCTCAATATTGGTGAAAAGCAGCTTTGCTAATATTGGGTGATTGTCTAATTTTGCTCAAGTAAATTAAGCTTCCTCAAATGCTCTATGCAGTATTGTTACTTATGCTACAGGACAGCTTTTATACTGTGATGGGAATTATGAGCAACATAATTTTAAAAAAAAAAAAAAAATTGGATGTGTGCAGTGGAAGGAGGCTACTGTGGGAGAGGATGAGTAGGGGTTTTGGGCTTTTTCTTTCCCTCCCCACACTCCGGTTGCAGTGTTGTAATTCCAGGCCCTGTGGTTTGAGTGGTGAATAAATTGTGTTGCAGTGGTTTTCATAGTATGAATTAGGAAAGAATAACCAAATTGGTCCTTGTGTGAGCTTGTGCTGCGTTTTGTAGACATAGGTTGGTGATTATGCAGCGTGGTCATGTTTGAGCAGAAAATGCCTTAACGTTTGTGTTCATGCTGACCTTTAAGCTAGGTACATGCCTTTGAGATAAAAACGGGAGAAGAAAGGAATTAAGTCACCCTGTTGATTGCAGGGCTAGATTTTTGTTGTTCTTAGTAAGAAATTGGTTTATTTTATGCCTCTCTAACTGGAGAGGACCTAAGAAAGCACCCTGTGGAGAAAAATACACTGTATGGGAGACACCAACCCTTGGGCACATGGTTTCCCAGAACGCTTTCTTGTGTCTCTCCAGGATACTTTCAAATACTTTCAGACGCTGAGGTAGTCAATAACAATAAGGTGAGCACAAGACTCTAAATCAGGCTGCATGGAATGTGGGAACGAGCATCAGGCAGGACTGGGAATGAGGTTGGGAGGTGAAGCAGAGTGGGCAGGAGCAAGTGACTGTGTGCATTGTGAGAGTGGCATTAAGACAGTTGTTGGGTTTAGTGGCAAGATAAAAATAAAAATAGACTGCCTTAAACTGATTTCTTGTACTTTTGGCGATCTGACCTGCTCGTCTATGCTAACTCCAGTCTTCCTCTTGACCTCCAGGTTAGCAAATTGAAACGCCACATTCGTTCTCACACTGGAGAGCGTCCGTTCCAGTGCAGCTTGTGCAGTTATGCCAGCAGGGATACCTACAAACTGAAGAGGCACATGAGGACCCACTCCGGTATTGACACCATGGGCTTTTAGTGTGGTGTGTTTTAGTGGCAGAGTGGCTGAGGCTGTGTACCATGTGTGCTAACACTTAAATGGCAAAAGAAGTATTATTTTGTAGTTTAATACAAAACCATTATAAAGTCTGTAGCCAAAGAGGATGCACCGTGGTTTGCAAGTGCTAGTAAATTCATAACCTGATAGTAATTGCTGCACTGAGAAATGAGCTTGGAGGATTCTGACTGCCAGTTTGACTGTGAGGTGATAAAAAACAGGCGCGTCTAGTAGGATCGGAAGAAACTTCAACTGGAGGTGGAACACCGATAACAGAAGAAGATTATAGCCATTTATGGTTTGCTTGAGTGTAGCTGCAAAAGCATCTCATGCATGTTAGTTCATAAAGATTCTAAATTTTTTATTCAATAGAAATAGAGATGGTTTTGGCACAGAATGTTACTGGAGTGCCAAATTAATCATATTGCTAAAATTGAAGGGGAGGGGGAAAAAAAAATGCCCTTGTGCATATATGTGAGCATTCAGAACCCTCACCCCCAATAAAATCTGATGCCGCCTGCTGTCTTCTGGCAGCCTGCGTGTAGGTTGGGCCTTCCGTGCATTTCTCAGAGTAAGGATAATAATTTAACTCATTTGCTTAAAGATTGAACTTGAGTCTCTTTGTAGAAAGACGCATACTGGAGCTAAAATTTCTAGAGAAAGAGACGTTATTGAGCTCTGCCTAGAGTTACTACTGCTATTAACTAGCTGTCTGTTGCAAGTTTCTGGGAGGTTGTTTTGTTTGGGGCTTCTTGGTGAGATTTCCTTTTAATAAAAGTACTTGTGCTATTTTTTTCCTTCTGAAGGAGAGAAGCCATACGAATGTTACATCTGCCATGCTCGCTTCACTCAGAGTGGTACCATGAAGATGCACATTTTGCAGAAGCACACGGAGAATGTGGCCAAATTTCACTGTCCTCACTGTGATACTGTTATAGCGAGAAAGAGTGACTTGGGTATGTATTTCGCATGAAGATTCTACAAAACACTTCCCAGAATTAGAGTTCACATAACCCAACTGCTGTCTTTTTTTTCTTTTTTAAACTAATACTTCTGTTAACTGTACAACATGAAGCACAGGCTTAGATGTGTGGCTTGTAATACATGCTTTTAGCTTACTACAGCTGCTGCAAATGATAAGAATTTTGAGTTTCTTTTCGTTATTTGAAAGTGTAGCATGTTTTCCAGGCATACAAGACAAGTTAATGTTTTCAGGCCCATGGGTGCAAGGCATTTATTGAACTTGGACTGATATTATGACTGCATATGGATTGGGGTCTGAAAAACCCAAAGATCACTTGGCTTGACCTCCTGCACATTGGAGACCATTAAGTTTCATGCAGAGATATTTTCATTGAGCTAAAAGGTTTGAATTAGACCAAATAGTTTAATTTTCCAAGATGTGGAGCTGTGTGCCACAGACAGGGTAGGAGAGATTAAGTTTCAAGCTCTCTTTTATGGTCTACAACAAGGTGAAAAATATTATCATGCCCAGAGCAGCTGAGGAGAAGGAAGAAGCCATGATTTGGCAGAACTTTCTGTCTATAAACAGAATATCACCCAAGTATTGGGAAGGCAGGCTCCCTTCCAATCAAGACAAGTGTAAAGTGCTACAGTGAGAGGCAGTTTGAGAGGATGGCAGTCAGTTGATGTTGAGAGCAAACGAGCTGATTTACAACAGAGCCAAATCAATGTTAGCTCTGAAGAATTTCTCTTCTAATAATGCTTTAGTCTCCCCTAAGCTACCTCGTGCAGCTGCGGTATGCTCTTAGTTGGAGGATTTTAAAGAAGTGGCTAAAACCTCTGTCAGGGATTATTTGCTGGTATCCCTGTTGCCTTCTAACCCTCTGACTCCGACTTTTAATCCTGCAGAAAATCCTGTTTCCCCCAGTTTATTACCTGGCTTGTGGTTGTATCCAGGCAATTCGGACTAGTCTTAAACATAACACTTCACAGGACGCTTTAGGTTGGCAGTTGTACGTTACCAAATGCAAGTGTACTGTATCGGCACAGACTGTGACTAATAACCAACTCTGGAATTCCCTGGAAAAACTCGATGGAGTTTTTCTGCAAGACCTTTGTCTAGAAATTGTTCTGGTTGCTTTTAATTATGAGTCTCTAAAGTTTTTAGTTGGATCCTAAATTAACTATTTCACTTTTTTTGGCTTGAGCTCAAGAGTACATAGAGGGAAGATCGCAAAGGGGACTGTAGGCTAGTCCTTCGTGCTTGGAAAGCCGTGGTGATTAAATCCTCCTGTTCTTTTGTTCCTAGGTGTCCATTTGCGAAAGCAGCATTCCTACATCGAACAGGGCAAGAAGTGTCGCTACTGCGACGCTGTGTTTCATGAGCGGTATGCCCTCATACAGCATCAAAAGTCTCACAAGAATGAGAAGCGCTTCAAGTGTGACCAGTGCGATTATGCGTGCAGACAGGTAAGCTGGTGGGACTGGCACCCCTTAGGAGCATTAGAACAGGAGCTGAAACTGAGGTGGAAATCTTAGCTGTTGAGTTTGACCGGCTGTGTCAAGATCAAATTAGCTCTCTAAATCTTTTTGAAGGGTGTGAAGGAAAGTTCAGTGGCCTTTGCTTCTTGGTGTAGTGCTCCCCTCTAGAGAAACACCTTGTAAGTCACAGCCTTGATGTATCTGTTGACACAGGGGTAGGAGTCCATATAGGATGGAAGTTGCTAGGACCGAATATGCCATCAGTCAAGATGTTCTCACATTCCTGCAGAATCATCCTTTCCTTGATATTAAGGATAAAGTTTTGGCGCCTTTTAGCTGAAAACTCGCTCTTCTGTATCCATATGTCTGAGTTCTCAAGTTGTCTTCCTTGTCGTGTCAGGAGCGGCACATGGTCATGCATAAACGGACCCATACTGGAGAAAAGCCTTATGCCTGTAGCCATTGTGATAAAAACTTCCGTCAGAAACAGCTCCTCGATATGCACTTCAAACGATACCACGATCCCAACTTTGTTCCTGCTGCCTTTGTCTGTTCCAAGTGTGGCAAAACATTCACTCGCAGGGTAAGGGAATACACCGGTTTGAATTGTGGGGTTTTGGGGTGGAATGAGGCTTTTAGCCCGGGGAGGGGAACCTGTTTAACCAAAAGGAAAGGTGGGTGTGAGGTACAAGGCATGATACTGATCTTTTAAATAGAGCACCTCTTTCTGAGAGGAAGAGAGCGGGGGAGACCTGGTATAATGTGGAATTAGTACTAGCACGTATTAGTGTTGACATCATGAGCAATGCGAAAATGCAGCTTTATGAATAAAAATTAATGAAATTTACCCATTTCCCCTAAATAGTCTTCCTTTAAAAAAAAAAATACATAAGTTACCAGAAATGTGATTGAAAAAAAGGAGCCAGAAAATCTGATCTTACAACACGCATTGAATGCATTTTTTGTTGTGTTTTTTCTCTTCCACCGAGTAGAGCACAATGGCCAGACATGCTGATAACTGCTCTGGCCTAGATGGTGGGGAAGGAGAGAATGGAGGAGAGACAAAGAAGGGCAAGCGCGGCCGAAAGAGAAAGATGCGGTCTAAGAAAGAAGATTCCTCTGATAGTGGTAAGATAGACCTCAGTACATTCTGAGAACTACAGGCCTGTGATTCACTGTGTGTGTTTTGCTGTTGCTTTCCCTGTTCTGCAGGTTTGTTCTGGCACTTGAAAGGTTTTTATCTAGTTGGCAAGCAAAAACTGATAGTACGTGGCCAAGTACAGACAGAGGTGACTGCCTGTGAGGGATAATATGGATTCTGCTGTTCTGGGCCTCTTCCAAGACAAAGTAGTTGGAAAAAACACTGTATGATGCTCTTGCCTAGGCTGTGCCTATGAAGTTCTCTGGGCATGTTTTGAGTGTCCCCAAAGAAACTGTGTGTTTCAGTGGTGCTATGAAATAGCATGTGCTCCTGCTTCATGGCACAGGCTCCTGCTCCCCTGGGTAGCATGTGGCATGTCTGAACAACTCCCCAGTGCTGGCAGCATCCAAGAGAATGATGGAGATTAGTGCTGGCAATCTACAGGCTGTTGCGAAGGGCCTGCTGAGACAATTAAAGGGTCAAGGAGCTGGTGGTGTCTCTGTTTCACAGGTGCATTTGCATCTATGCTGGTATTGAGAAGATGGCTTTTGAGGGGCTCTGACTTCCTGGTTGACATGCCAGAAGATGGGTTAGGTGCAATTCATAATAGGGTAATAGGGTGGCTGCTATCTGTAAGCTTCTTCAGAACAGGGAGAAGGCAGAAACTGTTGCAGCAGGTGATGATCACCTTCATTGTGGTGAAGGAAAAACACAGTCCTAGTCCTCCATCCTACTTGTGAAGGAAAAACTTAGTTATATCTTCAGCAGGAAAATTCCAGGTGGAAGCTCAAGAACAACCAGTTGAAAGATGATTTGGCAAAAAAATGTTGCTGATTAGTCTCTTATCTGAAGTGCTTTAGGTAATTAATTAAGGAGCAGAGGTTGGGAGAACAGGGATCTTTCTGGCTAGAGAATGTATATCTGAAATTCTTATGTGGCAAATGGGTTTTATAGGAAATGAGTACGACCAACTTGCTTGTGCAAACCTTGACTGCAAAAACTGTAGAAATAAGTGCTTAAATTCATGTTTATAGATACTTGAAAAAGTGTGTTGTAGTCAATTCAATAAAGTGTGGTAACTAGTTGGTAATTTAAAACATGAAAAGGTCTTGGAGGCAGAAAGTTAAATAACTGCCTTCGTGGAAGGTAATTCAAAACCTGGGATTCTGTAGTATCTGGTTTTTAGCATCTGATTTGTAGGCTTCCAGTGAGTTTAGCCTATTGTAAAAACCCTAATTTTATTTAGTTGATATGGTCTGGGGTTCAAAACAGTTTTTGGAGAAGCTGGTAAAGGGTCACGCTTATTTTATTAGATGAACTGATGAGCATTGTGTGACTGTGGCTCGCGCCCCGTGACCGAGAGAATCCCTTCGGCCTCAGTCTGGGTTGTCATCCTCAGGAGCTGTTTGATAGACATGAAGAATTGACTGATGTAAGCTGAGTAGCAGTAAGAAAGAGGTCCTAACCGCATGCTTGGAAAATTGCATTATTCAGTGTTCTTATCTCTAGATCTGCAGTTTCATGAGTTTTGACAACTGCTAAATATCTAAAAAGGTGGGCAAAGCTGTGATGAAACAGACCCATCTTGTGTTAATGGGGAAAGTATCAAATAGCAAATGATAGTTTTGTCTCCTGTCTGCCCCAAATTAGACTTAGTTGACAGCCATTGAGGGGGTAAAGAAGCTCTAAAAAGGTGTGACCCAAGAAATCCAGTTAATGAAAGAACTTTGGCTTGGGGAATATTCCTTGAGTGACTGTGTAGAATAATGCAGCATATACATGCTTTGGTGTAGGTAAGGGACAGTTTGTTTTGCTGATTTCTGTCTGCTTTGGTTTTGCCCGGGGCATTCTGAACATGATATTGCTAACCTGGTAACTAAGGAGTGATCTGAAAAACAAAGTGTAGAGCAATAAGCTCAGTTAACAACATAGAAGTTGCAAAAAACCCACAGCTTGCTGTGAGGAATCAGCTCCAAAGTGCAATGAGGTGCAAAGAGTTGGTGTGAATGGGAGATGCCTTGATAAATCCTTTGAGTAGACAGGGCCTTGAGAAATATACCTTAATTAGACCTGTCCTGCCTCTGAAGAGAGGTCTTGGGGAAGATCCTCTTGGTCACTGGTTGGTAAGTTGTATGTTGATGGCCCTGAAAAGCAAGATGAGTCTGCAGGGCTGTGTTCATAACACGTAAGAACGGTTTTGTGTGGTTCTGCTGCATTCAACTTGAGATTTTGAGGTCTTGGGTGTAAGTCCCAGTGTCTGGGAGTTGCTACCCTGGTTTCCTGTCTGCTTAACAGAGAAAGACTGCAGTATGGCGTTGCTGTTTCTTGAGGGCTAGGAGACTTCCTCTTGGATCCTCTTGAGTTCTAGTATTTGATAGAGATACTGTAGTGGCTCCTACCGCTACTTACATGCGACTACGCCTCTATTTTCCCACACTTAATCCTCTCCAAAACACCTCGGCCCCTCCCATAAGCACCCCATAAGTAGTCCTGTGTGATCCAAAACTGCCTTTCTCCTTATCCCATTGCGTCCCACCCCCAGCCAGCAATTCCTCCTTTAGCCTGAGAGAGGATCTGGAGAGCTGCTGGGACTGATGGCTCTCCTGGGAGCGGCCCGGACAAGATGTTTGTTCATAAGAAGTTGTTGATTTGGGTTCCCACCTTCCATTGTGCACGCTGTGCTCCTCTGGGTTGTGCAGGTGGGACTTTGATGGGCTGATGGCTCCTCTGATGGGCCCAGGAGTAGCCCAGCAGTGTTTTACTTGGTTCCCCTCCTGCCACTGTATCTCTGAGCTCCTTTGTGGATGTGCAGAGGAGCTTTTATGGCATACCCTGACATAACTACGTTTCCTTTTGCTTTCTGAAGGACGACTTGTTCTTTCCAATGTGAGGGTAACAGACTAACAGTCTGTGCCACCAGTTTCTTGACAAAGACCTCGTTTGCCTTCTTTCTCATCAAGAGTTGACTCCTTTTTGGATGAGGATTTGATGGTGGTTCTCTGTAGATGGATGTGTTTCGTTCTTGTTTAAACTGAAGACTTATTACTTGATATGATGTTTCTTACAGAGGAAAATGCTGAACCAGATTTGAATGATAATGAAGATGAGGAGGAGACAGCAGTAGAAATTGAGGCCGAACCAGAAGTCGAGCAAGAGGCTCCTGCACCACCTCCCAGTAAGAAACGAAGAGGAAGACCACCAGGCAAAGCTGCCACCCAACCAAAACAATCCCAGCGTAAGTCACTATTTGAAGCTTATGTTACACTGCTTGCTTGAGCTGTTTTTTCCTTGGATTTGGCAGTTCTTGTAGGAGATCTGCTCCCCTCAGGTGAGCTTATTTAGAAAGCAGATAACTGTACTTGTCTCTACTTGGCTAAGAACTCACCTTTTGCATGAAACTTGTTATGAGGGTTTCCTGGTCATGAGGGAACATAGGCACTTCAGACCACACTAAAAGGAGAGGAAATTATTTTTTCTTCAGTATTATTTCAATTCATTGTTGGCTTCACTAAGGGCAAATCATGCCTGAACAAATTTGGTGGCCTTTTACGACGGGGTTACAATGTTGGTGGGTAAAGGAAGAGTGACTGACATCATCAACCTGGACTCGTGCAAAACATTTGACACGATATCCTTGTCTCTAAATTGGAGAGATGTGGATGGACCACTTGGTGGATAAGGAATTGGCTGGATGGTCTCACTCAGAGTTGCGATCAACAGCTCGACATCTTGGGAGGAGGCCGGTGATGAGTGGTGTCCATCAGAGATCTGTACTGGGACCGGCACGGTTGAACATCTTTGTCAGCAACACACAGTGGGATCGAGTGCACCCTCAGCAAGTTTGCCGACGACACCAAGCTATGTGGTGCGGTTGACGCGCTGGAGGGAAGGGATGCTGTCCAGAGGGACCCGTGTGAACCTCATGGAGTTCAACAAAGCCAAGTGCAAGGTCCTGCACATGGGTCAGGGCAATCCCAAGCACAACTACAGGCTGGGCGGAGAATGGATGGAGAGCAGCCCTGAGGAGAAGGACTTGGGGGTCTTGAGGGACGAGAAGCTGAACGTGAGCCAGCAATGTGCTCTGGCAGCCCAGAAAGCCACCCGTGTCCTGGGCTGCATCCCCAGCAGCGTGAGCAGCAGGTCGAGGGAGGGGATTCTGCCCCTCTGCTCTGGTGAGACCCCCCTGCAGCGCTGTGTCCAGCTCTGGGGTCCCCAGCACAAGAAGGACATGGAGCTGTTGGAGCCAGGCCAGAGGAGGCCACAGAGACGATCTGAGGGCTGGAGCACCTCTGCTATGGAGACCTCAGGCTGAGAGAGTTGGGGTTGTTCAGCCTGGAGAAGAGAAGGCTCCGGGGAGACCTTAGAGCCCCTTCCAGTCCCTGCAGGGGCTCCAGGAAAGCTGGAGAGGGACTGGTGACAAGGGCAGGGAGTGACAGGCCAAGGGGAATGGCCTGAAGCTGCAGGAGGGGAGATGGAGATGGGATGTGAGGCAGAAATCCTTCCCTGTGAGGGTGCTGAGGCCCTGGCACAGGTTGCCCAGAGAAGCTGTGGCTGCCCCTGGCTCCCTGGCAGTGTTGAAGGCCAGGTTGGATGGGGCTTTGGGCAACCTGGGCTGGTGGAGGGTGTCCCTGCCCACGGCAGGGGTGGGACTGGATGGGCTGTGAGGTCCCTTCCAAACCAGCCTGGGATTCTGTGTGCAAACTGCTCGCTACTTTTTGCACCACTTAAGATGTCTCTAGTACAGTTCCTGGTAAAGCAACTGTTGGTACAATCACTGCGGTATTCTCACCTCGGTAAACTTTTGTAAGTATTACCACAAATGAACGTGGTTCAGGCCTGTAGCTCTGCGCACAGTGTAAATGCAGATGTAGTTTCAACTCTATAGTGTTCTCTGTAAGAATAGACATTGGTAAGGTAGAACAAAGCAGGAGGGGTGAATTTGTTCCTTCAAGGGGTAGTGGCTTCCCCAGTGGCTTGCCTGTCTGCTCGGTGCTCCAAGTGTGGCCTGTGTCCTTCCTAGACCCACAGCCTGTGGTAACATCTTATGTTGAATTTGTCAGTAGCGTCACTGAATTCCCCTGAATTGGAAGCTTTGCTTTACACCCATGGTCTTGTTTGATTACTCTACAAAAACCTTTGTTTGAATAATGTCTTAATACCAAAATGCGTACTGGAACAGTTGCAGTGGTAGCACATCTTCGTACAGGGGCAAGGAGGTAGATGCTTGATGCTTGGCAGGTTGATTCGCTCCCCGCTAATGTGGGAATGTGTCTTCATTGTGGCCACACCTTCCCTTTCCATGGAAGAGTCTTGAGTATCTGCTCAAAAGTTATCTGGTGAGGTGTGCAGGCCAGCTCTGGAACCAGTAAAAAAAATCTGTTGTTTCTCCCCCCTCCCTTTTTCTGCCCTTCTAGCTGCAGCAATCATTCAGGTTGAAGACCAGAACACTGGTGAAATTGAAAATATTATAGTCGAAGTAAAGAAAGAACCTGATGCGGAAACAGTAGAGGAAGAGGAGGAAGCTCAGCCTGCTGTAGTGGAAGCTCCCAATGGAGACCTCACTCCTGAGATGATTCTCAGCATGATGGACCGGTGATGGAGGAAGACCACGCTGGCTGACTGAACTGGCCTGGGCTGTGTTTAAGCGGCTCAAATCTATTTTTCCTTTTACCTTTTTTTCTTGGCTTTGGGAAATGCATCATTTTAGACCATTTTACCAAACATACTGGGAAATAAAACTTCAAAATGATGTTAGAATGTGATTTAACTAGAACTTGCTGTTTTATGTTAGCATTACAGGATCATGGAACATTAGGAAATATTTTGGAGTCCTTGAGGGTTTCCTGTGAGATGCTTGATTTAGTTTTGCTCTGAACTGCATCGTAAAGCTGGTCCGAGGGCCACGTTTACGTGCACCAAGTTTTAATATACAAAAATGGAAGCCTTGACTAGAGTATGTGGTAAACCACTCCGGACTTGCCCTTCCAGTTCCCAGAGTCCTTGAGCCTCCTTCTCTCAGTAGTGTTTTTAACTGTAAATGCAGACTTGGGAGGGTTCTAGACTTTTAAATTTTTTTTTTTGTTGGTTATTTTTGTTTTGCTTTTCCCCACTGACTAGCTCCGGTTCTCCAAGTCGGCTGCACACGGTAGTTTTGGCATGCTCCAACTGGTTTCTGTCCTTAATATGCTTTGCTTTCTGCAAAGCATTTCTGTAATGGTCAAGCTTGTAAATAACTTTTTTTTACATTTTAATCTTTTTCCATTAATTAAGAGGTATGCAAAAATGCAGTTTAAATAAACCCCAGTATTTTAATTCCTTTCAAACTAAGTGACAAGAGAATTTGATAGAGTGTAAATGTTGGAAAAGCTGTTGATAACCAATCACGTAGAGAAGAGACGTACCCAGAGTATTGCTTGCAGAACAAGAGAAAACCCACACGTGAAATCTGGTTTTGAAGCACACAAAACCGGCATTTGAAACCTGTATAATTAACCTTCTTTTTGAGTTATAATTTCACGACTACATTTTCTTTGCTCTATCTTGTAGTTGTATTTTTGTGTTTATGAATCCTATGTTAAGGCAGAAGTGGTGATTTATAAGTGGGTCACTGCAGCCCTCAAAACCTGGGCCAGGAAATTTTAATAGGTCAGTAATTATACAATTTTGGATCTCTGATAAAGACAAAAAAAGAATAATGTGAAATACAAATGATGCCTGTATATGAACTGTCACATGTTAAAATATGTAAGCTTTTTATAGAGCCTCAGTCTTGCTGATTTCAAACAAATTTTTCTTCTATGTATCGCTTTTAAGAGAGCTATCAGTTTAGCTATCAGACTCTAGGTTGATGCATTTTTGTACTTAGCTGTACTGTGTGATATTTTTCATTATTTTAGGAAGCCAACATGGGAAAAAAAAATACTGTTATAAAATATGTAATGGGGTTTGAAAGCTGGGAAGGAGAATATACTGCTGTACAGCTAATAAATAATAATGGATTAACATGTGTGCTCACTGGCTGCTTTCTTTGTGTATGTTAACGGTGTGACCTGGTGGTGATCTCCTCCTAGAAGGACGCTGCGCGCCTGTAGCGGAGACCGGCTCTTCTCTCGCTGTTCCCTCTACCCTGTGCCGAACGCAAGGGACGTTGTCTGGGACGTGAAATCACGGTGTGCCGCCCCGTGCCGGCAGCCGGTGAGTGCGCACGTGAGCAAGGGTGGTTACAGCGTGGAGCTCGGTCCCTGTGTCCGTACAGCAGCTCCGTTGTGTACGGGGGGGTCCAAGCTGCGGCTCAGCTGGGCTGCGCAGAGGAGCGCACAGCGGAGAGGGGACGTAAAACGTGCCGCTCGCAAATGTCAGTGTTTACAGCTTGAGCAAGAAGTAATGCGGGAGTAGTTGTTTTGCTTCTGTGCAGTTTTGGCTGTGAGTTTAAATGATTGTAGCTCATGGTTTAGACAGCAGCAATATCACTTGCACTTCATTCTGGGAAGTGGGACTGATACTTGGGTGGAGTTTCCATGGTGTGTCTTCTCCTAGTTACCTGTGAAAGCAGCTTCGAGAGCCAATGGAGAGTGAGGAGGTAGCTGTACTAGTAGTAGCACTTCTCGCAGAGCTGACTTCAGAGTTGCTGCGAATGGCAGGATAAATATTGAAATCTTAAAAAGCACAAGAGTTTCTAGACTGAATTTTGACTAGATATTTGATGACTAGTTCTCTGGTCCTGAGAGATGGTCCTTCTTAAACTTGCCAAGAAAAGCCGTCTGGAGGCTGATGCCTGGAACCCCAAGCAGGATGGAGGCTTGTGGGAGAGGTGAATGTAAGAGCCGCTTCTGCGAGAAGGAGCTGGGTCCGGCTGCAGAGGTGGGTAAACCCTCAAGTCCTTTCTCAGTCGGACAGAGCTGGTGTACTCGCAAGCCCAAAGATGCTTCAGGCAGAGGCACTGCTCTGGAGGAGACACGGTTTTGCCTAAGCCTGGAGCTAGGGAGGCTGGAAAACGGAAGGTGTCCTCAGGATCTGTTAGGAGTACCACCACCATCGCTTAAACCTGGTGGTTTAACTGACAGGCGGGGTGTGGGAGGTGTTGTGGTGGCTTTGTTTTAACTGGTGACCTGCGATGGTGCCCCAAGGAGCACACTCTAGCAGAGGCCTCCCTCGGTCTGCCGCAAGACCTCCACGGGCAGCGGTTTCTGTACCCAGGTCTGAGGGACCCCACCTCTCAGAGGAGCTGGAGGAAGTGGCTGTGTGTGAACAGCTTGATGGTGGGCTGAAAGGGAGCGAGAGGTGTATTTGACCAAAGACTACAGGTATGGTTGCTCCTGAGTAGCCTTTGATCTGCTGGTGGTGTGTTGTGTTCCTTGGCAGCTCCTGTCCTGCTAGGCAGCAAGCCTGGGGAGGTGAGGTGGGTCTCCAAAGGGGATTGCTGGTGGCTTCTGTTGTGCGCTTTTTTTTTTTCCCCTAAGCAGCATTGGTTAGCTAATGCAATAGATATGTGTAGTGTTCTTGCATGCAGAGCGGACCTGGTCGTGTATTGCGAGCTGCTTGTTGAATTTTCTCCAGAGACTGAAGCAAGGGGATGGGAGCAGTCACCCTGTGGCCATCCTCCTTTGTTCCTCAGCCTGGTGTGTTACTTCATGGTCTGCTCAGTTGACCTGGTTTCTCCGTGCTTGCTCAGCCAATAGTCCTGTTACGCAGCCTGGTTTTTATTTGATTTGAGCTGGGGCTCCTGCCTTGGGCAGCTCTCTCTGCTTCTGTGCCTCTTGCAGGCGTCTGGCTTCCCCTTGGTGGAGCCGCTCTGGAGAGATGCAGGGCAACGTCCCAGCCTGCTCCCGGGGACGCGCATCCAGGGCAGCATCTCAAGCCAGAACGTGGACAGAACATCTCTGCTCAACCCCGGTGCTGTTATCGGGGCTGGAAAAGCTGTGTCCTGGACCATGAGTGAAAAGCCATGGTTGGGACAGATCCAAGGAGCATCGCTGCCTCAGGCAGTTGCTTGGCCTGGCTGGTGTCTCTGGTGCTCGGGACCATGTCCGGAGGGCACAGTGGAGAGGGGCTGAGACCGGCTCTGTGCGACCGCTGCAGCCTGCCAAAGGCTCGTTTGGCTTCCAGAGGTTGAGAGCTCCCCCAGGTTAGAGGGACTAACCCTTCTTTAGCCACGGGTGTCAGACTGAGGTGTCGTCGGTGCGAACCATGGCGTGCGTGCTTCTGCCTCGTTGGAGGAAAAACTAATGACCTCTTCTACTCTTGTGTTCACATCATCGTAGCAGATGATTCTCCAGGTGAGATGATGACCAATGTAGATCAGGGGACAGCTCAGGAACACTCAGGCGGGGAGACAGCTGTTGGCAGAGCCTCGAAGAAGTGGAGGACACAGGGACACCCTTGCCAGAGCAGTTAGTGCTTCCCACCCGGCTCATGGAAGGTGGACAGAATCCAAGCTGGTGCTGACATGACCAGGCTTGTGGACTAAACTGTCCTCGACTATCCTAAACTGTGTTGGTGGGAGCAGGGCAACAGCTGCGATGAGTTTGCTGGTCTGAGCATGCCTCTAAGAGCAGACTGAAACGTGTGCCAGAGCAATGCAAAATCCAAGGAGGTCTTCAGCAGGAAGCCAGGCGAGCGTGGTAGGCAGCCAATGTGGAGAAGCAGGAAGGGAAGAAGGAAGCACATGGAAAGCAGAAGGAGCAGACGTTGCTTGAGTGTGCAGGGATGGAGCTGGGAGAGCCGAATCTCAGCTGGAGTTTGACTTGGAGAAGCACGTGAAGGACAAAAAGAACAGCTTCTGTATTAAGAAGGGCTTCAGCAGCAGCAGGAAGGCTTTGGAAAAATGCAGGACTGCTTCTTAATGGAGCAGAGGACTTAGTGGCAAAGGACATGGAAAAGACCAAGGTATTCAGTGTTGCTCTTCCCTTGAACGTGGCTGATGAGGTCTGTCTTCAGACCCCCCCAGGGCCCATGCTTAATGGCAGTCTGAGGGAAACATCTGATGGTGCTGAGGAAACCAGCCAGTGTCGTCACACTCTATCATTTTGAAAAGCCCTGGTGATCTGGGGAGAGTCATGGCACCTGGAAAAGGGCAAATGCCCCACCTGTCTTCAAGAAGGGTAAGAAGGAAGATCTGGGCAACTACCTCATTACATTCTCCAAGCAGAAGTGGCTGACTGTGTGGACGAGGGGAGAGCAGTGAATCTTCATCTGGACTTTCGCTTTTGACATTGTCTCCTGTAGCCTCTTCATAGCTGAATTGAAGACATGGGGGCTGAAGAAGAGGATTACTGGGTTGGGTGGAAAGTTAGCTGGGCCACCCTGTCCAGTGTGGTCAGCAGAACAATGTCCAGCTGGTGCTGGTTGTTCATGTTCCCCTCAAGGATTGCTTTTAGGGCCAACTGGTCGCATTTTGGCTCCCCAGCACAAGAAACCAGCGAGAGGCTGGTGCAAGCCCAGGGTGGTTGCCACTGGAGCTCAAGATGGATGAGGAGAGCCCATGGGAGACTGGTGTGACTAGCCTGGAGGAGAGAAAGCGAGAGGAGACCTTACTGCTGTCTGCAAATAGCTGATGGAAGAATGCAGAGAAGGTTGAGCCAAACCCTTTTAGGAGGTGTCACAGTGAGACAAGAGGCAACAAACTGGAGCAGAGGAAACTCCAGCTTGAATTAAGGAAAACCTGTCTCACCGTAAGCATAGTCAAACATTGGTGCCCAGGGCTCTCCATCCTTGATGTGCTCATCTCAGCTGGGCATGGCCCTGAGCAGCCCAGCTGGCCCAGGCTAGAGCAGAGGGATGGACCCTGAGGTGACCACCAGCCAACACAGCTCAAGAAGCCTGTAGTGGTTGAGAGCCGTGGGAGAAGCTGTTGCTGTGAGGGCACGCAGGACATGGTCACTGGGAGACGTGCGCATCAGTGTAACGCTGGAATGTCTGGGCTGGGAGGGGAGCTGCGTGTGGAGGAAAGGATGAAGTGTTCTGCAGCCAGGGGTGAAGAGCTCCTACTGTCACCTGCAGAGCGTGATAAGTGCTTCAACTCCCCAGGGGTGATCTGGGGATGGAGAGAAGTGCCAGCACCTCTTTCTGGGAAGGTCCTGGTGCTCCAGGATAGAGCTGAAAATGCCCAGCCCATGTCCTTCGGGGGAAAGACAGGAGATGGGTTGCTCTGGACATCCTGACACACCTGGGCTTGCACAGCAGGCAGGGAACACTTGTGTGTATGGATGTCTTCCTCTGCCCTGCTCCTGGGGGAGATGTTCTGCTGCGCTGATGCTCAGCATGTTCCAACGTGTAGGACCCAGTATTTTGGGGAATGAGCTTGGGATGCAGCTTCCCTGGAGCTCCTTTGTGCTTCTAAGCTTCAATAGAAGCCATCTTCTGATGGCTGCAATGGGACAGCTGCTCTCTCCATGTGCTGAATATCCTTGCATGACAAAGCTAGGTCCTGGTGCCCTTTCGGAGAAGTTCAGATACTAGTAGCCTGATTTTCCTGTCATCCTGGAAAAGCCATAGATCCTGCCAGGACTCTCGTCAGCAAGCGCTGTCTCTGTTGGGTGGTGAACACCCCGTGTCCTTCCTCTTCCTGGTGCTCATCTGCCTGCTGACGTAGCCAGGAGGCTCGAGGAGGTGCCTTGGCAGAGGCTGGTCCCTGCCCTGAGCCATGTTCTCCCCAGCCACCTCCTTGAGAAGAGCTGCTATGTGTTGTGGTTGGGCTCTATGGAGACGCCGTCCCTGCAGGGAGATGGCTTCCTGCCTTCGCTTTCACGCTGAAGGTGGTTTCAGAAGCGCTGCAGCCCTAGGTGCGTGCGGTAGGAGAGCAACATCACCCAACCCTTCCATGGATCACCTTCTCAGTTATTCTACCTCTGGAAGAAACTCCTCTTGGGGCCCTCGATTGCAGCTCAGGCAGGCTGGAGCTTGGTGGTTTGTCAAAAAAGGGCAATTTAGGGGTTCAAGGCAGCTGCCACCCCCATCCCAGCTGCTGCTGGTCACGGGGACCCAGGCTGCTGGCTGAGAGCAGCTCTGCTGGCTCCCTCAGCACCTTCTCCTGAGCCTCTGGTAGGGTCTGCTGAGCCAACACTGGGAAATAATGGGTCCAGTGAAGTCCTGCAGCACTGCTCGGGCCACAGGACAGCTTTCCGCTCCGTCCTGGAGTGCTTCTGGCTTTTTGCCTGGTCCAAAGCCTTCCCTGGGGAGCAGAGAGGTTGATGTGCTCGCTCCTGCTGCTCCAAGGAGGCCACCTAGCCTCTGCCACTCGTCGTTGCTTTGGGGAAGCAGTTTTGTCATTTTAGCGTGACACCTGGGTCCTTTCTGCTTTGGAGAAGCCCTGCCTGCAGCACCCTGCAGTGGGCACCAGCACCCATCCTCTGGAGGAGCATCCTCTGGTGCCCACCCCCCTTGCAGATGCCTGGTGCAAGGTGATGGGCTTGGGCTGACCTCCCCATGCCAGGAAGGGTGGAGCTGCTCTTTTCACACTCACCAGCCATCTTCAGACAGAAACACATCCCCATGAACCACCCCGGGGGGGGCTGCAGGGCAGGAAGAGGTCATGGACCCTCAACCCTTGACAGCTGGAGCTGTGGGGACATGCTGCTTCTCCTGCCTGGGAGGCACCGGTGGGGTGTCCTGCTCACCTAGGTGAAGCCACGCGGGAGGAGAAGGGCTGGGCAGGGATGTCCCCTCCTCCCGGCGGGGCCGGTGGGCCGTGGGTGCCGTCGCTTTCATTTTACCGCCTGAGCGAGAGAAGCAAATCTTGCCTGACGGGGCAGGAAGAGGCACCGAGCGCCGGGAGGGGGAGGAGGCGCCGAGGCGGCGGTGCTGCCGGTTGGTAACCCCAGCGCTTCCTCCCGGCAGGGTGCCTTTCCCGCGGTGCCCAGGGATGCTGTCCTGACACCCGCATCCCCGGGCGGGTCACCCCGTGGTCCAAACCATGGCTGCGTCCCCCGGAGGGATCTCTGCTGAGCTGCAAGGTAAGTGTTGCCTGCCGCCGCGCTGCCGGGGCACCGATGCCACGTGGAAAGCGCCGGTGCGGGGCCTGCTCGGCCCTGGTTTGCCAGCAAAGCCGTTTTTGGGTTCCTCGTCGGCAGCAGCTGCAGTTCAGGGGGGTCCGAGCAAGGTCTGGGGCACGAGGGCTGCTCTTGCCCTCAAAACTCACGTGCTTGAGGATGCTGCCGGGGCCAAAAGCATCCCCAGATAACAGCCCGGCTCCTCGAGGACATGGTTCCCTGTGGCTCCTGCTGCCCCGTTTGTGGGTGCAGCCTGGTGCTGCTCGCTCCCACCGCCTTGGGGGTCCCCGGCAGCTCCCCAGGGAGGCACAGCCTGCAGCCCTGCCCCAGCTCCCCGGCTCCGCAGGGGATGCACAAAGTACATCCTCATTGGATTGAGAAAGCAAAAAGCCGCAGAGGTCCCACCGAGGCTTGCAGCGGGGCGGGAAGGAGCGGGGTCCCTGCGTTCCCGCAGCCCCAGGGTCCCTGGGGACGGGTGGCTCAAGCCGCTGGACTCGCAGGGCTCTCGCTATCTTTGTGAAAACCTCGTTTGCTTTGCGCGGCGATGGACGGTTGTGGCTCTCATCCCGCTTCTCCGAGCGAGAGGTGTGAATCGGGGCAGATGGTGCCCGAGGCGGGAGCGATGCTCGTGCTGGTCCACGGCAGCTGCGGGAGCGATTGGTTTGCAAATGCGGGGAGGTTGATGCGTGCGACTGCCCGCGTGCATCGTGGCTGAGAGAGTTCCCAAAAAAAATGCAGAAGCAGAATGCATCCCTGGCTGCACCGTGGGGAGGCAGGACTTGGGTGCTGAGTTGCTCCCCAGTGGTAAATCTGGGAAGGAAGGAAGAGGAACCAGGACCCAGCTGTTGCTCGATGCCAGCTCCCAGCGAGCAAGGCTATTCCGAAGCTTGTGCAGCGTAAGCCTGGCCTCGAGAGGCAAAATGTTTTGTGTGGGAATAAAATGACAGCTGTCCTAATAAACCCCAAAGCACACCCTGGAAAAACACCCCAAAAGCTGAGCAGAGCGGAGTGCGAAGCGGTGGCCCCAAAACCTTGCGCTTGGTCAAGGCTGCAGCCCGAGCTGCAGGAGCCGATGGGGAGGCGGATTTACCACCCGAGCAGCAAACGAGACCTAAAGCTGGCGAAGAAGCCCTGAGAGAGCAACCAGGGTCTGACCGTCAGGTGCGGACGGAGAGGAGTCGATTCGGGCGAGGACGGTGTCCCCAGGGGTGTAGCAGGACACGTGGGAGAGGACCGGGGGTGGCTTCAGCTGCCTCACTTCACGCGGGCATCGGTCTTTTCAGAGGGCATCACCGCCTTCCTGGGGACGAAGAAGGTCCTCCTGGTGATGAGCGTGCAGCTGCAGGTGAAATCCAAGTACGACGACTACATCTTGGTACGTGCAGAATCCAGCCTGGTTCCTGCTTGCCCGGTTTCCCCGGGGCAGCTGTTTGTGGCCGCAGCGGGGGGACAGGGGCGGCTCGCGTGTCACCCCGGTCCCCCGTCACACCAACGTCCCCCTGCCTAGGTGCTGGCGCCCTGGAGAGCCTACGTGCTGCCCGTGATCCTGCCGGTGAGGGTAAGTGCCGGGGATGCTGTGCCGCGGCGGAGCCCCGTGGCTCCCGGGGGGGCATCGCTCCGCTGCTGGGGCCACCAGGTCTGGAGAAGCCCCCAGGAGCAGGATGAGGAGGAGGATGGGGTGAAGGGGAGGGGGGGTGGGTCAGGGGGCTGCTAAAGGCTGAGGGGCATGGCCAGGCACTGCCCGGGGCGTGGGGAAGGCTGGGAGCCGGGGCGCACCCTTGGGTCCCCCTTTTCCGTCAGCGCTGGGGCTGATCCTGCTCCTCTCACCCGCAGGTTCACAGCAGCTTCAGCTTCCTGGAGGTGAGGGAGATGACGGTGCGAGAGCCCAGCTTGGTGAGTGGCACCGACACCCACGGCAAACCCGGCCCAGGCACCCACCCCACCTTGTGCCCACCTTCCCCCCCCGCCGTGGCAAACCCTGACCCGGAGCCCGCTGCGGGGTCTGGGCAAGCTCTGGTCCCCCGTTGCACGTCGAGGGTCACCAGCGATGATCTGAGAGCGCCCCGCAGGGTATTTATCCCTCTGCCGCCTCCAAGAAATCCTCTTACGGCCTCACCCGGGGTATCTCCCTCAGGGCTGGAGGTGCAGGGAGGCACCCGTGGGTGCTGGGGGCGAGCGTGGGTGCCTGCGCCTCTTCTCCTCTGGCAGCCGCAGACAGCACCTGGCCGTGGCACCTCCCGCTCGGCCGGGACAAGGTGACAAACGGCTGCTGGCTTACCCAGGAGAAGCCAAATTTAGCAGGAGGGTGTTTAAAACCCCGTTAATCCTCTTAGAGAGAGGCGTGCGTGTAGGGCAGATGCAGCGGGTGGGAACCATGGAGGAGAGGAATGGGATGCCCTGGCTCAGATGCGTCGGCCGAAACAGGGCCGCGGTCCTCGTTAACCCTTTGTCTGTCTTTTGCTCGTTAAAGCATCACCAGTGACAACGGCCCCAGCCTCTAAACAGGGTTTCTGCTGCTCGGCCGGCTGCGTGGCTGAGCTCTGGGAGAGGAATAAAGAGGAGCTGGGCAGAAAATGAGGGGTGCTGGGGGTTGAAACCCTGGGGCGGAGGGGGACGAGAGGTCTGAGTGGGATATGGAAAACCCAGGGGTTATTAAGCTGCAGGCAGAGTGCAGGCAGAGTACAGGCAGGGCCAGGTTCTGCAGCCCCAGGCGCCGGCGGAGGCGCCGTCCTCGCGCGGTGCCAGCAGATAATTGTCATCTCGCTCCCACGCCTCAATCAGCGTGTAATTAAATCAGGGAGCGTGTTGCTATGGGATTTTTTTTTTTTCCTCTGGTAGGAACCGAAAGCTAAAAATGCCTCAAAACCCGATTAGATAAATTCAGGGAGGGAACCTCCGTCCTCCAGCTGCGGCTGCTGCAGACTCAAGGCTACTGTCACCCCCACCGCTTTGGGCTGCTTTTGCGTTAGCTTAGCTCGAGTTTTGGGGAGGTTTATGCCTTATTCTGGCATCTCGCGATCTCTTTAATGTATTTTATCCTGAATCCCTGGTGCTCGCAGCCTTCCCTGCGCTCGCAGCGCCTTTGGCTGGGTTTATAAGCAGCGGCTGGGTGTTTGCAGCGTGGAGCTGATGGCTGTCACCGTCATGTCTGGGAGCCTGGGGACGCTGCGTGCTGCCAGCTCGCTCAGGCATCTTCCATCCTTTGGACCCCGCAGGTTGTCATAGAAACGGATGCAGCGTCTTACGCCTTCCAGTTCATGTCCTTTGATGATTTGGAGCAAGTTGTCGTCCATGTCACCATGTCACTTAAGAAGGTCTTTCCAGACTCATCCCCTGGGTAAGGGTCTTCTGCTCCTCGGGGTAGTTGTGTAGGTACCAGAGCAACCTCTTTGCTCAGAAAAGCTCCAAATATGGGATGGGTTCACAATTAGTGCCTTTTAACAGGAAAAAACCCAAACTGATGGAGGCCAGACCCTGCTCCCCGACCGCATCGCGTTTCTGGCCACCCTCACGCGCAGGGATTGTAGCTAAGCGTAAAGCGGTGGGGATGCTCTCCTCCTAGCCCACTGCCACGCACCCCTCTGGTCCTTCCCCAGGACGCTGCTCAAAAACTCCCCCCCCAACCTGTACGAGAGGATCCGGCAGATCACGGACTCGCTGGAGGAAATGGTGCAGAGCAGTCCCGGGCCCTGCGGTAAGCCCACACACCTCTCCAGGATGGGCCAGGAGGGTTGGAGCACCCTGGGGACCACCACAGCCCAGCATCCATCAACACTAGCTCTGCTGGGAGAGCATCCGTGGTGGCTTAGGTTGGGAGGAGCCCTGCTAGGGGGGTCTGCTCTCCACCAGCCCTCGCCATCCCACGGGGCAGGAGAAGGTCTGAGGGGACGTAGTTCTCCAGAAAGGAGCAGGACAGCTCTGGATGCCCAGTGTCCCCTTGTGAGGGCATGCAGCTGTGGATGCTTCCACCCAGCTCACACGGCATGGCTGCAGAGCCAGGGACTCTTCCTCTAGCCGGGTTTGGAGTAGGATACCTCCATTATCATCACCCAATGCACCTTGCCTGCTGTCTGCATGGATCGAGCAAAGCAAGCCACAGCCCCCTGACTTGTGCGGTCGCTTTTGGTCTGGCAGTAGACCACAGAGAACACTCCAACCCCTTCGAGGAGGGAAGGGAGAGCCCTCGCCATGCCTTTTGAGCCCCCTCCATCCCTCTGCTGCATCCTGCCCTCCCCAAAGGTCTTCTCCGTGTTCCCGTGGGCAGGTCTGCCACCAAGAGTGCCTTCTCTTTGCAGGGGGGTTTTCGGAGACCTACGCCGCTTTATGTGATTACAATGGCTTTGCCTTCCGCGAGGAGATCCAGTGGGTAAGCTGCTCTGTCCCGTGGAGAAGAGACACTTGACGGCACACCACTTGCCAGCTCACAGGGCTGCTGGGGCTGGGAGCATCCCAGGGACATCCTAGAGCTGGGAACTGCAGTTTTGCTTGGCTTGAGTGCCTCCTGCTCCTTGGTGGGGTAGAATCGAAGTGCAGGTAGGGATGAGATGCCTTGGACCTGGTTGTTTCCTGGACTGTCATATAAGGAGAGAGCCTGGAAGTCTGGGACCTTGCTGAGTGTCCCCGGTAGAAGAGAACCCTGCTGGGACCCGGGCAGAGCAGGACCAGATGTCCCCCTCTTCCTCTGGGACACCGACTCCAGCCCGCCTCTCCCCACATCCTTGTTCCCACCAGCCTTGGGATGCATTACCTTCTTCTGCCCAGCCTCTGCAGAAGGGGTCCAAGACCCACCAAGCCATCCCACCAATTTGGGACACGTGCCCTGCCAGACGCAGGCCCGGGGAGGGTTTAGGCTTGGGGTTTAGGCAAGGGACTCCCCAGGGGAGGGACCCTGAGGGCTCAGCTCCCTCCAGCAGCACCAGACACCCAAGCCCTCCCCAGGATCGGGTCCTCAGCCTGATCCGTGTGTCTATCCATCTGGACAGGATGTGGACAACATCTACCACAGCCAGGACTGCCGGGAGTTCAACCTGCTGGACTTCAGCCACCTGGAGAGCCGGTGAGTCCGTGTGCGGTGCCCTGTGCCATGCCACCACTCATCCTTATCCTCCCTGTCCACGGCAGGGGTGGCCCAACGCACTCCTCCACTCGCGTTAGAAGCTTTTTATCGCTTTACACGCTCCGAGGACGCCACATCTGCAGGCTGACGCTCCCCCGCACCAAACACGATGAGCCCCGTCCCATGGGGCGATGGTCCCCAGAGGCTGGGCAGCCCCCCCCGTTCATTTTTAACACTTAAATAAGCCTGAGAGCTGCTTATGGAGGTGAAAACTGAATGTCACGGTGGCTTCAGGCGGCTCGTGGCTGTCAGGTGTTTCCCTATGCAAAGCAGCTGACGCTTTTTTCCCCTCACGTATACAAATATACATAAGAAATAACTGTTACGGGGCTATAACCTCATAGCGGGGCCGTGAGCTCTGGTTGTGCCTGGATTCATCCCTATGGGGCTCAGCCCACGTCTTCATCCCAAGAAGGATGGAGCGAGGCTTCAGCTGAAACTCGTTTCCAGTCGAGCAAAACCGATGTTGTTCTTTACGTGAGAGCTCAGAATTAAAAAGAAAAAAAACACAGAGGTTTTGACAGAAGCATGCAAATATTTTGATTAATTTTATTTTCCCTGAGGGAATAATCTGGGGAAGCGGAGCTGTGTTTGTGAGTTGCTTTAAACTCGTGGACCCCAGTCCTGCTCCGTGGACTGCGTTGGGGCATGCCGGGGTTGGGTGTCTTGGGGCACCCATTTGGGACCAGCCTTGGCTCAGCCTGGCCCCTGACTCCTCCATCCTTGTCACCCTGCAGGGACGTGGCGCTGAGCATCGCTGCCTTGTCCTTCAACCTGTGGTTCACCAAGCTCTCCTGCAAGGACTTCAGGCTGGTGAGTGCCGGCGCCGCGGTGCCGGGCGTGCCAGAGATGGCCGGGTTTCCAGAAAGGCTTTCTTCTCCCCTGCCAGAACCAGGAGATTTCGGAGCAGCTGCTCTACATGCTCAGCAAATCGGTGACGCTGGAGGAGCTGGTGCTGGAAAACAGCGGGTTGAAAGCGTAAGCAAAGGCGTCGCAGGGTCCTGGCGTGGCGATGAGCAGGGTCTCGGCAGCCTGGTGGTGTGCTCCCTTCACGTGCGTGGACCAGGAGGACCATGCGCCCACGTGCCAGAGGGGTGTTGGTGCCCCGTCCCCTCCACAGCGTGAAGCTCACTGTTAGGGGCCTGGAGGCCAGTGGGCATCGCCCACCCTCGCAGAGGCTCCACTTTCAGATGGAGCTGGCTCTCCGTGTGGGCAGGTGCTGGTGGCACGTCCCCATATGGCTACAGGATTGGTGGCCGTGTCTGCCGGAGGTGGCCGTACTTTGCTCAGATGGGTGGCTCTTCTCCCCACAGAGACTTTGCACAGAGGATGGCCCAGGCGCTCAGCAACCATCCTGACTCTGTCCTGTACGCCATCAACCTTGCTGGCAACCAGCTGGAAGACAGAGGTACCCAACTTCTAGGCCAGGATGAGTTTTCACCCATGAAAACTGATGTTCAACTCTGGATCCCACCATCAGCTGCTGTAGCTCAGGGTGGGACGGACACCCGCCTGCGCTGGCACGGCCGCTTAGGGCTCTCTGTTCTTCCGTCAGGGATCATTGCCTTCAGCCGGCACGTGGAGAAGAGTCCCAAGGGTCTGCAGAGCCTCAGCTTGGCCAGGACGATGCTCACGGCCAAAGGTACAGCCCCGCATCCCGCTCCCTGCCTGGGTGCCGTGGGGAGGCTGGGCACGGCAGTGCTTGGGGACGAGCTGGCACCAAAGGGGTGGCTGGAGGGGCTGCAGGGACGTCCTGGAAAGGGCATCTTCAAGGACGCGATGTCCTGCAGCCCCAGCTGAGGGAAGTACCCTTTCCTCTGCTCCATGGCTCTCCCCGGTGCAGGGGACCTGCAGGCATCACTCTCTCCCCTCTCCTTGAGCAGGGATGAGCACCTTATGCAAAGCCCTCGCAGATAACAAAGCCACCGGATCCTTCCTCCGGCACTTGGACCTCTCTGGAAACCCTGGCACCCTGGCTGGGGATGACATCAGCGTGAGTGCGATGGGGAGACACCACCCAGGCTCTGTCTCCTGCACGGGCTCAATGGCTTTGGTCCCCAGGGGTCTGCACCCCATCTTGCAGCACCCCAGGGACGGGGGAAGTCACGGCTGCGACCCCTCCCTGCCTACCCAGGAGCAGCTGGGGGATGCACTGGGGACATCCTTGCGTGTCTCCTGGAGGGAGGGTGGGAGATGCCACCTGGAGCGTGGAGACATCCCAGGAACCAAGCAGCACAGCGCTGGGTCCTTCTGTGCTGGCTTCATCCCTGTGCTTAGCTTAGGCAGGAGACAGGCTGGAGCGGGGATTTCTGGGGTGTGGGGTGGGAGGCAGGGTCCTGGGCAAAGCTTCTGAGCTCTCTCCGCCAGCAGAACCTGCAGAGTCTCCTCCGCCAGTGCCACTCGCTCTCCTACCTCAGCCTGGCCGGCACGGACTGCCCTTTGGATGCTGTGAGTACCCGCTTGGGGGGTGCCGGCAGCGAGCCCCTGCCCTCGGTCCCCCTCCTGAAACCATGCTGTGCTGCTGGGGGGTGCTGCCACCCCATGCCAGCTGGCATGGTAGGGGGACTCAGGGTTGAGCAGGAGGAAGAAGTGAGCCCCAGCACAGGGAAGACCCCCTTAGCACCCCCGCAGCTCGTCCCATACCATCACCCATCCCTCCCCGGGCTGTGTGAGGGGCCGCAGCATCGGCTGGGTGGTCCTCAACACGCTCGCATCCCCACCCCGGCAGCTCTTTGGAGCCCTGGTCCATGGATGCCACACCAGCCTGGTCCATCTGGATCTCTCCAAAAACGTGTACTCCCACAAGTAAGCCCCTGGGATGGCGGGGAGGGGAGCACGGTACCCACGTGGGTGGGCAGTAGATGATGCCATGTTGTGCCCATCCTTTTCAGGAGGGTGAAAACCATCTCCCCTGACATCAAGGAGTTTTTCAGCCAGGCCTGTGCCCTCAGGCACGTCTCCCTGGCGGGTACCAAGCTGCCCGCAGACGCTGTAAGGTGAGGTGGGGACCAGTGGGGCTGTGAGTCTGGCAACGGGGATGGATTTGGGGTGAGTGTGGTCCGGTGGGGACCTCACTCAGGGTTTTACGTGTCAAGGTGGCTGGATGGGGTTGCAAGGAGGGATCCTCCCATCCAGGGAAGGATGTCTTCTCCGGTGCCCTGCTCCTACTACCTGGACCATTGGGGGGTGCCCCGTGGTGGGTGCTGGTGCCCACGTTGCTCGTGCTGACGGGTGGCTTTGGTGTCTTCCAGGGCATTGCTGCAAGGGCTGGCAGACAACAGTCACATCAGCGACCTGCGCCTGGACCTTAGTAACTGCGAGGTGAGGGGCCAGCACCCATGGGTGCCATCGGTCCAGCCAGGGGGTCCCATCGCGGCAGTCGAGAGGGCTCACCTCCTGTGCAGGAAGGTCCGTGCCCTGTCCTGCATGGGGCTGGGTGACCTTCCCGACGGCAGGCTCTCGTTTGCAGGGCTCAGCGCCTCCCCTTGTACTGATGTCTTGCTGTTTCTTCCAAGCTGAGATCAGCGGGGGCCCAGGTCATCCAGGATCTCATCCCCGACGCCAGCTCCATCAGCGACCTGGACTTGTCTGACAACGGTAGGTTGCTTTTTCCCCACCCAGGACAAGATCTTCTCCATCTGTGGGCCCAGCCACTGTGGGCTGTTTGCTCATCCCCAGCACCTCATGAGCATGTAGGAGTCCCCAGGGAGACGGGCAGGGTCTGCTGCACTTGCCTGCCTCTTGACTGTGCTGGCTAAAGCAGCGTTAAACTGCGCTTGTCACCTGCAAAAGTCCTTCAGCAGCAGCAGCCGCAGCGGTACGGGCTGTGTCTCACAAGGATGAAGGCACCCAACGGCCAGCAGTGGATTCCTGCCTGAGAAATTACCACCTCATCAGGCTTTTATGGCTTTTTACACCCAAAACCACCCACCCCTCCACCTTCCCCGAGGCAGGCAGTCCTCACGTGCGCTCTTCTCCCTCTGCCTGATGTCCTTCCCAGCGAGCTCCTCTTCCATCACCATTGCATCCCGTGGTGGCCCTTGCCTCTCCCCTCTTCCAGAGAGCGTCCCCAGCACAGGATGTGGGGCGACTTCTTTGTCCCCTCCTGCCTCAGAACCTGCCAAAAATTCTCATTTCACATCTTTCCTGGCACAAGCCTCTTCAGTTCGCTGAACCCAGGGTGGTTTCACATTGCTGTCTCGGGGTCTGAAGCATTGAAAAGGTTTCCTTGGCCTGAAACTCTTCCCACCTCTCTGCAGGAGTTCACAGCCTCTGCTGCTAACTTTGTCCTGCCGTGGCTTCCGAAGCCATGGGCAAACAACCCAAATTACCGCAAACATCACTTCTGCCAGCTCTTAACTTCACCTAAAAGGCTCCGAACCTTAAAGCAGCCTTGCTCAGATCTCACAGCAGACCATGCAGCTCCTTGACAGCCAGATGGCTCTGGGGAAGCTGACATGGTTTGAAGTAATTCAAAAACCTGTTCAGGCCACCAGTGCTCCAAAAGCTTGTGCCCTTACCCAAAATCTCCAGACAACCTTTGCCAAAATGTGCTTCTATTTTTGGCTTTCCCAGTAGAGCAGCTCTGTGTGGGAGGGTCTTGGTGCCTCTTGCCCTTGGCTGGGTGAGCAGATCTCTGCCCGCATCCCTGCCCCGCGGGAAGGACGTCACCTTTGCTGCCAGATTTCCCTGGGGATGCTGCAGCTGGGGGGGGAGTGCAGGCAGCTCCCTGCAAGCTATGAGATCTCCTCCCATGCTGTCCAGGGTGGCATGGAGGGCACATCCCTGCGGCGTGGCAGAAAGCAAGTGCCATCTCTAGCTCCATAAGTGCTCCCTGTGCCTTGGCACCCCAAATAACAGGAGTGCCCGGGGACCCTGTCACTTCCCAGGGATCCCAGCTCTGCAGAGATCTTCTGTCTCCTTGGGGGAGTCACAAAGAGGAGGAAGAAGCTCAGGAGTTTCCCTGGGCATCTCTCCACCATCCCATGGTGGCAGCTTGGTGGCTCCGCAGGTCTCCCTTGGGGGACCACCCTGCCACCTTGATGCCACCTCTGTGGTCTGGACCGCTTGGAGCATCCCGGTGGTGTCTCCCATCTCTCGCAGGCTTTGACCCCGATATGGTGACGCTGGTGCTCTCCATCGGCAGAAGCAAGTCCATTAGGCACGTCTCTCTGGGGAAAAACTTCAACATCAAATCCAAGTAAGTGCAAAGTCACAGCGCCTGGGCCAGGAACCGTCCTGGCGCCGTGCACCCAGCTGGCCTCCCTCCATGGGCTGGCTGGGAATGCCAGGGATTGCCTGCCCGTCCTGCCTGCTCCAACCCAACGGGGAGCCTGGGGCTGCGCGGGCACCGTCACCCGCTCCTGGTGCAGTGCCTGCAGGACCACAGGCGCTGCAGGGACAGGGCGCAGCCTTGGGCAAGAGCAGGAGGGAGTTGGGAGCTCTGCCCGGGGGATGCGTGTGTGACCACCCCCTCACCTCTGCTGCAGGGAGGGGCTGCTGGATGTCCTGCACCGCATTGTCCAGCTCACCCAGGAAGATGACTGTGTGAGTCCGGCTTACCCTCAACCTCCCCAACCATCCCACCCGTCCCCCTGGTCGCCCTCTGTGCTGGGGTGCTGTCTGGATCCCTCCCAGCTGGGAGAAAACCTCCCTCCCACTGCCGTTCAAATCCTTCTGCTCTCATTTTCCTCCATCTGAAGCAGATGCTCAGACAGAGAAGCGAGAGCTGTTCCCGTTCATCTGGGAAAGCAGGAGCCTGTGTCTGGCTAAAGGCACGGGGGAGATGCTTGGTGTAACCTGGCTGCAGCCCAGCTTTCCAAAAAAACCCTCTCTCCTCCTCATTGCCTGCCAGGCATCTGAGCTAAATCCAGGGTTTTGCCTAAGCTCCAGTTACCCTCCTTTTTTGGGGGTTCAGCATGACTTGGGCTCCCCGAAGCCAGCATTGGGCAACCACCAGCCCAGCGGCTGCCAGCCAGGGATGGAGGCCGTGTCTGCAGTGGTGACACGGATCCTGACATGTGTCCTGGCCACCTCTCCCCCTCTTGTCCCCTTTCCAGCCTCTCCAGTCCTTGTCGGTGGCTGAATCGCGCCTCAAGCTGGGAACCAACGTCCTGCTGAGCGCCCTGGGCAGTAACACCAGTCTCATCGCTCTGGACATCAGCGGCAATGCCATGGGGGACACGGGGGCCAAGATGCTAGCCAAAGCCCTGCAGATCAACACAAAGCTCAGGTAGCAGCAGCCCACGTTGCTCTGTAGGTGCCCTTCCCACCTTGTGCCAGGTGGCCCCGATACGGTGGTGCTGGTGGTGATGCTGATGCCATCAGAGGAGGCTTATCGTGGCTGTGGGTGTGGTCCTGGACTATTCCCGGAGCACGGTGGGATGCTGTGACCCTATCTTGCTCTCATGGCAGTCATCTGGCAGTGCTGATGTGTCCCCCTGCCCTTCGCTCCCTCCAGGCACCACATACTTTACAGCTCCTTGCAAAGTCCCAGTTTAGGTTCTGAATCACGAGGTTCAGATTTTTAACCCCGTTTCCAGGGCTTTCTGCTGCCTGGGGTCAGCCTTGGGCTCATGCAGCGCCGGGCGGGTGGGCACCCACCTTGGGGTGCAGGCAGGGCTCACTCGTGTCCCCCTCTTTGCAGGACCGTGGTTTGGGACAGGAACAACACAACCGCCCACGGGCTCCTAGAGGTGGCTCAAGCTTTGGAGAGGTAAGGAGGGAGCAGCTTGGTCGTCCTGGTTTGCTACTGCCATGCAAAAGAGCCTCTAGCACCAGGATGTCACCGTGCCCAGGGCCTCTTGTCCCCTCGAAGCAGCAAGCGCACTGTGCAGGTCCCAAGGGAGTTGGTCTATGGCTCGAGCCTTGCAGCCAGCAAAGCCACTTGGTTCGGTGGTGGTACCTCCGTTACCGACCTCAGGGTCTCCCCTGGGCTCTGCCTCCCGTCACGTCACCCAAGGCAGCTCCAGCAAGCACGGGGAGGGGGATCTGCTGTTGGTGGAGACACGATGCTCTTCTCCCTCCCCATGAAAGATTGAGTAGAAGTTGCCCACCTGCTGAGCATGCTATCGGGTCCGGTGTTTGGCTGTGCAGGTTCTCTGGAGGTCTGAAGAAAGAAGGGTGGGTGGAGAAGCCTGGGCGGGTGGTTGCTGCCGCCCCGTTGGGGTTTGCTGCTGGCCAGAGTTTGGCCATCCCTATCTCCAGGGCTGGACCTTGGGGCGATGTCCCGGCTGCTGTTGGGTGGGCTCTGGACCGATGTTACGTCTGTGTGTGGGGGAGCCCCGTGAGGCAGAGGGGTCCAGCAGCACCCGCTCACCCCCGCGCTGCCTCGCAGGAATTACACCCTCAAGACGATGCCCTTGCCGATGAGCGACGTGGCGCAGGCGTACCGCAGCAACCCTGAGAAAACGGAGGAGGCGGTGCATAAGGTTTTTGGGGGGAACGTGGGCTGGGGGTGCACGGGGCCGGGTGCCACCGACACCGGCCGCTCATGGTCTCTTGCCTGCCGCAGCTCCAGTCCTGCCTGACGAGGAACCAGCTGCGGCGCACGCTGCCCGCACAGACCTTCCGGCTGCAGCAGGGCATCCTCACCACCTCTTCTGAACAGGTTTGCCGGCCAAATTGCTGCGTGGGGCTACCCTCCCCTGCCCCAAAGAACCCTGGCGAGCCCGTGTGAGCTCTTGCACGCAGCACAAACCCCTTTTCGCCTTTCCTGAGTGGAGGGCAGAGCAGTCCGGCGGGCCAGGCAGACAGGAGATCTCCCAGGAACCCTCCTGGCTGCATCCATGCTTTTCATGCATATGCAACGCCGGGGATATCTCGCTGCTACGTCCTCGGCGTGTTCCCGGCTCCCTGTGCAGCAAATCCCCACCGTGTGGCATCCCCAGCGATTAGGCAGGGATGCTCCGGGGGCTGTGACCTGCCTGTGCCCCCGCTTACCCCCGTCGGGCAGCGCCAGCACATCCTTCTCCGGGAAAGTCACAGCGAGGAGGGGAACTGGCAGTGCTGCTCCGGCGTCGTCGGTGCGTGATGCAAGCCTCTCTGCGCTCCAGATGGTGAATGAGATCTGCCTGAGCGTGCAGAAGCACGTCGACATCCTCAGCGCCTGCCCGGGCAGGGAGGCGGAGGCGGACATCCTCTGCGCAGAGGAGGCCATCAGGAACGCCAACCTCTCCATCAGCGTGAGTCTGCCGGGCGGGGAAACCCCTCAGCTCACCCGGCTTCGATTCAGGATCGAAGCGGGTTATTGATTAGTTAATGACATAATTAACCGGCAGTCGGGGAACACCAGAATTGTCAATGCAGCAGCTGCACGTCACCCAGCTCTTGCAAAATGTTAAAGAACAGCTGCGAATTTCTGAATCCCCTTCTAGAACAAGTCCCAAAATGTTCGCCACCCCCCCCACACACACATATGTACACCCCTGGGAACCGGGGGCTGCAAGCGCGCCCCCTCTTCAGCAAGGGCACCCTGTGCTCATGCACCCCTCCTTGGGGGAGGTGGGTGCTCCAGCTTTGGGCACACCCTGCGACCCACAGACACCCACGCTGGTGAGGAACGCTCCCCCCATCCCCGGGGCGTCCCTCCTCGGGGCACCCTCATCCCACCCCAGCTGGACGCAGCCCAGCGATGAGGATGCTCCATCAGCCCGTGACGAAGGCCACCGCGTTGGCTGGGCAGCTCCTGGCACTGTCAGCCCTGGTTTGATCCCGCTTCTCTCTCCCTATCACACCTTTTCCTCCTCTTCCTCTATTTCTCTTCAAACCACCTCCTTTTCCTTTTTCCCAACTCTCTTGGCACCCCCCTGGGTACTTCATCTGGTGGAGACAGGATTTAAGAGGGTGGTGCTGATGGTGGAAAGGTGGTGGAAGGGATGGGAAAGGATTTCCCCTGGTGTGGGCAGCAGCCTGGCTGGTGCGAGGGGAGAAAGAGGGTCAGTGGGTGGTGGGGAGTGGTTGGGGGTCCAGCTGGGGGGACACAGGGACTGCGAGGGTCCAGGATGCCCAACCCTGGCCCAGCGAAGCCAGAAGGTTGCTGGGACTTCCCAACCTTTTCTGCAAGGCAGCCACGGACGCAGGTTGTGTGTGGAAGGACGGAAAGCAAGGATGAGGTGCCACGGGATGATCCACGGCGTCTCTCTTCCCATCACAGATCCTGCCCCTCTTGTATGAAGCAGGGAACACCCCGTACCAGAACGGCAAGCTGCAGCACAAGCTGGAGTGTCTCACGGAGGAAGCCTCGCAGACCTGCGGCCGGGAAATCCAGGTGGGCGCCCACGGGGAGCTGCAGCAGCAGGGGATGCTCACTGGCCTCAGCCTGAAGATGAGGGACATGGTGTCTCCTGGAAACCACGTGAATCCTGATAGAAAAGATGCTGGAAACTCCCCTTTTCTCCCCAAACCTCAGGCGATCATGCAGGCAGCGCTGGACACGGCGCACAGCCTTTGCCCGGCCGTGGTGCAGAAGAGCGGGGTCAGGGACCAGCTGGTCAACGCCATGTCGGAGCGGATCTACCTCCAGGAGCACCTCAATCTCAGCGCTGTCCTGGACCAGATGGTCACCGATGTCTTCAGCAAGCTGAAGTGGGTGACCCACGGGGCCAGATGGGGATGTGGGGGGTCCCGACCAACTGCTCCCCTCCCCAGGCAGTGGTGGTGCTGGGGGAGGCGAGGGCTCCTGCTGCTGTGTTTTCCCAGCTGTGGCTTTGCTTCCCACTCGGATCCGGTTTGAACTTATGGCCTTTAACTTATCACCTTTATAGAATAAGCAATGGGAGTTGGAAGCGCTCGCACGAGTTACAGCCCTTCAGACACACACCACAATACTCCTGGTCATATTCAATGATATTTCACATCATGAAGTCAACTGTGAGCATGAATACAAACTCAGTGGAAGTTGAGGTTTAAGCACCTCCTCACAGTCCGCAGCCTGTCAGGGATGCTCGGACCAGGAGGAAGCTGGGAAGTCCCATGGGGCGACGTTCCTGCAGGCACATCCCCGTGGCTGGCAGAGGGGAGCCCCGAGCATTGATGGGGGGGGATGCGCTCGGCATCCTCCATCCCCACCAGCGCGTGCTCCGGCAGCATACACCCAACACCCCCGAGCCCGGGGCATGTTCTGGGTGCCCCTCTGGGTTCCACAGCCGAGCGTCCATCTCCCCAGCAAGGCTGTCCCTGTGGGGGCTGGCCCCGTGGCCTGCCGGGGCTGTGGGGGCTGGCCCTGACACCCCTCTCTCCGCTCCCAGTGAAATCAAGCTGTCCGTCACCGCCGCCGTGGCCGACTGCATCGTGGACGCCGTGCTGGGAGACCTGACCGTCGCCCAGTGCAAGCTGGTGAGCGCCAGGGGATGCCAGCCCCTTGCGGGATGGGCACGTGGGGCTGGGGTGTGGGGCTGGGTACCCCGGCACTGCCTGGGCACCAGCCGACACAATGACCACGGATTTGCCGTCTGGGAAGCAGGACAATTCCCACCCAGGCTGGTTTTCCTCCCAGGTAATCCTCTCCTGGTGCGGTCACAGCAGCATTAACGTCCTGAGTGGAGTCCGGGAGCCGCTGTGCGGTGGGGGGGTGCCGGGGTGAAGCCGGGCACCGGCCGCTCGTGCACCGGGGCCGGCAGCCAGCTAATCAGGCCTAAATCCGCTCGTAAATCCCGGCCACGGGTAGGAGCGGAGCAGCACGGAGCACGTAGGGCAGCCGGGTGTGCTTCAGCCCCCGGGATAATTTAAGCGCTTCCTAATGGTTTTAGGCAGAGAGCCTCCCCAAGCAGGGACTCGACCTCCCGGCACTGCTGCTAGAGCCGGCTGAGGACGATGCCGCCACGCCGGCGAGGGGCAAGAATCCTCTGGACCTCACTGCAGAGGAGGTAGGGTCCGGACCCCGCTGTCACCACACGACACCCGCGCTATAACCGCCTTTTATCCGCCTTACCGGATGATGCCGGGCTTAATGCCGCAGCCTCTCTGGGTGTACGCACCCCTGGCACCCCCCCAGGGCAGCGCTAAGGCAATTAGTGCTGGGAAACGAGAGCGTCAGCCTTGCCCGGCCATGCTGCCTGCACTGCCTGCCCTGCCGGCACCAGGAGCGTGTCCTTGCGGCGGTCCGGGCTGGCCCCGGCCACACGCAGCCCCTCTGGCCGGCCGTTGCTTTGGGACCTGGGATCCAGCACCGTGCAGGATCCCGGCTGGGAAAGCAGGAAAGCATCCGATCCAGCATCGTGGGCGGTTTCGGTGCCAGACCAAGATGAGGGGGTGCAGCCCTGGGGGGCTGGGGGTGATGGAGGGATTGCACCCATCGCTGGGTGAAGCCTGGCTGGCTCCGGCACCTGCGGGATGCTGCTCGCCACAGCCAGCTCGTCAACGCCGAAGCCGCCACCGTCCCTCTCTCCCTGCAGTACAAGATGGCCCTGCGGAGGAAAAACAAGCATTTCAGGAGCATTCGGCCCACGCCAACCGTGAGAAGTAAGGTCACCGCGCGGCTTTCCCTTTGCCGCCTTCCCCGGGGCACGGCAGGGGTGGGGGGCTCGCGGCAGCGATCCAGGGGGGCTGCTGGGCAGAGACCTCAGCGACGATGCTGCGGGCAGAGCCTGGCGGGGATTTGGGCGCTTTCGAGAACCTCTCCCGGTGCTGCGGGGTGGGTCGTCTGGGCAAAGCTCACCTTGAACTTGCTCTTGTGCTGGTTTTGGGGGGCTGGCTGGCTCGGCGCCCACGGGTAGCGGGGTAAATGCCCTGAGCTCCCTCCCCACGCAGCCGGGCAGGGGTGGGAGGTTTGTCCGTGCCTCTGGACGCCACGGCATCTCCCCCCGCCATCCCAGGGACCGCCCCAGGCACAGGCAGCACTGACCCCCCCCGCCCCGTGGCGGCGAAGACTTTGCCCGTGGGTGCTCCCGGGGCCGAGCTGCCCCGTGGAGCCCTGCGTGCCCGGGGAGGGCAGGAGCTGGGGGGGCCGGGGGCAGCGAGCAGCTGCTGGGTGGCTTCTGCTTTTTGGGGCTTTGGCTGTGAGGCGTGTTTGGCTTTGGCGGAGCAGACCTTGCGCCGGACCCCAGCACCTGGCATCCGGGTGTCCCCAGGGGCCCCCTGATGTCCCTGAGTCCAGCAGCAGCCTGACCCCCCCATCCAACAGGTAACAGGGCGGGGGGAGGGGGGCGAGGACGTGCCTGCAGAGCAAAACGGGGTGCGTTTGTGGGTGCCGCTTGCCAGGCCAGCGCTGGCAGAGCTTGTGCCGCATACCTGCTGCTCGCCGCAGGTCTCAGGGCTTGCTGCGGGGGTCAGCTCGGTCCCTCCCGGAGCATCCCCCCCCCCCCCCCTCCCCCCGCAGCATCCCACACACGCAAACCTCCAGGGACCGCGGCAGGATCCATCCCCAGCTACGCCGCAAAGCCGCTGCCCCGGGGGGCTGCCGCGCAAGCTCTCGGCGGGCACAGCCACGCTGCCCTCCCCGTGGCGTGCCACGGTGCGGCCAGCACCCTGCTGACCCTCTGCGCGTGGGCGAAGGTGACGGCAGCGGTGGTGATGATGATGATGATGATGGGGAGGAGGCCTGACGAGGCCGAGCGCTAACCGGGGCCCTCTTGCCCCCTCGTAGGTGTCTCGGAGCTGGAGCCGGCGGCGGGTAGGGACGCCAGCGGGCTCCGAGCTCACCGGGCGCCGCCGTCACTCAGCCCCGCCGCGCCGCCGGCACGCCCTGCCTCCACAAAGGATGCTGAGCCTGCGAGCGGCTCGCTCCCCTCCACGCAGCCTGCCACCGCCGCCACCGCCGGATCCCTTATGGACCTGCCGACCGCCGGCGAGAAGCTGGAGCATTGCACCAAAGCCAGGCCCCGGCCCAACCGCCGGCACAAGCAACCGCCCAGCAAACCGAATGTAAGCAGGGCCGGGGGGGGGGACGTTGGCAAGGTAGGGGGATAGATTTGGGATTTTTTTTTTTCAATGGGGTGAATTATTGCGGTCGGTATTTGTTGCAAGGCAGGAAAATGAGATGCGCGGAGCCGCGGCTGGTTTATTATCCTGCATTTCAGCTGCTGCCAGAGCCTCCTCCTCGGAGGGGGGGCAGCCCAAAAGGATGGGCAGGGGGGCTGGGGGGGGCCAGGCAAATCATCCATCCCCTTTCCTGCTGCCCACTGGGAGATGCCGGGTGGTGGGAGCTGGCAGGGGGGAATGAAAAAACCCCGCAGAGTTTGGGCGCAGAGGGCCGGTGCGTTCGGCAATGGCTCCGGCTGCCTCCCTCCTCCTGCACCCAATTTACTCCCCCCCATCCAAAACCCACGGGCCCCGAAGTGCCGGCAGCTGCCGCAGCTCCCGGTGATGCCGGTGGGGCTCTGCCGGCCGCAGCGGGGTGGGTTTTGCTTCCCACCACCATCCCCACCCCCAAAAGGGCGAGCGTCTGGGGATCCTGCCTTCGCAGCCCCCCTCCCAAAGCCAAAGTAACTTTTGGGTGCAGTCGGCAAAGAGTCCGGCTCCGTCGCCATCCCCAGGGCCGGATCCTGCTGGCATCGCCTCATCCCCGCACCACCGTGATGCAGCTGGATCCTTGCACCCGCCGGAAAGCCCTGGCTTGCACGGCCGCGGTGATGCTCGCCCTTGGACCGCGGTGGGACCGGTGCTGCCGTGGGGCCAGAGCGCAGGCAGGGGCCGTTTCCCGCAGGCAGGGTGGATGCCGGAGGCTGGCGGGGGCCGGGCAGGGCCCGGGGGCCATCACCTGGGCACGTCCCTCCGCAGAGGGATGGGCAAGCTTGGCACCCAGGGTTGGCCAAGACTTGAGCGAGGATGGGCTTTGACGGATGCGATGTGACAGGGAGAGCAGATCTCAGATGGCTGGAACGGCTCCTGAGCGGCATCAACCCAGCCGTAATGAAAAGTCGTTATGGATTGAAATGCCGCTGATGGGGAAGCGCCTCCTCCTTGTCGATAGGAAGTCACCAACGGTGCCACGTGCCGGGGCGAGGAAGGTGCCGTGGAGGAAGGCTTGGCCGTGGCATGGGCTGCTTTGCCATGGGGATGGAGTGGGTGGCCTTCATCCAGGCTGTGGTGGCCACTCCCAGGTTGGACTTGAGGGTGGGCACCAGCCTGGAGGATGCGGGTCCATGCAGGGCACCCGCTCGTCACCCGCCAGGAGCGTGGGTGTCCCTTCCTTGGGGCTCAGATGGGAGAAGCATCCCTGTCAAAAGCTTCTCCCGTGGGACAGCGGGGCTGGAGACCTGGCTCGGCTCTGGGCGGGCTCTGGCAGGATCTGTCACCTGGTGTCACCAAGGAGGGGCAGAGGCACTTGGCCTGCGTGTAGCACTGAGAGGGAGCGTGCGGATGCCATACCCCAGCCACCCCCCTGGGCAGCCACCAGCACCCCACGCGTGGCACCCAGCAGGCAGGGCGAGGGGCTGGCAGGAGCCCGGGGTGGGCTGGAGCTCCTGATGCCCCGGGGATGCAGCGGGACAGAGCTGGGATGCAGCCGAGAACACCGTGGTTTGGCTTTCGTGCTGGTTGCGCAGCAAGATGGAGGGTGCCGGCACCCACCCCGTACAGGCACCCGCTTGTAGGTGCACGAGCACGGGTGGCCCCGGTTCGTGCGCGGGGGTGTCTCTGCCCCGTGCCGGGCTGATGGCCGTGCTTGCTCACAGGTGCAGCCCGTGGCCTGCGAGAACAGCGAGGACAGGAGCATCACCCGCGTGGACGAGGGGCTGGAGGACTTCTTTGCCAAGAGGCTCATCACAGAGGAGCTGCCGTAAGCCCAGGGGGGTGCCCATGGCCCCAGCGCCCCCTCACCACCCACCCCCCCAGCATGTCCCCAGCCCCAGAGGTTTGGCAGACTCCCCCCTGCCTTCACCTGCCCTGCAGACGCTGCTGGTCCCAGTGCCAGGGGGATGCTGGGGAAACCAGCCCTCCTGACGCAGGACCCAGCTCGTGCATCCGCCGGTGGGAGAGGGCTGGGATGCAGCCGTGGGGCGCAGGATGCGGCCAGCGCGCCCCACTCCCACGAGCCTGGGGAGGGGCTGTGGGGTCTGTCCCATAGCGGGGAGGCAATGGGGCAGCACCCATGGGGTCCCACGCTGGGAACAGCCGCCCTTGCCACGACAGCGTTGTCTCAGGTGGGGTGTCCGGGGTCTGGATCCGTCCCTTTGGGGTGGGGGGTGGGGGGAAAACATGATCCCTCGCCCCTGGGCAGCCCAGAGCTCACCTTCATCTCTCCCCAGCCCCACGGCTCCGGAGACCTGCCCGGGATCGGCCCCTCTGGCCGCCTCCAGCTCCCGCACCCTCAAGAAGAAAATCGGGAATTTTTTTGCCTTCAAGAAACCCAAATCCAGCAGGGGCTCGAGGTGTGAGAAGGAGCCCGAGGGTGGCCCTGCCGCCCCCAGGAGCAGGCGCTCGATGCTCAGTGACATTTTACGAGCCCCCAGCAAGGCGGGCGAGACGAGCAAGCCGCTGAGTAAATCCGAAGAGGGGGGGCTCGCTGCCGAGCCCCGGGCAGAGCCCGAGCACTGCCAGACCCCCGACTCCGCGCGCAGGATCAGGCCCAAGTACTCGCGGGAGGGCAAGTCCCAGTCGCTCATATTGCTGTCCGGGGAGGATGAGGATGCGCTGGGGGTCAGGCATGACAAGGTAAGCGCTGTCACCGTCACCGAGCCACCGCCACTGACCCTGCTGTTTGGCTCACCCGGTGGGTGCTGCTCCCACCCAAGGGTGCTGGCGGCAGGCTCAGCCAGGCACCACAGGGGGATGCAGGGACACCGGAGCGATGGCTGGGGACATCCCCACTGGGTTGTGGCCGTGCCTCCATCTCCCGGGGGCACGGTTGGGCTTGGGGACCTGGGTGCCCCACGGGTGGGTGCTGTGGGTGCTGCGCAGGGTGCTGCGCCCCTGGCAGGGCTGTGTCTGTCCTGCAGAAGAGGCACCTGGAGAAGAGCGAGGGGGAGCTGCCCAGCTCCTTCGAGCAGCGCGTGCAGGTGATGCTCCACCGCATCGGCGTCACCAAGGGCCCGGCCGCCGAGGGCAAGAAGCAGCAGGTGGGGAGCGGCTCCGCTTTTGGGACAGATCCTGCACCCAAAAGGCGGGTGGAGGTGGTGGTCCACGGGCTGGGGGTTCCCCGGCTGGGCCCAGCAGCACCCAGCTCTGTGCCCCTACTGCCAGTGGCCTTTGTCCTGTCACCTAACCCTCTGCGAGGGGACCCATATGTGGGCTCCTACGTGCCGCACGGCATCTGTCCGTCCGTCTGTCCCTCCTTCCCTGGCATGCACGCGTCCCCTGCACTCCCCCAGAGCCCAGCAGCACCCTGCCCTCCGCCACCCACCGTCCCTGAGGGTGCTGCCACCCTGACCCCCCCCCCCCCCTCACCAGCTTTCTCCTCCCTTGCAGAGCAAAGACAGCGAGATCAAGAAAGCCGGCTCAGACGGTGAGGGGCTGTGCTCTCCCCACCCTGACCCTACCCTGCTGGGCACCCGTGGGGTGGGCACGGGCAGGTCCCACCACGCCACCCCCTGGCTTGGGTGCTGGTGGCACTGCTGGGCCCAGCTCACTGACGCTGGCCGGGGGCTTGTGCTTGCAGGGGACATCGTGGACAGCTCTGCGGACTCCCCCCCGTCCCTGAAGGCCCGCACGCACTCCGTGTCCACAGGTGGGTCACTGGGGGGTGCCAGGGGGGTCAAGCAGTGACCATGGGGACCGGGGGGGCACGAGGTCCCACCCTCGGCAGGGTGCCCTGCTCCCGTGGATGCCCACCCCTGGCAGATGGAAACCCAGTGCCTGGGGTGGCTGCAGGCTGATTCCCGGCACCCAGAGCCGTCCCCTGGTGCCGTCGCTGCCGGTCACCCACAGCTCTGTCCTGCCTTCCCCACAGACGCGCCCTTCCGCAGCCCGGCCGCCATGGAGCCCAGCGCCGGGCCGGCTGAGCCTCGGCCAGCCTGGAAAGCCCTGGGGAGGCAGCTGCCGGCCGAGCCGCAGGGCACCAGCTCCGACCAGCCCCGGCGTTCCTTCGTGCCGGCCGAGCCCAGCAGGCTGCCGGAGCCCGGGGCCCGCGAGGGCTGGAGCAGCAGCCTGCCACGGCCGGGGAGGAGCGCACCGGCGGTGCTGCCGCGGAGGGTCAGCCACGGTGGGGAGGTGGGTGCCGGCAGCCCCCTGTCCCCCCTGCCCGCACCGCCTGACACTGAAGGTAGGGACGTGCGAGCTGCCCATGGGGGGTTCCCCCATCCCACTGCTGGCGCCTTCCTGGGGCCCCTTGGGAAGGGAGGGCGGCAGGGACTCGAGCACCCAGCACTGGGTGCTGATATTGGGGGGCTGCCAGGAGGTCGGGGTGCTGCAGGCTCCCCCCTGTGATGGCACCTCCCCGCTGCTTTTCCAGACAACCGGCTGATGCCACGGCTGGCGGCGCCGGGGGGGACCGGCCGCCGAGCTGTGTCCGTGCACGAGGAGCAGCTCAGGGAGCCCGAGTGCCCGGCCGAGCTGGGAGGTAAGTGGGGGCTGGAGTGGGACCCCGAAATGCCCTTGCACCCCAAGCCGGAGGCAGCAGGCCACGGTGCTGGGGTGATAGACGATGGCGTTGCCACGCTGGGAAGAGCCCGGAGGGTGTTTGGTGTTGGGATCGGCTCCGGCAGTGGCCGGGCTGCCCGGGCTCGCAGGCAGAAAGCAGGCAGGAGCCAGGCAGCTGCGCCCCACCATAACGCGGTGCTGGGTCATGTTTCCCCCCACAGGCACCGTCCCCCTGCGGCTGCGGCGGTCACCGGTGTTCAAACGAAGAACCAAGCACGACTCCCTCCCGGAGCCGGAGGGCGAGCGCGGCCCATCCTCAGATGCCGCAGGTGAGAGGCGACGCTCCCCTCCCTTGCACCCCTGCCAAAGTGGGTGTTGGGGTACGGAGGGGTTCCCCCCCCCCCTGCACTCACGCTGGCACCCGTGACCTCTCTAGGTGCCACGCTGCAGGATTGGCCCCGTGCCGGGCTGGAGGAGCCGCGGGCTGGAGCGGGCACCGAAGGCGAGCGGCCACAAGCCCCGGCACAAACTGTTGCGAATGCACAAGACTCAGCAGCCGTAGACCAAAGACGCCCCGTGGCGGGGCGGGGGGAGCCGGCCCTGGGACAGTGAAGCCCCTGCATGCCGCTGCACTGTTCCCAATAAAACCCTGCAAGCAAGCGCACGGTGCCGGGGTGATTGCCAGCTGGGGCGCGCAGAGCGGAGACGGGGTGCAGGTCTGCTCCCGGCCGGGCACCGGCCGACGACGGCATCGCCCACCTTTCGCCGCGGGGACGGCCGGGCCGCCAGCATCGCCCGGGAGGGCAGGGATGCCCAGGGACCGTGCCGGAGCCCTTGGGATGCACCGAATGGCATCGCCTTCCCTGGATGGCCTCTGCCGCTGTGGGCTGTGGCGGGGTGAGCCGGTGATTTTTAGGCAGGAGCTGGGCAGGCAGAGCAGGCAGCGACGGTGCCGGCAGCCAGGCCTTGTTAGCAAGCGTTACCAGGGCCCTTCACCGCTCCAGCTCCTCACGCCGTGGGGTACCGCTCTCTCCAGCCCCCCCCCCCCCCAAAGACGCAGGTTTCCGTCCGCGGGTCCGTGACCCGTTGCATTTCAGCACGCAGCTCCGCAGCCGTGCTCCAGCCACGCCGGCCCCGCAGCAACCCCAATGGCACCAGCGTTACCCCGACACCCAAGCGGCTTTCTCCTGTGTTGACCTCCGCTCCGGACCAAATGCATTCCTTACACAGATGTTTACGACAAAGCAGCAAGATACTTGATTTTTTTTTATTTTTTTTCCCTTTTTTTTTTTAATATGAGAGCTGTGTATTTAAAAAATAGACAATTTTTATTTTTAATTTCTATAGCATAACCCCGCGGGATATTTTTTGTAACGAACAGTGCAGGACCCTACCTAAACCAATCAATAAAACATCCAAACTCCTACGCCACCTTCAGAGCGGGGATCAGGTTGTGGGGGCTTCTGCCATCGCTGCTGCCCCTGCTACGGTGGCACCGGGTCACCTTTTGTCCCCACTCGCTGGGCCAGGGGGTTTGGAAAGGAGGGAGAGGTGGGAGAGGGATGCCAGCTCATGCCCAGGCGTCCCTGAACAGAGGGGTTTTGGTTTTTTTGTTTTTTTTTTTTTTAATCCCTCTCTTAGCGCTGAGGGTGCTGGCCTCGCTCAGGTCATGTCCCCAGCATCTCTGGAGCCAGGGTCTCTGCAGCCAGGCCGACCCACTCAGTGGTCCCCTTGGGGACAGGGGTCCTGGTGTGTGTCGTCATCCCCCCCTCCCCATCCCTCCCCAAGTGCTCTTCCCAGGCAGCCCTAAATCATTTCGGTGAAGAAACGAAGGACGGTCTGGGCTCAGGAGTCCCCCTCCCTGTCCGTGAGTATCCAGCACGCCCACTTCAGCATCGCCTTCGAGATCCTGCCAAGGCAGAGCGGAGGAGCCCGGGTGAGAAGGGACCCGGCTGGGGACGCGCGGCGGCGAGGGGTGAGGCAGAGTTTGGGGGATCCGCGTGCCACGGGGCCAGCCGTGGCGGGGCGGGGGAAGGGGCGGCCGTACGGACGAGGCCGTGGCTGCGCTGACCTGACGGATCTTAACCGCTCGCAGAGCTCGGGGCTCGGCGCCTCGTAGCGGTACTGGGCCGGCTTCTTCATCACGTACTGCAGCAGCGAAGGGGAAGGTGAGGCTGGTCTGCCCCCGCGCGCAGCCCGAGACCCCCCACACCTACGGCAACCCCGGGGTCTCTCCCTCGATCTCCTGCTCTTCCAATGCTGTTTTACCCGGAGAGCTGGAAGGTGCTCCGGCCAGCGCTGGTCCCCACCCAGCCACCCTCACCCCGTGCCTCAGGTCCTCTTTCGGGAGGGCCAGGGCCACCGTCTGCATCGACACCGGCCTTCAACTCCCCGTCCCCACCCGCCAGGAGAGGACAGGCCTTGGGGACGGACCCCAGTGGTGGGGACACACAGAGAACCTCCCCGGGGACACCCCCCCACACCCCAGGGGACCCCACCAGCCGCTTCATCTTTACCGGCTGCAGAGCTCTGCGCTGCTCCGGCCGGGAGCTGGGGCTGCTCGCTGAGGATGCTTCCTCTTCCTCCTCCTCACGCTCCTCCTTGAGCTCCTTTCCAAACTGCAGCCCCGTCTCCTCCTTTCTGCTCTTCTTTGCGCCCCGTGTGCTCGCGAGCTCCGGCCTCCTGCCCCACGGGGCACCCCGGGGATGCTGCTGGCCGTCTCCTGCCGGCAGCTTCCTCTTGGCACCCACGGCATCTCCTCCGCCCTGGGTCCTGGCGCGAGCCGGACCGCACTTGAAGGCGTCTGGAGGGAAAGCTGTGCCACTGGAGTCCGCCTGCTCCCTGTGAGGCATCCCTTCAGGCAGGGACTGCGAGCGGCTGCTGGGCAAGACGGGAAAAGCCGGAGAAAGAGACGGCAGGGTGGTCCGAGAGCCCCCCGGTACCTGCGGGCTTCGAGCAGGGCAGGGGGCATCACAGGCCGCCTCCGCAGCTGAGGTTGCCCAAGCGGCGTCGGTCTCCGGTGGGCTGGCGTTGCCGTAAGAGCGGAGCAGGGAGGGAGAGGAGGTCTGCGCCGGCTCTCCGTGCCGCAAGTCCTCGGCGGAGTCCTGGCTGCAGGGTTCAAGCAAGTCGGGGGTGTTGCTGTCAGCCGTCACGTCTTGCTGGATCTTCGGTGAAAGGTCGTGGGGAACAATCTTCTCTGGTGAGGGAAAACGCGTGGTCGCCTCGGGCTGGTGGCAGGACCTGCCCTAGCACGCCAGGTCGGGCAGGAGAGCGTCGGGGCTGGAATGACGCAGGCACGGAGCACTGGGACAACCACAGCGCTGGTTTTTGGCCAGGGGAAAGCAAGCCGGCATGCAGCTACGTGGTCGCCCGGGGAGAGGAGAGGGGTCATCTGCCCGCGAGGGAGGGAGGCTGGATGGATGCCCAGGGGCACGGGGACTCACCATCCGAAGAGTTCAGGGTCAAAGATATCGGGGGGAGCCTGTTCCAGGGGTTGTCCAGGGATCCCTCCGAGCTCTCCGACAAGGCTGTCGACTCGGCAGCTGCAACGATCGAGTCAGGGGGTTGATTTTGGCAGAGAAAGCGGCTGCCCGCTCCCAGCCCTGCGGCGGCTACAAAGCACTGTGTGTGGGGTCTCGGACAGAGACGGCACTCGAGGGGAGCTCTGAGAGCCCCTTCCAACCAAAACTGGGGTGTACCCCAGCCAGACCCCTCCCACGACCTCCACCAGCCCCCACAGCGGGCAGCGAAGAGGCAGATGCTGCCCAGAGAGCAGGCAGGTGGGAAGAAGACCTTCTCCAACGTCATCTGGGACAGCAGCTCCCTTCATCCATGGAGCTCCTGCAGGTACTTCTGCAGCAGAGCCTGGTGACACCAAGCCCGGTGAGGTGACACAAGCCGAACCACAGCCAGCCGAGAGCCAACACTCGGGCAGGTGACTTGGGCTCCGTGATGGCATCAAAGGGACAAAAATCGTTTGCTGTGCTCCCAGCACAACGAACCGAAGCCGCTCAGCTCAGGAGGCTGCAGGAATGGGACCGTTCCCTGCCTGCTCGAGGCTGCTCTCCCAAAGACCTGGCCATGCCGGCACCTCCTCTGCTCAATCCAAGGAGGAGAAGTCTGAGCCAACCGCAGAGGAAACTACTAAGAGGCCGGAGGGGATCTGGAGGTCCCACTACTCACGGCTGGCTTGGGATACAATGCTGGAGTCGCCCGGCATCATGCTGCCATCGTCACTCTTCCCGGGAGTTGCTTCGCTTGTGTCTGCAACAAAAGGAGCACTGCTGGTCCTGTCCCAGCACGGTGCGCAGCCGGAGCAAAGGAAGCCTTCTCCCCACCCCCGGAGACCCTGATCTCGTGTGCTTGGGCACTGAGCTGCAGGTGAAGCCACAGCACTGACCTGCCCTGGAAGCATCGCAAGCAACTGGCCCCTCCTCAGGAGGGATCACCAGGGCGTTGGCCGGGACCGTGAAGACGTCCTCACCCCGCTGAAACGAGACACGTGACGTGGTTTTCGCTGGGCAGTCCCGCTCGAGCTGCAGGAGCCCACCCGTGGCTGAACGCCATCTCTCTCCCCAGCAAACCACCACCCACCGCCCTTCGCCTTCCAACCCCCCCAGAGCAGGATCCCCACCACGAGGTGTCCCAGCCCTGTCTCAGGTGGTCGCAGCACCCGGACTGACCTCCTTCTTGCGCTCGGCTTCCCACTGGGTGACGGGAACCTCGTCCTTCACCGTCGTTGGGGTCTCCTTGGGCATCCGTAAATCCAAGCATTCCTCTGCATTTTCCTTCAAAACCTCCAGCTGGTTCTGTCCTATGGCATCGATCAGCTGAGAGATGGACGGCTCTGGAGCGAGAACACGAGCGTTAGTGGAGAAGACGCCTTAATTCAGGCAAGCTTCACCTGCAGATGCTGCATGCTGACTGTCACGTGCACTGAAACCTGTGGAAATACATAAAATTCTGCATTTCCTTTGATTCTAGGGACTATCTTTCCTTTCTCCACACAGGTCCTGGAGCACCAGCATGGCACCACCCTGCTTTAGCTGTCAGCACCATCTTGTCCTGCCTTGGGAGATCTGGTCATGTTTATGCTATCCCTACCCAGCACAGACCAAGCTCAGGAGCAGCCCCACCAAGCGGCCAGAGCATCGTGTGCCCCCCACAACCCCCTACCTGAGCTGGGAGCGTTCTTCAGCGCGACACTCCTCCTGCAATGACCAAGGAGAAGAGAAATGAATGAGCTGTGCAGGGCTTCACCCACGGCTGGAAGAAGCAAGTTCTTCCCCCAGCTCTGCCAGCTCAGAGGAAGAGGCTGGGTTGGAGAGTCCTCTGTGCCACCAGGATCATCTCATGGTCTGCTCAGCTCTGCCACGTCCTGGGGCAGGGAGTCCCACAGGTTAGCCGGGACCTGCCCTCGCCAGGCTCCTCTAACCCCGCTCAGAGCCCGCGTGGTCCCGTCACGGTGTCTGGATACATTCTCCAGCAACGGCCAGCCCCGTACTTACAGCCAGAGCTCCTTTATCTTCTGCAGCACAGAGGGCTCCTGGTTCCTGCAGCAAGAGAGAAGCCGGTTACCAATTCCCTCCGAGTCCCCATCTTCCTTCAAAGCTTGTGATGGAGAGAGCTCCTCTTTCAAAGTGCTGACGGTCCCCACCACAACTGGGTCACCCCAGGACTGCCAGGGCCAGCGTCACTCTGGGAAGATGAGGAACCGCTCCATGGGACGTACCCATCAGATGACTCCAACCTCTGCCTCTCCATGGGAAGCACGATGAACTGCTGGGCCGTCAGGTAGAACTCGCAGTCCTCCTGCGGGGCGAAGGGAGCCCGTGAGGCAGACACGAGCAGTCCCACCTCTCCTGGGGCCAGCCAGCGCCCGCCCCAGCTCTGCCACCAACCCTCCAACCAAAGTGAGGGCTCCCTCCAAAGGGGAGTTTGTACCCTCCTGCATCAGCCCATGGCTCTACAAGAGCTACAGGCCAGGCTGGGGCAGCCTGAGGCCACGGGGACACTCCTGAACCCCTCTGGCTGCTCTGCCATGGGTGGTCCACGCAGGTCTCCTGCAGCTGCGCGACAGCAGGAGGTAACGGCCGGCTGGCCCTGGGGGAGATGTACAACATCTCCATGGAGGGATCACGTCATCCCTTGCCCCAGCACCCAGACCAAGCCATTGTCACCACCACAGACCCTCTCAGGAGCTGCTCGTGGAAAGAGAGAGAAGAAAGGCCACCCCTCATCTGCCTCCAGCGCCTGGGAGCAGCTCAAAGCAGGTAAGCATGCAGGGAGCAAGGCAAGGTCAAGGAAGGAGTTGCTTCCACCCATCGGAGCACTTACCAGCCTGGCTTCCTCCCGGAAACACACCGTGTACTTCTGCAAGACAATAATTCTGCAAATAAGGCTGGAAAGCCTGAGCTGCATGTGGGTGCTAGGAAAAAAAGCAGAACAGGAATGTCTTGGAGAGATAAAAAACGGAGTTGGACCTCCCAGACGCGTAGTGGGGCTCCCCAAGCAGCTACGCCAACCCCATCGCGGCACGCTGGCACTCGAGCATCGGCGACCACGGGCTACTGGTTCCTGCAACGTATTCCTGCTGCTTATCCTTGGCTCTGCTACCAGCACCCTGCCAGTCTAGGGGTGCCCACATGGGGAAACTGAGGAAAGCACTGAAGGAGCACCCCAGGCCACCATGATTAATGCTCTGGCTCCTTTCGCAAAGACCACGGGCTCTTTAGTCCTCCCTAACCACGTCTACATGGCATCGCCATGGACTCCTGCCCATCCTAGCCAGCCTCAACAGGAGCACCAGGCACCGGTGCTCCGACTTTCTTCTCCTAACAGCTCTGTCATGCAGACTTCCCACCCTGTGATGGCTTTCGCTTAACGCAACCTGAAACAAGACCGGGCAGGAGCCCCACTAGCAGCTGTGGAGAACCGCTGTCCCAGCCACAGCCCAGTCAGTGGAACCCACTTTTCCTCCGCCTGCAGAGCTTCGGATGTAATGACCACGCGGATGTAGTAGGACCCATCTGAGACCTGTAGGACGGCATCTTGGAGGACCCCAGGTTGGTCTGGAGCAGTTGAGTCACTCAAAACCTACCAAGAGATTGGGGACGGGGGGGAAACAAGAAATCTCCGTTACAGACTTCCCTCTGAACAAGGACGGGACGCCATGCCTGGCTGAGAGACTGGACTCCTAGGAGAGAAGGTCACCATTCACCGTCGAGCCAGGTGGTAACGCTGACCCCACGGCCAAGGGGTCCGGTACGTGCCCGTGCCTCCCGGCTGGACCACGCAGGCTCCACGCCAAGACAGAAGAAGGGACGCGCCACGTTGTACAAGAGAGCAATCGAAGGCAGGGTGGGAGAGGAGCCACAACCAAGCAGGCGTGGGACACGCAGCAGGATCATTACAGCCTTCCCTTCCTCTGAACAACGCTCCTGGTGCAGCAACCCCGAGCCTGTACTAAGCCACATCTGCGCTGGGTCAAAACAACCCCTGAGGGAAGCAATAAACTGCTCCTCCAAGTCTCGTACCTGCCTGCTCCGTGGGCTGGGAGCTGTGGGTCAGTCCCGGCCTGTCCTAATCCCTGCAGCCCCGGGCTTCTCCTGGTACACACCTACGGCATGGTCACATATGTCATGTACGTCCTTCACCCGACGGGTCACATTAAGACACGATGCACAAAGAGGGGATGTGAAATCACACGTCCCACCGCGCACAAAAGCCACCCGTGTCCTTTAGTAGGTGCCCACCATGCTAAAAAGACCAGTGGTCATCAGCTGGGACCTTCTGACACCCAGATCCCACCAAACCTACTGCAGAACTCCCTGTGCAAGCCAACAAAGCTTGCTGCTGGGTTCAAGGAAGCCCACGCCACCAGGATCCTGTTCCTGTCGGATCACCGCCCTGGTGGGAGAAGCCCAGCATGAAGGTGGCCGGTCCCACCACGTGCTCTCTCACTATGGACAACTCTCCGTTCCCAGCGGAGGCACGCTGAGAGCGAGCACCGGTACCAAGCAGGGCTGCGCACAGGACGGGGTAAAAAACAAGATATGAAAAGAGGGTAGGTTTGGAAGTTATAGAGAAGCAGAGACAAAGGTAGGTATGGCTGGAGCCCCGAGCCAGGAGGAGAAAGGCTCTGCTGCTTAAGATGCTCCCAACCTTCATTCATGGTGGAGGACTTGGGTGGGTGTAGGTTGGAAAGTGGTCACAGTGAGGGAACTCTCCCCATTGATGTCTCCAGCCCTAGGGGGGATCCCCTCATTCACTGCTGGGTCCTCATCCGCCCAGGCGCAAGAGATTCCTGCTTGGGAGTGGGGATTGGGCCAAGAAGTAAGAGAACCAGTGACTGCACCCCCCCCATGTCTTCAGACAGGATGGGGAACAGGACCACAGGGTCTCTTTCTCTCGCTGTCATTTTTTTTTTCTCCCCGTCTCATCTCTCCTTCCATTTAAATCACAACATCCACCTTTCTCCTTCCTTTTCCTGGTAGTAAGGAGACACCTGCCTTGCCTCAAACATCTCGTCCACAAAAGGCTTAGGAGGTTGCTAACAATAACGTCATCCGTGGTGGGATGCTGCTACAAGCACCCAAAGGCTGCGAGAGAACCGCGTACCAGAGCACTGCAGCCGGGTCTCTCCAGCATCCCAGTCATGACCACAACCCATCACAAGGCAGGAACCATCTGCTTGTGTACCCGGTTGTCTCACAGCACCTTCATCCAACCCCTCCAAGTCCACAGCTAATGATCAGCACCACTGACTCCGCTTGGTTATTTTCCTCCTGCTTCCTTTCCGCTGCCCGCCAAGCCTCAAACGCGCAAGAGTCCCCCAACCAAAGTTCTCTCCTGCCATGTAGGGTAGACCCAATGTCAAAGACGTGGTCAGCTCTGCACAAAAAGCTCTCCAGGAACTACACAGGAGCAGGTTTTGTGCCTCAGAGCTCCCTGAATCACCATGCAAGAGGCTCTCCCGGAAGAGCCAATATCCCTGGGAGGACAAGCTCGTGGTCCCACCAAGGCCCACCACCAGACGCTTCAGCAGGTCCTGCTTCTGCCTCGTGCTGCCTGCTGTCAGGACCACCCATCAGTTGGTGTGGTACAAGGAAGGATGGGATGCGAGGAGGAAGAGGAGGAGGAAGGCTGGGCAGCCTGTGAGCGTGAGGCCAGGAGAGGAGAGAGATGGCCTTGGAGAACACAAGCTCTTGGGCGAGAGTAGGGTACGTACACCAGAGGTGCAAAAGTCAGCAAAAGCTGCCAGAACTGGGCAAAGAAAAGCTCCTCCACCTCAAAAACCCAATAATCAGGGACTCTGAGGAGGAAGGGTCACCCACCCCCAGCCACTGAGTCGGGAATTGCTGAGACCTTCCCGGAATTTGGGCTTCAAAGGCTGTCGGAGCACCGTAGGACAGTCCCCTCGGTACCTACCCGCAGGACCTGCCCAGCCAGCAGATTCTCATTGTCATCCAGCTGCTCGTAATTCACCAAGAGGTTCGCAATCCAAGGCTGCAAGACGTAGATTTTAGGAGAAGACGTGTTTTTGTTCTCGTACACAAACCTGTGGGACAAGAGACGAGGCACCGAATCAGGAGAGCGAGACGCAACGAAGCTCCGGCAGCCCGGGAACGGTTTTCCACCCCAAGCATGACCCCGATCCCAAAGGCTGGCTCAAATCCGGCCCGAATCCAGCCGTTTCCCCGCAGGGACGCCCATCTGACGGCCGCGGTGCCGGGGGTCCTGCAGCATCCCACTCGTGCTGTGGAGCGGGGCCGGCAGCAGGCTCCGGAGCTGCGTACGAGCCGGGGCAGCCTTTCTGCAGCCTCCCACCGAGTTCGGGGCAGGTTCCTGTTGTTATTCCCCTCTTCCCACATTGGGTATTATCCCCCAATAATTATTTCCCTGGGCCCAGGAATTAACCGTCACTCGGCTGCAAAACGGGGGGGAAGGGGTCTCGCTTTGCTGGATGGGGGCTCTAGGGACAGGCAGGATTTTTTTGGGGACGGGCAGGATTTTGGGGACAGGCAGGATTATTTTGGGGGACAGGCAGGGCTGCCGTCCCTCACCGCCCCCCCCCCCCGCCTCACCTGGGTCCTAGCGCCTGGCGCCCTCCCGCCGCGCCCCCCGGCTGCTCCCGCCGCTCCCCCGCACCGGCCCCGCCGGGACAAGCGGCCGCAGCCGCCGCCATGGCCCCGCGCAGCGAGGCGAGACGGGGCCGTGACCCAGGAAGAGGAAACGGGACCCGGCTGCCGGGGATCCGGGGCGGAGCGGCTGGCGGAGCCCGCCCGGCCCCATCCGCGGCCCCAGCGCCAGCCCCGACCTCGGCCCTGTCCGCGTTCCCGGCCCCATCCCCAACCCCGTTCCCATCCACATCCCCAACCCCAACCTCGTCCCTATCTGCATTCCCAGCCCTAATGTTATCCCCATCCCTAACTCCATTCCCATCTGCATCCCCAAGCCCAGCCCCAATCTCGTCCCCAGCCCCAACTCCGTTCCCATCTGCATCCCCAGCCCCAACCTCATCCCAGCCCCAACTCCGTTCCCATCCACATCCCCAACCCCAGCCCCAATCTCCTCCCAACCCCAGCCCCAACTCCGTTCCCATCCGCATCCCCAACCCCAGCCCCAATCTCCTCCCCATCCGCACCAGGCTCCTCGCCCTCCTCCAGGCTTTTCCCGGGCACACACACACTTTTCCCTGTTGTTTGGCCGACTTTCTGCTACCACTTCCCCTTCAGTGACTCACACGTGATGACAAACCATCCCTGAAACGCTACCTTGTTCTTGCATTGTTCCCTTTGGGTCTGGCCCCAGTAGCTCTAAGCAGCCCCAGGTTCTCCCCAGGTGGTCGCACACGGGAAGAAGCATCCTTCCACAACGGGCTTGCGCACATTTTTCCTCCTCTTGAGGTGTTAAAGCTGCTTACCTGCTCAAATCCGGCAAGGAAACTGGGAAACGCTCGGGCACGTGCTGGTCAGGGCTGAAATCAGGTCACGTAAGCGGCGGCTCGGTCTGGTCGGCGGCTTTTCATCGCCAGGCCGGAGGCTGTGGCTGCATCAGTGGGCTTGAGCAAGTGCGGTGAAATGCCCCGACAAGGTGGATTAGTGCTATGCAGAAGAGTAGACAGCAGCGTTTGTTTTTTATGAAAAATTTAATTCATTTGGATCTCTGCATAAGCTAGCACGGGCACGGAGGATCAAATCACTTCGATGGGGCGGTTGGTTACTGCGTGGTTGCAAAGGTCCTTGTAGCAGGTGAGACTCCCCCAAACTTACACCCGGTCCTGCACGATCACCTGCCTGATCCATTGTTACTAATTATCTCAAACTCCCTACAAAACACCTCCTAACTCTCTTAAATATATCTTCCGCTATTACGAACTGTCTGCGCGCAGGTCACCGCTGCGGCAGGAACCAGCTGGGGAGGCTGTGGGATGCCCAGATCCTCCCCGCAGGGTGTTCATCAGCACGCGGAGACTCCAGGCACAGCAGGAGCTCCTGGGGGATCTTCAGGCCTGTCCCAAAGCTCCTGTATCCACCAGTCGAAGGTTTTCTTTGGAAGGCAGCTGGGAATTCAGTCCATCGGTCGGTGCCTCGACGCTGCAGGAATAAGCCGGGGAGGACCTGGACCACCCTGGGACTGGGATGTCCATCGTGTGCTGTGCGTGCGCTTGGGCACAGCTCCGATTCCTGACCATGCCACGGTTATACCCGACGGGGGAAAAACCTGAATTTTATCCTTCCATCGCACTTACAACTTAAATGCTATAGCTGTTGTTAGAGCAGACCCTCAGGAAGGGGTTGCTCTGGGTAGCTCCAGAGGGTTTCTAGGTTTTCCAGCCTGTTGTAGTGGCCAAGGGACGCTCGCCTGTCCCGGCTGCTCCATCCCTGCCCCTGGCTTTGCACAATTTAAGGCCAACAAATAGCTCTGCACAGGGTCAGCGAGTCCACCCCTGCCTGCCTGACCTCAGGCGAAGGGAGGGACAGAGCCTGGTGTCCCACGAGGGAGGGTGGCGGTGGGAGGGGGCATCTCGGTGCAGGAACTTGGCTAGCACCGGCGCGGAAAACCGAGCGGTTCAGGTTTGGCGGAGCAGGGAAGGTACAAAGAACGGCTCTCCAGACATCCAACCTAGGGCATTCCCTGCCTGGACAGGATACTTGGCTCCCTCTGCGTCATTCCGCTGCTGCCGGGAAAGGTGGATGGTGGGTATGGACCAGAGCCAAGAGCCTGGGACGCAGGCAGAGGATTTCCTAGAGCCACGGGCTGATGCAAGCCCTCGCGGGAAAATGCGAGATAACTGAACAGAGAAAGGTACTTGCAGAGTCAGGGTGAGAGCAGCGCAGCGGTGGACGGAGAGGCATGGCAGGGCTTCGTGTCCACTCCGTTCTGGTGACTGGGGCCAACCGGGGAATCGGCCTGGGGCTTGTCCGGCATTTCCTGGGGATGCCAAACCCACCCGAGTGGGTGTTTGCGGCTTGTCGGGACCCCAAGGGACAGCGAGCGCAGGTGAGGCTGGGCTGGGACGCGGTGGGGTGTGCTGGGGGACGGGAGCGCTCGGTGCCAGGGCAGCGGGTTGGAGCGGGGAGGGGGTTTGCAAAGGGCTGGAGCTGCAGCCGGGCACCTGCGGCACAGGGCAGCCGTGTTGGGACAGCTGTGGGACCAGCTGTGCGTGGGACGTGCGGAGGGGACGGTGGCACGTGGTGCGTGCGGGAGGCGCGGAGCACGGTCCCACGGGAGCAGGGCAGGCAGAGCAGGGTGCTGGGCGCGAGGCGGTGCAGGGACGGAGCCGGAGCGACGCGGGCTTTGCCTGGGAAAGGCTGAGCCTCTGCGCAGCCCCTCCTGCCTCTCCGTGCCCACGCGGTCCCCTCTCTTGCAGGAGTTACAGAATTTGGCCTCCAAGCACCCCAACCTGGTCATCGTCCCGCTCGGTAGGTGCCCCGAGGTGGGGTCCCTCGCCCCGGTTCCCCTTTCTGCCAGGCATGACAACCCCCGCAATCCTGGGAGTGCCCTGGTGCTGTGCACGCCTTGGCAGCCCGGTGCTGGGAGGGAGATGTGCCGGCAGGGGATACCGGCTGCTGCCATCCCCGGGGGGACACAGAGGGCTCCAAGCCACCATGGCGATGCGGACACTGACCTCCCCTGTGCCGGCTCTGCAGAAGTGACCGACCCCGCCAGCATCAAGGCGGCTGCAGCCAGAGTCGGGGAGCAGCTGGGGGGCTCGGGGCTGAACCTCCTCATCAACAACGCTGGAATTGCCAAGTTGAACTTGCTTGATACCGAGACGCTGGAGGACATGACCCAGGTTTACACCACCAACACAGTTGCACCCCTGCTGCTGGGCCAGGTGAGACCCTCACCGGAGATGGGCTGTCCTGGGGTGCAGAGGGCTGGTGGGAGAGGGTCCTGCCTCCGCTCCGGTGCCCGACGGGCTCTGGATTGATGAGACGTTCATGGAGCTGCGGGCTGGAGCTCAGGGGCTGGAGCCTGGTGGGCTGTGGCATGGCAAGAGGAGGGAGGATGTTCATGGTGTTGGTGCCCAATGTTGCCCGTTGCGTAAGGAGCTGGTCCTCTCCGCTGTGCTACCTCCATGCACACCCCTATCTCCTCTCCTCTCCTCTCCTCTCCTCTCCTCTCCTCTCCTCTCCTCTCCTCTCCTCTCCTCTCCTCTCCTCTCCTCTCCTCTCCTCTCCTCTCCTCTCCTCTCCTCTCCTCGCAGGCATTCCTGCCCCTGCTGAAGAAGGCTGCCGAGGGGAGCCCGGGCTCGGCACTGAGCTGCAGCAAGGCGGCCATCGTCAACATGTCCAGCTCTGGTGGGTCCATCGCTTCTCCCTCTGGTTGGGATCTGATGCAAGTTGTCTCGTACCGCTGCAGCAAGGTACAGCCGTGCCGGGACAGATTTGCTTCCCCTGCCCTGTCCCTACCGTGGGGTCCGCACGTGTCCCCTCGCAGCCGCCCTTCCCCTCCCGCCGCCATCCCTGCCCGGTCTCCCCGCAGGCTGCTCTGAACATGCTGACCAAGTGCCAGTCCCTGGGCTACCGGGAGCACGGCGTCCTCTGCGTTGCTCTGCACCCCGGCTGGGTGCAAACTGACATGGGGGGCTCAGCCGGATACACGGTAGGAGTTTCGCCACGGCGGGTTCCTCGGAGCCCCCGCGCAGATTTGCCACGGGCGGGAGCTGCTGCCCTGAGCCCCTGCCCACGACCTCCCTGCCTGCCCCATCCCCGCCCTGGCCCCGGGTGCCCGGTGCCCCCATCCCCTCGGCTCCCTGCCCGGCCCCTCTGCCCGGGGCGGCCGGCTTTCCCCTCACCCTCGAGCGGCTCCTTCCCCCGGCCCAGGCTCCAGGGCGGCCCTTGGCCAGGCCGCGGGCACTGGCCGCCTCTCCCCCTCTGCCCCACAGCCCCCCGTGACAGTGGACGCCAGCGTGCGAGGGATGCTGAAGGTGCTCTCCTCCCTCTCCGAGAAGGACACTGGCACCTTCCTGGACTGGGAAGGGAAGGTCGTGCCCTGGTGAGAAGCCGGCCCGGCCTGCTGGCAGCAGGGCCCCGTGCCACTGCTCCCTCCTGCCCTGCGTCCTCAATAAACCCCTGCCGAGAGCCACCAGCTCCGCTCTGCGGCCCCGCTCCTTGTCCCAGGCTGCGGCGGTGCCTGTGGCCGTCGCTGGGGTCCCCACGAGTGACGGCCCGTGGGACCCATGGCACCATGGCCACCGCCTGGAGATGTCGCCTCCAGGAGGCACCGGAGCCGGGGCAGAGCCCCCCTCCTGGGAGGAGAGAGAGCTCTGGCATCTACAGGGCTGGTGAGCGTCCCCAGCGCCCATGAGCTGGCTTTCCTCCCGCCCGGCTGCGGGACCCCCCCGGGGCTGTGCCCAGCCTGGGGTGCCCGAGGGGCTGGCGGCCGCAGGCACCGGCTGCCCCCTCCCCTCCCTCGGGGGACGCTTGGCCACAGGCAGGACAGACGGACACACAGCGCTCGGGGAGCGCACGGGGAGCGGGCGAGAGGCTCGGCCAGGGGGTGGAGGCCGGGGGTGCGGAAATGGAGCAGGGAGACATCAGCTCCCGGCATTTACGGACGTGGGGGGCACCGGGGGGGGCTGCAGGGCCGCCTGCGGGACGGGAAAGGGGAGAGAAGCTGCTTCCCGTGCCCTTCCCCTCTCCTCGGCAGCCCGGAGCAGGCCGCGGGCGAGCGGGGTGACCGTGCGGAGGGGCGAGCCGGTGAGCGGGAGCAGGAGGTGCCGTCGGTCCGTCTGTCCGTCTGTCCGTCAGCAGGGCAGGCCGCTCCCTTCCCAGTCAAGGAAGGCGTCGGAGGTGCCCTGCGAGAGGCCGGCAGCACGGCCGGGATGCCCCACATGCTGCGCTCCACCCTCAGGGGCACCTGCAGAAGAGGCCGAGGCACAGCGTCGCTGCCGTGGGCCGCGACCGGCACGGAAAGCAGCGGGGCTTGGGCAGACCGGAGGGTGCACGGCCTGGGGAGCAGCACCCATGGGGCTCGCGGGGGCGTTTTTCCTCATTGCCGCCCCCCTGCTCTCCGTCCTGGGTGGGGAGCGCAGGGCTGGCTATCCTGTACGCCTGGCGCATTGCAGCTGCCTGCCTGCTCCCTGCCTGCTCCCTGCCTGCTCCCTGCCTGCTCTGCCCCGGGGGATGGTCCTGGCAGCCCACAGCATCACACCCTGCCCTCCCCGAGAGGTGGGGGCACAGCGGCACACGGAGCAGTGGGGGGGCCCTGGTCCTGCTGCCCCTCCCCTGCCCGGCCCGGTGCCTTCTCCATCCCCACGTCGGTCTTCACCCAGCCAGGCTGGATGGCCGCGCACAAGATGCCCTCGGCTCAGAGCTCTACGGCCATGCACCGCGTCACCATGTTCTGGGCAGCCTGGAAGAGGCACTGTCGTGCCAGCGCGACCCGGGGCACGGGTGGGCAGGAGGGGGGACGTTTCCCAGCCAGAAAACGGCCGTGGAGGTGGGAAATGGGACTTTGCCCCAGGGTAAAGCATCGGCACAACCCACCTGAAAGGCTCAGTCCCGGGTGCTGCCGGTCTCAGGAGAACTGGGCAGGGGGTGGGTGGCCTGGGGCAGGTGGGTGCCCCCATGGGTTCCCCTCCACGAGCACTGCGCACAGTGGAGCATCCCCAGCGCCTCGCCTGGCGCCTCACCTTGCTGGCACGGTACGGGTACATGGGGCCCTCCGGCACCCCGAGGCACAGCCCGACCGAGCCCAGTTTGGTGGAGACGTTGGTGACGGCGGCCCTGCTGCAACTCAGCAGCTCAGCCCCTCCTTCCCCACACCCTTCGCCGCCTTCTCCAGCAGTGGCAGGAATTCCTGGCGCAAAGACACCGGCGCTCTGTTAATACGTGACAAAGCCCGAGCTTGAGGACCGCCCTGGAGGTCTTTGTCACAGGTGAGCAGCTGGACAGACACCCCCGGCAGAAGGGCAGGGGATGGGGAGGACACCCCAAGGACGGGCCAGGCTCCATCCAGCCTTTCCCTTCGCCGGGGTGGGCAGAAGCTCCAGCTGGGGAGGAGCGAAGCGTGGGAGATTCTGGGGCTGGGCTGCCTCTCGGCCTCGCTGCTCCTCTGGCCGGGCAGAGGAGAGCCCTGGTCCTGGTCTTGACCCCATCAGGCTGTCTTGTTTGAGACAGCAAGAACCCACCCAGCTGAGGGCAGGAGAAACCCAAAAGGTCCACACGTACCTTGGCAACCTGGAGTGGCCCAACCACGTTGGTGGCAAACGTAGAGAGCATCTCCTGTGAATCCAGGGAGCGCACCGTGGCGTGCGAGCTCACGCCCACGTTGTTGATAAGCAGGTTCAAGCCTTGGTCCTTCAGATGAGACCCCCACAGCCTGCACGGCCCCTTGGATGCTGGGCAAGTTCACCACGTCTGCTGGGGCACAAAGCAAAAGCGGAGGAGAGCTCTGGAGGGTCACGCTGCGTCCGCTGGAAAGCGTGCTGTGGTTTTCTTTGAACCAGCATTATCCAGAAAGGACCAAGTTTAGCAGGTGAGGGTGTTAAGCACATCGAAACGAGCACCGGTTTGTCCTCACCTCTTGGTTTCGCAGCCTTAGCTGAATTAAACCCTGGTTCAGCTCCTTTTTGGTCCTGTGGAGGGTACTGCTCAGAAAAGCTTGGCTGTATTTGCTTCCTGTAATCAAGGAATTTAGGACTGCACAAGAGATGCTCAGTTCTTGCACACGGGGGCTCCCAGTTTTACATCTACCAGGAGCCAACGCAGTCGGATGGGCACGTTTTAAGGAGCCACCGTCTCTGGGGAAGCCACCTTGCTACCCTCTTGGAGTCCTTCTACATTGCACCGCAGCTATGGGGGCTGTTACGGGGGGCTGTTAACACACGGGGGGGACACACACTCATTTCATTGCTGAATTGCGTGAAGATCTCTTCTGGTTGATACCCATTCTGACCAATCACTTAGAGCTACTTTTGCCTTTTTTAACAATTTATGCTTAAATTGATCTTCCACAGCACAACTTCCCATAGCTTTGCCACTGTTTGTACGCAAAAATCCTTCCTGTTTTCTTTTTCTTTAGATTTTTTTTTTTTTTTTTTTTTTTTGCTTCACATTGTTACCGATGAGGATTTGGAACTGACAGATGAGTTGAGGTGAGTACAAGTAATAAAAGATTTGGGATATAACCTGCTGTATTGGTTTGCAGGCTCCAAGTCTGAATCTTCCTCATCTTTACAGATGCTCCGGGTTTTTGAGAACCCCTCTCAAAAACAAATGACCCCCCCCTGAAATTCTGCTAACAGGGGTAAGCATTTCCAGTGCCTTTTACTTCATGTAAATATTGGTATCTCTTTGAAAATCTGCTATGCTTTAATTGCAGGATTTTTTTTTTTTTTTTTTTTGGCTAAAGCAATAGCAGTGGTATTTTTTTGAAGTTTATGATCAGCTTTTGGGTTTGCTCGTTAGGACCTGCATCCCCTAGCGGGTGCTCGCCCCACCGAAGTGGCCGGTGTTTATTTAAAAAGGGTCATCTAAACACCTTCAGGATCTGAAACGAGCCGGTTAGGCCAACATTAAACTTTATATATTGCCTTTTAATAGCCCAAGTACACCCCCGAGCCTTTAAGAACCATAAACATTCACGTCGATGGGCATGTTGGAGTGTGCCTTTGCTCCCCACGCACATTTCCGCACGTATTTTTTTGCAGGTGCGAATCCGATGAGCCTGCTGGGTGCGGGGGGGGGGCGGATCGCAGAGCTGGATTTCTCGTTTGCGACACTTTGGCCCCCGAGCTGTGTTTCTGTTCTTACGCTTAGACAAGGCCGACTTAGCAAAGGTTTGCAAGGCTGAAGATTCCCTTCTTAGAGTATTTTGTACACCGACGTGCAGCAGAAAAATCCTTTTTCTCGGCTTTTTTAACTAGTCCGGTGGCTTTACGGCGGTAAGGAAGTGTTTGAGTGGGTCAGGACTTGTACCTGCGCGGCACAGACCTTCGTAGAGGCGTCAGGAAAACATTTTGGGGGGGAATTTAATGGAACAATCTGCTGTGGGGCTGATACGCGTGAGGGGACGGAGCCTTGGGATTCGAGAGGACGCGCACGGCCAGCTGCGGGACGTAGCGCAGGGCGCTTTTCCGTGACTTCTCTTTGCGTAACGATCGAACGGGGTTCAAGGCTCCATCGCTCCACCATGTGTGAGGGATCTTTCAGCTGCTTGGGTGAATGATTAATTGCTCCGGTTGGATTAGCTGAGCCATTGCTCCAGGGGCCCAGGTGTGTGGGACCAGCACGTTTCTAGCGCTAGGCTAGCCAAATTCGCTGAAGGAACAAACTCTTGTCTCCTTGGAAGAAATAAGAGGATAAGGATAAGAGGAAGCGACGGGTCTTAAGAGTTTTGGAGTTAATTTCTAACTTTCCTTTCTGAAAAGTGCATTATTCTTGCCGGTTTGAAGCCAAACTTGCCTTAAGATGGAACAAACCAACCTAGAGCAGCTTCTCTGTTTTTAAAAATACTTTGTTGTCATTTTTCAAAGCTTTTTAGTTTATTTTGGGACTTTATTGCTAGTCTGGGTTTTGGGATGTATGCGTTTTAGTGAAGGTTGTTTATTTATTGTTTATTGGCCATGCTGCGGTGAGCAAAATAAACGTGCTCTTCCCATCAGGTACTGCCGGTTGGGGCTCGCAGGTAATTTTCAAGATGCTATTTTTTATTACAAAGAACACGTTCTAATTTAATAATCTATGTGATAATAAAAGAGAGATATGCTGCCTCTTTTTAGAAAAGCCTGACTTCAGGAATGCTTTCTTTGCTAATAGAAGCTAAAATTTACTTGAATTTTTGAGGTGTTTTTAAACAAAGAAATAGGTAGGTTGAGACTGATACGGTCTTTGCATCGCCTCGATTCGGTTTTCTTATTATTGGCCCTAAGGAAATACGCAGAATTATTTAGAAGCTCTGGCCGCTTCCCACCTCACTTATTGCAGCGATGGTAATTCTGGTGCAAACGCTTCCCTAAAATGCTTCTTTTGGGTTCGGATGGGGTTTTTTACTAACCCATCTTAAAAAAAAAGTGGCTGTGAGCAGCCCCTGCTCTCTCAGACATTGCTGTCCACCTCCTCAAGACAAAGTCCGCCTCCCCCAAGTCCCTGTGCCGTCCAGATCCGTTCATCACCTTCTCCTGCTGCTCCCCAACGCTGCCGACAAAGGCCACCGAAGCTGGCCTGCCTCCACGGGAGCAGGGAAAGGACATCTCCCCGGTCCAGGCTGCGGACATCCCGAACCGGAGCATGCCTCTGAGTCTAAGCATCAACCCGGGATACCGCCACAAAGCCACGCTTCCCATATTCATCCTTTTAGCCTATTTATTTTTCCCCTTTTTTTACCAGCAGCAAAGGAAATGCCAAGCATGGCCACCTCCAAGCAGACCCCAACCCAACCTTCCCACTTAGGAACCATCCCGTACGTTTGCTTGCCGTGCCATGCCTTGCTTCGCTTTGCGAACCGGCGTGTCCCAGCCCAAAACTCAGGCACTGTATTTAGCATCTTTGGGAACAGAGGTCATGCCTTTCCCATGAAACTCACTCAGCCAAGGTGTTCCGACCCACCTCTGCTCGCTTCCGAACTGGTTTGACTGCTTTCAGCTCTGCTTGGAGGGGGAAGCCTGCCCAGATGTGTGCTCATCCCTCCCCGCCTGGCAGGGCTGGAGCTGCCTGGCCATCAGCGTTAAGGCAGGCTGATGGCCAAAGCTGCCCCTGGTCCCGTCCCCAAAGCGAGCGGAGGGCTAGAAGCAATGTTGGGTGCAAGGAGGGAGATTGCTCCTTACCTAGCTGGACCAGTTTGATGCTGGGGTGCCAGGCAGCTAATTCTTGCAGGGCCTGGAAACAAAGTGATGGAGCAATGGAGGAGGTTAGAAGTCACCAGCGGCATGGACAGGTCTCCCACTCCAGCTGGAGCCGGGCCAGGCTGGCTTCGCTTTTGCTGGGGAAAGCGTGCAGGGCTGTTCCCAGCGGACAGGGCAGAGTGGTTTCCCCGCGGCATGCAGGAGAAGGGTGCAGCTGGGCTAGGGTGCTGTCCCCCGTCCTGGGTGATCCCAGCATGGAGAAGGGGATGGCCAGTCATCGGCATGGCCAGGAGCGAGCACAGAGGACGTGGGCACCACGGCCACCCCTCATCCCACCCGGCTGGGTCAGGCACAGCCATAACCACGGGGATGGGGGGGGTTATGAGACACCCCCCGGAGCACTCCTGCCCCCGCTGCCGGAGCACCCAGCCAGGGCCAGATCCGGCAGCAAGTGGGGACCGCGAATTCCCTTCACCCGCCTGACTTGGGGCCATCCCCTGCGCCCGCACTGACCTTCCCTCTCGGACCCTCGGGGTGACGGCAGGTGGCAAAGATGTGCTGGGGGGGCCGGGGGCTGGCGGTGAGCTGCCTCACGAGCTCCAGCCCGATGCCCCGGTTAGACCCCGTCATTAGGACACTCCAAGCCAGCGCAGCCATCTCCGTGGCCTCCGTGCCAGGCAGTGACACACAGCAGGATTGCCGCCTGCTCGGCGTGAAGAGGAGCAGGGCACAGCCCAGGGTGTGGCTCTGGGCGCCCACGGGGACCAGGATGGTGCCAGCACCCGCCCTGGCCCTTCACCTGCCCCAGGCAGAGCCAGCGTGCCAGGCTGCACCAAGGGCTCCCCCAGCGCACAGAACCGTGTGTGTCCTGCATTGCTTCGTTCCCCACCACTTGTCTCCTCGAAATCCCTGGCTCCCAGAGTCCCTGTAACTTCTGGAGAAGGGCCACCTCCACCACGGGCTCGGAAGAGTGCTTGGAAACATTCTGCAGGAAGCAGAAAACAGGGCCAAGTCCAGCTGTGGCCGACGATCTCCCAGTTTGGGGGGTGAGATTGGGATGGTTGAACCCAGGGATGATAATCCAAAGCCCAGCCTGGGAAGCGCAGGGAGGGACTTTCTGACACTGCAAGCTCAACTCATGCCAAAGCTTTCACCCAGAGCACCCAGGAGCCAGCAGAGAAGACCCCCAGCTCCCTGCAGCCCTGACCGACTGCTGCTGGGGCTCCAAGCTCACGGCCATCCCTCTTCTCCTTGCTGGAGGACAATGCTGGATGCAGCAAAGCCAAAGCTCCTGCAGACCAGGCCAGCCTGGGGGCATGAATTTTTAAGAGGGAGAAGTGAGTAAGGTGCTAAAAGAAACAAAGAGCTGCCGGGTAAAAAGCATCAGGAAGAATTGGGGCAACTTGAATTTAAGGTGGGGGAGTAAATAAGAGGAAAGTAGCAGGGTTGGATCCCAAAGGGACACATCTGTCCCCTCGCTCTGCTTGGCGGAGGGGACAGAGCTGACTATTCCCCGAGTGTTTAAGTGGTTCCAGGTCTGGCAATCACCAAAGAAATACCTGGGCCAGCAGCTGAGAGATGGTGAAGGGGCTCCAGGTTTGGAAGATGTGCTTTCAGGTGACACAGAGCATGGAGAGGAGGAAGCGGCGATGTTTCCTTCCATCTTGGCGGGTAGACCCTGGCCCCCATGAGAGGTAAGCATGCTGGGTGTGGATTTGGATGGTGTTGGACTCAGACATGCTGTAGCAGGTGTTATCGAGGGTGTAATCACCTGTGCAAGTAATTGCACAGACTTGCCCGCTCCTGCTGCTATCTGCAAGCAGCATCCAGAGCAGAGTCCCCATTAGGAACCAACAAGACTGGAGTTTCCTCTTTTCCTTCCAGAAGGAGACAACAGACACAAGCAAAGAGGGCTGCAGGACCAGGAATGGTGGGAATGGCCGCAGGCCAGCACCGAGCTGGGGAAGGCGACCTTGGGAAATGGCTAACCGATGGCAACTGAGGCCAAGGACAACAGCACAGACACGCTCGTGGCTCAGGGACCACAGCCTGGGGCCAGAAGGGATGCTCTGGGCAAGATGGATCTACAGGATCCCAATGGCGTGGATGCACCTGGGGACGATCCAGGTTGGAGAGGACCTGGGAGGACTCTACTCCAAGCCCTTCAGGAGGACAGGGCCTTTACATCAGGCTGCCCAGGGCTTGAACCAGCCCTCAAAAACCCCCAGGGACCCCACAGTCTCCCTGGGCCACTCTTTCAATGCCTGACTGGCCTCACAGTGAATTTTTTGTCAACATGTCACCTCCCCTGTGTACGTGCCGTGCCTCTTGGTGTTGGGCTGCACACTCCCACCCCATTAACTCCCCGACTGCACGACCGGAGCACATTCACCATGGAACAAACACACCCCTGCGTCTCTCAGCCACGACCTTGCTCCTCATGACGCGCGGAAAACAGACTCCACAACCTGTGAAGTTGTAAAGTAGGTATGTTTATTCAGCGCTGGGCAGCACGGGGGGTCGTCCCACCAAAATCGTGCGCGCCTTGCAGCACTTCCCTTTGAGTTTTATATGATAGAATGTTACATATTCAAAAAGCACCTATACATATTCATGATCTTTCCGCGGAAAGGTGGTCTTATTACAATGAGTTCATTTCCATTGTCTCCGCCTTTAACTCCTCTCAGCTGCACACGCACACTGCCTCTTGGTGGTCGTGGGCCGGGGTCTCAGGGATGAAGGCCGTATGTCTTCCTCACTGTGCACTTTTCACCTTCACCACAAAACTTACTCAGACCGGTTCCTAATTAGCAGAGAATCCTCCGTGTTCAATCCCTTCTGATTTACTACCTCCTTATCTTGTGATTGGTTACAAAAATGCAAGCAGAGCGAAGGGTCATCTTGACCCTTCCTTACGCTAGTTCTTGTTAAAACATCTTACGTAAGGGTTAAGATTACTAGATATGTGGCTTAAGCTAGTTAATGATCCTGCCATTTCCTTTAAGTGTTAGTTCTCTCTATCAATCCCCCCTTTTTCAAAAAGGTTAGTAAATTCTTTTACTACAGCTAATACAATGACTCTTTATCTAATACTTTCTCAAAATATTTATTTGATTCTAACCTTTGCCTTAGTTGATATTTCTTCCATTCGCTGTAAGAATTCCCCGTGTTTTGACAACACCCTAAAGCACATCGAACTACTACACACAGAGCTATAAGCAGAATCATAACCATAATTGTCGTAACAAACAATTGTTTCAACCATGTCAAATTCGGTAACCAGGATGTTAATCTTTCCACTAAGTCACTAAACCCCCAAGATGTGTTATCTTGGGCCACTTCATGCAAGATTTTGGTTTTTTCCCAAATTTGAGATAAATCCTTTTCAATCCTTTTGTCTTGGTTAACATAGGTACAGCAATGTTCACCAATAACCGTACATAAACCTCCTTCTTTAGCAAAAAGCAAATCCAACCCCAGCCTGTTTTGGAGTGTCACCTGTTCTAGAGAAGAGATTTCCTTTTGTAGAGCCGTGAGCGCGTCAGCTGTAGCATTATTAATAATTTCCATTGTAGCCGAAATGTTGACTAAGGCCTTTTCTAATTCACTAACCCCCAACCATGGGATAAACCACCTTGCAAAGCTATGAAAGCTGGTTGGTCTTTTTACTAAAGGGTTCCGTTTTCCCCGGGTTGGATGGGCCACGGGTTTCATATAAGTTCGTAATAGACCAAGTGTGCCTGAACTAGTTAAGTTTTGTACAATAGTAATGTTAGGAACTATAGTCCCTATAGCGCATTGACCTTTCCACCCTAAGGGCAATACTTTGTACCCCCACTTCCCACAGATCCAGTACCATCCCTGACCCACAGGGGTGGGCCAGCCTTTGGGAGTACTGCTGACGTGTCTTCGAGTCTGGTTGCTATTCCACATATTTGCACCTCCATACTTGATATAACTCGTGCAATTAGGGTAAGCCCCAACAAAACTTGTACTTCCACATTTTTTATCTGTGCTATTCCCTCCCATATTCTTTGTGGTGTTTTCCAGGTAGCACCTCTGGACACAAGGTACTTCTGTGGTCTCGTTCCAGAGTGTGCTTAAATCTATCTGCCACTCAAGATTCCTTTTTGGTATCTCTGTGTATTCGGTGAGGGGCATATTACTAAAGGCCTTGACTATCTGCGAAGAGTTGGGAAAACTGGTGGCGACCACCGGGTGGCCCTGTCCTATGTTTGTGGGCAATCGTGAGCAAATCCAGCAATCAGACCAGTTCATGGCATTAGCAATTTTGTCATGTAGCTGCAAAAAGGCATTATTCTCCCATGCCTCAAGTTCCCCTATTAGGCTTACAATCAGCGTCGTGACAAGGTAAGCTTTCCTTGCTGTACTTGCGTGACTCTCCATGGAGATTTAGGTGCCTTCTTCACACGGGAGTGGTGAATCCAGGCATTCTGTTCCTTAATCTTTATTGCTGTGAAGGATGTGAGGAGTACCTGGAACGGTCCTTCCCATTGTGGTTCCAGGGTCTTTTCTGTAAGAGACTTCACATATACATAATCTCCAGGTTGTATGTTATGTACAGGTCCATCCAAACCCCTGCTTCGAGTCCCAACCACATGTTTTTGAATTCTGCTGAGTTGTTTGCCTAATGCCACCATGTATGAAGTCATAATTTCCTCCCCGGCTTGTGTGGACATCCCTTTCTGTATTCCATAGGGTCGTCCATACAAAATTTCAAAAGGACTCAGTCCCTCTTTTGCTCTTGGCCTGGTTCGTATGCGCAAGAGAGCCAAAGGAAGAGACTGAGGCCAGGCCAAGTTAGTTTCCTGTCCCAATTTCACAATCTGCTGTTTGATTAAGTGGTTCATTTTTTCTACTTGGCCACTCGACTGAGGGCGATATGGGGTATGAAGCTGCCAATCTATACCCAAATGACAGCTAATTTGTTGTACTACTTTTGAGATGAAATGTGGTCCTCTGTCAGAAGATATGGTTGCCGGAACCCCAAAGCGTGGTATTATTTCTTGTATTAATGTTCTGGTTACCTCCCGAGCCTTGGCCGTCCTGGTAGGAAATGCCTCTGGCCAACCTGAAAAGGTATCAGTTAATACCAATAAATATCGATACCCCCCTTTTCTTGGGAGTTCTGAAAAATCAATCTGCCATTGTTGCCCAGGCCCGTTGCCTTTCCCAATTTGACCCATTTCTGGTTTAGGGGTATTCTTGGGATTAGTCTGGAGGCAAATATCGCACTGTTGAGTTACTTGTTTCACGGTGGTGTATAGATTCCTAGCTACAATCTCTCTAATCAGGTGTTTATATAGAGCTTCTGCCCCCCAATGCCTCTTCCTATGTTCTTCCCTTATCAGAGACCATGTTAGATAAGAGGGAATGATTAGTTTCCCTTGTGGGGTGAGAGCCCACCCCTCGTTATTATACAACCCTTCTAGGTCGATGATAAGCTTCTGATCTTCCTTAGTATATTTTGGCTTACCTTCTAGGGAGATTTGCCCATCAGGGACCAAGGCCCCCTCCGTATTTACCTCACCTTTAGCTGCTTGTTTTGCCTCTCTGTCCGCCAGCTCATTTCCTCTTTCCAATTCTGAGTTCACTTTCTGATGTGCCTTAATGTGCATGATCGCCACTTTCTCAGGGAGTTGGACTGCCTCCAACAGTTTCATGATCTCTTCTGCGTGCTTGATATTTTTGCCCTGTGAGTTCAATAATCCCCTCTCCTTCCAGATTGCTCCATGCGCATGTACGACTCCAAAGGCATATTTTGAGTCTGTATAGATATTTACAGCTTTGCCTTGGGTCAATTCCAAGGCACGGGTCAGAGCAATTATTTCCGCCTTCTGTGCAGAGGTACTCATGGGTAAAGGCCCTGACTCTATGATTTCTTGACTGGTGGTAATGGCATATCCGGCATGTCTTTTACCACTTAGGACGTAGCTGCTTCCATCCGTGAACCAGTTTTCCGTGTTCTCCATAGGACTGTCTCTCAGGTCTGAACGGCTGGAATATGTTGTTTCGATGGTCTCCAGGCAGTCATGATGCACTGGTTCCCCTGTGTTTCCACCGAGGAAAGAGGCTGGATTGACAATGTTAGTGACTATGATCTCCACATCATCCTGTTCTACCATTATAGCCTGGTATTTCAAGAATCTTTGTGGGGAAAGCCAGTGTCCACCTTTCGCTTCCAGTACTACAGATGCTGTATGGGACACCAACACAGTCATTTTCTGGCCCAGGGTGAATTTTCGGGCTTCCTGGATGTTTAGTACTACAGCCGCGACTGCTCGCAGGCATCCAGGCCAACCTTTTGCAGTTGCATCCAATTGTTTAGAAAAGTAGGCAACTGCTCGTCGATACGGGCCCAGATCTTGTGCTAGTATTCCTAGGGCAATCCCCTGCTTCTCATGGGAAAAAAGGAAAAACGGTTTACTCACATCTGGGAGTCCCAAGGCTGGGGCCGACATGAGGGCCTTTTTTAGCAACTTGAAGGCCTGTATGGTCTCTTTATTCCATTTAAGGTGTTTTTGTTCAGTGGTTGTCAGTGCATACAGAGGTTTAACAAGCAGTCCATAGTTATAGATCCATAGTCGGCACCACCCAGTCATCCCCAGGAAGGTTCGTAACTCTTTCACTGTTTGTGGTCTCGGAGTTTGACATATTGTCTCTTTCCGGGTCTGTCCCAAAGTTCTTTGTCCAGCACTGATTTCATAGCCCAGATAAATCACCTTACGCTGCATCACTTGGGCCTTCTTCTTGGATACCCGATATCCCTGGAGCCCTAAAAAATTTAGCAGACTAACCGTCCAGGTCATACAAGCGTCCTCTGTTTTGGTTGCAATCAGGATATCGTCCACATATTGTAACAGTTTCCCTTCCTCAGGCGGGGCTTCCCAGGACTCAAGATCTTTTGCGAGTTGGTTACCAAATATAGTAGGACTGTTTTTGAACCCCTGTGGTAACACCGTCCAAGTAAGCTGAGTTTTACGCCCTCTTTTAGGATTTTCCCATTCAAATGCAAATATTTTCTGGCTGGATTTATGGAGAGGGAGGCAAAAGAAGGCATCCTTCAGGTCTAAAACAGTAAACCAGGTTAGTTCAGGTGTCAATACAGTCAGCAAGGTATATGGATTTGCCACTACCGGGTAGAGGTCTTCAGTTATTTTATTTATAGCCCGTAGGTCCTGAACCACCCGGTACGACCCATCGGGTTTACGGACAGGTAATATGGGAGTGTTAAAATCGGATTCACATTCCCTTAATAATCCTAGTTGTAAAAATTTTTCTATTACTGGTCGAATTCCCTCCCTGTCTTCCTTCCTCAGGGGGTACTGCTTGATTCTTACTGGCTGTCGTCCTTCTTTGAGTTTGACCTCCACAGGTGTAGCATTTTTTGCTTTTCCGGGCACATCAGTGGCCCAAACCCCGGGGTATACCTGGTTCGCAATTTCTTCGCTGATTTTTCCCTCTATAGGAACATTAGTTAGGGATAAGCTCATTATTTGGATATACTGTTGGTCATTCACCTCCAGAGTAATCTCTCCCTTTTCAAATTTAATTATCGCACCTAATTGTTCCAATAAATCTCTCCCCAACAGTGCTCTCGGGGAGTTGGGCATGTACAGAAATCTGTGGATGCCCCATTGTTTTCCCAATTTATATCTCAGAGGTTCACAAAAATATACCTTTTCACTTTGGCCAGTTGCCCCTTTCACCATGATATAGTCATTTCCCAGGGGCCTCAAAGCTTGGTTCAAGACCGAATACGTCGCCCCTGTGTCCACCAGAAATTCTACCTTCTTCTGCTTTTTCCCTAGCTTCATTATAACCAGTGGATCCACTAGGGTGGATTCCCCAGGTCCCCGTCAGTCTTCCCTCAAATGAGCCATTATTCTTTCTTTCTGACTATTCCGCCCCTTCTCCTTATTTTTCCGCTTTTCCGGACAATCATCTTTCCAGTGTCCAAATCTTTTGCATAACGCACATTGATCTCTGCCTAATCGAGGCGGTCCTCGTCTGGGTTTTCTTTCCTCCTCCTCCCTGACGACCGCCACCACCCTTCTTTGTCCCCGTTTGTAATCTTCCTCTCTATTACTGAACACCCTCCACGCTTCATCCAGCAATACTTCCAGGTTCCTTCCTTCTGTGGGATGCAGCTTTTGGAGTTTGCGCCTAATATCTCCTGTAGACTGGCCCAAAAACAAAGAAACTAGTTGTTGCGTTCCTACCTCTGACCCAGGATCCAGCGGTGTGTTGCGGCGCATTACGTCCCTTAGTCGATCCAAGAATTCGGATGGTGACTCGGAAGGACCTTGTTTGATTGCATATAATGCCGACCAGTTTATAGTTTTGGGAATGGCCCTCTCCACTCCTTTTAAAATCCATCCCTGGTATGCCTTCAGTCTTTCCATATGCGTGGATCTGTTTGCATCCCATTTTGGATCTTGAAGGGGGAGATATTCTTTAACATCTCCTCCCGTAATTTTATAATGATCCTCAGCCAAATTCCCTGCAGTTTTTAAAATTAATTGCTTTTCCGTTTCAGTCATATATTCTAATAATAATTGTATGTCATTCCAGTCGGGGTTGTGTTGTTTTATAATAAACTGGAAATGTTTAGTTACATTTACCGGATCATTCCTGTAATCCTTAGCAACCCTTTTCCATGCTTCCAAATCAGTGGTGGAGAAAGGTACCTTAATTAACATCGTCCCACCGTCAGGCCCTACTGCTTCTCGGAGAGGTGCTTGTAAGACTGTTGGGGCAGACTTTTTCCTGATACGGGAGGATACAGGGCTTCCCGGGGGAGTGGAGGCTCCTTCCGAGTCCACATCCTGTTCCTGTGGTCGAGGGGGAGGCTTAAACAAATCAGTTAAATCTTGTTCTGATGCCAGGTGTATTTTATTTTTCCTAGTACATCTTTGCCCAATACTACATGCCGAGCAACACCGCCTCAGTTTACCTTTAAGTCCTTTGTTATTTTCCCGCTCTAGGGCAAGTACCATAGGGTCCTGTGGCGGCACCATTCCACAGTCCCTTTGCCACTCCGGATGGTTTCGGAGGGTGAAAAACATATCTGCATATGACACTTCATCCCATTTTCCTTCTCTCCTCAAAAACAGCATTAATTGCAACATAGTGTTGTAATCAATTGTTCCATTAAGTGGCCACCTGGCTCCATCTTCCAGCTTATAAAGCGGCCACCATTGATTGCAATATTTAATGAGGGTCTTCTTATTCTCTGTACCCCCAGTTCCAACAATATCCCTCCAGCGTGTCAATATGCAACCGAGGGGGCTTTTACTTAAGATATCCTTGTTCTGAGAGTTACCCATCTCTCTGTTTCTTTATCCTTATTTTCTAGGTCTTTTCTTGTTAGCTATTGTGCTTTGTTTTAATTTCCCAAAGTTCGAGCCCTAAACCACCAAAGGAGTGACTCTCTGTCCTACCACTTTGATCAGCCACACACCTTCCCCGATACTTAAGAGACTGACTAAACACTACGGCAGCCCAACCCAACTTACATATATATCATGGCATTTACAAATTTTACAAACAGTCCAGGCGCTTTGTCCGTCTCTGGCCGTGTTCCTCGCGGAATCACGGAACCGCAAATCAGGACTCCCACTCGCTTCACAGCAGCGCTGTGTCTCAAAACACACATACATACACACAACAAACTTTTAACATACAATCCTCACTCCAGTTATTATCCCTCCAGCAGCTGCAAATATTATTCAAGTAGAGAGGCCCGCTTACCCTTCTCCTGCTTCTTATACAGTCATTAGCAGGTCCGTCCTGGCTCCCAATATTGGGATGCAGCGGTAACCTCGGATTCACTCGATCTACTCCCAAGATCGCTAGCGGCCGCTCTATCGGTCAGCGAATCCCCCTTTTCCTTAATGTACAGGGTACCCTCCTCCCATACGGGGACTATGCCGTACGCCAGACGTCTCTGCGCGATTTACCAGCAGCCCCGGCCAAGCGCGGGCGTCCCCAGCGACTTACTGGCCCCCTTACTAAACATACCGTTTATCCGCAACTTCAGGAGGTCGTTGTCTACTCCCGTGGTGAGCGGCTGGAAGTGGAGGCTCCTCCGAGAAAAGTGCTCGGGGCGCGCCTAGGAGCGTCCGCTCCGCAGTCGATCCCGCAGCCAAGCAGAGTGTCTCCTGGCTGGCTCGCCAAAATGACGCGCGGAAAACAGACTCCACAACCTGTGAAGTTGTAAAGTAGGTATGTTTATTCAGCGCTGGGCAGCACGGGGGGTCGTCCCACCAAAATCGTGCGCGCCTTGCAGCACTTCCCTTTGAGTTTTATATGATAGAATGTTACATATTCAAAAAGCACCTATACATATTCATGATCTTTCCGCGGAAAGGTGGTCTTATTACAATGAGTTCATTTCCATTGTCTCCGCCTTTAACTCCTCTCAGCTGCACACGCACACTGCCTCTTGGTGGTCGTGGGCCGGGGTCTCAGGGATGAAGGCCGTATGTCTTCCTCACTGTGCACTTTTCACCTTCACCACAAAACTTACTCAGACCGGTTCCTAATTAGCAGAGAATCCTCCGTGTTCAATCCCTTCTGATTTACTACCTCCTTATCTTGTGATTGGTTACAAAAATGCAAGCAGAGCGAAGGGTCATCTTGACCCTTCCTTACGCTAGTTCTTGTTAAAACATCTTACGTAAGGGTTAAGATTACTAGATATGTGGCTTAAGCTAGTTAATGATCCTGCCATTTCCTTTAAGTGTTAGTTCTCTCTATCACTCAGACCCACGCAAAGGCCCTGCAGCCATTACATCCCCCAGCAGGGAAACCAGTGGGGCTTTGGCCACCGCTCCACCTCGCCCACCATCCCCTGCCAGCTCCCTCTCCCTCACGTCCACTGCTTGGCCCGGGCCTTTGGCAGCCCCTGCTCTCTCCACACCAGCGGCCCGAGGCCTCAGGCCCACCTGCAGGGAGCAGGGCTGCGCCAGGTGGGCCAAGGCCTCATGGTACTGCAGGGTCGCGGTGCCCGCAGTGAGGAGGGGCTGGGGGGCTCTCATGGTCCCAGCCCCCCCCCCTCGGTCCCCCCATCCCTGCCCCGCAGCAGGACTGGCACTCCTAAAATGGCGGCTCCCTGCCCGGCTTCAGCCCGGCCTCGTCATGTGGTCGTCCTGTCCCTTCATTGCATCAGCCGGCGGGCTGCCCTCCCCACAGGCTTGGTGAGAGGAGGGGGCGGGGCTGACCCGGAGCGATGGCCCCGGCAGCCAATCGGAAGCTGGCGCACGGCGTTGTGCCGGGGAGGGGCGGGGCGGAGCGCGCGCTGCGGCGGGGCCGGTGGTGCGGAGCGAGGGGCGGCGGCCGGGGAGGTAGGGCCTGAGGGGCGTCCGCTGGGGCGGGGGGCCGCCGGGGGCCACCGGCCTTCGGGGGTTGCCTCCGCGGGCCGGCCGCCTCCCCTGGCTCGGCTGGGCTGCCCCGGGCCGAGGGGAGATGGCCTGGGCAGGGCTAGGCGGCCGGGGCGGGCAGCGGTGAGGGGAGGGAGGGTGACCGTGCCGCTGGTGCTCCTCACCTCAGCCGGGGCCGCGGCCTGTCCACTGGCTCTAGGCTGCTCTCCGCAGGGCTACCGGGCACCCGCTGTGCCCTCGCCTTTCCTCGGGCACTTGAGGCCGGGTGGTGTCGGGGCAGAGGCCCCTGCTCTGCTCGGGAGCTCCGAGTCCTCCTTCCCTCCTCGAGTCCTTCCCTCCTCCAGCACTCGCCGGCTTCAGTGCTGTGTGGAGTTATCGCCCCTCTGCACCGGAGCTTGGTCCTCTAGAGAACGGCATTGCGCGCCGTGCGCAGAGGACGGCTTTACGTACCCGTTAGGACATAGCGGAGGTGCTCACCTCCAAACTGTCACCTGCCACTGCTGTGCGTGCGGCGATGCGGCTCCTCTCGGGGAGGGTTTCCAGGCATCCCTGGGGTTGTCCCCGCTTTGAGCAGGGCAGGTGGATGAGGTGATATTCAGAGGTCATCGCCAAATTCAGCCATTCCACAGTCCTATGATTTAATCACCCTGAATGATTTTAGGCATTAGCAATCCTTCCCTGTGTCCCTGGCAAGGCAGACACAACCTCTTATTAAGTTCAGTATCCAGGTGAACTTGGTATTTAAAAACCGCGTGGTTTCGAAGAACAAGTGACTTGAAATCAGGGAGGTGGAGGGAGAGGAAGTTTGGGCTTGGGCCAGCGCCATTTGGGGCAAACTGATGGTTAAACTGAGGTGAGAGTAGTTATCAATGTGGGGAGACTCTTTCAGGAGATGGAGGCGATGATCCTGGTGTTATTGCTTGAGCTGACTCCATATAAGAGCCTTGTTTGTTATCGCCTCCTCAGACTGCACCAAGGCCTTGCCGCTTTCCCTTACGCTTCCTTTGGACAGCTGTGACCTGCAGCTTCAAGATGGAAGCTACGCTAACAGCTAGCCAGATCCGGCAACGGTTTATTGACTTCTTCAAGGAAAACAAGCATACATATGTGCACTCGTCTTCTACAATCCCCCTGGATGACCCCACGCTGCTCTTTGCCAATGCTGGTATGAATCAGGTAGGATTCCTGCTCTGGTACTGTGGTCCTTATGAACACAGCCTGTAGCAGTTGAAACCTGTGAAGGTGTTCTGCAGAGCTGTTTGCTTGAAAAATTACTGTTGTTTTCTCCATCTTCCTTCTGGTCACAAAGAGGTGGTTGGCGTGTCTGCTGGAGTCCTCTGCGCTCTCGCAAATTTGGCAACAGTCCTGGGAGAGGTCCCTGTGTCTGCTGGGCTGACTGTGCAGTGATGGGAGCACTGCCAGTCTCTCTTCCTTGACCCTTTGGACCACAGCTAATCCTGGCACAAATGACTAACGGTGTCTTTAAAGACTGGTTGGGGCTGGGCTGCTGAAAGTGCTCTGCTGGAGATCAGCACACTGTTTTCACTGACTTGTTTTTTTTTTCTGGTGGGCTGGGAATCTGGCTGCTTTCAGTCCCTTTGGAAGTCCTGGGGTTGGGGCTCCAGGAACACGTGCGTGAGAGTGCTAAGTTACAGGCAACACTGCAACCTCCTCACACACAGGAGACAGCAGGCTTGTTGTTTGTGAAAGCTGCCTCAGTTACATCCAGGCTAGTGGTATCATGACATAGACGGTGCTTACTGCCTTGCTGTTGCTTGCAATATTTGACAACAGGCTCTTAGTGCTTTTCTTGATCACCCTTTTCTCTTTCGTCTCAGTTCAAACCCATCTTCCTCAATACTATTGACCCCTCGCACCCACTCGCAAAATTGAACAGAGCCACCAACACTCAGAAGTGCATCCGAGCAGGGGGCAAGCACAATGACCTAGATGACGTCGGGAAAGATGTCTACCACCACACTTTCTTCGAGATGTTGGGGTCTTGGTCCTTTGGGGATTATTTCAAGGTAAAATAGGCTAGGTGCAGCCCTGAATCTTTTGCACAAAGTTACCCATCTCTATGAACTCAGCAGGGTGTTTGTCAAGAGGAAGGAGAATATTTTGGCACAGAGTGGTTCCTAAGATGCTGTGGCTCCTTTGAAATAAATGAACTTGGAAGCTGCCCCCACCCTGTAGAATGTTTTGAGATTAATTACTTAAGGTTTACAAAGCTGATTATATTAACTCTGCCAGTTTGGCATCTTCAGGCAGAGGTTTTAGTGGCTGTCCTGGAGCTGTGGGGAGTTGCACCAGCTCTGTGACTACGATGGACCTTCAAACAGGAGTGATCATAAAATAACGATGTCCTTTCCCAAGCTTCTTGATAGCGTAGTGTTCAAAGAGGATGTTAAGAGTACGGAACAGCAGCAGAATTAAAAGGCTTTTTGGGGGCAGTGAACGTGCTAGGAGTTAACTTGGCAGGAAAGCAATATGAGATGCTTCTTGCCCACTGCATGTATGAATTTGCCTCTTTCTTATGTCAAAAGTCTGAAAGTTCTTGGCTTTTTAGCTGCTGATACCTACAGTAGCTGGTACTCTGCATGTTGAAGAGAAATTCTCTTTGCATTTGCTTGCTGACCTTATCTTTCCTCCTGCAGGAACTTGCTTGTAAACTGGCACTGGACCTTCTCACCAAGGAGTTTGGCATCCCTGCTGAAAGACTCTACGTCACTTACTTTGGTGGAAATGAGGCCGCAGGACTGGAACCAGACCTGGAGTGCAAGCAGATATGGTTGAATTTGGGGTAAGGCCTTTAACTGAGGAAGGTGCGTGTTTTGATGAGCAATAGTCATTTACCTTTATTCAGAGAAAATGGCATGCATTACGTGGCACAGCACCCATAACAGGAGGTTTTAACAAAATTAGAGGGTCACAAATAATGTTTGCAGGGTGGTGGAGCTGCAAAGTCAGAGGGAAGCACTGGTATTAGAAGAGACGGAGCTTTTGTTTCAAAATCTCTGGTGTAAGCCTAAGAACCTAAGAAGTGCCCCGCTGCGTCAGATCAACGGTCAGCGAGAACCCCACTCAGCACTCGAGCTGTGGGTGGGCCAAAGCTTGGTGTAGCAATGAGCTGATGGCTTTAGTCTTGTGGCTGTCGTCCCCTCCGAAACCTGCCCCTGACCCTGTGACGCTGCGGGGCCAAACCTGCCTCACCTGTATTAAAGTTGGAGATCTACCTGTCGTCTTGCTGGTGGTTTCGCTGAGGTGTTGTGTGGGTCTCTGCCTCCACCTAGGACAAGTGCCAGGCACCAGTGTTCACTTGATCCTCCTCAGCAGGGATCCCAAGAGTTAGACTCAAGACTGTGACAATTCATCTGCTCATCCAGGGAATTAGCGAGCTGAGGTTTCTCTGGTATAACCCTTAGTTTTGGGAATTCTCGCCTTGCTGTTGGTCTCTGTTGCTCAGTAAGAGTTTCTTGTTACAGGCTGGCTGAGGGCAGGATTCTGCCTGGCAATATGAAGGATAACTTCTGGGAAATGGGAGATACGGGTCCCTGTGGCCCTTGCAGCGAGATCCACTATGACCGGATCGGGGACAGAGATGCTTCCCACCTGGTCAATCAGGATGACCCAAACGTCCTGGAGATCTGGAACCTGGTGTTCATACAGTTCAACAGGTGAGCGAGACCTTTAAGATCACTTAAAGTGAGTATGGGCTTCCCTCCCCAGGCTGCTCCAGCTCAGCGTGGGGGTTGCTCAGACTGTGTGCTGTTTAAACTGCCCCGGCTCGCTTGCCATCCCCTCTTGTCCAGGAGCTTTGTGATGCTCTGTCCCCTGTACCGAAGAGGTCGGTCACACTGGCTTTGGGGACAGACTGGAAATACTTTCTCAGTTCATCTGCCAGGAGTTCAGTAGGAAATAAATGCTATGCTGTTCTAGGTCTAAGCTGTCATTGAGGGTCTTGTTAACTATATTTCATCAAAGTTGTCCTTTGTGTGTCTTGTGTATGGGCCTGTGTCATAAATCTCATGGAGATGAGGAGAGAGATGAGGTTTCTCTTGCAGATCGTCCATCCATAACAGCTCATCTTTCTTTTTGTGGCTCGGCAGGGAAACTGATGGGACACTGAAACCTCTTCCTAAGAAAAGTATTGATACTGGCATGGGCCTGGAGAGGCTGGTCTCCGTGCTGCAGAACAAGATGTCCAACTATGACACTGACCTTTTCCTTCCTTACTTTGAAGCCATCCAAAAGGTACGAAATGAGGAGTCTGGCAGAACTGACTTGCAGAACCAGTGTGCTGTTGCTGCATCTTCCTGGGTAGGGGCCATCTTACCTGTGTTGGGAACTCTGTGTGCAAGTTCAAGCATTTTTTTGCTCTGTGGAAGCAGTGGAGCTTCCTGGCTGCAGATCACGCTGGAAGAAACATAGGGAGAAGAGCCCAGGCTCAGGCCTCTTGGGGAGATGAGGTGCGGAGCTCCAGAGTTGGAATTAGAGGGCTGCCTTTCTTTGATATTAGAGCCATGGCTAGACACAGCCCATGTGTCTAAAAGAGGGAGGCTGGAACCAAACAGAATTTGGGATGTTCCTTGGCTGGGCAGGTTATGCCAGACTCGAGTCCTTGAGCCAGTGTGCAAAACAGATGATTTCCCTGCACTGTGTCCCTCTGCCTCTTTCTTCTGTCCTGGGCTCTTAATGTTGGGATAACTTGGCTTTTCTTCCCTCTGATCTTGGAGATCCTTTGGCTGTGGAAATGCAGGCTGTGGCACCATGCAGAGCCTCGCAGCTCGCTCTCTTCCCTGGCCTCACCGAGTCACCCCTTTCCAGGAGGAGTGTGCCGCTTCTGAGGGGCTTCTCCATTGTTCTGCCGTGTTGCTGGTCTCTGCTGTCCATAATCGTCCCCCTTACCCGCCACCTTCTCCTCTCTGCACAGGGCACGGGTGCCAGGCCGTACATGGGTCAGGTTGGTGCTGAGGATGCTGATGGTATAGACATGGCCTACCGCGTGCTGGCTGACCACGCACGGACCATCACGCTGGCCCTTTCCGATGGGGGCAGACCTGACAACACTGGCAGAGGGTAAGAAGGGAGCTGCCGCAATGCTACCGCTCCTGTTCTGTTCAGCACAGCTTCACCGAGAGGACTGGTATCTCACGTGTCTTCTGGGATGTCTTTGAATTTGTCGTTAAAGCAGTGGATAGTGGAGTGTTTGCTCAGTATATTTGACACTTGAAGTCAGGTCTACCCAAAAGGCCAAGACACGCAGGTCTGAGGTTTCTTTTGAGTACCAGTCCTGCTGTGTCAGCTCCCAGAAAGGATCACTATGGGCAGACAGGCACAAAGCCCTGCTTGGTGCAGTGCTGCTGTCAAAAAAACCCAATGAAGTTTGGGCCAGGGGACTGTGCTGTGGGTGACGCTGGACTCACAGGGCTGAGACTTAAGCACGCGGTGAGTCTGGCTCACGGAGCTGGGGCCTGGCACCTTACTTCTGGCTTGCAGCTGCTGGGAGCTCACCTGAGAGAAAATGTGAGGAGAGAACACTCCCTGGGTTCTTCTGGGAGTGGGTGCTGGTGGATTCCCTGAGAACAGCTCAGAGGTCTAACGTTTGCATGAGGGCCTCTGCTATTCCCTAGGTATGTGCTGAGGCGGATTCTCCGACGGGCTGTGCGCTACTCCCATGAGAAGCTCAATGCCCCCAAGGGTTTCTTTGCTACTCTGGTTGATGTGGTGGTGCAGTCACTGGTAAGTTCTTCCCTTGCTCCACTGTATCTGCTGAAGACTTCCTCCGCTGACGTGTGCAGATCTCCATGCTGAAGGATTAATCCTCTCGGGTCTGCAGGGAGATGCCTTTCCTGAGCTGAAGAAGGACCCAGATATGGTGAAGGACATTATCAATGAAGAGGAGGATCAGTTCCTGAAAACACTCAGCAGAGGACGTCGCATCCTGGACAGGAAGATCCAGAGCCTAGGAGACAGTAAAACCATCCCCGGTAAGGCTGTGACCTCTGTCGGGATGCACCAAAAGGCATTTGTCACCTGGGACTGAGTTAGGGCTCAGCTGGGCTGGGAACTGAGCGATGGCGCAAGGTGTGAGGGGGCAGAGCTGGAGTGAAAAGCCTGTCGCTCAGAGCTGGGCCACCCCTCTCTCCTCTGGCCTGCGTTCACTCAGATTTCTAAGCTGCCCAGACACAACATGGTGGTGTGATCTCTGTGCTGTCAGCGAGGAGCCATTTTGATGTTCGTGTTTGGCAGACCTGTTCCCCATCCTGCCGTAGCGCCGAGCCAGTTGGGTGGGACAGAGCCAGTCGAAGCGCAGGGAAAGGAGCCATGTCCCACGGTGCAGGAGTGGTGACTGCTCTGCTTTGTCTCTGAAGGTGATACTGCGTGGCTGTTGTATGACACCTACGGTTTTCCTGCGGATCTCACTGGGCTGATTGCAGAGGAGAAGGGCCTTGTTGTAGATATGGAGGGCTTTGAAGAAGAGCGAAAAAATGCGCAGGTAGGTAACAGCTCCAGGGGGAAACTGGTCTGAGAGTGAGCAGGGAGGATTCCCCGCAGCAGCACAGTGGCATTTACCAGCTGGCTGGGTACTTGCCTTGCCCTTGCTGGGCTCAGGCCCACTTTATCTGCCTGCTCTGAAGTCAGAAAAGACGGGAACACTCCAGCTGCTGGCACATGGCTTCGCAGAGCAAAGCTCTGAACCCAGGAGCTCTCAGGGAAGCAAGATGAGGTGTGCTACTAGGCTGGCGTGCACAGGCCAGTGCTGAGGTGGGTTTTCTCAAACTTTGGTGTTTGTCGTTGGCAGCTCAAATCCCAAGGGAGGGGTGCCGGAGGGGAGGACCTCCTCATGCTGGACATCTATGCCATCGAAGAGCTAAGGGCCCGAGGGCTGGAGGTGACCGACGACTCGCCAAAATACAGCTATGCTTCGGATCCGAGTGGTACCTATGGTATGAAAAAACTTCTCAGAATCATCCTCTGCTGCCAAACCTTTCCTGGGTGTACCTCAATAAGATCCTCTCTGGGTTCACCTTCCCTGGGTCCTGGAAGCAGGAGCGGAAGTGTATGCAGATGAATAGCCTAGATGAATAGTTGTAACGAACGGAGCAGGGAAAGAGGAGGGCAGACTGTTCAAGGGCTGCCCTACTGTTCAAGACCATTGTTGCTAACCTGATCAGAGAGATTTAAGGGGATTCCTGTTTCCTGTAGCTTTGTGTCTCCACACTCCTGTGTTTGTGTTTCCCAGCTGCCCTTTTGCCAGTGCCACAGAAGACTGCAGTTTCTGCTTGGTCTGTCCTTGGCTCACTTCCTCTGGCTCTTGCTGCTAATTCTTTGATTTGGTGGAGATTCAGGAGGCCCCAGGCTCGTAGCAGCACACATGGCTGATTTTCACTGCATAGGTGTGGAAGGGAGTGACAGTCCCTGCACTGAATTGACATTCCCTCTTATCCAACTAACTGTTGCCCTAGTTCTTTCTCCTTACCCCCTGCAAATGTGGTAGCTGCCGTGAGCTCCTGGGAGGTGTTGCTGTGAAGTTCTGCTCCCATGTGGTGTCTACAAGGTTTTCCTGTTTTACTGATACTGCCTGTTGTCCTGGTGACAGATTTTGGGAGCCTCGCAGCCACAGTGAAAGCCATCCGCAGGGAGAAGAAGTTTGTGGAGGAGGTATCCACTGGCCAGGAGTGTGGGATAGTGCTGGACCGGACCTGCTTCTACGCCGAGCAGGGTGGGCAGATCTATGACGAGGGCTACATGGTCAAGGACGACGACGGCAGGGAGGATGTGAGTGGGCCCGAGAGCCTTTCACTAGACTCAGTCTGACCTGTGGCCTGAGTAGGTGTGTGCAGAGAAGAAGGGGCTGAGCAAGCTCCAGTAATCTCCTGTCTATGGCAGGTGTCAGGCATTGCACAGGTTTCCTTTCCAGGGGTGCAGCTAACGGCACAGGCGTGCTGGAGTTTGTTTCTTTTGCTTCTTGGGGATCTGAACTCGGTGCTGCAGCATTAGGCTGTTGCCAGAACGTGGGTGCCTGTGGTGGTGGTGCTGGGATTGCTGTGTAGAAGGACAGTGCTTTTGAGCTGAGGTGGGGAGCTCCTTCAGCTCTGCTGTGCCCCATAACCATGCCCCACCTTCGTTCACTTTGCTTTGCACCCATTTGTGCTCTGCCTGGGGATTTCTCCTATCGCACACACCAGTCTGGCTCTCAGCTGAGACCTCTTCAGTTGCAGCTCAGACCTCTGGCTGGATTGTCTGTCTCCCCTCGGCTTCTCACACTGCTCACTAGGTGCATTTCCCTCTTTGTACAGAAAACAGAATTCACTGTGAAGAACGTCCAGGTCCGAGGAGGCTACGTGCTTCACGTAGGAACTCTGTATGGAAGCTTGAAAGTAGGAGACCAGGTCCACCTGTGTATCGATGAGGTGAGTTAAGACATGGTGTAACAGATGGCCTCATCTCTATTCCGTGGATTTTGTCTCCTTTCTTTCCATCGGTGCGCGCTCTCCCTGCGGCACACGATGCGGGCAAGCAATGTGACCCTTCCAGCCTGGCTGACTCAAGGCCTTTCCTCCCTGGCATCTGGCTTTCTCCTACCACGAGGCAGATAACGCCCTGCTGGCTCAGCCATGCTCACTGGCTTTTGCTGACCAGCAGCGGAAACGTGTTTTGGGTCAAGGCTGGGAGGTGGAGGAGGTGTGGTGCTCCCCTGGGTTGCAGATGACAGCGGAGAGCCTGGGCTGTCTGCCCCGCTCCAGACATTGCTCCCCTGGGCTCTGCCTGCTGGGTGGGAGCCCAGTCTGGGAAATGCATTTCCCTTCCCTAGAGAGGCAGCAGCTTTGGAGCAAGAGGGCAGGCTCCCATCTTGCGGTGCTTTTCCCTCTTGAGTGTCCATGACCTGGTCTGTCCTTGGCCTTTCTCCAGACAGGCCCAACAAGGGGACTGCCAGGGAAAAGCCATGCACAAATTTGGTGGGGAATGTCCTGCTCACTGAGCCAAGGCTCCAAGACAGCAAGTGTGATAAGTTGTTTCTGGTCTCCTGAGCTAGTTGAGGTTTCTGTTGAAGCCTCACATTAACCTCCACTTCTGCTAGAGGTGATCTTGGCTCCACAGTGTGGGACCTCATCTAACAGTGGCTTCCTCCATCAGACTAGGCGGAGGCCAGTCATGAGCAACCACACGGCCACCCACATCCTCAACTTTGCCCTGCGCTCGGTGTTGGGGGAAGCCGACCAGAGAGGGTCGCTGGTCGCACCGGACAGGCTGCGGTTTGACTTCACGGCCAAGGGAGCCTTGTCTACCCAGGAAATCAAGAAAGTTGAAGGGATCGCCAACGAGATGATTGAGGAGGCAAAGGTGGGTATGGCTGCCAGATTGGATGTACTCAGGTTAAAAATACCTTGAGTCGAGCTTTTGGGTGATCTGGGATGCTGGGAGTTTGGCCCAGCAGGAGTCTTCTGAGCTGCTGATGCAGAACCGTGCGCAGATTAGCATCGCAGAGGATTTTGAGTGGGAAAACTCCATGCAGATTGCTCTGTTCATTGGTACCGAGCCCTCTCTAGGGTTGGAGTGGTTCCCTGCCTGCTCTAGTGTCATGTGAGCTACAAGAGCCAGGAAGTTTGGCGGAGTGGTTTGGCAGACCTGGCTGGATTTACAGTGTCCACCCAGACCCCCCCCGAGTTGTTCTGTCTGGTGCCAGCCCTGTGTCGAACAGATCCTGGAGGACGCTGTGCTCTTGCTCAGGAGTCTCTGGTTAGAAATGGACATTCAGGAGCACGGGGGGGCTGAGCAGGCAGTGGTATTGGGAATTTTGAAGATGAGGCATATGTCAGTGACTTTGGGATACCTGCAGCTCAACAAACCCCAGCTCAGGTGAGGCACGTAACTTCCCTTTTGGGATCTTTCGGAGGAAGTCAGGATTGCCTGGGAATGCGGGCCCTCAGTCGCAGCTGACAGGACCAACTCTTACCTGCGTCCCTTTCCTGTCCTCTGCAGACTGTGTACGCCAAGGACTGCCCTCTCGCAGCGGCCAAGGCTATCCAAGGACTGCGGGCAGTTTTTGATGAGACCTACCCCGATCCTGTCCGTGTGGTCTCGATTGGCATCCCTGTGGAGGAGCTGCTGGCTGACCCCTCTGGCCCTGCGGGCTCCATCACTTCTATCGAGTTCTGCGGAGGAACGTGAGTACCTGGAGAGGCCGGGGAAGGTGGCAGGGTAGCTGAAAAGGAGTCCCTGCAGAGCCTGAGCTCTGTTGTGAGTGCTGTGGGCGTATGCTGGGCACAGCCAGGGCAGAGCTGGAGGTGGTGATGATGATGGGCCTTTGCGTTCCCAGTCCTGAGTCAAGCTGTGTTTCAAATCGGCCTTTGCAGGCAGGGAAATTGCCTGTACGCTCTCCCTGCCCACGCGTAGTCTCTGACGGTGCTGGGAGCATAGCCCTTGCCACCCTTTCCTCGCTCATTTGCTTTTAGCAGCTAGGTTGGGTTTTCTGCCTGTCCCCAATGCTTGCTGCATCTCCCTGGCAGGATGATTTTCCTGTTTCCATGCTGATTCCTGCTGAGATGAGAGGTGAACTTCTAACTCTCTCTTGTTGTGGGTCTGTTTCTGGGTTCTTTCCAAAGGCACTTGCAGAACTCCAGCCACGCTGGCTCCTTTGTGATTGTTTCAGAAGAAGCAATTGCTAAAGGCATCCGGAGGATAGTTGCAGTCACCGGGGCCGAAGCTCGGAAGGTAAGGAGAGGCCGGAGAGATCCTCTGAAATCCATGCCCTGTGGGAAGCCGTTGGCACACGCACAGATATTAACCCTGTGCCAAGGTCCTTTTCATTTATGTTTGCCCGGTATCCCTCAGCACCAGGGAGAGTTGGTGCGAGTGCCTGAGGGATTTGCGGCTTGGACTCCACTAACACAGCGCAGAGAAGGACGCTGCTGTCAGCGAAGGCTGTGCTGGAGGCCCCTGGCTGTGCTACAGCCAGGGAGAGCCAGGAGGGAAGGGGGGGAAGTCTTGGCTGTAGCTGTTGTGTTAGAAGGGCCTAGGGTGGGTGCCCGAGGTGGCTGCGGGTTTACCTGGGGTTGCTGATCTAGAGCTCTCGGCAGCAGAGTTGTGCGGTCTGACAATCCAGTCCTCTGCTGCAGGAGGAAGGTGACTTTGGTCCTGGGCTGGTGCTTCCTAGAGTGGGAGAAGGGGCTTGGTGAGGAGATGGTTTTCTTTTTTTGGAGGATCTCTGCATTCCTTCTGGCAAAGAAGAGTCCTGGGGCCTGTCTGCCAGCATCACAGCCTGGTTCTGGTCAAGTGCTGCTTGCTTTGGCCCTGCTGCTTCCCAAGGAGTTACTGAACTCCATCCTGGGGTGCAGCATTCCTCACCCCTGCCCGTGGGGGTGGCCAAGAGCCCAGCCTGCTAAATCTCCGTGCCTGACTTAACTCGGGTTGTGTTCTGCTAGGCCCTCAGGAAAGTCGACAGCCTCAGGAAACTGCTGTCAGCCCTGGAGGCCAAGGTGAAGGTCCAGACAGCTCCCAACAAGGATGTTCAGAAGGAGATCACGGACCTCAGTGAGGTGAGGATGGTAGCAGTGCTCTGCCTTCCCAAAGTGAGCGGGACCTTGATTGCCAGCACCGGATGGTATTAATGAGGCCCAAGTTCAGGTTCCAGCTCCTCCAAACAGCCCTGTGTCCTGCGGGAGCTGCAGCCAGCGCCTCCTGCCTGAGGCTATCGGGCACTGGGAGAGGAGGGGACCTTACTGGGCACTTGAGGTTCATGAGTGTGGTGCAACATCTCCTGCCGTGGCCACCGGTACCTCTGACCCTCTCCTCCCACTCCTGTTTTGCAGACACTGGCCACTGCTGTTATCCCACAGTGGCAGAAGGATGAACTGAGAGAGGCTGTTAAAGCACTGAAGAAAATTATGGATGACCTGGACCGAGCAAGCAAAGCTGACATCCAGAAACGAGTGAGCGCTGGGGGGATAAAGGACAGTGGGGGGGGGGGCTGCAGGGGGCTCCCTTGGGAGCTCTGCTTGCACCCAGTGTGGAAGGGAGCTGAGCTGTGGGGATGCCCCTCATGCTCTTCAGCCTTTTGGCCTCTCCTGCTCCCTCCCACGCCTGTTCCCTGGGGACAAGCGCTGGCAACATGTCCTGGAATTTGGGGTGCTCCTGCCCTAACAGTGCCGCTGGGTGCAGGCAGCTTCCTCCTGGATCCCCTTGGATTTTCCTGGAGGAGGAATCCCGCACAGCACTGCTGCTGCCTTGCAGGCCACACACCCGCCTGCCAACGTGTTTTGTTCCCGGCTGTGCAGCATGAGGTGTGCTGGGGCACCCTGGGGGGCTCTGTACCTGCAGGGAAGCTCTGCCCAGGTGGTTCTGGTGTCCGTACGCAATGTGTGTGCTCTGGCATCTGACCGCTGTTGTCCTCAGGTGCTGGAGAAGACCAAGCAAGTCATTGAGAGTCACCCTAACCAGCCATTGGTCATCATGGAAATGGAAAATGGAGCCTCAGCAAAGGTATGGGAAGGTCTGGTCTCTCCTCAACGACCTTCCTTGTGCCTGAGGAGCGGCCGGGAGGTCTCTGTTCACTGGGGGAGGCGGTGCTGTGTTACAGAGCTGTCTCTTGCCACCTGCCAGCCCCAAGCAGTGGCTAGTGAAGAGGGAGAGGACCACTGGGATACTCCGTGTCCCACTTCCTGGACTAACACATGGGGGTGTGGGGGCGGGTGGGGGCCTGGACCGTTTGCTGAGCTTCCAGACCTGGTGGTGGATAGGGACCCCAACAGAAATCACGTTGTGTCCCAGGTAAGACTCATCCAGCGGCAGTCACGACACTAGAATACAGGCTTAAGGGACTGAGCAGCAGCTCTGCCAAGCCACAGAGGTCGTGATGGTTGTGGCCATTGCAGATCAGCTCTGGGAACGGTGTCCTGGGCTGCCTGTGTGGCCAGGGCCGGGCCAGAGAGCTGCTCCCCAGCTCCTGAGCGGGGCTCAAATTCTCCAGCCGGGGCTGAAACTGCTCCCTCCCTCCACCACGCACAAGTTAAGTTTCTTTCCGAGCGATTTCTGCTGTGAATAAAAGCTCCCTTGTGTGCGCTGTGCCCTGCTGCTGAGCTCAGCGCGTGCCAGCTGGTGGGGGCCGGTCATGCCCTGAGGTTGGACCATGCTGCTTTTAAATACCCTATTTAAATTTTGGCTCCCGGAGCCTCGGAGCTGATCCTGCTCACAGAAACCTGCTCGCTCTCTGAGGCCGTCCCCATCCCCACGCTGCCCGTGGGATGCTTGCAGTGGGTACATCTCACTGAAGGGTGCATCCCGCGGAGCTGCATATTCCCTATCCAGCTGGAGCGGGCCCGCTCCCGGAACTCTGTGCCGCGTCTATGTGAGCAAAGGATGGCGGTCTCCTTGGGAATAACAGGATGCGTGGCAGTCTCCCTGGTTTCTCCAGCCTGCCTGCTGTGTCTAATAACCCTTGCAGCTTCTTCACGCTGCGGTTGAGTCCTCGCTTGCTGCAGAACAGCTGCTTCCTGCTGCTGGGAGCTCGCCTCGAAGGGCACAGTGTTTTCCCCTCCAGCCAGTACAGTACTTGCTTTGGGGCTAATTCTGCCAGTTCCAGCATAACTGAAGGTGGGGGAATAAAAGCAACTCCTTGCTCCTGCCACTTTGCAGCTGTGAGGGGACGTAGCTGGGGCTGGGGATTGCTCATGGTTGGGAGGAGGAGTGCTGCGGGGTGCTGCTGGCTGCTTTAATCCAAGTCCAGGTCCCTGTGGGTGCCGCGGGGGCTGGAGCAGGGCTGGCTGCAAGCGCAGGGAAGGTGTGCTGCAATGACTTTGTCCTCCTGCAGGCCCTGAACGAATCTTTGAAGCTGTTCAAGACCTATTCCCCCCAGACTGCCACCATGCTCTTTGCTGTAGATAACGAAGCTGGCAGAATCACCTGCCTGTGTCAAGTGCCCCAGGTAACACCCAGGCTCTGTCTAAGACCACATGGCCAACACTGACGGGGGTTGGCGAGACCATCGTGTTTCGGGTTATCATCGGGCTGCGGGGGGGGGGGGAAGAGGTGGCGTTCTCTGGGAAGGGGGAAGGGCCAGGACGTAATGCGGTTGTAGGCATGGCGGCAGGCAGTTTGCCCCGGCCTAGCTCTTCTCCGGGAGCTGCGCCTGGCAGAGCTCTGTCCTGTTGTACCATGCTCGTGGACCCTCTTCCCTTGCTGCTGGCTGGGTTGAGGTCGAGCTGCCTTGTGTTTTTTGTTTCTTTTCCTACTCAGGAGACCGCAAATAAGGGCCTGAAGGCCAGCCAGTGGGTGCAGGAGGTGTCTGGCTTGATGGACGGCAAAGGCGGAGGGAAGGACGTCTCTGCGCAGGCGACGGGCAAGAACGTGGGCTGCCTGCAGCAGGCCCTGCAACTGGCCACGGACTTTGCGCGGCTCCGGCTGGGGGAGCTGAAGAACTGACGAGGGGGGGTGTCATTGACACCCCTCTCCCCTCCTGCCTGTCCCCTGCCTGCTGCTGAGCCTCCCTACCCCCGTTTCCTATGAATAAAGGCCGCCTGCCCTGCGCGCTGCCGCCTCGCCTCTGCTTACGGGGGCGGGCCGGGCCGGGCTCCTCCTCCTGCCTGCCCCTGCCTGCCCGCCTGCCTGTTTTTCCGCCGAGCATGCCGCTGGATCACCGCCGTGTGCGCGGCCCGGAGGAGTCGCAGCCGCCGGAGCTGTGGGCAGCGGCCGGGGAGGTGCCGGTAGAGGGGGAGGAGGGGGAGGATAAGGATGCGGCCCCGCGGGATCCCTGCGATCTGCGGCCGCTCTTCGCCCGGGCCGGGCTGCTGAGCCAGGCGGAGGGTTCGGCCTACGTGGAGCTCGGCGGCGGCACCAAGGTGCTCTGCGCCGCCTGGGGCCCGCGGGAAGCGGCCGAGCCCGGGGCGGCGGCTCCGGCAGGAACGGGGCGGCTGCTCTGCGAGTTCCGCCGGGCTCCCTTCGCCGGGCGCGGGGCGCGGTGGCGGCCGGGTTCTGTGTCGGAACGGGAGGCGGAGAGGGAAGCGGCGGCGGCTTTACAGGAGGCCCTGGAACCGGCGGTGCGGTTGGCCCGGTACCCGCGGGCTCGCCTGGCCGTCAGCGCCCTGCTGCTGCAGGACGGCGGTTCCGCGCTGGCAGCCGCCATCAGCGCCGCTTCCCTGGCCCTGGCCGACGCCGGGGTGGAGATGTACGATCTGGCCGTGGGTTGCGCCTTGTGCCGCTCTCCCGGTCCCGCCGCCGCTTGGATGCTGCAACCCGGGGAGCCCGAGGAACGTCGTGCCGTCGCCCGGCTCACTGTGGCTCTTCTGCCCGCCCTTAACCAGGTGTCGGCGGTGCTGGGCGGCGGGCAGGGCAGCTCTCCCGACGCCTGGGTGCAAGCGTTGCGGCTCGGCCTCGATGGCTGCCACCGTCTCTACCCCGTGCTGCGGCAGAGCCTGCTGCGGGCCGCACGACGCCGTGATGCCACTGCCGCCGCTGCCGCCACCGCTGCCACTGCCTGAGCGCCGACGATGACCGGGTGGCCCCTATCTGGGGATGGGGTCGTCTCCTAGAGCTGCCCTCGGTGTTGCTGGAGACCCCCGGAGCCGGCCTGAGCCGTACTTCACACTTTGAGCCCTGGAGCTGCCAGAGACCCCCCGGAGCCAACCTGAGCCAGCGCTTGTGCTGCCGGAGCCCCCCCCGGAGCTGCCCACACGGCCAGAGGCCTAAGAAACTTGCCCAAGGACACCGGAGTCTGTGTCCCCGACACCGCTGGAGAGCCCCCGCGCTGCCCAAGCACCCCGCAGCCTGCCTGAGGAGCCCCTGTGTCGCAGGAGACCCCTCCCGAGTGACCCCACGGGACCCAAGCAGCCTCGCATGCTGCCGCAACTTGCCAAGAACAGCTTCCGTGCTGCCTCAGCTGCCAGCGCCTGCCTGCACCAGCCCCGTGCTGCCAGACCCTGCCTGAGACCTCCCTTCTAGCAGCTGCCTGTGCCGTGGGACCCCCCACCCCACCCAGAGTGACCCTCGTACCAGGGCTGAGACCCTCACCCCAAACTGCCCGCCACGACCATCCACGCAGGCAGGGTCCAGGCAGTACCGGGCAGGAGCCACGTCCTGGCACAGAGCGCGCGTCCCTTGGACCTCCTGCGCAGGCAAACGCTTCAGGGTGGCAGAGATGTGTTCTGTTGGGGGGTGTTTTATAATAAATCAGGTTTTTCTGGTGAGTCTTCTGCCTGCGTGGCTCTCCTGTGGGCAGAGGTGGAAGGCTGTACTCGTCGTGACGCCTGCAGCGCTGCCCTCTGCTCCTGCTGTCCTTCCCTGAGGGATGCGGAGGGAGCCTGGCACTGCCTTGGGGTCTGGTTATTCCTGGGGATGGAGCGGAGCCGGTCCCGTCTGCCCAACTGCACCGCACCGGGCTGGTAGGGAATATTCTGGGTAAAGGTGGTGATTAATGTTTCCATTGGGAAACTCTGGATTGAGTTGCGGGTAAGGCAGCCAGCATCCTCCTGAGGAATTGGCCCAGAAAGCCCCCAGAGCCCGGGGTTATGCCGGGAGCATCAAAATGGGTTTAAAAAGTTCACTTAAAACGGTTAAAAATTGCATTGGAGTCAAATAACCAGAGAAAAGAAATACAAATTATTTTTCTTTCCAACACAATACACTCTTACCAGAGCAAATTAGAAATACAGAACAAGTTCCTACCAGCAAGAGAAGGACGACCTAGAAATGAGGGACACCGAACCGAGATGCAACGCTGGGGAGCACGGGGTAGGGGGGGGCTGCAACTTCCTCGGATGCAGGACCCCTGGCAAAGCTGCTCATGGGAGTCCTGCTGACCACAAACGCGATCCGTGGCCGAGAACAACCCGCGGTAAACCAGTAAGGAAAAACCCATTTGGGAGCAGGGGTGACTGGGAGCAACTGGGTTTGTGCTGCCCCGCTGCCGGCCCTGCAGCTGGTGTTGGAGGTGGGCTCAGCACCACCCCTCCAGCCCAAAATCCCCTGAAAGCCCCTCGGAGCTGTCTCAGGGTGGTCCCTCCTTCCTGTGGGATCGCAGTGGGATGCCGAGCGGCTCCGAAAGCCTTCCCGGGCTGTGCCCACGCCTGCTGAACCAGTGTCGGGAGGGGGGGGGTCTGAAGTGTGGAGCCAGCGGGTGGGCTCGCAGGGCGAGGGGGGGTTGGGATGCGACCTGTGCTTTCTCTGCACCCCACAGCACCCTATGGGCGGGGGGATGCTGGCACACAAGGCAGCCGGGATTTGGGATGCTCCTTTGGGATATGGTCCTTTTTTTTTTTTTTTCGGCTCCTCCCCTCCCTCCCCCAGCCACGTCTGCTTATCCCCAGGTCTGAAAACAAGAGGAAAAAGAAAACAAGCGCACTCGAACACAAAGACTTCTCTCGCCACGGCTGGCCGGTGGCTCACGCGGGTGGGACGCAGGGCTGCCGGCAGCAGGGGACACCCGTGCCGAAAGCCGGCACCTCGCGGCACGCGTGGCACTAGCTGGAAGCCTCAAAAGAAATACGAACACGAGATGGGAAGGGCTGGCCACGCGGGGAGGCCACGGCGTCCCCGTCCGTCTACTGGCTCCCCTCGGGGTCCGACATGTGGTTTTTCACCTGCAAGGAGAAACGCGCAGGGTGGCCGTCCTCTGCTGCGCCCGGGCAGCAGGATCAAACCCAGCGCCCTGCCCGGCACAGGGACCCCCGGAGTCCTGCACCCGGCCAGGGGATGCGGGTGGGGGAGCAGCAGCTTTAAGGTATTTCTAATCTGAGGGTTGGGGATTCTTTTTTGCAGCCTGTGCTGCTGGAGTAACGCACGCCCAGGGGGCTGCTGCAGGGTGCTCGGGGCTGTCCCGGAGGTGCAGGCGGTTGTAGCTGTGGCACGCAGCCAGGACGCCTCAGGGGACCCTAATGGAGCATCTCCTCTGCTCCGGGCATCCCCCACCCTCGTGGGCAGCAAGCGGGGATGAATTTTAGGAAAGCAGAGAGCCCGACGCAGGATCCGGCCCTCCTCTTACCGTCTCTTCGGTGTCTGTGCTCTCCTCGGCGCTGTCGATGTTGCGTAGGTCGCTGTGCCCGTCGGCTCCCGTCCCCTCCTTCCCCCGGGGCTCCCATGACCCCTCTCCCGCTGGGGATGGCGACTCTGCCCCCATCTCTACCCTCTTCTTCTCGCTTTCCTTGGACCCTGCAAGGACAGAGACAGCAGAAATTTGGGGTACCTGTGCAAACATCAGCCCTGTCCTCGCTGGGTGCCCTCGTGCCAAAGGGACGAGCCCAGGGAAGGGAGGGGACGCGGGGAATTTGCCCAGCCGGCTCTGGGTGCCCAGCTCCCTCCTGGGCTTGCAGGGGGACACCCCTTACACCCAGCTCGGGGTCCAGGCTCGCCTGCGCCCGCAGGACACGCAGGTGTCGGTGCTGCCCGTGTCGTGGCCATGTCTGTCCCCTCACCCGCGAGTCGCTCTCTCCGCTGGTCCATGCGGTCCAGGCTCTCCAGCAGATTGTCCACCTGCGCCTTGATCTGGCTCAGCTCCCCCTTGATGGAGTGCAGTTCTTCGGCTCGCACTGTGGGGAGAGGAGCCGTCAGGATCCCACCCAGAACTGGGGGGACATGCTGTCCTGGGCATCCTCCCCTCCGGAGCATCGTCCCCTCCGGAGCATCGTCCCTGCTGGAGCATCCTTGGGGAATGGGGATGGGTCCAGGGGATGGCCACCAGCCCAGCACCGTCCAGGCTGGGAACTCGTAGCAGGACCTTCAGGCACTGGCACCGCTCCAACGCACCAAGATGCGAGGGCCGAGCCTCCTCTTCCTCCCAGCCCCATCGCACTTACACTTTGTCCGTCCTGGCGTGGAGCTGGTGCTGCTCCTCGCCCCGGGCTGGGGGCTGAGGCTGCTTTTCCCTCCTGCTCCCACGTGAGTTCGTCTGGTCTTGACCGGGATGCGGTTAATGAGGGGGGGGATCTTCTGGTACTCGTACATCCTGCAAGGGCACGAGAGCACGGCAGCGTGAGCGCAACCTCGGAGGGGCAGCAGCAGCCCCTGCCAGCCAAGAGAGCGTCTCCCGGGGTCCCTCTGCGGTGTAGGACCCCCAACCTGGGCATCGCCCAGCCCACACGCTGCCCTCGCCCCCCAGCCCGGGGAAGCCGTGGCATACGTCGTCCTCGAAGGGAGCAACAACGCCGAGCCTCTCCCGGCGGCGAGGGGAGAGACACCTGGGGACACCCCCCGCTTTCCGCCTTCGGCGGAGGCGTGATCGCGCGCCAAACCCACGCGTGCTCTGCGCATCCCGCTCCTGGGCTGCCGCGCTCACCGGTACGGGAAGTCGTCCCTGTAGAGATCATAGTCCAGCTCGCAGTTACTGCTGCGGGAGGGGGAGAGAGGAGAACAAGTCACCCGCTCGGCGGGACTGTGGACACCGTGGAGCGGCCACCGCAGGGCACAGCAGGGTGGGGGCACCCGCCCAGGCTCCAGCCCATCCCCGGGGAGCGGGAGGCATGCTGGGGGGTACCACGCAAGCCGCCTGGGCTGCAGTACGCCCGGGGAGGTGGCTGTGCCCTGGCAGGGGTTTGCCCCGGAGCCAAGCAAGGGTGTTGGGGGGGGGGTGGAGGGAGCCCCGGGGTGGCATCGGCAGGTTCTGCTCCCAGGACTCCGCATTTAGAGCACCCTGATGTTAAATTTCACGGTCCCTGGCTCCACGCGCACACTGCTGGCTCACTCGGCTCCAAATTAAGATGTGATCTGTAAACGGATCACCTCCAATGCGGGCAGCCGATGTGATGGTAATAAATCATGTGCCGTGGACCAGGAGCCGGGTGGAGGAGGAGGAGGAGGAGGAGGAGGAGGAGCAGGAGGAAAGCTGCTGAAGCTCATTTTGCTGCTTCAGCTCTTGCGGAGTCAGGGAGCGCAGGATTAAGCCTAACCCGAGGGGAGACAAAGCCGTGCTTGGAGCATCGCTGGGAGTGGGGAGCCTTCCCCAGCCCACTGCCGGGAACGGGGGGCCCAGGACAAGGTCCCCCAGGGCTCCAAATTTCCCTGCAGATGAGCCTGTCGCCGGGACCGATGCTGGAGCTCGGGGAGAGCTGAAGGTTGCTGCGGGGGGCTTACGGGCAACCTGGGCTGCACTGCCCGGGGCTACCAAGCCTAAGCCAGGCTTGCCCAGCGCAGAAGGCAGCTTGGAGCCCGTCGTGGGGCAAAGGCACCCCCAGCCCTGCCGCCACCCTGCCTTATTCAAGAATAATCCTCACGGGGCGCAGCCCGCAAGCACCAGCCCTCCTGGTAAGGGCGAGCTGGCAGCCCCAGGGTGCCAGGACGCGCCTGCGCCTCTTCATTGCACCTGGGGATATTTGGGGAGCTTTCAGCCCAGCCTCGCTGCCTTCCAAGTTTCCGTTGCCGTGACGGGGACGGCGAGTCCTTCGCATCCCCACCTCCCACCCGTGCCCCTGGGAGGAAGGTCACAACCTGCCTTGGGGAAGAGGGGCACGGGCAGCCAGAGAGGAGTCCCAACGCACGCATGGGGCGCAGGGAAGGTGCCAGCTCTGACGGCTGCTGCTGCCCAGAGCCACTGCCATGAGAGACGGGAATGTCACCTCCCGCCATGGGAGCACCCGTGGTGGCTCTGCAGGAGACCTGGTCTTGGGGTCTGGCACCCAGCTAGGGACACGGCAAGGGTTTTCCTGGCTCAGGTCTTTGCTCAGAGCATCCCTCAGGAAGAGCAAAAGCGGCGGCTGCCACGCTCCAGCGGCCCGAGGGGGCCGGCGGTCCCTGCCCTGCCAGCGCTGCTGCATCCCTCCGGCGCCATGGCAACGGGCAGAGCAATTAGTTCAATCAGGGCATTCGCAAAAAGCTCTCTAAAGAGACAGACTGAGCCCGGCGCTGGTCCCCTCCTCGCATGCCCGCCGAGTCGGGGAGCCGAAAGCGCGCAGGGACGGGGACCTGCTCTCCTGCTACCAGCGGTGCCACCATCACCATCGTCAGGACCATCACCGCCCCGATGTGCCTCTGCAGGGGTGTCCGCCCCCGAGGAACGGCATTTAAAGGCCAGAACCGCAACCAACACTGACATCTGTAACAGGCACCGAGACCACGGGGCTCTGCTCTCCTCCCGGCACCTTCGGATGGGGAAGGGGATGCTCCACACCCCACCGGCAACGCGCAGCAGGTGGGACCCAGCGAGGATTCCGGCCGTTCCCACGGACCCACGCCCACCAGCGCGGGCAGGCAGCTGGAATAGTCGGAGGCGTGAGGGATGGAGAGCAGCGGGAGGAAGAGGAGCCAGGCGTGGGACAGTCCCCAGCCCAAGCGGGGTCCCCCCGCCCCCAGCGCAGCCCCCGCCCCACGCGCCGGCACTCACTGGTACAGGCTGCTGCCGTGCTGCCGCTTCTGGCCCAGCCTGGCCCGGCTCGGCTTGGGCTCCCTGGCCATGTCCAAATCTGAGGGGAGAGAGAGGAGGGGAATGAGTGCTGGGAAGAAAAGGGGATGCCAACACCCTACCCCACAGGGATGCGTCTCCAGCACCGGCTTCCCGGGAATGTCCGGCCGTGCTCCTCTCCCGGCTGGAGATGTCCTGCTGCAGAGTATTCGCAGTACGAGCCCGAGGCCGGCAGTTCTCTCTAGATTTAAGTTTTTGGGGAAGCACAGGAGCAGCCCGGGGCTGTGCCAGGACATGGAGCGGCTCTGGCTGTCCCTGCAGCAGCCCCTTCCCGTGGGTGCCCCATCCCCAGGAGCCCGCACCCAGCCGAGGCCGGGCAGGCTCCAATTAGGGTGGCAGAAAGCGCCTCTAACGATGAAGGTAATTAACCCCCAGAGATATTTCCCACCGCCGTGGTGAATCCACCTTCGCTATCACTCCTGCCAGGTGGTTTGGCCATTTTTTGGGGGGACCCCCGGACTCGCAGGACGCTGGCGAGTGCCGCCCGCCACGGGTGGATGCCGGGGATGGGGGAAGCCCCACACCCAGCTGCTTCGCACTCCCGAAGGCTGCTGAGACACGTGCGATGGCGAGATGCGAGGTGGAAATGTCTCTAGACGTGCTGCTTGGCGATGCCACGTCACACCTCCCCGGTGATGCTCTTCACCCCTTCTTTAGGATTTGACAGCCAACGTCCAGATAAAAGCCACCTTGAATCTATTTTCTCAGTACGCGTTTGAGAGCCAGCGATGCAAAGCCTTACTCCGTATATTTAATTTTGTAATTTGGGAGGGGCTCCAGAACTTCTCTGGCGCCTGGGGTGGGAGCCGGTGGGTGAGATGTTGAGATCATGGTGAGCGTCACCAGCTGTCCCATGGGTGATGTTGTGGATGCCACCGCACCAGGGAACCCCAAGGTGAAGCTTCCTGAGTCCTCTGGGACCACACCAGCTCATCGGAGAGGTCTAGCGCTCCCCAGGAGCGTGACACTGGCCACAGGTCCCCTCCAGCCCCGCATCTGCTGGAGCAAGGTCCCTCCATCCCCGCGGAGGAGAGGGCTTCTGAGCAAGATCCGAGCGGAAAGAAACCGGCACTTTGCTTTCCAGGCTGTCGCCTTGGGTGACGAAGTCTGCAGGCTGGCTCTGATCTCAGGACAAGCCGGGGAAGGTGCTCTACTCGCCCTGCACGCGCTGGGTAATGCTGGCACCCATTTTCTGTGGGTGCAGCCAGCATCCCTGGGGACGGCTGAGCTCAGCGCTCAGGACCGGAGCCCACCGTTGGCATCCCTCCCTTCAGCCCATTGCACCCGCCCGGCAGAGCCACCCGCTCCCCTCTGCCAGCGGGACGGAGACCTCAGCACCCCAGCCAGGGACCCCAGCCATGGCCAAGCACCCTGCCACAGCCCGCCCGCACCGAGGGGACTGTCCTGTTGGGGCAGGGGACCCGGGCCAGTGGGGCTCCATCGGCCCCACGTCTTGGGTCCCTTCCCTGTAATGGCAGCGGGGCACCCCGGTACCGGGACAGCACCCCTGTCCTGTGGTAGCGGTACGGGGAAATCCCAGTACTGGGAAGATAGCCCTGTCTTGGAGGGGAATGGGGGGGCATCCCAGGACCGGGGGGACACCCCTGTCCTGGGGGGGTAATGGAATGGGGAAGACTGGGCATCCCAGTAGCGGGAGGACATCCCAGCCCCGGGGAGGGACTGGTACCAGGGTGGGGGGCAGCTCGGTACCGGGAGGACGTGCCTGTCCGGGGGGAGGGACTGCTCCAAGGCGGGGGGAGGCATCCCAGCCCTGCGCGGGGGGGTAGGCCACGGGGGGGGGACACACACGTCCGCGCAGCAGAAGGCCGGTCGCAGGGGGGACACCCCTGTCCCGGGGAGGGCTGCCGGTGCCGGGCAGGCATCCCGGTGCCGGAGCATCTCCCGGGGGCTCCGCGTGCGTGTGTGCGGGAAGAGGGCCGATCCCGGGGCGGGGGCACCCGAGGGGGGGGTACGGAGAGCCGGCTCCGGGTCGGTACTCACATCTCCAGCCCGCGTCCCCGCTGCCGAAGAGCGTCATCCCCCCGCGGCCCCGGCGGCCCCGCAGCCCCCGCAGCCCCCGCAGCCCCCGCAGCCCCCGCAGCCCCCGCAGCCCCGGCCCGAGAGCGCCGCCACCGGGCGCTACCACCGACGGGCGGGGAGGGGGGGGACGACGGGACCGCACCACCGCGGCACGGCTGGGGGGGGGGGGCACGGGGGACCACGCCCTGCCACGCCCCGCCACGCCCGCGCCCCTCCCCGGGCGCAGCGATGTTTTACTGCTGCATGGCTGCTGCACCGGGCGGCTGGCACCGGGCTGCTGGCACGGGGATGCTGGCACCCGGCTGGCTGTCACCAGGGCCGCGGGCTCACCTGGCCGCCAACAGGGTCCGAACTGCGCCTTACGTCCCAGCCTGCACACGCCGCTGCCGGCAGCACTGGGCCTGGGACTCTCACTTCCTTCCCTGAGGTTGCCGCTGTACGGACGTGGCGGCTGTGCTGGACCATCCCCATCCCCATCCCCATCCCCATCCCCATCCCCATCCCCATCCCCATCCCCATCCTCATCCCCATCCCCATCCCCATCCCCATCCCCATCCCATCCCCACCCTCCTCCCCCCTCCAGCCCCCCCAGACCTGTTGGACCCTGGCCGACTGCCGAGTTGCATGCCGGGTTTGCCCAGCTGACCCCAGAGCGGCGAGCCCGGCCTTGCCGGCGGCCCTGCAGCTCGTGGCTTCCCTCCATGGAGCCGGTGCCGCGGCACAACCAACCCACGCACAACGCCCTGGCTGGGGACGGTTTCATTTCCACCCCAGCCCTGCGCTGGCACGGAGCATACGGAAGGGAAGAGGGCAGCTGAGGGAGGTGACCCCCCCCCCGGCTCTGCGGCAGGAGGGTCCCTGCAGGTCCCGACACCCACCGGTGCTGTGGGCACAAACCTGCGCCCAGCACGTGGGCTGCCGTGATTTGGGGCCATCCTGGGGCTGGAAGAAGCAGCTCTTGGCTAACGCCACCCCTCCGAAACACCCCCAGGGCTCTGGAGACGTGAGCTTGGCCAGGAGCCCGGGGGGTCCTGGCTCCCCCGACCCCAGTGCCCGCTCCAAGGATGGAGCTGGAGGTACCACCCAGCGCGGGCAGGATGCGGGCCGAGGCAGAGAGAGTCTGGGGGAGGAAAAGGAGACAAATGGCTCTTCCCGAGCGAGAGAGAGAGGGTCTTTATTAACCACCTGGCAGATGGTGAGGAACCAGGTGACGGTGAGGAAACAGGCTGGGGGGTCCCACCCAGGTCAGGACGATGGCTCGGAGCTGAGCCCAGCCCTTACCCTGAGCCATGCTGAGGTCCGCGCCCCCCCCCAGAAGCCCCCTTGGCCCCTCGCTGCATCGGGACCGCAGTCCGGACACAACCCGGCTGCCGATTTAGGAGGAGGATGCTGTTGGACCTGGCTGCCGCGGGGGCATCTCCCTGCCCTGGGGGCTGTTGCAGCATGATGGCAACAGAGGAGGGTGAAGGGCAGAAGAAGATGCTGTTTCGGAGATGCCGATGTAGAGGACGTGCCCTTCTCGTCAGGTCCCAGCGCCACGGGTCCCCTCAGCCCTGTCCCCTGCGCAGGGGAGCTTGTGAGGGGGCCCTCCTGAGCCGTGGTCCAGGCTTGGCGTGGCGATGGGGTCCTCCTGAGCCGTGGGCTCGGCACAGCAGCCAGCGCTGGCCGGCACCCAGAGCTGCCGGCTCAGGGGTCCCGCTGCCACAGGGAGATGTGCTCCTGGGCTGCGATGGGGTGCAGACAGTCAGTGGTCCCCGTGCTGGGAAGGTCCCAGGGGTCTGGGCAGGGCTGGCAGCGGCGCACAGACCCGGCAGAGCCGGGAGCCAGCACCCCCCAGGGCTCGGCACCCCCGGGAAGGTGCGGGAGGGCTCCCGGCCGCTCACTCACCGAACTGGCAGATGTACCGGTTTCGGGTCTTGCAGCGTTGGTCGTTCCAGTTGAAGGCGGCCGACGCTTGCATCTCCACGCAGTTCCCAAACCTGTGACCCGGCGGGAGGGCGGTGAGGCCGGCCAGCGCGCTGGCACGGCGGTGACGCCGCGCAGAGGTCAGGTGTCCTCTGGATCCAGCGAGCACTTACCCCTGGTTGTCTGGCTGCCCGAAAGCGAAGCTGGTGAAGGAGGACGGCTCGCCCATGTCCCAGCGGAAGGAAGACTTGGACATCTTGTAGGTGAGACCTGGGGGAGCGGGAGGTGGGGTGGCACGTCTGCCCACACCCTGGGCACCCCGCACCCTGCCCGCTGTCGTCACTCACCGATCCAGAAGTTCCCGGTCTCAAAATCGGTGTCTGTCACCCTGTTACCGGTCTCCAAGCGGCTGAGGTAGAAAGCCAGGATGTCCTGGACCTTCTGGTTTCTGATCTGGGCCAGCATCGCCCCTTTCTCCTGCGGGGAAGGGAGCGAGTCAGCCCCAAACGCGTGGTCCAGACCCATGCCGGCCAGCAGAGAGATGCACGGGGAGGAGGGGGGGGCTGTGAGCACGGGTGGCATTTTCCAGCTGCAAAGGGATGACCGGAGCATCCCGGGGATCACCTGGCACTTTATTTTGGCCCCATAGTAGGTGTCGGCCTCGGGGGACACCATGAAGCAGTCACCGTCTATCTGCACGTCGCAGGTGTGGAAAGGGAACCGAATCTTCGCTGGGGACACAGGCAGGCGCAGGTGGGTCCCTGTGCCGGCAGAGCCGGGCCCACCGGAGGACCCTTAGCTCCGCCGCGGGGGTCCCTGCCTGCAGATCCCTGCCGTGACCCCGAAGCGGCCACGCCGGCCGCGCGGGCGGGTGCAGACTCACTGCCGCACTCGGCGCCGCCGTAGCCCACGTCGCAGAGGCAGGAGCACTCCTCCTTCCTGAACTTCCCGTGGAGGCACTGCCCGCTGCACTTCACTGCGGGCGAGGCGCTGCGTTAGCTGGCGGGGGGCTCGGCACCCGCTGCCTGCCCCGGCGGAGCTTGCGCTGCGCACCGAGGCGCTGCAATGTGCACACGCGGGCACGGAGCTGACCCGGTGCGCACGTGTGCTGCACCGCTGTGTGCACGCGGGCACGGAGCGGACCACGAAGGCTGCAGCGGCCATGCCCACGCACGCGCTGCACCGACACCGCACCAGCCGTGCACGCGCGTGCGCTACGCGGGACCTGCGCGCGCACGCGCTGCACGGGCCATACGCATGCATGCGCCGCACCAAACCTTTGCACACGTGCGCTGCACCGACACTGCACGTGCACGCACCGCACCGACCTTGTGCCTGCGTGCACTGCACCAGCCGTACACACGCATGCATCGCGCTGATCCCGCACACGCATGCACTGCACTGTTCGTGCACATGCCTGCACCGCGCCTGGCCTGCGCACGCCTACGCTGCACCGGCCGCGCACACGCGTGCACTGCACCGCCCCCGTGCACGCGTGCGCTGCACCGTCCGTGCACGCGCTGCGCCAACCCTTTGAGGACATCACGCACACGCGTCGCTCGAGGCGAGGGGGGGCAGGGGTCGGCGGGCGCCCCTCTCACCTTGGCAGTACCTGCCCGTGTAGCCGGGGGGACAGGCGCACTGGCAGCTGCTCATGTCGAGGCGCCCGCTGTTCCTGCAGCTCATGCAACAGGGGTTCCGGGGCACCTCTGGGCGCAGCAGAGAGGCGGCGCGGGCGTCAAGGGCCGCGGCTCGGCCGAGGGCCACGCGGGGGCCGCGTGGGGGGACCGCGGGGACTCACCGCAGAGCCCGCCGCCGTGGTCCCAGGACTTGAAGCAGCCGGAGAGGCCGGCGGTGCAGAGGGAGCACCAGGGCCCCCGCCGGTAGGGCAGGACGGGCGTCCCCGCCACCTCCCAGTTGCCCCTGTCACCGCGGGCAGCTGCAGGCCGCTGTCCCGCCCGCCCGGCCCCACGCCCCGCCCACGCGGCCTAAGCCACGCCCCCGTCCCGGGCAAGGCCCCGCCCACCCACCTCCGAGCCACAGCCCCGCCCACGTCTCCCAGCCCCGCCTACTTGCAGAACCGGCGCGCAGCCCCGCCCACTGCCAGCACAAGGCCGCGCTCGCACCCCACCACGCATCCCCATCAGCCAGCGCACACCCCACCCGCACACACCCCTGTGGTGACCCCGCCCACCCCAGTCCCCCCACCCCAGTCCCCCCGAAGCCCCACCCACACCCCCAGCCCCGCCCACTCTTGCCAAGGCCCCACCCCCGCTGCCCAGCCCCGCCCCTTCCCGCGCAGGCCCCGCCCCCGGCCCCCTTACCCCGGGGAGTAGGCACAGGCGAAGGCCTCGCTGGGGCCGTGGCCGCCGGTGCAGAGGTGCCGCCCGCAGCCCAGCCGCCCCGCCGTGGCCCACACCAGCTGCGAGAGAGCGCGTGTCACCCCTGTCCCTGCGCCTTTGGGTCCCCCCGAGTCCCCCCTGCCATGCCCCTCTGCCGTGCCCTTGCCGCCCACCTGGGTGTAATGGCGGCAGGTGGCATTCCCGGCGCAGCGCCCCGTCCCGTAGTCGTAGCGTCGGCCCTCGGCGAACCAGCGCTCCAGCACGGCCGCGAAGCCCCCGGTGCCCGCCGGCAGCAGGGTCTCGCTCCAGCCCAGCTGCGGGGCTGGCGGCGGAGCGGGCCCCTCCAGGCAGCTGGCCGCCCGCGCCCCCGCCAGCCGCCCCAGCTCCTCGCTCCACTCCTGCGGGGTGCGGGCGGCGTGTGAGCCCTGGGGGGTGGCCCTGACCGAGGGGTGCTGGGGGGGGCAGTGGGGAACCGCCCAGGGGTGTTTGGGGACCACCGAGAGGGTCAGTCCAGGGGATGATGGGGGGAGATGAGAGGGTCAACGTGGGGGATGCTGCGAGGTACCCCGGGGGGGGGGGGGTGTGGGTGTGGGGTGATGGGGGGACATCGAGGGCCATCATGGGATGTGGGGGACCCCACAAGGGACCCCCAGGCACCAGCCCTGCCTTTGGCGCATGCTGGACCGGTGACGCATCCTTCCCCCACCGGCCAGTTCTTCTCCTTCGTTAACTTATTAATGAACTACTGTGTAGCACCCAGGGGCTGCCCCCCTTCCCGGGCATGAAGTGGGAGGTGGATGGGGCATCCAAAGCATTGGGGGGGGGGGGGAAATACGGGGTTGGGGGGGGGGGGCTCACCAGCTTCTGCATGTTGGCAGCGGGGGGTTGCACTTTGCTCCTCAGCTTGTTGTGCAGCGAGAGCACCAGGAAGGTCTCCTTCATGCTGAGAGCTGCGGGGGGGGGGACAGTGGGGACTGGGGATGGGGCTGCGGGGGGGGGCGGTGGGGTGCGGGTGCCTTCCCCATATCCTGCGGCTGGACCCTTCGGGGGGCCGTGGGAGCGGCCAACGGCCGCTCCCACGGCCCCCCGAAGGGTCCGGCTGCAGCCGGGGATACGGGGAAGGCACCCGGGTCTCCATGGAGACTCAAGGAGAGAGAAAAAAGTGCTTTTGGGCTGGGAGCACAAAAGGGGCAGGGGCCCGGGGGTGGGGGGTGGGGGTGGTCCAGCCCGCTGAGCCCCCGTCTCGCACGGGTGGGCTGAGACCGCCAGGAATGTACCCGCTCCCCCCCCCCCGCCCTGTCCTGGCAGCACCCAGATCCCACCGGGCTGGACCCATCACTAGCCCCCATCACCAGTCCAGAGCCCCCCTCTCCCAGCCCCAGGACCCCCCCAAACCCCATCCCATCCCCAGCCTCAACCTCCTCATCCCACCCCCAGCCCCACATTCTCCCCCCCCCCCCAGCCCCATCCCATTCCATCCCCAGCTCCCGCCACCCTCCGAGACCCCCGTTTCCATCCCCAGGTGCCCATCACCCACCCAGCCCCCTGCCGCCTGGCCTGGCCCCAGGAGACTGTGCTCAGAGTACACCCACCCCCCCAAACCAACTGCCCCCCAGCCTTGCTGCCACCAGCAGACCCCCCGCGCCCCCCAGCCCCTTTCCCGGTTACCTCCCGGAGCTGGCACGGACAACTTCTCCGGCCCATCCGACCCCGTCTCACCCACCCTCCACGCCAGGAGGTTGCAAAGCACCAGCACCAAGAGCCTCATGCAGGTGGCTGGGGTGGGGTTGGGGGGGTACCAGACCCCCACACACACACTCCCACGGCCTCGGACGGAGGATTCCGGGAGAGACGAGCCGCCTCCCCCCCGCAGCAGCCCCGGCGTCGGGGTGAGCTCGGCCGCGCGCTCCTGCCCGCTCCTGCGAGCTTGTGTGTGTGCGTCTGGTTGCAGGATTTGATCCTATTCAGGACTCCAGACAGGCACCGCTGGTCAGCTCGAACAAAAGCTTGACGGGTGAGTAATAGCTCTGTCAAAACAGTTGCTCGCTGGTGCGAACGCAGCAGACAACTCCCGGGGCTGCAGCCCCGCCGGGATGCCCCGTGATGGGGTCGGACCCCCGTGCTCTGCCCCAGCCCCGCCGCAAAGCCAGGGTGGGGATGGGGGTCCCAACCGGTACCCGCTTTTTGGTGCCGGGAGATTGGATGCCAAGGGGCTGGGGGGGGCAGCTAAGGGGGCCCCCCGCTGCCGGCCTTCCTCCTACCCCATGAATTAAACATGCCAGAGAGGTAACACACACCGCCGTGGGCACGAGGCCAAATACCCGCTCCGGCGAGCTGGGCAGCATGGTTACGGGGCGGGAGGATGCGAGGGCTGGGGGGCCGGCAGCGGGAGAGATGCCAGGCTCAGGGGGGGCACGTCTCAGAGGGTGCTCGGGGTTGGGTAGGGGGGTCCCGGAGTCCATGCTGCTCAGGGGAAGGGGGGCTCAAGTAGCACCCCGATGGCTCTGCCCCAATGCGGGGGTTCCAGCACCCATGCCGGGGGGCCGGGGGTGCTCCCCTGGCACAGGGCAGGTGTGTGGGCTTCAGACATCCCTGCTCAGGGCTGGCCGGGGCACGGGCACATGCTGCCATGGCCCTTCCTCTGGGCTGTCACGCGCGGGCGGGAGCGGGAGGTCAGCAGAAATCCAGCTCTGAACGCCTTCGGTCCCCCTGCCCTGAGCCTGAGCCTGAGCCTAACCCCAGCCCTAATGCTAATGCCAGCCCCAACCCTCCCGTTCATTTGGGCCTGAACCCTTGGCACCGGTCCTAATGCTTAAACCTGACCTTAGCCCTAACCGTGGGTCTAATGCTAACCCTAATGCTGACCCTAACGTTAACCCTGACCCTAATGCCAACCCGCACCCCAAGCCTAGGCTGCAGCAGAGCCCTGGGGTCCCCCTCTAAGCTCCAGCCACGGCTGAGCTCACCCCAGCAAAGCCAGGCCAAAGCCGGCAAGTCCGCGGTGCTGCCGGGCTGTCCTCCTCAGCAGGTCCAGCCCCACCGGAGAGCCGGATCCCGGCGCTGACCCCAAAGCCACCCCTTCTCCCGGGAGACATTCCCACGCTTAGCAAACGCAAGGAATTAGCCTCGTCCCACACCCCCGCGTGCCGGGGAGCCCCAGAGCCGTGGCAGGCCATGGGGGGAGCCCGGCACCGCCGGTACCGCAGCGAGTGCCGTGACAGCCACCGCCTGGCCCCGGCATCTGCTGGCCCTGTGACATGAAAGGCCCTAAAGCCTCTGATGTGCAGAGAGGGAAGGGAAGGGAGAGGCTGGCACCGGTGCCAAGGGGAAACTTTCCTATGGCTCGGCCTCGGCCAGGGGAAAAACCAACAAACACACGGGCACGCGCTGCGGATAAATCCCGGCGAGTTCAGAGCACGGCTGTGAGCGAGCGGGGCAGAACCGGAGCGCCAGCGTCTCGTCCCTGCAGCCTGCACGGCCGGAGCCAGCCCCGGCACGATGCTCCTCATCCCGCTGCCAGCGTGGCTGGCTCTGGGCATCCTGCAGCTGCCCCTCGGCAGCGCGAAGGTAAGGACCCTTGTGCTCCCCCTCCAGCCCCCTTACAGACCCCCTCAGCACCCACCTCTCACACCTCAGCGCCCCGTCACCACCCCAGGGTGGGGGCAGAGCCACGGCACCCGCAGGGCTGCCCGGGGCCGGGGGGACGGACGGAGGGTCGTGGGGCTTTTCCCCTGCAGCAGCGAGATGATGCTAAACCCACCCAGGGCACCCGGGCTGCTCCTCAGCGTCCAAGTGCCAGGGCAGGACCAGGCGGAGGAGCTGAGCCTGGAGCAGATACGGAGGCAGGGGCAGACCCCGCACTGGGATGGGGTGGAAGGGGCTCTGCCCAGGACATCCAAACCAACCTCGAGGACGCTGCCTGCTTGGGAGGGTCCCCCCGGGCTGCGGCAGGGTGGCGGGGGAGCCCGGCGGGTGATGGGGATGTCCTTGCGTCCCCCCAGGAGTGCCTGAGCCAGCAGCAGGCGCTCAGCGCCGTGCGGCAGATGCAGAAGCTGGTGGCGGCGCAGGAGGCTGCCCACCTGCGGAGCACGCGCGGTCTCCGGCAGCAGCTCTCCGTCCTCCAGAGCCGCCTCCAGAGACAGACCACCAAACGCAACGGTAACCCCGGCTGGGTCACCGCCACGGGGGTGACACCCCCGCGGGGCCGTCTCCGACCCCCGGACCCCCCCAGCAAGCAGCCTGGGTGAGGGACCCCCCCAGCTCCTCGCTGGGGCTGGGGTGGGCTCCAGCCTGGCGATGTCCATCCTCACCCGTGTCCGTCTGTCCGCAGAGACCTGTCCGCAGCCGGCGGTGCCCCTGAACGGGCGGATGCTGGGCCGGAGCGTGCGGGTGGGCCATGACGTTCACTTCGTCTGCGACGCTGGGTTCCGGCTGGTGGGCTCGGAGACGCGTGCCTGCCGCCACAACCGCACGTGGAGCGGCACCCAGCCCTTCTGCAGAAGTGAAGTGGAGAGGGGTCAGGGTGCCGCGGGGCTCAGGCCTGCCCGGGGGCTCCTCCGTCACCCCGAGATGCAGGGTTCCATCGCTCTGCTCCCCCGGCCACAGGGAGAGCAGCCCAGAGGCCGCGGCAATGGGCGCTGAGGCTGGGTAGGAGGACGGGGCGAGGATGGGTGTCTCCAGCTGGCGTTCATGAGCTCCTTCTCCCCAGGTATTGATGACTGCTCCAGCAACCCCTGTGCCAACGGCGGGACCTGCGTGGACGGCAACCAGAGCTACACGTGCCTCTGCGCCCAGGGCTGGTCCGGCCCCAGCTGCCAGAGCCCCGTCTATGCCTGTAGGCGCCCGGCACCGGCTCCGCGGGGGCTTGCATTTGGGCTGGGGGTGCCCCCGGGGCTGCGGAGCACAGGGATGCTCACGGGGACGGCACCCAGCCGTGCTGCACCCATCTCCCCGTGTTTCCCCGGAACCTCAGCCCCCCCACCTCTCCCCGTGTCCCCCACCCCGGCAGTGACACCCGTTCCCCCCCCCCGCCAGACTGGGTGACGCTGAACAACGCCTCCTTCAGCCGCCAGCCCCGCTGTGCCGAGGGCCGCCCGGGCTCCCGGCGCTGCAGCTGCGACGCCGGGTTCCAGATGCGAGCCAGCGGCGTGTGCCACGGTAAAAGGGGGGGTGAAGATGGTGGGGAGGGGGGGGAAACCGAGGCTCGGTGGTGATGGGACCCCCAGCCATGCCCCACTCTGTCCCCCCAGATGTGGACGAGTGCCAGCTCTTCCAGTCCAGCCCCCAGACCCGGCTTTGCCTCCACGACTGCCTCAACCTCCCCGGCTCCTACCGCTGCCTCTGCCCTCCCGGCTACCTGCTCCACGCCGACCGCAACGCCTGCGAGGGTAAGAGCGGCGGGCGCAGGGCAGGGAGCATCCCACGGGACCAGGGGCGTGGTGGGGAGTAGCGAGGGGTGAGCTGCTCACCCCGTGCCACCGTCGCAGACGTGAACGAGTGCGCCGGGAAGCAGCACAACTGCACCCAGGGCGATCTCTGCATCAACACCTTCGGGGGCTACCGCTGTGTGCGCCCCAAGTGCCCCCCGCCGCGCCACAACACCAGCTACGTCAAGACCTCCGCCTTGTGAGTACCGCGCGTGGCTTGGGCTGCGTCGTGCCCGCTGCCGAGGCGATGGGTTCTCCGTACGCCCCAGGGACCCTCTCGTGTCACCCAGGGGCAGGAGGGAAAGTGCCACCCCCACGTGGGGTGTGCCTGGCATGGTTCCCAGTGCCCCTTGCCAAAGGTCTTGGGATGCAAGTGGCTGGGGGTGCGGGTGGGAGCACCCCAATACGTGGTGGCTTTATCCAGGACCCTGGCCCCCCGAAGCCCCAGCCTGGAGGGGGGAACACCGCCATTTCCCCTCTGTTGCACATCCACGTGGTGCCGTCGGCTGCCATCCAGCAGGCAAAGCCCCCTGGTCCTGCTTGTGAGACTGAACTGCTTTGTGGCTGAGCACAAGCAACCCAAACGGAGGGGCACCCCTGCTCTGGAGAAGGGATGTTCCTCTGCGGGAGGCACATCTGAGCCTGGCTCCATCCCTGGCCTCCAGCCGGGACTGTGGGACCCGGGTCCCAGCCTCGGAGCAGGACCCAGAGCTGCGTCCCTGCGAGGCACGACATTTGCCTGGCAGAGGCAGGGACGGGACAGAGATCTGATGCCGGGCACGCTCGGATGTGGCTGTCTTGGGTTGCTCTGTCACAGGACTGGTGGTGGGGCTGGAGACGCTGCCCGCAGCATGGGCTCGGCTTGTTTGCAAGGATGCGGGCAGCTCCCTGAGCGCCAAGGCACGGCACTGAGCGGTGGTACCCCTTCTCTCCCGGCAGCCGGTGCGAGAGGAACCCCTGCCCCATGGAGAGCCGAGCCTGCCGCCTGGCCGCCACCTCCATCTCCTTCCACTACCTGCCGCTCCAGGCCAACGGCACTGTGCCCCATGTCCTCTTCAAGATGTCCACCACCCGCTTCGTGGGTGACAGCCTGCGCTTCGCCATCACGGGCGGCCGGGGCCAGGGAGTCTTTGCTGTGCAGCGCTCTGACCGGCAGACGGGAGAGCTGGTACTCACCAGCCCCGTGGCAGGGCCAGCCACGCTTGAGGTGGAGCTGGAGATGAGCGAGTTCTCCCGCAAGATCCTCCTGGGCAAGCACATCTTCAAGGTGACGGCCTTTGTGTCCCCATATGAGTTTTGATCCCCTTTGCAGGTGGGTGTGGGGCCAAGCCAGGGTCCCCTGGGAGAGTGACGGAGCAGGTTCAACTCAGTGGTCCCAGTTCTTGTCCCATTGGAGATGTCCCTCTCCCGTAACGCTTGCTCATGGCTGGAAGGGCAAAGCCACCGCAGCAGAGACAGTGCCCGTCGCAAAGGCTGCAAGGAAAACCCTGCGGGCAATGGAGGGACCAGCTGGGGGGGTCCCTCTGCCAGCCCCCCTCCTCTCCGCCCGCACGGCACACGGAGGGGCACGGCAGAGCAAGCCGACGGCACGTGGCGTGCCAGTCCTGCTCCTCGTATCTTGTAACCTCCAATAAAAGAAATGTGGCTGTAGGAAGGGCGTCCTCCTTGCTCTATGCTGTCTGCGTGGGAGCAGCCCCATGCTCCTGGGGCAAAGCTCCCGGGAGAGCTGGGGGCTGTGGTCACAGCAGGGTCCCCTTGCAGAGCTCGGGGTGCCGGTAGAGCCGTCAAGCTGACCCAGGATCACGCAGCGTCCGTGTCCCTCCCAGCACCACTCTTCCCAGGGGCCACGCTGAAGAGCTCCCCAGCGCAGGACTGGGAGATGGGGCTGAACACGCCGCCCTGCCCGTCCTGCCCGGCCAAGGTCTCCAGCCCCAGCGGCGGGTGCCAGGAAAGGGTGGCGGGGCTCCCTGGCACCAGGTGAGCAGGGGATGGCGACCGGCGGCCATGCTTCCTCACGGCCGGGAGACTTCCCCTTTGCAACAGCCGTGGCAGGAGCCAGCAGCACGGGTGGACAAAGCTGCAGCTCCGCAACTCGCCGAGCGCTCGAGCTGCTCCCCTGCTCTGCGCTTGAGGTGGGTGAAGAGGTGCAACCCCCCCCCCCCCCACTCCGTGGGCACCCCCCCACCAGCCCTGCGCAGGGAGAGCCGCCTTGGGGGCTGCAGGTTGAAAAGGTGACGAGGGCCTTTGGGGACAGCGAGCGAAGGACACGCCGCCCCCGGGACACCCTTCCCTTCGCAGACAGAAGCCTTCTTAGGTGAGTGCCGAGCCGGCTCGTGCCAGAGCCCCTCGCACAAAGCAGGCGCTGTGCGCAGAGCGCGGGCGGCTCATAAAGACCTCCTTATGCGCCCGCCGCCGGCTTCGCTCGCCAGCTCCCAGGGCTCGGCACGGCCGCTTCGCTGGAAGCCGGGGTGGAAAAAGCCTTTCCCCCGGGTGCAGCGGGGTTTGGGCTGGCCTTGCCGCGTCATGAAAATCCGCAGCTGGTCCGTGCCGACCGAGGAGAGAGGCTGGGATGCAAAGTATTACGGGCGTAAATATTTATTCCTGTGCATGAGGTGTTCCAGGCAAACCAGGCACCCCGAACGTGGTTTTGTACGAGGTTCTCACACCCTTCAAACCTCCGGGTACAACACAACCGGACTACACCCACACCACCCGTTCCTAATCGTAGTAAAACTTTTGCAAAAATTCCTTTCCCTTTTGGGCACGAGGCCTTCGCTGAGCATTCAGCACCCGGGTGTGGGGTCCTCGCTGGGCCCGCAGGCCCCGGTTACCGGGGCCTGCGGGCCCAGCGAGGACCCCACACCCGGGTCCGTATAGAACAACCCGTATAGAACCCGGGTGCCTATAGAACAATCGCGCTCGGAGGGTTTTTGTCCCCTACGCCCCGCCGTAGCCCTGGTTGTTACCATGGCGACAGGCCCAGCGGCCTGTGTCCGAGGAGAAGCCGGGAGCTGCCGTGTAGGCCTCAACCGGGGGCCCCGCTACCCGCCTGGGTATGAGGCGGGTACGGGGCCGCTGTCAACCGCCTCTGCGGGGAGAAGGTGAGGAAAAGGCGGTGGTGGAACAGCGGGGGGAGGGGGGGAGAGCGTGTGTGTGTCTCTACCCGGCCCTTCCCAGAGAGGCTGCCCGGGAAAGCCGCTCGCTCGGCCCAGTGTCTGCCCGCACGTCCCCGGGAGGTGCCGGTGCCCCAGCGCTTGGTGTCGGGTAACTGAACATCCGAAGGGGTGAACCTGATAACTCCCAGCTGAATTACTGTTAGCTAGTATGGCTAATCAGCGTCAACTCAGTTACCACTCCTCAGTCTCCGGTGATGGAGTAAGCCCTGATGGTGGTTTATACTCAGCTTTTTTATATTGAGTGGTTTCTGTAGCTGAGTAGAAAGGAGCACTGGGCATACCCAGAGTGTAGGGCACCCCACTGGGAAGGGGAGAGGCTGTATCCTCGAGACTCTTCACGTACAGCTTTGGTTTTCATCAGTATTGGTGGATAATCAGCACATCAGCTCCCAGAGAAGCCATGGAGTTGTAAGGGAAAGGCAGGAGGAACTTTGCTTCTGAAACCGGACAGATGAAGCATTACACACGGCTTTCTGCCGCCTTCTGGGTGGGCCTGGCTCTCCGGCCAGGCTTTTATTAGGAGAAAGGAGAAACTTGGGAGTTTCTTCAAATAATCTGAGTGGGTTTTTGTAAACAGGTAGCTCAAAGTGAAGCACAAGCAAGTTTTCAACAACCTGATGAGAAAAATATCACATGAATAGTAACTTTCTCATCATTGATGAGCCAGTTGCCGTGTAGCAATTTGAACTGTGAGTGTAGGCAGATACTGCTGATTTCTTCAAAGACTGAAGTTAGAATTTATTTTTTTTCCCAGCCCGCTTGTTGGTAAAACTATGCTGATGAGCTTAAATTACATTCTTTGATGTTCTCACCCACTACTTCTCTACCAGTTGACCTCAAAAGACATTCCCAGCCCTTTGCCGGGGCCTGATGCAGGACTGTTGGTGTACCAAGATCTGAATCGTTCTGCTCGCTCTTTCAGCACGTTGGCATGCTTGCTGTCTTCTGGCCCTTCGGCATTTTTCTGGTACTGGAACCGTTATCAAAAATACCGCAGGTGAGCTAGAGACCTCCTTCTTTTCTTTCAGCACGCTCATGTGCAAGTTAATCAGACTAATTGAAGTTGCTTATCCCTGCTAGATGTTAATTTAGCATCCTCTTTAGTTACTCAGGAACAGTGAGCACGGTCCAGCAGAGCTTCTCAGTTTTGCAATGCTACCCTGTTTTGTACTCCTTAGTATCTGTTGCACCTGAGTTTTCCGTGGAGCAGCCCAAGTCTCTGCTGTTAAAAGCTCATCCTGGTAAAAGAAAAGCAACCACTAAATAATCCAACACAAATTGAAAAAAGGAGAAGTCTCTTCTGAGCTCGTAGCTGTTGTGCGAACGGGAATCATAAGCATCAGGAACTTTCCAGGTTATGGTTCGTAACTCATCTTTGCACCTCAATCTTGCTTTCTCCTGCCAGGAGTCCAGACATTGTAGGACAGCTGAATAATCAAGCTGCTTCCTGCGTGGATGTCCTGCATACGTAACTTTCTGTTCTGTTCTTCTAGCAACGGTCTGCTTTATACTCGTGTTGTGGAGTAACTCCTGCTTCTTTTCCCCTTTTTGTCATTAAATTATCCGTTCACTTTTTCAGTTCCTAGTCTTTCCACTTCCTTTGTTGCTGACAAAGGAGTCTCTGTTTTCTTGGATGCTGTGTAGTGCTAAACTGTGGTTCCAGACCACGCGCTCCAGTGGGGCCGCCCGCCCTCACTACGCTTCTCTGCCCTAGCTGGAAGGAAAACATGAGACAGGTGAAAGCATTTGTTCTGCCGTCATCCATAACAGCGTTCTGACACGAACACATCCCCAGACAACAGCATGTCATGCTCCATCTCCGGACTGCCACCAAAATAGCCTCCTTGCTCTTTTTTACTCAATTTAGGTCTAGAACCATTCAAAGACTGGCAAAATCTGCAAGTTTCCCTTAGCTGGAAGTTTGGGGTATTGTTGTTTCACGCAGACATCAGCACTTGCTTTTAGAGTGTGTAGTTGTTTTTTCCCTTTTGTTACTATCGATCGCAAATCCCCTGTGCAGAGAGAAGTCTCTCCTCAGATGTGTCATCGTTTTAGTCTCTCCAACTTTCTGTCCACCTTGGAGCATATCTCCAGGTCGAGGGCTCAGTCACGATATTTTCGTATCACATATTTTTTGTTTTCCATTTTTGATTTCTGTAGATGAATATCTGCAATAAACCTCCTAATAAGACAGCTCCAGAGAATTTGGGCGAAGCTGTTCCTGAGGTGCAGGTCCAACGTGCTCGAAGGAATGGCTGGAGCTGGCCTCTGCACCTTTTCCAGATTATTGCCTGGTTGCTGTACCTCTTCTTTGCACTGGTTGGCTTTGGAATCCTGGTTCCTCTCCTGCCCCGCCACTGGCTGCCTGCTGGCTATATCGTATCCTTTGGTCAAGAGGAGAACGTGGACTGTAATAAACTGTCAGTGGGGTTTTTTAAAAACAGGTGTTAGGTAGCGTAGAAAGCAAAGGAGAGTAGCTGAGCCAGAATCTTTTTCTGAACTATAGCCAGAGTCTTGATCTTCTCCTGCCTGTAAAAAACAGTTATTTTGAGATCCTCTCTGCCCTTCCACTTTAGGTAGGCCACTAACGTTCTGCTTGTCTCCTTTATCACTCTCTGTTAAGGTTACTATCTCTGCCTCCGAGACTCTTTTGCTGTCTACTTCTGCCTATGCGTCTCCTTTGCTTTATATTATTCTTCTACAAGTCTGCTGCAGGGTTTGAGGGAAGTCATACTAAAAAGCCCCTCCTGAAACATCCTTGCTGTGATGGGAAGCCAAACTTCCCTGTGCTGACCAAATGAGTCTTGAAAGTCAGCTTTATATGCTTATGATTATATGGTGTGGTTGCTTGCGATAGCTGGCGGTTGGATCTTCTCCCAGGCCCTTCCCTGTCCTCTGTAGAAATTCTGTGAACCTCAGAGGAGGGATTTGTCACGGTACGGTCTTGAGCAGCAGTTTAACACACGTGTGATTGCCCTCTAAAGGTGGGCAATATCAGAAGATGAGGTGCTTACACTGTGAAGGCATCTTGTCTTGCGTGCTGCCCAGCAAAGCCTAACTCAGCCCGGCCTGATGTGTTTTCCACCTCCCTAGAGCTGTGTGTGCTTGCTGCTCCTGCAGCTGGGAAGGAGAGGGACTGGAGATGGGGTGTGCTGGGGAGCGATCCCGATGCTCCCAGCGCCACCTTGTCTCGTCACCTTGCACCCAGGGAAGGAACTTCCTCACGGCCAGAGCCTGGCTCCTGGTGGACTAGATTGTCTGGGGCATTGCAGACTGGAGGAGGGTATCCTGAGATTTGAATTTAGTACTTAATAAGCTGGTGAGGGTTTATAATTTGCGAGTGAGTGTTTGTTTTTGTCATCTCTCCTGTAACATCTTCCTGGTGGAAAAAAAAAAATTGACTAAGTGGCTCAGTGCCACTTCGTGCTTTCTTAGCAGAACCAGATAACCAAGAAGTATTATAGAGCGAGTCTTGGGAAAAGTTCTGAAGAGATGGGATATGCACTTACATAAATCAGGTGTATAAATTATTTATGTCCATGGAGCCTTTGATATGTTTGGGATGCTTTTGCTTCTCATTGTTTTAGTTACACCTGTGTGATTTAGGCATTAATAAAATTGGCTCACAGTGGTCTTGCCTCTACTTATCTTACACAAATCCTTGGTATTATGACGGTTCAAACCTCATGAATTTGTCTACCAAATATCTTCATAACTCAATCTAAAGTCACTCTAATTCAACAGATTGTATCCTAAAGTTTTACTGCCAGTTAATAAAGCAAAAATGTCTCTTTTGTGTCAAAGGCGAATCTCTTCCCATTGCGCTACACCAGTCATCAGACCTCCAGTCAGCTAGACCTCTCAAAGACCTCCTTTTCTTCCTTACTACACTGCTCAATTTTCCCTAGGCCTTAGTACGATCAATGATGTGCACGTCTGGGTGTCTAACAAATGAACCGGAAGGTTCATTTTTGCACGCATGCTCATTTAGTCACAGTATATTGCAAAGCAAACTCTCGAGCACAGTGGCACTCTAGGCATGCAGGGTTGCTGCTTTGTATTTGTATATTCTTAAATATTTGTATATTCTTTTGAAATATTGGCAGTTACTTCAGGTGTCTGATCAAAGGTACTGCTACTGTGTACTTGCTCTGAGTTGCTCTGGCGTTTAGAAGTAAGAACCCAAGCAGGTAATGTTTCAAGAAACAATGACAAATCCTGGATACTGTCTGTAAATTATGTGGGATCCTAGTTTAAAGGGGTGATCCTCTTCCTTGGGATTCTGAGTAGGGAAAAGGAAAGCAAGGTGATCAGTACTAGTTCCTTGATGTGACTTTTTTCTTCTTTCTTGGAAGTTTGGTCTTGTGAAGGGGCGTGTGCACAGCCTTAACTGACTGTTCCTTTCCAAGGAGTCTGTATGGACTAAGAAACGCGGACCTGTGTCAACAATCTGCATGTGGGGTGTTATTCTGGTAAGTAAAGGTAACTTTTAAAAACTCCTGTGCTAGGAAGGACATTTATGTGAGGCAGAGTAGTACATAATAAGGAGGGTTGTTCCTGTGGATGCAGTTATCTTTTTCCAGAGGGTTTTTATTACAGCACAAATGTCTCCGTTGATAAAGCTCAGATTAGTGTGCTGCAATCAGTTATATAGTGATTTCTAATTCTAAGCCATATATTTCTCGTCTGTGTGGGCTTTGTCTATTAAGGATAAAAGTATATGCATTAAATCCCTCATACAATCCTTAACTGTGTACTTCAGTGTCCAGGAGTCTGTTTTATCTACCATTTAGTTGTCCATCTTACTGCAGTCTCCATTGATCCTGCGGATGCAAATGTGCGAGAAAAAAACTATCTAGGGCCTCTGGCCACCTTCAATCGTAATCAACATGCACATGTCATTGAAAACCATCATTGCCATGTCTGTGATGTAGATGTGTAAGTATCTTCTCTTTTCCTTCTACTACTCTGTCTTCTTCACCATTACACTTCACCATTAGTCTTTAATGTTAGACTACGAGATGGAAATTGAGCCCCTGAAGCTCTATAGCATGAGTTAAACTTCATCCTGTGGCAGGGCTTGACATCCTGCTGTCACATGTGCTCGTGGTTCTGTGTTTTATTTCATCGCTCACAAGTTGTGTGGAGAGGACTGTACCGTTCCGTGTTACCTGGATGTTGGTGTTTGACCCAACAGTTTGTAACTTGTGCACCTATATGTTTGGGTATCGAAGTATTCCTGACGTTTACTTGCTGTTACCAGGAAAGTAACTGGAAAGTCACAGTGCTGCCACGCTAACACCACCCTTTCTTTGGCAGGAGTGCCAAGTCAAAGCACTGTGGAACTTGCAACAAATGTGTCTGTGGCTTTGATCACCACTGCAAATGGCTGAACAACTGTGTGGGAGAGAGGAATTACTGGTAAGAACCCCTTCTCTTCCCGAGACTCTCCTGCATCTCAGTCCAGTCTGTACTCAGCCACACAGAACTGCTTTTCTTTCAGACCCCAGCTGAATAAAATCAGTCGTGAGAAAACTAGATGGAGAATGCAAGTGTGATTACGACATTCAAATAACCAGGGATAAAACTCCTGCACTTAGAATTTTGTAGCTGAACATCTACGAGTGAAAACAGAGAACATAATCTTATTATTTGGTATTAGGAAAAGCTTATGGGATGTTAATTGGGTGTCCTTAATGCTTCTGAGAGCTGGAGTGGGAATAGAACCGTGATTGTGCTGTCCCTGTCTCCGAAACAACCTGCATCCAGATTGCCTTCCCCACGAGACCTGCCAATTGGCAGGAGTTGCAGCAGCATATAGGCACCTCTAATCTGTGCCAGGTTTGAGATAAAGAATAAGGAGGCTATTGCTGATTATTGCTTCTCAGTTTACTTTCCTGCACTAAAACCACGTGGAAAGCAGAGAGCTGTTACCACTGGCTGCCACGTTACACTGCTTTCAGATTTTGTGCAGGAAGCTTTTTGTGTGTCCTAGATATATGTGACTGTTTTATAACCACGGTTACTGTAAAGGGTCACAGTTTAGTCCCTCGGGGTAACAAATCGGAAATAAGACTGTTATTCAGGATCCGTCGTAAGTGTAAGAAAGCATCACAGTAATTTGAGATATCTGTCTATATGTCCGTCTTTACTGGAGGCTGGGATTTTGAATGGTATGTGTGATGTTATTAAAGCCACTCAGACATCTCACCTTCTTGGCAGGCTCTTTTTGAATAGCGTGCTGTCTGCCATTCTGGGCCTTGGGCTTCTGCTGCTCGTCGCTTGCTACGTCTTTGTGGAGTTCTTCATTGATCCCGTGATGCTTCGCTCCGACCGGCACTTTGATGGTACTAGCAGTGCTTCAGTTGAGCATCCTGTGAATCAACCAGCGTATCTCGATGTGGGGTTGGATTCTGTGGGCTCTCCCCCTGAGGAGGAACTCCATTCCTTACTCCTTCAATTTTATATTTCTGCAAGAGTATCTCTGCCCAGCTGGACGGAATGTCTTTCCTTACTGAGCTGACTGCTCTTCCTAAAGGCCTTGCAGACACAAGATTTCTTAGGCCTCCAGTGCAGCTACTTTTGAGTTAACAATATTTCCAGCTGTAACGTTTAGTTAAGAGATATTTGATACCTGGACAGTCTATTTACCTCCAACTCTTTTTTTTTTTTTTTTTTTTTTTTTACAGCTCTAAAGAACCACACGGACCGCTGGTTTGTGTTTCTTCCTGCAGCTCCTGTTGAGACTCGGGCATCTGCCATTTTGGTCACGGCTGGGATTTTTATTCTTCTGAGCCTAATGACCGTGATCCTGCTAGGCCACCTCTTGACCTTTCACATCTATCTCAGTAGGTATTGTGTTCCTGTCATCTACATCCCTGTTTCACGTTCCTCTAGCTTCTTCTACTCATTCTGCATTCACTGCGTGTTCACCCGTGTCGCAAATATACACACATTGTGCAAGACTACCATTGAAAAGGTAGAAAATTTAGGTTTAACATTATACATTTGGTTTTCCCGCAGCACCATGTAGGCTTATCAGTGCACGTGCAATATGAGGTTTGCGTTGGGCCTGTGCATTCATGTGTCTAAGCTATGTTTTCCTGGAACTGAGAGCAAGTGGGAGAGCAGTAGAGAGGCCAGGTAGGATGAACTGGTTCATTCCAGCTCAGTGTCAGCAGTGGTGGGTTCAGTTTGGCTCCGCGTACGGGCTTTGGGGAGTCTCTTCGCTCTTCATTATGAGAGAAGCCTGTTTCTCCGTTACCCCAGAGAAACGTGGATGGTATTGATCTATAATTCTCCTAGGAGGCCTGACATCCATGTCAAGGTCCCTTTATCGATGCAATAAAACTCGTGGAATTCAGGGGAAGAGTTTTTTTAGAAAGGCTCATCATTAGATCTCCTATTTGTTGCTCTGTCAAGGAGGGATATTTATGTTTGTTTATGTACAGATGGGCATCAAAAACTTTTTTTCAGCCATCATCTAAAATGAAGCCAATGTTGTTTGGCTGCCTGATGTAAGTGATGACGAGAAAAGATCTTACACTTGCAGTAGTCGGTGGTGCCAAACCTAGGGAAGAAGGGATGTGATGGAGGAGAAATGAGGATGACGGTTACAGAGGATCCTTGGATGGATTTTTAGGTTGTCACTTAACAGTGATGCCAACACAAACTAGGTCAGCGCAAACCAGCACAGCTCCAGAAGCAAAACAGTTGCATGGCTGAAGTGTAGCATTTGAGGGGTGAATGTTCCTCAGCTGGTGTTAGCATTACAGTCAGTGAGGTCATTGACTGTCATTTTCCTTTTGCAGCCTCTTTGGGTTAACTTAAATTTGCTCACGCTGCGATTTTGCTTTCTTGGTGGAATTGAAAGTTGACTTTGCTGGGTTAATGGTGATGCCTGGAGATTTCAAAGGTGGATCTAGCGCTGTAGAAAGACTAAAGGCATAACAAGGCTGGGGCTGCTCCAGGAAGATTTCTTTTGGATGAAAAAGAAAGGATTATTTGGTTTAGTAGAGTGGTATTTATCTTGTCTTTGTGTACAATTTCCACAAGAGGGTGCTCCTTCCCTGGGATAAAGACATGCTTTCTCTTGTCAGACACAAACGTGCATGTGTTACACTAGTTCTACTCTGGGTTTGGGGGATTTTTTGTTGCTTATCTTGTGATTTTTTTTTTTTCCTCCTTCAGAACAAATTTTGAACCAAATTAACTTTTATTTCTGTCCCAATTTTAAATCTTTATGACTTATGTGGAAGCAGAATTTAATTATTGTTAATTTTTGTTAGCATTTTGTTACATTAAAATCCGCTACCCTATTGAAACTGGTTCCAGCTGTGCAGAAGTGTGGTGTGTTATGTCCTTGCTTAAAAGGAGTGATGTTACCACATGGAAGCATATATTGTGTGTTACATATGAGTATGCATTACACTTACAACTGGGATTCAGGGAGATAAAGTATGTCTGGTTTAAATTCCTTTTATTTCACACCTGTAAATGTCAGTAGTCTCAGCTGAATGCTTTAAGGTAGACAGTGTTGGACTGAACTGTCTAACTCCTTTTGGGACTAGAAATGCAATTTACCAATTAAAACATAATTACTGTTCCTGAGTGTGGTGATTTAACCCCAGCCGGTAACTGAGCACTATGCAGCTGCTTGCTCACCTGTCCCCCCCCACTGGGATGGGGAGGAGAATGGAAAAAAACAACTCGTGGGTTGAGATAAAGACAGTTTAATAGGATAACAAAGGAAGAGAATAATGATGATAATATATAAAACAAGTGATGCACAAATGCAATTGCTCACCATCTGTGGGGAAAAAACCCTTGATGCCCAGTCTGTTTCCAAGCAGCGATCCCACCTCCTGACCAGCTTCCCCAGTTCTACACAGAGCGTGACGCTATATGGTAGGGAATATCCCTCTGGCCAGTCTGGGTCAGCTATCCTGGCTGTGCTCTCCAGCTTCTTGTGCACCTGGCAGGATGTGGGAAGCTGAAAAGTCCTTGACTTTTAGTGTAGACACTACAACTACCCAGCAACGACTAAAAACATCAGTGTGTTATCAACATGATTCGCATACTAAATCCAAATCACAGCACTATACTGGCTAGTAGAAAGAAAATTGACTTCATCCCAGCCAAAACCAGGACAATAAGTTTTTCTTCATGAACCTTTTTTTTTTTTCCATAATTAAACTGCAGAAAGAAAATAGCACCCCCGTGAGCAGTGCTGTCTATAAGTTTCACATTTAAAAATCCATCTTAAGTCAAATATGACTATAAAATTTTAGAATATAGCTTTGTTATAAGCACAGTGAAATTTTCAGAATTACTGCCCTGATTTTAATTACTCGCTTTAATCACTCAAAGGGAAGGAAGTAGGTTATTCTCAAAATAGTAGGTTCACGTATTAGAAATTACCAGTCTTGACTGAGACTCAGTTCTAGAGGCATTCAGTGAAGCATGGCACTGCAAAAGTTTGGAGGGAGGATATTTTTTTTTTTCTTCAATACTGAGAGGCCAATAGTAAACAGAATAAAAAGGAAAAAATAGTAGGGAATGTAGGAAGGGAATATAGGGAAGGATATGGGGCTCTTCACAGGCTATGGGTATATATTGCACAGTATGTGCTGCAGTGTTATCTGGCCAGACAAATGCAGGGTTTTTTAACTAAATAGGTCTATTAACAGTGCAACTTCTAAAATATTTTAAGTGTTCAGAAACCAACAAACTCTAAATTAAAAATGGTTTACAGCCCTTTGCTCATGAAGCAATATTCCGTTTCTCAAACAAAGCATACGGTACCATTCTAGGAATGTTTGCCAGCACCCTGCACCGTCCCCGTTAAATGCGTTCACTAATCACTTGACTGCAGACTCACGTTCATTTTTATGCTCTGTCTTCCTGGCCAAATGGATCTTGAATTCTTTTTTTAATTCATAAGATTACTTCTTTAACAGGAGGGGCACCTTCTCCTCTGCTCTCCCTCTCTTCCCTGTGAAGTACTCCTGTGTTTAGGGCATGGTTTTCAGAGGTGAGACGTTACCGATACAAATGTTTTCAGGCAGAGGAATGATTTTAGCCTGGATGTCCCATTTCCTGGGTATCCACTTTAAGTACTATGCTACTGTAAAAAGGAAGAATGACTACCAGGCTGTGCGCTACAAACCTTCAGCATCCATTTCTGGGTTTTGTGCTCTAACAATACCCTGGCAGGGTCGTTGTGGGAGGAATGTCCGAGTTTTGGATCCTCGTAATGTTTTGGGTCTCCTGAAGGAACCAAGCTGCTCAGGAATGTCACATGCTTTTGGTCACTCATGGAAGCAGATGTGTTTGTGTGGGGGACCTTAAGAGCCCGTAAACTCGGGTACATGGAAACTCTGGACACATCTATTTGGCACCAGACAAGTTGGGCATTTGATGCTCACTGTTCTGGACATTGTCGCAGCCTCCCCTACGTGACACGCTAACCTGCTGAATTTCTTTTCTCCATTTAGCATCGCATACCTCCTGCCTGAGCTTTCTGTCCCTAGATGGTCTTTAAGGTCCCTTCCAACCCAAACCCTTCTATGACAATAAAGGATATAGTAAGATGTACAGTGCAAAGGTACTTTTGGCTTAGAGTATCAGTCTGTTCGTGTTTATAGTTACTATTTGATTGTATAGTTATTCAAACTGTTTGTGTAAGCGTAATCAGGGAGTGGCCTTTCCTGCACTGACAGATCTCTTTCTTTCCTCCCAGTGTGGAACAAATTGACTACGTACGAGTACATCCTGCAGCAGCGTCCCCAGCAAGAGGCGAAAGAGGTTGACAAGCAACTGGAGCCTTGTGCCTCCCAAGCGAGACCCAGTCAGGTACTCATACTTTCAGTCCACTTCTCAAAACCAGCCTCACTTATCCGCAATGTACAGTTTGCTTCACTTTTGCGACCTCCGAATTTTAGAGGCAGTTGCTAAAGATAAGACTTTAGAGGTACTTTGGTGGAGTTGAGTAGGATGTGAGAGAGTGTAAGGCCTGTAATTTGATGAACACTTTAGGCATAACCAAGTACTGCTTTCAAAGGAATCAATCCCACCCACTTTCTTCTCCACCACTTGTTTTGGGCTTGCACTATCTATTCTCTTCTGCCAGCGCAGCTGTTCGTTACAGTCATGCAGTGAACAGGGTGGGGGAACTCATCTGGGTAAGAATTAACTTTATTTAAAAAAAACAGTTGAGCTCGTGTTTAGCTGTCCCAGCTCCCTCCCATTTGGTTCACCAAGCAGTCACATAAATGCCTGTGTCAGCACAAATGAGGATGACTGAAGAGTCAGCTAGTATTACCAAATAGTTTAACCATCTTGAAAAGAAAAAGGACACCAATAGTGTTCAGAAATGACCCAGATATCTGCTTTTCCTTTAACTGAGCCTACGTAGTAATAAGGGTCCTTGTGATTACCGTGATGTTGATCTGTGTCTCTGCAGAAAGACTTCTACAAGCACTTTAATGCTATTACACTCTGCAGTGGTATACATATTCTGCTACGAATTGAGAGGTTCAGTGTCATTTATTTTGCCGCAAGGCAGCTCTGTCCCTGGAGTTACTCAAAGTTTGACTGGACAAATTTTGTACTGGCTTTGACAGGGGGTTGGACTAGAAACTTCCAGAAATTCTAAATTATTCTGTGATTCTGTGAGCCCCTGTAACTCTATCTAGCTTTATGCAAGTAAGTTACCTACTATACAACCAGTTTTATATTTCATAAGAAATTAACTAAATCCAAGCTTTATCCAAGTATTCTGTGTAGAGATACCGGGATCTCTGGACTCAGTCATAGTTTTTCCCTATCAAAGCAAAGGGGTAAATGACTTAATTCCCTTTCATACAATATAGAGACCCCACTTTTTTATACATATTTTTTACCATCTTGGAAAAATTGAAGTTTCACTTTAAACAGAGGTTTCCATAACAACAAAAATATTTGGCATTTTGTCTTGTAGAGCTTTGCTTACCATGAAAATTAAAACAATAATAAAGCATTAGCTCTAATCACTTCCTAGTTACTGAATTTCGACTGATACTGAAAATACATTTGAACAGGGGTGGACTCTGTGTGTGTGCACATTTGGAATGTAGACATTCAACGATGTTCTCTTCTCTGTGCTGGTGCTTATCTAGATGTGTGTGAATATGATTAATTTGAAGCTTGGAAGAAGCAGGGTGAAAAGGAGCGCTGTGTTTCAGAACTTCAGTTAGGACCTTGGGGAACAAGAAAGACTGGATGATGCCCAGTAACATTTTTAAGAAAAATGTTAACCCACCAGATTTTCCTTGTTTCATACATAGCAACCAGAGATAAACACAAACAAATAGACTGGAGTAGGAGGACACCAAGTGACTTGTCTTTTGTAAGCTGTATTGACTGCAGCCTTCTTTAGCTTGAACACAGAAACCCTTTGTAATTGATCCAAGATGTTGCAAGCATAAAGTGGAAATCGCCCTCTTCCCACTTTTGTCTTAACTGCTCATTCATTTTAGGGGGTAAGAAGAAACATGCATTTCCCTTTTAATCCTTGGTTTTGAGCCTCATTCAAGCTTGGGTGTTGGTTTTGGCTTCAGTTTTCCATGTTTGTCTGTGATAAAGTCTTTGGCTATGTTCAGGTTAAGGATTCATGTTCAGGATTCTTAGGTGCTTGTAGAATCCTTGTCAGAACATGCACAAAGTCAAAAGCACTAATTTTGCACACTTGAGTGGTTCAGATGTCTCAAAAAATGCAAAACAGTTGGACATTTTGCCTCTGTTACTGTACCCAAAGCAGCATGTTCATTTAGCTGTAGGCAGTTGCATAGCAGTCCAAATAAATATGAACTAAACCACAACCGATGCTTTAATGCATAATTGCATTCATACCAGGGAGCTGGCTTTCATAGGGAGGCCAGCTGGGATGTGATTTTTTTTTTCACATTCCTAAAGCTTTGAACTTGCTTTGGACACTGATTCAGGTTGGTGAGGTTTGAATTTTAAATAATAAACAAGGATTTTACTGAGCATCCGTCACATTTTCAATATTGCTTTTCTCTTCCAATGTCTGGTTAAGATGAACCAGGTCTTCACTCTCAGCCTCAACACTTGCAACAGACCCACTTTCCCTAGGACAAGAACCATTTTTTCCTGTTCAATTCTGCCTCCCCTTCAGCCAGACAATGTTTCAGGGCGCTAGCTGCCACTGAAGTGGAAGATAAGATCGGCTGCAGCAGGCGAAGGAGCTGAATTCATCCTCAAGTTGTAACCATGAATCTTGGGGTGGTATTCCACCTCTAGAGGAGGTCTGAGCACGACCAGGATTTGCAAGGTGGTAATGAACTTGGATGGTCTGTAGACTGAGCACTCTGTTTTCAGCAAGAGTAAGAGCTGAATCCTAACAACCCAATTGCAGAGGGTGGCTTCGTCTTGCCGTCACAGTTGAAGGATGCTGGCTGTCCTGCTAATGACTGTGGGAGTGGAGGGAGGCTGGGACTCCATGCTGTGGTTGTAGGTTTTGTCACACTGAGAGAACATTGTATTTTCTACTGATTGAGTCTTCTTCCATTTGTTTCTGCCAGTCAGCTCTAATGGTTTACTTTCTTTTATGAGGCTGCTTTGGTTATACATAATTTATAGAAGGCTGAAGTGAACAAAATGGATTTTAAAAAGCCCTTTCATTCCCTGCTTGGGAAGAAGTTGTTCATGTTATTCTCAAGACGTATCATTTATTAATCTCCTTTAAAATGCCAGTCCTGCAGTCCTGTTTGTATGTCCCCCGATCGTTTTCAGTTACTCTGTGCAGTCTAACGAGGACGTCTCTGCTGCAGCTCATTTCAGCCACAGCGTGCTTTCCTCTGAAAAGACCTGCATCTCCCCACCCACACGCTTACGGTGACACGAGCTTGTGCCTGGTCTCCTTCATTTGTAGCTCAGGTGCATGAGGCTTGAGTGTAAATGTTAATGATGTAAATGTTGAATGGAAATGTAAAGGTCCTCAAGGAGCTTGGAGGAAACATTTAGGTACACTTTGTGTTCAGTCGATGATCTGACTTGAGTTACAAGTTCTATCTGAAATACATGTGGTCAGTGTTTGCAGATTATTAATCCTGCACGTGGATAAACCCTGCATATAATGGCCCCAAACAGCATAATTCTCAAATCAGAAAGTTCTAACATTTGGGATTGCTAAACCAATTCCCTTCAAATTCTATGTTACCACTGATAAACCAGCTGCATATTCCTTTCCACCTCTTTTGTTTTTTCTTTACAAGATCAATTAAACTCAGAGCACGTTACAAAATGCAACAAGCCTGAGGTCCTTCCAGTTTGGCAGCTCTCTTATCTAACAATTACATGAGCACTGAGAGTCCAGACGTTGATGCCAAGATGTTCAAAAGCAACTAGTAATTTTGGAAGTATCTCTTCTGGCGTATAAAGAAGGCTGGCCAAAATTGATCTGACACTGGCCAGTTGTGGATGCTGAGAAAGAGTGATGGGTCCTGTCACTCTTCTCTCTGCCTTTTTCCAGGTCTTCTGCGGGGAAAGATGCTGGAACGCTATAGAGAATCCAGTGTGTGGGCTGCCAATGAATTTCTTCAGTAATATGAAATGTTTTCTGTTTTCTTTTTTTATGCCTTTTCTTTTCATTCCTATCAGCTGAAATTATTTCTTGGCTGCCACTGAACGTGCAGCTCTATTAGTTCTTTTCTAGTTCAGAGACCATTGCTTTGTATGTAAAGTTTACACTACTTTTCCCACATGCATCGCTTTACATCTTTACATCTAGAGATACTGATTTTCGTGTGCCATTTTATCACCCCATAATTCAATATTGGAAGAATCATACGCAACTCTTTGCGGTTGGCTTTCATTTTTATTGCCTTACATAAGGGAGTATCATCACCAGACTTCATCTCACTGTTCTGCTCTTTTGTGGATTGTTTATGAATTTGTTGAAGTGCAGAGGCCCTGGGTCTCTCAGGAACCCATTTGTGAGACGTCCAACTTTGACTTCATTTTCTCAAGTTTGCTGTTCAGACAAATAGGTCTTCATGAGCTTGTTTAAGCTTTTTTTGGGAAGCTAATGCCTATCGCATTTAAAATCCCTCTGTCTTTACCACCTAAAAGTTGCCTTATAATGTTTGTGTGCACACTAAAATCTTTAAGAGGAAGTTGTCTTTCTAGTTATTCAAATTTAAGAGCAGTCAAGTTCTCCTGAGCATGGTTTATCCTTTTTTGACTTCAGGCTTCATACCTTGCATCGCTTGGTACTCTGACCATCTCAGCTGTGTCCTTTTGAGGGAGAACTGGGAGCCCTTTTCTGTAATGCAGACACTTGGATTTAGGAGGGTTATTCCTTGAATAATCTTACATGTTTATGAAAGTTTGTAATTTTAAAGTTCTGGATGGAATTACTTTGAATTCATCTGTACCTGAGGCAAATGAGCAATATATCCCATTCTTTTTTTAAAAACCAGCACTGTTATTGGCCATACAGGATTCACACAAGAAACAGAAAATATGTTTTTCCTGTATATTGCACACTTCCATTTTCATCACCTCCATTTTGAATTTAAAGGAAGGTTTTTGCATTCACTGCTCAACTCCCATGATTGAACTGTATAACTAATGGAGGCTTTAAGTGATATTTTGAATGTGGTCCCAAGAGATGATTAAGCTGGTCTCCGTAAGTGTGCTCTGATTTGATTTTGAATCATATGAAATACTGGCTGGACTAAATGAATGAATGACGGACTTCTAATGGTCTCAGTCATGATTTTTCCATCTTAAGCAGCATACTCCTCCTGAGTTTCAGCTCTGTTAGCTGTAAGGACAGAAAATGTCTGGTGTGTTGCTGAGGAAGGAGGAAGAAGAGATCTCTGTAGTGAAAATCCCTCTCCTCCACTCTGTGTCCATATTGTTCTGAAAATATTAATTTTTTTTTTTTTTTCTTCAGGAAGCAGAATTTTTTTCAGGTAATCCTGGCTATACAGGCCCTGGTATTCAAGTAGAGGAATTCTCAACAGTAACTTCGGGAAAAGGGTGAGTAAAGTTGTAGATAGGAGTTTCCCAGCAGTATCTATGGTGAATGGGAAATTGTCACCAAAGTCACTGATGGACCCTAAGAAATACCGAGGAGGATAGGGAGCACCAATGTTTTGACCAAGGTGTGGTGAAATCTTTGTGTTTCAGGAGGGTAAATACCTGCAGGAGTACTTGCCTCCCCTCCCTTGGGAAATATCTTTCCTAGAACACTCTCTTTAGGCTGGTTTATATTAAAATTACTTTAAAGCAGCCTGATTTGTCCTGTAATTCCTATATTGAGCTTGTTATAGTTCGATGATTTCAGGTTGTTGAGAGATGAAGCACAACAGCAAAGTCTATAACACAGGCAAGCACTCATGGGAAAACAGCATCCTTGTCTCTTAGTTAAGCTTTGCACATTAACTCATGTCCCTGGGGAAGGGAGAGGAAACCCTTAGTATTTTCCACAGTTGAGCAGGAAAAGTTTCCCTGTAGTTTTGCTGGGAATGCTGTACAAGGCAGGGGATGCTTCGGTCAGGCCGATGTGTATGTGCAAGCAAAGTGGGCGTCGGAGTTAAGTCATGTCTAAGGGAAGCATCTTGTGTATCTGCCGTGTGTTTTAGCTTTTCAAAGCTCTACGTCGGCAACGATGAAGCTGACCCCGGGCAGAGCTCCTCTCCTGACCTCCCATCTCTTCACTTTGCGGTCCCTTCTCAGGTGAGCAGGGGACTCGGTACGTGCCATAACCTCTGCAGCTGGCGATTCCCCAGGTTGCGTGGGCACAGTCTCACTCTAGCGCAGCCTGTGGCTACCTCCTTCGCACACGTGCTTTTCCTGTCCTCGGCATGTCTCTACAGGGATGGCTGTGCCTTGCAGTCACTATGTCCAAGTGATGCTCTCCTGTCTCAGCTTGCACGTGGGATCAGATATATTCTGCAGTTCCCTCATAAGCTCACAGCTCAGCTCTAACACAGCTGTAATACAATTTCTGCTGCTCGAGTGCAGTTCAATGACTGTATCTGTACTGCTTTGTTGATGCACGTTTCAGTTTATATGTTCAAATATGGATGTTAAAGCATCTGCCCCGGGAAAGATGCTGTGTGTGGATATGAAGCTTGAGGGTATGAAACAGCTGTCCAAAGTCAAGTTTTCTGCACTCTTGATATCGATCTATGTGCGTCCAGATGCTCTCCCCACTTGCTCAAGTGGCAGGTGGTGGTGCTCTCCCCCTTTCCTCCAACCTTATTAATCAAAGTCTTATCATTTAGATGATAAGAAAAAAATTCCTTTTCAACTATACTTGTATTTTGGACAAGAGCTTTCTCTCCCTCGGGATGTCCTGTGCTATGTGACTTTTGGGCCCCTCTTCTAGTTTCAAATGCATTTGTCCACCGGTGTCTCATACATCCTCCAGCTGCATGAGACAGCAGCTTAAAGGTACCTACACACATGCATGCAGATAATGTGTGTGTTTTCATTAAATACCTGTTCTCTATCATTGCTTTTTAGTAACTCAGTCTTAAACTATAAAATATTCTTGGTCTTTGGTCATATCTAGTGATCATTATTAAAAACAGGAGGAATTAAAAAGAGGTAGCAGTTAAAAAAACTGTCTCATTACTTTGGGCTGATGAAGTGACTTCCCTTTTCTTGGGCCACTTGCTTTCACAGCGACAGAAAAAAAGAAGAAAGATGACGCATAAAGCTTCTTCCTCAGCAATGGACAGCAGATCTAAAACTCATGCTACACCTCGGCCCTCTTTCCCAGATCCCCAGTCAGGTGAGAGTGCACCAGTCAGCTGCTTGGCTTCTGGACTGGATTTCTGGTTGCTGGCACACAGAAATGAAGTGTGTCATGAAACCCCAGCGCTGGCAGGAAGTTAACTTGCCTAAGAAGGGAAGATGAGTGCTTCTGAGTGCTTGGAGATACTCTGAAATCATCAGACTGGGGTACACTGCTCAGTGTAGAACTCTGTACCTTTTCATATCTATTTTTGCATAAATATATGTATGATTTTCTTTAACACTATCAGAGTTCCTGGGCTTGTTTATGTCTCTGTGGGGTTGAGGGATATCTCTCTCTCTCTCTCTCTCTCTCTCTCTCCCCTTAAGCTTTCTTCTCCCTTTCTTTCCATCTGTAGAGTTCCCAGCCACGGCTGCTGCCACCTCACCTTCCCACAGACATCAACTCTTAGTGCCAGCTTTTCCTCCGAGAGCTCCTGTGCCCCCCAGCAGCACCGGCCTCATCCAGGCAGCAGGACCCCCAGCTGACTATCACTCAGAGTCCGCCGAATCCATGGATGAGATTCCCGTGGCTCAGACTCGCCTTGGGAGCACGGCCCTTCATAGGCCGCCCAAGAATAACTCAAGCGACTCTCAACGCTATCCCTTGTCCACAGACAATCCCAGAGGTGACAGGAAAAAGAATCTGTATTCTGGGCACAAGGTAAAAAGGAAAAGCTGCCAGCAAGACGGACGCCTGGAACAAGACCTGGAACTTTTTTCTAAGACTCCTGCTGTGTTTGTAAGTAAGAGCAGTGGAGAACCTCATGTCTCTTAGGCCCAGCCCAAGTGAGAGCACATCCGAGCCACGCCACAGAAAACGCACCAGCATGTGGGCAGACATGATCCATGCTTTAAGGACATAAGGACAAACACCGCAGCGGCCTAGTGACCAGCTTTCCAAAGCCATAGCCTTTGGGGACAAGGCAAGAGCTTGTCTTTCTATTTGTATGTTGCTGTTCAAAGACCTTAACTCCAGTGACTCTTGACTCATTCCCTGGAGGTAGCAGCGTCCCTTTGCCTGACGCTGTCCATCTTCCAGCAGAACCAGCTGAGAGGCAGTAAAAACCCCGTTGTTTCTGGCTGCTGCCTCTCCCTAAGGCAGGAACGCCCCCGAGCCCAGTTCCACTCTCCTTGCCAAGGGGGAACGGTCTCTCCTGACAAGGATGTGCCCAGGGCTGCCACTGGTCAAGGACTGCAGCATTAGTACTCCGTAGAGGGCTGAGGGACTCATCCCTGCGCTGTGTGCTTGCCGTCAGGCTGCAGTGAGACATTTCTCATACTCGACCAAGGGCAAGAGGCAATAAGGTGGCAAACCTGAGCTAGGCATGTTGCTAGAGAGAACTCGAGCGCTTTCCAAAGGAAAGGGCTGTCCTCTCCTGGCCCTCCACACGCTAGTACTGCAGTAACTTTTGGGAGAGTGTGTGGAGAAGAACATCTCTGCTGTTCCCTGCACCCTGAAAACTACATTTCCCATCTGCCTACACCCTGTCGGTCTCTGGATCGAGCACAGGGGCTTCAGCAGGTGGTCAGGGAGTAACCTCAGGATTGCCCTGTCCCTGTACCGCCCCAAGCCAAGTCCACCACCAGCAGGTGCTCAGCAAGGCAGCGTAGTTTGACCTGCTCTGCCTCCCCAGCACCCACAGTGCGACTTTCTCCTCAGAAGCTCTGGGATACAGCAGGTCCCAAAACCTTTCCATTCCTGGGCTGCCAGATCCACATTAGTCCACAGCCAAGCTTGGAGTCTCTGTAGCGCAGAAAAATCTGTCAGCAGACACTGGGGCACGTAGCCAGTGCCTCGAGTCACGGTACCCTGAGAAGCGAGAGCTGTCTGGGCTGCCACGCTACAGTGCCTCGGCTTTCCCTGCCCTCTCAGCTTCCCCGGGCAGCATGCCCCGTTTCAAATTCCTGGCTGAGCGCTGAGGCCAGGGCTGCCAGCAAGCTCAGATCTGCCCAGCAGCCAGTGAACCTTGGAGCCCGGGATAGCAGCTACGCACGCGTCCCGATGGGTCTTGCACCCGGCGTGGGTGTCCCTGACACAATTTGTCATTTGACAGCCACGGCACCTGCACAGCCTTGGCGCCCTGAGCAGCTGGCTTGGCCGGCTGCACCGTTTCTGGACAGGCCCCCGGCGGTGCACGCTGCCGGTGTGTGTGAACACACAGGTGCCCCAGCAGAGAAGAGGAAACCTGGGAAGTCTTTATCACCCTACCAAATGTTTTGATGCATGGAAACCACAAACAACCCTTTCTCCAGACCACAGCGGGGGCAGGTTAGGGAAGGACAAGACAAAGTGGGGTGCTATGTGAGTCGAGCTTAGCTGTTCCTGCCCTTCCCTAGCTCAGTCTGCGAGCATTCGTCAGAAACGGTTCAGAGCAGGACAGGATATCTGGGAACAAACGCTCTTTGGGCACAGCTACCACAGGACAGGCAGGCTCGACTTCCAGCTTTGAAGTACGCACTTCCCAGCCCGGATGTTGCCATTCATCCCAGTACTTACACCGTCTCTATGAGGTGGACACAAAGTCCACTTCCCCTGGAGCTTTAGCCCAGATTTCCTTCTGGAGAGCTCACATCAGCAAACAGAGGCAGGAAGGTGCCCGCTGTATGTCGAAAGCCTCTGCCCACTCTGGGAGCACCCCTGAACGCTTCGGAAGCAGCCCAGCGTGTCACCTGGCCAGCACCGTGCTGTGTGGTGCTGGTGCAGCAGATGTTGCAGAGCGGTGCTTGCCTTCAAGGAGAAGGCAAAGTGCTGCAGCTGCTCCTGGAAACGCGCGATCCTTGCAGAGCTGAAGCTGGAGCAGGGGAGCCCTCCCTTTGCTGAAGGGTGTGTGGGGTAAGTGTGGCTCAGAGACAGAACCATCCAGGCCGAGCAGTCCTTGGGAAATTCTGGCAAAGCAGCGTAGATACGATCACTGACCCGCCATACTTCTCTAAAGGGTTGTCTACCATCTTCTCTGTTGTCTGATCTTTGACTCCTGAAAGAGCTGGAATGAGGAGCCTTGTCTCTTCATCAAATTATGTGAGCCATTGATCAGCAAAAGTGAAGTCTGACGTAGCTGGTGAAGTCATTATGTCTAAATTTGCAGGAAGGGTTGGCCTGTGGTCACACTCCTCGCAGCTTCCCTTGCTGCTGTGGTACTCGCTGGTGGTGTGGGACCAACCGTTGTCAACCACTGATGGATCCTGGTTAAAGTCCTTCCAGTTGTTTCCCCTCATGTCTGCTGTCATCCCAGAGAAGCACACCCTGCAGTAATGCCAGGCTCAGAGTTTTCAAAGGCCCCTCCACCCAGGAAGCATTGGTGATTTCTCTCCAGGAGGAGCCCCTGAGCAGAGCTCGTGTGTTTTCTTACCCCTTGTCCATGCAGAACCTGTCCCAAAGTCACTTATGGAGCTCTTTAGTAGCTCTGTCCACAATAAAATTTTCTATGCCCTTTGCTAAATAGCTTCCTCCTTTTTTTTGGTTTTTTTGCAGTCGTTAATTTATTTGCCCAGTTGATGGTCCCCCCACTTATCCCTGCACCTCTGATGTCCCAGCTGGGCTTAGCACCTTAACCTGTGTGTGAGTGACAGCGGTCCCCTCTCCGTGGGTCTCTACAGACTGTCCTCCCCTTCCGAGGCTGTGCTCACCTGCCAGTTGTCCTACTGAGAACGGCCGGTAAGCCCCAAATTCCCCTGCTGCGCACACAGACACCCCTGAGAGGGGTCTCTGCCCCCAGAGTCCCTGACAACCAGTGCAGAGCCCCACACACTGCTGGGCTGTACTGGTTCTGCCCTGCAGACTTCCCCACAAGGAACGGGAGCCCACGCTTTTTCTTGGAGGACAACGGGATGCCCCGAGGACCCTGATTTGGGAGTTTTATTGAGTAGGGAAGACATTCTTCTGCTGCCTTCAGCTGAGACACGGAACATTTTCTCCACTACATCAAGTGCTGGAGGAGGCAGAATAAATCAAGGCTGTGAAACGTGCAATGTCGTGTCTGTGCGTTGGGGCAGCTGGGTGCTGAGCGAAGAGCAAGGCCCCAGCAGGACTCTGATCTGAACCTCATGGGTGGCAGGCAGGACCGTGTGTGCCCCATGGCGTTCGATTTTTGGCTGGTTTTTGTGTTTTTGCCGCAACCGCATTACAGGACGACTGTTGAAGATGCGTAGTGGGCACGCAAGAGAGAAAACGGTGAGGCTGAGATGGTCTTTAGCTCCTGGGGGAACTGCTCTCTGCCCCAGATCCGTTCCCAGCAAGGATGAACCTTCCCAAGTACGGTTCAGCATCTCAGCCGAGCTGCTCCGTGCCGGGAGGGCTTTTTGCAGGTGCCTCTGCAATACGCACGAGGACCCTGAGTTTGGGTGCTGTGTGTGGTACCCCACAAAGTTGTGGCACTTTTCCACGGCAGGCAGCTGGTACCCTTCTGGGTTGGCGACAGCAGGGGCACGCACAGCCCGGGCTCGCTCCTTCACCGCCTCGTTCCTGTCTTTTTGGGACCCTAATGCTGTTACCCTGTTGGTTCAGGCGCCGAGGGTGTTTCTGCTGCCGCAGCAAAGCACACGGCTGCTGCACTGGGCGAGGAAGGTCCACAGCAGACCTGTGGCAGCAACTAGAAGGAAGGAGTCCCCTTAGGGTACCGCTGCAGAGGCCAGCGTGCGGGCAGAGCGGCCCTGGCCACCACCCCGGAGGATTGCGGTCACCGTGAGTTAACCCTTTGCTACAGCCCGAGACCATCAGAGAGCTGGGTGAGGTGACAGGAGAACTCCTGATGCCTTCAGCTCCCCAGCGCCGCAGAGCGTTGAGGTCTGGCATCCCCGAGCACCTTCTCCAGCACCAGATAAAATGGTTTTTTGCCAAGGCACGAACTCTTCCATCAGCGGGAGGCAGTGCCCTGGACTGGCCATTCCCACCACCAGCCGCTGCGGCTTTTCATCAGGAGCAAGCAATGCATTTTGCAGGACGGTGACAGCTTTCCGAAGTCCTCTAAAATCCTAAATTGCAGTCCCTGGCCACTCGCCAGCGGCCGTACCAGGCCTCGCAGTGCCTGCCGTAAGCCTCAGCCTTGGCGTGGGACATACGCCCTGCTTGCTTTCATCTTCGGGTGTGACTCAAGTTTCTTAGTTTTCTTTTTGAAGTCAAGGCGACCTCCCTCTGGGAAATGATTTTTGGTGAGTCTGTCCCTGGGCTCAGCTTTCAGCACGTCCTGAGAGCGTCTCAAGGGGCTGCCTTGAGTTGGGGCGGGGGGGGGGGAAGGAAGGCAGCTCCTGCCAGAGGACGGAACTTTTCCCCCCCTCCTCTGCCCTGTGCTGTGCATCGCTGTGCTCGGCTCTGCACGCCGCTGGCACACCCGGCACGCACACACGCACGCCGCGATCGCGCCGCTCCTCAGCCGTGGCTAAGCCCTGTTAATGCCTTGTGGACACGCTGTTGCTGGGGTTACCGTATACATATTGCACAACCTCCGAAACACTTCCCTCTGTTTTGTAGCAACTTGCGGTAGAGAAGCAGCGTTCCCGCATAACCTCATCCCACGCCGCGTGCGGCCGAGCCAGTGACTCGTTCCTGAAAGAGGTGACTCTGGGGAGCCTGCGCTGCCCAGCCCCGGGGGAGGCGAGAGGCAAAGAGGACAGAGGGTGAGCGCAGAGAGCTCCGAGATTGCGCTCGTGCTCTTGTGCGTGCTCTGAGCCGCACTCTGGAGCTATCGCAGCACTCCAGGACTCTGCGTGGAGGTGGGGAGATAGGCATGGTCCTAGCGGGGACAAGCCTGGCATCTGAAGCCATGTCTCGGTGACACCGAGCTGTGAGCCTCGCTGTGTCCCGGGTGGGCGCTGGAGTTACGCAGCTCATTAAGCTCCCTGGGGCAGGAGACGGGCTGGGAACGTGCTGACCTTTTTTGGGAATCACAAGAAGGGAAAGGTCCCTGGGGAGCTGAGCATCGAGCCGTGTCCATGCTCCTCCACCACATCACAGGACCTGTGCAACCCCCGCTCAGCTCCTGTCAGTGCCACGGGCTCCGGACCAAGTCACAGCCTCCTCCCGGGCTTCCTTTTCCGGGCTGAGTGAGGAACCGCAGGAGCCGGCCAAGGACCATGCTCCGTCCCAACAGGGCTGTCGTGGTGACAACAAATGCACAACAAACCCCGGCCCTTAGGAACCGAAACCTGACCTGCTGAACCCGACCCCATGGGGCAACTCGCCAGCGCTGGCTTGGTGCCCCCCTCTCACCCAGCTCTCCCCATCTGCCACCTCTTGGTTCTCCAGGCTCTGCAGCCCCCCGGGGCCGGCTGGAGCTCCGGCAGAAGAACTGCTGATGTGCCCAGCTCCTGCTCAGCTCCTGCCTGCTGCCCGCTCGGTGAATGTGGGCTCTTGTGCTGCCCGCTGCTGCCAAGCCCTGCCAGAGCTGCTGCAGGCTGGATGCTCCAGCCGGCGTTACTGGGGCTCCTCTCCGGAGCTGTCAGCTGGAAGCAGAGCCAAAGACACCTGCTTCGGTGGGGAGCTGCAGGGCAAGCTAAGGACAAGGCTGTACCTTCAGCAAGACTTAACCACCCTCGCTGACATGGCAGCCCCAATTATTGCCCTCTCCCTAAAGCAGAGAGCAGGTGAGCAGCTCATCCCCACTTTCTGCAGGGTGGGACAACAGCCCGAGGTCCTGGCTGGCCTTGGTGGAGCTCATTTGAATTCCTACTTCACAGCCAGCCACTTCCAAGCCTCTGCGCTTTGGGACCTGCTCTCCTATTTATGAAGAGCAGGAAGCATGTGTGTTCAGGACAGAGTCCTCCTGGTGCCACCTCCTCTGCGCAGCGCCCAGGCTCTCTGGCCATGTCTGGGCTCTACCAGGACAAGCCGGAGGAGAAACACTCATTGGTGTGGTCCAGGTGTGGTCTGCCTGGACTCCGACATCAGCCTGGTCCAGCCCTACTAGAGGAGCCTCCACAGCTGTCCTGCCCACCCTTGGCTGTCTCCTCCAGGATGTCCTTGCCACCTGGCAGCGACGGGTTGCCACCCTGCCTCTGGCTGGGCTGTGAAACAGCAGCTCCTGCCGATGGAGGAGTCACCAAGGCTGGTTGGGGAATGTGACAAAGTGGGGTCCTTTGTGGAGCTGTGACCATCTGGGGCTACCCAAAGTGGCCAGGTGCCGTGGCATGCCTGCATCCTCTGACACCAGCCCTGGCACTCACCTCCGAGGCGGGAGGTAAAGGTAGTGATCACAGACTCGTGGAGTTGGCTGGTGGTCACCTCTGGAGGCCTCCAGAGCCTGCTCCAAGCCAGGATCAGTATGAGTGGGTTGCTCAGGGCTTTGCCCAGTCAAGAGTTGGCAGCAAGGTCCCAGCAGAGAACACGTGCCCCTCAGCCAAGGCGGGGAGATTGTCACGGGGACCGTACCCCAAAGCAAAGGGCTGTGGGTGCAAGAGCAGAACTGATACCCCTGGGGCAGCTCAGCTGTGGGGACCCCCGTGTTCGTCCTTGCCCTGCAGCTCCGCTCAGGGACCAGAGCAGAGAGAGGCCGCAGGATGCCAAAGGCTGCCTGTGTTGTTCAAGCCGCTGCCCAGCTCCCCAAGCTGCTGATTTACCCACAGGACCCTGCACAGCAGCAGCAAACCGCGCGCTGCATCCCCTCAGTGCGAAGAACTCCTGGTGATGCTGCGACTGGCCACGCACGACACCCTGCGCCCGACGGCGCGAGGCCAGGGAGTGCCAGGGGAGCGCCAAGCTTGGGGCCGGCTCTGGGCAAACAGCTGAGGTGGGGCTGTGAGTGATGTGGGTTGTGTCGGGACTCCATGGCAACCACAATATTTGGGTGCTGCTTCAGCCTGCAGCACCCGTTGGGAGCCCCACGTGTGGTCGGGCCCTGGGTGAGGTAAGCCAGCAGCCACGATGGGCAGCGCTGGCATGCGGCTGGCTGCCCCCAGGGTCGCTCCACGGGTGTCCCACCGGGACGTGAAGAGGGGACAGGTGTTTGCCGCAGGGCCGGGCACGCCGGGACGGTTGGCATTCATCCCCGCAGCCTGGGACGTGGCCTTTGGTTCACGGTGCCACCCACCGAGAGGGGCCGGTTCCTCTCGGGAGGGGCACGCTGGCTGGCTGGGGCGGGGGACAGGGCTGCGGGGCAGAGCACGGGGGGGCGGCCGGGGGGAGCCTGCGGTGGCAGGGTGCTGGAGGCGCCTCGGGGCGTGGAGGGAAGACCTTGCGGGGTGACGGGGGGGGTCTCCTGGGGCGATGGAGGGGCTTCGCGGGGTGGTGGAGGGGGTCCCAGAGGTGGTCCCTGACGGCCGCCCGGGCTCCATCTCCCCGCCCCGAGGGCGCTCCCCGGCCGTGCCGCGGCCCGGGGGAGGCGGGAGGGGGCGGCCCGGAGCCCCGTGCGGGCGCGGCCCGCGGCCCCTCCCGTCGCCATGGCGGTGCCTTAAACAGGCGGCGGCGGCCGCCCCCCCCCCGCCTCAGAGCGCGGCGCCGGGAGGTGAGTGACGGAGCGAGAGCGGCCGCCGAGGCCGGGACACCCCCCCCCCGCCTCGGGGCGCGGCGGCAGCGGGATCCCCCGGACCCCCCGGACCCCCGGCTGCGTCCGCTGCTCGTCCCGGGGCCGGTGCGCGGGGTGCGGGGGGTGGGGACGGACACGGACACGGGCACGGACACGGACACGAACACGAACACACGGCACCGAGCGGCTGCGCGGGGCGGGGGGGCAGCTGCTGCCCCGGCACCCCCCAGCCGCCGACGGCGACCCCCGGGCGGGGAGGGTCCCGGCTCCGGGCTGCGGGAGCGTGCGGGGCGGGGCGGCGGGTACCCCGCGGGAACCCGGGGACAGGCGGGGACCGGCGGCTGCCCCGCCCCGCCCCGCCGCTCCTCCCTAGCGACGGTTGCCAGGCAACGCCGCTCCTCCTTAGCGACGGTCGCCAGGCAGCGCGAAGGCCGGTGTTGCAGCAGCCGAGCCCGCTGCTCCTTCGTGCCCCCTGTCCGGCTCTCGCCAAGGCCCCTGGGGTCCCAGCCCGGCCCTCCCCCCCCTGCCCGGGCACCGGGCGAGGCACCCGCTCTGCGCCTCGGGGTGCACCTGGGTACCGCTGCGCCCGGTCCTGGCTGAGACGCTGTGGGTGCTCAGCACATGGCGAGGGATGCTGAGCCGGCAGGGCGAGGCTGGCGAGGCGACGGCAGGCGGGGAGCCGGGATGGGGCAGCGGCCACCACGCTGCGCGGGGACGCAGAGGCCCGTCTGTGACTTGGCACCCCAGTGCCGCTGGCTGCGGGGCACCGCGTTTGGCCCCGCGCTGGGGGGGTGGGTCACAGAGCTGGGGTGCTGCCACCTCCAGGCAGGGGATGTGGCCGTTGGCAGAGCCAGTGGGCAGGGGAGAGGTGGGGCTGGAGGCAGGCAGTAGTGCCGTTTCTCATGATCGGAGAGCAGGAGGAAGGCGGCCGCATTGCGTCATTCCGGGAGAGTGCTCCCGAGGGGACGGGCTGATGCGCTCACTCCTCGCCAGCCCCTGGAGCCGACAGCCTCGCTGCTGACAGCTCTCAGTCGGAACCTCCATCCCCCAAGACACGTCTCAGCTGTTGGCCTCCGGCTTGTCAGAGGCTGCCGCCAGCCCTCACCCCACGCGTGTGGGCTCTGCCAACGCCCCGCTCCTGCCGCAGTCCCTTCGCCCTCGCCAGCCCTCCTCCTCCTGCCCTCGCGGACCTGAGAGCAGAGCAGCTGAGCTCTGCCGGCGCTGCCAGCCAGAGCCTGGGCAGTAACGGGCCCCTCTGCCTCCCATCCTGCAGCCCCATGGCCGGGAGCACTGAGATGGCATCCCTGGAAGAGAGCTTCCGCAAATTCGCCATTTACGGCGACACCAAGGCCACGGGGCAAGAAATGAATGGGAAGAACTGGGCCAAGCTGTGCAAAGACTGCAAAGTCACCGATGGCAAAAGCGTCACCAGCACCGACGTGGACATTGTCTTCTCCAAGGTGAAGTAAGTGACTCGGTTTTTCGGGGCCTCCAGCTGCTCGGAGGTTGGGGAGATGCTCTTGCGGTGTTGGCAGGGTGGTGGTGCCTGGGTGTGGTGGTCCCCAGGGAGGTGTGGTACCCCAGCTGCATGCCCAGGCCATCCACGGACCCTCCGTCATGGAGCAGCGGCTGCTGTCCTGCAACGTCCTGCCTTCAGGGAGTTTGTGCGGCTGCTTTTGCAAGACCTAATAATAAATGAATCCAAATTCATTGGGGCAGAAGGCTCATTTTGGTGCAGAGGCTGTGCCCCTGCTCCTGCCCCCAGGCATCGGGGTGGGCAGGGCTGGTTCTGCCAGGTTCCCATTGAACAAGAAGGTGCTGCAGGGAGCAGAGGAGGGTGCTCAGGGGTGTCCCGTGTGATGTGGCACAGCCCATCCCTGGGCCTGCCCAGCCCACACCTCAGCTTGGCAGGGACTCTGGTCTTTGCTCCTCAGAGGTGACAGGGGCAGCTGAAGGCACCTGGGGCTGCTTTCAGGGTTCCCGAGGCCGTGGTGACACCCAGTGCTCTGCACCAGGGTGCAGGATGGGTGGAGAACCTGCTCCGTCTGCACCCTCTGTCTGGGCATCCCCGTGTTCCCTGCTGGGGCCAGGAGGGTCTGAGCACCAGGAGGTTTTGGGCACGTAAGAGGGTGGGTTGCTGTGCTACCCCGGAGATGAGAACCTGGCGCTCATGGGGGAGGTGGTCTGTGCACGTCCTTACAAATCTGACCAGAGAAGGACTGCTGCCTGCCGGGGGGCAGAGGGTGCTGGGTATCCCATTCCCACACAGGCTGGGAGCACTGGGAGTGGATGCGTGTCCCCTCCTGCCACCAGCACCCAAATCCCAGGGCACTTCCACACAGGAGCGAGTTTTTGGCACCAGGGACTTCAACAGCGTGTGGCTGAAAAGCTTCTGGAGCTCAAGACCAGCTGTGCCCAGCCCGACCCATCCAGCTGAGATTGCCATGGTCATCACCGCGTTTTGGAGAGGGCAAGGGGCCCGAGGCTGGTGGAGGAGAAAGCCGGGGTCTCCCCGATGGAGCTCATCCCTCTGCAGCCCCATTTGGAGGCGCAACCTGAAGACGTGCTTACAGCAGCCTGGGTTTTGTGCTTGCAGAGGGAAGACAGCCCGCGTCATCAACTACGAGGAGTTCAAGAAGGCGCTGGAGGAGCTGGCCCCCAAGAGATTTAAGGACAAGAGCAAAGAGGAGGCGTACGAAGCCATCTGCCAGCTGGTGGCAGGGAAGGAGCCCATTAACGTGGGCGTCACAGTGAGTGCAGAGCCCCTCGGCCGCTGGGAGCAGGAGGGATGGTCGGGAGGGGAGGACGGAGCTCTGCCTGCAGCGCAAATGCTTTCCGAGGGCTGGGGATTGCACGGGTCCTCGGTGCGTGTCAGGAGCTTGCATGGGGCAAGGGATGAAGGCGATGGGGCATGTTCTTGACTCCCATGTCCCGTCTCCCCATCACAGAAAGCCAAGACAGTGGGGGCTGTGGAGAGGCTGACAGACACCTCCAAGTACACGGGCTCCCACAAGGAACGCTTCGATGAGAGCGGCAAGGGCAAGGGCAAGAGCGGGCGGGAGAACATCGTGGACACCAGCGGCTACGTCAGTGCCTACAAGAACGCAGGCACCTATGACGCCAAAGTGAAAAAGTAGGGACGGGTGCCCGTGGCGCCCACCGCCCCGGTCCCTGCGCATCGGCCGTGGGGCCGGCGCTCACGTCAGCCTTGGGACATGCCCTGTGTGACGTGGGGCCCGGGAGGCTGCGCTGGGGCCAGCCCGAGGCTGGCGGGATGTCGGCCACCCAGCGCTGATGTGATTGGGAAGTCACCGGGCTGCGTGTTCCGCCCCAGCGCTCGCTCTGTTCCCCCCCTGTGCCGTGACCCCCCAGCCTCTCCTGTCCCCCGTCCCGTGCTGTCACCCCCAGCCCCTTGCCGCCAGCAGCACCCGCCGTACTAACAGCACTGCTCCTCAGGGCTCCCCTGCCCCGCTGGCACCCAGACCTTCCCTACCTCAGCCCCGGCTTTTGGGGCACCCTCCCTGCCAGTCCCAGCCTGTCTTCCCTGCAGCCCTTCCGGGGACCTGCCTTAACCCCACACCGTTCACACCACCGCCGCCTTCTTCCTTCCCCACCGGTGCCTGCCTGTGCGGTGCCCTCACCACGGGGCTGCCCGGCTTTGCCACTTGCCCGGCACCCCAGGAGGCTCCGACCCTGCGGTGCCGTTAGTGCCGGTGCTGCCGGGATGCGCCCAGCCTGGCCCCGGGAGACCTTGGTGTTGCCTGGCCGTTGGCAAAAGTCTCTGACCTGAAACCCCGTGGCTTCTCGCTGCCTTCGTGAAGCCCAAACCAAAGGATGCTGCAGATCCGCGCTGTAACCCGGCTCTGCAATAAAACCCCGTCCGCACTGACGTCCCTCGTCTGGTTGTGTTCGGCGGGACCGAGCAGTGAGAGCCCCTTTCCCCGCTCGCTCACCTGGGCGGTGGGAGGCTCGACTGGCCGTGCCGCCCCAGGGCAGCCGTGCCGTGGGCTCGGCCCTGGCCGCCGGCATTTTTGGCAGCTCCTGGCTGGCCCTGAGTTGCCTGAGCAACTGCAGGCACACAAACACAAGCGCCTGGCTCCCGCTCCTGCTCTGTTTGCAACCAAACACACGAGCTCCTGGTAACGATCCCTGGGAACCGGATGGCGGCTCCAGGATGGGGTGGCTGCTGCTGTGGGTGCACAAGGCTGGGTGCAGGTCGGGCAGAGCCTGCTGCAGTGCTGCCTGGGTGGCAGTGCCAGGCTTTCCAGCTAGATACCCACCTCTGCGGTCATCTGTTCAGAGCCGGGCTCCCTAAATAACCCACTGGGATTATTTCGCAGGTGCCTCAGCCGTGGCTCTGGCACTGCCCACGCCGTGAGGGATGTGCTGGGGGCACGCATGTGGCGTGGGTGGGCTTGCTCCCTGCCGTTGCACAGCCCTGCACCGTCTGCGAGCAGGTTCACCTTCACCTGCTTTTTAAAACACAGGAGAAGGAAGAGGTTGTCATCTTCTGGGCTGGTTTCAGCCTCACCCTCAGTGAAGGTCCACCAGTAAGTGTCTACCAGTGGTGGGCTGGGGGTGAGGGCGGGGGGGGATATTAGCCCTCCTTTGAGCAGGTCAGAGGGAGTTCGTGGCTGTCCGTACCCCCTAAATGTTCTTTCTTAAGATCCATTGTTCCTCCTTTGAAAAAATGCTGCTGGGGAGGGGAGGCTGGGGGTGGGGTGGGTAGGATTTAACCCTTTGCTGACTCCATTGCCTGGCTGCAAAAACGAGGTGCAAAATTCCCAGGGCAAGGCTGCCCTCGTGGGCCATGGAGGTGCCACCCACAGCCCCGTCCTTGTGCAGGCTTGGAGGCTTTGCGAAGGAAGAACGTGTTGTGAAGAGGTGAGCGGGCCAGGTCCCGTGGGCCTCATCTTCTGCCTGTGCGTGGCACTGGTCAGGACCTGGTGGTGGAGTGGGGGGGGTACCTGTGTCAGGACAGCTCTGAAGGGGAGCTGTGGGTGCTGACGTGGTTTTGATACTGGGAAATCAAGCCCAGGGAGGGGATTTCTCCCTGGTTTTAAGCTCATGTGTGCAAGAGCAGCAGCGCTGGCATCCCCGTGTCCAGCCATGGAGCACAGCATTTGGGAGCAGCAGTCATTCCTCCCCCAGCTGCTCACCCCACCTCTGCCTCTGAGGCTGGGGACCTCAGCAGCTCAGCTGTCCTCCTAGCAGCTGCTGAACGCCCACGGTTTGTGAGCCAGCAAGGAGGGCAGATGGGTCCTCGCTTGGAGTTACCTCCGTAAGTTCATCTAGAAGCAAAGGGAGCTGAGCTGCCGCTGCTCAGCTTACACGGGACTTTCCTTTCTGACCTTCTCCTTGTTCCCAAGGAGGCATCTCCAGCATGTGCTGTTCCCTACGTGGGGACGGGGCTGGGTGGTGGGGGTAGCAATGGCCAGAGCACCCTGGCCGGGCTGGTTGGTATCGCCTAGGCTGGTATCTGGGTCCTGCCGAACCAGCCCCAGGAGAAATAGTGCTGGCAAAGACCCAACAGGGTCTAACGGCTGCGAAGTGCCTGAGATCAACCTGAGAAGAAGTCAGTCTTCCCCTGGAGTGATGGAAACAGCTTCCTGGGAACCAGAAGACATTGGTTTGGGTCTTCAGAAAAAATGGAAAACTTTCTACATGCCAGTGCAGTGATCTCCTGGGGAGCTGTGTACGTGTGTACAAGGCTCGCCCCGTTCATCCATGCAGGAGGGTGTGAAGGCCCTTTAGAAAAAGCATCCGAAGTACCGTGGCTATGACCTGCTTTACAGATGCACCGCACAGCCTCTGTGCATGGCTGAAGCCAGGTGGAGCTGTGGCCTCACGGGGAGGTAAGTGCAAGGAATATGGCCTTTAAACATCAGTCTTCATGACTGACGTGGACAGGAAAGCGGAGGTCCCCATGATGGCTGGCACTGGCGCACAAGATGGATGAGGAGAGGCCAAGCTGGGGTGCTGAGCCCTCAAGAAGACCATAACCTGAAGGAACTTCCACGGAACCAGCAGCTCCGGCTGTTTTCCCAGCAAAGCTTGAAGCGGTGCCACAGGCTGCTGAGACAGCAGAGACCTTAAAATATTAGTTGCAGAACGACTTTCTGTGATGAAAAGTGACAGAGCCCAAACAAAAGGGCTTGCAGCCATTTCCCCTGCGCTAATGAATTTGCTCTGGCCGAGCGTTCGCTCTGAGGTTGGCTCCGCACCAGCCCAAGAAAGACATCTTGCAGCCAGCGTGTAATTCCCTCACGGTGGAGGAGCCAGCGGGCGGAAGGTGTCTCAGCCAGTATTTATGTTGTTTGCATTGATCCAAGCCCCAGACGTGAAGCTTTTTTTTTTTTTTCTCCTTCCCATTTGTTTCTTCCCCCCTGGCCGCTCTCCGGCCCCGCTCCCGCAGTGGAGGGGCACGCCAGACCTCGCCCCCACCCCTGCCACCGCACACACTCACCTGCTCCACCCGTTTGGACAAACCCAGACCCTCCTACAGGCTGATGTCCCAGGTGTGCAGCCCAGAAGGCTCAGCTGAGCGGTTATGATGAATTTAGCCGTAAAATGTGTTCTCTGCCCCCAAGGTCACTTCCCTAGAGAGTTTCTAAAATCATCCGAGGTCGTGTCTGATGTGCTTCACACTTTGACAGCAAGTTGTGTGCCTGGGACAAGGGATCTGGCTCCTCTGAGAGGTCACTTTTCTCTGGGATGATTGGTTTGACCAGAGATGCTGATGAGGACATAGATTCATTCCTAGAAGAGCGAGACAGAGGATGCCAATGAGCCCAGCAAGGTCTTACCCTTTCTGTCCCTGTGCAGGAGCACCAGGAGGAGCTCATAGATGTAGCTGTTCCAAAAAAAAATGCATCCCTCCACGGAGTACGCTGCGCTGGTACAGGGCAGATCCTTGGTCTCGGGCCAGGCAAAACAGCTTCCCCGCTGAGCCGTACCTGCGCTGCCTTCCTCAGTACTTTTCCATTTCACTGTTAGTCTGATGGACAACGCTTTCCAAAATCCACAGACTAGGCTGTAAATCGTGTTCAGACAAGATTCAGAGAGCACCTTGTATCCCGGTGGGTCAGGCGCTTTCTCAGAGGTGTACATCTAAACCTGGGACTAAAATGGCAAATCCTCGCAGTCAGCACCCCGCGCTATCGGTTTGACCACGGATGTTACATGCAATATTTCATTGCCTGCACTGTGCTGGAATATTGATTCAGTACCATTTTAGAGGGAATTCAATTAACTAAATTACCGTCTTGCCAGCCTGGCATGGTTTCAGATAAAAAGTGATTACACAGGCGTCATCCCTGCTTTTTGTTAATATAATAACTGCGGCAGAAGTATAAGACACGGGGGAAGATAGAAGCAGGAAGATGCTGAGAAATAAAAAAGAAAATCAAGGATTAGCTTCACTGGCTTTAAATACAGCATGAGATTGCATACAAGCCAAACCGAACACAATCCGTATTTAATGTCTGGGTTTTTTCCCCTGTACAGAGCACAATCGCACGATTGCGCTGAACTGCAGCACTGACCAGAGCCGTGTGCCGATGGTACCGGTGCAGTTCTTCCTAGCCGGGGGGGTGATGTCTCATGGCTGGTGCCTTTCTCAGCTGGAAGAGGGGGGTTGTGAACACCACAGCTGCTCTCTTTAGTCAACTGCTGCAGCAGGATGGTTTGTGGACAGTAAAGATCTGAGCAAGATTGTTGCAGAGAAAAAAATTTAAATAGAGAGTGAACCTGTTATAAAGATTTTTCTATTTATTCAAAATCACATCATAAAATGTTTGTACTTACAGCTCTAAGTCTGCAGCTTAGAGCTCTGTATTTCAGGATGACTACAGCTACGATTCACTGTAAGATTTCACGCATAGCTGGCTTACAGTGGTTAATAACTGATAGAAACCATTCAAAGAGATTGAGAGCATGTGCTAAGACAGCTGAAAGCACATCAGCGGAGTGCTATGATTGCAAAAGGCAAGCCTCCTCTCTCTCGGTTTGACCTGAGATACTTTTTTCTAAAAAAAGCAGTTTCATCATACCCAGAATATTCCTGACTTTCCGCTCACCGAACTGGCATTTTCATATCTTGGCTTGAAAGTCCGTAACCAGTTCCAGCCTCCTGCAGCCTACGACGTGTGTTAATGATCACCAAAATAGCTCGCTCGTGTGTCAAAGCCCCGAATTCATCCCCTTGCTGCCTGTGCAGGGGTATAACAAGAAGCATAGATGACCTGGGCTGGAGGAGTTCTACTGGGACACGGGTACCAACCTCCTGCCACGACAGGCAAGCTGTGTACCCTACCTGTGACCAGCCCATACCTCCAGGAGCCCTGGTCTCCTGAAGTCTGGTAAGTTGTTTCACTTCCAGTCTTAGAAATTCCACCTGGGAACTCAGACAGTGATTTTTTTTCCTAAACAACTCATCTGAAGGAAACACAGGGAGAAGGTTGAGCTTACAAGTACTGCTGTACTGAGCATCCTTCTAACAGGCAGGGCTGTTCTGAGAGACAAAGAGGGGCTGTGGGAGGTTATACTCAGCAAAAAACTCTCCGGAGCAGCCTGTGATGGGTGGTGGAACACTCTTTGTCACCCAAAGTCTTTAAAGCTCAGGGCTGTAGGAGTGGCTGAAGCCCATCCTGCAGTTCAGGGCCACCTTCCTGACCCTGCAGCACTCAGGGCACAGAGCCGTGCGGCCTCTGCTCTGGGGTAGGACAGAGGAGACGCTCAAATCTCCTCAGCCAGCAAACCTGTGAGGTTAGCTCAGATAAGGAGGGAACTGGGGTTGGTTAGCCTAGAGAAGAGGAGGCTGAGGGGAGACCTGATCACTCTCTACAACTACCTCAAAGGAGGCTGTAGTCAGGTGGGGGTTGGTCTCTTCTCCCAAGTAGCTAGTGAAAGGACGAGAGGAAATGGTCTCAAGTTGCGTCAGGGGAGGTTTAGATTGGATAATAGGAGAAATGACTTCACCAAAAGAGTGGTGAGGCATTGGAACAGGCTGCCCAGAGAGGTGGTGGAGTCACCATCCCTGGAGGTGTTCAAAAAACGTGTAGACGTGGCACTTCGGGACATGGTTTAGTAGACATGGTGGTGTTGGGTCGATGGTTGGACTTGATGACCTTAGAGGTCTTTTCCAACCTTAAAGATTCTATGATTCTAACATAGCACCTGTAACCATTTATACTGGCCATCGAAGTGTGCCAGACCAATGGGGATGAAGGTTTGGACCGCTGTCAGTTTGCCTGGGGGCTAGGACAGACCAAAAATACCTGATAATCACATTCAGCTTGTAGAAAAGGTTGTTCTGGTCCTTCAGCACTCCAGGTATCCATCCTATGATATTACTGGATCCTTGTTACCCTACAGTAATCTTGTTCTTGCTATACAGTGAATCCAAACTCCTGGAAAAGGCACTTATGGCATAGCTGGCGTAACACGTGTATGGTTGCATTGCATCAGTTCTTGGGAGCCTTATAAAGCCACATCAGCCACCGTTTACTTGATGCCCAGGAGGTTATAAAGGAATCCATCCGTTTTGTATGTGGGTGTTTGATTTCTTGCCATGCAATAACTAGAAGCAGCAGCCTGATCCATCTCCTGTAACGTGGAAGCTGATACACGGCTCTCCTCCAGCCCTTCACCCTGCTGCTCCACCAGATAATCTGTTTGTCATGAGACAAGAGAAAGAAACGAAAAGAAAAGAAAAGAAAAGAGAAAAGAAAAAAGAAAAGAAAAATGGTTAAGTCCCCAGGAGCCTTTCCAGTGATGCTGGAGAGCCCTCTGAAGAGTGATAAATGACAGCGAGTGTAACGTGGTGTGAGTTTAAGCAAACCCTTATGTCACTGCTTTGAAGTATTTGTTTGAAACATATCTTCTAAAGAAAAAAAAAACATTTTCAAAGCATTCCTGCATAGGTGTGCGAAAAATAACCTAAACAAACAATAATATCTGAAACACAAAAAAAAATATTCAGGCATTTTGGCAGGGAGCTTAGGTGATGTCAGAAAACAAATCTAAACAGAAATGTTTCTATGGATTTTTTTTTTTTTTTTTTGGAGACCTAATAGGAAGCAGATTTTAGCTTTGGATTTAAACATTTCCCTGCAGCATCTGCAATGCTATCCCTACATTATACATTTTTAGCCTCGAGCAGCACAAATATGGGGCTGTTGAGCAGAGGAGGGAAGAAACCAGCACCATCCCGCTCACATTGCTGCCACAGGCTTAGCCAGTGGTCTTGGGCAAGTTGTGCAACCTGAATCTCCCAGGGATTTTACTCTGTAGACTTCAAGATAAATTACGAAATCAAGAGACTCCTATCTACTGATCTCTGCCTTTCTGCCCTCATAAATCCAGCATTTCTTCCTCCAGTGAGACAGAGCTCTAAGAGTGAGGAGCTCAGGATGGGTTAACATCACAACTGGATGAGCTTGGGCTCTTCTCTAGGTGGACCGTGTTGGGGAGGGTATCTCACTGAGCCCAGGCATCTCATTTCCAGACTAAGATCCACTGAGAAAAAGGTGTCCAGTTTTCCACTGGATCAAGAGTCTGATCTGCTGTGTGGCACCCTACAGCTGTGTTGTGTTACATCCAACCTGAGGAAGGGAGCAGGAGCAGAGCCGGAGGCAACATAGGGACCAGGAACCGTGACAGCCTGCAGTGCGATCATATGGAGTAAAAGTCAAAACCACAGCCCAAACGCATGTGCAACATCTGGGAAACGCAGAAATTTGAACAACTGTGGCACTTGATGGCCCCAAAGATCATCCAGAGGATGATAAGTGTTGCTAGAAGTTTTGCTGTGGAGTTGATGGACCCGGATCTTTCCAGGGTTGGACGTGAGACAAAATTGGTACGAACATGACGGCGGAGGCAGGCAGAGGAGTGGTTGCTGTTTGCTTCTTCTCCTGGGAACCGGGAGAGGCCAGCTGGCAGCTGAACAGCTCCTCTGCGCAGCGAATTGTAATATGAAAATATGAAACGCTGGATATCGATAAAACTCATAGCATGGGTCTGAAGACAGGACCCATCTGACAGCAAAGCTTTTGAACTGTCAATGGGTTGATGCTCTACAGGCTGGAGAGGACCATGGTGACCATCCATTTGTTTTTACGGTATTTATTTATCGATTGTGTAATAAATAAATCTCCCAGGAGAGGACGGCGGAAAAAACGGCAACTCCGAAATCAAAAACCTTAACACAAAAATGTGCCTCAGTAGCAGCCTCCAAATTGCTGTCTGGGAAGATTATTAATAAAGCAATTAAATAAAGTTGTCTTCATGCCAGCCGAGACTTAAAGTAATAACTTTATTACTATATAATTATATATATATAGTTACTATATAACTATTAACAGACCTGATAATGGGTGAACCTAAGTGAATGTTAAAGACATATAATCTCATCGGTGAGGTGTGACACGATCCCAGAATGCAGTTGTTATTTTACACATCTAATATATAAATTATTAATATATATATATAATTTATATATTAACATGTGGAGTTAGCCTGCGTTCATATCGATGTGGTTTTTTTTAATGCTGACCTTGTCCCCAGAGAAAGTTTAAAAATATTGATGACCACTCCTATATCTTTATCTAAAGCCCTCCTTAAAGTATATTTTTAAAAAAAAACAACCTAAAAATCCTGCATGCTAAAAATGGTTAGTCAAGTCATGAGCTGTCATCTTCCAGTTTTCCTTGCCTTTATTTATTCCCCGGGGTCCTGCTTCTCACCTGTTTCCTATTTTATCTAAGCGAAACGACACAAACAGCATCTGATTAACAAAGTCTGTCATGTTACCATTGTGTTAATTGCCTTCTAAGATAAATTGTGGCCCTGTCCCTTCCTCTGGGGCTTTGAGGGGCTTGGTCCTTGCAGTAGGATGGTCCCTTCCCTTGTAGGGATTCTCTTTTGGTAGTTCCTGGGGCTGTCATGGAGGTCAGAAAGCCCTCAGTGCAGGTGAAATAGGCACTGAAGTACCTCATGGTGAAGGATTTTAAAACTGAGACTCTCCACAGCGCTGTCAGCTTTGTATTAAAAAAGCAGCAGTATGTTGTTTTTAACTAAAACGCTGAATTTAAATTGAGTGTGCATCAGGTGTATAAACAACTTTGGGTGCTATGCTTTCACTGACTGGTATAAAATTGAGTATCTTTATTCCTGAATTGCTTCTGAAACTGGAATTTGCTTGGTGTTTTGGTTTTGTTTGTTTTAAAAAAAGCCCTGAAGCTTACGTTGGTTGCTGCAGGTCCAGGCACGTGGTTGCCCAGCCCAGCACCCAGGATGGGAAGATGAGTCAAAACCATCCGTGCTTGACCATACATTTGCTTCACGGCATCAACTTGCAAAGTCAAGCACGATGAGAAGGCATAATCCCCTTTTACTTTCTGTCATGCCCATAGGACCAGCCTGCAAAGCCATAAGCTTTGGAGGATGCCTAAGTTATAAAGCCACCAGAAACAACAGTGATGATCGAATTGCTATTTTCAGCAATAGCAGAAGAAATGAAAAGCTAAACTGAGGTGCAGCTCTCTTAAGATCCCTTCTTTGTATTTCAGAGTTGTCAGTGTTAAGTTTTGTGTTTGGTTGTCTCATTTTCTGGGTTAAATAACACGTTATCCCTTTGGCTTTGGCTGCTGCTTCTGCAGAGCTGAGGCACCTCGGAGAGACACAGCAACAACTGATCCTGGCACATATTTTAACTAATCTTCATAGATGTAACTTGTGTTTGATCAGAAACGGCTGAAAGAGTAAAAAAAAAAAAAATCCCTTTGGTGTTGGTGGGGGTTTTTTGGTGGGTTTTATTGTGGTTTGTAGTACAAGTGGTACTCGAGTTCTTGGAGTAAATACTCCTAGCGATGGTGCACACTGGTATCTTACTGTAAGTCGTTCGGTAGTGGTAACTACAGGATTAACACCATTTTGTTGTTGACTTGCCGGCTCAATTAATCTATGATGGGAAGTTTATGAAGCTTAAACTGGGAGTACTGGAACTGGGAGGAATTCACCTTCTCCAGCCTCAACCACCATGGTGGACGTCTCGACCCTGCAAACAAATGCAGCTTAACAGGGCTCCTGTCACCCACCGCCCTGTTTTTGTTTGTCCCACGGCCATGTCACCCTCATCACACCCAAGGGTCCCCCCTGGGCCTCTTGCCCGTTGCCTAGCAACGCCGCCATGAACTGTGGCCTAGGCCGCCATGTTAGGATCAGCACGGGACCTGTGGCCTGCTGAGGCGAGGCGGAAGGGAAGGGAAGCGAAGGGGTCTCCCCTCATGGACACTCTCCAGGCCCCTGGGGAGCGGGCAGGTCCGGCGGTTGCCTCCGCTGGACCTGCCCGCTCCCCTGGGCCCAGGCATCCATTGTGGGCTGCCTAGAAGAAGCTGCCCTCTTCCTGCCAAGGAAGCCTGTGTTTCACAACCCTCCTCATGAAAATTGCAACAACCCCCCCCAAACTATAGCAATCCTCCCCAAAATGTATCGTTTCTTGCTATTTTAAGTTAGATCAGGCCAAGGGCTGATGTGACGGATAGGCACAAGGCATGGCTGGGAGCAGGGGATGAGAGAAGGCCGCTTTTGCACAGCGGTGGGCATTGATGCCCGTAAAATGTCAGCCTGAGCTGTGTGAATTGCTTTAAACATGTCTGGACGTTGTTTTCTTGGAGCAGTGGTACTGATGAGCGGGTTTTGGTGGTGCTGGGTCTCTTCCCCCTGTCCCTCAAATTTGGAAATGAGCCTTAGAAATATCAGGATTTTAGTATCCTGTCGCTTTTCTTTTAAAAATGTTAATCTTTCTTGCTTGAACAGGTTGTATTCAAATATTTAATTTCTTTGAAATTGCTGGGTAGTATCAGTGTTAAGAAGTTGATGATAATATCTGTGAAAAAGTCTCGGCTAAGCATACTTTGATGGCAGCGTAATTGTGGTTCTCCATCATTAGTTTTGATGATGACCTCTGTCTAAAAGCTACCAAGTTAAATTCTTACATTGATAAAGAGTGGAGTTTTTTTCCCATCCTTTTCCAGATTTCCTTTAGAGTCCCTTTTCTGTATCCACTTGTATGAGAAATAGCCTAAAAACATTCCAGACATCAGATATCATCTTCCACCATGGGTTTTTTTCTGCTGCAAGAATAGTGTTCTCCATTGTCAATACAAACTCTGTCTCCTTGGCTTTGGAGGCTAGCTGCTATGGCAAAGGCAGGCAGACTTTTTTTTGTTTTCAGGCTTGAATTGACTTTTCTGTCCATTTTAGTAGGCCACACACTAATCCACATCTCAGTGCTATGCAATAACATGAAAAGAAAAATTGGCTACAGGTCTCAACTGTGTGTTCTTGTCCCACTTTAGGTGAATTTTCTCTCCGCTTAGCTGACAGCCACATATGTGCTTACGAAGCATCCTTTCACCGTGGACAAGTATTTTCTTTGCTGTCATGTCAAGAGGATTGGGACCTACAGAGTAATAAATATCTGCATCTTAAATAGTAACTAACTGTAGGGAATGGTGTGTCCATAGGCAACAGGTTGTATGGGAGGTGATGTGGCATTTGTTTGCATTTTATTACCTTTATTTGAATATTTAAGACAGACATTTGTCATATTTCATTTGCTGTTCTGTGTAACAAACTCGGTACACGTGTATGCCAGGTTGCTCTGAGGTTTAATCATAAGTATTACTTCACGTAAAAATCTCTTAATTTACTGACTCGTCATGACCATAAACATATATTAACGAAGGAACGTGCGTGCACAACTGAGTGGGAATGTAATGCTCTAGGTCATTTGCCCCCCATGCTTGCTTTTTTTGTCAAGCTACCATGGAATGGAAAATAAATTGCAAAGCCTGATGGAGTTTTAAAATAAAAGGTCACACTGTTTCAGAATTTACAGGCTCATTCTTACCTCTTGATATATTTTCCTCTTCTGTTTGAAGGAACCAGTGAGTGTTATGGAATCTGCAGAAGACGACTTAATTAATTTTAATGTCGGTGGCTGGTATTTCTCAATTCCCAAAAGTAAAGTCGCTCAGTTTCCCGAATCTCTGTTGTGGAAAGAAGCTTCTGCACAAGATCAGTCTGAAAATCTAAGATTATTTATTGACCAAGATGGTTTTGTATTTAGGCACCTTCATTATTACATGCAGACTTCAAAATTATCTTTTTTCAGCTGTGCTGAATTGAACTTATTGTATGAGCAAGCGTTAATTTTGCAGCTGACACCTTTATTGCAGGTAAAGTGGGATAGTCTATGTGGCTTTTCTGTAATTTTTTCATTCTTAGATAATATTGTCTGTAGAAGGATGTCGGGGAGTTTGCGTCTATCACTTTATCAATGCTCACGATAGGCATCCAGACAAATAATTTCCACATTCAGCTCATCTGCCACAGTTGGTGAGTACAGAAAGTGTTCCAAATTTCATGCTTGACCTTTCTGTAAGAGCTCATTCAGCAGTCGTTACTTGCTGCTTTTTACTAAATTTAAAGCAAGCAGAGGCTTTTATCTGCCAACTGTTGTGCTCTATGACAATTATACTGATTGATCTTGCTGAATATGAACCTTCTAATCGAAGGGGGTGAGTCTGCCCAAAACCAAGTTCATCCCAGTGGGACAGCACTGAATTTATTTCATAAGAAATGGGGAAATGATGATTCTTCCTCTCCTCCTATTCTGTAGCTACATACATGGAAATGTGAAGTGGATACCTGTAATGGATATTTAATTTAACTGAAAGTATTTTTTATTTTAATTACAGTGTAGTTTTGTTTTGTGCCAGTGAAGGTCGGATCCAGACTTCCTGCCTGGATGAAATGTGTATTTTTGTACATTAATATTTGCGTTTCCTCTAAGTTTGATCCAAACTCTAAGTTTCTTTTGGTTTCTAATACTTTTTTGTGGAATTGTCTCAAAATGCTATGATGCATGATATTTTTAACCCAAGATGTTAACATTTTGGGTTTAATGTGAACATTTTTGGATTTTCTTTTAGGACTATGTTTAAAGATATATCATCTCCAAATAGGTTGGGAGCGGAAGACCACCAAACCTCTCTAGTCTATGGTATTAACAAACCATACATGATCACGTATTTAACATGGACCTATTCTGGTGTGGCCAGGAACACATTCCACCGACCTAGAGTTCTTGCATTTTCTGGCTTTTAAGTGCTTGTCAGTGTAACATTATTAATTCATGAAGGTATTTTACATATGTGCTTTAGAAGTCATACCCGTAGCTCTAAAGTTACTTTATACTTCATATCCTACAACAGTACGTAACCACTTGTTCCGAGTTTACAATAATTTGTTTATCATTCAGTAAAATATTAGGAAATATAGACTGTTACTCATTCCTATCACTGAGCCAAACATCAATTCCCCTTTCTAATCATCGAATTCCCACAGCTTGTTGTAAAGATGTTCTTAAAAAGAGCCCAAATGGTCTTTCAGGCTTTGTGTTGGGTTCTTGGCTATTTCTGTTGTTATATACTTTTACACGTGCCAGAGTGCTGTCTTGAATTCCAGGAAGTTCTATTTAAACTCAAATGTTGAAAAAGAGTTGGTTTATTTTAAAAAATATATGAATAGCTCTAACTATATTACCAATTTTTATAAATGAACTCCACAAGTTCACTCCAGTTGCCTTGAGGTACCTGAAACTTAGGAATCTAGCACATTTGTTCTTGTCTGGACACAATATTCCGTGGCATATTTTAGTAGATGTCAAGTACAGCATGGGATGCATTAGACTCTTTCCCATGGCTGCTTTTGATTTTTTTGCATTAATTATTTGAATTGAAGTAATAAATAGAAAAACTTTACATACCTTAACAGATTTTAGATAACTTGAAGGAGGAGAAATATAATTTACATGTCCAGCCTGCAGATACACCAGTAGCTGCAAGAACATCTCTGAATTACTGGAGAACACGAAAATGTACCAGCAAGCTCTCAGCGATTCCTCCCAACAGTCCAGCCTTCACAGGTAAGTGTCCCAAACTGATAAATTCTTTGCCATCCTTGGGAACGTCCACAGAATGTTTTAGTGTCTTGCAAAGTTTATTTTTTGTGGGTTTTTTTTTTTTTATTTAGTCATCTTTATTTTAAAAATAGGAAACCCCATACAAATGTTTATTCATTTGTGCCGGGCTGTAAGACTTCATCCTTTGGTGAACATTAAATGTTGCACAAGATTAATGCACTTTAATTTGCTTGGCTGTACTAGAGTCAGATCTCCAAAGCGTATGTCTGTGTTCCATTTTTCTTTACATATATCTTGATTTTTCACTGATTTTCTTTGCCTAGGGTTACATGAAAGAGCTCCCCTAGGGCTAGTGGATGCACCTTTACTAGATACGGAAGACGAAGTGAATTACTGTTTTTTGCCACTAGATTTAGTGGCAAAATATCCTGTACTAGTTAATGATGACAATTTGCTGTGGCTGCTTGAGAATGCAGCCCTGATCGAGTGCGAGTGCAGTGACTTCCGCTTCATAGGTAACTGCTCTTTTTTATTATTATTCTGACATGTCTACATCACTTTTTGTATTAAATTGTTTCTGTCTGTCTTCAGTAATGCTTCTTTAAAGATCAGAATCTTGTCATCTTTTGGTTTTGGTTTGGTTTTGCTGTCTGCCAGTTTTACCGCCCTGTTTATCAGTCCAGAAACAAAGCCTCTACCGCGTGGCTTCCAGAGTACGTGTACCTAACCGTACCCACTCATGGCTCTACTTATTTGGGGTTTATTAATCCAGCAGTCTTCTGAACTAAAATGCATTGATGGCATCAGGTTCTGGAACTGCTGTTAACAACTGGTAATTAAGGTAGGCAAAATTTACATGGTAACTCTAAATATTTAATCAATCTTGTATCTTTTCACTAGTAAAAAAAAATACATGTCGTTCATTAAATAAGCTTCCAACTTCAAAAAAGGACAAGTACCTTTCAGTAGGATCACATACTCCTTCCATCAACACAGTATTTCATCCTCTGTGAACTCAGTTAAGATGAGGTAGATACGGAATTGCTACGGCTGTGCTCTGCTAATCCTCTGATGTCAGCACGTGGGAAAACACGTTTAAATGCACGACGGGATGGAACTGTACCTGGGGGGGAGGGGGAACCAGCCAAATAAAGAGGAAACCTCCTACATGAACCTCTCAAGATGCTGTAATAAACAAAACTAACCAAATTCTATACTTCCCCTATTGTTTATGCTGCATCTGGTCTCCTCTAGCATAAACCTTGAGTTTAGGGTTGGGCTTTCAAAGACAAAGTGTTCCCCGCTGTCCGTTTATCCGCTGTGTATATGTGCGTATGGGGATAGCAATGCTGAAGGAAATGAGAAGAACTTATTTTTGCTAGACTGGAGCAGTGGACAGAAGACATCTAGACACACTTCCTATGTTTTATTTTTATTTTCAAGTTAATTTTCTTCGCTCAAAGAAGATGTTGTTGCCTGATGACTTCTCCAACATAGATGCCTTGGAAGAAGAAGTTTTAATTCTGGGAATTCCTGAGCTTATAGATGCTGTGAAGATCTATAGAGGTAATATAATGTACATAGCTATATATTTTCTTCCTTATATGTATTGGGTTTAATGTTATCTTGTGAAATTAGATGTTTGAAATGGAAATTATATCAATGTGATCAACACTGAGGTGAGTTAGCAACTTGTTTCCATAAATGTTGAAAACAGTGGAAAATACGGGGGTGATTACTAACCGCTGACCTTCTGGGGCGCAGTCTCAACCTCCTTTCCTTGCAGGCGGCTGCTCCACGGAGGCCGGGGGGCAGCGAAAGGCGACGGCGTCAGCGTCGGGGGGGTCCCCGCTCTACGCCATGGCACTGGGGCTGCTAGCCAACTACCCGGATTCAGCTCTGGGCCAGCTCTGTGTGGGCAGCGACCTGGGCAGGAGCCGCCTGCACCTCTCTGGCGATGGCATCCTCTTCCAGCATGCCAGGTACCCCCCCCGCCTTCATACAGGCGGTATCAACATCACTTTGGGTTCTTTCCAAATGCTATCTAATGGGGTTTGTAGTTGAAAAGGAGCCCTGTTTTCAGCAGCTTGTCTTTTAGAACTTGTATTCATTTCAGCTAAACTTGCAGGTGACTATAACTGTGGGAATTAGCATTCTTCTATTGTATCGTAGGCTTCTGAGCCTACAATGCCAAAGTAGTGTATGTAAACTTTTTAATGATCGCACATTCCTAAAACTTTACCATTCATTTGGAAGACTTTTTATGGGATTTTTGAAAAGCATCTAAATGCCTGTAGGTACAGGCTTTTTTGAAGCCACAGAAAAGTTGTACTGTCATGTCTAGTCCAAGAAAGAACGTAGATTTCTGAATATCGCGTTAGAACTTCATCCTTTGAGACATACTTCTCCGTATTGTTAGCATTATTGCTCGGGCTTGCCATACCGGTGGTTTTTAAACCATACTGGTTTAATAACATGCCTATCGCATAGGGGAATGGCTCCTTAGGGAATCGTTAGCACCCCTTTCCTGAAATCACTGAAAACGTAAATATAGAGGTCAGACATCTTTGCTGTGACAGAGAGAATTTTTTTTTAGATGCAGACACTCACTAGGTGAGTCATGAACTAGCCATTAAAATACACATTTTAATAATCTCTATTAAAAAGCGTGTATCATTTTCTTTCACCAGCTTGTTGTGATTTGAATTAAGAAACCCAAAAGAAACCACAATGATCAGTAGATTGTGAGTCAAACCTGCCAGGCAGTAGATGCGCAGCCGCATGCATTTCCATCAACCACAGACTGAAAAGCTTTAACCAACTTTAAATTTAGCACAACCCGACAAAACCCACTCTGTAAAGGGTGACAAAAAGAGAGCAGGAAGGTCGAACACAGAGTCAGCTCATCTCTGCCCCTCAAATTTTGTCTGCACTTGCTGTTGGCGCTGGTGAATGATCCAGTGTATGAGAAATACCATACTAAAAGCTTTATTCAAAGCTATTGCAGATCATTATTGGATGGCTCCATTGCAATTGCTTTATTTGTTGGTGTTGGATTGTTCTCCATTAAAAAAAAAATGATGTGGAGAGTTATGACTAAAGCTCAGTAGGTGCAAAAAAAAAAAATTTAGAATTCATATTGCCTGATTTGTACTCATTAAAAATAAGTAGTGAAAACATAAAGCAAGAGTAAAAAGTTTAGTGATTTCATCTTCTTTTGGATAGGAATTGGCTGGGAACTTGCCGACTTCCTCTCACTGAAAATATTTCTGAAATCGAAGAGCTCTGTGCTTATTTGGACAAAAGGGACACCACATACGAGCCAATGAAAGATGCTTTAAAATGCTATCTGAAACAACAGATGCCAGCAGAGAGCAGAGATTATAGTAAGTCAAGATTTCTCAAGAACTCTTTCATTTTAAAGTAGAATGAGCAGTGTTGCCTGAATACAATTAATCAGTCAATGATCTACATCTACTTTTGAGGAATTGTTACAAAAATTATTATTAACTGGCTGTTGTTGCTCAGTTGAACCCTAGAGTGGTAACATTAGGTTCTAGATGAAATACAGAGCAAGTCTGTGCTGGATGTAGGTAGTACTGTTCATACTTTTGGATCATTTTACTTGCTAAACTTGCCAGTCTAATTCATCACTGAACTAATTCACTGAATCCAGTTCCTTCAAGCTTAGATGACCCAAGTTACTTTCATCAGAACATGTTCTACCTTAAAAATATGAGGTTTCTTTTGCTCCCATTTTTCTAATGCGGGACTCTTCTTACAACTCTTGCCATTAAACCGAGGAATCTATTTCTAACTTCCAGCCTAAGTGCATTCACAGCCACATTTAGCTCTTGCTAAAACTGACCTCTAACTTAAATGCTGTTTCCACTTTTGTTTATCCCCTCTTTTTCTCTAATGCATTTACAGAAAAATCATGACATTTTCTATCAGCCCTTGTTGTGGCTTCTTAACAGGAGTTCATATGATCCCCTGATTAACCTAGTGAATTTTCTTTTCACTTATCCCAGTTTCCCCATATTTATAGAATTTAGGTCAGCAGAGATCTCTGGAGGTCGCTTAGTCCAGCTCTCTGCTCAGAGCAGGATGGAGTAGGTCAGGTTGCTCAGGACCTTGCCAAGAAAAGCTTTGAGTATCTGCAAGGGTGGAGATTCTGCAGCCTTTCTGGACTGCTGTTCCAATATTTGACCACCCTTGTGCTAAACAAAGGCACATATGGAATTTCCCATGTTCCAACTCTCTTTTCCATTGCCTCTTGACCTAGCACTTTGTACCTCCAAGAAGAATCTGGCTCTGTCTTCTCTACACCCTCCGTTAGCTGTAGACAATAACAACCTCCTTTAAGCTGTTCTTCATAAGACTGACCACAACCAGTTTTCTCTGCCTCTTCTGTTATGCCATGTGCTCCAGGAAAGATAAATTTAATCGCGCTCTGCACAAGGTAATCCAGTTGAAACCTCCGCAGTATTTTAGACTATGCTGCTACTAATTCTGCTGGAGTTGGCTCCCTCAGTACATCCTACAGTCTCACTTGCAGTTCCTTGGTCCACTGGTGGCAATCGCTGCGATCAATGAGCGCAGCCATCCCTCTGCCCCATCCGGGCACAAGCCTCCCGGCTCAGAGTTCAGCTCGTAGGATCCTAACTGTATTTCCTGTTGTTTATTTGCAAATCTGACTTCTTGTTTCGTCGTAGTGACCTTACTTCCAGTTTACTGCACCCTCGATGCCCTCTGAGTCTTTCTGTAGGGGCTGGTCATCCTTCTTGTTTTGAGCCGTCAGCGTATTTCACCAGGATAAGGTGAAGGGGCTGATGGTCAAAGTATTCTTCCCTGCCCCGTGCGGAAAGCGCGTCTGCAGAAAGAAGGGAATCTTATCAACTCTTAGATGGAATTCTAACCCTTGAGAAAGAGAGTTTTTCATCCTCAATTAATTCTGTGTCATTACTGTGTAGCCTGTTGGGTAAAACGTGCTGGAAAAAGTAACTCTGACTCAAATCTCTTAGCAGTAAATGATGCCTCATTTGTACATATGTTACGGAAGATGGATAGTCCCATTATAGTAGCTACTATAGACAAGCATATGCCAGTTGGTTTGTTGTTTAGAGATAGTAGAATCTATTTATATCATTATCCCTAGCCCTATAAATAATATCTTCGAGACCGTGACTTGCCTATATCTTCTGTAAAGGCTATTGTAAGAAACACAGTTCTCCAATCTGGAGCCCTCTTCAGTGTTACTTGTATTTTGAGGTATTTTTAAACAATTTTTTTGAATGCAAATGTATTTTGATTTTTATCCTAAGGCAGTGTCCCAGAACTTACTGACTATAAATAGTAATCTGAACTATACTATTAAAGATTTCAACAGAAGCTTTCCCAGATCTTTGTTGCCGTGCTAAGGGAAGATGTGGGCTGAACCCAGACTAAAATATATCCACAGCCGTGACGCTGCACCTGCTCTCTGTGCATAAGAGCTCTTTGAGGCTCGCACCTTCCCTGATGCTGCCCTCTTCGAAGGAAATAATGAAGCAAAGACGGGAAATGATGCGATAGCTCTAGTCCAGGTTGCCCTGGAATTCCACTGACTTCACGCTTGCCGACAAGCCGAGTCTTCGCTTTCAAAAATATTTCAGATTTCTGCCTTGCTTCCAGTACTTTGGAAAGAAATTATTTCTTTCTGTGGCGATAGAATGTATACTTGGATTCACCTTCCTCAGGTGACATAAATGCGCCTGCTCGGCAGAGCGACCATCACTACGCGAAGGCGTATAGCCTCCTTGCTGTTATTGGTTTTAAATCTATTGAGGAGAGTCGCTTTGGCTGCAGCACGGATGGACCGAGTCGCCCACTACTCTGACGTTACATCCTGCCTTGCCTTTTGCTTGTAGTTACATACGAGCACCAGGCAAAGCACAGGAATTTCAGCTCTGTGTGCATAGGGTACGCTCTGCGACTTCACCATTTCAAAGAACCATTATTATTTGCAATATTTTGATGTAAAATTCCATATCATATTAACTTGGTGTCCATAACAAAATAATTACTACTTGCAGTTATTTCAGTTGTTGCCTTTCCATTTGTTACTCCGTCTCTAGACGCAGCCTGGACGGCAGAAGTATCCGTGTGCTCGCTGCATCAGACTGTGAAAGTTTATGTGGGGAGTAACTGGTATGAAACGTGCTTACAGACTTTACTGAAGGTACGGGTAATTAATTGTCTTTGCATTGCCTTCACGTGAACCTTCCTGAGATGGAATCTATAATTCTACAGACTAGAATATATATTTCCTGTAATAAGAATTATTAGAATGGGTTTGACCTGAAAACTTGGAATTATCAGTGCTTCACAGGTAGGCTGGGCATTTTATATGAACTATGTTCAAGTGCCTGAGGGGAAATAAATCTTGGACTTCCCAAGAAAGCACTTTCTGGGCTTATAATGTCAGTAGACTTGATAAAACTGGTTTAATTCTTTCACTGAGAAAGGAAAAAAATCCTGTTTGGATTTCTTTCCCTCTGTAATTAACACTGGAAATATAATCTTAATGTATTTTTATTTCTGTAGTATCCAGAGCTGTTGTCAAATGACAAGAAAGTCTGTTGGATCACATATGGTCAAAGTCTTCTAATCCATGGAGATGGGCAAATGTTTCGACACGTTCTCAACTTTCTAAGACTTGGGAAATTGGTTTTGCCAGCTGAATTTAAGTAAGCAGGGTGAACGTGTTTCTTTGGTGTTATTCGATGGTTTAGGGGAAGCAATCAGAAAACAAATCCCCGTGCTTTTCATAGAAATATTATCCAAAAGAATTAAGACTTTTCCTTTTAGTCTCAAAATACACTATTCTATCTAAACATAAATTATTGGGATTTAGAGATTGAGCGATATGTTTTTGTTTCGGTGTGTATGCCTTTATTTTAACGATCGATATGCCAGACACTTGTACTGCGGGGTGTATAGCATGTGTTGGTGCACTGTGTGCACACCTTTAGCAAAAAGGAAAGCGTTTTTATTGATGAGATCATTGTATCCCTCTTCAGATGTTTTGTTTTGGGGGTTTTTTTTATGGCAGGGACAGCTAAGTCTGCCTAGTCCAGCTGAAAAATACTCCACCTGCCCCCTCTACTGGTATCTCTGTTCTAATGCTGAAAAATAGATCTTCCAAAACCGCAGTGGTACAGGAACGGAGGAACGCGGGGTGCCTAAAGAGGAGCGGGCGCTCTCCCTCCATACGCAGGTCACTCTGTTAGGTCTCTAAACTTTATCAAACGCCAGAAATGGAGAAGTCTTAACCCCCCCAGTCTCCTAGGGGTAGTCTGAGGGTATCCCAACGTGTTTCAGTTGCCCCTGAGATTGCCCAGAACTGACCCGTTGGTGTTACGGTGGCTTCTTGTAGCAGTTTCCCTGGGACTGATGCTTCTGCCACCCCTACAGCTTAGAATTTTTTGCGTTCAGCAACAAAGGTCTGCCTGGCATCAGAAGATCTTTCAGTCTCTTCGGTTCTCCTTGTTTGTTGGATCACAACTACTTGGCAAAATATCTTCACTACAGATCGCCAGCTGATGTGATAATTTGTAGCACATTTAGCTGTTTCCAAGAGCATTTTCATTCTTTTTTTCCCCAAAGTCAGTAGAGATGTTACACCAGTGGCTTCTCTGATATAATAACCACAGGTTGCTTTCATCTCTGTCATCAAAGGCGTAGGCAGCCAGATGTCAGACACTACAGTTACATCTATACAAGCAAACTAAGTATGTCTGGCAATGTTTTTGGTCACCGAGGCCAGCTGCCTTTCCACTGTAACCTCCCAGAGATGGTGCCTTCGCTCCTCTCATCCACTCCAAACAGTTCCGGGAACATCCGAATGGTCAAACCATGCCTGGGAACTGTTGGAGAGGGTGTAAATTGGGTAGGACCAAGCACGATGCTAATAGTTTACTAGCAGGGATAATCGTGTTCTAGGACTAAGAATATTTCTGGGAATGGTGGATGTCCTAGAAGCCCATCGAACCCATGTCATGAGTGTCGCAGAGCGGAGTAGGACTCCTGTTTCTCAAAAGCAGGTCTTACCATCAATACCCGTGGTTAATTAAAGCAAAAAGGGAGGACCGAGTTTTTCACGTAACTAGTGTAGAGGGGCAATAGCTGGAAAAAGTATCAAAAATAGCAAGTTTTACAAAGATTTAGAGGGGTGCTGCTGAACACCTCTGGTTTAGGAGCTCGTTTGTTTTGGCTGCACCTTTTCAGAAGTGTGTCCTCTCAGTTGGGATTCCTGACATAAAATTCTGACTCAGTGGAAGTCAGTGGTAGTCAAAGGTAAAATTTCTATTGATTTCAATAAAACCAGTTTTGGGTTTGGGTTTGGTTTTTGGGTTTGGTTTTTGGTTTGTTTTTTTTTTTTATCATCATTCGGATGCCAGATGTGAAACAGGAAGGGGGAAAAAAAAAAAAAAAGGTCTGGGTACTTTTCAGTATTTCAAATTACAGGCTATTTGTCTGTCTGTTAAAAGAAAAAACCACTTGTGTGAATGCATTGTTCATTTTGTGTAGTGAGTGCCTAAGCTTCCAAAATTAATATCTATTTGGAAAAGATAATCTGGTGACATTGTGTTATAGTGATTTTACAGTTCGGTTTACTTACGACTTACAGAGAATGGCCTCTCTTTTGCCAAGAAGCAGAGGAGTACCAGATCCCTTCTCTTTTAGAGGCACTTTACCACTCTGATGCATACAGGTAGATAAAACTTCTCTTTATTTTTTTTCTTTTCCATAGAATAATGGCCTTTGTTCTGACCTAGCAGTGTTTGTCCTTTGAAAGGAGCACAATTTTCTCCTTTTCTTCTGAAACACAGCCATTAAAAGTTGAGCAATTCCACTAGCTTTTGGGCCACATTTTTTTCTTCCCATCAGTTATTTGGTTACTGGAACAGTAACAGAATAGTCTTCAGCCAGTTCTCCAGTAATCAAGGAAAAAGGCAACGAACATTTCCCTCCCCTAAGTCCAGATACTGAGAATATTGCAATGCACACTGGAAACCATTGTCCAGAGACACCAGACTGAGCAGAGACAGTCTGATTTATTAGCTTTGGCTTGGCCCTGGCTTTGCCAAGCCCCAGCTGGTTTCTGCAGACCCACTGGAGGATTTGCCAGCACTGCAGACTGTAGAATGGCGTATCTTTAACGCAGCATCACAGAAAAGGTTTGAGACCAGCTGGAATTTTAAATCTTGATAAATTAATGTTGAAAATAAGCCATAACTTTTTGGATATGAATTCATCGTTGAACATTTTCTCAGAGACTTATTTTTCCATTGCTGACAACTTTAAAAATAAGATTGGATGCTTTTCTAAAAAAAATGTTTTGCTATTAAACCAGAAATTAGCATTCAGAGTTACTGGAGACCAGGCTTCATGGATTTCCAACCTCATTTTAGTGCCACGAGCAGTAGTAGGACACACTAGTGGTAGCTACCACTATCCCACCAGTGGTGACAGCAGTTCCTGGATTTTATTGTAGATCTTTACGAAGAAGAAATCCTAAAAGTCATTCCCAAACTTCCCCAACCCAGTGTAGGAGCCTAACCTCACATTCCTATACCTGTAGAGCACGAGGAGGATGTCAGAGGAACTCTGAAGCACTCTACGTGTGACTGACAATCTGTTACGCTCCCCGGGAGGTTTTAGCTAAGGACTAACAGACTCCTCCACTGCTCTTCGGTGCTTTCCCATCAGGGAAGGTGTCGGCATCTCTGTAACACACACCAAAGGCCTCTAGCAAAGTGAAACCATTGGGGCTTGGTCCCTAGAGTCCATTGCTAGCTGGACAGGCTAGTCAGCTCCGTAGGCAATCGTATTAAATCCCTGTCTATAGGAGACAGAGCAGCAGAGACTTTCTGCTTCCGGAGTTGTTTTGCCTTTTCAGAAACTGCTGTGCAGCTCGGGCGGTCACTGGCAGGAGCTGAGTTTCTTGCAGACTTAAAATTCAATTTTGAAACTATGACTATAGATGGTTGACTGGCATCTGACTAGCTTGCTCCCCAAAGTGTCTAGAACCTCTTCATAAAAGAAAGAGAAAAACCAAAACCCCACTCCAAATGCGGTGTCAAGTGGAGACGGCTGGGGTTGAACAGCAAGGCCTGCATAGATCCATTGGTCAAGGGTTTGTGGATGCTGGAACGGAGACAAGAAATCATTTTTATCTCCTGTGTATCTGCAGCATCACATTTCAGACATTCTCATCAGTGAAAACTCCTGGTTGTTTGCTACCCTCATAATTTATTCACCAGTGATAGTTTAAAAGCAACGCGTAATAATGAATGTGATATACACAGCTCCACTGGTGACTGGAAGTCCTGGCAGCTCCTCTTACAGGTTGGCTGAGTATTGCCCCTGGAAAAAGTTCCATAATAACTGCAAATATTAATTTTCTAGATTATGGATCCACAACAATGAATTGCACAATGAAGTTTCTTTTCCATGCAGAAGGTTAAGTATTGTGTCTTGGAATGAAGAGCATGAGTTCAGCAAAGATCCAAAAGAAGTAAGATTTGGGTTTTAGACTATGTTGCCATAAAGCACTTCTCAAAGCATTTTGAACTGGAAAAGTGCCAAATTTAAATTCTCCAGTACCATTTTGCTTTTGTGTCTCTCCAAAATCAGCTACAAAATAAGCCTTGGCAGTATCTCTCAATAAAAAAAGAACATTTTCATTTCAAAGAGCCAGGCTTTGAGCATCACGAGAGGCTGGAGAACAGCAATGTTCACATATCACAAAAACACGAGAGAGCTCCTTTATAAAGAGATAATTTAGGTGGAGTTCCACACTTAATTCCGCAGCAGATTTCAAGGCAGGGTGCTTTAGCGCTGCCTGAGTGCTCGGCTTTTACATCTGCTTTTTATCCAATGACTGTATGCTGTCAAGTCATGCAAGGTCAAGATTCTCTTTCAGCAGGATTCCATTTTATTTAGGAAGTCAGTGGAAGGGGGAAAAGTTCTTCCTGCTCATGCCTTTGAATACTTTCAGTCCTTGGTTGGACACCGGCGGCTGAAAGTTGCCTTCAGTCTCAAGAGAAAGGCGAAAGGCAGGTGCTGCCTCTGTAGCATTCACACGCTGGTATCAAACGGCTCCACGCCGTAGCTTAACGCTGGTGTTAAGGTGATGGAGCAGTTGCTCAGCTTGCTTTAACGTGCCAAACCATTGGTCTTGTACCGAACGTGCTGTTGTCCGTTCAGATAATCAAAACTAGCTGAGTTGTGGCGGTCGAAGGGATGTTGAGGTGCTGCTTGTGGGTCTCGGCCGCTCCAGTGTCTGTCTTCAGGCTCAGCAAAACGCCGTGGTAGGAGCCGAGGTGATTCGGAGCAGCGTAACATCAGCGCTGAGTTATCAGGGCAGGGTTTGGAGAGCCGTGAGTCGCTGTATCCCCCCCCACCAGAGATGAGAATGCATTTTCCAGGATTAAGAACTCAATCCTTAAATGCTTGTATTATAATGAGTAAAATACCTCGGTCGTTAGGAAAGGCAAAACTTTTAACATTTTGTTCCGTATCAATTAGAAATAACATTTCATTGTGGTTTTAGGTGTACTCATGTACAGCTGTGGATTCCAGTAAATGCTACATAAATACATGGAGTAATATAAAAGAGCTGAAGGGAAAGCACGGTACCAGTGCAGAGAAGACCAAGTATTCCCGAATGGTTTCACAGGTGAGAGGGACAAAGCGGAGGAACACACTCGGAGGCTACGACGCATCCTCGGCCAGCCCGGTAAACTCCAGCTATGACAAACATCTGGTAAGCCCTCCAAGGAAGAGAGGATCGAGCAGCAGCTTAACAAAGAAAGTAGAAAATAAAGACTCAGCGAGTCACATCCAGAAATTAATTTCCCTGGTGAAGGAATGGGAGGCGGTGAGCTCCAAGAGGGGTGATTGTCAGCACATGAGAACGTCCGACGGTTGTATCGCAGAGAGTGTATCTCGGTGCAACGCCCCTGGAAAGGACAGAGGTGTCAAAGCTCCTATCGCCTCTTCTCCTGGGAAAATAAGCTTTATAGTTCAAGGAAACAATCACATTACCCAAAACGAAGTCGGGGCTGCAGGAAAGCAGCCGGAGCAATACGTGTTGGCACGGAGTTTGCCGGTTGCCCCAAGGGCTGGAACGTATCGATTCAGCGCCATAAAAGCGACTCCCACAGTCGGAAACGATGTGGAGAATATAAACAGGGAGCAACCAGAAGGTAAACGACTGCTTTGTGATTGTTGTTTTCAAAAGGGATGGGAGTAATTCACTAAATGACTTGTATAAATAAGATGCGTTGATCGTGCTGATGAATTTCAGTGACAGTCTCAACCTTTTCTTGTTCTCCTGCTCGTAGGAAGTTTTTCCAGTGAAGGAAGAGGCAAGACCTTGCAAATGAAACTCGTCCCTCTAAAAGACAGTGAGTTGATTGCCAGCTACCAGGCAAGGGCTGGGTTGTATTGCTCGCCAATGCAGAGTTTAGTACTAAAAATGTTTGCCAGAAAGATGGAGCTGCTTTTAGATTTGCGGGCATTAACAAATTGTTCTTTAATTGGCTCCTCGTCACTCTGCCTTTAGAGCTGTGCAAGGAGCAGTGAAGCCGGTTTGATGTGCTTAAGTTATCCAGTTAGGTAAAGAAATCTGTAATTTAGTGTAAAGACTGAAAAATTGTTACGTTAAATGCAGAGGTTTCCATGGGCAGGTGTAGGAGTTGAAAAGATTTGCCTGATTAACCAAGGCGCTAAACGCAAATTCCAGAAACCTCAGTGGAAAGCCTCGCTCCAAGATTTCTTCCGCCACCCTGAGAAGGAAGTGATTTACCCTGTACCGCTTCCACCGCGGGGAACACGGCAGGTTTTCACTGAGTCGCTGGCAAAGCAAAATGGATTAATAACGATTGTGGATGGTTTCGTTACCGTAGCAGTGCAAGACAGATTATTATTGTCCCAGGAAAAAAAAAGCTCTTTCATATCCCGTGAAAGAATCCCAGACTGAGTAGTGCTTGGGTCCCGTTAAACACTACGTAACGGTTACTCTGACTTTTCCATGTGAAAGAGGGAAGTAGAGAAGACCTGTAATGTTATACATAAGATTGCAAATTATTTGGTGTAAAGGTTGTCATTTACCGTTTAGTGGTGTTTTGCCTTTCCTGGCAAAACAGCACGCCGGAATAAAGCCGGAACGAGGCATAACTTTGAAGAGAAGATGACAACATTGTGTTCGTTCTTAAAAATGGACAAACGCGTTTAGCCTGTTACTGCTGACCCAGGCTTTGCTGTAAAACCCAAACTGCGTTCCTTCACAGAAACTGGGGACAGCGAACACACCGACCTCGTTCTGGCAGACCACAGCAACGTAGGATTGATTCTTAAAGTCGACCATCCTCCGGTTTTAGGCAGCGATGGCTTTCGTGCGTGCAATGAAGCGAGCGTTGTTTATAGCACTCAGCTGGATGGCAGCGGGCTGGATACGCCGAAGGCTCGAGCACTGTCCAAAGGTAAGGAGCTGTAAATAGCTCCGGGATCTTGCTGTGGAATTTTTAGCATGAAAACCACTCTCTCTGTCATGGTTTGTTTTGTCGGTTCGGACTGGCTGAGTAGCCAAAGTTATTGCAGCCGAACCACGGCTTACACTTAATTCCTCAGACCAGCAGGACGGCTGCTGCCGAACCCACCAGGTGCCAAGAGTGTTTACTGGTGAACCTCCTCGATGCCTCCAGAAAGGTGCATTAACCGCTGGCAGGCAGGGCTCCGTTGCAGTAAAGTCTTGGCCAGGAAAGGCATTAAAGAAGGGAAAGGCTGGATAACTGAGACGGTGAATGCTGAAACCAAAGCCTTTTTTTTTTTTTCTTCTTCCCCCTAATGTGTTTGTGTTCTTTCAACTGTTTTTTTGTAGATGTAGTTTTTCTTACCTTTCCTCTCTCGCATGAGGAGATATTCTACGCCAGGAAGTGCCACTTTTTCCTGACGGATGTCATCCTAGACTCCGTAAGGCAGAAGGATCCCGAAGAAATCACAGCCAAAGTCGGGACCCTTGTGAACAGGCTGTGGGTAGGTACAAGCTCCTGACAGCCCAGCTGAGCCGCGCTCGCTCACATTCCCCTGGGGCGCCCGGAGTTAGGAACCCCCGGCAGCTCCGGGAGCCGGGGTTGTCACCCTTCGGTCAGGAAGGGTGGAAGGGGAGTGCGGGGCTGCTCCGTGCGGGGTTGTGGTGGAAATAAAGGCCCAGACTCGAGGGGCCGGGATGTTCTGGGTTTTTTTCTCTTGCATTGGAAGTACCTGCTCTCCCCCACAGTGGGATGAGTCCGCCTTTGAGTAGCTCCAACCAGAAGCACTTTTCTTCTTTCCTGGGGGAGGCGGGAGAAAGGTGCACAGAGACCTTGGGAGAGCTCGCCCTCGAGTTTTCCTCTGCCTGTGTGTGCGACCGATTCCAGCCCAGCCACCTCACACCCATCCCTCTCAACCTTACTAATAAGGAGCCCCGGCCAAGGCCGGACCGGGAACGCCTCCATCCAGCTGGTAATTTCACGCACGGGGAGTGTCGCTCACCGGGTGACACCCCCCCCCTTGTTGATACGACCGTGTCCTGGTCTGTGTTTTAGACTCAGCAGATCGCACCCAGGGAGTTCGTTTCTGATTTACTGAACGTGGAATATTTTAAAGGGGACAGAAACGTTCACCGGGAGCTACTGCAGTGGGTGGAAGTAAGTAGCGTTTGCCACCAGGTGCTGCTGTACAGCTGCGCCTTTTTTCTTCCAAATGCTGTTGGCTGTTCGAACTAGTTGACATTCCCAGTTTTATTTGCAGGGGGCATTTTACAGCACAAATTGACCAATGTCATGTATAGTCTTAATAGGAGTTTAAAATTGTGCTGCTAATTTAGAAGATTGCCCAAAGAAGCAGGCAGAAGGCTTCTAGGGTTGTTAAGAAAGGGCAAGAGCGGGTGATGCTGCTGTTGGGCGGTCGGCGGGTGGTTTAACAGCGGCCTCGGGTTTGTGCGTTCTCAGTTCACCCTGCCCCTCGCGTGGAAGTACAGCCGCTGCCTCGACTTACTGATCCGGAGAGGCTTTGCAAGATCGGTCTCATACTTTGCCTTGGAAATGTAAGTTCACAGAACATTAATAAAAATTTGACCCAGCTCCTTTTTGGTATTTTTTTTTTTATTTTCTTGTGGCAGGGGAGGTACACACCTCATCTGCAGCTTGAGAAAACCCCTTTTTGCTCAGCTTTCTTTCAACTTTCAGCAGTGACTTTGCTTAGTCAGGAATGTCCTTATTTCTTACAACTTTGAGTGACAAGCAGAGTTTATTTAACAGAAGATGATACTTTCACAAGGCAAGACTTCAACTCTGTTAATAGTATTTGTGCAATAAAATTAGAATAATAATCAGAGGGTCTAGAGCAGTTACTTCATGTTTTATTTTTAAGCATGTTGTGCAGACTTTGCTGTTCCTGTTTTAAAACCTCTGCAGCTCTGCGGAGGAGAGCTGACGCTTCTCATCATGGGAACTCAAGCGAATCGCCCTCCCTTTCATCCTGTCTAACAACCTGATTAAACCAACATCATTTCCATCCCCCACCAGTATTCTGAGAGAGAATTTAGACCCCCCAGGGAAAACCGCTCTTCTCCATGTACGCCTGTTTCCTCTCCTGCAGCTGAAGAAATCAAGATACAACGCAAACAAGTTTCATATAAAGAAAATAACCTTTATTAGACCAATCAATCAAACCCTGAAAAAACAGTGTCAGGTAAACATTACTAAAGGTTTTTCCAGCAATGCAGAAACCTTTGAAACTGAGAAATTCAGGAAGTTTCATGTTCCTTTTGTTGCATTAGTAAATTCTCTCCCTCTTGTGCCATGAGCTATTTCTGTCTTGCCAGCCCAAAAATCTTGCGTGAACTCAGCAATTATTTTAAAATAGGAACTTCTAACATCTTCCCTGTGCAACTGTTTCCCACACAATTTTGTACAGAGGTGTCAAACTGTGTTCTCCTTGCTGTCTAAAAAAAGAACAAGGTTTAAAAAACATCCAGCTTATTAAAAACAAACGAGTGTTTTTATGTACAGTACAGGAATTCCCAAACTTGAAGGAACACGGGCGATATGTTGAGGGTGATGCGGGCGGCTGAGAGGTTTTAACATCCCAGACTCTGGCAGGGGCTGGGGCCAGGCAGCTCCCCCACCCCAGCAACTATGGGGAGAAAACCGCAGTTGAAGTAAATTGCTCAGGCTGAAGGTGACACCGGTTCTCTCGCACCTGGGGGAGCCTGATTTATAGCACTTCATAAACCAGGAGTAAACGGGAGCTTGGCAGCAAGTAACTACAGTTTCCAATAATGCCAATTCCCATTTCCCCCAAGGAGAGGGAGAGGGTGTCACAGCCATGATGTTACCCAGGGATAAGCAGCCTTTGAACACGTTTGTCCTCCTCCAGTTACGCCGTGCTACTTCCAACAACGTGGATTTAAGGTTCGGCCTTATAATCGACCCGTTGCGCTCAAACCCTGTTGGTCTCAGCTGCCACCACCACGCCACCACCACCCCACGCTCCTCTAACAAGCCCCGCCGGTGGGACTGAAGTCGGTTAGCGCAGAAATTGCACAGGGAGAGGGGAAGAGCGGACAGATGTTAAGACAGAGGCAAGCTCAGCACTGAGGCCCTGGAAGAATCATCTGAAGAAACAATTCACCGTAACAATGAAATTGCTTTTATTAAAACAGAAGTGTTAAGCCAAGAAAATAAATTATTGCTATGATAGACATATTTAGAACATGAGGAAGGACGTTAAATCTTGAGCTCCAGGTCAATATAACCCTGAAACAGGAAGTTACACTACTTTTCTTAAATACCTCGGTTTCTCTTCAGGCCCTTCCAAAAACTTTATAAAATGTGCAGCTTACAGAACAAATAGTAACAGAGTCACTTGTAACAAAAATCTGTACAGCTCATAGCTTTAAAAATAATACTTTTTTTCTTTTTTTTTTTTTTCTCTCCCCAAACTGCTATGTTACTTATTCCTCATAAATACAGGGCTAACAAGTTTTGAATGCCCAAGGTCCCATCCAACACCAAAAGCTATTACGTGTGGTTGACAGAAAGCTTCTTGGGACTTCCCCCCTCTCCCAGCCAGAGATCAGGTTTTGGGCTGTTTGAAAGAGCCTGATTATGTGTAAAAAAAAATAATAAAATATCTTCACGGGTGAAGACTGTCTCCTCCTGCTGTCAGAGGCCTGGGGTCTTCAGAGAGTTTGAAATGGCACTCAAACCTGGAACACAGCACCGCGCAATGGGTTAGACTGGTGGCAGGACCCCACGGGTCCCTCTGTCCTGGCCAGCAGTGAAAACCACCGGTTGTCAGAGCTGCATTTGGGTGGGGAAAAGAACGTTCTACTGGAAGAGCCTGGCAGGAGAAGCGCGGCTCTTCCCCCCCGACACATGGAGAGCTGCTTCGGCAAACCCCGCTGCTTCTGTGGCCACTCCAAAGGTCGTGTCTGCGACCCCCCTCCCGAAGGGGCTCTGGATCTTAAATTTCAGCCCTGGCTGGTTCAGTTCAGCTGGTTATGAACCCCCGGACCTGCGGATCACAAGCCGTGGGCCTGTAACACCCCCCAGTGCCAAACTGGGAGCCATCTACCAGCCTCTGCCTCCACCCTTCAAGCCCTGCTCCTGCCTCTCTCGTGTTCGCTGCCCTCTGCTCCCTGTGAAAAAGGAGGCTCAGTCCTAAGGACAGGGAGGGAAAAGCTGAGCCAGAAGCAGCCTGGTTTGAGTGGGACGTGACACGACTTTCCAGGGGCTGCCACCCACGCGCAGGAAGCCCTGCCTGGCTGCGTGTCCTGCCAGGGCTCATCCCTCCTCCGATCAACAGCAATTTCCTTGCAGACAAGGTATCCTTCAGAAATCACTAAGTACGGGAGCAACGTCTGGCAGCTCCCTCAGGACATCCTGACCATAACCTAGCAGGTGCCTCTGCCTGGTGATGTCTGGTTTCCTTCGGAGGTTCAAAGGAAACTGTGGGATAAATCCAGCTTGGGGAGAGCACTGTGGATTCCCCAAGGTAGTTCAGAGGGACTAACAAAGAGCAGGATTTCGGCAAACAGCCACAAGAAACAGATTAGTGGTTAGACAGCTGGGCAGCATTCAGAGGAAAGAAGCTCATCTGAACACCCAGGACTAGGTGGTGCTCAAGCCTCTACTACCCAAAAAGTAACTTCACTGGTTTTGCTTCTGCTCCTTCAAACAGGGAGGCACCAGACCGGCTGTTTAAGGCGACGGCTCTGTGGGAGCTGGTCTTCTCCAACCAGATGAATCAGAGCCTCAGAGGCCGGTTAGGAACGCATGTGGAAACTTCTCATGGAGAAGCGGAGGGTGAGGTTCTCCTGACTCACAGCTACTGACAAACCTGAGCAGCGCTCAAAGCTGCTGGAAAATCCCCTTCAGGGGCTACTTACAAACAACTCCACTTCCTTAGGCGGTATACGCGTGCAGAGGGGCTCACACTATTGTCGAGGGACTTATGGTGACCTGGCCTGCTTTCTGCAGAGGAGAGAAGCCAGCATTAGTACAGGGTTAGAGGACAACAGCATCAGGACACGATCTAGTGGGAAGGGAAGCAGCTGAGAACTCTCAGGAACGTAAGAGGAGACACGCTGACATCTCAGAGCAACAGGCTCCTGCTCCTCCAACCTCATCGCTCCCCGAAAAAGGCCCAAACCTCCCAGGAAAGAAGCTCAGCAGCATCTGCAGCAGAGCTCCATCCATCCCAGGAGGTTACGCATGTACCCCAGCCCGTGACAGCATTAAAGCTCCTGTGTGCAGCATTCCCTCCTGGCGTAGCTTCCAGCACTGCGAGTCCTTTCCAGTGCATCTCTCTCCTCGGGGATGTTGGCCACCACAGGGGAGGCTCTCACAACAGAGGGGCTTTCGCCTGCCCCAGAGGAGAGGAGCCTCTGCAAGAGGAAAGGTCACTTCCCCACAGCGACTCCTAGCCCAAAGGCAGCATCTTCAGTCCCCCTGCGAGAAGCAGCGGCTGGAACCGGGGAGGCAGCTGCAGGAATGGGCAAAGCGAAGAGAGTATTTTGGCTGCTCGCACTTACTGCGGAAATGTACTGGCTGTTCGTGAACCTGGGTTTCTGCTCCATCGCAGAGGCGTGTTGCGAGCCTAGGGGCATGTAGGGGGGTGAGCCCATGTCTTCGCAGAAGCTTTCCTGCGGGATGCTGGAGACACAGCCGCTGTCGGAGCCGCTAGAGCCGCTGCCTGACATGCAGTGCGATGACTCCGAGCTCTCTGTTGCTGGGGGAAAGAGAGAAAGGTCACTCTGATGACCACGAATTTGGCCTACGTGACCTGTGCCACGTACACTTGTAACATATCTATTTGCAGAGGCACTGGCCACACAAGCCCACAGATGAGCCACGCTCCTGTCTGGGCCTCTTTAAAGCCATAGGCAACACAATAACCAAAGGAAACGCAGCAAGTGATGCTGGAGAGTGGTACAGACTGGCCAGGGAGGTTCACACCGAGGAAGCCAAGTGGTCACTGGATCAGGCTGGAGAGAGCAAGGGCCAGAGGCCTCGTACCAGAGGGGCAGGCAGCGACACGAGCGCTGTCTCCAGGCCCAGTACGGGGCTGGGATGGCTGCAGGTCGGCGGGCACGTTACTAATCCCTGTGTCTGACCACACAGCGCAGAGCAGGGTGTAAGGACCAGCCCGCACATCCCAGGGCGCATTGCGGAGCAGCGGGCTTGTACGTACTCAGTGATGGCTGGCTGCTTGTCTCGTGCTCCAGCTCGTCTTCCTCGATGCAGGTGCCAATGTCAAAGGGGCGGCCGGGGGTCAGGACGCCTGGCAGCAGAGCCTGGTCCAGGTACATGTGGAGGTTGAGGGGCCCCAGCAGGGAGGAAGAGGAAGGGCTGTATGCAGCGGGGGTGCTGCCAGCAGAAAGCTGCGCCTGTGTCCTCTTGTACGGGTTGGAATGGTCAAACAGAGACACCGCGATTGATGCTCTGGTCCTGGCACCTGCCAGAAAACATACCAAAAAAGCCCTGAGCACCAGTCCTGCCCAGCTCCCACAGAGCAAGGGGGCAGGCACAGCTGGCACGCACCTCTGCCTTTCATGATGTAATCAATAGCACGGTCATTGATAGCTGCCTCGCTGGGTTTGATATCCAGGAACGGCTTGTTGCCCACACCCATGGAGACCATCTCCTGCATACGGATTTCTGGAGGGGAAGAGACCCACAGCCACATCATGAGGTTGCTCCCCCCAGGCCAGGGGGCTGCTGAACTACCAAGATTAAATCTGTTCTCCCCTTGCTCCCCAGTCCTGAGGAGTCTCCACAGACAAGCAATCATGCCCTGCTCTGGCCAAGCAGCTCAGTGCCATGCCACCTACGAGAGTCCTGCCAAGCGGGAAGCCTGGGGCAGAGAGAAGGGACTCAACCAGACAGCTGCCACTCCAGTCGCAGCCTAAAGCACGGGGAGAGCAGTGAGCCTTTCAGGAGCACAGCCCAAACTCACAGAGCAGGGAACCCTGTGCTGTATATCTCCCGTTTCTCTCACAGAGTCCAGGTGGGTGTCTACAGTCACAGAGAGCTTGGACTGGTCAAGCTCCCCAGGGATGAGGGGCAGGGAAGGGACATGCCCAGCCAAGCCCAGCACATGCTCTTGAGGCCGCATGCTGGCACACAGCTGCTCGCTGCACACAGCTGCCTGGTAACAGGCTCCAAACCTACTCAGGACAGCACGAGCTGAACAGGGCTCCCGCACCTTTTGCGGCACAGACGCCCCGGGAAGGAATCACACCTTTATTGCGGGCTGCCTGCTGCCAGAGGATCTTGGCAATGTCACTGGTCCAGGCCTGCTTAGTCTCAGCCGAGCTGGCCTGGAGGATGTAGGTGTCGCTGGACTTCCGCCTTCGGAACCAGATCTCAAAGCGCAGGCCGCTGTCTCCAGAGTTCTCCGTCAGACCGATGTCTGCAGTCTGCCAGAAAAAGGAAGAGCGAAGCATCAACTGGGGCTCCACCAGGAGCAGAAAGGGTAAACTCTGCCCGCACCCTGTGCCAGAGCTGCCCCTGGCTCGGCAGACCCAATGGGCAGGAGCCCAAGGGTGCGGACAGGAGCAGGTACCATCTGGACACAGCTGAGCAGAGACAGCCCAGGCAATTCCCAGTGCTTCATCCAGAGTTAGCACCACCTCCCTGCCACAAACACACACACACTGCCTTTCCCTCACACTCTGCACCCCTCAGAAGACCTCGGCCCCCCCATCTCACAGCACAGAGGGGTCCCAGGCATTAATGTGTGAAGTATTCCCTTCTGGCTTCACTGCGTGGCTTGGAGAAGGCTCAGCAGTGGTGAGAGCAGCTCTTCTGCTGAAGGCGCTCCCCATTTCAGAGCCACGTGTCCATGGGGAAACCAGCCACAGACACCTCCTGCACAAGAGGGAGCTGCAGGGCTGCCCTTACCTTGAAGGAGCGCTTGTAGATATACACATCAAAGCCACCCTCGATTCTCTTGGGCTTGCTGAACAGGATCAGATCCTCAAAGAGGAAGACGTGTCGCTGGCACTTCCTACGACCCAGCCAGATGGTGAACTCATCCTGCCGCACCAGCTGCCCCTGCTCCTTCAGGTTCACCTGGACACAGGGAACATCCCAGTAAGACCCCAGCGGGATCAGCTCCAGGCAATCCCAGACCTGGAGACGCAGAGCATGAAGAAGTGGCAGCTACCTGTCATGTTAGGAGGGCTCTGAAAGAGGTAGCGCTGCATGGCGCTGCTAGAGGCCACATCAGGCTGAAACAACCGGCCCAGAGCTCAGGGGAGAGCTGCACCTCTCTCCTAGGCAGAGCCCACAGATGGCCCTCTGCTGTCACCACGTGCAGATTGGTGACAAAGCTCTGGGGTGGCAACTGGAGGCAGTCGCCAGGGCATTATCTTAGGGGGAAGAAGAGAGCTGAAGAGGGAGGGAGTCCCATCAAACTGCCAGGAGCACGTCTGGGTCAGAAGGCCGGTCCCTCAGTTCTTCCTGTCCCAGATCCATCTTCCTCCACCCTAAGCCCTGTGGTTTCTCCTCCTCCAGTGCTGCACTTTGCATGCCTCTCCTTCAAGTCCCACCTCGCTGCTTTTAGCCTACCCCTGGCATCAGCATCTGTTTGAATTCCGTCTTCCAAACTGCCTGACCCTCTTACCACCAGCTCAGAAGAGCTGGAAGGGCCCAAGGCAGGACACCATCTGCAAGGGCTGCCAGGCTGCCTCACGGCACCGGTAAGCACCCGCGAGTGTGTTTACGACAAAGACCCCACGTCTAGAGAAGGGGAAGAAGTGTGGCTCTGCCTCCCCCCAGGCAGGGGAGGACACTGGAACGTACGTCGCAGTCACGGATGGCATCCATGGCCAGCAGGTCATTTCCGTGCCGGAGCTGAAACTTCACCATCTCCTCAGCCGCACGGAGGTAGCCCAGCTCCTGCTCTTGCGCCTCACTGCACTCCTTGATCAGGTCCTTCAGGAGCAGGGCGTATTTGCTCATCCGCTGGATAGGTTTCAGCAGGTAGGAGGCCAGGTCCATCTTATCCCCAAGCTGCACCTGCTTGAACTGAGAAACACAGCAGAGTGAGGGCAGCAGCTTTCCGTGGAGAGCCCTGTGTCCCCGGGCAGGCACCGACACCCACAGCTTTCCCGACTGGGGTACTCTGCTCGTGCTGCAGGGAAACACAAAGCCATAGGACCAACGCTGCCGTGTGCTGGACGCCTTTCCAAAGCACTCGCTGCATCTCTGTCCCGTCCCCCCACCACACTCATGTGCAGCACTGTGCCGGGAAAGCAGAGGTAGTGCTGAGCATGCCTCAAGCAGGGAAGTTGGGCTTGTTTAAACGCATCAGCGACCCAAACACCAAGAGCAATCGTGATGCAGGCAGTGGAATTTACCTTGAAGAAGGTATTCCCATGGCTGGCCAGCAGCGAGTCCGACTTTGGCTTGTTCTTGCTATACAACGCGTACATCCCAAACTGGTCTTTCTGCAAGAGAGATCCCCGCGTGAGACCAACGCACACCCAGGATGCAGCGACAGCCATGGCCTGGGTCAGCTGCTCTAATACCTCTGCCTCTCCCAGGCTGCACCAGAGCCTGCTATGGCATCGGGAACAGCTTTGCTTCAAGTTCATTAAGAGCCACGGAATGTTCTTGGTCTTCCTACAATAGCTGGGACTTTTTAATCCATTCTTCTGTTACCACCTGCTCCTTACATACCCCAACAGATACCTGGTATCTGGATACACCTGGTAGCAGCAAACATGCATGGGGCAGCTGAGCCTAAGACCAGTGCCCTGTGCTTCTCCCTAGCAGCCCTTTTCAACAAGAGCAGCAGGTCTGTGCCTCTCCGCTCATCGAAGTCATTCCACACTGACACCGCAGACAGAAGACGGGGTAAGGGGATGCCCCTGCAGAAGCAGGGGGGCTTTAAGGAGCAGACATTTTGCTTCCCTGGCAGCATCTCTTGGGAGCAAAAAAGCAACAGGAAAGGTAAAAAGCAGCTGCTGCTGCTGCTGCCTGGGCTCAGCCTCCCAGAGCCATCCCAGTCCAAGTCCAGAGGAGCCCGACCCCAGGAGGAAGGTGCTGATGCCTTACATGTCGGAGGAAGCAGTGGCTGACCCGCAGCGGGTGGTTGCAGCAGCTCTCAAGCTCCCGCAGGAAGTACTGGCTGTGGAAGTCGTAGAGTTTCTCCAGGTTCCCAAAAATGACACTGCGCTTCCCACGCAGGTCCTGGGGGAGGTCGAGGCGCTCCATCTCAGGGAAGTAGCTATCGATGATGTAGCAAAGCGACCTCACGTATTCCCGCTCCGTGGTTACCATCTCATCAATGATGTGCCGCAGCTTGCTGCAGTAAGAAACATTCAGCCTTGAAGGCACCCAGGCTGCGCAGGGCTGCTGCAGCAGCCAAAGAGTGCCTGCAAGGCGCTGCACTACCCCTAGAGCAGTTCTCCCTAAGACCTAACACGGAGATGAGAAGATCCCTTAGCACCATCTGAGCTCAGATTCAGAACTGCCTGTCCAGCCCTGACCCTGAGCACTGACAAAACTCGTGGCTAATCCAAGGAATTCTGTCGGCTTTTCTGTTCAGGAAGGGCAAGACCCAGGTTGGCTGTGGTCCTGACCCAACCTCAGCAGGACACACACACCCCTGGGCACACCCAGCCCCTGCTCTGGACACAAACAGGCTGCTCTACAAAAGGTTGTGCTCCAGAAACAAGAGGGACAGCAGAAGTCAGGATAACTTCTGTGAGGAGGAGTCAGCCCGATGACTGGATGCTGTGGGAGGCAACGTTAACCTGGGGAGAACAAGAGCTCAGGACCCAGGTGCTGTTGGGTTTGTCACAGTAAACATGAGTGGGAAACAAACCTCGTATCACTTCATCAGCAAATGGCAGTTCCTAGCATGGGTTGCTCCACATTTCTCAAAGGACGGTTCCTAGGTACTCGAGGTTTCCACTGCGAGGCAGTGCAGCACCAAACATAACTGCTCCGACGTGTGCCTGCCCTCCCTGCCTCTCAGCTCTCCCCAGGCCAGCTCCTCTGGCTGTTCAGAGGAGGGAACAGCGGGGCTGCCTCAGCACCCACGGCCGGGAGGGCTGCTGCATCACTCCCTCGAGAAGCAAAGCAGTTAGTCTCCCATCTGCTGGTGCTCATCACCTACCGTGAGCTCCCCTGGCACGTGCTGGGCTATCAGAGGCCTCTTCCAGAGGATTCCACTGGCCCCAGCCATCCCATCCAGAGCAGCAGCAGTGGAGGAGCTCTGTGGTCCCCCCGCATCCAGCACTTGTTTCTCATCTCTGCCACCAATTATTATCTTTTTAAATCTTTTTCCAACGAGAGCAGCTGAAAGACCTGCCTGGTGACCCCCTTTCAAGAACAGCTAACATCCCCGGGCTCTCCAGAGCCTAGGTACATTGCAGTATGACAAAAAAAGTGGAGTTGAGATCCTTAAGGACAGAGAAGGAAAAGAGAACAAAAGCCAGCTGTTGGCCACACAAATAAAGATCTCACCCCCAAAGGGCAAATACAAACACCCTCTTACCTGTAAAGCAGGTGTCACAGGGTACTGGACGTGTCCCAGTCTGGGTACAGGCCCCCCAAAAGTGGGGGGGATGATGCACTATGCTTTTGCTCTCCCCCTGCACCTGTACCGCAGGATTGCTAGGTCCCCGAATGCTATGTCTCTGCAAACCCTCATCCCCTAATGCCAGCAATGTGGCTCTCTTTCCCCTTTTATGAAGGAAACACGCTGCCCCAAAGGCAGGTGCCAGGCTGAATGGAAAAGCTGGAGCTCTCTGCCTCTCCATCCATCTGCCCTGTTCCCAGTGGAAAGTAACTGTAACTGCACAGCTCTTCCCATCTTCGCCGGCCGCCTTCTGCTACGCTGAGACCGCAGCACCAAGTGCCACAGTCACTTACCTGCCCCAGCTCTTGGCTTCCGACGCGGAGAGGCAGCCCCTCTGTCCCTCCAGCAGGCAGTCCGCAGCCCAGCTGTGAGCGGCTTGCTGCCGCAGCACGAAAGTCCTGTCCACCAGCTCAGTGCTGCTCACCTCCAGCCCCTTAATAAAGACGCCAGTGTTGCCGTATCTGGCCGGCTCGCTCAGCGTCCTCTGGCAGCCTGACCACAGGCTCTCACCGCAGGGAAGGTCGAAGCTTTGGGCCTTCCGGAGCATCCTCCTGGGAGGCGGCTTCCCAGCGGCAGGAGTGGATGTGCAGGATGGCTTCACCTCCAGGGTTTCTAATATGCTCTCCAGGTTTGGCTTTTCTTCAGGAAGCTTTGGAGACTTGGAGGCCCCACTGGCAAAAGAAACTCTGCTCGAGTGAGGACCAGGGCTGAGAGCAGCTTGGCAGGCAAGTTCTTCCCCAGCACCGACATCGCCAGGGCAGCTCAGGGAGGGTGAGGGGGCTTTCTCCTTCGTCCAGCCCGGAGAGCAGCTGGGCCTGGTGTAGCAGTGGGACGTGCTGTAAGTCCTGTCCCAGTAGGACCCGGAGGTGGCCCCCTCGGAGTGCCTCCGGTGGGACAGACCGCCAGCCTCGCTGCCAGCCCGGGGCTGCTCCCCCACAGCTGGTTTGCGGTCTGACAGCAGAGACCTCCTGGTTCTCAAGGCTGCTTCGAGTTTCTTTTCAAAAACCAGCTTGGTCTCCTGGCATTTGGACCATGCAAATTTCCACTGCTTGAGTCCCTTGTCACTTTTCAGCTCGCAGGCCAGCTCCTTCATCTCCTGGAACCGGGAATCGCTGATGTCCGGGTGCTGCCCCTTGTAACTCTCCAGGCACTTGATCACACCTGCGCAGTGTTCGGCGGAGCTGCAGTCCTCCATGCTGATGCAGGCAAGGTGTCGCATCCCTTCCAAGGCCCACTCGTACGCCTGCAGAGAGCAAGAACAAAAGGCAACAGCCAGTCAGAGGGATTCGGGGAAGAATAACCCTAAATCGGTGCCTGAAGACAAGAGAAAGGATCAGTGTGTGGCCACCACAGTTCCTCGAGTGAGAGAGGAGCGGGGGGCTGGTATTGTCAATGGGGCTTAACAATTCAGCAAAACAAACAGCTCCTTATGCAGAGGGCTTCAGCTGTGCTGGCTGCTCTGCTGCGGCTCCACCTCCCCGCCAGGTCCCTGTGACGCTGGGCACCCACGCTGCTGGGCACGTCGGTCTTCTCTAGGCAGGGGGGCTGCTGCCAAAACTGCACGAATTCACACCTCAGCGTGGCCCTGCTCGGTGTAAAACCCAGAACTCACCTTCCTCCTGCAGCCAGCCATTCTCACCACCACCACGCAGGAAGAGGGGGTATCAGGGAATGGGATTGCTGCTCCCCATGCCGTTTCCCCGGAGCTGACGGCATGCAGAGGCCTGGAGCTGGATCAGAGCTGGGCTCTGCAGATCCCCCCCGAGTGCTCTGACCCATCTTTGCAGCAAGTGGGAATCTGAGACTCTGCAAGCCCAATTGCAGCTTGTGCATTTTCTGTGCCTGCTGGAAAATTTTCCGTGGTGTGCTGTGCTGTGCCTACCTGCCTGGCTCTGCTTGTTACGGCACTACACGCGTGCGCTGGTCAGTCGAATACCGAGCTCAGCAGTTTACTTCTAATGCTCCAGGAACGCTAGAAGCGGTTTCATGGGGTTTAACTCTAGCAGTAGTGCGTATGCTGGCCTTGCTAAAACAGTTCTGTTGCATCAGTCGCACAAGAGGAATGGGACAAAATGTGGTCCAACGTGACAGGCACAAGGTAAGAGAGATGTGCTGCCATGGCAGGAAAGGGGTGAATGAAGCACCGCATGCTAAGACCTGCCTGTCATCAATAAAAATGAGAGGAAAGGCAAACATCTGAATTAGTCAGGCTCATAAGCCACTACTTTCTCCATAAAGCAGGGATGATGACAAGGTTAACTATAGAGCGGAATAAGATGTGACCAGCTGCCATAGGCCTGGCCAGGGAACTTTACTGCTCATCAGTGAGGACACAGAGTTATTTGTTAAAATCAGACACACAAGGCAGGGAAAAGGCACCTTCCACCACCTGCCCAAGACCAGTGGATGTGTGGAAACACCACAGGCTGTGTTTGAAGCGAGCCAGACCAGCTCTAGCACTTGACCTGTCAGGCCCAGTGTACCTGCTCTATTTCTGCAGAGAAGCAACGCTTGTGCTTAGTGCCAGGAATGAGGTGACCAGCCTTAAACTATTTTCCACCTGCTGAACAGCCTATGAGTCTTCAGAGAACTTAAAAGCACTTATTTTTCTGCAGAATAGAGCCTTAAGCACCCAGAAAATCCACCCAAGCTTTATGCAGAGGTGGAGCAGGCACTGGTGCCTAGCCCCTGGATGGGGACAGCGAAGAGAGCCAAGCGCTGCTGTTTGTACGAGCGCTGAAGGGCGGCACGCGAGGGACAGCCTGCGGATGGAGCAGAGTCGCTCCAGGGCCAGATGCCACAGGAGCTCCCGCAGCCGTCCACATCGCTCTTTTGAGCTGCAGCTGCACGGTGTGCGTGCAGCCAGCCCCATTACTCATGCAGAGCAAGGAGCTGCTTCAGAAACACCAGCAGCTGCTCGGGGAAAACTCTTCTCAAAGCCTCACGCAACTGCAGCGGAGGACAATCGAAAGAGCAGCGGCCCCCTGCCCTCCCATCGCCTTGCCTAGCACAGCAACAGGCCCCTGACCTGCCCCTCTCTTGATCCAGGCTGTACCCTTTAGACTTGTCCACCGCTGGGGGCCGCAAGGGGCGTGCAGAGGCAGAGGACATGCCAGACCCTGGTGAAAAATCTACATTTATCCATGACGCGGAGGGTCTTCTATTCCCTGGAGGTAGAAGCGCATCAAGACGAGGTGAAAAGCTGACTGCAGCGAAGCCCGGCAGATCCGCACGGCAGCGACAGATGGCCTATTTTGCCAGGGTTTTTTTCCTCTTTTTCTTTGAGTTGCTCCCCCCAGCTGTACACAAACCAACACACCAGCCCCTTCCAGCTCTGCCCTGAGCAGGGGCTGACCGTCAGCCTGGGCTAAGGGCACGTCTCACCATTCTGCCTGTGGAGGTCAACGGGTGATCCTGACCCAGGGCTGCACGCTGGCTCCCTTTCGCTCACCGATGGGAAAGGTTGAGCTCAAAAGGCACACAGGGCTCTGAAAGAGGATGTTGAGAGCAACGCGCAGGAGAGGCACAGTCTGGCCTTTCCAGCAGCCAGTCAGGAAGGCAGCTGCCCGGTGAAGGCCTTCTCCGAGGCTGGAGACCTCACTTCCACGCACAGATGGGAGAGAAGAGAGGCTTCTTTTATTTCTGGGAAACTGCGGATCTGCATGGGGCTACAGTGAGGAGAAATCAGGGCTGCAAACCACACAGGGAGGCAGCCCCGCCACCTCTCATCATCACATGGTATCTGTCTGCTCTTGGCAAGGACTCCAAGGGCTGCACAGAAATGACTCTAAATCTCAGTGGCATTTCGTCCATCCCCAGTGCCTGTCGCAGGTCAGCGAATAGCTCAGCTTTGTTCCCTGCACAACGGCAGCAGCCCTCCACACCCTGCAGCTTGCTTGGTAACACGCTAAGTGGCTACCAAGGCTTTCTCCAGTCACACCAGCCGCTTCGACTGCCCCTTTTAGCACACGAAACGGCAGCCGTCTCCAGGAACCAAGCGTGCCCCTCACCCAGGAGGGAACACCCTCCTGCAGGCAGGGGTATTGCTGTCATATCTGTCCTGGTAAGGTTGCAAACCAGGCTCGGCCAAGCCAGGATACTGCCCTCCAGTTGTGGGGTTTTCGGTGAGCAGGTAGCCTACAGCTTCTCTGCAAAGCTGCAAGGGCTGCTCGTATATTCAGGGAAGCTGAATCTTCCCAACCATGTCTGGAACCAGGCAGGAAGGAGCCTGTACCTCAGCTTTTGATCTCTACAGACAAGTCGTTACTGAAACTCTCAATTACAGGATTAAAGACAAATGTGCTTCCTGCATACACAGGGATGACCTATCCAGCAGCTGCGTGAGGAGTCAGCGACAGGTTGGTCCTGCCAGGCTGCCCGGGGGAGGCAGGGACTCTCAGGGACCTGCCGTGCCGTAAGGAAGAGCCAAGGACTTCCCTGGAGCACAGTGCAACCCTCAAGCCCATCTCCCTGTGCTGGTTCCCCACTCATTTCACCATTGGCAAGGCTTGCAGGGCATCAAGAACAGAAGCTCCCGGAGTCTGTTGTCTTTGGCACCACTGAAGTGCCATCCGCAAACATAGGCCAAGAGAAGCTGCTCTGCCCTGGCTCAGAACACGCTGCCAGCACTGCACAGAAAGCCTTCCAGGGTCCTGAGTCCTCACCTGAGCCACAGTATCACACCTCCCCAACCCAAACCTGGCACAAACCCACCAGGTTCCTCAAACTCAAGATTCAGTGACCTCTGAGACACCTTCAGGGTAGCCAAGACAGGAGACAATCGCTGTGCATCTGCAGGCACATGCCAGAAGGGGCAATTTCAAGGGGGGCTGCCTTTGGCCAAACCTTCTCCTTCATCTCTTCCTGCAGGGAGACAATGACTATAACTGTATAGTCAGGAAACTGGGTGTCTGAATAAGCAGAGGTAGGTTGAGTAGGAAGATCACAAACCCTCCAACTTTCTACAGAAGAAAAATGCACCTAGGCGGGTGACTAACACTGCTGCGAAAAGGTTTCCTTCTGAATCTGAAGTGACTGCCCAGGGGAGCTGAGATAGGGGTGATGAAAAGCCAAGACTGATCCAGATGGGAGCAACCATACAGGCAGGGATGCAATACAGCTGTGGGTATGATGACTGAAGCACAGCAACAAGACAGACCAAGTCCCCCCATCCTTCTGTGGCGATGTCCCAGGACTGCAAGCCTCCCCACTCCCTCACTTTCTACACCACCGAGAGAGGGAAGCAGCACAACAGCTGGGAACGCTGCCAAGGACAGCAAAAAAGAACCTAACATAATCAAACAAGCCCTGATCCAGACTGCATGCAGCTCCTGTATGCAAGCCGTACTCCACTTTGTCTTTGCGGCAAGAAACAACTGCACACTCCTCATTTAACAAAACCTGCTCTCGCCACCACCAAGTTCGCTCTGAGTGCCCTTAACTTCAGCCATGAGTTTGGAGAGCAAGATGAGGTTGGCTTACAGCAAAGGAGACAGAACTGGTGCAGCCAGAAAAGGCCAAAGGATCTCAGGTACCGCTGTGAACTGAGCCAAGCACTTCCCAACAGCTATACGCCAGCTCCCGCAGCTGCCCAGCTCTGCCAGCATCGCAAGGTCGCAGCACTGAACCCTGCAGAGCTGAGATAACAGTCGCAGCACAAGAGTAGAGTGACAGGGGACTTACCAGAACACAAGTTCAAAGTAAATGCTGCTCTCTTGCACAGAGATGCCTGCTCCCAGGTGTGCTCCTCATTACAGGTGCTCATTTGGGCTTATTCCCTCTAAAATCCAACATGGCTTTAAGCTGCTTCGAGAACCGATTCCTGCTCACACCACCGATGTGCCCCGTGTCACAGGCTGCTTCATGCACACTATTAGCGGGGACCTGTGGCTGGAGACTGCCTTATATGCTGATACTTCAGAAGGCCCACTATTTAAAAGCCATTTTACATCAAAATATATTGAAAGCAAAATTATCCAGGCTAAAACCTTCTTGCCACAAGAGCTGTCAGGTGGCAAACAGCGACAAGCCTGTTTCTCTGCTAACTCACAGGAATCAAGCAGCTGTAGCAGAAAGCGGTCGGCTCATCACTCGCTTGGATCTGCTTCGTGATACTAACAGCTCCCACGAAGGAAGGGGCAGGGGGAGAGCAAGGCTTCAGGACCAGCGCATGTCCCCTAGCAATTAATTGATTAATCAGTTAAAAATAGACCTCATCCTACCTTCCCATCTGTACAGAGGGGGTCCATATCCCGGCTGCGCCCAGCTCTGTGCTGTACATTACCATCCCCTATGGCCGGACTGAGGCAGGGCCACCGCTTCAGCGCATCATCTCGGCTCCAGCTATTCACAAGCAAATGCTGCTAGCCTAAATACCAGATTGAGGAGCCCTGGTAACCGGAGACAAGGCGGAGGGGGAAGGGGCCGCGCTTCACATGAGAACTACTGAAGTGTGCAGAGAACACCCCGACTGGGTGCAGGCCAGATCTCCTTCCTTTCAGTGCAAAAACAGGGAGAAAAAACATCCTAACCGTCCCCAAATTCAAGCAAAATTCAAAGCAAGCTGCCACCCGACACACAAGAGCTTTGGAGAAAACAGTGATCCCTCCTAGACACAGCGACGCTTTTTCCACATCTCCAAAAGCCAAAGCCCCTGCTCACTTCTAGCAAGATTTGCAGCTCTGCAAGCAGGCAGCTGCACTCAGAGGTACAAGAAACCGTGTAATTTCAGAGCACAAACATTTCAGCAAAGCCACCAAGTTAGTGGTAATCTCCTCTCTACGCAGAGGTTCGCTGTTAGTCTCTTCCCCACCCTGCAGCATTCGACTTTTCCAAACTGCATTTGAAGCCCTGCCTGGCATTCATTAGTAGCAGAAATCAACTAATCAAAGCCGTGTCCTACGTGGGATGTGGCTGGTAAAAGCTCAGCTTTAAACACTGAGGAAAGGACTCACCCTCTCGAAATAAAAAGTTAAACCATTTCTGAGTTGCTGTGTAGCTCACAGTGCCTCCCCTCCTCTCTCCAAGGGAGAGTTCACCAAAAACTAGCTAAGGAAAACAAACTTTAAATCCTGTATTTGCATTCTTGCCTGTTACCAAGTGCTAGATGTTGTACAAACACTGTGGGAGGGTAAAGGATGAGAGACAAGCGCAGAATACAAACTCCTTGGATTTAAGTGTAAGACAGGAGAACAGGTAGAGAAAGAAGAACAAGGGGTCAGGGAAGCAACTGGTCAGGGTTGGTCTTGGGCATGCCACAGCCAAGCACCATCAAAGGATGCTCATTAGAGCAACGTGCTTGGAAATCTTTTTGCAGCAGCACTCTGGGTGAACACAAACAGAGCTCAAAAAAAAAAAAAAATATATCCCCTCGCTTCCCCTCTGGGCAGCTAGGCTTGACAAGTCCAGGAGAGTCTAATTACAGGAGAATATAATTGGATAAAATAGGATTGCACATGATTTCTGCTCTCTTGACAACAGCACGAGGACCCAAAGGGCAAACGGAGCTCGTTGCGCTGGTGCTGGCGTGCAGGACGCGTGCTTGCCCTTCTTTCCTCTAACTGCTGCAACTGCCAAGCAACACCTAGGGTAGCTCCATTAGGAACAGGCTGACTCAACCGATGAATCACACACACCAAGCCACAATAATCCCTGCCTCGGTACAATTCAGAGCTTCCACAGAGCAGCCTGTGCCAGTTTCACTATATACCTGTATACAGACTCACAGGTATGTGTATATAACACACGTATATATTTATACGTGTGCATGAATAAAATGACTCCCTGGGAAGCTGGGGAACAAGTTTCTGAGATTTGTGATGCTGCCCAGCTTCCACTGCTCTGCAGCTGCAGAAAACCTCCCAACAGCCAACGATGTGCAGTTTTCCCCCAGTTTTCCCTTTTTGTTCTACAGTCACTCGTGACTTTGCACCCTTGGGTAGATTTTGCACTGATTTTCTCCCCTAATTTTTTTTCTTTTTTTTTTAAATTTTTTGTCCCACCCAGGGAATTTTCCTCAACATTTAAAAGCCCTGAACCCAGAGGACTGGGGACTGAGTTTGCTCCCACAGTAAAGCAAGAACCTTTAATATTTACCTTTGCTGCAAACCAGCCTCTTAATGTTTGAGGCACTGCCCACCTTTTCATCAGCTTTGTACACTCACTGCAAAGCTTTTTTTTTTGTCAATGAAGTTCTGCTCACAACCCCTTCTTACCAGAATAAGAGCTGATGCTGTTTCCCTGCCTTGGTGAATATTATCCTTTCTCCTTTCTGATGCTTCAAACCCAAACTGCATTCTGAAATCTGCTTTGGCCACTGCCTTTCTCTCTGGCTGCCACTAACAACTGGGATCTGGTGGCTGCAGCCTACACCAGGCACTGCAGAGCCAGGAAACCATCACAAGATTGACTCGAAAGAAGTTATAGGTGTTGAGTGTAACTCACTGACAGCTGAGAAAGCAGAAGGTGTGAAGGAGTGAGCGTGTGTGTCTGCGGATGTACAACCACTGCCTAGAGGAGGAGGAGGGCAGCGTGTTTTCAAGCTTTTTTTAGCGGAGAACTGTCTTTGGAGAGCACCAAGAGCCTCATATTACCAGTCAGATTCAAGCTCAAGCCGCAGCAAGATGCGTGAGTCACCGAAGCTGGCAACTTGCACAACAGCAACAAATCACTGCTCAGAGACTAATGTCACCTCCAGAGGTTTATTTGCGTGCTTTGCTTTTACATCTGTCCCGACAGCCGCATCATTACGCTGTACAAATACTCTGCTGTAATAGCACACAGCAGGCCGGCGAGGACAGACTGGACCGTGGTAGGTGTCTCCTGTCTGCTCTGCGTTGGCTCCCTTCTAATGAGGTTCTCCATGCCCATCTGGGGATTGCAAAACCTCCAGCACGCCCTTGGGCCTGGACAGAAGAGCGTGGACGCTTTCTCTGTAGTCTTCAATTCACATCCTTTCCCCTGTGACAAGCCGAGTCAAACTCCGCTTAATTATTCAATGATGTGCCGGGATCTCTCTGCATTGCACTGTGGGCACTTGTGCCTTGGGAGACGTGGAGCTGAAACCGAACCCAGACACCCGGCGCATCTGTTGGGCCTCCCTTCTTCAGGGTAGCTGACAAGGCTAGGAAGAGCTCCCTCGTTTAAGAGCACGCTAAGATGTACCCGTAGGATGCGAGCCCCTGCGAAGCAGCCAAAGGAGCCTGGTCCGAGGCAGCGGGTGCCGGGGAGAACATCCATATGTCCAGGGCTTTGATATGCAGATGAGAGCCATTGTGAGCTTCAGCCCCATCTGTACACCGATGGGAGTTTCATGTCCAGATTGCTTGAACAGATCTATTTAACTCCCGTGACTAAAGGGAATTCCAGCCTCCAGGAGGATCCGAGCATCCAGATGGATGCCAGCACATGAACATTCAGAAAATCTGTCACCCTGCGCAGATCCTATCCTAATATCAGAGTGAGGGAAAAAAAAAAGCACCCAAACCCAACATTTTACACACGCGCACAAGGCAGGGGTCAGCTGAGGAAAGATCTCTGCTAGCATCAGATCCTACACCTCGAGTGCAATGCACTCCCCTTGCAGTCCAGCTGCAACGCGAGCTGGGAAATTCCTAAAGCTGCTGGGGAGAAACGCTGCTCCCTGCCACTAGTGACCGGCTACCAGTGACCCTGCAGCAGACTTGATCCCATCCGACTCAGAGAAGGGGAACCCCAGACTTTCAGACAACTGTCAGTTTATGTTCGTGGGCAGCCAAGGACACGGAGGAGTATTTCCTCAGAGGTGCTCTGGTGATCAAGGATGAAGGCAGCAGACACTTTCAGAAGATCAAGCATTGCTCCCCTGCAAAAACAGCAGTGGCAGAACACGTTGGCACTCCTCGGATCGGGGAAGGCAGTTCAGGGAGAGCAGCCTACATCCCAAAAAGATGCCATGCGCTGGCCTGGCATAGTGTAGCATCCCCCAGCCATGCCCTCCAGGGAGGGTTCAGCCAGCACAGGAGGAGGGAAAAGGACCCCAGACAGTCAGACCAAGGCTTTGCCCCCCTGCACACACCACAAACACACCACACAGACCTCCTCCTGCACTAAAACAGAGCCTAGGGTGCTGGGGGAGGCACTCGAAAGCATCTCAACCCAAGAACTCTGCATCTTCAACTGCAAATTGCGCTTGGATTTAGCACATGAAAATACTTAATTAATTCACTGCTGCCTATTAACACTGAGGGACAAACTTACGCAGGAGTCTCACGCCTGTGTTGTGCAAGCAGAAAGGAGCACCAAGTGCTGGTGCTAACTACCATTTAGCATTCACCTATGGTTGCAGAGCTCGCTGGGAGCTACGGGCACTGCTGTGATGCCAATTTGGCAATAAAGTCATTGAGGAAACACAGGAGAAAATAGGCTGGGCACCAGCAGATCTAGCAGCGAATTACTGGAGAAGTCATAAAACGGAGAAGTTTCCAAAAAAGTAATTTTGCAAGACAGAAAAATACAGGGGAGCTGTAGCAGATCAGATTTAAACGGTCAAAACTCCTTGTTTATGCAAGAGGACTATCTCAAACTCCAAGGCAAAGCAGAAACTTTCTGACACATGAAGACCCTTTGATGGGAAAGTAAATATTAGAAGCTTATTAACCTTGCAAGAAGACTTCTCTAGCAAAAACCTGGCGGGAAGGAGAAAGGAGAGATTTCGTGCATTAACCTTGCATGAACTCTGCCAGAGGATCGATTTTCCAACCTCTAGGCTCATTCCCCCAACTGCTTCAGGCTGCGCATGAAAAAGGACACCCCTGAAATGGGAGAGCAAATCAGGCTAGATGTCTGTCTAGGGGCACGGCTTTACAAGCGTAACTGAGGAAGGAGAGAGAGAAGAGAGAAAAAGAGATGAGACAGCTGCTGTCAGACAATGCTGAAGCCAGACAACAGTGGCATCATCCCCGAAAACACACAGCATCAGCATGACATTGGTATATATTCCTCTGTTGTGCTGCTCAGATCTTCCGTCATCACCTTCGGTATTTGCAGCAGTAACCAGATGAAAGCTGTTATTTGGGAACGTTGTGCAGCCCATCCCCAGAAAAGTAAAGCCGATCTCTGTGCAGAGAGAGAGACGGACCAGTGCGCGTTCAGCCTCTCCCAGAGACTTTATTGTAAGCCACAGCAAAAACCTCATTTGCTCAGAGGTGCTGGGGGGCAAAGTCATGCTCTGACCTGCGCAGGACTGGCAGCAAGAGACAAGCATCATGGCACAGCGACCTGCGTCTCTGTTCATAATAAGTACGCTACAATAAGGACACATCAAATGCCTCTTTTTCCACTTTGGTGCTAAGTTCTACTCTCCAAATCTCCTCCAAGTGCATTCCCAGAGCAGTGAATCATAACTTTCAGTGACATTAACTCTCAAATTGTGTCAAACAGCCTGCGATAGGGGAAAAAAAAAAAATAAATCACATTTTTAGGTCGCAGCCACCAGGATCCTTTCCAGCTTCCCACAGACCAGCATTCACAACCCTTCTTTCCTCTTCAAAGGCTAAGCAAAAAGAAATGTCAATAATTTATCACCCGAAGGGGACTGGATTTATTTTTTTTTTCCCCCTCAAAACCATTATCTGTGACATTATACCTGGTACATCATCAGAAATCAAGCACAGCAGAAAACAAGGTATCAGCAGGTCACTGTTCTGAATCTTTTCGGGAGAAGCGGGAGGTAATGACATCTGTGGAAGTCAGCTAATTTATCATACTCTGGATTTCTGCTGTCACATCTAAGATCAGATCCACCTCTCAAAGCTGGGAACACTGTGCCAGCAGGTCTCAGTCGCTCACGGGACAGGAGCCCGGCAAACCTCGGAGCAGTTGAGGAGAGCAGCCCCCTCTTCTGCTGTCCACAACCTTTAACAGAAGTCCAGGCAGATCCAAAGGGACCACCTGCGCCGTGCTGCAGTTAAATTATGCCCGCTGAAATGACGGTGCAATAACATCTATTAAAGAGAAAGAGGGACAGGCACTGCTGCATTACAGACAGCGCAACCCTGGGATTCGGAAGGACCACGCAAAGATGCACACAGCCCACAGGGCTCGCTCTGGGCACACGAGACACGCACAAAGCCCTCCAATTCATGCTGGATGCATACAGATGTGCACAAGCAACCGAGTGAAAAGCCTTCTCTACATTGTTTCCAAACAATCTCAATACAACTCACACGTCAGCCGGGGCGCCGGACACTTGGTACTTACAAGAGGGTTTGCTGTGTCTGTCTGCTGTCGGAGGCAGGACGGGTGTATTCGACTCAGAGGGAAGGTGCATGGAGATGTGCAGAGAGGTTCTCCTGCCAGCGGGGCCTGGACCGATGGGAAGAAGGGCCCCAGCCCCTCTTTGGGCCCCAGAGGCAGCAACACTTGTTCGTTCACGGGATGGAGAGCAAAAAGGCTGGCATTCCTACAGCAGCAAGGACAATGGGGAGGGATGAGGAGGCGCTGCCATAATCAAATGCAGGCCAGCTGGCCCTCCCCCAGGAAGGGCAGGCACCTCCTTCACTTGCCAAAGGCTTTGTTTTCTAAGCCACAAAGAACAAAGTGGTTGAGAAGGAGAGAGGGAGAGGAGGAGGAGAGCAGAGGAGAACCCACTGTGGGGGCAGATCCACACATGAGCACAGGTAACCCACTTGGCGAGAGACGTCAACACAGATGGAGAGGCGTTGGGCAACACTCTGCCTGCCTCAAGCAGGGCTCAGCAACAGCAGCTCCTTGTGCGCAGCAGAAAGAAGCTGGGGACGGCTGGAGATCACTACTGAGGATCAAGAATCAGCACAGGGTGATGGTCAGGGGTCCTCTGGGAGGAGGGATCCAAGCGTGGCAGCCAGAGAACGCCACTGAAGGAACAGCTCATAGAGCAGAGCCCAAAGAAATCCCAACAAGGGAAATGCTAGTTTCTCGACCAGCCTCACCCCAACACTCCTGACCATAGAGCCTCTGACTGGCTTCACTCAGAAAGCAAACGCAAGGCAAGCCGAAACAGGCTCCCAGGCCACGGCAGAGCAACGCCCACACTTTCCCCTGAGCACCAAAAGAGGCAGCATCTTGCACAACATCCCGACAAGCAGGAAGAAGCCCCTGGAGCTGCCTCAGGCCCTCCTGTAATGGTGCAGGCAGTTCAGCTGTAAGGCTCTGGGCACCACAGCACCGCAGGGCACGGAGGTGCTGAGCCGGTGCAATGGGACTCTGCCCTTTCCGGTTGGGTCAGTGCTTTCCTTCCAGAGTGATTTTTGCCAGCAAGGATCGTGCGCCTTTGCTACTGACCTTCTGCAGGACTGGTTGTCATCCCAGGGCTGGCAGAGACGGTGCTGCCTGCTCCGGCTCATTAGACATGCCGCTGTGAGTTAGGTAGCTGCAGTCCTGACAGGGCACACAGCTCTCGCATGGGCCATTTCAAGCCTGCGGTCCAGGCACTTTGCTTATGGTAAAGTAGGGATATAAGAGCTGGGATCTAAGAGTGACCTGGGAAATAGTTTTACCCAAAGAAAGCTTGAGAAAGGAAAAAAAATTGAACAAGGTAAGCAAGGAGAGGGAGACTTGCTCTAGCTCCTCCTGGTAACGATGGCGTGCCTATGGCAGTGTTACTGTGAAGCCAGGAAGCTGGAGAGAAGGGTACGGGATAATGCCCTTGCAGGCACCCCAGAACAAAGCAGACATCAGTGCTTTTGGTACAACATACGCACCCTTGCTTGCTCAGCTGCCCAGTTCTCCCCCAAAGCACTGTGTGGTGCCAGATCCCAACACAGTCTCGGAATGGAGTAAGCAAGGGACGAGGCTCGAAGCCACAGGAAGATGGCAGGTCCCCGAGTATGCCTGCGCTGGATCTGCGGGACTGAAAAAACAATCCTCTGCCTGCAGTCAGAGCTGGGGAAGGCAGTTTCCTTCACCACTCCTCCATCCTCAGCCCGGCCACCATCCAGCCCTTGTCAGGCACCAAGAGCTCCTGCCACAAAGGAAGCGGGGACAAATGGAAACATCCAGCTTGGCACCGGTCGTGGCTTTGGGGAGGGAACCCTGCCAGCCCATGTGTAAGCTCCATGCGGTCTGGCCCAGCTCAGCCTGCCTCATCGCAGGGAGCTCTGACAGGCCATCAGGAGCTGCCAAGCAGTAAAAAAATAAAATAGTACAGCTCCTTATGGACCATATGGCGTTGTGCCGTCCTGTCCGGCAGCTACAAGCAGCACCCTACGAAACGCTTGTCCACCACGTGCGGAAGAAAGGCCAGCAGAACAGAGCCTCCCGTTCCTAGTAGGCGGCAAGGTACGCGAGGGATCAATACCGCGATCCCTGCGGTGGGCACTCCGCTCCCTTGACGCATGCTGAGATGTTTGGAGAGATCTGAGCTTGCCAGCTCATTACCATAGCGTACATTGCTTACGCATCGTCAGGCTCCTTCCCCAAATCCTGGGGTCTGGCACGCTGCAGGCTCTTTACAAGAAGGGGAAAAAAAAGTTTAAAAAAATAATCAAGGACATTGCTTAGTTTAGAGTCCTGCTGTTGATATCCCCTCAGATATTAGGGCAGAGAGAAGGAGGTTAGCCAGGCACTGACAAAATCACTGCAGGAAGGTCAAAGCTCAGCATAAGAAGAGAGTGAAATCAGTTTAGATAAAATCTTCTGCTTTCCCCTCACCACCCAGACCGCACCACTGACTTCACTTTGGGAAGGCAGAAAGCATCCTGGAGATCAAGATCAAAATAACCAGCACTGAAAGAACTTTCATGCTGCGTGGCAATTTCTGCATTCATCCTACAGGTGCAGCATGTATCCCCTCCACACCCCTGGTTTCGGTTCGCCACCGGTTCACAATACACACGTGTTATATTTACACCACCAGCATTGTTTATAGTTCTACTGAAACCAGGGAGATCAAAATCCTCCTCCCTTGCTAAGCGAGATACCTCTCCTCCATGCAAACACACTGTGCCACCATCATTCAGTTTTCACTGTGCAGCATGAGAAGCACAACCAAGAGGGATGCTGCTGCTGCTGCTGCCGCCAAGGACTGCGTCCCCAATCGTCATCCACCAAAAAGAAGCTGTATGAGCTTCTATGATGCCCCAAGAAGAGAAATGGGCCTTTGCTGGGGTCTGTGTAAGATTTGTGTCCCTGGGAATGGCCCAGGCTTTGAAAGGCTTTGAAGCTGTGGAAGAATGCCCATTGCTGTTGAGTCACATCTGACTACGCTGGCAGCCCAAAAGCTACTACCGTGATGTAGCTCCCATGCCTGAACAGAGACCAGAGCAGCCATCAGGCGCTACAGCCCATATCTGTGTGCCAGAGATCCAGCTTTGGCTGGGCAGGCTCATGCAGGACCGATGTTTGGCTTGGCCACAGACTTGCCAAGATGCTGAGCAAGACCTGGCACCTTTGTGTACCTCAGTTTATCAGAGGAAATGTGACAACAACCATCCTTCCTGGGATCCTTCCCAGGATCCCCCATAACAGCAACGGGTGTTCAGGGACCAGAGCAGCCCCTGAACGTCTGTGCTCGGTGAGTGAGCAGAGCACCGGTTCTCCTACAGCACAGAAGGCACTTTTCTCTCCACTGGCAAAAAAAAAAAAAAAAAAAAAAAAAAAAATTTACACATTCCCATAGCAAGAGCATCCCTCACCTGCACAGCAAACTGCATAGATGAACTAGAGCGGACCTGCAGATCATCACCAAACTCAATCCTCACATGTCCCAACAGCAATGTTCTGGGCTGCCTTCTCCACTTTCCTCCCTCGCACAGGATGCTTCTCGATATTTTCATGCTTAGCTGAATTTCCTTCCCCCCTCCCCGAGCACTTCTGGTTGCCAAGGCAGAGACAGCAACTAAGTGGCACCTACATCTGGTACAGCTTAACTTCTAGTGTCTATTCTTTCTGGAATTTGAGAATTTCAATACCCAATGTTTGTACAAGTGTGGAATAAGTGGAGCTCAGGCTCCCAGACCTTCTGTGCTTGCCAAAGCTGTATTTTAAAATGCACTTAGAAAATCTTACTGTTTATTCATCTGCAACTTTAGAAGTTAAAGGACACCAAATCCAACTGCAGGTTGGCTGAATGGCTGTGTTTGCATTAAGCCAAACAGGTGAGAAGGCCAGGCGCTCAGCATAGTCACCACACGCATCCTCTCCTCCTGCTTCCCCGATGCCTGGGTCAACCCAGTCCCCTCGGGTCCCTCAGCCACACTGCCCCGCACCCTGTTCTGGTGCTCCATTTCCTCACGCAGGCCTCCACAAGAGAGGGGGCTGGGCTATATTTAGCACTGAATAGCAGGGTGCTACCCCTCATGTGTCAACAGGCTGACTTTACTGGCATGTAAGGACACCGTCAGAACAAAACGCAGGAGCCTACCCTGGCCTGGTGGCCAAGACTAGATGCAAGCAGCCAATGTTTTGATTCTTCTCTCTGCTGTGGCCACGAGGGGGGCTCAGACAGCAGAAGACCTCTATTCTTAACAGATGCTGACATTTTCTTGAGTACATGCCCACCCCTTCTTCCACATACTGACTTGAAAAAAAAAATCACTGCAGACACGTGAGCATGAAGGGGCTCCTGCAGGTCATAGATCTCACTCCTTGTTGGTGCACACATGCTACATTTCACATCTTTCATAAACAACCAAGCTCTGGACTGAGTCCAAGTAGGTTTGTTTTTTACACCCTCTTCCATGCAGCAGATGCCTTGTCTTACCTTGTCAAAGAATTCATACAGTCGAACCGTCTCACAGATTCGATGCCTGTTTTCATCCAGCTGAGTGCAGAACTCCTCCAGTTGATCTTTGTAGGTTTGCAGCTTTACCCTGTAAGAATGTACATCCACAGAGGAAAAGTCTTCCCATCGATCCATCTTCTTTAGTGCTTCCTGCCCCCTTCTGCAATATTCCTGAAAGCAAAATGTAATTGCGTATGAGGATAGAGACCTGACACAGACAATAGATAGTCTTCAAGGTGGTTGACAGCTAGGACTAATTAAACTTGGTTTTAAGGTTCAAATTACATGAGCAGGGTGTACTTGTTTACAGCAGAATTCAGGAGAGTCCTGACCTCTGTTAGGATTTACACGAGCCACACAGCAGCTTGTAAAGGCCTACACAGTAAGGCCATGGGTCAATTAGGATCAAAAAGACGACAGTGTTACAAGCATATCAAGGGATTAACAACAAAAAAACCCTAATCTTCCATCACAGTGCTTATTTTCCTCAAGACTGGCAAATGCCATCTACTGAGGGGTTGAGCTGATAGCTTTGTCTACACAACAGGAGCGTGGGGAAGCCAAGTAGCGTAAAGGAATGACACGTCTTGGTGATGAACACTCTACCAATGCCATGTTAGCATCGTGGGTTTGGCTGAGCACGTACGAGGCACATATGCTGCCAGCTCAGACTCTGGAGAATATGTTTTTCCAACCAGACAACACTCACACTGGCAATAAGGTCAAACTCTCTGAACTGCTTTTGTGCTTGAAGCAGCATCTCCAAAGAATCGTCCAGGTTGATCGTTTCCTTTAGCCGTTTTCTGCCAACATTCTCGATCCAACTGCTGACCTAGGAGAAGAGGGAAAAGCTCCACTGTTAGTCACTCTGTGCTACTCACCAAGGTAGGCCTTCATGTGGAAGGAGCAAGGAATTGCTCTCAACCCTGGTCATTTCATTACTGGAAAGAATGTGCACGTAGACTTCTCCCCCCCCACCATGCTGGCATTTCAGCCTGAGCCTCCTGCTAGGAGTTTTTCCACTTCAGATTACTGAGTAATTGCAAAGCTCTGCTATTGCTCACTAGCCTTAGGCATAAACAGGGCAAGTAGCTGCTTGGGCTTTGTTTCAGGTGGGCCATGGGCTAACACAAGCCCTGCAACCTGCAGGCTGGCCTGATATTCCTATTATTGTTACCCCCAAGTGGGATAAAATTTCCTACACCACTTCCCTTTTCTGACTGGCAGGACATGAACTACGTCAGTGTGAACATACTGATGGATTCTCCCCATCTGTGATGTTTCACGGTTCCCTGGGACTCTCAGCTACTGGTTTTCCGAAGGCAGCTCACCACAGAGCCATGCAGTAACTGCAGGTTCCTCGTCAGAGCCCAGCCACTGCTGCTGTTATAAGCCTGTATCCTCAAACATAGGGAGAGAACTGACTAACAAGGTGGATACACAGGATAACACAACACTTCCATCAACAGCAGGTTTTAAAAACAGGCTGGTAAACTTGTCTGCAATGCTTCAGGCATAGCTGCACCCAGGGGAAGGGACAGACTAAATGTTTCCTAACGCCCCTGCATCCTGTTTTCCTGTATCATCTAAATCCATGTCCCAACTCAACCCCACAACCAAGGACAAATTCCTAGTCTTCTGGACTGAGAGAGGGTCTGTGCCCATGGAACAAGGCCACCAGCAAGAGGTGGTTCCCAGGTTGCAACCCATGCTGCAAGGGGCACACTGCTGCTGCCTACGGCTCCTAGGCAGGCTTGAAAGCAGGAGCAGCTGCTGCCAGCAATAAAGTAAGCTGGGAGCAGTCAGTTTTGCTCAATTCAATCAAAAAAAAGTTCAGCTTAAAGCAGGGACAGATTGCAGAGCCTGCCTTTGTGCCTTTTTTTCATTTCTGTACGGTATTAAGAACCTGTGTGTTTAAGGGAGTCTTCACTAGGTTCTTGCATCACACTTCTTGTCCTGAACACACAGTGCATGGCGCCCGAGTGTCTACCTCCAAATGGGAAGTCATTAAAACTCCTGGATCCACCTTGGCCTGTGAAAACAAGAAGTAGCCTACAGCCTCCTCTGCAAATCGGTTCTCTCCAGAAGAGAAGGGCTCCGAATCCTAGATGGGCAATGGCGAAACTGGTCCTAGTACTGATGTTTAAGGATGTAGGTTCCTTAGGTGGACCCCAAAGAGCACACAACCCTTCGCGCGCACACACAGGGTAATAAGTGATACGTAAAACTTCTCATTGTTGAGAAGTTACAGCAAAGGAGACTATGCCACTCCATAATCCCAAGTTTGAGTTCAGGCTCAAGGAACCTGGGAGTTGCAACACAAAGAACCAATCAGATCTCATAGGATGCTCAGCCTGAGCTACTCTATGATTTTTTTAAGGTTCTCTATCTACACAGCTAGTGGTTTCAAAGGTCTTTCTGAAAACCAGTGCCTGTTTGCTTCAGTTATTGAGCACCACAGGATGGGAATTTGAAGCTCCACAGAAGAGCAGGGTGGTGGGAGGGTTAAGCATGGCTCTTGGCTCAGGACAAGAGGCTGTTCCCCTGCCTGGAGACTGGAGGCTGCACCCAGAGGCAAAGGAGCGTGCCTGGGGCTGCGCCCAGAGGGGAAGGAGTGTGCCCAGGCCTTATCAGATGGCATGGACCTGAGCACCGCACAGGAATTTAAACACAGGGTATGCGATGTGTGGCTCATTCAGCAGCAGGATATAAGCAAACCCTGAAGGATCTACAGCCCAGAGGGGACACGCAGACTCATCATCAGCTTGTTGCCATTGCTCTGCTGCCTCTCAAGGTGGAGCATGAAGAACAGCTCCTCAACAGCCTTGCCGGGAGGGTACTTTCGCTGACTAATGTGAAAAGACACCCCACCTCCAAGTGTACTGCTTACCAATGAGCCAGTACACTGTGGTCTAAGTATGGAAAAACATCACAGATGTTTATAGGGTTTGACTGACCTACCCCTAGAGAGCAGCCAGGAGACTTTCACTTGGCATCAAGAGATACCAGACAAACAGCAGCTTTCAGCACATCTGAAAACGTATTCCAAATCACAGTGTCACAGACTGGTTTGGGTTGGAAGGGACCTCAAAGCCCATCCAGTTCCACTCCCCTGCCATAGGCAGGGACACCCTCCACTAGCCCAGGTTGCCCAAAGCCCCATCCAACCTGGCCTTGAACACTGCCAGGGAGCCAGGGGCAGCCACAGCTTCTCTGGGCAACCTGTGCCAGGGCCTCAGCACCCTCACAGGGAAGAATTTCTTCCTAATATTTCAATCTCCCCTCCTTCAGCTTAAAATTCTAATTGTTCAAATTCTAATGTTCAAGTGTTTGGTTTTAAGGTCTACAGGGATCATTCTACACTTTTGCAGGAGAGATCAACAGGCCCAGTACCTGCTGTAGGATGTTCAGTCAGAGGGTGGCAGCAGGCAGTCACGGGAACTGACAAACAGGTCTTACCTCCTTAAAACATTCTTCCACTTTCTCGAACTCCATCACCAGCTCCAGCTCCTGGATGCGTTTGTTTGACAGCATCACCAGTCGGTGAACACCCTCATCAACTCGATTGTAAAGCACGCTGGCAGCATCAAGTGCGTCTCTGGAAGGGGACACAAGTCAGGTCAGGGGTTTTGCGTTAAGTTCTTCCCCCAGCACGTCACACAAACACGACCTAAGAGCAGCACTCCAGTCATTCTCCTCACACAACTCGTAACGGCCATCTCCATGTCGAGAACAGGAGGAGAATAATGCTGCTCCCTGCACGTTCCTGTGATTCACCTCTCTGATCTCAATGCAGACAACCTGTCAGGAAGGACAAGAGCATCTCCTCCCAGCCGGGCTCCTTGCAAAACTTTGTGTATTTGTCACACTTTCAAGATAGGATGCTCAGCTTTTCATAAATGCAGATTATTGCATCAATGGGTTTTCACAAAACACAGGGTCAGGCAATCTCAGTGTCTAAAACCACCATTTGAATTTCATTTAAATAAGTAAATAAGCAAATAAGCAATCACTAGGAAGCAAATCACTCCTAAACAACAACAACAATATAAAGCACTTGATGCCCCACTCACTCTCAGGAATTTCCACCAACCAAACAAATATGCAAAGTGTACAGCACCCCAGTGCCAAGAGAAGTTGAATTTTAGCACGTTGTGCTGGAAAGATTCAAAGCCAGAGCTCCCCATCTTCCCCAGGCAGCTGTGCTGACCAGAGCCCAACAGGCACCACCACCCTCCGGCACTCTCCCTGCCAGCCGGGGCAGAGCAGCAGTTGACCTCCTCCGTGCACAGGCAGGGATGGAGGGGTTCAGGCCAGAGCCCTGTGCCCTGGGGTGCTGGACCCAGGGCCTAAGCACACCATTTAATCCTGGCATGATGATGAATATTAGCAGGTTCCTTTCAGATGTGTGCAGCACCTCTCCAGCACAGGTTTGACCAAATTAGAGCCAAGATTCAGAACAGCATTCAAGCTTATTCTTTCTTTGTGTCCCTAAACTTCTCACGTTTCTTCTGCTTCTATATTTCCCCTCCTTCTACAACTATGGGCTCAACAGACGCCTACAACAAAAATACTACAGCATCCTTCAGCTGTACTCTACGCCGGCATCTTCAGCTGCCTGAGCATCTCCTGTACTCACCTGAAATTGCTTTCTTTTTACAATTGTCTTACAACCGTATGACTTTTTATCATATTATTAAAATGATCCAAAGCACTTGTGAAATAGGTCACTAACAAAACTCCAAAAGCTTTGCTAATGGAAATTAATACAGGCAATTCAGCATACACATTTATTTGTGTCTTGGGTTACAGGCAATCTTGAACCTATGAAATGCAACTGAACACGAGCATTTAGTGGCAAACATCCTGTAGTTTTTAGGTAGCAGTTAATTGACATGAGGTAGCGCAATAGGTCTGGACAACTAGCTCTGCATAGCAGAAATCCACAGGATTTTTCCATTCAGAATTCCACCCAGTGTGCAACTGCCAACTCCTGAAACCTCAGGCTCTTAGATACTTTTGTTTTTCCTCTTCAAAATGTCATTAGACTGAATGAATTTCTCCAAAGTGCAGCCAAAAATACCCAAATTGTTTCTGGACTAAGATCAGTGCTACTGCAGTGCAGAGGAGACAGGTCCTCTACAGAAAATCTGCAAGCTTCAATGGAAAGATCCGAGCTGTAACGCCGCTCCCGCGTCTCCCAAAACCACCATAAACAAACAGTGATGATACGAGCCTTCTGTTTCGTAATCCTTTCCTGGGGACGGACCCAGATCCAACCCAGGAGACTCGCAGCAGCAGAGCCATAACCGCTGTCCAAGCTGAGCTCTGGAAAGCGTGTTTACAGAGCAGGTTGTGAAGGCCAGTTCCCGTCAGCAGCAGCAACACAGCTAGGACAGCTAATGAGAAACAGTTCGGAAGATCGCTAGAAGTTATATTTGGCAACAACATTAATGCTGTTGGGTTTTGTGCAACAGAGCGTATCTGTCAGGTCCTAGTTTCTGAATAAGGCTCCAGCAAAGTACAATACTGATGGCCAGACTGGCAGACACCCTTTGGTCTTACTCCCACGGGTCTGAAGTCCCTGCTGGCATGAATGCTCTCATCCACTCAGGAAAACACCCTGATAGAGCAAATGCTCTTCCTCCCACTGGCACCAGCAAGCAAGCACCTACAACTTTAGACATTACAGGCTGTTATATGCAAACATTTGCAATTATCCTCTCGTGAGGCAAAAATATTGTTCCAACCTTCCTCCGAGCTTCCATGGAAATCACTTTGGCGTTGATGCTGCTTCTTTGATGGCACTCATCAACAAGCTGGACTGACCTGCTAGACCTTTCTGTAATGGGAGTCCTTATGTCCACCCAAGCCCACGATAAAGAAAGCATGCGTGGTTTCAACACTTATCAAGATATCGCAAGATGGTAACCTTATGGCATAGCACCTGGAAACAAAAGTTCCAGCTCTTGCGTTGGCTTACCTAGCACAGAGTGTGATCTGATGTACGAGAAGGGAGCCAGGGAGTCCCACTCCACTCCTTTCCATACCTGATGGAAGAAACAGGACCCTAGTTGTCTCAACTTTGAGTAGTGCTCCTTGACAGGAGTCAGTCACAACCTGGGCTGCAAGACTCCTGTGTAGCACAGACAGCATGTTCCCCGAAGTCACAAGACATAGGCTCTCCTGAATATACACTGCAACTGTGGGAAAAGTCACCCTCAAGGTAGAGGAATAGGAAGCGATTACAAAACAAAACATGTTTTAAATATTTTCTTTTTATAAACAGAAATCGCAAGCTCACTGTGTAAAGAGGTAAATTCACCGTTTCATCATGGACAAGACCAGTCTCTCAGAGCACATGTGAGACCAGTATTGGTCTTATGACCAGCAAAACCCTCCAGGGAAAGTAAGGTTCAAAACCGCAGCAATAAACTACTGCTGCTGGCCCATCCGCTGAGCCCCGGAGGAGCCCACTTCAGAAGAGAAGGGGCTGGGGTGAACCTGAGCTGAAGGACTGAAAACAATCCACCCCAAACAACAGTGCTCTTCTGGCCCCACACATGTTCCTTTCACAGAAGGAACTACCCCAGAGTATTGGCAATGCTAGAAACTTATGAGTCAGACCCTGAAGACCTCAATAAGACCAAGCCTTCATTGCACTTGCAGAAAGTGGTAGGGAAGAACCAAGCTAGAGCCTCTGGTTTAGAAGCGAGCATTCAGCCCTCTGTGCCATCAGACGCGATCCACGTCCCAGCAAACAACGTGGCAGCTACACTTGTCTGCAGATACTCAGTCATCTTCCCTCTAGCTCAGCTGATTCAACGGTACTGAAAGTGGCATCCTGTTACTGAACACACACGTGGGAAACCTTTGCTTAACTGATCCACAGGCATCCCAAACTTACCCTGAGTCGGTCTAGGATGCACGTGGGAGTTTATACTGTAAGGAAGGACTGGAGAGAGAATTCATTTCAGGTAAGAGGGCTGGAAACAAGCTCTTGTTTTCATTTTAAGTTGGGCTGTTTAGGGTATATATCATTATCTAAAATCCCTTAACTCTTGCCATTTAAGTAATTTTGTTTTCCGTGAATGTTTGCAGCAGGGTGTTGATACACTTACCAGGACACAACCCAACACACAAGGCTGCCCCTTCTCTTGGTCCTGTCAATGGTTTGCTGAGCAACTGCACCAGAGAAAAATGTTTCCAAATGGTTCCTCCAAGCTCAGAGCCTCAGAGGGACCTTCAGGTGTGGCCTTACACCATCCCTCCTCCTTCTCCCTCCAGCATCCCACCACCTCAGTCCTTTGTTTCAAGGTCTAGCCACGCTGTTTTCACACGTTCTGCCTCGCTTGGCAGGCATTCATTAAAACCTCAACGTCTAGTTGTTGGTCTTCTGTTGCATCTCCAAGGTAACTCCATTCATACGTTGTCAGCTCTTGACAGTTCACTTTTACCAGCCCGACAGGCTCTCTGACTAACATCCATTTTTTCCTCTCTTACAGAGGAAAATATAACCCTTTCCACCCTGTAGTCTATAGTAGGTACGCAAACCGAGTCAAACAAAGAAATTGCTCACAGTCCATGGGAAAGTTTGTATTTTCAATTCACTTGGGCACTTCCAGTGCTCACACAAAGTATCCATCGGGCATTAAGTGCGTTCCGCCAAATCTCTGTACATCTGTCTACACACGCACCCATCCATTTGCTGATCCATTATCTTAAAAACTTCTTCCTAAATCATTTCTAGTATCCTAGTAAACTGAATGATATCCCACAACAGGAAAACAATACCTTGCACAAACAGCTATTTCTTTTTCAGAGTCAGACTTGGGAGTTTTTCATTCCTGGCCTTCATTGCTTTCAAGGCAGCTTGGAGTAAACAAACCAAATCTTGAAAATTTGGTTGAAAAAGGAAAAAAAAAAGTGACTTCCATCCTGCCACACAAAGGGAAACACCTGGTTGTTAAGCACCTTAAAGATATTTTAATAGTGGCCTGAGCAACTCTGAGGAAGAAAAGCAGAGAGTTGTTTGAAGTCAGTGGAAAGTCTCGTCTAAGCTTAGATTTGTTTGGATGCATTGCAATTTCCCTGCACATGTGAGTGTGGTAATAAGAGTCTTTCACTACATTCTTCCATGGTCAAATCATCCAAAGTAATTTTGTAATAGTGCAGAGTCAATATAATTTATAGTAAAAAGGAGTAGCTTGATGTCAGTTTATGTTTCCCCAAATCCTGTTTTCATTGGGCAATTATCGTTTCAGTGGAAAGGGTTCCAAACATCTTCAGTTTTCTGGAGAAGTGCCAAGCAGTTGTATAATGGTAGGGTAATTTTAAACCTATAATTTAGAAAGACCATTTCTGTCTGAATCCATCCTTCAAAAAAAGCTAGCCTTGGAGAGTTACACTTTAGTTTTTAAAGCAAAATACCTGATTTGTTTTCGAAAATAAACGGCCACGGCAGAGGCATCTGGCAGGCTTGCAAAAGCAGGTGCTGCATGAGTCGTGCCGGCCGATGCCAGTGAGATGGAAATAGAAGAGCACAAGGAGGGAAGCAGCAGAACCATTACTTACTTACTGAAGCTTACTGTTGGCCCCTTTGAAAAACTGCTCTAGCCAAGAGCAAGAGGAATAGCTAAGTGAAGGCTAAAACCAGAGCTCATCTTCTGACTAACCTGGATCAATTTTAAAATGGCAAAAGTTCATGGATAGAAGGAACACGAGACACACTGCCTTCTGCTCGTGTATTTGGTGGATTTTCGGCAAGTACCTTGCAGCTAACTTGCCCTGGAAAATCAGATATCCCTGATCATTCTGTAATTTAGAAGAAATGCTGTCAGATGTTACAACCTTAGCCTCATCTAGTCTTCCACTCCTGGTGCTGAACTTCCCTTGTGGATGTCTGTACAGGTTTTGGCAGAGAAGGAATAGGATCTGGCAACTAGGAGATTTAAAGGATGGCTTGGTCCAAGGACATCACCCAGATCATTTGTGCTGATGCCTTGGCTACAAATCATCTACACATCCTCAGCAATGCTTTGGGAAGAAATCCTTTTAGCTTTGCAGGGAAAGTCCTGTGTGCCCAAGGGCTGTTTCACAGGAAGAAAAATGCGTTAGAGCCATTCTTGATCATTAATGCATTTTGGTAGCAACCTACATGACTGCTGTATTTGTAATGGTCCCATAAGAGGTCAAACTCAAATGCATGCTCCCATTCTTCAAGCTGAAAACTTCACATGCAGCTGAGGTTAAAATTCAAACTGGCCACGATGAAGCTAATGCAGAGATTGCTAAATAAACTGTAATTATTCTCTGCAGCACACAAATAGCCACAGTGGTTTTAATTAGCTAATAAAAGTACTTGAGGAACTGGGTACAGTTTTTAGAACCCCGCAGTGTCCTTAGAAAGGCACAGAGGTCAAAACACCAAGTTTGGGGTTGCCTGGGGGACTCCTGCCATTTATGATGGGAACAGTGGATCTAGCCGAGACCACAGACCTGACCGAATCCCTCCTCACTGGGTTACCTGACAAGCACATGCACTGGGAACAACCCATCCAATTAATGCAACAAACCACAGACCAGAATCGCTGAGAGATTTCTCTTCAGAGTACAGTTCATTTAAACATGTTTTTAGCAGAAATCTACTCTGAAGTCCTTTTAAATGCAAAGAGATTGATCCATACAGTTAAATCAGCGTCCAAGCGCAGTCCCAAGCTGCGACCTTTGATTCTTTCCCCAGCCTGGCTTGCATTCAGTGACAATAAAACTTGTGTTCAGTCTCTGGTTGATTTTTAAATCCCAGTAAGATCCATAAAACTGACTAGAAAGAACACAAACATTATAAGAAATCCCAAACCAAGAAGTAGCCTACTTGTGGGGAAAGCTCACCCCGCAGCGAAGCCTGAGGTAGGATGTGGAAACATTGTTCTGGGAACACCAAGCACCGAGCTGTGGTTTTCTACCAGCTGCAAAAAGCTCCTACCTCCAAACCTCGTCCCATGTACATTAACCTATTTCTGTTTGTACTTGTCATCCAGGGCAGTGTTCCTCGAGTTAGGACCACCAGGATTTCAAGATGCCGAGCTCAAATATATACCCACTGTCATTTAAAGTTACATACCCGTTTCCCTGATACGTCCTCCTTTTGCACACTCCCAGAGTTTATGATACATATTATAGCAGTGATTGTCTATTAACTACCCCAGCAACGGAAACATCATCCAACTTAGCCATACAAAAAATGGTGTTTGTGGGATGGCCTAGGCTGAGCCAGGAACTTCAGGCAGTTCAGCTAACATCCTATACTGGAAACTTTTTGCAATTTTTTCCGTAATATTTTTAAACAGATAAAACGCACAGCGTGTCATTAATTACCTAATGCCCTGTTGGCATGACAAACATTGCAAACAAGAACAAGCAAAACCAGAGTCTTCTGGGTAAATTCCCACTGAATTCAGCAATATTTGGGATGTAAGACAGCAGAAAATAAACAGCAGAAAAGGAGCTGAGGGGGAATCATCTCATAAAAAGCCTAAAAGAACAATGAAAACTTACCTAAACAGAGCTCTGCAATCTTCTACCTCTGCAAATGCCACAACTGGCTCCACACAGCACTTCATATACTCCGAACGACAACAGCTCCACGCTTCTTTACGTGCGGAGCAATGAGGTTTGTCTAATGTGAGCGTAAGTGCTTTTTACCAGGCTAAAACCACCACGCAAACAGAGGGAACAGGTTAGACTGTAAGGAAAATGAATACCAAGCAGCACGGTATGTGTTTGGATAGAAATGTTGCCGCGCGCTCCTCCCTCTACCTAACAAACAAATAAGACCACGGAAGAGCACTGCCATCCGTGCACTGCTAAAGGCCAAAGGTTTAGCGATCGTCAGCATCTTCTGTGTCACCAGCAAGAGTGCAGAGGCATCTCACGGTAGAAAGCTGCCAATTTTTGAGGCCAGGATTTAAGCACAGTTTTTCATCTCATTTTGAGGTATGCTGAGAGCTTGTCCTAACCAAGAAATGAAGGTTTCAGGATTAGGTCCACAGGAGAAACATGCAGAGGACAGCTGTCAACGGAAGATGCATCTTGCAGACCAAGTCAGGAGCGTGCACTATGGAAAGCCGAGCAGTTCGCACAGCTCCCAGAGAGGCAGGAAGATGAGCAAGCCCTAGTTAAGCAAACCAGGAAAATGGCATCACAGAGACACAAGCACTGCCTGCTTCTGAAGCATAGACAAACACACAGAGCAGTGACCATCAAACTGGCCACAGCGCAGAAACAAACACATCTCTAAAGAAGAGAGGGGATGGCAGATGACAATAATACCTCCAGGAAGGATTTCTCCACGTAGGTTGCCTGGCCATGACCACCAGCATATGGCAGACGCATGCCTTTCACCTTCCAAACCAAGAGGGCCAGCCACCCCACTCAGCCCAGACTGGGACTTACACACCAGACACCAGTCTCCCCTCTACCCTTGCTCCCAGCTCGTCCCACATTTTGGATGATCAGCTTAGTCTCTCTGCCTAGACCGCAGACAGAGCTGCAGATGGTGCTTGTGCAGTCCCTTGGCAGACCCTCCTGAAACCTCTGAGAGCTCGTACATTATCCACATTTACTTCTGCCGAAAGGAGCTTGTACGCCGCTTTGTAGAGTGGCACATGCCTGCCTTGGAGCATCCCAGGAGTTGCTACTAACTACCCACAAACACGAGCTCCTACAGCACCACTGCTTCATTAACTGGCCACAGCTTCAAGCAGCCCTAGTGCCTCCATACTGTGTGTGGAACCAGGCACAAGGGCTGCGGAGGCTGTTAGCTGTAAGATCACCCTCTTTGTTGCTGTAATTGAGTCAGGTCCAGCATCAGGAACCTGGCAGCTGCTGCTCAGGAAGTCTGCTCCGCACTGCCCATTACCTCTGCTCAGCTCAGGTCCCCACCCAGGGCTTCCAACCAGATCACCAAGCCACACTAAAAATAGCCAGCTCACAAAACCAGCTCTTGGCTCTAGCCACTCCACCCTCAAAGCACAGAGACTAACTATACTGCCTTCTGCAAACAAAAGGAGAATTCACTCCTCCATCTATTTATAAGCTGCTTATTCACAGCTTGCAAGTACAAATTCTTTTCAGATGAGGAGCTTGGGGGAAGAGATTATGCTTTTTCTGGTTCCATGTTGCACAGAGCCCAGCACCCAACCTGGTCATTCCTTCACCATCTGAGGTTGATCTCTATTCCAGCTCTCACGTCTAGTCTCGTGGCAATCTTGCCCGCCAACACGCAGAGGGTGAGGGAATCCCACTCCCGCACCACACTGAGAACACAGGTTCACTGGCAGAGCCAGGCATGCGCCAGGTATATTCTGGTTCAACTAGTATAAAGCATCTTTATATTAATATAAACATTTTATATCTTCTTTACTCCACTTCTGACTCATAGCATGTCTACAGGACAAAAGGTATCACTGGACACTTTGTCTAGGCAAGCGTTTCCAGCTCTTGGCTATGCTGGAAGAGCAGCAATAATGAGAACAACAGTGGAAAATCTCTGGCTGAGGACCAGGTTAAAAGTCTCCTTGCCTTGCTGCCCAGCCCCATGCAACTTCCTCACTTCAGTAAGAGGTCCCACTGCTGCTGCCTGGCTTCTGGCAGCTTCTCTGACACTTCCATCATAAGCCTGGAGAAGTCTTTGAAATCCACCACAAAATAAGCAATGCATTAGTCCACCTTCCACAACTGGATTAGTGAGTTGCAAGCCACAGGTTGGTTGATCAATACACTAGATATCCAAAAGATACACCTGCCAGCCAACTCTACGTAACTTATTAAAAAGATTGTGTTCATTAAAAAATTCCTGTCCAAAAGTGCAAAAATAAATATTAATAGCATTAAAGTGATGGATGTCTCCGTGGCATTTGTCCACACTTACCGACAGGAACTTCAGCTGGGCCACAGCCAACAGCTCAGCAGTTCAGTCCCCAGAAAGACTAGGACAACAAAGCCTGGAAGCTTTCAGCTAACAGACCTGGAGAAGCACCAAGCCTTCACCACAGCAGATGGTGTGAAGGCAAATATGTTGGTTTTAAAGTCAGCCAGCTCCACCAACAATGAATAATTGGCAATGCTGCCTTCAGCAGTCCACCCGCACCTCTGGGTGGCCAGCCTGCGCAGAAGGTATCATTACAGCACTTAAAGAGGTGCCACAAAGATACTGGCTCGTCGGTACCCCACCCACGCCAACTCCAGGCCAAATTCAGCCTGGTCGTCCTGAAAGAAGCATCCCCTTAGCCAACTCCCTGTGATGGGCTGCCTGCAGGACACGTATTCTGGTAACACAGCTCCTTTCTAAGCCGGGAAAAGGCTGAGATCCAGAAAGACTGCTTGGAGAAGGCTGTCTTTCCCTTTGTGGATAAGCAGCTGGATGGGCAAGGCTATCTTTTACAGCAGTACTTGGTGGAGAACAGAGTACAGAGACTCTTGGTCAGTTCACATCTGGAACAGAGGGTGAGTAAAGTTACTGGTCAAAGCCACTGCTGTGGTGCTACAGCATCACTCAGGATGGGACCGACCACCCAGGAAGGACTCCTGGAAGCTCTTAAAGCATCCGTCAGAGAAACAAATGGATGTACCACAACACAGCTCTCCTGCACGACCACATCTCTGATAGGACGAGTTTAATTTCTGCAGGAAAGGGGCTGTGTCACTGGCTTAGCAAATCCTCGCAAAGCCTGGGTGAGACCTGAGCAGCAGTGAGATCCCACTGCTCTGTGTCATGAAACACTCCAAAGGGCATCTCGGCTCTCCGGGAGGGCAGAGCAGGGAAATGTGCCAAAACCAACCCCAAGGGAAGAGTTTCATTACTAAAGAAAGACTAAAGCAAGTCTTGTTTGCTGTGTGCTCCCGAAAGGTATTTGGCAGATAACATCTGACTGCACAGATCACAAGCACGCTTCCTTGCCTATTTTAGCATACTATCTCTAACCTGCAGTCAAGTGTTTTCAGACGGGTTTGTCCATCTCTATTCTTACCACCTCCTGGTATTCTTTTTCCCCACATGAAGCCACAAACTAGTAAGAAAGTTAGCTCAGAGCTGGCAAAACATCCCCTGCGAAAAAAGCAAGTCAGTCTCTTGCTTGTTTAATCCCAAGGTGACAGCACAGCTGGGCTCGTCTTCTTTATGCTTCTTAAAAAAACATATATCATGGTTTTTTACCTTTTAGTTCTGCACTTTTGGTTGGCATATTTTAATTAAGTGGATCTAAGAGTCCAGAAAACGGCTCTTAAATCTTTTTCCTCTATTTTTATGCAGTTCTTGCACATTTTGACAGTTACCTGTTCACAGCTGGCCTCAACTTCTGACTGAGAAGTTTTGGCAGTCATGACTCTCTGCTTGATCAGGCTTTTGCACCACGAGAGAGAAAAAAAACCTAAACCAATGAGACACGTGATTAACACAAGAGCCAAAAGGTGGCTCAGAAGGGTAAAGCCACTTGACTTGCTTTTGTAAATAATTTGATTACAAGTATTGGGGGAGTGGGTGTGGAATTAAAGACTGTTAAGCATTGTTTGAGATTTTACAGTGCAAAGCTCAGAAAAGCAGTACAATGCAGTTACATGAAAGTAGGCATTTCCTCAATTAAAATACTGCATGGATTTTAGTTTCTGCCACTAGAACTAACTTTCTTCTGCTATATTCATTTAAGCTCCTCAGGCTGGAGAGGGCCACATATATTTGACCCGTAGCATGCACTCTCCATTCATACTGGCAGGCAAGGCAACGAATATAACCTGAATTCAACAAAGAACATGCTACACAGCCTCGGCATGCGCTCAAACACCGTGCAATCAAAGAACTGTGTGTGTATCCCCCACCACTGCCCTTGCTAAGATAATCAAAGCAATAAATTATCCTTAGGGGCTCTGTCAGATCAGGTTTCAAAGTTGATCATTTCCCTGCACAAGAATACAGGCTTAGCTTAAAACCAAACCAAAACATAAAAAAGCACGCACGTTCTCCCCATTCTCCTAGGGCTCTAAAGTTGCTGCGTGCCACGTAAATAAAACCAAAACACAACAACCCGCATTATCTGTGCTTCTCACATCATGTCAGAACGTCCTAATTCTATCCAAAATTGCATCAAGAGTACTTCACCAGTTCAGCAAGAGAACTGCGCATGCACAGCCTGCCAGAGCTGCTGACAGGAGCCACAGCAAGCAGGGAAAAGAAAAAAAAAAAAACACCCTCTTACGCAGCCCATGCCTCTCACTCAGCACTGAAATGCCGACCCCTGTCTCCCAGTGACGGGTAGCAACTTGCACTGTCATCCACTTGTTGAATTTTCAAAGTGAAATGTTATTCTTTTCCTGGTGTTTGGGTGAGATACTCTATAAGCTATCTTGTTATCTACTCTCCATTCCCTCCCTTAAAACCTCCCAGCTTGCGACGGCAACAGAGAGTTTAACCAGAGCAAGGCTACGGATGCACAGAGCGGTTCCACGCCACCCTGCCATCTGCTAAGCCCTTGTCTGCACCCACACACCAGCATTTCTCTCACACTCGGACTGGAAGCTCCTGGATGCGAGGGCTGTGCTTCTACCTTGCTGTTTGCACAGCACGGAGACCTTCACACGCTGATAGGCTTCAGGTGTTTTAACAGAAGTTGTGCAATGCCCTGGGAATTTCAAACAGCCGGACCCTCTCAGTCCCCATTTCTCATACCAATTCTGCAAACGGGCAGTGAATATTTGTTTGTGCAAGCCATACCAACGCGTGAAGTTTGATCAGAGCTTGCTTCAGCCAGAAAGCATTCCTCACAGTTAAGGTCCTTGGAAATCCCCTTGCATAAGGGGCACCTCAGTAAATCCAACAGCCGTAACACCCTGGACCTAAACATTCATCACTGGCATCATCGATTAAGGCTTGTGTTTTAGAGGTGCACAAAATATCATAGAAACATAGAATTGTTTTGGTTGGAAAAGACCTTTAAGATCATCAAGTCCAACCGTTAACCTAGTGGTAGACTTGGCGGTGCTGAGCCATGTCCCTAAGCACCACATCTACATGTATTTTAAATACCTCCAGCCCTCTCTCCACTACAGAAGACAGGTCTGATTTGGCTTGGAGAAGGAACTTGAACCATCTAAGTGACTCCACCCAGATAAGTTTTTGGACTGGGGGAGAAGCAGTCAAGATAAGAGTAAATTACGCTAGCCTGCACCGACGATGGGTCATCTCACAGACTCCCAGCGCCTGCTTTTTGCTCATCTCCATCTCCTCTTCTCCCCTCTTGGGGCTCACCTGTAGTCCTGGGTGAGGGTGACACAAGATTCCTCCTTCCTCAGCCTGGCCAGGAGCGCTCCCCCCTCCAGCTGCAGCCTGACCAGCCGTGCGTCTTCAAGAACATTCTTCATCAACTGCCTGTAATTCCTCAGCAGCACAGCTGCCTCCTGGAGGGATCGCAAGAGCGAGATGAGAAGTTAATGCAACCTACAGGCAATGAGGGAACAGGTAAAAACCAGCGCCCAACCCAAAACACACACAAACCACATCTCACCTTGGCCCACCCTAGGAAAGAGGGAGGTTGGTTCCCACAGCTGTTTCTCTCAAGCCTGCCAACTCCAAAGTGATAAATAATGCTTCTTATGCTCTCGATACTTTCCTCACCAGGCTAAAATTGAAACCCAATTCCTATCATTGTCCAGACTCCATTTGCTGAGCATAGAAAGAAGCTTTCCAGCCTTGTTTTCCACTCACAGCTAGCTCCTACTGTTCTTGGAGTCTGGGCCTGCACGACTCCAAGCTGCGGGACAAGATGCACAGGAAAGGTTTGTGGACATACACATGTACGCGGGATGGCCCGGAAAGGCCACTACGATATTTTCCATTGCTTTACTACCGGGACCCTCAGTGCAGAGCTGGCAGCAATTTCCTACCACGTCAGGGGTCCAGCAGCTTCTCAAGAGCAGGAGAATACAACATTTGCAACAACACAGGCTCAGTCTTTGTACCCTCCTCCTCCTGCCAACTTCTAAACTTCCGTCCTGGAGGCAGCAAAGCCGGAACCACAACACAGCCTTGGCCTGGTGAACACCACCTATGTTGTCACCTAACTTTATTCCAGGCCATTCAAGCCAACCTGGTGTGGTGCAGCCTGAGGCAGCTGCTCGGTGCTACAGACACCAGAGCTAGTACCAGCTGCGGAGCTGCTAAGAACGCACTCCAACACTGGAGCAACAAGCCCAGCTGAGGAGGAGATCTCCTGGGGTGATGCTGAAGGATCAGAGACCCAGCGTCTATGCCCAGTGCAGCCTCTATCGCTTCATTTGGATTAGCTTCTACTAGTCCCGCTGTCCTGACAGCTCCACAGTGACACACAGCACTCGGAATACCCTGCTACTACAGCTTGCAAATTCAAAGCTACAGCTTTTCTGCAGCTATCTGGCCTCCTGCTTGCTTCTTTTTCAGGCCCGCCTCTGATAGGAGGTGAGGGACACACTTACCTCAGCTCTTTCTGGTAATTTTCCAGGTTCCACTTTATGAATAGCTCCCTGGAGGAAGGCACAAGCACCCTGGCATCCTTGTAGCAAATGTTCCAGCTTCTACAAGAAGAAAGGACCAAGGCAGTGATTATTGCCTCATGGCTGACAGGAAAACTGTCTTCTCAGCTTGCGGAAGGTTAGAAGTACAGCAATCAAGAGAGGATCAAACACATTAACCCAAGGGTTCAATTATACCATTCGGTGAAGCTGTATCAGCAAAGAGAGGCCCATCAGCGGCTTCAGATGCATCACACTACACCAAGGCCTTCACACAGACCTTACACGCTTGCATACGCATGGCTTGTATGGGTCATGCTTTACAGAAATCAGTCCGCTTATGTCCCACATTCCTCTACTATTAGCACTTCTTGTAACTTCCCACTAAGATGAATCACTATGCATAAATTTTGGAGGAACAAAACATGTACTTGAAATTTCTCTAATTTACACTACTCTTAATATGAAGAGAAATGATTTAAAGATTAGGAAACTCAAGAGCTTCCACAATTAAGCACATTAAACTACTGACAAATCTGAAATCCCTCCTCTCTTCGGGGGAAGAAGGGGGAAAGGAAAACAAAAAACTGCCAAACATTTCACAGGGGTTAATGAGACAGTACTTTTTAGAAAAAAATCAGTGATAGAAAGCCTAAATACTCTCAGATGCCACCCTCTAGCCACTGAAATCAGAGAAGGGAGAAACAGCTATTCTAAAACAAGCACTCTCAAAACAAAACACCAAAAAAAAAAAAAAAAAAAAGAAAAGCAGCTGTTTGAATCTTTACTGAGCTGAACTCCCTCTTCCCTGGGGCGCTGGAACAGCCCCAGCAGCGAGGGGTTAGCAGGCAGGATGCAGGTGAGATCACCGAGACAGGAAATAAATGACATTTGCCACATCGCTGCAGATCTAAAAGGGTTGAGCATACGGGTCAGTGTCACACACAATACGTTGTATAAATAGGCAACCCACATAGATTGATACTACACTAACTCCCTTCGGTAACATTTTGCACATTAAGATGCAAGATACAAGTGAGAAGTAGTCTGATATCATGCTCCTTCTTTCAAGAATTATCCTTCTGCATGGACCGAGCACCTCAACATTCAAGCTTTTCTCAGCTCTGTCCAGAAAACTAATCCACAACCTCTTGCAAAGCTTCCCTGCTTCCTCACTGCCAAATAAATCTCAAATTCAATCCTATGCACCAAGATTAGGCTTCTGTACCTCTACTGCATCAGCATGGGTTCGTAGTAGTACTTTTAGATGCAAGTTTTAAAAATGGGTTCTAAAATAAGTTGGAAAAGGTAAGTTAACATTTTGGCATGTGCTAAAGCCTAACTGCCAAAGCTTGATAATACCACTGTGTTGCTGGTGGCAATGATCTTAACGTGCTTCAAGTGCTGCACTGCATACCACACAGCACTCCGGGCCATGAGGTCAGAGCCAAAAGACCACTGAATCTCTGGGAAGCGGAGGTGATGGTTCTGTCATCCACCAGGGTGAGCGAGTCAAACGCAACGTGAAGACAGCCAGTGTGTGTGCAGATTTACAGAGATTTAATCCTATCTAGTCTCAGCATGCCAAATCACGTCTCAGTACAGCCTTTAAAGATTCAACGAGCACATGAGCCACAGGATCTATGTCTCCTCCACAGCGTGAGTGTACACAGAGCTGGGTATCGGTGCCACAGATACCACTTTTGCAGACTTTGGCACATACCCTGCTGCTTGGCCAGCAACTCCTGCAGTCCTGCCATGCATCAGTGCGTGCTGCAGCACTCCTTATCGGTGCCTACCTTCTTTATAAACTGTGTCTGGGTGCTGCAGTTTCAGCCCTTCTATCCCTGAGGCTTAACCTGGGTCAGCCCCCTGCACCTTGGGCTGGCTCTAACCTGCACCTGGGTACAGTCCACTGCAGATATCTTGATCCATGACTTGATCCCAAGGCATATTCAAAGCAGCCAAACATGGAGAAGGAACATATTGCTGGTACTGCCTCCTACCGTTACCTTGGTCCTGAGGCCCACTGAACAGAACCTGCAGGGGAAGGTTTTGTTTCCTTACCTGACATGGCCAGCTCTCAAAGAAGAACACAATGTTCCCCTGGGCTGAATCTTTATATTTTTAGTTCAGATCCCTTCTAAAGAGTTCAAATTTGATGACAACTTTGGTAAGTGAATTATATCTAAAAGAGGAAAAAGATGTTCCTAGAAGGATCTGAACTGATTATCGGGAACTTCCAAGTTTCTGCCAGGATTGCAGTTTTTACTAAGGAGCACTTAGCCTCGTCTGGGGAACCTGCTCCAAAGCCAACGGGCTCTAACTATTTTTATTATGCTCAAGTTCTTGATTGTTAGTTCAAAGGCAACAAGATACTAACATCTTCTCCTGAGATTAGCACAAGAAGTGTCTGCCCTTAAGCCTCAGAGTATAACCGAAGTGCCGCTGTCTATCACGACAAAACAGGATTCTGTTTCTTCCCTTCCAAATACAGTCAAATCTGAATTAATGCAGTTCAAGCAGATGAGTTAAAACCTAGAAATTTTAGGTTCCTGCAGTCATGCCAATAGGTCGCAGTGTGCATCCATTTTACGAAGACAGTATTAGTATTCTCTTGATAAGAGAGCTTCATTTGCATACATAGCTATTACAGGAAGCATTGTCTTTTAATGCTTGTAAGTTCAGCTGTTGACAAGCTCCTCTTGCCTCGACTCCATTACCATGCCACTTCTTCTCTCAGATACCAAAGAACACAAGACATCCTACTCACCATGCGGAAGCTTAACCAGTCCCGGTGGCAGTAAGGGAAGGTCCCATCCAGTTCTAGAGGCAGCTGTGAGCTGTCTATGTGCTTATGGAGGGATTTCATGGAGGTGAGAAGTTCAAACTGCACAAGAATAGAAGAAATAAAAGCACATTTGCATTAGAGTGTGAGTATTGAAGAAGGAGGGGAAGTTAACAAAAGACAGCATCCTTTATTTATCTATCTTGCATAGAAACAAGGCACACAGCACGTATCTGCAATATAACTACAGTGCGAAGGAAAAAAAATAATAAATCAATTCAATCTTAGAGCAGCTTGCTGTACAGCTTAGTGGGCGAACCTTGAGGGAATGCAGGCCACAACATGCTGTTTCACCAAGCAGAACATCTGTGATAGAAGTCTGGCAGCAGCCAGCCTTCTTCAGAGCCAGTACCTCCCAGTATAAGCAGAGCAACTCCCTCCTATGTTCCCACGTTGTGCTGTGATTTGCATTTGGAGAGTCCAAGAGGTTAAATCCAGTCCCCAGCTTCCCCATCTCACTTCCTGGAAAAACAGTCTAACAGAGCAGCCTCTGCCCTACCCTCAACTCATCGAAGCAGCTATTTGCTCCAAGTCTTTCCTGGATTTTGACACAGATAACTTGGCTTCTGCGAGTCTGGAGGACCTCAGAGCATTTTTATACTCAGCAGAGAAACAAACAAGTGCTCCTGCAGGTACATGGACACCCGCCCAGACACCAGGAACTCAGGTGCAGACATTTAACCCCCACACACACTGTGAAGTTTCCACCTCCTTACAAAATAGCAATGATGCTTCTAATTCCTCTCACATGCCCATGTCTTTATTAGCCTTTTCTCTGTTCCCTCCTACACACTTTGGATTTGTTTAATATATTTACCATCTTCTATAGCTCTCCCTTCATGCACACGCCTGCAGCCCCCTTTCTCACTTCAAATTCTTCCACATGGGGGCAACGAGGAAATTTTAGCCGTTCAGGACAACACATCACACACTCAAACCTGATGCTATTCACAATGTCTTCGTCCACAGCAGCCAAAAGGGAGGTCCTGGCCTACTCTGAAGTCTACAGGGTTTTGTCAGGCACAGAATTTCAGTCCACTCCTGTAGCCTGTAACAGCCTCAGAGCAGAGGGAGATGACTAAGATGCAGGCTGATGCTCCGTTCGCTCACCACAGATGAATTGTGGCTGACAGTTTACATTTCTTATACAGCTATGGAACACCAAGGCAGATTTACTTCTACTGGGGGTGTTCAGTGATGTTGTGATGATTTTCCCTCCTCCGTTAGCACCTCCTGTTAGTCTTCCCTGACATTTCAGCTGCAAAGGGAACATCATACACACACACACACACACACACACACACACACACATCTCCTCTTCCCCCTCTTGCAGAAGTCTCAGTCACTGACAGCAGCAGCTATGAGGAGAGGAAACAAGATATGGAAAATCCAGGAAAGCAACAAGTACCTTGAAAGGATGGAGTTCAGGATTTAGCCTAATGCGGTCTCTTCCCGAACCCAGGCTTTCCCCCCTTGTTACCAGGAGAAGGTGAAAAGCATCTCTATTAGTGTTAATTGTGCAGAGCTCCTCCATACAGCTCTCCACGTTTGCCAACAAATCCCCCGCGTCTCGAGGGCCCCAGCAGACTGACATAATTATGGCACAAGTGTCACTGATGGACTCGGCAATAGAACACAGCACGACAGAGATATGTTCAGCTCGCATAAACTTTACAACCTTATAAATACCACACCCATAAGAGACCACAACCATAAAATTTGGAGAACAACTACAGAGATTTCATGTGAGAATAAACATACATCAGTGGACAGAAAACTCGCTGTTTAAAGAATTAAGTAGAGGATATTAAGGGCTCCCCAGCAACCCCTGGATGAATGGTTCCATTACCTGTCCTGCTGGTGGCTTCTCCATCCGAAAAGTCAGATCTCTTTCAACCAGAAGCAGTACTCCATGGATACAATGAGGATCCATGTCCTACAACAGAACAGAGCACAACACCATCACCAATCTGCCTGGGCTGCTAAGGAGAACGTACCACACCAGGTTTGTACAAGAGATTGCCATTTGTCCTTCAAAGGTATTGATGAAGCCTGGAAGACAGTCACCAGGTGTAGGGAAGGCCACTCTACAGAGCACCAAGGCTATTTCCTTAAGGTAGTTTCCTTCAGATCAACTAGTCCTGCAGTATTTAAGGAAGCAATGAAAGAGGTCAGGTCTTGGCTGTACTAAAAAAAACCCTGCACAGGGAAATGTGTCAGGGGAAAAAAAATGAACCATATTCAATGTCCAAGTTTTTTCTTGATAACTTTCCTGGTCACTTCTCCTAACTGAAATGAAGTTTTGTGGTTTTTTTTTCCTACAGTGCCAAAAACGTCATCTTGTCTTTACTTACTGCCAACTCGCAATCAAGGACTTGCATCCTGTTGCTACTGTTAAACAGACAGAAACTCCAAATACAAGGGACGTCTGGCAGCTGTAGTTCAAACGCTGTGATCCGGGAGCAGCTCTCCAATTATAGAAGCACTCCACAGGGAAGTGAGAAACAGGCGGAGAGCGACAGCAGGAAGAGGGTAATGGAGAAAGATCCAGACCACGGAGACAGGGCCCACTAAATAATTGATGCCTGGATCTGGATAGCAAGGAGAACAGCCATTTGAGCTGTCATTCCACATGGTTAAATAAGAGCCATCCCATCTAGATGTCTCCTAGATGGTCTTTGCCTCTAGAGAGGCAACTACACCAGCAGAGACTGAGCCACCTAACCTGACAGTGGGCCCAGTACAGCAGTTAAGAAATAATGCCAACACAAGGAGACCGAATTTCACAAGTGAAAGCGGCAGCAGAGATTGCAGAGCAGAGGAAAAGACCCTTCTCTCATCTAGTCCTAAACCAGGATCCTCTTGAACAGGCAGGGGGGGAAAAAAAATCCCAACTGAAACATTTCCCAAAACAGTGAGAGGTTTCTCAGACTTCTCAAATCCCTTTCTCCAAAGTGAGTTATTCGTGCTTTCACTGTTATTTGAACACTGACCAAAAAGCCAAAAAGAATTTATTGCATAATTAGGCTGTATTAGGTAAATAGTGAAGCTCATTTGAAGAGGATGGGGAGGTATTACAGCTGTATCAGCAGCTCTAAATTTGTCTGCTAGAAAGTACTGAAGGATGAAGACTAGCCAGTTTCAAGACAGATCATGGTACTAAATAAATTTATTCTTTCACAATCCCTCTTCTACTCCAGCAGTCATGAGATGTGCAATCTGAGTGAGGGATAAAGGTAGCGATGGTGTAACATGAGGTTACAACAGCCAGAACACTCACTTGTTTGTTACTCCTGAAAATAGAAACTGAAAAATCATTCACAAATCAAGCTGGTCCAGAGTCCCACACATGTAAGTGAACTCCTCACCTCAAACAGGCATAGCATGGACATTGTAGGACAGAGGGGCATCGCCAGGAGCTCAGAAAGCACCAGAGTAAATACCCATCCTTTTATTATTATTCCTTAAAAAGAGAATTGGATACTTTCTTCCATCTTTCTCAGACTGAAGTTTCAAACAGTTCCAAATGGAGCCCATGGCCAGGCTTAACAGCACTGGCCCGTTTTGAAGCGCAGGCTGCCAGGAATGTCTGTGCAGATGGGACAGTCCCCAACCACCACATTCAATCTCAAAAGTGACCACTTCTAATGGAGTAGTAGGATGCCCCTGGTCTTTAACATCAGACCAAAGTCCTCTGTACTCCTGCAGTAAGAGGGCATGTAAATATACCCCTTGAACAGAAAGGTGCGTGCAGAAGTTTTCTGCTTTGAACTGCTACTGTACCTCTGTCTTCATGAACACACTCTTCCCTTCCCAATCCAACACAGATGCAGCACATTATAGGATCGAGCATTTGCACTGATACGCAAAATTCGAACAAATCTCACTCTATAAAGACTCATGCAGAGGGAAATCCCGCAGATACCTGTTCGCTGAAGGCCAGCACACAC